>NW_022631017.1:18559184-19849359 GCF_010015895.1 Lontra canadensis
TCTTTCTTTCTTTCTTTCTTTCTTTCTTTCTTTCTTTCTTTCTTTCTTTCTTTCTTTCTTTCTTTCTTTTCTGCTTATCCTTCCTTCCTATCCTTGTTCATACAAGTGGTGGATGCCAGATGAACAGGGTACAGTCTTTAATGGTGAAGAACCCTTTATCAGAGGGTTCCTATAATATGTATGCAAATGCTTTGATTTACATAGACAGTTTAACCAATGCTAAAAGAATGATGGCATCTAGTAGTGGGCGTTATGCCTAGATTAGTATAGTTCTGATCATTTAGAAAACCTTTGTGACCAAAAAACAAGACATTTTCCAGGTAGTCTCATGTTCTTCTGCATGCCCCACAATGCTGAATTCTGGCTTAGGTTAGGGTCTTTGGTAAATACTGACCTTCCTGTTGGTCACTACCTGGTGTCAGTGATTTTGGCTTCATCAATATGGAAATCAAGCTTCATATTCTCAGGGGAGGGGAGAACAAGTATATTCTGCTGTACAGCCTGTGTGTTTTGTTTCATAATATACTTCTTTTACAAAAATTGGCTGGTGCTTCTTCTTCTAATGGCAGAAAGGTTAAAGTCACAGGAGGTTGAAACACCATCCAAATCTGCTTTACTGATAAGGGAACACTGGGTATTGAGTAAATAAAGAGAGTTAAGTCCAAAATACCATAATCTTTCTGAGATGTATATGTGTTGGGGATGGGGTGAAGAGGGAGAGAAGAGAAGGGGAGAGTGGGCAGGGGGAGAAAGAGAAAGACCAAGCAGATAGAGCAGAGGGTTGGGAGGGGATGTTCTGGGGGCCACATCAGTATGTCTTACTAGGTTAGTATTTATTCAAGTTGGTCATTGTCAGAGTGATCTGGGGGTGCTGATCAGACATGTGAGGAGCACTGGATCAGGACAATGTTGTTTGAAAGGTCATATTAAAATTATATATCCTCTTTGATAAGCTTGAAACATTTTCTTTAGTTAGGTCTATCAAAAATGTCATTGCCATGTGACCACATTTTTTTTTTTTCTAGAAAAATTTCCAGGTTATTGTCCACCATATAGCCTGACATGTGCAGAATAATTGTTGGCTCTGAGTAGATGCTGGAGATGCAAAGGTGTGTAAGATGCAGACCCTTGTCAACCTCAGAGGAGTGGACATCTTAGGGATTCCTGGACTATAAAATCATATGCTTGTACTAATACTGTATTTGTCACTTTCAGACCCTGTAATAGACTTAAAATTTTGTAGACATGCATAGAGGGTAGGGTGTCTTCATTCTTATAGTGAAGGATTTCTAGAGATAACTTTTCGGTTGACTATTAAGGAGAGATTTAACTAAATAGGGTTTGTATATAAAGGAATCAGGCTATGATATTTCAATTTGTGCACACGGCATGAAGAAAGGTGGCAAGGGTGGTAAGCTGCATTTCGGTGTGCCTCTGTGTGATCCTGGGGGTAGATGGGGATTGGAAGGGAGTTGGGTTTGGGGCTGCCATAAGATATAAATGTAAAAGGATACGAAGAATAGGATTTTTAAAGGACAATGTTAAGCTATAGAATTTGAGCATGATTTATAAATAGTGGGACCCATTAAGTATATTTTAAAACTAGAGGTGACCATTATTGTAAAAAAAGAGATACTATATAAGAATGATAAATTTAAGGGCACCTGGGTGGCTCAGTGGGTTAAAGCCTCTGCCTTCGGCTCAGGTCAGGATCTCAGGGTCCTGGGATCGAGGCCCGCATCGGGCTCTCTGCTCAGCGGGGAGCCTGCTTTCTCCTCTCTCTCTCTATGCCTGCCTCTCTGCATACTTGTGATCTCTCTCTCTCTGTTTCAAATAAATAAATAAAATCTTTAAAAAAAAATCATTTAAAAAAAAAGAATGATAAATTTAATAGCAAGATAACAATTGGAGAGATAAGAAGATTGTGGGCAAGTGGCAAGAGACAAATTGGAAGGCTACTGCAGTAATTCAGTAAGAAAGGAGAAGTATGTGACCAAGGGTCATCAATGTGGAAATGCTATAGAAAGAGTGCATTTGAGCTTAAAGCCTAAACTGAAAGAAAACTCCCTCAGTCGCATTCTCCCTTTTACTCTCCTCCCTCTATTCTTTCCTTTCTTCCTTTCTTTTTTTTACATTTTTCACGTAGATATTGGTATTCCGTGCCTACCTTGTGCCAGGCTGTGGGAGTGGGGAAGGGAATGGATCAAAGATAATTCCAGAAGGTCGAGCTTGGCAAAGTCGTAGAGCTGTTAACTATGACAGGGAACATTTTAGGAAAAGAAACAGTTTTGCAGCAGGGAATAAAATGACTTTGAATTTGGACAGATTGATTTGGAAATACCTGTGGGACTTTCTTATTGAGTTGTCCAGCAAAGAGCTGAAAAGGTTCCCTGACATTACTGTGGCTGTGTGCAATGAACAGTTCCCTGATGAGCTCAGGAACTCCTAGCACTAGGAAGAGACATGACTTGGCCAGATGGCCTTGAGCCAGACATGTTAGACGGAACTCTGATGAGAGATTTGTAGCAATCTTGAACCAAATGGAACACAATATCCTTCCAACCATACAAGTCTGTAAGTCTGTGGATGTGTATGAGACGTGCACATCTTGGCTTCTTTTTAACTGTATCTAGTATCATAAGCATTATTACACCTCTTGACATTTTCCATGTCACTTTTCCTAACTTCTTAACCTCTAAAGTGAATGTCTGGGCTGCTACAGATATTCAAATACTCCATTTCCCCACAACCTGCTCACTTCTTGTTTGATAAGCACATTTTCATGGGGTTTGCCACAACCTAAATGTCACTTGGTACTGCACATCTCAACCAAATTAGGGTAAATAGTTGACATATTTTCTATTCACAATATCATTAGGATATTCCATTATAAATTAAAAATCTAGAAATTTTACACAGTTCTTCTTGATGATTTTTTTTTTTTTTTGGTATACTTGTCAGTAGTAAGAAATAAGGGTGAGCCAATATTTTGTCAGAGTATCTCCGATCTTTAAAGTAAAGGTTAGGGGGGCACCTGGGTGGCTCAGTGGGTTAAGCTTAAGCTGCTGCTTTCGGCTCAGGTCATGATCTCAGGGTCCTGGGATCGAGTCCCGCATCGGGCTCTCTGCTCAGCAGGGAGCCTGCTTCCCTCTCCCTCTCTCTCTGCCTGCCTCTCTGCCTTCTTGTGATCTCTGTCAAATAAATAAATAAAACCTTTAAAAAAAAAAGTAGAGGTTAGGTTGTATTATAATAATTATTCCTATTAATTTTTAAGTTCCCTATATTCAGACTTTTACATATATTCTGTGGGTTCTTAAGTCTTTAGAAAGTATGTGAAATGATATGCTATTCATAACTTCATCATACATGTAAATACAATTCATATCTTCCATAAGATTCTAAAATGTAGCACTGACATACACTGAAATAGCAAAAAGAAAAAGTGATGTTGGATCTAAAATCTTATTTTTAATGTGTACATGTGTATCTGAAATCATCTGCCTTCAATACAGGAACATTAATTTAGATTCTGTGAGGTTTTTCTCTGGATGAGGTTGAGCTCAGCAATGTAAATGCTTAGGAAAGTTCTTCCTATCGTTCAACTATCTTTCATGAATTCGATGAGTTAAGATTAAAATTTTGAGATAAGATTAAAATTTTGACCTACAGAGCTATTTTTGCACTCTTCAGTTCTCACAGTTCTCTGAAATGAATCAGTTTGGTCATTACAGAATGATTCACAGCAGTTGATACATGCACTGATTAAAGTACCACAAATGGCTTTTTATAATCCTAAGTAAAAGAAAATGGTGAGTTAACATTTAGTAAATAAGAGAAAAAGTTCAAAAAATTAAAATAATTGACATTATTGATGGAAGTATAAAGTGGAAAGAAAACTTCTGGAGAAAAATATGTCAAAATTAAAATTAAAGTGATACTTTTTTTTTTTCTCTCTCCATGATCTCACGTGCAGCACTCTAAGTAAATAAATGTACAGGTGACCAAACATGTATGTATTGTAAGTTCTGCTGGTAAAAGATACATCAAGCTAACTGGTAAATACTCTAGAGTACCACCAAACAAAAACATGGAATTCTATAAAGAATGAGTTAGATCTACATGTAATGACCTGGAAAAGTTCATGATATCCTGTTGAGTGAAAATAAACAACTTAGGTGGGTACAATCCCATTTATAAGTGTATTACATACATTCAAGTCTGGAAAGATACACAGATACTGTTATCTGTTAGCATTCTCTTATTCAGTAAATGTTTAGTGAGTCCCAATTATGCACTATGCAACATAGTGGCAAAGAGACTTGTGAAACAGTTATTAAAAATAAACTGTGTGATGGGACGCCTGGGTGGCTCAGTTGGTTAAGCAGCTGCCTTCGGCTCAGGTCATGATCACAGCATCCTGGGATTGAGTCCCACATCGGGCTCCTTGCTCGTCAGGGAACCTGCTTCTCCCTCTGCCTCTGCCTGCCATTCTGTCTGCCTGTGCTCGCTCTCTCTCCCTCTCTCTCTCTGACAAATAAATAACCCTTTAAAACAATAAATAAAAAAAAAATAAAAAAAAAACTGTGATGACTTATGATATGTTTGATTTTAATTAGGGTTGCAAGGGTTACATGTGGGAGGGTAACTATTAGTTTAGACATCTGGGAAGACATTCTTTAAAAAAAAAAAAAAGAAGAAGAAGAAGAAGAAGATATTTGAGTGAAACCAGAAAAGGAAGGAAGAATCAACTAGGGAAATATTATTTCAAGCCATGGGAGTAACATACAAGAAAGACTACAGGCCAGAGAGGTTTAATTTATTGAAGGAACTGAAAAAAGTTAGGGGTAAGTGGATTGTGGAGTATAAGAGAGGTTTACCTTTGGGGATGGAATTATGCATACAAATTTACTTCCTATTTTATAAATTTCTGTTTTTGTTGACGGACATGTTCCCATTAAAGCACGGATAATTGAGAAATTAGCTAAAATTGATCACAAAATTAATGAGACATTTAAAATAAGATGCAGAAAAATAATAAGACAAAAGAGGTTGCAAACAATTAGGTTGAAGCCGAAATCAAAAGGGTAACACATCCTGTGTATACTTCCTTCCCTTTCTGAATTGGAGAGGAATACAGTGATTTTAGAAGAAGATATTTATAATAGACTTAAATAGAAACATTAAATAAAACAACAGTGCACATCTTTTAAATTCAGATTCCTATTCTATAAAGATCCACAGGAATATTTGTACCAACATTGCTGTGAAACACGTAGCTGATTCTTTAAGACCTCAGGTGTCCAGGTAGACATCTTGAGGCAAAAGCAGGACCCAAAGGTCTATATTAGTGTTTTTTCCTCATTGTTTCCAGTCCAGTTATATTTTCTGTAATCCTTTCCATAGGGATAGATGAGTGGTTCTAAACCTTGGCTTCATGTTGGAATCACCAGGAGAGATTTTAAAAAATTGGATGCTCATGCCCACTTCAGGTCAATTAAATCATTATCTCTGGCACTGGGACCCAGACAGCAGATGTTTTTAATCCTCCCAGGTGATTCTTACGTGCAACTGAGACTGAAAAATCACTATTCTAGGAAGGTTTAGCCTATTAACACCTTCCGTGTATAAACAAAGTTGCCTAGTGTCAAACTGGGGATGGCATCACTCAAATGAATGAGTCCAAAGAACGGAGAGTCAAGGGCTCAGAAGGACAGGTCTCAAACTTCAATGCAGAGTGGTGAGGTTGTTTGGGATGTGGCCGTTTGAAAGGTGTTCTATGAAGAATGGAGGAGTCGTCTTTGCTGGAGAGATTAGCTATAAAACGCAGGAGAAATTTAAAATTAAGATTCTGTAGAAGCCAAGGGCAGGCTGCCCCAAAATGTGCCACTTTGGGAGATGATTTTAAATAAAAGTTACTTAAGAAACAATCAGTGCAAAGACACTCTGACCCTCCTCTGTCGCCCTGAAAGCAGGAAACAGACATTCCATCTGAAAAATGCGCTCACACTGCTAAGAAGTAAAAAGACATCCCATTGGTCAGAAAAAGAGCTGACAGAGCTGTGCAGACAAACATTGTTACTTTTTTCTAATCACTATCTCTGCCCAAATTCCACTTAGAATTCTTTACGAATTAAAGCTCCCAAACAACAGCTCTCTGTATCCTGTGACTTCCTTGTACATTTACTGCCTATCTAAAATCTATAAAAACTGCCGGCCTTGGTCATTTCTTTAGGTCTCAATTTCATTATTGTCCCTTTATATGCAGGTAATAAAGCTGGTTTTTTTCTTCTATTTATCTGTCTCATCTAAATTTAAATCTTAGTCCAGCTAGAAGACCTTGAAGGATAGAGATAAGAATTTTCTTTTTCTACAATAACATTAAGTATGTTAAAGACAAACAACATTCCAGGACTCTCACTTTTCTCATCTGTGAAATGAGAATGTAACTAGTTCATTTCAAAGTTGTGGTAATTAAATCAGAAATCGTTTGTAAGCATGGTGCATAGTGTAGTTCCCTTAGAGTTCAGAGGCTCAATAAATAGAATAAAAAATAGAAAAGTAGAGAATCAGGACCTTTTATATCTTATTTGTCAAATGTATGATAGCTTCCATTCTTGGTTTCCATCAATTATTTATTTATTTTTTCCTTTTAATAGAAATTAATGGTCTTTTGTTCACAGTAAAGAGCCCCAAACAACAGTAAGTAGACAATGTACATATTATCTTGGTCAGGTTGGAGGAGTAGTGCCCTTTTTGGCTTTTTGAAGATATTTGAGTGATCTGTCTGTGGAATGTTTGCCTGTACATTGGTTTTCTATTGCTTTATAACAAGTTACTACAAATTTACTGCCTGTTGGAGGAGGTCATCAAGAACATGTGATTGCCATTTGACCTTGGAACTAGACCTTGGACAATGGGATGCTCCTCACCCTCTCCCCTGAACTTGGAATGTACATTCTGCTCAGTGTTCCCACAGTGGTAACTATTCGAAGGATATAGCCTTGAAAGAGTAACATGCTGTTGTGACCATCTGTACCCCATATGTGGCTAAACCCAGTAAGGCCTCTGTATAGACTTTTAAGATTCTTGTTGGGCCAGCATAGAAATCTACTCATCTTATGGCCACCCAAGACAGGACTCATGTGGAAGTTCTCTTGCTTCTTAAACCTGACATCTATCTTTGTCCGGAGTGTTCTGCCTCTATCTTTGGTCTCTCCTTGCCCTCCGTGTATGGGGCCATTTTGCAAACCACCAGTGCTTTACTGTTTATTAGCTGAGAGTAAGAAGACCAGGCTGATGAGGCTGGTTTTTCTGCCCAGGTTCTCACAAGGCAAAAACAGGTTTCAGCTGGGCTGCATTGTCACCTGATCTCAGATTATTTATTTTCCAAGCTCACATGATTGTGGCCGGGTTGAGTTTTTGGCAGTTAGAGGGCTGAGCATTTTGTCTCCTTTCTGGCTTTTAGCCAGAGCTCCCCTCCTCTTTTGGAAGCAGCCTGCATTCCTTGTCCAGTGGCCCCCTCTGTCATCAGAGCCAGTGACAGAGAATTTCCTTCTGATGCTTCAAAGCTGTGGCTTTCTCTCTGTGATGTCTCCATATACAGTTAAGGGGTCCAAGCGATTGGATAAGGCCCCTCTGAAGAGACTCATGCTTTCTTAAAGTCAGCAGTAGCAAATAAACTAGTCATAGGAGTGAGACCGCCTCTGTTCACAGGTGTCTCTCAAAGATGGAGTTGATGATACAAGGGTGTGAGACACTGAAAATCACCTTAGAAGGTGGCCTACCCCCTCATTTGAGAAGAGTGAGTGGACTGTGTCACATGTTAAGCTGACTTGAAAGCACAGAATGAGAAAACTGTTGCTACATTACTTCGTCAGTGAGTATCACTTTTTATTGGCTATGGTGTTTAAGCCTTCCTTTAACTCCTACAGGAAAAATAGGGGAGAAAAGCATAGAAAGATATTAATTCATGAATTAAAAATATAAACTTTGTTTTTTCATTTTGATTTTGGTGCCTAGTAAAGACGATAAGCACTCTTATTTCTTAGTTCTTTCCTTCCTTCTCATTCTTAATAAATAAAATTTCTCATACAACCTAATCTCATGACAAGTAGATATTAAAATATACATACTTAAACCTTCCTAGAGTGACATTCAGTGAATAAAAATTGACACACATTCACTGGGATTTTTGGAGGTTGTGTTGTTTGATACAAGGAAACAAAAATAGCTTGGTGGTACTGTTGGCTACGTTGAGTGGCACTGGCTGTATGAGTTCCATGGACTTATACTATAGAATAAGTTCTATATACTACAGAACAAGGAAGGTCTCTGTGTACAGCCTCCCAGTTATAAAACTGTTCAACACTTGCTGTAAGTATTTGGCTGCTTTCTTAATTCCCTGTAACCCTTTAAGAAATGGTGTCTGTAGCCAGGAAACATTGTTTAGGTTTGAGCCAATTTTCTATTTCTCAGAATCCAGCTAAGGAAATACATCTTCTAATTGTTTTCCAAAAATTAAAAATGAATGGATTAATGAGTATTACTAATAATGCTTGGCCTTGTATGGTTAATACAATATTGCTGAGGAAAGTAAAATAAATCCTGACATTCTTTGGAAGATTTCTGCATAATTTGTATTAAAACTGAATACATTGCCGTAGATATTTGAATCATTAAGGGTGTGTGTGTGTGTGTGTGCGCGCTAATGATAAAAAGAAAATCATTAGGATGATTGATTTCATTTAAAGTTATTTGATTCATATTTATGGTGTGCTCTATTTTTACTTGTGTACTTTTAGGAGAATTGAACATATCTAAATATAATATAAATGGCCATCAGGCTGTTGTGTAGCTGATTAAATTGGAATGTGCATATCCTTGGGGTTATATGAGTATTTCCCACTCACATACAGACTCAGTTGTTTGGAGGTATAGCTCAGTGGTAGAGCATTTGACTGCAGACTCAGTTGTTTGAGGATACAAAAAAAGAGACCATTTGTTTGGTTGTAGTATTGATGGATGGACTGACTCTGATGACTGGTTAACAGATCCATTTGCAAGGCAGGTAGTTTGCAATTCTCCACTTTAAACAAAGTTGCAGAAGGGCCTAATTGAGTTGTCAGCCAATATATGATTAAAATAATTTTTGGTTATTTTAATAATTTTTAAATAATTGATATTGATTTGAATTGACATTATTAAAATAATTTGGTTATTTTAATAAATTTTGATTAGATCACTGACTTTTGACATATAACTGAAGGGTTTGAGGAATTGAGTGACCTTGCTATAATGGAAGGAATTTCTTCTATTTTCATCTGTTTATTATATGAGAAAAATCTCCACAGTTAACAGTAATAAAAACAAAAGCTAAAAAAATAAATAAATAAAAAGGAAAGAAAATTCTTGCTGGGCCCTGTTTTCTTTTAGCAGTAAGTAATATTTCATGTATTCCATGGGTGATGGGAAAAAAAGCCAAATCTATCCATCTTATTAAGAAATTCTTTTCCAGTAACTGTGGTATTTATTTAATCCCATTTAATTCATCACAACTTTAAATATGTGTTGGTAATTGTGTTTTTCCAAATACTTTTAATTATAGCTCAGTCCAGAAGAAAAATTTTTTCCCCACTTAGAGTCATATAGTCATGGGGAATTTTTTTAAGTCAATTTTGCATACATATTTTTGTTGCAGAGAGATATGATCAATGAAAAGACTTTGGAGCATAAAAATTTTTACATCAGGATAAAATTCGGTGGGGATGGAAATGAGTTCAGAAAGAAATAGGAATGAAGTAAAACGTCCAGCTGTAAATAAGGTCCTGTTCATGGGGTTGTCTCTAGTAGTTAGAGGACTCTCGTTTCATTAAAAGCATTATGCAAGTTTTATTCCAAACCATCAATATTTCTAATAATATGCTACAACTTATGTCCCTTATTTAAACTTAGCATGAAAAAATTAAATGTCCACTTCAAAGTGTCTGAGGGGTATATAGTGTGAGATTACTTAGATGTGTATGTAAAGTTTGAAGACTATTGAGGTTGTGGAAAGGACTATCCACGTGACAGTTGGCCTTCTCAGTGTTGCAGCTGGATCAAAGATTGACAGTACGTCTCTCTTCTCTAAACTCCTGAAGCTCTCATTAATCCTCCCAAACATTTGATGTGTTTTACATGTCTGATGTTGTCGACTCAAATTTTTGGTCACGTTAGACTGGATCTTGGCTGCACTTTAGACGAGCTCTTAATGTACCATCCATAGATGGATGGTTTCAATGAAATAATTAGTTGGGCTTCAAATGCGTAAATGTTTTATTAAATGCACATACAGTGTCTCCCAAGTCCTAAATTTAACCATGATGTCCAGAATGCTTTCCCATATACACATATTGTATGTTTTAATAACGAAGTGAAAATATATGTACAGAGAGTAGTAAAGAAATACAGCAAAATTCATTTTTCTTAAAGAAGTGAAAGCTTATTTGGAGCCCATTTATATCTGAGAAGTGTTGATCTGTTTTGTTTAATGCAGTTTATTTTTTATTTTTTAAAGATTTTATTTATTTATTTGACAGACAGAGATCACAAGTAGGCAGAGAGGCAGGCAGAGAGAGGAAGGGAAGCAGGCTCCCCGCTGAGCAGAGAGCCCAATGAGGGGCTCGATCCCAGGACCCCAGGATCATGACCCAAGCCGAAGGCAGAGGCTTTAACCCATAAAGCCACCCAGGCGCCCCTGTTTAATGCAGTTTAAAACTCTACAGTTAAAATTTTGATTATCAGATGCTTCATGAGTACCTAAATCCTTGATATCTGTATTTGCCGAAGGGTTCTGAACTTCAAAACTAATCCTGCCATTTGAAGTCCATGGCCTGGAAATGGCATTTGAAGTCCCAGGCAGATTTGAGATGGCAAAGTGTGTACTGTGAGAATAGAGGTAAGGTCCTCGAATATTTAATAATGGTGGGGAAGAAGAAGGAGGTGTTGGAAGGATCCTGAGAAGGATAGTAAGAGAAGAAAATCTGGAGCATGGGGAGATCCCAAAGCAATAGGAAGAGACAGAACCATATGATGCTTAGCAATTAAGTAAAAGGAGGACTGAAATGTCCACTGGAATTTCAACTTAAAATATTTCCAAGGACATAAAATTTAAAGGGAGAGGAAAAAGCCTCACTTTCTGTAAGATAGACTTAAAACTTGGAAGTGGTCATTTGTGGTTAATTTTGTTCTTTCATGTGGCTAGACGTGAGAAAGAATGAGAAAAAGATCTTTTTTTAATGGTCTCTGGTATGAGGCAGAGGCGTGTAAAGACAGGTAGGTGTGTAGTGTAGGTAATAATATGTCACTGGCAGAAAGAAGTTTTCTCTGTTTTCTTAAGAAAATGGATAGTTCTCTTTTCTCATGAAAGGAACTCCTGCTGAAAATGAAGGAGGGGAGTTCCCAAGATGTCAGAGGTTGAAAACAGTACCTAAATTTGGAAAACCTGTGCAGAGTGGAAGAATTAATCTATCAGGGAATATGGTAGGGTTGTTGGACTTAATAGATAAAAATATTAGAATATTGACCAAATATTTTGGGTCAACTGATAAAATACTGATTCCTTCCTGCAGAAAATGTAAACTAATATAAGTCATATACCAATCAATTAAACTGAAACAGATTTATTGAGTTTAAGACCATAAATGTAATTATTTGAAGACAACATTATAAACTTATGAAAATGTGTATAACGGAAAGACACATGGTTTTCCTTTTTGAACAGAGACCACTATGCAGAATAACTATGAAATATTTGATGGCAGGCAAGTCTGGGACTGGAAGAAATAAAGCTGGAGTGACCCTCTTAGACTAAATCAGTGACTAAAGAAGGTGATCTTTATTGGTGGGAGCCGAGTGGTCTTGCTTCCAGGTACATTTACTGTCTCTTGTTTCTATTTTATTCTGCTGTGGTACATTTGCCTCTAAAATAAGCTCTGTAACAAAACTATTATGAGCCCATAATCTTTGTCCTACTAACAAGGTTTGAAGCCCTGCTCTACTGCTTACTAGTTCTGAAAACCCACACAAAGACCATAAACTAAGTCTTCCTCCCCATCTGGTGAAGCAGGAATAATAATACACCTGTTTCCTTGGTGAGCTGTGAGGATCAAATAGGATAAGTTATGTAACAAACTTGGCACACTCTGTGGCATATAAAACTCAATTGTTATAACATGTTATTGTTAACTTTCTTAATAGGGTGTTTAAGGCACAAGAGTATTCACCTATTTCTGCCCACATCATTTTCTGTCATTGTTACACTGTGCTAATTAATCTAATTCACTTCATTATCATAAGTGATAATACAATTGGGGTATGAAGCTCATTTTGATTATAGTTATAAGGGAATTAGTGTGGTAATAGCTATGCATTTCGGCAGTCTGACCAGCATTAGATGAAAATCAACAGTAGTCCAAAGTCTTAAAATTTTATAGGAGCTAATATTTAATGTTCTTTGATAATTTGAAAGGGACACTTTCTCTTCAGGCCTCAAGATCTATATGGGCATAACCCAAGTGTTTCATTGGTATCCAATCTGCTTACTTAACTGTCCTTAAATAAAACCTTTAAGTGTTGACTCTTGCTGTGGACGATGTCAATACTACTGATTAAGTGAAAGTCAACTAGGTAGTTATTTTGACAATCAGTGCTTCTAGAGTGATCCATATCCAGTGTGCATTCTCCCCAGAGTTACATTGCTTGTAAATTTTATTTATGATTCATATAAGGTTTTATGTTCCAATATTTTTCCAAAGGACATCCTTTATGTCCATGTGCCTGCCCTCGGTTATAGTGTAACTGTCCATTTTGTATTAAGGATCACATAGAAAGTAGTTCTTATGATATTTCTGAATTATGGAAGTATTGCATTCCTTTTCCAGTAAGGCTCTGGTGCAGCTGAAAGGTATTGTGGTTACGCAGTAAGCTAATTGGAGTAAAAATAATTTTGGTGACCTTCCATGACATTGAAATGGCTAATAAAACTTACTTTGCCATGGCCAGATGGAGGGCTCAGGTATAGAGCCAGATTACCCACAGTCGTCCTCTGCTTCTTCCCCAGAGAGTTCAGATTGTTGGAAAGTTTTCTGTTGAAACTCAAATGTTTGTCCTTGGGCAATCGTGGCTCTCAATGTGGTTGTTCTGCTCACTGGGCTCTGTGAAGTAAACCTCAGTTTGGAGAAGGGAGAGGGACAAAGAAACAAAGATTTTTTTTTTTTTCCTTCATCTTCTGAGATTGCATCTATCAACCTGTTCAGTGTACCTCTGGGGACCTGGAACAGTTTGTAGAAAGGCTGTTTTGTTTTTGTTTTGCAAATCAGTATGATCCTAAACTTCCTCAAATATTTACTATGGTGGGTAGAAAGAAAGAATTCTTTCCCTCTCCCTCCCCTACTTAATTTTGCCTTGGGGAGGAAACATTTCTAGGTTTTCTCTAGCCTAAAAGGGAGTGGAGGAATAGGTGTCTGATCTAGACATAACTTACCACTTTGCTGTAGGTCATACTTAGCTGCTCTGTAAGCAAATAGTAAGGCTCTCAGAGCATTGTCCCCAGAAGGTCAGGAAACTCTCCACTTAACCTGGAGAGAAAAGCGTAATCCAGTTACGCCAACAGTCCTCTTCTCTTACCTTCCCACTGGCCTCCAATAGACTGTAACCAAATGAGTTCGTGTGATCTCCCTTCATATAAGAGCCACCCCTCTTACAAAGATGTGTCCTCTATGTTCCTATATGTTGTAGAAAAAAACTTAAAACCAGTGCACTATTAGTCTGCTTTATTATAACAAGGTCCTGAGAAATCTTATGCTGCCATTGTATTTTCACCTATTTGTGGGAGAGCTAATTGTTATGCCCACTTTTTGAGGTGTAAGGCAAGCTTAAGGAAGAATCAGCTTAGTAGAATTCAAAGGCTGTTTTTGTTGTTGTTTTGTTTTGTTTTTTTAAAGCTCTCTAAGTAAAAAGTACAAGATGGGGAAGGGAATTTGGTCAGTCCTGTTAACATTTGGTGAATGTTGGCCATGTGCTAGGTGCTATTGGCAAGGCTGGGGACCCAAATAAAAGAAAGACAATCCTGTCCCTAAGGACCTCACAGTCTCCTGGGAGAGATAAAGTCAAAGGATTTTAACAAATGACATGATGGAAGTGGGCCTCATAACCACCAAGGATGAAGAGGAGCCAGCCAGGTGACAAAAGGTGACAGGGGAGTTACAGGCAAAATATTTGGAAATGGGAGAGAAGAACCAGGAACTTGCCCTTTAGAAACAGACAGAATTCCTTCTGCATGACTGGACTGTGTGAACTGGTTTCCTGATAAGTAAAAATAGTTAATTCTTGTCTACTTAAGGGATTTCTTGAGGGATAAGTAGAATAATTTATGTAAGGCGCCAAGCTTGGTAGGCAGAATTGCTCAAAAAAAGTAAATTCTCTTTCATCCCCTTTCATTAGCCCCTTAATTGTGAAATCAATATTTTAAAGATGATGCAATTTAAATGTGATCAGAAATTAATGAGTAGTCAGATGATGAATTGGCCCTTTTTTGATATAGTCGGTTCCATCAGATAAAAGTCCAAAACAGCCATCTTTTCTGTAAAGGCATTAAAACATTACTAACAGCTTTTGTAAATTCGCAGAAAGGTTTTATTTATAAGTCTGAAGGATTTTCTGGTAGATGCTTTAATAGTTACTAAATAATCCACAGGTTAGTTATTCAAAAAATTTGGAAGTCTCCAATACAATCAGTTAGCTGTGTATGCATTATACCTCTATCATTCATTATTATCATTGTGATTGTTGATAGTTTAACAAAGAATTAATAATATCTATGGCGTCAACTAACAAACATAGATGAATTTTTGATTTTTTTTTCAACAAACTCATTTGTAATCTTAGTAAATGGGAAATTTTCACTTTTCATTAAAATCTTCATCAATTAGTGGTACCTGGGTATAAAATGTCTAAAAGCTTGTATCTTCAGGATATTTGAAGCAACAAAAGGGTGTATAGACAGGAAACAAAAACATAGAATCCTTTTATTAAATGTTCCGTTATTTTTAATCCATCTTTCCTACTTTGTTCTTCCTTTTTTTTTCTTAGCTGCACTGATTTGTATTTTTTTTTAAACTGAAAAATAAAGTAAATTTCAGGTCTGTAATGGTGAATAGTAAACAAAACTGCTTTTCTCTCAT
This sequence comes from Lontra canadensis, assembly GCF_010015895.1. Taxonomy (NCBI): domain Eukaryota; kingdom Metazoa; phylum Chordata; class Mammalia; order Carnivora; family Mustelidae; genus Lontra; species Lontra canadensis. The sequence goes on from NW_022631017.1 coordinate 18,574,406, forward strand.
TTTTTCCTAGTAAGATCCTCAGTACTTGGTCCCATTAATGTTTACTGTAGCTTACTAGTCTCAAAAACTTTCAAGTAAATATTATGCCATTATACTCTTAAATAATAGGTTATTTTTCAGTCATGAAAGTGGTTTTCTTGGAGGTTAATGTTTAGTTTCCAGCTAACAAGTTTGTAATTTCTCAATATTAATGTTTAAAGTAGACCAAGCTTTGTATTATAGTTTGGTTGCTTAAAGGTTAAAAGTAACATTTTATTAAATTTCAAATCATCAACTAGTAAGTCCTAAATATAATCTTTTCTATGCTTTTGTGATACATACCTTTGTCTTATTTGTCTGAGACATTTGAAAATTCTTTTCCTTTACTGACATTATAGTTTCACTTTAAATCCCTTTAAATCCAAACTCCTTCATTATTTTAGATTAGCAAATGTAAGAAATTTCTTAGAAAATTTATCTTGTCAATTCTTTGAAACTCTTTGTTTCATAAGAATTTATTCTGATTAAGAGCCCCTTTGAACTTCATTTCAGTGTATGGATGTTTTGGCAGATAATTTTACCTTACTAACATGGTTAAATACAATTATTATTTTTTATGAACAGAAACAGCATTTTGGTTGTAAATACATTTTGCTTCCATCATTTGAAAGAGTTATTTAGAATTACAGACTTGCATTTTGTTCCAAATTTTATATTATTTTTTCTTTAAAGGATATTGGAGATTTGATATAATTGGACTGTGCATATCTGATGCATAGCAACTTTTAGCATGCAACTGTTTTGTCAACCATCAATATAATGGACGATTAGAAGGTAAACATATTAAGGCATTTGAATAAGGGGCTATTTATTTTCGGCTGATGTGTTTTGTAATAAGTCACTCTAGCTTTCATAGATACCATGCATTAAATATAATCTATTTCAAGCATTTTCTCCTGTAGTATTCTTGTGACTGTTCTCTATAAACATGGCCAAATGGAACTAGCCTATAAAACATGTTTCATCTAATTCACTGCTACCCATTTATAGCCGTAGCATGTGGTAGGAATTCAGAAACATCAGGTCTGCTGTTCTTGTAACATTCAAGTGGCCTCCAGGTGATAGGCACAGCCAACTGTCTTGGTTAAGTGCCAGTTCACAATGGTCCTATCAACCAGCCCCAGTTAGCAAATTACTTTGAGACAGTGAATGATCTTATGTGGATCAAGAAAGGATTTTGCAAAGTGGATATTCAGTTCTTCTTTCTGTGAGCTAGGATGTGTCACTAGTTGGAGTCTCTTGTTCTTTATTGAAACAATTTGCTTTTTGGCCCCTCTAGGATTTTTTTTAAATGGAATGAGGACAGTTTGTGTAGACCTAGTCCTTCATCTCAGTTACTTCCACATTGCACATGCCTTTTAATTTTGTCTTTTGCTATTTATATTTTGATCGAGTACTTTTTATGTTAATTATAATTGTAGGTTTTGCTTCTTAAATAAGTAACATTGGTTTGGCTTTGATTCTTTTATATAACAAAGATATGGGGTATGGGGTGGGGGAGGCAACCTACTAAAAGATTTGTTGTTATCAACAGATTACTTAATGCTGAATTTTTCAGTTTTGCATTTTCCTTTTACTTAGAAGAAATTCTCCAAGGGAATAATGGGTATTCTTACTGAGCATCTTTATATACTCTATTGAATGATAAAGATAAATAAGCATATGTAGGCAATGTCAAACAAAGGAAAATATGTACTCTTTGTGGTGAAGTTTGGTTCTTGACAGTTTGGTTCTCTAAAGCAACTAGAATTGGAAAAAGCTATTGTGTGTTGTATGGTTCACAATGAAAATCCTGGGGTAAGAAACAGAAACCTCAACAACTTCAAAATTAGAGACAAATCTCAACCCTGAAATCAAAATGTATCCAGTGAAATGGGCATCCAACAGGATAATAATAACCTGATTAAAGCAGCATTGAGGGAGAAATGGGGGAAGTTCCACAGAATTATCATGGATAAGATTAGCAAAAGGAAGGTTAATTCTTACGGGGGTATTGGCAGTTACCTCTATTGAAACGTATTTTGTTTATTTATTATTTATTTTTAAAGATTTTATTTATTTGACAGAGAGACAGTGAGAGCAGGAACACAAGTAGGGGGAGTGGGAAAGGAAAGTAGGCTTCTCAGTTAGCAAGGAGCCGGATGTGGGGCTCAATCCCAGGACCTTGGGATCATGACTCAAGCCAAAGGCAGATGCTTAATGACTGAGCCACTCAGGTGCCCCTGGAAGGTATTAAAAAAACAAAAAACAAAAAACAGAACATGGTCAAATTAGATAGTTCTTGTCTTTGAGGAATGTATAGTGAAATCTACATAAACCACCTAAAAATGTTTGTACTACATCTTATAGTCTGGGCTATAAAAATGATAACAAGTATTGTTCTGAATTAAAGATAGTCTGAAGAGCACCTGGGTGGCTCAGTAGGTTAGGCAGCTGCCTTTGGCTGGGGTCAAGATCTCAGGTTCCTGGAATCAAGCCCCATGTCGGGCTCCCTGCTCACCAGGGAACCTGCTTCTCCCTCTCCCTCTACCTGCAGCTCCCGCTGCTTTTTTTCTCTCCCTAGTAAATAAATAAGATCTTTAAAAAAAAATAGTCTTAAAAAGTTTGGTCATCCCTTGCCTAAACCTTACATGCTTTGAACAACGCTCATTCTGGATTGGTTTGAGTAGATACTAGATTTCTTCCTGAAGTCCATGATGATACCAGAATCAGACTATATTTTGCTGAGGGTGATAGCATCAAAAAAGATGACACAAATGCTCCACAGTTTATGTTACATTTCCTTTTAGTTTACATTTGTAAAAGCTAAATACTACCAGTTTTTGACATAGTCTTCATTATTTAAAACTTCATAGCTTTAATTTTATCTTAATAAACTAAAGCATTTGCGTTTTTGTTGTTACGAGCTAAGCATCGGCTCCTAATGTAAATAGTTCATTAATTTTTATGTCAGCCTTGATGCTATTTACATGCATACAAATGAAACTAAACTACCCCAGGGAACTTGTAGAGGGTCGGTTTCAAATCCATGAATTAATGCAAATGGTAAGGTTACATCATTTGGGTATAAGCTCTAAGCTTTGGAGAATGGAGAACAAGCAATCAAGGTAAAATAGCCCTGGTGCTTGCATTATTTATGAAAATGAGATCCTGCCATTTCTATTCCTAGGTGCTGTTGCAGGAGATAGAGCTACCTGTTTGTGCAGGGGCACTGTAAAGGTCAGTGTGTGTCTAGGACCAGCCTGATATGTGGGTAGAAAAACTCTTTCTGCTGCATCTTTATTCAGAGGAAATCCACAGGGCTTTCATTTGACCTGCTGTATTTCTAATGTTTATTGCTACCATAACTGAAATCTGTCCCAAGTTGAAAGCAATCATATTTCATCTCTTCTAAGGTGTCATCAATTCAAAGATGCATTGTGTTCAGTATACCCCTAAGAAAGGAACAGTACTTCCAATTAAAGAATGGCTTTCCCTAAAATGAAGGTTCATCCCAATTTCTACCATGTTCAAATGTGAAAAATAAAAAGTCACCTTAGAGTTGTTGAAATACAGTACTGCCTTTATTTTATAAAGAGTGTTTGCTAGCTTGAAGGTAAAGCTTAAACATTGCTTCCAGAAGGCTGTCTCTCGTAGACACAGACATTACTTGGAGGGAGAGAGTGGCCAGAGACTGGGTCTCTCCCACTAGCACATTAGAGAAATGGGAGAATATTAGAGCTTTGCCTGGTAGGGTGCTCAGAATTTCTGCCTCTGTATCTGTGTCTTCCTATATTTAATTGCTGCTGGGGACTTTTAGTAGGATACAGATAGGCATAAGAGTATTTTGGCAATGTTTCATGTACTGTTGTCTTATTAATACAATTCTTTAATTCTAAATTCCATTAAAAGAAACCGTGCAGGCATTCTTAGTAGAATTTTTAGGTATCTGGTTAATAAAACAAACAAAACCCTTGCTCAGCTCAACCTCTCCCATTTCAAAAACCACTTGGCTAGCAACATTCCAGTGGTAACTGATAGCTTGGTAAGGCTAAAATAAAAAAGAAAACTTCTCCATCCTTAAGAGATACAATTTCAATTGTTGCCACACATACATCTACTTTGTTAATTAAAGCAGAAAGTCCACAGACAAAATGTAGTGCCCAGAACTTGAATTTTAATAAATGTAAATGAGCCCAAAGTGAGAATAACCAGCTGAAATTCCAGGCTAGAATATTTGTCTTGTATTCACCTTGGAATTCATCAGCTTTTGCTCAGCTGTAATGAAAGCCTCAGGAGTGAAGATAAAAAGAACAAGATTATTCCAGGAATTTGGCAACTAACAAATACACTCCGTAAATGCTTCAGATTTTAGTGTGGGGGGACAATATAAATACCATGAAGCCAGATAAAGAAGGAAGACAGCTTTGTCATCTCTTTTCCGTTTTACTTCCACTCCATAGATACTGTTCCTTCCCAGCCCACGTGTCTAGGAATCTGGGTTCTTAAATTATCTCCTAAAAAAACCCAAAAACCAAAAAACTCCATAAGATTTATACCTTTTTAAGATAGTAAGCATGTTTGTCTCACCAGGTGATGAGTTGCATCTTTTAAAATCCAAACACCCCTGAGTTGCCAACAGGTTTTTTGGTTTGTTTTGTCTTGCGGGTGTTTTGTTTTGTTTTTGTTTTTGTTTTTCATTGACAGGCTGAATTCTGTTATTTGTTATTGTTGTTCATTAGGAGAGGAGCTCCAAATCACACCAAGAAGACAGTATAACTATCATTAGTGACATTGCTGTGAAGTGTCCCTCCTTGTTATAGTGTGATTCCTTGGTTAATTATCTCTGTGTTCCAATATACTTTAAAATCCATAAGCTATTTGTTCATCATTGAAGTAAATACTAAATCACTAGCATGGAGTACACAGCCTGGTTCATAGATGTTCAGAATATTAAAATAACCCATGATTTGGTTTCAGTAGCATTGCATGTGCTAAATTTCTTTTCAGAATGATCTAGACCAGGCCAAACTGGAGATGCCATCCAGTGATGCTGAGAAACCCATTATGATTTTTTTTTCCTCTCGTTTTTTTAGGAGTAACTTTGTTTTATAAATTTTCCTTTCACTTCTATTCACTTAAGGAAATGGCTTTTGAGTATCATATTAGAAATTAGCCTGTCTTTTGTCATTTCAAAGGGATGCCTGGTGGCTCAGTGGGTTGAGCGTCTGGGTTGAGCGTCTGCCTTCTGCTCTGGTCATGATCTCAGGGTCTTGGGATGGAGCCCCTCCTCAGGCTCTCTGCTCAATGGGGAGTCTGCTTCTCCTTCCCTTTCTGATCTTCCCCTGCAAGCTCCTACATTCTCTGTCTTTCAAATAAATAAATAAAATCTTGAATAGACTAATTTCTTTTTTTTTTTTTTCAACTGTTCAATTCTGAAAACTGTGATTGACTAATGCTGTGTTTACATAGAGAAAATGAAACATGAGATGAACAGTTCTGTAGTGGATCAGAGCTAGTGAGATCAGCTCCAGGAAATGAAGTTATCCAGGACTGAAGGTAATGATTTAACTCTTTCTCATATAAGGACTTTCAACAGTAGCAAACAGGACAAAGCAGCATACTATTTCTTGACATCTGCCTACACAGCAGGATTTCATACACTGCTTTTCATTTAGACCTCTTGTTTTTCTAAAAAATAGAGAATCAGTGTATTTTCTAAAAATATGCCATTAACGTTCCAGCTGAACATATATAGACCTATGCAAAGGAGTGTCAGCACCTAAATTCTCATTACCTTCTTAAAGAGCTAAAGTGACAGATTTTTAAGAGGTTGTTGCCTAGAATGGTGAGCGATGAGTCCTACATACAGAAAGCAAGTGAATTCTAAAAGGAATGAGGAGTATAAATCAGTATTTGTATCACTTCCCAAACAGAATAAGTAAGATGCTAGGTGTCAGATGTATTGCATATGCAAGCATAAATGAGCACTGCAGATAAGAGTTACTCAAAGGAAAAATATTCTTTGTCAGATATTATGATCATATTGGTATTTCTCCATTGAGCCATAATCACTGTTAGTTTGAATACAGTTGTGTACAGTTTATTCATTCAACATTTATTGAACCTGAGGGCTGCCTCTGGGTGCTACACAGAAATGATGCAGAGACAGAGTCACGCCTGAAAGATTCTAGATAAAGAAGTGCATACCTTCATACTTGATTTCCAGAAAAGATAGAGAAAACTTGATCATTGTTCTGTATTATCATTTTTCTTGGAAGTGGAATGTAGGAGGAAACACATTTTGGGGCCCTGTCTGAGCTATTCTAGGTGTATCCATCTGATGCCTGACAATTATGGACATTCCAAGACAGTAATATGATTGGGGATAGAGAACACACTAAAAATAGCATAATATGAGTCAAATGGATAATCTCTGAAGAACTAGGGAACTTTGTGCTAGTATTAGATCGCTGAAGAAATCACACACACACAAAAACCAAGTCTTCTGTTTAATTTATTCTATCTGTCCTTCTTATTTTTTTTCCTTCCTACTCACAGAATTAAGACTTTTTTTTTTCCTGAATTGTTAAAAAAAAAAAAAAGTTATTATCTTAATCCCAAACCCACCCTGTTTGTCCTCACCAAGTCTTTGGTAGATCTGCTTTGGTGCTAGAGTAGAAGCTTTATTTGCCTTGGTTTGACATTTAAGGTAGTTCAGAATCTGGCCAGCCTACAGTATTCATTCTCATTTACCTTTGCTCCTTCCAGAAGAAAGTGCTCAGTTTCTCTTCTGCTTATGGCAAGAAGAATTAGAAGAGCAGTTGTGAAAACAATTTAGTGAGAGAGAATTGGCAACCTTTGCAGTATTATACTGTATTTGAATTTGTAGATCCACTGAGAATGTGAAGGGGCTTCGTATGGATTATAAATAGACTTTGGCAGGGTTTGAACTGCCCATACTGTGTTCTAAGCTTTGAGCAAAGCTCTGCTGGCATGCTGAACCAACTTAAGCTCTGATGTGAGTTATAAAGACACAAAGATGAGTGGCTCCATTTGGAACATTGTGTTAGCTAAGTAGGTAAAATGAATTCATGATTCGAGTTTCTTCTCAAATCCTTTCATTCCTCACAGGATAATTATGATATCTCTTCTTGACCCAAAGCAGATAAATTGCACTATTCCTTTTTTTTTTTTTTTTAAGATTTTTATTTATTTAACACAGGGAGAGATCACAAGTAGGCAGAGCAGCAGGCAGAGAGAGAGGGGGAAGCAGGCTCCCGCTGAGCAGCGAGTCCAATGCAGGTCTCAATCCCAGGACCCTGAGATCATTACCTGAGCTGAAGGCAGAGGCTTAACCCTCTGAGTCACCCAGGCGTCCCAAATTGCACTATTCTTTTTGGAAATGTTGCTTTATTATTTTAAAGAACAACATAAGGCACCAAGATTCATTATGTTGTCAGTCTTATTTCAAAAAAGTGGTAACATCAGGGATCTAGATAGAGATCCAAAATCACATTTCATAAACTTACTAGTTGACATAAGTTGGATACTTACATGTGTTTTACTAAAAATCACTCTAGGTAATGTGGGATCATCTTAAATATTATAAGTTATACTCCTGCCGTGGCTGTATATGCATAAAGAACGTGCTAATAAATACACAACAGTAAAGAACCTAAATATCCCCTTAACTAGTATCATCATCTCCTACCACTTGATGTTTTCATCTTGGCTATGCCAGACTTGTTCGGAACTTCCTGACGGAATGGAATTCTTCACCAAACACATTTCTGTGGAGCCCTTAATGTGTGTCCACTACTGCTTTAACTAATTGCCCTGTCTCTAGGGACATTGATAAGAACATGGGATTTTGTACATACCAAGATAGAGCAGGAATGGCAAAGTGAGCAGAAATGACAAAATATACCTTGTAGGGGCAAGCCGATTAGTGTTGGGGGAACAGAACTGCTCCTAGCCTCTGCCTGATTTCAAAGGTACAGAGAAGTGAGTACCACCATTTACAGTATTCTCAGAGCAAGGGGACTTGGGGGTCCAAGTGGAGTAATAGGGATCCTGGTGGCTGAATGGGACTCCACAATGGGAAGTATCAGAAATGAGAACTGAAATGTATCAACTAATTTGTTTCAACGTTACACTTAAAGACTGAAATAATGTTCACAAAAATGGGGCATTTGGCTGCTCAGTCCATAGAGCATGTGGTTCATGATCTAGGAATCATGAGTTCAAGCCCCACACTGGGGGTAGAGATTACTTAAAAAATAAAATCTTTTTATTTTTTTTATTTTATTTATTTATTTATTTATTTATATTTTTTTTAATAGAGATTTTATTTATTTATTTGACACACATAGAGAGATCGCAAGTAGGCAGAGAGGCAGGCAGAGAGAGGTGGGGGTCAGGGAAGCAGGCTCCCTGTTGAGCAGAGAGCCCGATGTGGGGCTTGATCCCAGGACCCTGGGATCATGACCTGAGCTGAAGGCAGAGGCTAAACCCACTGAGCCACCCAGGTGCCCCCAAAAATAAAATCTTTAAAAAAAATTATTCAGTGGAGCATCTGGGTGGCTCAGTCGGTTAAGTGTCTGCCTTTGGCTCAGGCCCTATTTCCCAGGGTTTTGGAATCAGGCCCCACATCAGGCTCTCTGCTCAGTGGGGGGGTCTGCTTCTTCCTCTCCCTCTGCCTGATGCTCCTCCTGCTTATGCTCTTTCTGTCAAATAAATAAAATCTTAAAAATAGATGTTCAGGAAAACAGAATAACCGATTTCAACTTCTAAACTAGGTTGAACAAATTCTTCCCTAAATACTAATTGTTAATATTACTAATTACTAATTACTAATTGTTAATATTACTAATTGTTAATATTTTTTACAAAAAATGTGGAATGACTGTAAATTTTTGCAAATATCTAATAATATTACTATTAATATTACATATTACTAATACATGAACTCTTCTTAGAAATCATTAACACAGTTTTAAACTCTAAACATAACATATATTTATGTCAGAATGTTATATGTCTTTTTACAGAGGTCATATGCTAGGTCACTTAATGTATATCCCCTAGATTTGAAATACTTAATATTCATTTTAGTGTCTCCAATATCATTGCCCTTTTTCATCTATTTCTGTACCAATGTTGGCAAAATGCCAACTTAGCATAGTCATTTAAATAACAAAAATGAAACTATTGTCCTACATAGTTTACAAAATCCAATCATTTGTTTCCTTGAAGAAAATTACCTATTTATTATCCATTAACATGTGAAAAAAAATTAGTTCTGATTGTCTGGTATGATCATATCAGGGTGATAAGGGGATAAGATTCAGGAGACCTGGCTTTTGGTACTATATCTTTATTAAGCCATTTCAACCAGCTGGGCAATCTGCCACCAATCTCATCAATCCCCCTGAGTCTTAGAACTGCTCCTTCTTTTTGTCATTCTTGGAGACAGGCTTTTGTCATGTCACTGCAGGACTCCTGTGATCAACTCCTACCAGTTCCTCTGCATCTTTTTCTTTCTCTGCTCATTCACCCTTAAAGTCCAGCAAGGTTCAAAACCCTGCCATCTTTTACTGTTTGTATAGAATTTACTTTAAATAATTCTGTATGTATACCGTAAAAACTTCATAGCATTTGAGAATAGCCTGAGGCATTCTTGAGAGGAGGGATGGTTGAAAAGATTTTTGAAAGGAGGTGAACTTTCTGCAGGGTCTTTAAAAAAAAAAAAAAAAAAAAAAAGCAGAATTTACCCAGGAACATTTTCTAGGGGCAGAGCAACATCATGAGAATGGTTTCAACTTTCCTGGCTTTTTCTAGCAGTGGTAAGCAGACTGGGATCGAAATCCCAGCATCTATGGAAGATAAAGTTGTTAAGTGGGTTTTAATCTAGATGGTGTAGGAGACAGGGCTATGGTGCCAAATTGTAAGCCCTAGGGAGTGGAACATGGGAGGGAAAGATTAGTTAGTATTCTTTCGGTTTCTAGTGATAGAAAGACAACTCCAGTCTAGCCTAAAATACAAAGTGGGGGGTGGATTTTTGTTGGCTCCTATAACTAAGAAATTTAAGGGGAACATTGGCATTGGGTCCTGCTGAGCCCAAACAGCTGTACTTAAGAGCACTGGAAATCAAATTCTTTCCCCTTTCTTCAGTGCATTTCCCTTTCCTTTGTAACCCAGAAGAGTTTTGCCATTTTGCTTATAAATCCACAGCTATTGCTTTCTAATTGTTCTAGCAAATGTCGTCCCCCCACGCCACCCCAGAGGAGATTGCCTCTAATTGGACCTGGCAGGATGTAGAGCTCCAATGGTCATATATGCATACTTGAAGGTGAAGGTGATAGGATCTGGACTTACTTTCTCCATCAAATAGACTAAAGGAGAGCAGGACTGCCCTCCACCCTCGCCAAAGGGAAAAAAAAAAGTCCTTTATCGGAGGGAGGGGTATGTGCAGTTGAAAGTAACAGAAGTCAGTCTAGGTTTTTCAGCAGAACACTGAGAAAGAACTGTGGTTAACTGACCTACACAAATTTGGCTGTTCAGAAATTTACAAGAATCTATTACTATAGTATGTTGATTAGAGAAAAGTGGACTATATTGCACACCCCCCACCCCACCAGCCACTTCTACAACCATGGGGTTGCAACCAGTGAGTCTGTACAACAAAAGCAACTCAGGTTACATTCTGCTAAATGAAAAAAATAATAAAAAAATAAATTCTGCTGAATGTACAAATGCTTATTGTCAAGCCATTGCAAAACTGCCATAAAGTCCCTTCTCGTAGCTCAGGAGTAGCTGTGTTCTGCCTGAGGCTCCTGGCAAGTCTGTACATGGAAGGTCTTCTCTGGAGCAGCTGCCGTGGTATCTCTGAGCCCGGATTCACCAGCCTTCTACTTGTGTGTTGTCTGCCTGTCTGTCTCCACCTGTCGGTAACCACTGTTGTTACTGGACTTGCCCTTGGGATTCTTACCATGATTGCAAGACCCCCTCACTGGTAGCTATCAGGAAACTTTGGTGAGGGGCAGTCTGGAAATGAGGTGGGGCATACCTGGGTGCTCACAGCAGGATCCTGGGTAGGGAGAGAAAACAGGCATATATGAGGGCCTGGGGTTCTGCTTTCATTGGGTTGAGGGTGGGAGTCTAGAGTTTTCGCAGGCTCACTCTTTGCTGGTGAATTTAAAATACAAGGGTAAGATTTTAGAGCACAGAAGAGGAAAAAAAAAAATCGACCAAAGTCTCAGGCTGGGGCAGATGTGGGCGCTTCTGAACTCTTTAGCCAGTCCTGTGGCCGGCATTGAGCTCAATGGGGGTAGTCCCCTCTGAAGTGGGGCGTCTTTGCAATCAAAGCCTAAGTCAGGCACTCATGTTACAGAAAGAAAAGCCAATGATTAGGGCTTATATTACATTAGATCAGGTGACTAAGGCATTGTTGAAGTAGAGTGACACAGGATAATGGGGATCTAGACCTCAACGTGCCGTAATATTTATTATGTGGACGTTTGTTTGCCAGACTGGTGGAAGGGCAGATCATTCTAACCAACGGCTTATATTGAACACCTCTTATTTCACCAGTGAAATATGATTTTTGACTCCTTACCCTCTCTGGTATAGAGTACGGTCATATTTGAAGCCGTTAGTTTTACTACCCTAAGGTTTATTCCTGTTCAGGCCACATCAAATGCTGACCATCCTGAAAATGTGTAATAAAGTTAATTGAAATAAGCACATCATAGCTTAAATCTATTTTTTTTTTCAAATTGCAGTCATCATGATATTAATTCACTGGGTTCCTACTACCTTTTTAAAATGAAACTATAGAAAATAGCAAGATAGAATAGAATAGGATTTTTAAAAATAAAACACTGAAGTGTAGGGATTGTTTTGTGAAACTTTAGTTTCGTGTCTTACTCTTATTTGTCATAAAGTATATTGTTGGTGCACTACTGTTTAAAAAGGTTGTGAAAGCCACAAATTTAAAGCCTGTGGACATTTTATTCCCTTATTTTGTTACTGGCACAACTGCTGGTTGGAATATATATTATATAAATATATAGTAAATTCTCATATTTTATCAAAGTTATTTTATAGGGTTTTATTAAGTTAGACTTGAGTGTATATATATTGAATCTGTAGATTATTTTTACACAAATCATCTGAATTTATCATAGACTAAGTGGGATATTGAATTAATTATATTTAAAAGCACCTTTCCTCTCTTCTCTCTCACTCACTGTAACACTTATCTTCTCCTTCCCTCTCCCTTTCTTTACTGATAGTTATTGAATGGTGAGCACTTTACATATATTATGTCATTTAATCCTCTGCCCTTGAGGTGTTATTTTTCCCATTTTGCAGATGGAGATATTAAGGATTAGAATCTTGACAGTAGTTTTCTCAATGTCACTCAGTTGGTATTTAAACCAGGCAGTTTGATGCTATAGTCTGTTATTTTGACTGGTTTATTTTTCAGATATAAATGACCAAGTTGGATCACCATATCAGTGCTTTTTGGATCTAATTGCTCTGAACACAGAGAACATGGGGAGGGTGAGCACTGGAGGGTTTCTATTCCACTGAATCACAAATGCTTTACCCTGCAAACTTCATGTTCTCATGTCTCTAGGGCTTTGACTTTAGGGATTACAGGCAAAGACATGAACAGGGAGATAAAAGTTTGAAAGAGAACTGTGCACTTGATCACTCAACAAAAGAGCAAACAGACAGTGTCACGTAGGGCCATATTCTGTTTAAAGCCCCTGTCCACCATCTCCTGCTGGCCATGTTGACCCAGCAATGACCTGTAAGTCAATCCGGGACAAAGGGTATAGCCAGGATGAAGAGTACTGGGCTTGGGGGGTTTTTTTTGTTTGTTTTTTTGTTTTTTTAAACTTGAGTTCTCCAATGGCTCTGCTTTGGTCAGAAGCTTTCAGTGGCATCCACAGAGAAATGTTATCTTTCATCTCACGTGTGTTCATCTTTATTCCTCTTTGTGTTCTCACTGCCTGCCTGAAAGGGTCTGTTTACAAGCATCCATTCCTTTTTTCTTAACAACTAAGGAGTAGGACTGCTGTATAAACCAAAAAACCAAAAAAACAAAAAAACAAACCCATGTAGACACTTGATCAAAAGGAACAAGGTAATCATAGGTCATGACTACTCATACAGATCTTTTTATAACCTATTCGAGAGCTATTAATTCCATAAGTACATGCATGTGAAAGGCATTGTCATCTTTTCTTCCCTGAAGAACTCCGTCTGCCCCAGAGCCCTTTGGGTAGGAGAGGAAATGGCCTTTGTGAAGCAGTTCCAGAGAATCAGCACAAATCCCATTATGAGGCCTCCGAGAAGACCAGCCTGAAGTCAGTAATTCAGAAGTGGCGGGAACTGTGGCAAAGTGTGTTTGCTTGGATGCGTGTTTTTGAAATCTTGTGCCGATACTCTACTAAAGGAGATGTTCAATAACTCGAAATTGGGTCAAGCTTTAAATCTCCTGTTTGTCATCCTGAAAAGTAATCCTTACAAATGGCTGCCTTGGCAACAGACAGCACATTAAAACCGACACTTGAGTGGCCAGATCAGGTAGACTTCTTAAGGCGGCACAGGTGAACAATAGCACAGTTGATCTTTAGACGGACCGTTTGAGGGCGGAACCAGTAGATGTGACTGCTAGTAAATGGGTACATTGGTGTGTTGCTTATTGCTGTGGCTGTTCTGGGAGAAAAGGCGATAGACATGTCATGAGATTGAGGCATGTGCTTTAAGATGGTTTTCCATGTTTCTGCATAGGAAAGAAATTTTTACATTAAAATTAAAAAGAAAATCAATTACTGGGCTCTACTTGTTATATCAGAATTAATAATGATTGTCACAGATTTGCGCTGTGTTGTGTTCCTGAAATACGAAGCTTGGTTCTTTCCATTCTCCGGTTTAATCTGAGGTGTCTGCTGCTCCGATTCACTGTCTTCTGTCTCTCATCTCTCTTCCCCTTGTCTCTCACCTCCATCTGCCTGCCTGCCTATTTGCCTGGTTTCCAACTCCTCTGCGGCCTCCTGTGTCCAATTGGAAACCTGCCTCTGTATTTGGAGGGCAGGGAGAGGTGGAAGAAGCCATTGCTCCAGATCAGTAGTTGGCAGGTTTAATAAGGAATTTACATATGAGGCTTGTCTTGGGTGGCTATAAAATGAGTAAATCTCCACACCAGCCTGCCAGCATCTTAGAAGTTTATACAGAGACCTTAACTGGATTTAGTCATGTATATAATGGTCTAGGTGCTCTCAACACCACATCATTATCTCAAGACTTGTGTCTGTGAGACAGCCTCTGGGAGTGGAGAAGGCAGATGGAACACACATTCCGAGGACAAGAGGACGAGGTATGGAGCCTCCGATTGTTGGGATCCAGCTCACGGGCCATCTGGTGGTCACATCCTCTTAATGACCTCCTCAAACAGTTTCTCTTCTCTCTGTGTGTCTCTCTGAAGATTGCCCAATCTACTTACTCGTCCAGCTCTTTAGCTAGCTCCGATTTCAAAATTGATAGTGAGAATTTGTTTTGTGTACATAAGTGGTAAGCAGTCATCCGAGCTAAATTTTTGCATTCTGAGTCTTGAGTAGTCTGCTTTGTTGCTTACCCTACCAAGAATGTGGCATTCCCTTTACAAATGCGCACAAATAGTACTGGGTGGCAACTTGAGAAGGTGGGCTGCTCTTGGCATCTACGCCTGGCAATGTCCTGTCCCTGTCAGCATTGAGACCTGCAGATTGTTCTTTGCCAAATTGGTGCTTCTGACCTTCATTGTTTATATTTCTACACTTATCTTTTGTAACTCTGAAAATAGAAGTTAGCTTATAATTATGTATAGTCACTTCATGTGCAGACTTTTCTAATTCTGAAGTTAATTGCTTGGTTAATAAGGCAAATAGGAACATTGTGAATGAATTTGGGCAACGCACAGTACTAAGTAGCCTTGAAAAAGTTTTCCCAATGGTTTCTGCAAAGTGTGTCCATTTTGTAGTCTAGAGTGTTTATGTGTGTCCCACACACCCACAGGTGGAGCATTTGCCCATAAATCTTTCACTTGGTTTGCATTGCTAACAGTTAGTGTCCTAAGAAGTGTTTGTAATTTAAAAGGGGGATGGATGGTATGCCTTTTATATCCCTTCTCCGTACTCAAGAATTTAAGCTCAGATTCATAATATTACTGGTCCTTTTATTTATTTATTTATTTATTTATTTATTAAAAGGTTTTATTTACTTATTTGACAGACAGAGATCACAAGTAAGCAGAGAGGCAGGCAGAGAGGGGGAAGCAGGCTCCCCGCTGAGCAGGGAGCCCCGTGCGGGGCTCGATCCCAGGACCCTTGGATCATGACCTGAGCTGAAGGCAGAGGCTTAACCCACTGAGCCACCCAGGCACCCCTAGTGGTACTTTTAAATGTAAATGCATTTACTTCGTGTGACTGTCCACTGGCTGTTCTCGAAGTATGATTTGTGGACCTTTCAGAGAGTCAGAAAGATTGAACTATTTCCCTAATAATAATAGGGAGAGATTATTTAACTTTTTCATTTTATTGATATTTGCACTGATGCAAAAAAATATTATTACTCACTTCCACATGAATCAAGGCATTGGCTTCGGGTGTTCTTTACCTCAGTGCACTCAGAGTGCGCTTAAAAAACCAAAGGTAAGTTTCCCTTAAAGTCCTTGCTGAAGCAGTAAAAACTATGAATTTTGTTAATTATCCATCCCTGAATAAGTACTCTTTTGCTCTTCTGTGACAAAGTGGGAAGCATGCATCAAGCAGCTTTGCTGTATACTGAAGTATGATTCTACATCGTCTGGGGGAAAAGCACTGGGGCAGTTGCTTGAGTTGTGAGTTAAGCTCGGTGCTTTCTTCTGTGTTAACACCAGTTTTACTTGGAAAAGAACTGATGAATTTAGACTTGGGTATTTCCATACGTTCTCTGAAACAGACAAGGTAAGTTTGTCACTTTATGAAACAGTTGAGAGGGACACCTGGCTGGCTCAGTAGGTGGAGCAAATGGCTCCTGATCTTGGGGTTATGAGTTCAAACCCCCACATGGGGAGTAGAGATGACTTAAGAAAATGGAAATTAAGAAAGGCAGTTGGACCATGTTTGTTAATGACAAAATTGGAGTTTTGAGTTTTTGAGTTCTGGAGAACTTATATTTGCCATTGTAAGTTTGACAATTTCCCAGAATTTGAAGACTTTTCTGATGAGATGAGTGGTTACATTAATAATAAATATGACCTCTATATACTGTTTAACAAAAAGAGCCAACAGTTGGGAAATCTGCCTAATTCAAATTAGTAATCTAGGATATTACAAAATTACTAATCTAGGATATTACAAAATTAGTCATGGACAAAAAATCCATCCAAAGTGAAAGATACACCAATTGATTTTAATGTTATAAAATTGTATTGTTACAGTTTTAGATCCATGTTGCAGCTTAATTTAAAAAACAACAACACTATACCTTTCAACTTTTGGTGTAGTATGGAAGAATATTGAAAGGCTTTTATAATACCCCTCTCTTTTCCAACTACATATTTGTGAGAAACTAGGTTTTCTACATACTCTTTAATCAAAATAGCATATGGAACAGAGAACCAAATGGGAGACTCAGACTTTCTCTCTGTAAAGACTATAATTCTAAAATATATTATATATGTGTGTGTGTGTGTATAAAATACTTTTGTCAGTTTCTTTTTATTTTGGAAAACAGTTATTTTTCATAAATACTTAATATATAATGGGTTTATTTTTATTTTAAAGTGTTTCAATTTGGGATACCTGGGTGCCTCAGTCGTTATGCGTCTACATTTAGCTCAGGTCATGATCCCAGGGTCCTGGGATTGAGCCCCACATGGGGCTCCCTGCTCAGCAGGAAGGCTGCTGCTCCCTCTCCCACTTCCCTTGCTTGTGTTCCCTTGCTCGTTGTCACTCTCTCTGTCAAATAAATAAATAAAATCTTTTTTAAAAAAATAAAATGTTTAAATTTTTCTAGTCTTTGTTGTGATAAGTATCGATACCTTATAACTTACATAATTTTTGAATCAGTACCTTTACACTGTACATACATTTTGAGATCAAGTAATTTTAAGAATATCTGCTCTAAATATTCATATTGAAGTAATCAATTTTTTTAAATAACAGAATTGTAAGCATCATAATGGAGGTTACTTAATTAAAAAAGAAATTAAGTTGACTCAACGAGAATATACAAAGTCAGATAATTTATCAAAAGTAATACCTTACCATGGTCTATGTGAAATCTCTTAAACAGTTCTGTTCTCACCCATGGTCAGGCATCGGTCTCTTAATACTACTTCTTCCCTTTTAATTCCAAAGTCAGAATGCATCAAAGGAACAGGACTGACTTCGAAAAGATACCATGGTCTTGATTTTAAATGAATATCCCAAGTTTAGATTTTTTCTCTTACAGGGCCCCAATTACAAAATCTATTCCTCTTGAAATGTCAAGGAAGTACAATTTCTTTGAAAGCTAGACATTTCCCTCTGAACAGGGTGGACCACTCCTACTTCTAATTGAGAGGTGACTATCTGAGAAATTGAAGGGATCCAAGGGATTTGTAAAATGACCTAACTCTCCCCGGAGCACAGATCAAAGTGTAACCCCTGGACATTTTATAACTGACATGGGTCTTACCCTGCCCTCACCACGGGGGTCAGAGTGAAGGAAAGCATGTAACTGTAACTGCATAATCCTTACTTCAGTAGTTCACAGCTATGGCCATGGCGAATTTTCACTTTTTTTCCCCTTCCATACTGTAAAGTTGTAAAACATAATTATTTTGTATATTTTCATTGCAAATTTAGAGATGATCCCAGGAACAAATCATTGAGAAAGTTGGGTGCATCATACTAGATTCCTTTAGAGTTCTATTTATACGATAGTGTCCTAGCTAAGAATGTACCCTGGGCTCAAACACTGTCTCTTATCACGTACTGACCTTGGTTAGTAAGGGCAAGTTGCTTAACATTTCTTTGCCTTAATTCAGTTTCCTATAACATAGGGATGATAGTCGCTTATACAACTCTCGTAGGGGCTTTTTAAAAGTTAAAGAGTGTGTGTGTGTGTGTGTGTGTGTGTGTGTGTGTGTGTGTTTAGAGTAGTGAGTAGAACATAATAAAATTTCAGTCAAATTGGCTAGTATAGTTACTGCTGCAGTGGTCTTATCCTGATGGGCCTTTCTGCCCTTAGAAATTGTTTAAAAAGGCATAAATTGGCTGGGACTCTTTTTTTTTCCTTCTATTTTCTTTTGTACAGTTTTTAATCTTCAGTAGATATAATCTCTTCTACAATTGTTATCCACTTACTGATATATTTTTAAGGAGCAATCCCTAATCACTATCTCTACTTTTTCTCCTCTTGACTCAAATTCATTGGTTTAAACTCTTTTTGACAAGATTCTGTTCACAAGGCTATGTGACAACTGCTCTCACAAAGATCTTTAATCGCTACCTATTTGCTGAATCTAAAAACGACTTGGACTTTGAGTCACAATCATTTGGCTTTCCACAGGCCATTGTTGAGTGCCTCCTTCTCCTTTGGTTCTCCTTCTTCTCTCTGGTCCTCATTCTCAGTGTTGGATGGAGTCTTTCTCCAGTCACACTTCAGCCTTGAGGTCATTTTGCAGAGGCCTAACTGAAGTCCTCTTTTGTTTTTGTTTTATACACTCTACATGTGTGAGACCGCCAGTCCTTTCATGTTAAACGATCATGGTAAAACTATTTATTCCCTAATCTGTATTTCCCTTTTAAAGCACTAGACTTATATTTCCAGCTGACTACAAGGCTCCATCTGAATTTCAGTTGTGTACCTCATAGTCAGCATGTCTCAAACCTAAGTCATTATCTTCCTTCCCCAAACTTGTGCTATACCTCTGTCCTAGTGGTATCGTCACACACAGAGCCTCCTAAACTTGATTCATCTTTTACACAACACTCTCCAAATGCCTTCATGTTTAATGGGGGCATCGATTCTTCTAGACTGAATTCTTATACTTTACATCAGTACATAAAATCAGTCTCCCCTTGTTTTTCATTGGTCTGCTTAGTTTAGGCCTTCATCAAATTTTAAATAAAGAATTACACAGTCTTTCTAGCTAGTGTGGTCCTGTCACCACACTCTTGCCCCCTAAATTCAAAATCCACACTACTTGCTTCAAGGTGTACTTTTTAGTGGTCTGGTCATATCATTCTCATGTGATCAATCTCACTTGGCTCATTACACATGGGGCACAATTCAAAGCTGTAACAAATTCTACAACAGCCTGAGCCACAGCTTACCTGTCCAGCTTCACCACCTCATCACATACTGCTCCTTTCATCTAGTCATACAGGCAACCTATTTTTTTTCCTTTTTTATTTTTTAACAATTTATGGAGGTATCATTGACATGAAAGAAAATGAATATAAAGTATACTTACCTGATAAGTTTTGACATATTATACCATGACCTATGAACCTTGACCATAATCATGATGAAAAACCTACCCCTCACCTCCGAAAGTTTCTTGGTGGCCCTTTTTTTCCTATCCTCTCACCTCTCCAATCCCTACCCCAGATAATGACTAATATCCTTTCTGTCACTATAGATTAGTTTCCATTTTCTAGAATTTTACACAAGTAGAATCATATAGTATTGCTGTTTCTTTCATCTGGCTTATTTTACTTGGCATAGCCTCTTAGGTTGAACCTACTAATAGTTCATTTCATTGCTGAATAGTAATCCAACTATAGATGTACTGCATTTATTTATACTTTTACCTGTTGATGGACATTGCGTCATTTCCAGTTTGGGGATTAAAAAAAAAAAAGGTTTACTGTGCATTTGTGTATAATTCTTCTCAGGGATATATGCTTTCCTTTGTCTTGAGTAAATACTTTGGAATGAAAGGTTAGGTCATATGGTAGATGTATATTTTACTTTTTATGAAACTGTTACACTGTTTTTCAAAATAGTGGTGACATTTTACAACCCTGTCAGTGATGCCTGAGAGTTTTGGCTATTCTGTCTCCTTGACAACACTTGAGATGTTCAGTCTGCTTAATTATAGCCATTTAAATAGATGTATAGTGAGGGGGGAAAAGTGTGTAGTGGTATCTTATTGTGGTTTTATTTACATTTCCCTAATTATGTTGAACATCTTTTATGTGACTTGTTATATAACTTATTTAGTGAATTATCTATTAATATATTTTGTCCACTTTTAAATTAGAAATTTTATTTTATGCTAAAAATTTGAGCATTCTTTGTAGTTTCTACATACAAGTCTTTTGTCAAATACTTTTGAAAATACTATTTGAGTCTGTTTCTTTTGATTCTCTGAATGGTATTCTTAAAAAAATTGAATATGAAGTGCAGCTTACCTCTTTTTTCATTATAGATTTTGTTTTACATTCAAGAAATCTTTTTATCCCCTATTTCTTATCTAGAAGTTTTGTTTCAACATTAAAACTGTTAATCTATTTGTGTCTATTTACATAAGTATGCTCATCATTTTTCATCTCATAATTACGATATGAGCAATCTAAGGTGAAAAGAGGTAATGATAGAGTGATAGATAGATATCTAATGATAGAGTGAATGAGTTATCTTCTTTGTAAATTAAAGTTTAATTAGTAAAGACCATAGTTAAAACAGGCATCCCTGATAATTTGTGTGGTAGGCAGAATAATAGTCTTGAAAAAAAAAAAAACAACTCTGGGAGGGGAAACAAAACAAAACTGGAAACTGTATTACCTTATATGGCAAAGGGGAATTTGCAGGTGTGATGAAGGTCTTAGAACTATAGATGGGAAAATTATTCAGATGGGTCCAGGCTAATCACATGAGTTTTAAGAGCAATGAACCTTTCTCTGCTAAGGTCAGAGACCAATGCAGTCATAGAAAATGGGTTAGGGACATGCAACCTTGCTGGCTTACATAAAGAAGGGCCTCAAGCCAATGAATGCAGGTGGCTTCTGGAAGCCAGAAAAGGCAAGGTGAGGGATTCTTTCATAGTGTCCAAAAAGGAGTGTAGCCCTGCTGACATCTTGATTATAGTCCAAGGGATTTTTATTGGTCTTATGAGCTCAATAACTATAAGAGAGACAAATGCGTATTTGCTTATATGAACAAAAAGGACAATGTACAAAATACACAGTATTGTACTCTTCTCCCAATCAGTCATATGTTGTAACATATTCTTTCACTCACTAGTATGTTTTGATCTTTCTAGGTTAATAAGCATACGTCACTTTTCCCCAACAAGTCTTCTAACATTGGACACTAACATTGTTTTCAGTATTCTGTAATTATAAAAAAAATAAATTTGTTGCCTTTTGATATTTAGAAGTTTCTTTTATTTCTTCCTCCTCAGATTATTTTTACCTGATTAAAAATATATTTACGAAAATACTCTAGAAAAATTGTTTATATAAGGATTTTATAAGGTTTATATAACAGTTCCTCTGGATGTTAACATTTTGTTTCAAAACGTCTTGTGTTTTTTTTTTTTTAAGAACACATATTTCCATAAAAGAAAGTTTTAATATGCTTGTTTAAGAAACTGTCGATATTTTTGTCATTATTTTGAAAGACTGCATATTCAACCGTATAAACATTCCATTATTTGTTTAACATAGCTCCTACTAATTGATGTTTTTCCCCATTATTTTGGTATTTTAAATGTTCTTGAACTCAGTGGTCTTATATGAATAATTTTTAAAATACTTTCTCTGATTATTAAAGAATTTTTTGAGATAACCTCCTATTCCAATGGAATGTATAATTTGAAGGAATTAAATTGATATTATCAGACTGTCATCAAGGAAATTTTAATTTGGCTCATGACTAGCAGAATATGAAGGGCATATGCTGCTAGCCTGCCTACCTAAAACCATTGCTTCTGTTTTCTTGCCTCTAGAGTACATATTATATTTGGGTTACTACAGCTTGGAAAAGGGATACTTTCATGAGGGTAAATTCTGATTGGCAAAGCCATCTGTATTTAATTCACTTCCCTTTGTCCGTGAATGTTTTAGGGATGGCACCATAACCCAGTTTTGGCCAAAATCTTTAAAAAATTTTTTTCTTTGCTCTTAAATAGAAAGGTGAACTTTTCCTTCCCTCCCCAAATTATATTTATCAATATATTATGGTTTTTATAGAGTTTAAGTTTTAATTTCCTATTCCTTCCAATTTTCAAGTTGAACCCTGCCTTCTTAAATCCCATCACCATGAAGTCACACAGTGTGCCTCATGCTTGAGAGCCTCTTATTGGATCATTTCATAGTTCATTAAAAGAACCACATTTTGAATGGTTCAGCTGAGAATAAAAACCACCATGAAGTACTGCAAAGCTGTTCTGTAAGTTTAGCATAACTACTCAGGCCTCTGATTTTAGCTGTAAAATCATTAGCTGTGACTGGTTCCTTAGTAACGATAACATCTCCTTGGATAACTACATCGGTCCAAAGAAGTTTGGTTCATTTTATTCTAGGCATCTCCCATAACAATCAGTATTTATGAGCTCTTCTCTTGAAGTACCATTCCAGATGTGGTTTCAGTTATCCCCCTAAGTGCTGTAGGGGATGCTCTATCTTGTACAGTGACCAGTGCTAGGGATGGATGTGATTACTGGATTACTGTCCTGGAATACACATTGCAGACTTCCCGTTTCTCCCTCTCCCTCTCCCTCTCTCACTCTTTCTCTGTCTACCCTTACTATGCAATCAATCTATGCTGCTGAAGTTCTTCTCAACCACATTTTGTATTTTTCTAGTTTATATATATTTTTTCTTTCTAGATATTTCCAATTTTGATCTGTGGATTCAGAGACTTATAGAATACTTTGCAAATTTTAAGAAGTATGAAAACTATTGGATCTTTTCCAATTTTTGCATTTAAAATTTTATAACTTAGACTTTAAGGTCACAGTTTGGGGAATATTACTTACCACTTATTGTAAATAGAATAAAAAGTGTCAATATAAGACCTCTCTGGCAAAGCTTTTGTGTGCAAAAGAAACCAAATATTCCTTTGTAATTATTAATGAAAGGCTAAGGAATCATGGGCAGGTTTTGTTGTAAAATTTGCAGAATAAAAACTCTTGAGGAAATCTGTTCAAGCCTCAACAAATCGTACTGTCAAGAACTAGTTAATCATAAACATAATAATCTGAATTGCTGGAATTAAAAAAAATGCATTTATATGCAATGCTTGATGTACCTTGATTAACTTGGCAGTTTAGTGCAGGCTTTCCCCGAAAGCAATGATCAGTTTTTACTCAAAATAAATTGAACTGTTGTACGAATTCATGCCACAGTCCACAATGCTAATCAGTTTTGAAGAAGCTGAAATTACCTTTTTAACATGGCTTTGAAATTGTCTTTGCTTAACTTTTTTCCCTCAAACAATTTCACTGTTTCTGAGGCGTTTTCCTGGACCACAGGCCTCGACTGAGGACATAAGTTAGGCACCCTAACAAGAGCGACAACCGTCTCTCAACCGCAGGGATGACTTAGGGATTGTCTGTTTTGTTCCAGGTGCAGATTTTCATCCTTTACCTTCTTTTTTCTTACGGTCCCTACAGTAGCTGTGTGAGTTTGGTTCTTTTTATTTCTATTTTACATATTAAGAGAAGTAACCAAAGACCAGAGATTTTAATTGCATTTTCCTGCCTAAGGTATGTGTTGCAGCCAGTATTCGAACCCAGGTCTGCTCTGCTGCAAGTGCCCAATGCTGTGTTCGAGTTAGACACCCCCAGGCTGTCACCATGCCTGTCCAAATATCACACCGGCCCACTCGGGTACAGTTTCTTACCATAAAATGGAACCAATTAATGACATGGTTCCCCCCACCCTTAACATTTCTATCTTACTGTGCAAATCTTAAAATATAATAAAGCGACCTTGGCTTGACTTTTCAGAGCATAATTTTCAGAGTATATTTCCACTGTGGGGGGTGGAAAGAAAGCATATTGAAGTAAATTTAAATATTATTTGGCATCTGAATCATAAAAAATCTGTGAAATTTTGTTTTAAGGGTCTTTGATCTTAAAGTTTAAATTGTCAGGTTCAAAAACAAAAAAAAAATTTTTTCCCAAAATGGAGTTCATTTTCTACAGTAATAAACTCTTCTTGGTTATTTCCATCTAATGTCATCATTTTTGTATCTTAGCAAAAACTTAGTAAATATCCTAGATCATCTTATAGAAAGGATAAATATTTTAGATCATTTTAAATGTAAAAGTGTCTATTTGGAGGGAACTGTGCCTCTTGGGTCTGGAAATTTGGTTGTTTTGTCATCTGCATTTAGATAAATTAATGTATAAATATTATCTAAAATTCTTAAATTCTTGGCATGATCACTGTAAAAAATCAGTTACCTCCTACTTCTCCTACTTGTCCTTGATGGAGATAACTGGTATTTGGTTTTATTTTTTTTTCATTATAACTAAACAGAGTTTTAAAAAATATTGAAGATACAACTTCTAGATAGAAACTCATTTTGATGAAAAACAATGTTCAATGGAAGCCATTGAAATCTAATTTATTAGTGGATATTTTTATTAGTAAACTTGAAGAGTCTAGGTGCTGTGGAAGATAGGCTTCTATCTTATTGCTTATTCATTCATTCTCTTTTATATTATTGTTCACTTCAGCCTGAAATATCATCACTTTGAGCGATCTCTCTATTCCTCTTCATAATATTTGAACAGAAAAGGCAGTAGGAAGCAGAGATGACTTTTCCCCTGAGATCCTGTGAAGTGTACATCTATACCCACACTGTCCATGCTTGTTCTTTGTATTTCCAAAAGCCAATGTAAAAATGGGTAATTTTCTCTTGGTGAAGAAGTAATGTTTTTCTTGCCAAAATTAATGGATATCATTGATCAATGTCCTTTGTATATTAATATTAGAACAGAGTTTTGAGACTTTTTATTGGGTTAATTCTCTTAGCATCATTTCTTCCAATTCAAGTTATCCAATACCCAAAATGGGAGATTAAGGACAACACTCCCTGGTGTTGTAACTTTTTTGTTTGTATCTTGAGAACAGGCTAAAATAGAAGTAACATAAAATCTTACGTTTCCTGCCACTTCTGTGTATCTCAGGAAAGGACTTGATAGAAGGACAAGATTTAATCTTTTGAAGGAAGGTAGAAGGCAACATGAAGATATTTATATTGACTATTAAAAGATTTAAGAGCATTCGTTCAGCCAGTACTTGTTGAGTATCTACTATATTTTAGATACAGTTAGTCCTGAAGATTAAGCTTGTGAAAGATTGTGGTTTTTTTTTTTTAAGATTTTATTTATTTATTTGACAGAGAGAGACACAGAGAGAGAGGGAACACAAGCAAGGGGAGCAGGAGACGAAGAAGGTTTCCCACTGAGCAGGGAGCTCGATGTGGGACTGGACCCCAGGGTCCTGGGATCATGACCTGAGCTGAAGGCAGCCGATTTACAACTGAGCCACCCAGGCACCCAATTGTCTTTTTTTTATTTTTTTTTTTTAAAGTCTAGTCAGGGGGTGCCTGGGTGGCTCAGTGGGTTAAGCCTCTGCCTTCGGCTCAGGTCATGGTCTCGGGGTCCTGGGATCAAGCCCCCAATCAGGCTCTCTGTTCAGCAGGGAGACTGCTTCCCTTCCTCTCTCTCTCTCTCTGCCTGCTCTCTGCCTACTTGTGATCTCTGTCTGTCAAATAAATAAATGAAATTAAAAAAAAAAAAGTTTAGTCAGAATTATTACCTATGTCATTTCAATTTGCATCACCTATGTTTGGCATACTATATCTCTTAATATTTCAATACCACATACATATACTATATATATTATCCTCTCAAATCATCAGAGGTTTTCTCTTCTAAAAGTGCACCAGAAGGAAAGGAAATTTTTATACTTGTCCACCTTACATGTTTTATGGAATTTTTAACCACGTAAATGTTTCTTTTAAAAAGAAAAAGCAGTTTTTAACTTTTCGATTTATAGGTTTACCATATAGGCACTTTTGTACTCCTTTGCTGGAAAAATTTATTTGGGAATACTTCCCTTCTCCCCATTTTAATGCCTTTAATTATATCTGGGTTTTCATGAGATTTCTATAGAAGTTAATTGAATACATGTAATATCTAGTCATATCATGATCACAATCTTTACCTGGGTGGATGTAAGGACTGGAGTTCCAATTTTAGTGGGTGTAGACATTTTTGACCATGTATTTTTGAGATTAAATAAAAGGAAGATAAATGACAACTTATTCTATTCTTTTCCAATTACAAGCTAGGGTTAGAAAAGCCAAGTTCAGTCAGCTAAAGATGAGTTATCTACAAATGAGCCCACTTGGAAACAGATTAGCAATTTAAATGACTAAGTTAATAAGATCCAATTATAGCTAATTTGCCCATCCTTTCTTTCTCTTGCCCTCCCACAGGCTTCAGAGTGTGAATGCCTTGCATGAATTCCTGGGAGCAGAGGGGGAGGTTTGTAGGTCAGGGGAGTTTGTAAGGAAAACAGTCACAGTTATTTATTACACCTGTGTAAGCTCTATGGGCTCTGCAGCCCGTATATGTTTATTAACAAATAAATATGTACTTTAACACGTGTGTTTATATATGTGTTTTAAAATGTGTGCATATATACATGTGGATACACATATGCATACATATATGTGTACATGTTATAAAATGTGTGTATTATGTAATGTGCATACATGTATATATGCATGCATATACTCATATGCTCATATACAGCCTTATTCCAATTGATATTCTGATTGTTTTTTTTCCTTTCTTACCTTACTGGCTCACTTTTTCCTAACTACTCCTTCAAATTAACATTTTTCCCAGTTTACTGGCGTACTGCTAATTCTCCTTTATATATATTTTTTCATAACTTTTACCCCTTATCACTTAATTTAGTAATCCCCTTCCACCTTTCAAATACTGAATCTTCCTGCTCTGTGCCTTAATTTTTTGAAAAATGTACTTTTGTTCATTTTTATATCAGTGTGTATCTTTGAAATGTTCGCTCATTGATATTAATAAGACATTGTTACATTTAAGAATGCCAGCGTTATCAGT
This sequence comes from Lontra canadensis, assembly GCF_010015895.1. Taxonomy (NCBI): domain Eukaryota; kingdom Metazoa; phylum Chordata; class Mammalia; order Carnivora; family Mustelidae; genus Lontra; species Lontra canadensis. The sequence goes on from NW_022631017.1 coordinate 18,601,563, forward strand.
AATATATTTTAAGGAGTTTGAGATTTTAGAGAATTTCTCATTATTGCAGGATAAATTAACTTTACATTGATTTTCTCATTACCTCTGCTCAAAAGCAGATACTATTTCCCCAAGCACTGTGTTGCTCAAAGAAGACACTTATATGTTCCTATTACATTTTTGCAACTGAAGAGTTACAGAAAGTAAAGCCAAATGGGGGAGGGATTTTGGCTAGGCAATATGGAGGCAAATTAAGAAATGTGGCTTCCAGAGTTAAGAGAGAACCTGTATTGGTAGAATACCAGGTCGGATAAGGGAAGGATTGATATAGAAAAGCCATCTGAAATTTAATATTTAGGGATGTAATAGAAAGAGTATACTATCATTAAGAATTGTTAGGAAACAATTAAAATGTTTCAGATTTGAAAATTTAAAATGGGATGATAGGGGACAATTTAAAAAAAAATGAAATAGTGATGATTTGTCACTGAAAGGAGCAATGCCCTGCACTCAAATCATGTCCAAATGACTTTTGGTACAAGAACAAAGTTTCAAGCTTTCTGGTTTTTGCTTTTATTTTTTAAATGATGTGTCATTTGTTTTAGTCAATATTTCCTCAATTCATGAATTGATAAACATCTTTCTAAAGGTGTTATCAACACCTTATTAAACACCTTGTATTAAATCAATCCTATCAGGTTAGCCTTCAAAAAATTTACTAGGTGTAATAGTTTATACATCTAGGTCACTTATATTTTAACATTATCGAGTGGCTTTTATAAACTGGTACGTGATGGGAGAGAATGCACAGAGAGAATTGGAGAGCACCTGAGGAATGTGAGCATTTCCCCCTGTTATATTGTTTCATCAAAACCAGTCCTCTCCCACTGGAGAAAGCGTTTTTTAAAAGAAAAAAAGGAGAAAAACAAAACAAATACTTAAGAAATTAATGTAAGGAGATATGAAATAACCTATGGACTTTTTAAATATATACTCATTGACTTTTATGTTTGAATAGTTTTTGTTAAAGCAAGTTTTATGATCGCTGTTTATGTTATACGTGATTATCAATTATGAAAATTTAAAAAATTACAATGCTGCCACTTCAACAGTGCTTTTCCTAATTATTAAAGTATATTTTATGATAATTTATTACTAGTATGCATCCACTTTCTCAATGGCCTGCATTAAAGATAAGCTGTCTTGCGTCTGTTTGTATAGTAGACCTAGAGTACAAGGAAATCGATTTTGCTTTTTTTTTTTTAAAGATTTTATTTATTTATTTGACAGAGAGAGAGAGAGATCACAAGTAGGCAGAGAGGCAGGCAGAGAGAGGGGGGAAAGCAGGCTTCCTGCTGAGCAGAGAGCCCGATGATCATGACCCTGAGATCATGACCCTAGCCAAAGGCAGAGGCTTAACCCACTGAGCCACCCAGGCGCCCCTGGATTTTGCTTTAATCCAAGGCCAATTTCTTCATAGGGATTCTACTCTTAAGTCAATAATACATACCCATTTTCTGTCTTTTGTCTTTGTTTCTGAGGTTAAGGATTGGAGGGAACTGTCATTTTTTCCAGTGCTGACCTCATAGATCCTCTGTATCGATGAGCTGGGACATGCAGCCTGTGCAGTGGGACACTGAGATTTGTGATGCAGGTAGATCTCTGTGTCTGTCCCAGCCCAATGAACCCACAACACTAGAGAAACAGTGAGGTCACAACAGCACTAAAGATCCCCTCCCAGATTCTCGCAGTGAAATCTAGGTAAGAACCAATAAGTGAATGAAGCAAAAACCCCAGAAAAAAATGAATGTCCTTAATGAGTGGTGGTGGTCTCTTTTTACTTTTTTTTTTTTTTGGTCAGACCTTCAAATACATTGTTAATTAGGAAAATAATGCCTTCGTATTTGCTTGTTTATTGAATAGTCTAGTAACCAATTTAGTGAATCTGAGGGGAGTTGATTTCTATGCAGTTCGGTTGGTTGTTCCGTAACTCCTTACCAAGAATGCCTTGGTATCTTGAGTTATCTACAAATGAGCCCATTTGCTAATGAGAAAACTGTATTTTTTTTTTTTTTTTTGCTAATCAGAAAACTGTATTGTCTATCAGAATGTCCAATGTGCATCTCATCTATAAATGACCCTATACCTTTGGAGTAAAACTACAAAGGAATGGCAAATCTAGGATATCCACACCACTACTCCCTCCTTCCACTTGTAGCAGACACTCCTCATCAATCACTGTTTTTTCCCCCACTGAAATTTATAGGCATCCCAGTTCTTCTTGACCTTGCACTCAGACAACTAATACTGATCAGTGTTAATGCATACAAACCTAGTTCTTACCCCTTCCTTTAAGCATGTTAAACTCTCTTGTCCTAAAAAAAACCCAAACCTTGAGCCCACCTTGTTACTATCCCTTAATCTCTTCTTTCTTTAGCTAAGCTTCTTGAAAGAGTTTCTCCACCAGCTGTCCTAACTTCCTCACTTTCTGTTCTTGGCCTATTGTGGCCTTTTGTGGCCACTGCTCCATTGAAGCTGTGCTGGTAGATCTCTGGGAATCCTGAGGCTGCACTACCATTTAGCTCTTATCTTCCTGCCACTGAGTTTATCTTTTATACTTTTTCTCTGCACTCTCCCACTGGTTCTTCATTTCTCCTCCTGATTGTCTTCTGATGATTCATGAGCTCCTCATGCCACTTATTTTCCCTGGGATGTCCTTGACCCCCAGAAGGTCTCAATCTCCACCTGTCCCCTGTCAATCTCCCTCAGGTTTTCATTATTATAGCTTGAAGTCGCTATGCCTTACCTTAGCCTCTTCTGATATTTATTTAGTCTTGTATGTCTAAATTCCTTTGGCCATGTCCTCCCAGATAACCCACAAGAAACCCATAGATAACATTCACACCTCCTGAGTTCTGCCTTTCAGAGGATATGCTCATGTCCAGATCAAGTCTGAGTCAGCTGGATATAGGCATTAGCTGTCCCTCTTTATTTCATCCATTGCCTTCACCTCAACTGAATCAACTAACAAGTTTCACATGAACTCCAAGTAGCTCTTAAATTTTTTCTCCCTCTTTGTATCTTGTTACCATTGTCCTAAGTCAAGGTTTGTAACCTTCTACCTAGCCTCTTAATTACTCATTCTGTTGCCCTTCTACTCTTTGCTGCAGGTAAAGAAAAACATACCTTAAATGAAAATTCAACCACGTCATTCATCTACTCAGAATCTTTAAGTACCCCAAATACCTAGAGAATAAAGGCCAATATTGTTAACACAGAATATATAGTTTTCATGATTTGGTTCTTATCTAATGGTATCTTGGGAATTTAGTTAGGTGGAATGACACTGGAAGGTGAACTGTTCTCTGCACAAACCATGGTGTTTCATAACTTTACATCTTTACTGTTGGCACTATCTAGAACACCCTCTCCTTCCCTTTCTGCCAGTCTAACATACACATCCTTTAGGATTCTATGTAGGCCTCACTGAACTTATAAAACCTTCACTGAGGTCTCAGTCTAGCTTAATGTCCTCTTCTCCGAACCTCTATAGCATCTTTCTTTTTTGCATGCAGTGGTTTGCTTTACATTCACATTTAGCATAAGGTTCCAATTTCAAAATCAAAGAACGAAGAGTGGAAGACTTACTGCATTCCATGTTCAAGAGCCTGAGAATAATAGTTATTAAGTGGGGCCACAGTAAGTGACACCAGTTTGGAAGGACAAAGGAGCACATGGCCAGCTCTCTGTATTTTTCAGTGTTGCAGATCTGATAAAGTTTTAGACCAAATCCAGCAAGCCTTTATTGGTAGCCACTGTGTACCAGACTTTAATGACATGCTTTAAAGTATATTATCATCTTTAAACATCACAAAAAATAAAGCTCTCTTTAAAGAAGTCTCAAGTAAACATAGAGGCAAGTAGGGATTCTTTAAAACTTTTCCATTTCCTATTCACTTCATAATTGTGAACATAAAATGTTGACTATACAGTCATTTCCACTAAACTTTTTTTGATTCTGAGTCTTGGTTCTCACAGTGCTGAATGCAAATCATTAGGACAGTAGTAGAGTACAAGATGTATACTGGCTTTCATGGATGATTTAAGGAATTTACGGGAATGGTTTTTATCTCTATGTGCCAAATGTGCTTTCTTTAGAAACTGATCTCACTTAAGATGGGATGTCAATTATGAATTAACTCTGTCAGCTGTCAAAACCAGCTTTGGGATCAGACAACTTCTTATACATTATATAGGATGCATGAATATATTCTTACGAATTTTCTGCATTCTCTGAGCCCAGTTTAGTGCCTGGAATGAATTAAGTGCTCATTAAATCTTTATTCCACAGAACTAAACTGGAGGTCAACATTATAGTGACCAATATAGAGAAGAACCACCTGCTCCCTTGTATTCATTGTTAACCAGGAATCACACAGTGATTCCCATATTGTGTTTTTCCTTAAGACAAACCAAGCAGATTCTCTTATGTATGTGGTGACAGAGCTGGCAGAAAGGCAGAATAAAAAGCAGTACTTTAAAATCTTTTCAGGAAGAAAGTAAAACAAAAGATGAAGCTGAAATGTGGGTGGGGGTAGATGTGGTTGGGTTTTAAAGTAACAAAGACTGATGAAGCAGAAATGTAATGCCAGATGTTCAGGATTCTAGATGGCCAATATTACCCTACTGAAATATGTTTCAGTACAGCAGGAGATGTTCAAGAAATAATCATTCCACTATGGTCTTCACTAATCTGTCTTTAAATAGAGTGTGGAGCCCATGTTTTCAAGAGTCTTTAGGAAGAAACTGATGATCTACCTGTGGAATTTTAGAAATTCATTTAATGAAAGTAATCTCTCTGCATACCTTCCAGTTTGTTGTCATTTTTATTGTTGAACAAAATTAAGTAGATGAGTAGATAACTCATTCACACTGGAGTATTCATTAAAAGCCTCAGGGGAAAGGCACTATTAAATTTTGAGGGCAAGGACTACAAAGCAATTTAAAAACGATCGGATTGCCATGTTAGTGTAATTATGGAATAAGAACATATTTAACATCATTTGCTTTTTTTTCCATAAAGAATAAAGATTTAGAAGTCCAGACATTCAAAGGCAAGATTTATTTGAAAAAATATATTTATTTAGCTATTCCTTCATTGTATTGTCATGGCTGCAAACCAATGAAGGGAATATAGCAATAATGTAACAATATTTCCTTTCTGGTAATGTTTGTTTGCCTGGTGCCCTATCTTTTGTATATAATACTTTATGTGTTAGTTTATCCTTTGGAGGAAAAAATCAATAAAATTCCATTGATTAACAATGTCTAACCTACATGTTTTAGCAAACTGAACCACTTTGCCTATTGCTCATGTGATAGACACTTTTTAATGTAAAAATCTGAGCCAAAGGACAGCAAACATGTTTCTCTTTCAGGAAAAGATGTAGGGAATAGAAAGGAAAGTGGTTCACAATATAAAAAGTTAAAAACATTAAATTACTTGATGCATTAGCCATTTATAAGTATTCAGGAATAGCATATTGTCTGGTTTCAGGGACTTGAGAAGGGATGAAGATTACTGCTCTATATGTAGAGTTAAATGTGTTGCATTAATGTCTTAAAATAACTTGGATGATTATGTAAAAAACAGTTAAATTTATAAATACTGATAGAAAATATCTGAGTAAAGATTAGTTTACCCTTCCCTTATTAACTGTTATCTGTTCCCTTATTAACTTATTAACTGTTATTCTAATAATATTAAAATATATTATTTGAAATAAATTAGCAATATATGAATAGGCAAAAGAAAGCCAACCATTGTGTTTTAAGTGGCTGCTTATTTAGAGCCCGTGGATATCCATTGTAGCACAGTTATAAATGTACTTTCTAACTAGCATCCGGTGTAAAATAATTTGGGAATTAGTTAACAAAGGTTAAATTACATTTGGGACATTGAAAGGAAACTGATGAGCAGATTGTTGATGGGTGATTCCATTCTCACTACGAGAGCATCCCATCAAAAGAAAGAAAGGCCTTTGCATTATTAAAAGCCTGTTCTGTAACACTGTTGGGAATTTGGTTGGGTCATGAATGCTGGCGGGTTGTCAGGGAAACAGAAATAATGCAACTGAATGCATAGTCTTCTTGAAAAGTGGCCGTAGTATTGCTACTTTTGGTTGTCTAATGGCCGATCTGGAATTTCTAAAAGTAACATTAATGGAGAGGAACATATTTTGTAGTTTAATTACCTATACCACTTTGTTGATACAGTAGTAATAAAAATGTTTTTCTCTGTATAGAATATTACAATACAAAAGGAATTTTTTTTTACAACTAAGCTTTGAAATTTTTGTTTTGATAACAGTATGTGATATGTGTTCATTTTTTTTTTGATAATGGTATTACTGACCCATTATCACATAATGAGTAAGATTTCTAGTGGTTGTGTGAGGGTTTGTGTTAATTAGCTACATTCACAGTCCCATGACCCCTTTTTCTAATCACTGCTATTTAGAAAGAGATATAAGAGGATCTGCCTTCACTGTATTATCTTTGATAAGACCTGACTTTCTTTTTTTTGTTTTCTTAATTTTTTTTTTCTTTTGAGAGAGAGAGAGAGAGAGAATGAACAAGCAGGGAGAAGGGTCAGAGAGAGAGGGAGAAGCAGACTCTCCGCTGAGCAGGGATCCCAATGTAGGGCTTAATCCCAGGACCCTGAGATCACAACCAGAGCTGAAGGCAGATGCCCAGCCAACCAAGCCACCCAGGGAACCCAAGAGCTGACTTTCTGATACCATGATAGATTCCCCCAATACTGGTTATAAGTACATAAAGACAAACACCCAATAAACTGTATCATAAATATTTAAAATGATTCAAATCTGTAGGAATGCAAGAAAATAAAAACAATGGGCCCTTTCTGCAAGAGGTTAAAAACACCTGAAGTGAAAGATAGCTATAAAATTGTTGTTGGTTTGTCTCCCTATGAGAAACCATGAGAGACTCTGGACTCCAGAAAACAAACTTAGGGTTACAAAAGGGTAGGAGGGGTTGGATAGGGTAACCGTGTGATGGGTATTAAGGAGGGCATGTGTTATTATGAGGACCGGGTGTTATATGCAACCAATGAATCGTTGAACACTACATCAAAAATGAATGTATACTATATGTTGGCCAACTGAACATAATAATAAAAAATTATTGTTCATAAGTTAGGGTTTGATCTTTTCAAAATAAAATCAATAATTGGACTGTACATAGATGTTTGAATTATGGATTTAAGAACATTTGGACATTCACATGGGCTAAGAAAGCCTTGACATTAAATTAGAGCACTTTTTGTGGATACACCATATTTATCTTGAGGAATACCTTCTTTTCCTTAGCTTGCACAAGCAAACCTTTAATATCTCTTTAATATTTGTCGAATAGAAGTATTATCTTCATCTTATCCTAGCATTCAGGATCATGCATGATCTCCCTTCAAAATTATCCCAAGCCACTCTCTTCTAATTTCCCCATGCCTTACTTCTTTAGAGACCGACTGTTCTTCTCCAGCTACCCCACTTAGCATGTGATTCTGTGCAAGTTATTTCACTCCTGTGTCTTTTGCTCTGTCTGGGACTTGATCTAAATAATAGCAGTTGATATATAAGTGCTTAATAACTACTAGCCAGTGGTTTTGTTTGTTTGTTTGTTTGTTTGTTAGTAGGCTTCCTGCCCAGCCTAACATGGGGCTTGAACTCATGACCCTGAGATCAAGACCTGGGCTGAGATCAAGAATCAGAGGCTGGACTGAATGAGCCACCGTGGCCCACCCTAGCCATTGTTTTTATTACTATTCCCATCTGTGTGATTGACTCATGCTGCTTCTGCCCTAAATGGCCCACATCTTTTTTGCTGCCATTCAAACCCTGCCATGCTTTTAAGTAAAAAGAGAAGGTTTTTATTTAACAGTGTATGCCAGAAATTCAAACCTGCATTTTCGATACCAGTATGCATGAAAGTTGTAAACGCATTGTACTTTAGTACTGCTTGTGAGTTCAAGGTAGTGTGCAGGGCTCCCGTGTGCTAGCAGAAGGGGTAGGCCAAATGTCCCAAAGCAACCTGTCCACAGTCGTGTCTGATGGTAATGCTGGAGAGAAAATGACAAAGATGCTAGAAATGTGTTTTGAAAAGCATGCCATGGTGGTAATAACAGATCAGAATTACATGTTATTAAAAGAATAATAGATATATTCTCTTAAGGTTGATGCCATGTAGATACTGTGTAATTAGAAATTCTCTATTATACCTCAGCCCACGTTATACCCATAATATCATTGATCCAATAGCCACAATCCCAACAAACCCCACATTGTATCTGGCAAGTAGGATTTTCTCAAGGCCAGACCTTCAGGTAGGATACCTTTTAAAGTATTGGTACTAGGGACATGATCTTGACTTCACCTATTTTACTGTTGACAAACTTGTATGGTCTTTGAGTGATGTATTTTGGGTTGACACACACATATTTTCTGGTTAGACTTAGCTGAGGATATTTTCACTTATTTTTCTCCCCTCCCACCCGCTTGCTGAAGTTTAAGGGAGATTGTACATTCTCCCAGTTGCCAATCTTACTGCAACTTCTCTATAGTCTAATCCAAATATTTTTATACTGTGTTTGTTTAAACGTGAAAATAGTGCTTTACACCCGCCTAAGGGGGTAGTTTCTCTAAAAAGAAGAACCTTTCCTCTCCTTTTTCACTGGCTATAACAGATGCTTATCTTTTATTGAAGGAACTAAATGAGCAGTTCATCAACTAATCTCTCTCTTATATATCTATTTTGGTTTCTTTACAAACAAAATATTTTACAAGCCCAATAGCTGTAAAAGAAATTCCTGACCTTGCCTCTTTTTGAAAGACTGGGAAGTTAAACTACACCCTATAGCAATCAGGCATCAAAATCATTTCTTTTCTACTTCAAAAGTGTGTATGCGGGTTTTTTTAAACTGCTAATGAAAGCATTACAAAGATTAGCTTTTGAAGTGGTGAGCAGCTTTCATTTATTTTCCTTCTGGTATTCCCTCTGCCTCCAGCTAAAATTTAGAACCTTAAAAATGTTGCTCTTCCGTGCTAAATTCAGTTGATGTTCTATCAAAGTGCATTTGGATTATCAAAGTTTCGTTCTTATCTTGCAGCTCAGTATTCCTGAGAGAACACTAGTCAGGTTATAATTGACAAGTTGGTGTCTGGTGCTTTCAAACTAGAATGTGCTTTCTTCTCTACCATGGGCCTGCCTACCTGCGCTCTTAACTTTCTCCAGTTGCCCTGCAGGGAGGTGGGTGCCCACACTGTGAGGCTAAGGGAGGCAGTGTTCACTTCTGAAAAGCAGAAGAGCTGCTTTAGTGGTTGATTCAATGGGGAAGAGTCACACAGGAATTACCAGCAGGAAGAGCTACATGATGAGATAAGTAGATTCATAAAACTCAAATTTTGAAACGTTTTGCTGTATTATATTACTTAAAGCAGGAGGCTTAATTTTTTGCTGCTTGAATGACTCCTGAAATGGGGAAAAAAAAAATTGGACACTAGTCATTGCAGAGATGATTTTATTTCAACAGTCTTTCTCTTCTCTTCTTCTTCTTTTTTTTTTTTTAAGATTTTATTTATTTTAGAGAGAGAGAGCAAGCAGAGGGGCAGTGGGAGAGGGAGAATCTCAAGCAGACTCTCCACTGAGTGTGGCGCCTGAGCTGGGGCTCGATCCCAGGACCCTGTGATCATGACATAAGCTGAAACCAAGGGTCGGACACCTAGCCAACTGTGCCACCCAGGCACCCCCAGTCTTTCTCTTCTTAAATGTCATAAACTAGCACCAGTGAAATTTGCTTTTGTATTATTTCACAGATGTTATCTCATTCTGAGGCCCTGTAGTTGTTTGTTCCTGAAACCTGTGTAACTTGAGATTTCTTAGAGATTGTCTCCTCAAAAAAAAAAAAAATAATAATAATAACAATAATAATTCAGATACATTAAATTTAATCATAGTTTTGGTTTAATGTGATTTAATTCTCTCTCTCTCTCTGCAGCAGCTAACATCTTGAGATAGATTTGGAAACCACATCGATTTATTCAGGGGCTTTGTTGATCCTCAAATGTTCTATTATAGTAACATTTATCCAAAGACTAGAATGGCCAACTGAGGTTTGGAATTCTGTAATTTTCTGGGATTAGGAGGAGATGACTAAACTTATATAAAATGAGGGGAGCAAAAGTCAACTTGAAAAGTCTAAGAACTTGAAAGGTCTCATAGCATCTGGCATGAGTCCTGTGCTCAGTGAGCTGGTGCAATATTTGAAAAGTCTGTGACTGGGTGGAAAGGAGAAGGAAGAGCAAAGGCAGATGAATGTACCTTAAAGCAGAGCTTATTTGTGAAAGGCAAGGGCATAGGATTTTCCCGAGTGGTCTGGTGAGGCCTAAGTCTTGGATGAGTATGTCCCCTGAAGGGACAAGCATCGTGTGCTTGCTTGAATTGAGGACAGTGACAATGGGGTTGTAAGAGATCCCTTCATTTTATAATCTTGAAATTAACCAACCTGACCACACATTTCACATTAGGTGAGGCTAAAAGATGGTACAAGTTAGTGAGTTGACCCACAATTCCTTCTTTCTTTCTTTTTTTTTTAATCACTATAGATTCCAGTTTCCACCTGAAACTGACCAGGATAATTAAACTGCATAATCTCAAAAGGAAATAGGAGACCCACGAAGGACTGTGTCTAGGTATTAGTGTATTGAATGACTTTATATTTTTGTACTATAAGATTTGAGGTAAAATACAAGAAATCATAAGACCCAGAATCCTGAGTTTTGAACAGAATAAATTGATACTGAATTTTCTATTCTCCTTCCTTCCTGCACCCCTTCTTCCCAAACACATGCACAAGTGCGTGCACATGGGTGTGTGCGCACACACACACACATGCACATTTGTATGCACACACACACACATCACCCATGAATTGATAGTTTCTATACCATAACTACCTCAGATAATAGACTAAAAGGCCATTTCTCTGATAGCATGTAAATGAAATGCACCCAAAAAGTTTCATTTTAATGAGTAGGTACATAAGACCTTGGCATCTTTATTTAGGACTGTGTATACATTGATACTTTGTAGTTTCATCAAAAACAAACTAACAGAAGAATTCAAGATTTTGTAAATTGCTGTACTGAGAATCAAGGGTACTTTGACCAATGGTGTCTTCCCTCCCTCAGGAATCTGTGACAACTCTGACAATTTTAAATTAAAGTCTTTCAGACAAGTTTTCATGGTCATGGATAGTAGTCGGGAGCCTTTGTATTCTCATTGTCTGTGTTTCTCATGCAAAAAGGACCTTCTTTCAGAAGTCTTTTAACATCTGCTGAAGTTTTAATGTGTTTGCTTAACTGCTTGCTTATTTTAATAATACAAACAAGGCTGCTAAATATTACCAAAGAACATAATCTGAAATACCAGCCTCTGTAGATAGGCTGATACATAGGTTCTGTTGCACCACAGGATCATATTGTTTTAATTACTGGGACTTTATAACATTACTTAATGTCTGATAGGGCAAGTAGCCCTCCACAGTCCTCTATGTAAAATATCAAGGCTGATACCAACTGTTTTTGGAAATACAAAATAGTTTGTTTCACTACTGGGAATGAATTATGTTCCTGTATGTATGTGTGTACATGTATATTTATATATATTTGTAATAATGAGCTTCGTCACTCATTTAGTCAGTTATTTTATGTCTTCTTACAGAGTAGATGCATTTTTTTCTTGTTTTCTTTCCTTTTTAAAAAAATTCATTTATTGAGGCACCTGGGTGGCTCAGTGGGTTAAAGCCTCTGCCTTCGGCTCAGGTCATAATCTCAGGGTCCTGGGATCGAGCCCTGCATCAGGCTTTCTGCTCAGGGGGGCGCCTGCTCCCCCCCCCCCCCCCCCCCCCCCGCGCCACTGCTGCCTCTCTGCCTACTTGTGATGTCTCTCTCTGTCAAATAAATAAATAAAGTCTTTTTAAAAAATTCATTTATTTATTTATTTTAGAGAGAAAGTGGGAACCAGGCCAGGAGCAGAGGGGGAAGGAGAAGGAGGGGGAAAGAATCTCAAGCAGACTCTGCCCTGAGCAGGGCTCCATTATCTCATGACCCTGAGATTGTGACCTGAGCCAAAACCAGTAAGTCTGATGTTTAATAGACTGAACCACCCAGTTGCCCCAGATGAATTTTCTTAATCCTACATATTTCATGTTTTGGGTTGCTACCATTAATTGACAAGTTTTTTTTGTTGTTGTTTTTGATTTTTGCTTATATTTTAATCACTTATTCAAGTAATATCTACTGAGTGCTTTCAAGAAGTTGGGCATTTAATTGTAGAGAAGAGGAAATTCTGTTTAGCTTAGGAAAGTGACTTTTTTAATATATTCATTGTAAAACCTGTCCTTTGTTGAAATTACAGCATTTTTTAAAAAAAGTAGGTTTTTGGTTGTTCTCTCAGGCTATATTTTACCCATATTCCCACTTTCAACAAAATGAATGTCTTTTTTCCATTCTCTTTCTTTCTGTTGCCTGATTGCATTGACACTTATCAAACCTCTATATTAGTAGATATTTTTACTTTAATAAGAATGCTTCCTATTATTCAGTACTCTGGCTTTTAAGACACACAAACACACAGCCCAACCCACACACTTAAGCAGAGCTATGTGTTTATGATCTGGCTCAAGTATCTAAATGTTGCTACAATGTAAGAAGTTTGTTCTCTTTTCAGGTCCTTGCTGGGGTCTAACTTCATATTAACATACATGTAACTTATTAACAGATTTCCTCTCATTATTGTTAAAATTGTTATACATTTACTAAGTATTTACCAAGCTTCAAACTGTGTTCTAAACCATTGCTTGATGGTATCACTGAATGCTCCCCAGGAAACAACATTGTAGTGGTAGGTGTTCTCAGAGACTCTGGGCCTCCCTCAGGGGTTAGACATGTGACTGTGCCTGTGGTTCTATCTCCCCTAAGCTTCCTGGGTTCAGATTTTAAAGTCATGTGACCAGAAACAACCGACTTAACATTTTTTTTTCATATATTTTTTAAAGATTTTATTTATTTATTTGGCAGACAGAGATCACAAGTAGGCAGAGAGGCAGGCAGAGAGAGAGGAGGAAGCAGGCTCCCCGCTGAGCAGCGAGCCCTATGAAGGGCTCCATCCCAGGACCCTGGGATCATGACCTGAGCTGAAGGCAGATGCTTTAACCCACTGAGGCACGCAGGTGCCCCCGGACTTAACATCTTTAATCTTGGTGTTCTCTTCTCTAAAAAGGACACAGAGGGCATATTTATTTTAATGACATGAAAATTAAATAAAATGCAAGCAATTATCATAGAAATTATTTTGGTTATTGGTGTTGGTGGTAAAGATAAAGCATTTGTCCAAAGTCCTAGAGTCAACGAGTGGGAGAGAGGAAAAGAGCCTTATTCTAATGCTCAAGGTCTTCTATTCTGTATTGGCTACTACTGCCGGACTCCATCTCCAGTTTGCTATTTTTTGTATTTTTATTTTTTGAGTAGTTCACAATCAGGATAAGCTTTAGTCATGCATTAACAAGGCCACATTCTAAGAAGTCATGTGAATTGTTTGTTTTGTTTTTTAATTTTTTTAAGGATTTGTTTATTAGAGTGAGAGTGGACCAGGGAGGAGGGGCAGAGGGAGAGAGAGAATTTTTTTTTTAAATTTAAATTCAATTAACCAACATATAGTACATCATTAGTTTCTGATGTAGTGTTCAGTGATTCTTCAGTTGCATGTAACACCCAGTGCTCATCACATCACGTGCCCTCCTTAATTCCCAACACCCCGTTACCCCATCCCCCCTCAGACCTCCCCTTCTGTGACTCTCCGTTTGTTTCCCAGAGTCAAGAGTCTCTCATGGTTTGTCTTCCTCTCTGAGAATATGCTTCTGATGCTGTTATTGTTATGGAAGCATCCTCTATTGTTGCAATACCTACTGTGCCTTCTTTAGCCTTTGATTTGTGCCTGTGAGCACCACTCCTGTCAATACTACTAGCTGAATGACTTAGGCTTTTAGTGATGACGTATCTGCATATCATCTGTTGTGAGGACATCCCTGCTGTATGGGCATAGAAACAGAAATAATCCAGGAAACTTGTGTCTTTTAATATTGTGTGGGACAAGCAGAAATCCTGAGCACTTGAGGCCAAATTGCGTTTGCTCAAGCTCAATGCAAATATTTGCATTTTGTTAATTTTATCCTATTGACATTCTTATGGATTTGTTATCATTCACCATTTTAGCAATGCTTTCCTGCTTTGAAATACAAACACTATTTCAAAGAGATTAGTTTCATTCTAGGTAAAATGAAGTCAGAGTTGACAGGTTTCCCTTACTGCATGAAAGTAGGCCTCCTGGGAAGCCTTTTGTAAGCTGAAGTGATGTGAAGCAAAGAATATCCCCTGCTTCCCGAAAGCTCACACTTAGCTTTTACCAAAGACTTGCGTTAGTCAGTTTGAAGTTACTGTCTTAATGCGGGTCTTTAATAAAAGTATAGTGGCTTAACATCAACTTTCAGAAAGCAGGGGTCACTGTATTACAATTCAGAGGTTGAAAATTCCTATTTTGGGGACTAGAGTTTGTTCAATTTAGTGTTTTTGCTGTAAAATATTCATGCTAGACAATAAAACCAATATTTTTGTTACTATCAATAAAGAAGAAAGGTTGACTCTCCTATGCAGAGAAAGGAAAACAAGGGAAGGAAAACACGTATGTTTTCTTTCACAGTCTTTCCAATCAGAATAAAGATGAAGTCCTTGATGGGTCATGCTTTTAAAAATTAATAAAACTAAGCGAATGTAATCTAATCATAGGTGCCCATTGATAGGATTCTTCTAATGACTAACTTGTTTTCTGAAAATTGGCTGTTTTTAGTTGCTTAAATCATTTACAAGAAGAAAGAAAGTGAGCATGCCTTTCCTCGCTTGAATAAGCTGGAAAAATATATTATTATTACTCAGTTCTAAACAGGAATAAATGAACGGTTTGCTTTGTTTTCACCAACTGAATGACATTTGGGAATGTCACAGTGATCATAAAAGGGCCTTGATTTTATTAGATCAGTCTTAGTCTTAGAAAGGAAGGCTTGGATTCAAATTAGGGCTTAATGATAGTGAGCCACTGTGTGTGTTCAATGACCCAGGAGGATCCTTCTCTTGACCTCTAGTCTATTCCTGTGCCCTTGCTTGTGTAATTAGTAGCACAGTGAGTCCCTCCTCACCTGGTGGTTGGCCACATTATTTGGAGCCAGAACACAGAGAAACCTGTTCAGAGAAACTTATGAGGATGGCACTTGGCAGAAGCATTAATACCTCTCCTGACTGGACATATGGTTCCTAAAGCTCTAGAGCATATTGCAGACGAACTACATTGATGTGTGACCATCAGCAAGTGGCTGGCCAGGGCTCCAAAATATCACTGCATTAATTAGAAAATATAAGCCCACTTAGCACATTCCCTCATTCTACTCTTACATAATTTGGGAAATGTAAATTGGTTTCAATATTCACTTGACTCACAGAGGGGAAGAACAATCCATAAATTGATCTCTGAAGACCAGACCTATGTACTATCTTCCTATCCTGGCGAACTAAGTGGTGCAGCTGGAGGCTTTGCACTAATTCTGAAACTCGAAAGCCTGTAGGCTGCTGAAATTGACAGTTTCAGCTCCTAGAAGTCTTGTGCATAGTGTAGAGCTAGTTAAAAGGAATACGTTGTATACTCTATTTGCTAAATTTTTAAGCCTTTAAGACACTGTGAAGGATCAGAATAAATTTTTCATATGAATAAATACCTTTAGAGTATCCAAGTGAAATCTAGAAAAACACTATTTTGAAAAAGATTTTAAAATCCTATCTATGTATATCAGTCTTTTTTTTTTTTTTTTTTTTTTTTTTTTGTGAGAGGTATCTCATGTTCTGGAGGTATCTCATGAAAAATGCTGGTGAAATGAAGTTAATCTCAAATAGAACGACTCTCTCTGATTTATTTAGCACATGTAATAATCCTTTATTTTGATGGATAATTAAACTTTTTTAAATAGAAGGATCTGTTTTTCCTCTATCCCTATTAAAACATGAGGCAGATAGCTAAAGGGTATTTCTGTGAAGGGATGCTAATTTAGAAACCTTCCCAGCAGTCTGCCCTAAGTTCTACCCCCTCCCATGACAGCAACTAATGTAAAAATTTAGTTTTCTACAGATATCAAGGCTCTTTTAAAAAGGTAAAAAAAAAAAAATCCAACTGTGTTTATGAATTCACAATAAACAAGGTGTCCTATAGCCTTTCAGTGGTCAAGATCCATTTTGAGAATATTTAAAATAATACCTTTTAAAACCAGAACAGGGTACAATATCATTCAGACCAAACAGCTGGGTGGTGGTTAAGATTGTGTGTTCTTAGAATTATGACTTTTAAACATTATAGAGTTCGAAAATGATTTTTTTTTAGCAGGTTGTCTTACATTACTCGGATGTTCAACTCAGGCAAATCTATTTTGAGATTGTATTGGGCACTGACAGGAGGAGGAAGGAGGTATTCTTTATTTGAAGACAATGCATTGGAGGTGCTGTACAACTGTAGATCATACACATCATTAAACACTGACTTCCCTGCTGAATGGAAAATAAGACAGTGTACAGTTTAGTGCAAAAGGCAGAATAAACTAGTCCTCTGCACATTATCAACTAAACAAGTTTTCTAGTTGTAAACCTCTAGGGAGTCATCGTGCTTATGGTAGAAAGAGATTTGGGTTGGCGAGCCAAACCCCGTTTTCAGTCTCTTATGTGCTACCTGTGACCTTGAGCAGATTCCTTGCTGTTTTTCAGTCTTGGTATCTTACATTACAAAGGAACAAGTTAAGTCTCCAGGGCTCCTTGTAAAATGTTCAGTTGCTGATGTTGCAACTTCTCATTATTACTCAGTAGGCTTTTGCAAGATGGCCCAGCTATTTTAAACAGTCAACAATGAATGATGAAATTAGTTTTAGGACCAAACTAAAAGTAGTCATTTTCAACCATGACAAAGTTCTAAGGATCTGTGAAAGAGGGGCAGTAAAATTTCCCAAATATTGAAACTTGTAGAAAGTGTTTCCACAGACATTGGGTTGGGATTATTCTGAACCACACCTTCATTGCTCTTCCATCTCAGAAAATGTCCAGTTTCTCTCAGGACCATCAGGAACTGCCTCTTCAAACAGCTTCTCCCTCCAGTAGCTGCCGTCACTTCTCTCAGTGCCAGAGTGGTGAGTGACCGGTCCTGAAGACCGCAAGTTCCATCCCACTGCTGAAGCCATTCATCTCACTGCTGTGATTCTGCACACACTGCTAGGACTCCAGGCCCCTGTTAAGGCTCTCTCAGTGCTCCTTCCTCATTCCCTATGCATTGTACAAGGTCAGTCACCTAGACAGAATTTAAATGGTATTTTTTGACCTCCTACTTTGCAGGTCAATTGCTTTGGCAGAATACTAACCTTTCTCCTGAGTGTTGATCAGTTATCTGTATTTTCTGCAACATCCTCAATTATCATTGAAAGATGTTAAGGGTGGAATTTTCTTACCTGCTGTAGAGAAACAAAATCAGAAGAAAACTTCCTTTTAATCAGTAAAGCTGAAGTTGAGTACACATAAGCACTGTAAGAGAAGGGTATGTTTCAGTCTTCACCCCACATTGACTCCCTCCAGCAGCCTAAACTGGGTTTTCTGATTTCTCTGAAAGAGTAGTAGCTATGTCTCTGTGCTTGGAATTGTCCAGAAGAGATAATGTTGTGGGCTCACCAAAAAACTGTCTCTCATTAATGAAGCTCTCTTACGGCATCATTTGGCTTCATATATAGTCAGTTGAGTCAAAACCATTCTGTGTGTTTCTGATTTGTTGTCACTGTCATTGTCCTGCTCTGGTCTGTATCCTCTCTTGCATGTCACTGGAACTAAAATACTAGCTGAATGGATGAGTGGATGAATGAAGGAACAGGTGCCGTCTTGCCATGGAAAAATGGAATGATTTTGTGGAATTTACATAGTGACATAAAGCGATAAGAACTTCTTGATGTTTACATTTTTGGTTAATTTTAAACACATTCATAGAAGAAATCTTTACAGATCTGGTTATAAAAACAGTTTTTCATCTCTTGTTTAGAAAACAATTTGTGTCTGCCCTTGTGTAAAAGATCAGTGAAATCCTCAAAATTAAGCACTTAATGCTCATCAAATAGAAAACAAGGCTGTAGCCTAGTAACCTTTGTCTGCATTGGAGGATTAGAAATGAAACTAAGTGGTGATTCATACAGATGGTGATTATGTGTTTCAGCTTATTTCAATGCATAAGTGACATTTAAACTATGTTCTATAATTTGAAATTGATACATTCTGGTTTTGAAAGGTTACAAACAGTAGTCCTTATCAATCTCTGACCCTTTCAGTAAATATCTAATGTTTAACTTAATAGTTTAATGGTCTTTTGATATAGTACTAGAAATGTGTGTGAATTTAAATTGAAATAATTATGAAATCCACAAATTTAAGAATTGGGTCTGTCTAGAGATTGAAACTTGTTTTTTCTGAGTCTTTGGTTTGGCCATCAAATACAGATTTAATTAACTAATTCACAGATATTCTAATATCCAGTTGCAAAGAAGGAAAAGAAGAAAATGTATTTCAATTTTTTTTTTTTTTTCCTGCGGGTTTTTAGGAACTGGCACTTGGTAGCAGGTCTAATAAAACCTGATTTCCATTGTGACCTTAAATCTATTCCAGTGCAGTTGTTATCTTGAAAACTAATCAGTCTTTTTATACCTATGGAGTATCCTAATGTACAAATAATGCCTTTCTTTTTGAGGAGATGTAAAAGAAAAATGATCCTACCTAGTTTGTCAGTTACCTACATCACTGGGGAAAATGACACTGTTTCAGATTCTATTCCCAGAATACTGCTGTTCCACCCAAAAATGATTTCATAATGAAACAGTCTGTGAATAAGTACTGTTACTACTTCTTGGGGAGTTGTGTTACACATTAGCTCATTTAACACCTATGTCGCCTCTCCCATTATCAACATCCCTCATTAGAGGGATGGACGAATGTGTAATGTCATTAAACATTATGATATCATAAAGAGTATTTTCACTGCTCTAAACATAGAAGTATGTTTTCTATTCAACTTTGTGCCATGAACACAGCTTCCAAATAATAATTTTATGGGAAAAGAGGAAGAAGAAAAGAAAGGAGAGGGGAAGGAGATAGAGGTCAAGGTGGGTCAGGTAGTCACTGAACCAGGACATGAATTTCAAACCGTGTCAATAGCAGTGGTTCTCAAGATACCCCTGAGCTAGCAGCATGAGACTCACCTGAGATTTGTTAAAAATGCAGAATCCCAGACCTACTGAATCAAATTCTGGGGGTGGTGCCCAGCAACCTGAGTTTTAATCAGTTGTCCAGGTGATTCTGGGGAATCCAAGTGTGCGAGACCCTGAGCTTATGGGTGCAATGCTACGAGAGAAGATTCTGCTTCCTGAGCATGGGAATGCAGACTTTGAGCTCTTAAGTCTCTCCATGTGATAAGTGGGTTCTACAGCCTGATCTCTGAAGTGCTTGCTGAAAAACTGTCAAGTAGAGTCAGGGTGGTTCTGTGGAGTCTGTCATGATGACAGAGTGTATCAGCCTATTCAAAATGCCATTTCCGCTTTATAAGAAGCTCAGTCTGTGTGTCAGATAAGAGCACTCATGTGACCAATCTTAAATTTGAAGCAAAAGGCCAATACTTGCACTCTTTCTATTATATCACGAGAAGCTTTCTGGCTAACTCTTTACAATCTGATTACTGTCATGGAAGACCTTCAGGTAAATCTAATTTGTGAGGTAGGAGGTCTTTGCATTTGCCTTGTGACTTATTTTCTTCCTCAAAGGACTATGACTGCACTCCTCAATGTGGAGCCTCTCAGATCTCTGACCTTTCCTAAAATTAAGCCGTATTTCCAATAACTGACTATATAGTTCATCTACAAGTACCGTGTATCAGACACTTTGGTGAAAGTCAATCTATGCTTGCTTTTCACGTATCTACACTACTGTGGGGAGGGTAAAATCGAGCAGAATAAAGGAGCAGAAAAAATGTACTCCATAAATGTGTAGTTAGAGCAGCAGCTGCATGGTCTTAATGAGGTAAGCGAGTTGTCATGGGCCCCACATTCTCCCACAGAAAAGCAATATGAGAAATAGTGCTTCTCCCCTGTCTCCCAGGCTGTGCTTTAAGAGGCTCTGCTGTAAATCCAGGCAATCCATTTGTCATCCATCCTTAAAGACTCGGTGAGTAATACCAGCTCTGGCGCCCAAGATATTTTGGATAATGACCAATTTCTTCTTTAAGTAGAGGGCAGAAGCAGTATGTATAATACCCAGCTAGCTCTTGGCACTGGATTTAACAAGGATAAAGAGAGTGCAGACCTTTGATCAGACTGTCTCTTGGCATCCGGTAATATTTGCCTTCTTGTTATGTAAATGAAAGCAGTAGCTTACTCAGGAAGGGGTGTTCCTTCTCATTTTGGTAGACCCTAGAACACCTCCCAGTTCTTGGGATCCCAGGTCTATGGACCAAATACTTATTATGTCTAGCTGTGCTTTGGATGTTTGATCACTTTTAGAGTGATACAACTGTGAATATCAGTTATCAATGATATTACTTTAGTCTTGGGCATCATTGATAGCTCTGATAAGTTTCTGACACACTTGTCTCAGTAGCTTCTAGTGTCGTCTTCTGACTCTCGCACCCCTTTTGGAGCATTTCCATACCATCTGTCTGTGGATACTTTCCTTTTGCTTCTGAAGGGAGATATTTTCCAAGATACTTTAAAGAATATGAAGCCACACGCTGATTGTAGGAATCAAATATTCTTTGTGGCTTCTACTAAGTTCCTACTCTTGTCTCACATTTTCTTAAGCAAACTTGATGCTTTAATTACCTCTTTTGTGGACTTGAAGACAATTTATTTTATAGACTATTTCTGCTGCCCAGAGATTACTATTGTTTGGGTTATTTCCTTATCACTTTTTTTCTGTGTACACATTTACGTACTTAACATGTTTAAATATGATATTCGTATTGGTATGCTCTTTACTTAACATTATGCACTGTGTCTTTTCTCATATTAAATCTTGGTGAATAGACTATCAGTGTCTATTATCTCCACTGGAAGGGTGCACTTCAATGTTAATTGATGTTCTTAATGATGTCTCTGAAGTGCTGTGTGAGCCTGAAGAATCTGATGAATCATTAAAGAAAGATTAGACTATATTTAGTAATATTTGTGTTTGTAATCGACTTCTTTTTAAATTGCCAATTCATACATGGTAGAAGTCATACTAAATATGCTAAATAGTGTATTTAAATAATATATGGTTGTCGTATTTGGTCATAAAATATGTAGTAAGAGTCATGGCAGAATCATCATTTCCTATCAATGGTCAAACAAAACATTTTGTAGTTTTGTGCAGGTCTGGTAAATGCTTGGATTCTAAATGCTTCAAAGATAGACATATAAGGATAATATAAATAAGTTATTTTTTTCAAAGATTTTATTTATTTATTTGACAGACAGAAATCACAAGTAGGCAGAGAAGCAGACAGAGAGAGAGAGGAAGAAGCAGGCTCCCCGCTGAGCAGAGAGCCCGACATGGGGCTCGATCCCAGGACCCTGACTGAGATCCTGACCTAAGCTGAAGGCAGAGGCTTTAACCCACTGAGCCACCCAGGTGCCCCAATAAGTTATTTTTAAATAGCATTAAACATTAACCATTTTTAAAGTAACATTAGGCATTAACCATTTTTGAAACTTTACAATTCTAGAAGATTTTTTCTTTAGTGAAAATCACTTTAAGATTGGTTAGAGATATTGCAAAGAATTTTACAGAGCAAACCTCTGCATTGATTGATAGAGATAAGAAGAATGAACAGTTTAAGTCTGTGGTATTTAATTCACTGTTAATTTGCAGAAAGAAACAGAAGCAAGTAAGTAAATTATACACATCTCAATATAGATGTTTACTAATTAATTAAGCCCTCAACAACAATAATGAATTTTCATTAGGTTATGAAGACAAGAATAAATAGATCATATTTAGGTAGTAGTAGGAACATAAAGCCTGTTAGGTGCCTAAAACTTAGAAAAGCATTGAAGGAAAGATCAGAAAAGATATGACAAATATTCAGATTAGACTTACATGTCCTTTTATAGTTGAAGAATACACATTTTAATGTCTTTCCCAATTTATGCCCCAAAGGGTTCTAAGTATAGGAAAATGAGTTGCTCATAAAAATATTGTATAAAGAAAATGACTTATAGTTTGAAGACTTGAGTTTTTCATAAAAAAAAATGGATTGACCCTTTCATCACCCCTTACACATTTTAAAATTCTAATGGGCCTAACTTCTATTACAACTTGGTCTTCAATTTCTTTTACATCTTGGCACTTAAAAATTCATTGATGAATGTTGAAAAGCTAGGAAAAAGCTAAAGGAGGAAAAGGAGAAAACAGTGTATTTCAGAATGCATCCTTGCAGACGCATTGAAGTAAAACTGAAGGAGAAGAGAGCCCTGAAGCAGGATATGTGATAAATGAAAATGCTTGCATTATCTGGTATCTTGAAAAAGAAATATAAAAGAAAAATTAACTATATGAGTTACTGATTCTATCTTAATATGATCACAGGAAGGAGACACTCCTTAGAACAGAAGTGACTCTTAAAGATGAGTATGTGGTTGCCAGTTGGTTGGGGTAGGAGAAGAGCCTCCAGGAGGGGACAGCGTGTGATAAAAGCCAGAAATATGGGGTGCCTGGGTGGCTCGGTTAGTGAAGTGACTCAGATCATGATCTCATGGATCATGGGACTGAGCCCCATTCAGACCCTACGCTCAGTGAGGAGTCTACTTGGACATTCTTTCCCTCTGTCCCTCTCCCCCCACACACACTGTCTCACTCACATAAATCTTTGAAAAAAAGAAACAAAACAGCAGAGAGAAAGAAATAGGCAGCCTGTGATTTATAGGTCCTGGAGTAGTTGGAATCCTTAAAAGTGGAAATATAAAGTAGGCACAGTGGTCACACTACCGGAACATCTGAGCTCAGATTATGGTGACTTCTGTATGCTATAACATGGACTTCACACATCTCAATAATCAGTGGGGAGCCTGTGTAGGATTTTGAATAGGGAAAACATGATCATATTTATATTTGGGGAAAAATTACTCTGCTGGAATTATACATCAGGGAGAGAGATCTGGGCTAAAGTTATAACATTAAAAATAATCATTATCCTGATATTAGAGGATACTGTCCTGTAGTGAGATCATGTCCTGACTGTCCTAAATTAGAAGTGAAAAGAGGCAAGACTGAGCCCTGGAGATCACCCACTTTTTGTGTACACAATTAAACAGGCTTTTATATAACTGATATAAAGAGAGTGGGGAAGATTTAAATACTTGAGGAAGATTTTTTTCTTCATTGATGGCTGTTCAGACAGTATCCATAAACACTCCTTTCTGACTGATAAATCTCTCCTTCTAGTAGTGGAAAATATGCCAGCATCTATACATGGCTGACAGTTACTCTGAAAAGGCGTATGAGAATAAAATGCCTCTGGCTCTAAATTCATGGCACTATTTTTAAGTCTCTGTGATGCTTATCAATTGATTGAAAGCTATTTTCATTTTTGATATTAAAAATTATTAGGAAGTTTAGCTGTCAATAGGAAAGTGAAAGAAAAGCAATGCTTTTTGGAGATATATGCTATACTACTTAATGCTATTACAGTAATTTTCCTAAGTGCATCTCTCAATCACATTAGGTCTATATTCTGGATTCTATTGATCATTAAAGGCTGCAACTCTTAATGAATTGAAAATGACCTATAGTATAAATTTATCAAATGTTCTTGAAGAGAGTACATAGAATCTGTTTGAAACATTTTTGTGTGTGTGCTTATCATTTACACCGTTAGTTCTAAGATCACCTAGTGATTTTTTAATTTAATTTTATTTTGAAAGGAGGGAGAGAGAGTGTGGGCCAGCAGGGGGTGGGGCAGAGGAGAAGGGAGAGAGAGAAAGAGAGAATCTCTAGTAGACTCCCCACTGAGAACAGAGCCACTGGGCTCAATACCACGCCCCGGAGATCATGTCCTGGCCAACATGAGAGTCAGATGCTAACCACCTGAGCTCCCCAGGTGCCCCAAGATCACCTAGTTTTTATTTTTATTTATTTGTTTTTTAAAAATGTTTTATTTATCATTTATTTGGGAGAGAAAGAGAGTGAGTGAGAGAGCAAGCAGAGGGGAGTAGCAGAGAGCAGGGGACAAGCTGACTCCACGGTGAGCAGGGAGCCCAACGTGGGGCTTGATCCCACTACCCTGGGATCATGACTTGAGCGAAACCAAGAGTCAGATGCTTAAGTGACTAAGCCACTGAGGCCCCCCAAGATCACCTAGTTTTTAAAGCACACTTTATTTTAGTCAATATTGATTTCTAAGTTGTCGTGGCTTTGGCAATTTTTGAGTCAATCCTCTGTATTTTATTTTCATCATTGTAGAAGTCTCAATATTTAAAACCACATGGAAGTACTTTTACATACGTCTTTTGGAGTCTTGCTTGTTCACACATGGCCTAGAATAGGTTCTTGTATGTAACGGGTATTTTTTTTTTTTTAAGATTTATTTATTTATTAATTTGACAGACAGATCACAAGTAGGCAGAGAGGCAGGCAGAGAGAGAGAGGAGGAAGCAGGCTCCCGGCTGAGCAGAAAGCCCGATGCGGGGCTCGATCCCAGGACCCTGGGATCATGACCTGAGCCGAAGGGAGAGGCTTTTACCCACTGAGCCACCCAGGCGCCCCTGTAACGGCTATTCAAACAATGAATACTAAGTAATTATGAAAAGCAGGGCCTTAGGCAAACTCAACTGAAAATAATGTATAGAAATATTACCTAATATGTACCGTAAGATGTGTGGGAAATCCTGGAAGTTTCTGTGAGCTTCCTCTCTGAGTCTTTCAGATCTCTTCCAGCCATTTCAGAACTCCAGGGCTTTCAAAGAGGACCTGTAGGCAAAATAAGTAAGTGCAGCCACTTCATCTAAATAATCCATCAAAGCTTCCATCTGCTCCTTATTCAGAAGGTATTAAATACTACCCCAACCAATGTGCTGACTGGGGACTGAAGAGCGAAATGGTATCCTTGATACCATGGAGTTTGTAGATTTGTGGAACATTCCTACATTGAAGCAGTGATGACAAGGACCATGAGTCTCGTCAGAGAAGAAATTCATGGTGGTATTTGACTAAGGGAACCGAACAAGGGATTTACTAATGGAACACATATCTGAGCGGGGCCGTGGACGAGGTACCTACAGAAGCATTCCCGGAAGTTAAAGAGAGAACCCTGGGTCACATCCCCTAATTGCAGGATAAGCAGGGTCAAAGTACCACGGGCATCTCTCTTCCCATGTTCTAATATACTTACCATGTTACTACAAAGTCTGGGTCAGCAGGTTCCTTTCAGGCTTTCTTGGGATTCAGTGGGTTTTTTTGAAAACTCTGCCATATGCAAAATTTGGCAAATGAAGTCCAATTTTTGATCTATAACTTCACTTTCTCCAGTGTGGTTAACGAAGTTAAATTATGGTTATCTTGTACCTTTACCCTCAGCACAAATAAAGCAAGTTGAATTTATTTATTTTTACAATATTCTTTATTTCTTAGTTTAGATAGGGCTATTCATCAACCTGAATACAGTACTTTGTTACTTCTTAAAATGCATTCAAATGATTTATATTTAATTTTTTTTCTAGATTTCTAAAACTTGAGTGTTTTGAATGACACACAGTCTAAAAGTTAAGACCAAACTATAAAATCAGTTGTACCTATTGAATTAATGGAATAGTTTTAGGAATTTTGCAGATGATCAAGACTTTAAATATTATTGTCCTTTTGTAGGGGGAAAGAGAAGTACATGTGAATCAAAATAACTTAAATATCAAGTAAATGCCTTGGAATTAATCTGTTTTAACAGGTTAAATTTGTGGTGCATAATAATTTTGAATAGAAATCCATTTTATTTTGCAAGCTATTTAAATTATTTTAAATGATTTCCTGTGGCTAAAGGCTTGTGTTTTGTACATGCATTTGAACAGATAATATTTTAATGATAGTCATGGTGAACTTTATAGACAGTTTTTTGTCTTCCTAAACACCCCCTCAGAGCCTCTCTGCATGCATTAGGATTAATTAGATAATGTCTCCCAGGTGCTTAGAGCTTTTTGGAGAAAGGGAATAAAGCATTGTGTTAAAATGATTATTACTGACTTCAAAGACAGCTATATGAGAGTTCAGAAAGAATAATTTTTTATTAATAATGACTCATAAATGCCATTGAGAAATAGCATTGTATGAAGTTATAAATGGTCATGCTGTTAACTAAGTACAGTCACATTTTTTTTTTCTTTCTCTATTAGATATCTTGGGGAAGAAAGTAGGAGTTTGGGGAACCAAGATACAGGATGGGATGCAATAAAAGGGACCAAAATGACTTGATTACATTGGTTGAGTTCATTTAGGCAAATGGAATGACTTTTGCCTTGGCCTCTCTGGAAGCACTTGTTTTAGTGGTACCCAATAAAGGCCAAAAAGCAGATAAACCTTACAGAATTTAGTACCTTACAGGCAAAGAGAAAGTAGAAGTGGTGTCACTAAAGGACGAAGCTCAAAGCAGTGAAGTAGTACATGACAATAAGTCACTCCCAACTCCTACTGGGTGCTCGGAGAAAGGGAGGAGTGGACTACCAGACTGGGTGGTAGATTCTAGTCTGTTTCTCTCTAAGACATATTTACAATGTAACAGTAACAACTAACTTCAATAGTAACTTTCTTTGTGTAGCACTTCACATTGTGCAGAACTTTCACACACATTACTTGACATTTTGAACAACTCTGTGAGGTGGGAACCATTGTGTCCAGTTTAAAGATAAAGTAGCTGATGCTCACATAATTTAATGGAAGAGACACAGGTGGAATTAGAGCTGAGCTTTTCTCATCCCAGTGGAGCACTCATTACTATGCACAGTTATAGGAGAGAGTAGCTCACTTTTGTGTTAGCTGTAACAACTTGTAACATGAGGTTGTGGAACTATAAGGTTGATCTGGTGACATAGTCAGGATTATTATTTGTTTATTTTCACTAATGTCTTCTTGATAGCAGTCTCCAAGTCTTGAGACTTTAAGAAAGTCTCACTTTCCAAGTGGAATTCAACTACCTTTGGGATATATTGACTCAATAGTTCTCCACTGTTTTATTCTGAACCCACTCATTAGAAACAAACAGCTGAAGATTTATTGTACCATCTTAACTTGAAGATACTATTATGGGACTTGTTTAATTATATTTGTCACATGGGCCTAAAACTATTTATAGATCTTCCTTGGTAAAATATGCAATCAGGTTCTCTTTGAGGTGACTATTAAATACATAGCCCCTTTCCAGTGGGGGGGAAAATCATTTTTCCTCTCATATATACTCAGGTGGTAAATGCTTGTAAACACCAGGTGCATATTAGTAATGGATAAAATAAAACCATATTCTCATTTTCAGTTGAGTTTGTTTGAACATTTTACCCTTTTGAGCATGAAGTATTATAAGGAATATGACCCTTACATAAAAAGATGCTCAAAAAGAGAAAAGTGAATAAAATTTCACAAAGAAAACAATATATACAAAGAAATTTATGCCATGGGATTCACTTCAGCATTGTCTGTAACAGTGCAATGTTCACCATCCACCTTTGTCATTGATGAATGGATTGTCAGGACATGGTAAAATTATATAATAGGATGCAAAGGGGATTAATGACATTCATATTTAACCAACATGCATGACTATATAAGTTTTTGTTAAATTTCACAAGAATACATAAACCAAAAGACTCTGTAGTTTCAAAGGTATATATAAAACATACCCCAAAAATATATTGTACATGTGTTTTTCTTAGGTTAATGTAAGTTCTTTAAAAGGTATATCAAATACCTAAAGTAATTGCCCATGAAATATGGAATTGAGGATGGAGAAATAAAGGGAACACAAAAGGAAAGTCCTTCATTTAATATATGATAAGATTATGTCCCTGAGACTTAAACTTGATTGAATCAGTACAGTCCTATGTACATAATTTGCAGGTAAAACTCAAAATCTAAAAACAGTTATTTGATTCCCAAACAGCTGAGTCTTTGTAGCCATACTGATAGCGGCTTGGTGACCATTTTTATTATTATATTTTAAAATAATGGGTCTTAACCTGAGCATCACAAGCCATGAATGTATTGATCTCAGAAGGGTTAGAATTACATGCTAATACCTCATGCCTGACCCCCAAAGGCTACTTTATGATGCCTTTTGTTAGATTCTATAAATCCAGGCCCTTTCACAAGTATTTCATGAAGGTGAAAAAGCATGCCCTTTTTTATGCCTAGGAGAACAATGTTGAGGAACACACACTTTATATACACATATATACAGATATGTATATTTCTTAAGATTTTGTTTGAATCCTTTTTAATGTTTCTATTAGAAAGAAGAAATTTCTGTAATAGAAACTATATGTATATGGGATTTTTATTAAATGGTTAACCAAAATAAATCATAGTTATTGATAAGAATAGTCAAATGCAAAAGTTTAAAAATTTAATATTACTTACAAATTAAAACATTTTGCCCCAAAGTACAAAAATACAAGCTTTACGAGATAAGCTATACCAAAAGGATCAACTATTTGTATGAGGGATTGTAACAGATGGCAGAATATGGTAAGTGCCCAAAATTAACCATCAAAAATTATTTATAGGTGTTCAGAGAATGGTAAAGAACATTTTCAATTAACGGGAGGATGAGGAAAGTCTTATAATGAAAGTCTTATAATAAAGACAAGGCATGTGTGAGATGGGCCTTTACATGTGAGGCTTAAATCCACTGATTCACCTCTGACTCCAGTGATCTGAATGTAGGAAATAGAAAAGAATAAATAAGGGAAGAGAATGGAGGCCAGCTGAAAAGAGAGGAAGTAGGGGGAGGGATGGGGAGAAGAGAAGGGAGAGCAGTTGAGTGAACAGGTAGGGAAAGGAGCAAAATGATGAATTATTTTAATTTAACATCTAAGGCACTGGCCAGCATGTGTATGACCTACAACAAGCTGGTAAAAATCCCAAACAGGAGGACAAAGCTAGCAACTCAAGATGTGGGGGGAATACTGTTGCAAGCAACAGACTAAATAATTTAGTCATACCTCCTTTATCTGACTCAGCATTTCATTGGCTATTAAATACCATCTGTCCTAGACTAGATTCCTTGGCAGTGGTCTGTTGGCTATACCCCAGTAGGTTAAGACAGAGTCAGTGCATTATTAAGTTCCTGAACGCCTTGACAAAGACAACTGATGATGCCGGCTAATTCCTCAAGGAGAAGCAGTGTTATTTAAACAATGCTCACAATTTGGTCCTTTGAACGCTCCTAATGTACAGAGAAGACCAGTTCATTCAGGAGTAGATTTGGTCCCTTGAATTATCAGATCACTTTTTGTTCTAGAAGATGGTCTCCTCTCCATGGTAAGGTTTGAAATGGGTGTAGAGATGAGTATGTGAGATATAAATAGATTGAGGGGAAAAATCTATCCAAGAGGGAAGAAAATTTTCATCTTGCTTAGTCTGACAATTACAAGATTCTAGGAACGATGAGTTCAATGTGCTAGAATTTTTATCCTTACAGATTTCAAAGTCCCTGAGAATGGAGAAAACAAGAGTAAGATGGATGCTTACAAATGTCAAGATAGTGTAAGATGATACAGCCTGTTTATAAGGAAAGAGAGAAAGTAGTATAACAAATTAATAGCACAAATAGAAGTACTTACATTTGGTAAAGCATTTTTTTTTAGATTTTTTGTATTTATTTTAGAAAAAGAGAGAATGTGAGTATGGAGGGGCAGAGAGAACGAATCTGAAGCAGACTCTGCGCTGAACCTGGAGCCCGATGTTGGGCGTAATCGCAAGACGGAGAGATGGTGATCTGAGCCAAAACCAAGAGTCAGACCCTTAACGGACTTTAGTTAGAGCATTTTAGGTACTTTATCCATGTTGTCTTCATAAGGGTACTCCAAAGAAAAGTCAGGCTAAGAAAATAATCTGGATTCAGGTAAAATCACATCAGGTATAGGTAGAAGGATGGGTTTTAAGACACAAGTCTTCTGAGTCAAAGCCTTATTTTTTTCTACAGCTTCATGTTGCCTCTTAAGGAAAATATTTACTGAGCTATTACAGATGGGAGATCAAATAAGGAATTTCTGCTATGTCATTGGACTGGCACACTGGTAGAGGAGGCCTGGGGGTGTAGGAGGACGGAGTAGATGAACATAACCGGTTAGAAATGGTCAGATTTGTGCCTAAAGCTATAACAGCAAACATTGGGAAATAGTATTGAGAATTAGACCCAGGAGGCTTTGTAGTAGAGGAGGAGCATGTCTAAAAAAACTAATTTCATTTTGTAAATTTCACTCAGACGGTACTACTAAATATTGGTGAGGGGCACCTGGGTAGCTCAGTCAGTTAAGATCTGACTCTTAATTTGGGCTCAGGTGATGATCTTAGGGTTTTGAGATCTAGCCATTCTTCTGGCTTTGCGCTGAGCATGAAGCCTGCTGGAGATTTCTTTCTCCCCTTCTGCCCACACCACCCCCCCAACACAATAAATAAATTTAAAAATAAAAAATAAAATAAAAATTGATGAATATATTGCAAGAGTTTTCCTGGGTTCATCAAATCATATTCATAATGTTTTTGGGACAAATGGTTATGCTAGAATAGAATAGCCTAGATATAGAAGAAACTTAAAATATCAATATTGACTGTGTTTAGTCCACTGGTAACATTAAAAAAATGTATCAGGTAGTGCGTTCTTTGCCCCGGACTTCAAGGAATAGCATTTTATAAGTTTTGGGCAACTTCTTCCCTTCTCCCTCATCTTAGCCAAAGGGTTGGAATAGGAGACCTTACCTTTCAGCAAATCTGATTCCCTGTGACCCTGCTCTCTGGTCACAGAAATCAAGGAAAGAATGGGCTCTTTATCTTATAGAAAGTACCTCCTAGAAATACACCCACACTCACCCACCAGGCACTCCTTTCAGGCTGTCAGAAGCAAACTGGGGGATAAGGGGAAGGGACGCTGACTGCACTCAGATCCCTGGGTCTCCAGTTCCAGCAGTCTGGCTCCATCACTGCCTTTTCATTGGCTTAATTAGAGGTACCAACAGTTTCCCTTTGTTTTGTTGAATTTCTGTCCCCTGTGACTACATGTGCCCTGAGAAATAACTAAAGAATTTTCTTGACGGACTATGTCAATATAATTCAAAGGTAAATAGCCCTAATTTGCCGTTAGACATTAGTTTTTTTGCTAAAACGAGTAACTTATAAATTTGGATTAAATTCAAGTGAATCGTGTGTTTTTGTTTGTTTGTTTTGCTAGAGGGCATATGCGGGGGGTGTGGTTGGGTGGAGAGGGGCTTAAGCAGGCTCCCCATACTGCACAGAGTCCAAAGGGGATCTGGATCGCAGGGCCCTGAGATCATGACCTGAGCTGAAATCAAGAGTCAGAAGCTCAACTGACTAAGCCGCTGAGACACTCCTCAAGTAAATTGTATTTCAGGTGCCATTTCACTTAGGTACTCTTACATATATTGCCCATTAAAACAAAATCCTGCTACCTAAGCAGAATGATAATTTTCTCTCATAGTGAGGTGAGAGAAACAACTTGTATTTTAAATTCTACAATGGTTTTAGTAGCCAGTTTCCCCTAAAAAAGGTACCACTGCATTTAGTTGGTTTTCACTGAAATTACAAAAGGCAGAATGAAAAGAATGCATCATTTAAAAATATAATAACACCATGGCACTATTGAATGAATAATATTTTCTTTTCAAATACTAGTACTCTGGGAATCTTATTAAGAAAAATAATCATGGTATCCTAGACTGAGAAATCTATTCGTTTTACAAGATAGAAGTTAAAAATGGGCAGGTGATTCAAGAATTAGATGGAAGACATTTAGTTGTAGCTTGTTTTTTCTAATTATCCACTGCTTTTTGAAACTCGGTAAGATAATTGACCTTCGAATGAACTCCTCTCTCGAGTCCTCAGAGACCAGACATTTAGGAAAACTGGGAACAAGAGTCCCCTTAGTCAAGTCATGGCAGCCCTGGGTGGAATTCTGATTATTGGATAATTGTGCAACTCTAGAATAACATAGCCCAGTTAATCACTATGACCTTTAAGCCCCCAAAGAATCTGAAAACTTGAGCAGAGTCAGGGGCATGTTCTTTCATTTAGACTTACTTTTTAAAAATCACTTCGCTATTCTGTCATTTGTTGAAATGAAAAAAAAATGCATCATTTTCATCTATTTTAGAATATAAATGTCAGGAAATGAGATATTCAATAAGGAAATGCAATGGGAATAGCCTGAAATACCTTCAACTATTGATCTAATATGTCAAAATTTGACTATTACAGTTGAAATTGTCTCCCATTTTTCTATTAACTTCTTTCCTGGTTAATACCTTTACAGCAATCTGTATAAAGCAGGTTAACCAAGTATAACATTTGCTGTGCTATGATTTTTGCATGTTTTTTCTACTGATTTCAGGTAAGCTGATCCATTGCCCACATTTCTGGAAGTATGAGACAGATCCTATGCCTAAACACAGCCTTGCAGTAGATTTGGCTGAACAATGCAGGGTAATAAAAGTAATGAGGCCATTGAAATCCCTTTAGCTTTGTGCTGATGCCTGGAAACTGTCATTTATTTTGTAGTGCCTTTAATTGAGAAGGCTTTTTTTTTTTTTAAATTCCACACAGTAATTGGTACTACAATTTTTTTCTTATATTAAAAAGAATAATAAAGTTGTATAGCTTCTTTTTTTTTTTAACAAGAATTGATAGTTTGTGATTCATGTAAAAATTTATTTGTATCCATTATCTTGGTATTGTCACACAAGACTTAAAGATCCTCTTTGGTACAAAGCATAGATAAAGCCAAACCATATATACAGCCAGTTCTTGGGACATTTATATGCTTGCAAGATGGAGAACTCATCTTCTCCAACTCAGTGATGTTTCCTCCCCCTTTTGCAATGCATAATACAGACTCTCTAAATATAGCTGAAGAGTAAATATGCATAATTAATAATTAATAGGATTGTAACAAAACACAGTATCAGCATAACCCTCTAAGACATTGATGAGTATATGTTGCCATTTTAAATAATGACAAGAAAGGCTGTGGTGCTTTCTAATATGGATTTGCCGTAGTAAATGAGTTTGTGTTACTGTATATATTTTGTTCTACATACCTAGTTATCAATAATCGTCTTCATGCCTCTCAAAGGGCAGCACAGGCAGGAAAAGAATAATTGCCACTCTTCATGGAGCCAGCTTATTGATGAGGTGGACACAAGTCATATTTTTAGCCTGCTGGCTGTCCATCTGTAAGCAGTTTCCTGGAGCTGTCACTTCTCCTTTCTCTGGAAACTGTTATGGCTTTGTCTGCCCAAGGAAAATAATGAGATCCATCTATCAAGAAAAAAAATAAACAATAAACCCTATACCTTCCAATTAATTTGCTTTCACTTACGTTTACCTGCATGCATTCGGTTAACTATCCATCATGTTATATGCATGTAAAGAAGTGCATTTTTCAAAAGGTTGAGTCCATTAACCCTTTTGCTAACTAAATATATAGGCACCCCTTTCAGTTAAATCAGAGACTTGTAAAAATCAATCCTTTTGGAGAGCTCATAAACACTTGGTCTCTCTTGCCCTTGTGAGCCCAGTGTTGATGAGTCTGCAGGCTTAATATGGACCAAACAGGATGTTCTCATTCATCCCTCCAAACTAACTGTATGTTTTTTCTTAAATGTGTCTTTGATTTTAATGCTACCTTAATATTTTCAGAAATTGGTATGGAATGAATAACTTAAATCAGAAGCTTCGACTTACTTTTTTTTTTTTTTTTTTGGGTTAAAAACAATTTAGTAGAAAATGGTAGTGTACCTCAGCAATCAAGTGGCATCTTTTTTTCTCCTCCCTTAAAAAGTGTGCTTTTCCAAGTAAAAGACACGCACATACAAATGACTCACGTGGTAATTTGTTTATAGGATTTTGCTGACATTTATAAACTACTTGAACTTTACTGCTGCCTTGTTGCTGGCAAGAAGCTTCAACAGTGAAAGTGGTCCTGGCGTTAAGTACCCTCCTCTTTTTTATCTATCTGTGCTATCACAATAGACAGCCGCATTAAGTAAACACTTTTCAAATGTTTTAAAACCATGAAGTCTGCGGAAAGTCTACAATTCAAGAATCTGTGTTCCCAGAATTCATTTGTAAAGAGAGTTGTTTGAAACTTAGAAGATCAAATCCTCCATATAGTGGTAAAATCCTTAGTTTAATGCACTAGGACTATTGGGTATCAGAGATTTAAGAATGGGTAGTGACTTATCAGGATGTCTTTTAACTTAAGACCAGAGGGAAGTAAGAGGTAGGATAACAAATTTGCTCAATTTCAAAGAAAACAATTGTGAGCATACCGGTTGTTGAAAGAGAAATAAAATTAAAGTAGGTAATAGATATATTTCTACCTAGGAAGCTGATGCTTAGGGGGAAAACAGGTTTCATCTGAAAACTATGAAGGGAATAATCGTTTAAAAATCCTAAGGAGTGGGACACTTGGGTGGCTCAGTCAGTTGAATGTCTGACTCTTGGTTTTGGCTCGGGTCATGATCTCAGGGTCCTGGGTTTGAGCCCCACGTTGGGGCTCCATGCTCCATGCGAAGTCTGCTTGTCCCTCTCCCTCTGCTCCTTCTCCCATGTGCTCTCTCTCTCTTTTTCTCTCTTACACAAATAAATAAAATCTTTTAAAAAAATTCTAAAGAGGGGTGCCTGGGAGGCTCAGTGGGTTAAGCCTCTGCCTTCAGTTCAGGTCATGATCTCAGGGTCCTGGGATCGAGCCCCACATGGGGCTCTCTGCTTAGCAGGGAGCCTGCTTCCCCCACTTTCTCTGCCTGTCTCTGTGCCTACTTGTGATCTCTATCTCTCTGTCAAATAAATAAATAAAATCTTAAAAACATTCTAAAGAAAACTAAAAATATTTAGTGATTGTAAAGGTTGACATTGATTCTTTATTCTGTATAATCTAACTTTTGGTTGGTTGGTTTCTGGTCCTAGCATGTAATTCTCTTATAATTTTGAAAAGGACGGGAAAAGAGGGCATGAGAAAAGAAAAAAGAAGGCATAATGAAGAAAGAAAAAGAGACTAAAAGTAAGCCATAATTAGAAGATGAGAAGGAAGAATGACATGAGGAAGGAGAGAATGGGGAATGTGTTAGGATACTATTCAGCACTGTGGTTGACCTTGGGGGCCCCACGCTTGATAGGCTTTCTGCCACTTCTTCTTATGGAGACCTTGGGAGCATTGCTTAGACATGCCTCTGTTTCTTTATTACAAAAGCTAGTATTTAACACTTAGGTTTGTTGTGAGGGTGTCCTTGTACATAGTAAGTCCTCCATAAAAGCTAGTTGCTATAAGGGTCGCCATCTAATTTGTCATCTAAAAGGGAGATCAGTAAACCACAACCCATGGATCCAATCCAGCTACCTGTCTTTGAATGGCCAATGAGCTAAGAATGGTGCTTGTGTTTTTAAATGGGAAAAATCAAAAAAGAATATTTTGTGACACCTGGAAATTATGGGTGAAAATCAGTTTCAGTATCCATAAAGCTTTATTGGAACACAGCCACACTCACTAGTTTACATATCATTTGTGGCTGCTTTTGTGCCATAGTGGCAGTCTCCTGGCCATCTGGGCTAAAATGCCTAAAATCTTTTCTCTTTGACCTTTGACATAAAAAGTTTGACAATCCTGGTCTAAACCAGGATGCATTTGAGAAGGAATCATGATACTATGAGTCATAAGTTGGAACAAGTCGCATAAACTGAGGATATCCTAAGCAAGCCAGTTAAGTACAGTCACCTTCAATACATACTGTGTTTGGGGGAGAGGGGGTAACCTGATGAAAAGAAGTAGTATTTATGCAAATGGTTGCCACTGGGGGGTAATTTAAATGTAAATCTTTGTTCCTCTCCTTTCACTAAATCTGCAGACCATTCCCAAACTCATTTTGTAAAAGGCTTTGTGTAACCTGGTCCCGGCCCTCCTCTTGGACACCTTCTCCAACTGCTTTCCTCTTTATTCACCGTGGACTGGTCACACTCACTTTTCTGTTCCATAACATAGTAAGCTACTCACTATCTTAGGGTCTTTGCAAGACTCTCTGCCTGGGGTGCTGCTCTCTCCTGCACTTCACCATGTTTAGCCTGGCTTGGTCCTCCTTTCCTTAGTCCATTTTATTCTCTCCTTAGGACTGCCACTCTCAGAAACGCTGAACCTAAGCTCTACGGTGGCATGGGTTTTTCCTGTTTTGTGGCCTTCGTGGCTCGCTCCAGTGTCCACCACCATTCTGACACAGAGTGGACGGACACTCAGGCTATGAGAATCCAGCCTGCTGTCTTTTACCTTGTTGCTGCTCCTGTGCTGAGCATGTCAGTGGTTCTGCTCACTACTCTTCTCATCCTGGGCTTCCAGTGAGTCTTTGACTCTAGATGAGCAGCTTGGCATTTTATAAGTTTTAGTCCAAGTCTCTGGTCTAGGTGGACCCTCTAGGCACACAACATGTCTTTGATAGGTTTTCCTGCCATTTTCACATTTTGTTTATGTTACCTAGGCTTATTTATGTAGAGATTTTAGCAGTTCTTTTCTATCATAGCGCTTCTAGAGACAGGCCTTGTTTATTTATTGGTCGTCTCCCTCATAGAATAAAGAAGAGCATAGTATCTTGCAAAACAAGTAGTTTCCTTTCAGTTTATGCTGAATTGTTTTCCAGGTTCTTCTTTTTCTTTTTTTTTTTTTTTTTTGGTCAGCAAGAGTTTCCAAGGTTAGGGTGTAAGCAACTTGGAGACCGAGATGATAACTTTTTAAAGTATTTCTTTGTATCCTGCATAACACTGCAGCAGGCAGGGTCAGGTGCTCCAGGAGTACAGGTGAATGGAGAGTACGATGGATTCTGTTGCTGTCTGGGTAATGGAATAAACCTCAGGAAAAACACAATAGCTGAAGATATTAAGCTCATTTGGCTTTCCAACACCTCTTTTGATCTTTCTACCTCTAGACTTTGTACCAGTTGCAGGTTTCTCTTATTTTCATTCTTGTTAGGTTGCTGATCCGTTTGTCTTCTCGGAGCTCACGGAAGCCAGCCTTAAAGCATATGAGCTTCTATGCAGTTCTTACAATCAACTGTCTGAGAAAAGAAGGGGAAAAATAGTTTCTCCTGCTTGTTGGTTTGAAAACTGGCCCCCATATACAGAAAACAAGGAGAGACCAAAGAAAGAGTGAGCCATTCTGGGTTGGTTGGTGGCAGGTTTAATTCATGAAGGAACTTACATATGAGGCTTGTCTTAGCAGCCATGAGATGAGTAGATTTTGGCACCAGCCCTCCAGACTCCTGCATATTTATTTAGAGGCCTTAACTAGGTCCAATCATGTATACCATCCAGATGGTCTCAACAACACATTACTCTCAAGGCTGTGTCTTTGAAACAGCTCCTAGTGTGGATGATGTATATTCCAAGGATGGGAGGAGGTGAGGAAACTGACATTGCCTGTTTACAGCTCACACAGGTCAGCCAGTGGTCATGCCCTCTCCATGATCTCCTCCAACACTGTTCTATTCTCCCCTCCTTCTTCCCAATTTGAGGCTACATAGAAAAGAGGAAAAGCAGAAAAAATGCAGGTTGGAACAGTATATTCTCCACCTCTAGCCAAGGCATGAAGAATGCCTGTGGTCCATTTTCTATGCATTTATCCATACACCTGACTTCAGAGCTTCTGAAAGAGAACTGGACATCATTCACCAGAAAGTAAGTTATATGAGAAGTAGTATGTCTGCTTTATTGAACACATTATTTGCTAAATAAATCCAGTGCCTAGAACAATGAGGAACTGATATTTATTGTGTGAAACAATGACTTTCACCCTTACATCTTTCCTTACTTACTCATCTGGTAAAGTTTAGTAGCCTGTGTAAATAAAAACTAAAATCTCATCTTCCTTGTTTAATTATAAAACTCTCCAAAACAGAATTTTAAAAAACATGAAACTTCACAGTAGAAGAATTAGAAAATATGCAACACAAGGTTCTCTCTAGGATGTTATCAAATGCTTTGGCATGAAAATATTCAGCCACTAAAAACAAAATGTCATCCAGCAATGGAAAAATAACACAATATGAGAAAAACTTGGTTGAAAAAAAGGGCATTGTTGTAATGATTAATGAAAATATGGCTTTTTATCATAAGTACATGCTGTTTTGGAGAAAAGCATTCAGCATATATCACATGTTGAAAATAAAAGTTAATGTGATTTGATTGAAGAGTTCCAACCTTTGAGAGATAGTAAATGATACAGTACTTAGGAAATTGCTTTAAATATTTTTCTGATTGGCTAAGATTGTTCACAAATTGCTGTATCTTTTGGGTATTGAAGAAACAAATCTGAATAACACATGCATCTTGAAGACAGGTAGAAATCCAACACCATTTTTATGCTCAAAATTGCGGGGGTATTCCCAATAGGAAAGACATTCCTGCAGGTGTTTATAATGCTTGGTTACAAACAGCTGAGAATGTTATTATGTAGTCTTCACCATTAACCTTCCTAGCTATTTTATGGGGAAGGTTGAATCAAGGCGTCTTTTCAAAAGTTTTTCAAATAGTCTTTAATCTTTCTCTCTCTCTCTTTTTGTCAAAAGTTAGATAATGCATGTGATTTTGTAGGGGGGATTCCATTAACTGAGATGTAATTCAAATGATGAAAACCTTCAAACTATTAGTGTCTTTTGTGAACAGGCAAGGTATTCAAAGAAAGTAAAAGGACTATTGTTTACATATTCCTTCCCTTCCTACTCCTTGGATTCTTTCATGTTTTAATAGTTTTTTTTTTTAAGATGATTTAAATATTGGAAGATGTATGATCCCCAAGCAATATCTACAAATTATTCATATTGCTCCCATTACTTAGCCATCTTAGTAGGAGCTATTGCCAAAGAAGAGATCGCTTATAAAAATCTCAGAAGTGAGTCAATAAACACACATCATCAAAGATTATTTTCAGATTTTTCTTTTTTTTTACAAATAGTACTATTCATTCAGTTAAGAACAAATTAGAAATGAAATCTGTAGTTAATTCCAGCCTTTTCAAAAAAATATTCTTCATTGGTGGATCAGGCTTAAGCTGATTGTGGTGGGCCTGGAGACAAGAGGGTAGTACCATGAAATATCACTGTGTGTTTCGACATAAACAGGGCAGAAACTGGAACATGATTGGCAATGGAAAATAATCACACTTCGCATTCTATCAATGGAATAAAACCAACATAATTTTAGAACAGTTTTTTCCAGTCTGTCACTCAAACTTACTCTGTCCAGTATAGTGATATGTAAGTATAAATAAAAATATAAGCATAGGGGCACCTGGGTGACTCAGTGGGCTAAAGCCTCTGCCTTCATCTTGGGTCATGATCTCAGGGTCCTGGGATCGAGCCCTGCATCAGGCTCTCTGCTCGGCAGGGAGTCTGCTTCCTCCTTTCTCCCTCTCTGCCTGCCTCTCTGCCTACTTGTGATCTCTGTCTGTCAAATAAATTTAAAAAGAAATATATATATATAAGCATAAATGGGCATGTGAAATTTATTAACCCGTTTTTTCATCTAAGGTTATAGCCTAAATCGTTTTCCCTATATTTCATAGTTTTTAAGGTCAAGATTTCAAGATCACTCTGAGTTTTAACATACCTTTCTAATGAGAGGAATGGAAATATGATTATATAATTCTCCTAGTGTAGGAGAATTTCCTTTTTTATTGCTATTATAAATATTGTGACAATGAATAGCTTTGTCTTTGCATATACAGAATACTATCTGTTTTCCTTAGGATAGAGTTAGTTCCAGGAATGGATTATTGTCAATGACCTCCTCTATGGCTTTGATACATAATTCCAATTTATATTCCAAAAGAACTTTTGTCATTGCAATATGAGATTTAACACTTACTGGTTCTTGTGTGTCAGACACTCTTGTGAATAATCTTTTACATGAATTAACATTTTAAATTCTCACCATAGTCCTTAAGATATATGGTATTATTGCACTTATACAAAAAGAAATTCCAGAATTGAATTAGAAGAAATTGCACCCCAGAGATCTTAATTAGCTTGCCTAAGGAGACACAGTTAATAAGTGGCAATAAGAGCACGAGTTTTGTTGTCTTCCTTAATATTTGACAAGATATATCACAATTTATTTTTGCAAAGGTAATGGACAAAATAATAGCTTTATGTTATTTAACTACCATTTATTTGATTAGTGACAACTCTTTTTTTCCAGTTCTATTTTCCTACTGGATTAGTTACTTATCTCATAGGAGTGTTGTGAGAAACAAAGTTACTGTATGTGAAGGACTAACCAGTGTCATGCATGCATAGCTATGCAATGGATGGTGGTTTTTATTGTTATTCTTAGCTAAGTTACTGAGAGAATTAAGACAAAAACCTAGAACCGTCTATCTAGTTCAATGTTTTTTTCTTTTATACCACTTTTTTTAAAAGGAAATCAGTCTTAGTTCAGTATATTTATTTTATATATAACTGCTCCTGAAAATACGATAAACTAACATATAACTAAATGTTAATCCTGGAATGGAATAGAATATTATAAACTTTTTTTTTTGATCTCTCATCCCTGACAATAGAATATAGTCTATAATTTTTCTGTGAAATAATATTTTAAATAATTTTATTTGTAGATGTTGCAAAATATTTGTTTTTGCTAAAAATTATAAATGTATTTCATAAGAGCCATATCAGATTTCATTAGGTTAGATATCATAATTTTTACCTTGTATTCTGGCAGGCAAGGAACACCTACCACCTCTGTTCTTCATTATTTGGTTTCACCCACATTATTTATGTAACTTTCAATCTGCAAGGTTCTTTAGAGACATATTTTAGGCCATTTGAAGGTGAGGGTAGTAAAAACTAGAAAATGAAATCTCCAAATCTACTTCTCCCAGCATTAATAAGGTGAAAGATGTCAAAATATTCTCTAGACTTTAAAAAAATTCACTCTTCTCAAGATATCTCTAGGAGGTGACATTTGCCACCTGGACCATGCAAGAATGCCAATTTAGATACAAATACCTTGGATATAAATATCAATAAGTGGTGGAGACTATGGGAGAAACGTGTAGAGTTTAAACACAGGGGGTTTAATAAAGTATATGTACGTCTTATTTCACAAGTTTAAGCATGGGAACCTCAGTACTTGTGTGGTTGCGGTGGCAGAATTATAGGCATGGTCTGGGAGCCCAAGGTGGGC
Source organism: Lontra canadensis (assembly GCF_010015895.1). Lineage (NCBI taxonomy): Eukaryota > Metazoa > Chordata > Mammalia > Carnivora > Mustelidae > Lontra > Lontra canadensis. The sequence goes on from NW_022631017.1 coordinate 18,643,196, forward strand.
CAAAGTGCTTTAAGCGAGATTAAGAAGGTATCAGTAGCCTGGGTCAACTGTAGAGGACAGATGCTGCAGCAGATTATAGAACGACAGGGGACTGTCGCCTGGTGGTCCCTGGGCATTTCACAGATCTCGGTTTCAGTCAGGTCTCTGGCAGTTAGAGGATGGATCACTTTGGCAGGTTTTAAGCCTCAGGTTTTTTATTTGCATGAAAGGAGGTATCTTCCTCATGGGGCTGCAAGAAAATATCAAATTATGTAATTACATTGTTCAGAGCAGATTCTAGTGCGTTGTAAGAGCTCAACCATTGTTGTTTTGTAGGCAGCAGAGCCCAGAGCCAGACTGCCTGGATTCAAATCCCCACTCCGGAAGGAATAGGTGTGAACCTTCAGCACAGCACATAACCTCTCTATGCTTCATTTTCCTCACCTGTGAAGTGACAAAAATAATGTTAGCCTACATCACAGGGTTGATATGAAGGGAAAATTCAACGAGTTACTGTACATAAGCGTGCTTAGAAATGCCTGCCACTCACCCAGTTAACACTAAATAAATGTTTGCTGGTAATGTTACTGTTTTAAATATTAGTCGCTAGGATTTTAAAATAGCTTCCAGTGTTAACAACCTGTGAAGAAACAGTCTTTTACTGGGTTTATCATATTCCCCCTTCTCTCTCTCTGAATGTATGGGATGGCATTCATGATGTTGCTCCTCTAACTTTGGTTGTTTGTATCCAATTATCTGCCGGCTTTTGACCAATCAGGTACGTGCAGACTTTAATATGGCGTTGTATCCACATCTTCAGTATTTGGTAGCCTTGGTCTTGAGTTCCTTGTGCTTTTCGGTGGATGGGAAAATGAGCCAGTTTTGGAGAGTGGACCGTGAAAATCCCACAGACTTTTATGTATTCTTATTTTCTATGTTAGACATTTCTCCACACCATCTTACACAAAGTACAGTCTTTCACTGTTTCTTACAGAAGTAAAGATCTTTACAGCATTTCCTTTAACTTCCTATTTTTTTTTACCTTGCCTGCTTTTTCTTTTCTTCTTTATCTCTCATTCCTCTCATTCATACACACATGAATACAAGACAGAAACAGAAAACCGCAGTGACTTCCATTTTATTTACTGATCCTTAGAGCTCCCTAGCTGCTTTCCCACATCAACATGCATGTACACCAGCTCCCCCTCACCCTGACCTACTACTTGTTGAGCCTTCCTCTTCCACTGGGTATGGATACCTGATTTCTCCTCTAACGCATATTTGCTATATCCAGCTGTGTATTTATTCATTGGAAATTCACACTTTTAAGTTCTTAAACGCCAAGGGCATAACTTAAAAAGCTCTCATAGTTTCTAAGTGTGAATATGTGTATATGTGTGTACATGGGATACCCATCGCCACACGTCTGCATACATGCAACAGCATAAATGCAACTTTCTGGGCGTGTGTGAGGGTATGCGTGATATCTAGATGAGGGAAGCCACTGGAAAAGTGAGGAAGCATGTGACTCAAGTGACGTCTGACTTGCTTGGTAAAGTTAGCACCCTGCACTGTTTTAGCTTTTTGACTGTCTTCTCCAGGTCTCGGTACCCAGGAGTATGATTTGTCCCATGAAGAACGAGGCAGAAGGGTGTGTGACCTCTTCCTCTGTTCCTATCATGCTATGAGACTATTATTTTTTCCGAATTGTAGGTATATTTGAGGCCTACACATAATTACTTTTTATCTTCCTGTTTCCTAAGCCATGTTATCAGTGTGGCTGGCTTTTGCTCTCCGCTGTCGTCGCCACATTTCCCCTCCTTGTTTGGCTGGGGCTCCTGATTGCACTGGCTGGAATATGCACAGCTTTAGCTAATTAATTGCTTCGACAGAGCAGTAAAGTGTACTTACCTAGAGTGCACTTCCAGCAGGCGCTATAGATTTATTAGAAAAGAGTTATGGATCGTGATTCATAGCCCATATATGCATATGCACATTAGAATTAGAACTGAGATTTTATAAATAGTATGTTAATGACCTCTCAGCAATAACAGGTCTGAAGACTATTATAAATTTAAGAACTCAAAGCAGCAGGGCTTAATTGTAAGAATAAAATTATAACATATGATTTAGCCATATGTGTTTATATGTAAAAAGCTTGTTATTTAGGATGGGTTTCCTTTTGCTTCTGTAACCGCTTTAATAAGCAGGAAAGCATTTAATCCTTTGAGTGCAGAGCATATTGTAAGGATCCTCTCTCAAAACACACTGATGCAACTTGAAAGTGTATTTCAACTGTGCTGCATTTTTGTTTGTGTTAAAAGCGGCAAATACTCCAACTCCCAGCTTGAGAATATCTTAAATGCTGTATGCCCTTTATTTGTCAATCTAAGCCTGCTTTCTTAGGCCAGAAGAGAATATCCTCTCTTTGGCTGATGGGTGCAGTGTGACAGAGGCGTCTTGTAATGGGCCTTCGTGAGCGTTGCATGGCAGGTTTCTCCCTATATTCTTAATCTGTTTTCTTGTCAGCTACTCAGCTCCTTTCAGCCTCTTCCAAGTTCTCTCTGGAGGCTGAGGCAGACCAACAGAGCAGGTTGGACTTTAGGGGAGGCAGCTGGGCATTCTTCCTAGAACAGACCCAGCATGGGTAATATTTTTGAATCACCTAACTTTCTCATGCTCAATGCTCTCTAAGGAAAACATTGCTGTGGGTACCATGGTATCTTGCCACTTTGTGAAGACCGTTCTCCTAATTCTGTCTCTATTTATCTCCTTTTGTTCCTGCCCTTTGTTTTCACGGCATAGCCTTTCCTTTTTTTGACCACAGTCCATTATGAGAAATCCTGATTCTCACTGTACTTCACTTGGATGTGCTCATTATGGCAACAGAACAAATGCTAGAAATAGAAGTCTACGGATGAGATACATAATGACCTAATTATAATAAGAATCTCTAAAATGAAACAACCTGAAAACACTTTGTACTGAACTGTATTTGTTGGAACTTTCTCCGGGTAAAGCTTTCATGCAGTTGTGTTTTTGAATAGTCAAGCTTTAACATCATTCTCAATTTCTCTGCGTGATACAGTAGGAAAGCATGGACTCCTGATTTCAAATCTCTCTTATACCAAATAGCTTCATTTCTTCCATTTTTTTTAAACATATAACCTTATATTAGTTTCAGGTCTACAACATGGTGATTTTATATATGTATACGTTGTGACATGATCATCAAAATAAGTTAACATCCATGACCTCACATAGTTACAACATTTATTCTTGTGATGAGAACTTTTAAGTTGCACTTTCTTAACTTCTGAACATACAACACAGTACCTGCTGTATATTACACACCCAGAACTTATGTATCTGATAACTGAAAGTTTGTATCTTTTGACCACCTTTACTCCTTTTCCCTACACATCATCCATTGCTTCTGGGAACTGTTCATCTGTTCTATTTCTAGGAATTTGGGTAGGGTTTTTTGTTTGTTTTTGTTTGTTTATTTGTTTGTTTTAGATTCCACATATAAGTGAGTTCATGAGTATTTCTTTCTTTGACTTACTTCACTTAGCATAATGTCCTCAAGGCCCATCTATGTTGTTGCAAATGGCAGAGTTTCCTTCTTTTTTATGGCTGACTACTATTCTATTGTGTATCTGTGCACCCTGTTTTCTTTCCACACATCTCTTGGTGGACACCTAGGTTTGTTTCCATGGCTTAGATATTGTAAATAATGCTACAGTGAACATGGGGGTGCAACTATCTCCTTGAGAGAGTGATTTTGTTCCCTTCAGCTATATACCCGGAAGTGGAATTGTTGGATCATATGGTAGTTCTGTTTTTTAATTCCTGAGGATCCTTGATGCTATTTTCTATATGCATCTTTAATTGAAGATACAAGTTCCTCAGTTATAATCCAAATATAGTGATATCTACATCATAGAGCTAATGTATAAATAAAATGTATCTACTTACCCATGTATTTATTAGGCACCTGTTTCTGTGACAGACTTCTAAGTGCCAGGGTAGTGATGGGGATAGAACGAAATGATGTTGGGAGATGGACATATAAAGAGAAGAGGAGTTGTATTGTCACTGCTCTAGTATGCTAGAGAGTGTATAAAATCTTTACTTGGGCTACATATAGTCCATAATATAACTTTGTGAAAGAGACATTATCTTACTCAGTTTACATGTGTGAAAACTTAGGCATAATGGAGGCTTAGTGACTTAATCAATGTTATGCAGTTAGTAAGTAGAAGATTAAGGATACAATCCTAAATTGCCTGGCTCTATTATCTAACCTCTTAAACACTGTTGATAATAATTACACTAGAACAAAATGAGAAAATAGAAATACAGTTTCTTAGAGAAGCATACCAGTTAGGGAAAACGATACAAGTACAAAATACACAGTAGGTATTCAGTGAGTGTTAGTCTCCTTTCCTGATTTTCGGTAGAGTTTGAGGTAACATGCAGCATGTTGTATGTCCGTGAAACCTAATTTGGCCAACTCAGTCTCTGCCAGTGATTTTTTTTTAAAGATTTATTAATTAATTTTGGAGAGAGAGAGAGAGAACACACGTGCACAAGCAGCAGAAGTGGCAGAGGGAGAAAGAGAAGCAGACTCCGCGGGTCAGGGAGCCCAACACAGGGCTCCATCCCAGGACCCTGGAATCATGACCTGAGCAGAAGGCAGATACTTAACCGACTGAGCCACCCCGGCGCCCCACCATCTTTGCTCATTTGGGGAGGAGCTAGGGGAGAGCCTACTTGTGGCTAGAAGGGCACTTAGTAACTGGTGGATGTGGACAGCATTGAAGAATAATTTTCAGCTTGAGAAAGATCATTCTCTTGCCTATTGAGGTTTTGAACTTATTTGGAAGGATAACTTAATTGTAAATCTTTGGGAGTATGATCAACATAACCAAGCCAATTATTATTTTCCAAGTGGCAACATGACTGATATCTGGGACAGAGGAATGAGGGACGATTTTCTGAAAAGGATCTTCTGAGAGATGAGTGGAGGGTGGGCTCACTAACCCACATCATCTGTTCCCATGGGCCTCTGTGTTAAGTGACAAAACTGGGGCTACCGTAGAGTGCAGCTGATAGGTCAGTCATGCTTCATTAGTGCAGGGAGTCCTCAAAGTGATGTTAGGTCCTGTCAACAGAGAACATACCTTCACCACTCCACCACCCCCTGTCACTTTCTTTTAAAATTTTGTTATGTATCCAGGAAGCACTATGTTTTGAAAACCTGCTTGGTTGTCTTTTTCTTACGTTTCAGGAATTCTGAGTAACCATTCTGCAAATACAGTTGACTCCCACATCATCTGTCTCTATTTTACTGCAGATGGAATCTCATCTTTATTACTCGGGTTCTATTAAATTTTATTACCTCTTTTTTTTTTTTTTTTTAACATTTTCTCTTAGAAGTTGTTCTCAGTCAGCTCAATTCCACAGAGCAGTGGCCTAGCAAAATTTTCACATGTGAACATAGCTTCATCTGAATTGTCAGCTAAAAATTCCTGAGTTTTAGATGAATTGTGAGTGCGAGGCTGTGAAATTAGCTGCCTCGGTTCCTAGAATCACCCACTTGGGGCAGCTGGCCAATTAGTTAGTCTGGCTACTGTAGTCACTCCAGTCAAGGGTATGCAAAACAAACCTGGATTCAAGTCATTCAGGAAAGCCACCCCATTTAGTTGTTATAAGTGCGTGTGAATTTTCCATTGTGTAGTCCAGAGGAGCCTGGGGAGTGGGGGAGCAGCAGCCCTAGTACAGAAGCAGCTCCTGCTGTCTAATCAGACAGGTGACCTGCAGCAAGTCCAGACCAGGTCTTTGGCTTGCTCAGGCCCAGCTTCCCTGTGGAGATAAGGCTCAAGTGTGGGTAGATGGACGAGAGCCATGCATAGAGGGGATGTTGCTATTTTTACTCTGCGTTCTGCTAGCAGGTGCCACCTGCCTCAACCAAGAGCATCACTGATGGCTGTGGTAGCTCGGTGGCCAGCCAGGAGGCATTTTTTCCCTTCTGGCAGTCATACCAAATTCCAGATGGTCTCTTATGAAGCTGACCTCTGATTCCAAGCCAGGGTAAAGCTGTAACTCATCAGAGTTGTATCTGCCACTTAACGATATTTTCTGCATCTTTGTCAATTCCCTGGAACAAAATGGCTTCGGGTCCTAGATTAAGAAACAGAGAAACCATTGACTTAATTTTTAACCTAATAGATTAATATCTACTTATATTTTACCTTCAGCCAAACTACTGTCAGAACATGTCTTTTTTTGTTTTTGAGGTTTAAAGCCTGTAACTCATTTATGTCTTCCTCCCCTGCAGCAGCCCCAGTGCTTGCTGCTTTCCTTCATCTCGGTCACTTGTGAGCTTTTGTTCTACTGATTGTGTACACATTTTAGATAACTAATGAACCTGTTTTTGTCCAGAGCACGACTTACAGGCCTTCTTCCCTTTCTAATTCTTTTAACCTGTCATTTCTATCATGGCTATACTTGGCCTCTGACCAGGAGCCAGGGGCTGAGTATAATTCTTTGGTTAATGCATTGACTTCCAACCTGCCCAAACTCCTTGAACTTGTTTTCACTCCTGCTTTTAATTCCTTAAACATAGATATGTTTATTTGTTTGTTCAGAATCTGAGTGTGCTTTGATAGAAACATCACTAACCACTGAGGGTTGGTCTCACTCTAGCCTGCTGGTAGCTGTACTAAGAATCCTTGGCATTTGCTCTTGGTCTCTTATCCCGAGTGGCAGTCCTGGAGTGGAGTAGAACTGGAGAAGGCTCTAGAGGTATAATTTCTGATGTTTCGTTGCCAGCCTTGTTCATTCCTCTAAACCCAATCTGAATATATCACACCTATGTTCAAACACCTGCAAATGACACCCGGCGCCTATCAGGAATTTCATTTTCCTGTAGCGTTCGGAAGGCTCCGGAGTTTTGCCATTGCCTTCCTTCTCAGGCATATATACCATTTCTTCCCCCAATCTGTCCCACCATATAACAACACATTAAGCCATTCACTTTGCCCCCATTCTCTTTCCTGGCTGGATGGCAAAGACTCACTCTTTGAAAATGCCAATAATTTCTAGATTCTCAAGGAATATTTCAAAATCTACCTTCTCTTCTTCCTCTGACCTGTGTACCTCTGTTGTTACAGTCATCATAATCTACTTTGTATGTTACTTATTCTTTTTTTTTAATGGATCCCTGGTTTCAAGGAACAGACACTCTTGTCTTATCTCAATTCCCAATTAAATTGTAGGGTCCTTAAGGACTGAAACACTGTCTACATTATTTTTAGTCCATTTGTACTGGCTGTATTAGGTCATTTTCCCCAGGAAATATACTCTGGAATGGAGATTGGCATGCAGGTAAGTTGAATGAGTCCTCTTGGAAATGCTAGTGAGGGAAAAAGGAAAGCACAATTGAGCCAAGGGAGAAATTATAACCATGATAAAGTTGCCACAGATATTCAGCCAATCCCACAAGGAGCTCTAGAGCTTGGATAATACTTCATTTCCCCTAAATTGAGGCAGGAAGGCTGGAGTTATTTACTCCCATCTTGACTGGTTACTGGATGCCAAAGGCATCTGGGAAGGATCTGTAACCTTGGCAAAAAGCATCTCCCATTGACCAGACAGTTCTAAGAGGGACTCAGATCCCAGCTCTCAGCAGGCAACAATACCAGCAGCAGCTGGGGGAATGAGTGTTTTGGCCCTGAAGAGAGGCTGGCGAGGCACATGTCAGCATCTGCTGTACTAGGACAGAGACTTACCTGTGATCAAGACTCAGTGACTATTTTACCCAACTGTATTTAAAGTGATTCATAAATATTTTACAGCTTCTAAGACTTTATGAAGCCAAATTCTGTATACAAGTTTGGCCACGACTATAGAGGCCACAGAAGACCTCACATTTGGCTGTCCTTTCTTTTCTCAGATGTATTTCCTACAGGTAGTATTCTGTTGTTTTTAATGTAATAGCAACAGTTCTTTATTCTAACTTACGTCCAGAATCATGTCAGGTATATTTACAGAAAGGAAATGATACTTCTATCTTTCTACCATCTGTTTTAATCTTTTCAGGGGCTGTCCTGTTGTGTGTCTCTCCACTTTGATGGCTGATGACACCTCCCAGTGGAACTACTATCCCCCACCCAGCTGAAGAAGGATCCAGATTCTGTGGGTCAAGATAATTGTGGGATCCTCTTTAGGGAAAGGGATACAAACCTTTCTTATCTTTGAACATTTTATAGAACATACTGTGTTGGGGGTTTCTAAGATCTCTCAGGTTTGGTGATATGCTAGGAGGACTCCCAGGGCTGAGCATTTAATTGCCCTCACAGCTTTATGGCTATGATTTATTACAGTGGAAGGTTATAAGACAAAATCTGCAAAAGGAAAAGGTTCATTGGTCAGAGTCCAGAGAAAATCAGGTATGAACTTGCAAGAGTCCTCTCCCAGCGGGGTCACATAGGATGTGCTTAATTTTTTATGCAGTGGATTGTGACGAGTCTGAAATGTTGCCTACCAGAAAAGCTCATTTGAGACTCACTGCCCAGGTTTTCTTTTTTGGGAGCTGGTCATGTAGACACACTTTGTCTAGCATGTACCAAAATTATCAACTCCCAGGAGGAAAGCAAGTGTTTCAGCATAAAGCATGCTGGTTGTAACAAACATTGTGGAGGCAGTGAGCCATTCTTAATCATTTATGGAATGGTGGGAACCTTCCTAAAGTCTGAGATCCCAGATGCCAGCCTGGGAGAGCAGGCCATCCTGAGGATAGCAGTCTCAGGCCTGCTAAGGTGACTCTTTCCTGTACACATGGAAACATTTGAACCCACTGTGAAGTTTCTTCCAGGGCCTTAGAAAGGGCTGGTGCAAGTGGTGGACTTGAAGCTGACGCTTTAGCTTCCATGGTAAGTATCTCTCTGCTTCCAGCCATACTGAGACATTTTCACTACCTAAACTCACTAGTCCTTGCTCTTCTCTGACAGGCTAATCTCTTATCCAGAACCACTCATGTTGCTTTCCTCACCAAAATGTTACTCCTTATTTTGCTTTCAGTGTAGGTGTACCTTCGTCCTGTGTTTCTGACTTACCCACTATGAACCCCTAGTGAACTGAACTTTTCTATCACAGTACTTGGCAAAGTATACTGTGGTTACTTAATCACTTCCTTCCAGGCCCCATGAAACTTGTGTCCCAGGAAAGCAAAGGCTGTTTATTCTTCATACTTGTACTCCCATGCCAGCATTGTCCCTGCCATAGAGCAGACTTTTATTAATACTTGTTCAATGATCTGGTTAGTCATCAGTTTTGACCAGAGTTACCACAGTACACAGTTAGTCCTCCAGCAGATAAAATTTAAGTATTTAGGTTAAATTTTGAGACACATTAAATAATAGTATTAATAGTACTGTGGTATCAGAGAAAACCTGCTGTTGTCCATCCTCTAAGGCTCTAAAACTGTTGGAAAACCTCTTAGCACCAGATAGTCAATTAAAAAACACATTAGGGACACAGGGAAGCCATGTGACCTATATAGATTTGCTAATGAAAAGCTTGGGTAGATTTTCATGCAAGTATATATACCATAAAAATGAAGCTACTTGGTGTTTCTCTTCCATTGTAACATTTATTTATTTTCCGTGTTTGTGCATTTAAGCATGGTATCCTAATTGACAATAATCAGAGTTAGATTAATTGTATTAAGTTTTCAGAAATCTGTTATTATAATGGGCATTAGTCCTGTTGTCATAATTTTAGGACCCATTTCGGATACCTGCTATAACTCAAGCAGGCCTACTGAGAATTCTGTGACTCAAAGATGTGTCATTCATTGCTTCTATAAAACTTGAAGAAGTATGGCACTTTAGAATGGCCATTCTTGCTTGGTGTATAAAATACATACGCATGCATGTGTTTCTGGATTCATTTATATATGCAAAAGATAGACATGGAAAAAGACAATCTACCTGTTGTATATTCCACAGGCAGGCTCTTTGTGAGATTAGCATGAAAGATGCTGGGAAAAAAGTTACGGGTGGTTGGTGTCCCTGTAACTCCCAGCATTGGCGGCCAGCAGACATTAGGAATGAAAAGGTTACCTGAATCTATTGTTCATGGTTTTAATCAAAAACAGTTAATTCTGGGGGTGCCTGGATGACTCCGTCATTTAAGCATCAGACTCTTGGTTTCAGCTCAGGTTATAATTTTGGGGTCATGAGGTCGAGCCCCACATGGGCTCTTGTACTTAGCATGAGTCTGCTTGAAATTCTCTCACTCCATCTCCCTCTACTCCTTCCCCTGCTCAGGTGCACTCTAAAAAAATAAATAAATACAATCTTTAAAAAATGAAAAAAATTAGTTAATTCTGAAATAATTTATACCTGAAGACAATCATAGAAGTTTGAGAAATCAGCAGCAGTGTCAAGAAAATTTCCCAGGAGTAAGAGTCTTAGAAAGTGGAGGCGGATGTCGACCATCTGAGCTGGAAAGAAGGGCTTGATAAAGGGGTCGAGAAGGAATGGAAAAGAGCTGAGGTGATTGATATTCCCAAGGGACCTTTTTCATTTGTGTTTGTTTTAAAGGCTTTTTCTGGAGGCATAGCTAATGACTGGATTGAAGGTCTCTGTCTTACTAGGTTGTTTGAGAGCAGACTGCAAACAGACAGAAAGTCAAGAGGCGGCAAAGGAGAGTAAACCCACCCTTTTCTACTATATGTATATATGCTTCAGACAGAACATTTGAAGGTGAAAAATGGGTCATTTAATGTAGTTTATATATATAACATAGAAATGGCCGAGGTGTTTTTCCTTTACAGACATTTTTTAAAAGATTTATTTATTTGACAGAGAGAGAGAGGAAATATAAGCAGGGGGAGTGGGAGAGGGAGAAGCAGGCTTCCCACTGAGCAGGGAGCCCAACACAGGGTTGATCCCAGGACCTTGGGATCATGACCTGAGCCGAAGGCAGATGCTTAATGACTGAGCCACCAGCCCCCGCCCCTCCCCTTAAAGAAATTTCTTAAATGCCTTAAGACCTCCCTTAAGGTGTTTTTCCATATGAGATGGTAGTAAAAAAACCAAGCTTTCTGCACTGAGGCTTATCCCTCAACCAGCTCTGCAAATGTGAGCTTACATCTGGAATGTAGAGCTCTGGATTCACCTTCCAGCCCTACTATCTACCAGCTTTGGGACCGCACATAGGTTTAATACTCTCCACCCTTTCATAAATGGGATATTATAAACCCTATCTCAGGTCTGGCTGGGAAGGGATTCAATGAAATAAGTGCTTAGTAGGCACCTTTATCGAATGAATGTATATAAAGCCCTTAAAACATAAGGCACTTAGTAAGTATTAAATAACTTAAGTTAAAGGGAATATACTTGAGACCCCATAAGCCTGGTAACTCAGAGCCATCCTGCTGGGTATCAGTTACTATTTCATACTGTAGCAGAGCCTTGAGCCTCCTCTGTGGCTGGAATACATTCATTTGGACAGTTTGCGTGTAAAGTCTGCATGCACGCCCATACCTACCCAGTGGCATTTTGAATCTTTTCCATGATTATTCTTTCATGCATGTGGTTTACTTTTGTCAGTGTTTTTGTATCCATCTTCTCATTCTTCTATTTTGCTGCTTATAAACTGCTGTTAGTTTGGAAACCATATTAAGAAATTTGCTATAAATATGGATAAGCTGCGAATAAGCCATTTTGCAGAAAGGAGGTGAAGGGTTCAGTTATGATTCAGGTGGATGAGGTTTTTGGTCCAGGAAACATTGACTTGATCTTTCCTGTGGCTTTTTAAAATAACTAATTCTCAGGTTTCACCAACACAGTAGCCAAATGAAGTGCAATGAGAATGTTTCATTTTCTCATTGCTAGTGAAACGAATATCATATACTGAATCTGAAAATTCTTAATTGTATTTCATAATGAAAAATTGAAAGTTTAATTATGGAAGGTATATTAGCATTGAGGTTAATATTTCTTTTAGTTTGCATTTTATTTGTTATGACTACTATGCTCCATTTTTGCTTCAGTCCTCTTAATTTCATTCTTATATAGGATATATATTGAGAAAAGAATATAGTTTGTTTCTTATCAGGTCTGTAGAGTAGTACCTTTGAAAGGGTTTGGGAGTTGGACCTCGAAGATCTGATTCAACCATTCCCATAGAAAACGAACCATTTTAGTGTAGCTTTTCTATACAAATGGACTGTTTTCTGTATTTTTTGGACTCTAACATTTATTGCTTTTGATCAAGATTCAGACTAGCTGAAAATAATCTCTTAAGGATTTGCAGTGCAGAAGGGGAAGTTAAATCTGCTTTTGAATCCACAAGTACTTATTAACATGCCAACTATATGCCACCATGAGACAGTGTTGTTAGCACTTTACAAATATTAACTCATTGAATCTTATAATAATAGCCCTTTGAGATAGATGCTATTATTGAGTCCATTTTACAGATGAGAAATTGCAGCCCAGAGAGGTTAAGTAATTTGACAAAGGTGACACAGCTCATAAATCGCAAAAGGGGGTTTGAATTCGAACAGTCTAACCCCAGTCCATGCACTTAATCAAGCCTGAGAATTATCTGCATGGCAAAGCAAATTGAAGAGCTCCTATCTTCCACATAGTATAATCTTAGTCTAAAGAAGGTCTCTTATTTTTTTAATTCCTCTAATATTAAATATGTTCACCTGTTTTGAAAATGAGGTGTTTATTTTATATACATCACATTAAGTGAAAAAAGCATAAATGACTACATTTATTTGTTTATGTGTGTACAATTATAAACCAAAGTGGAGATTTTGTTTATTTTTATATAGATCATAGGTTTAAATCTTGTATCTCTAATTATTTTGTCATTTCTTTTTTTTTTAAATTATTTATTTGACTGACAGAGATCACAAGTAGGAAGAGAGGCAGGCAGAGAGAGAGGAAGGGAAACAGGCTCCCCACTGAGCAGAGAGCCTGATGTGGGGCTTGATCCCAGGACCTTAGGATTATGACCCGAGCAGAAGGCAAAAGCTTTAACCCACTGAGCCACCCAGGCTCCCCTATTTTGTCATTTCTTAATGAAAATGTTGAAGTTACTTGAGTTAGCAGTTCTAAAAAAATGTATCCTGGATTCTTTACCTTCTTCCTCTTGCTGTGTTGTTTTCTGGTAGTTATATGTATTTATCAAGCACTAGCAGTGGAGACAAAGAAAATGGTCAAACAAAATTAGTCAGTTTTGACAAGACAGAATTGATGAAATATTCTTTATTGTGAGGTAGAAATCACTGGAAAATGTTTTATTTTGAATTCTCTTCTCCATGTAAAAGTATAAATTAGAATTTATTTTGTTTTCACTTGGCGTGTGTGTGTGTGTGAGAGAGACAGAGAGGAAGAGAGAGAGGGAGAGAGAGAGAGAAAGAGAAAGGAATATGTTTTCATTTTGACAGTATTTATAACTTTAGATAATAATGTGATCACTTCAAAAAATTAAGTGCTCTAATTTTTCAGATGCTGGAGCACGGTATGGTATACTGACTTGTAGCCGTCCTCGTCTGTTTCCTTTCTGCTTAGCATTTTCACTAAGTTTTCATATATGTATTGGATAACGGGCTGTGTCAGTTTAAAACTTCTTGTTCTGGGCATGCCATTTATTTTGCTAAGCCTATAGCACTGAAGAGTATTAATAAAAGTATAACTTACTTTAACACGACAGCCTCTTGAGACCCAGGAAACCTGCTTTTCTCTTGCCACTGAGAGAAGAAGAATTTACTCAAGGCAAAATAAAGGTAGTGAGCAGAGAGGAAAGAATTGATACGGAGATGGGCGGGAGGGGGAGACACAAAATATTGTCCTCAGAGAGAAATGATGGGAAAACCTAGAGGAGGAAGGAAGCTTGGGCATCAAAGGAAGCTTGCATTCACACAGAAGTGGGAACTATACATTAACACCCCGGGCAAACCTGTGTGATAAAGAAGCTGGGACTGCAGTTTTGCTCAGCGGTCTTCCCAGAGTCAGTCCTGCAGGGTGGGGTCTGTACAATGAGCATCTTGTCTGAGTCAGCTTAAGCTGGTGCGTCTTCCCATCTCTCCTTGGAGTTCCACATTGGTAAATTGCAGATACTCCAAGATTTGGCACAGGTATTTGTTAAGTACTTCAAGATCTTTCATGAAGGCTCTCTTGTTCCTAGGTTAGAACTGAGTTAGTGGATCTCTTGCGATTTCTTCTAGATCTATCAGTCTCCATAAACTCAAGGTACACTTTTCATTTTTTTACTTAAATTCTTCTCCTGATGGGTGATATTTTTTCAAAAATTAAATACCACTTTTTACTAATTTCTTCTATACCTTAAATATTTTATGAATTTCCAATTTATATATAATGGATGGATAGAGGTGATACTATTTATAATCTCCAACAACTATAAAATTCCCTTGAGTTTATGTTATACCAAAAAGCATTGTAAAAACTGAATTCCTTAATAAAAGGAAGCAAAAGGAAGAAAATAAACTGAAGAAAATTAGCTAGCACTTTAATGGTCCTCTTTGACTGAATCTGTCTTTGCTCTCAAGCACGCACACAACTACTAGCAAAACCATTTCCCAGCTCATTGTGGGAGATCTTCTTACATTTCTCTATCTTCTCTGTATTTATATAAGTAAGAAAAAAATTTTTGAAATAAAACTCTGGGAATACAAATTCTTAACATATCTTGCCAGGTATGTTTCACATTGCCGAAAACTTCAGAGAAATTAAGAAGCCTTATAGATAAATAAAATCTTAAAAAAAAAAGAAGCCTTATAGACTACATTTTTTTTAATCATAAACTAACTTCCCTCCATAAATGTAAATATCACCATAGTAATAACTGAATTGCAAGACAGTTGGTTTCAAGGATTTATTTATTCACTGGCATTTGATAGTTTAGAAAAAGTAAAAACAAATTCCCTAGTCTTGAAAAAGAATCATTTAGCCTGATATTAAAAGATTTGTATTGCATAGTGATATTCCTGGATGTCACTTTTCATCGGCACCTCTATTTCAAAGAATTTTATCTGCCAAGGAACTCTGCATGACTGAAGAACTTACTTTATTTGCCAATACAACTGTAGAAAATATAAGGAATGGTGTTTCTGTACAATAATGAAATCAATTTTATGTGTGATTAGTGGAATCAGACAAGACACTTTTTTTAAAATATTTTATTTATTTATTTGACAGAGAGAGATCTCAAGTAGGCAAAGAGGCAGGCAGAGTGAGAGAGAGGGAAGCAGGCTTCCTGCCGAGCAAAGAGCCTGATGTAGGGCTCGATCCCAGGATCCTGAGATCATGACCTGAGCTGAAGGCAGAGGCTTAACCCACTGGGCCACCCAGGTGCCCCTCAGACAAGACATTTTGAGATAAGGTTCTATTACTAGTTTACTAAAATGTTCATATTTCATTCATTTAGCTTTTACCTAAGATTTGCATTCATTTTTATACAATATATTCTATTTCTGCTCTTTGCTGGATTGAATGGTATAATCTTCAGAGTGTCTAAGTATAGTCCTTATGTACAGAATTTGGCAATTACTCAAATTCTGTTTTCTTTTGCAGATACATTTTGCAAAAGGAACTTAAGAGAAGGAGAAAAATACTTGCTAATTATTTTTTTGTAAAATATGCTATAATTTAGTAAACTTGAGTTGAATATTCTACAGAGATATAATATAGAGTTAATTTTTCGATATGCTGTGATGGTTATTGAAAATACTGAGAATCAAAAAAAAAAAAAACAAAAACTCTGACTCTTCCAGACCAATTTGCAATGTGAAACCATAGATTTTTAGGACTAGGATTTACTTTAGAAAATCTAGTTAAAATATGTTCTGTTAGGATAATAAGGTTCAAAAATTTTGAATGACATTTTTATGGAATGACAGTGGCAGTTGGATCAAACAGTTATTTTTAGGTTAAATAGAATTAATAATGATCACTAAATTAAAAATCTAACCTCTTCAGCATCTTGGTTAGCCAGCCCTCTAAGGATTGCAGTTAGGAAAATAGATCACAAAGGTAAATATGATCCAACTCCAAACCTCATGGTAGAAAGAGAATTAAGCCAATGTCAAGTGTGAGTAAGAATATGGGAAAGGTATTTTAGGAATTCACAGAAAGAGGCAAATAACCCAGCCTGAGACACCAAGGTAGCGTGATAGAAACCATGGCCATGGGACTGGGAGAGAGAAAGGGAAACCTAACCTGGATTTCAAATTATGAATCAGTGGCAAGGACTGGATCTGAAACATTAGTTCTCTGTGTACTTAGTGATCTTTTCACTCTATCCCTATGCTAAACATAAATGAAAATAAAACTGTTATCATGAGATATTTAGTAGACCTTTTTATTTTTTTTTTTTCCAAGTCACATAACATTACAGGGTATTGACATAAGGGTGCAGTCTTTTTTAATTTCAGATTCATTTAACTGTAGACAGATCCTACTGCATTCTGAGAAATTGATGTAAAAGATACGATAATTCATTCTTAATATCATCATAAGGTTTTGTTTTGTTTTTCCCTTGTAGGTTTTTTTTATTATTCATTCACTGAGAAATAGAAATTTGGGTTAAAAAGCTATTTTACTAAAACATGAAACATTTATAAAAATAAAATATATGCCTGCTTCAAATACCTGCTTTTAGTAAATGGTCAATATGAAAAAGCAAGATAATCATTAGAATTCTTCTCAATTTAGGAAGCCGTTCACAAGATTCAGAATCCAAGTTTCAAATAATTCTTATAGACAAACTCCATGAGTTTCTGAATGGTAGTTGTATTTGGGTAGGATCTTACAAAATACAACTGTGACTTATTTTGAGAAATGCATAATTTATACACACGTCTCCCAAATATGCAGTGTATACAGTGCTTATTAACAAGTGTGGGTATTTATGCTTATGAAATTAAGATTATTATTTAGTATTTATTGTAGTAAGTAATATTATCGCTTTCATTTGTATTAACTATTGTATCTCAAATGTCTTCCCAATGTGAAAAAAATGTATTTGGGAGAAAATAAGACTGCTTTTTATTTTGATTTCTAATAAACTCATGCTACAATAGATACATGTTTATGTGCCCTTATATCCAAAATATGCATATAATATTTGTTTTCAATGATTTTGTGTTATAGTAAATTGAATGCTGATTTTTTTATTACTAATTGTGTGACTTCAGGCAAATTATTTAACATCTTAACATTTGTGTATTCATCTATAAAATGAAATATTTAAGGAACTTATTTATAGGATTGTTTCGAGTTAAATGAAATAATCCATGAAAAACATCAAGTAGAGCTTGGCACACAGTTATGTTTAATAAGTATTAACCAGTCTATCATTGTTATCCTTGCTATCATTACTTTTCTAAACATAAAAATATTATCAGGAAACAAATTGAGAGTTGCTGAAAGGGAGGGAGGTAGGAGGGATGGGGTGGCGGGGTGATGGACATTGGGGAGGGTATGTGCTATAGTGAGTGCTGTGTATTGTGTAAGACTGATGAATCACAGACCTATACCCCTGAAATAAATAATATATTATATGTTTAAAAAATATTAACGGTAAATACTACATGTGTAAATATTTTTCTTTTGGTGAAAGATAATTCTATTTTATTTTTCTCTAGATCCTAAATTTCCGTTAATTTTCATGACATAAAATTTATACTTAGTAACGGTTCTTTCATCAATACATACCTTCCTTATGTGCTCATAAGAATTTTTAATTGATAACCACAGTTAAATTTCAAATCAATCTATAATGTTCATCAGGGTCTTTGACACTTTCCTTTCATTCTATGCCAAATTCAAGTGGGACCAGTTCTCATTTATCTGTAGCAGTGGATCAGATCTCTATAATTGGAATAGCTATAAAAAGGGAACAAATTTTTTTCAAATATGCTAATAAGAGAGACTCTAACAACAATCAGGTCTCTTCAATTGGAATGAGTGTATTGGCAATTTTAAAGGTCCCCATGTTATAGGAACATGAGGATTTCATAGAATTGCAAATTCCAGCATGGCTGATGCCCAGCTGAAAAGCAGGGAACTAAAGGAGGTTCGAAAACGACCCTAGAAAATATGAAAAATGCTTTAATTTTAACCCTGAGAGTAGCAGGGACCCATTGAAAGTTTTAAGTAATGATGTGGCAAAATACGATTTTCTGTTTAGGAGAGTCATTTCTGCTGCTACTGGATACTGAACTGAAAGGGGCAAGTTTCCCTGTAGGTAGATTATTACAATCATTTGCATGAGAAGTGATGAAGGCCTGGATTAATGTGGCAAGGAGTAAGGACGGATGTGAGGGTGCAGAGGAGAAGTGAGGCTTACCAGCTGGTTAGCATAGTTATATCTGGAGTGAAGTGGATGTACTGGGTTTAGATGCTGTCAGGTTTCTGGCTTGGTTTTCATGGTGGGTATGTCCCTTACACGAGAGTAAAGAGGAAATGGAACAAATTGGAACTGGAGGGAAGAGATGAACCTTGTTGGTTTTGGACATCTTTTCTGTTGTATGTCAGATCAAAACTGTATTTTGGGGGGTTCCTAGGTGGCTCAGTAGGTTCAGAATCTGACTCTTGATTTTGGCTCAGGTCATGACCTCAGGGTCATGAGATCAAGCCCCACATTGTTTGATTTTGGGGGCCAACTCTGTGCTGGAGGTGGAGACTGCTTTAGGTTCTCTCTCTCCCTCTGCCTCTTCACGTGCTCTTTCTCTCTCTCTCTTAAAACAAAAACTAAAAAAACCTGAAACAAAACAAGTGTATTCTCTTGTATAACTTCTGTAAATAGTATGAATCTTATATTTCTACACAGCCTGATAGTTTCCAAAGTGCTTCCATGTGTGCTACGTCATCTCCCCTGTGAGGTACTGTGTGTGGGAAAAGGAGAAATGTTCTCTATCCCCTTGTAGAAGCCAAGGCTCAGAGATCAAACACATACAAATTGGGATGTCTAGAACTGAAGTCAAGGTAATTGTACTATAGTCATATAAGAATCTTTTTGGGTCAAGAAGAAAGCTTACTGGAAGAGCCGGTAGCAGGATTTACAAGGAACTTCTCCTGTCTTCATAGAAAAAAAAAAAAATATCTCTCCACTTAAAAATGTGCTAGTCTTGCTGAGAAACCCAAAGAGCATTTTCCATCAAAAAGCAGTGCACAGCAGGTAAATGCTATGATGATATTTGCTTAAAGAGTTTAAAATTTGTTAAAAGGAGTCTCACACCAGGATCTTACATGTCAATTTTCCACATGCGTTTTATAAGTTAGAAATGCTGTAAATAGTGTATTTTGTAGTGAAAACCCGACAGTGTTGTCTTCAATATGTGAAAGCAAACTCAGGAAAACGCTTTTTTAAAAAAATAGATTATGATTACAGTTCAGTAAATTATTTTACGCTCATCAGTTGGAATTCATATTTATGTGGCAATGGGGATTTTTAAATGCAATTACTAAATTTAAAATCTATAAAATTCTCAGTGGTTTATTTATTAAAGAACTTTGAGAACTATAATTTATGCCAAAGAGAAATGAATGAAATAATGAAAAACCTTGAATTTGGCATTTAACAAAAATGCATTGAATGACAAGTTTAAAATCATTGTATCAAATGATATATAGAGTATACATACTGTCACAGTATCTTATTGTGTATAATCTTATTATGTATAAGATACTGTCACAGTATCTTATGCTTATTGCTGAACTGGGTGTGGGAGTAGGCAAATTGGAAGAATAGGTAGCCTTTTGCATCTGGCAGATGCAGACTTAGGCTCAAATCCCAGATCTGCTGTTGCCTGGCTGTTATCCTTGGCACATAGCTCGCTTTTGTTGGTCTCCCTTTCTTTACTTGTACACCTGGGTTAGTAATACTTTGTAAGGTATTTAAGAGAACTAAATAAAAAAATATGCATGCAATATATCTATATCTGTATCTATATCTATATCTATATCTATATCTATCTATATAGAAAGAGAGAGAGAGAGATGGACAACTTTGTGCTAAGCACTACTTTATTTTTATCATTTTATTTATTTATTTATTTATTTTAAAATATTTTATTTGGCAAGCAGGGAGCCTGAGACAGGGTTCGATCCCAGGACTCTGGGATCATGACCTAAGCTGAAGGCAGATGCTTAACCGTCTCAGCCACCTAGGTGCCCGTGTTTTATTTTATTTTCATCGAGATAAGTGTGTTCTTTAAACCCCATACCCTATTTACCCCATACTGCCACCCACTTCTCCTCTGGTAAACATCAGTTTGTTTTTCATAGTCTGTCTCCTGGTTTGTCTCTCTTTCTCTCTCTTTCTCTCCTCTTTTTTTATTTTTTTGCCCTTTGTGCCTTTTTTGTTTCTTAAATTTCCACATATGAGTGAGATTGTGTGGTATTTGTCTTTCTCTGACTGAATTATTTAACTTAGCATTAAACCCTCTAGCTCTATCCATGTTGCTGCAAATGGCAAGATTTCATTATTTTTTATGGCTGAGTAATATTCCGCTATATATGTATACACCACTTTTTCTTTATCCATTCGTCTATTGATGGATTCTGGGCTGCTTCCATAATTTGACTGTTGTAGAAAATGCTGAATAAACATAGGGGTGCATGTATCCATTTGAATTAGTGATTTTGTATTTTGAGGGTAAATACCCAATAGAGCAATTACTAGAATATAGGGTATTTCTATTTTGAATTTTTTGGGGAACCACCATACTGTTTTCTACAGTTGCTGCACCAGTTCACATTCTCACCAACAGTGCACAAGGGTTCTTTTTCTCCACATCCTTGCTACACTTGTTTCTTGTGGTTTTGATTTTAGCCATTCTGACAAGTGTGAGGTGATATCTCATTGTAGTTTTGATTTGCATGTCCCTGATAAGTGATGTTGAGCATCACTTCTTGTGTCTGTTGGCCATTTGGATATCTTCTTTGGAGAAATGTCTGTTCATGTCTTCTATTTTTAGTTGGAGTATTTGTTTTTTGGGGGGTATTGAGTTATATGGGTTCTTTATGTATTTTGATACTAACCCTTTATCAGATAAGTCATTTGCAAATATCTTCTCCCATTCAGTAGGTGGCCTTTTATTTTTCTTTGATCATTTCCTTTGTTATGCGGATGCTTTGTATTTTGATGAGATCCCATTAGTGTATTTTTGCTTTTGTTTCCCTTGCTTCCAGAGACATATCCAGTAAGAAGTTGCTGCGGCTGATGTAAAAAATGTTCCTCTCTGCCCTTCTTAGAATTTTTATGGTTTCATGTCTTATATTTAGGTCTTTAATCCATTTTGAGTTTATTTTTCTATATGGTTAAAGAAAATGGTCCCATTTCATTCTTTTGCATTTGACTGTCCAGTTTTCCCAATACCATTGGTTAGAGAGACTGTCCTTTTTCCATTAGATATTCATTCTTCCTTTGTCAAAGATTAACTGGCCATATAATCATGGATTTGTTTTTGGCTTTTCTATTCTAATCCATTGATCTGTGTGTCTATTTTCATGCCAGTACCAAAATGTATTAATTTCTACTGCTTTATAACTTTAAATCTGGAATTGTGATTCCTCCACTTTTGTTTTCTCTTTTTCAAGATACCTTTGGTTATTTGAGGTCTTTGGGGTTCCATACAAATTTTAGGATCATCTGTCCCATTTCTGTGAAAAATGCTCATGGTACTTTGATAGAGATTGCATTAAATCTGTAAATTGCTTGGATAGTATATACATTTTAATGGTGTACATTCTTCCAACCCATGAGCATGGAATGTCTTTCTATTTCTTTGTGTTGTCTTGGATTTCTTTAGTCAGTGTTTTAGAATTTTCAGAGTATATATCTTTCACCTCTTTGGTTACGTTCAATTCCTGGATTATTTTATTGGTTTTGGTGCAGTTGTAAATGGGACCATTCTCTTAATTTACTTTCTGCTGCTTCATTATCAGTGTATAGGAATGCAACAGTTTTCTGTACATTGATTTTTATATCCTGCAACTTTACTGGATTCATTTATCAGTTATAGCAGTGTTTGGTGGTGACCTTACGTTTTCTATAGATAGATCACGTCACTATATTTGCAAATAGTAAGAATTTTACTCCTTCCTTACCAATTTGGATGCCTTTTATTTCTTTATGTTGTCCAATTGCTATGGCTAAGATGTCTAGTCCTATATTAAATGAATGTGGTGAGAGTGGACATCCTTGTCTTGTTCTTGACCTTAGGAGAAAAGCTCTCAGTTTTGCATATGATGTAGGCTGTGAGTTTTTAATGTAAGGCCTTTATTATTTTGAGATGTGTTTTCTCTAGTCTTACTCTGCGGAGGATTTTTATCATGAATGAATGTTATACTTTGTCAGGTGCTTTTTCTGCATCTGTTGAAATGATTATATGGTTTTTAATCCTTTCTCTTATTGATGTGATGTGTTATATTGATTGTTTTTCAAATGTTGAACCACCTTTGCATTCCAGGAATAAATCCCACTTGATTGTGGTGTATTTTTTTTTTAATGTATTGTTGCATTCAGTTTGCTATATTTTGCTGAGGATTTGTGCATCATATTAATGTAGTTTTTTGTTGTTGTTTTATTTGTTTGTTTTTTGTCATGGCTTTATCTGGTTCTGGTATCAGGGTGATACTGGCCTCAGAGAAAGAATTTGGAAGTTTCCTTCTTCTTATATTTTTTGGAATAGTTTGAGGAAAAAGGAGTATTAACCTCTTTAAATGTTTGGTAGAATTTTCTTGTGAAGCCATCTGGTCCTGAACTTTTGCTGTTTGGAAATTTTTTGATTACTGATTCAATTTTATTGCTGGTAATTGGTCTGTTCATATTTTCTGTTTCTTCATTTCTTCCTGCTTTCATTTTGATAGGTTATGTGTTACTAAGAATTTATCCATTCTAAGGTGTCCAATTTGTTATATCAAGGTTTTCATAATTTAATATTCGTAATATTCTATGTTGGTTTATTTCTCCTTTTTCGTTAGTGAGATTGAGTCCTCTTTTTTTTGTTTTTTTGTTTTTTGTTTTTTTAAATGAGTCTTGCTAGAGGTTTATCAACTTTATCTTTTCAAAGAACCAGTTCCTGGTTTCATTGATCTGTTCCATTGTTTTTGTTGTTGTTATTTAACTTTTATATCATTTATTTCCACTCTAATATTTATTATTTCTTTCCTTTGCTGGATTTGGTTTTTTTTGTTGTTGTTGTTTTTATAGCTCCCTTAGTGTATGGTTATTAGGTTGTTTGAGAATTTTCTTGCTTCTTGAGGTGGGCCTGTATTGCTATTAACCTCCCTCATACTTATTGAATCCCAAAGAATTTAAGCTATTTTTTTTTCATTTTCATTTGTGACCATGTAACTTTTTATTTTTCTTTGATTTCTTGGTTGATCCATTCATTGTTTAGTAGCGTGCTATTTAACCCTGTGTATTTGTGCTATTTCCAGATTTTTTTCTTGTGGCTGATTTTTAGTTTCATAGCATTGTGACCAGAGAAGATACATGATATGACAGATTTTTTTTGAATCGTTGAAACTTGTTTTGTGGCCTTATATGTAGTCTGTTCTGGAGAATGTTCTGTGTGCATTTGAAAAGCTGCTGTTTTAGGATGGAATGTTCTAAATATGTCTGTTCAATCCATGTGGTCCAGTGTATCCTTCAAAGCCACCGTTTCCTTGTTGATTTTCTGTTTGGATGATCTGTCCATAAATGTAAGTGGGGTGTTAAAGTCCCCTTCTATTATTACTACCAATTATTTTCTTCATGCTTGTTATTAGTGGCTTTATATATTTTGCTCTCCCATGTTGGGTGCACAAATATTTCCAATTGCTATATCCTCTTGTTGGATTATCCTCTTTATTATTATATAATGTTCTTTGTCTATTGTTAGTCTTTGTTTTAAAGTCTATTTTGTCTGATATAAGTATTGCTACTTTGCTTTTCTTTTGACGTTCACTTGCATGATAAATATTTTTCCAACCCCTCATTTTCAATCTGCAGGGGTTTTTTGGTCTGAAATTAGCCTCTTGTTGGCAGCATATAGATGGGTGTTGTGTTTTTTTAATCCACTCTGTCACCCTGTATATTTTAATTGGAGTGTTTAGTCCATTTACATTTGAAGTAATTATTGTTGGTATGTATTTATTGCTATTTTGTTACTTGTTTTGTGGTTGTTTCTATCGATTTTTTCTGATCCTTTCTTCTCTTGATCTTTCATGGTTTGTTGGCTGTAGGTGATGTGCTTAGATACCTTTCTCTTTTTTCTTTGCATATTTGTTGTTAGTTTTTGATTTGTGGTTACCATTAGGTATATATATATATACATATATATATATGTATATATATATAAATAAACATGTTCTGCATAGTTTTTGATTTGTGCTTACCATTAGGTGTATGTGTATATATATATATATATATAACATGTTCTTCATATAACAGTCTATATTAAGTTGATAGTTGCTGAAGTTTAAACCTATTTTTTAACTCCTCTCCCCCCAAGTCCACATTTTAGATATGTGGTGTCATATTTTGCATCTTTTATTTTATGAATCCCTCAACTGATTTTTACAGAAATAATTATTTTCACTGTTTTTGGTTTTTTGTTTTGGTTTTGTTTTGTTTTTTACTTTTTATGCTCTCATTTATGGTCTTTCCTTTCCATTCAAAGAATCCTCTTTAATATGTCTTGTAGGGATTGCTCAATAGTCATGAGGTTTTTAGTTTTTATCTGTCTGAGAAACTCTTTATCTTTCCTTCTATTTTGAATGATAGCCTTTCTGGATAGAGTATTCTTGGCTGCAGATTTTTCCCTTTTGGCACTTTGAATAAATCATGCCATTCCATTTTGGCCTGCAAAGTATCTGATGAAAAATCCATTGATGGCCTTATGGTGTTTCTCTTATATGTAACTGCCTTCTTTTCTCTTACAGCTTTTCCATTTTTGTTGTTGTTGTTAGTTATTGCTACATTTTGCCATTTTAATTCCTGTGTGTCTTGGTGTGGACCTCCTTGGGTTAGATTTTTAGGGGGATTTCTATACCTCCTGGATCTGTATCTCTGTTTCCTTCCCTAGATTAGGAAAATTTTTTACCTACTATTTCTTCAAAAACATTTTCTGCCCCCTTATCTCCCTTCTTCTGAGATTCCTATAATGCAAATGTTATTATGCTCGATGGAATCACTGAGTCCCCTAAGAGTATTCACAATTTACTTAAGTTTCTTTCCTCTCCTTTGCTCAGCTTGGTTACTCTTCATTATTCTGTCTTCCAGGTCATGCATTCATTCCTCTGCTTCATATAGTCTGTTTACTCTGTGCATTGTATTTCATTTTTGTGTTCTTGATCTCTGATAGGTTCTTTTTTATCTTTGTGTTAAGGGTCTCACTGATGTCTTCTGCTCTTTCCTCAAGTCCAGTGAGTATCTTAATGATCACTGCTTTAAATTCTCTATCAGGGGGCACCTGGGTGGCTCAGTGGGTTAAGCCGCTGCCTTCAGCTCAGATCATGATCTCAGGGTCCTGGGATCGAGTCCCACATCGGGCTCTCTGCTCAGCAGGGGGCCTGCTTCCCTCTCTCTCTCTCTCTCTCTCTCTCTCTGCCTGCCTCTCTGTCTACTTGTGATCTCTCTCTGTCAAATAAATAAATAAAATCTTTAAAAAAAATAAAAAAAATAAATTCTCTATCAGGCATATTACTTATATCTGTTTTGCTTTGGCCTCTTGCTATGGCCAGAGGCCAAAATATCGCAGGGATTCATCTTCTCTGTTTGTGTGCTTGCCAGTGTGAAAGACTGTTTTCTGTTCCTTCATTTGGGAGATATTTCCCCTTCTTCTGACTTCCCCTTCTGTCTGACTTTCTGTGTCTGTTTCTATTTTTTAGGAAATTCAGCTATTTCTCTTGCCCTGAATGAAAGTAGCCTTATGAAGAAGAGGTCCTGTAGTGCCCTGTTCTCCAGGGCCTGGCACTTCAGGGAACATCTCCTATGTCCGTTATGTGTGCTCTGCTGTTGAGTCTTGGCCTCTTTTCCCTTTCCAGTTGTCTGAAGAGGATCTCTTTGCCTCTTATGGGCAGTGTCTGGTCCTTAGCAGAGGTGGGGTGCATCTTAACAAGTTGTGTGGTGCCCTGCTTGCTAAAGGAGACCTACCACCACCAAAAGTAAAGTCCACAAAACACAAGGGTCAGGGCATATGATGGCAGTGTTGCATTGATCTCCTGAGGGCAGGGTCTGCAGCACCAGGACTGAGGCAAGCATGACTGTGAAAGCCTTGGTTGGGGGAGGGGCAGGCTTGGTGCAAACCAGCTAGGTAATGAATGTTGTGGCTAATTCCTGGAGGTGGTGGTTGTTTATGCTGAGGGTGGGGAAAATGGCAACTGTCAGCTCCTTTGCTCCTGAAGGATCCCTGTGATCCTTCTTTCTCTGGGCCATGCTCTAAGATGAGCAAATCCCTCTCCCTCACATCTGCAGCCTTCTCCCCGCTCCCACCCCCAGCATTTTTCGAACTGCTGCTTCTTGGCTGTATCTGCATAGGTTATTTGTCCTACTATCTCTTTAAGGGCAGGGACTCTGCTTAGTAATGTCCTCTGAGCTCCCCAAGAACCCCAAATTTTGACCCCTTCCGATTTCACAGGCAAATATCGCAGGGATTCATCCTCTCTGTTTTTGTGCTTGTCATTGTGAAAGATTCTTTTCTGCCCTCCACCACACCACTGGTTCCCTCCCCACATAAAAAATCCTATATGCTATATTTATCTTGAGTACCTCAACCAAATTAGCGTACCTTGTTAGCAGTGGTAGACATGAGTAGTTGGCAAAAAACTGACCACCGGTGGGGGAAAATGTTTTAGCTATAGTCTGAGAACATAACACAGCTGAGAATGTCAGTTAACACTCTGAAGATTATATTATAGTGAAATCTACTTAATTGAAATATCCCCATAGAATCCAAAACTGTACAGCTTGAGTATTTACCACAATTATTAGAGAAGTTTATATTGTTCACATTCTCATTTTTACTTTTAGGATTTCCTTCAAGATCAGCCTTTTTTGGGAGCATCCTTATAAACAGCTGAAGTAAAGCACACGAGTAACATGAAATTGCCAAAGGTCTATACAGCACATAATGTGTCTTGCAGAAAAATAAATTCAGTTATTTGCAGAAGACAGTGTTTTGGATGTCTCTGCTACAAAAATAGCAAATCAAAACATTGACAAGTAGCTCAACTTGGGAAATGGAAATTGACATGGTTCTGAGGTCAATCTTTATCAGTTACTTGTTCACTCACCCACTTAGCAATTTGGTTACTAAAAAGTTTTTCACTGTTCCTTAAAAAATGATGTATCTAGCTTTTACCTGCTCAATATAGTCATCTTCAGTGCCATTGCATTCTGTAGCAATAGTGGAACCTGGCCGAAAGAGAAATCTAGAAAATACTCGTTGAATTTAATGATGTAAGCAAAGTCCATAGGAAGAAAACAATGTTGAATAGCTATATAAGATACTGAGTTGATTTACATATGATACATGTATTGCTAATGGTTTCTGTTTAGCAAAAGTGTCTGGTAGGATTTCTTGGCTGAAATCTTCTGAGCTTACATGTATAATATTCTCAAGCTCATACAATTTAATGTAAATACCTGAATACATTGTCTATATTATATATTAGTGTTAGGAAACTTCATTTTCATATAAAAGTGGGAAATGTTGCTCTAGGTATTACCTGTAGGACCTTTACAAATACTTTAACTTTTTGAATAATCTCTACTTCTTTAAGAAATGCTTTGTAGAATTATGGTGAAAATGGTTGAAGTTAACTATGACATAATAATTTTGATTGAATATAAAACTAAGTCAGTCACCATTGAGTTGATATATCATCTGTTCCAGTACTTACTTCTTTTGAAATTGAACACTCAGGTTAGTTACTCTCCACTTAATTAGTAATGTGTACCATGCTTGATTAAATTAAGTGCAATGCACAGTTGTAACCTACTTCTTCAAAATGGGCTATATGTAATTAATGATATGAATTACTTTGAAGTCACCATTGATTACCCATGTTAATGCAGAGGCACAGAGTTCATTGAAGACATTATATTATTTTTTTGAAGTAAATGGTATGCTTTTATGTTGAATATTAGCAGATATGTAAATTGCTCAATTATCTGGGCCATTATTTGGCCTTTCCCCTTGTATTGTTTAGCATCCTGCTAACTCAGTTGAAAGTAGAGGATTCCTGCTGGTAGACAGTATTAGCTGATTTCTTTTAGTTTATTCTGTCTGTATAATCTGTCTCTTACCACTTCTTTCATTTATCTTGTTAACCTTACCATTTTAACCCCAAACCCTATGTTCTACCTTATTGGAGGTATGGCCACTTCACTAGTAGACCACATGATTCCACTCATGCCCTTGGTTAGGTGGTTCCCTCTTCCTAGAGTACATTTCTACTTTCATTTGCAGATAACCAAATCAAGACACAGGGCTAATGTAGAACTCTGCAAAAAATTCCCTAACTGTCCATCTGTCTTCCCTAGAAAGAAAAGGTTGAACTTTCTTCTGGGTTCCCATAGGACTTTATCCATACAATTTAGCACATCCTGTGATAATATGTAGAACATATTAGGTGGTTATTGTCAGACATTGGCATTATCTTGGATAATTCTCAATACCACCTTATACAGTACATACTCTTACCCTCAGTTCATGGATGAAAAACCTCAAGTACAGAGTTTATGTAAGCCTCTCAGTCTTACCCAGATAGTAAGGTGGCTTGGGTCATCGTTCAAGCTTAAAAATTCACTTTCAGAGTCTTCCTTCTTAACCAATTTGCTATTGTACATCTATAGACTGAATTATAAGTAGTTGCATGTGTATATTATTTATATACCTTTCTTTTATACCTTTCTTTTCCCATCTCAATATTGATTTTCTTGAGACTGTATTTATATCCATGCTATTCAAAATGCCATTTAATAGATACTTTGTAAATATTTGCAGAATCATTGTGGAGTAACAAGTTACAAGTGTATCATTTCTTACAGGAATGCTTTTATAGTCTTGTTTTGAGACAGTTGTAAAAAATTTTGCTCTTGTCTTCAGCTCTTCTAGCATAACCTTGTTTTAAAACCTTAAGCTAAAGTCACGGTTGTCATAGGAGGTCAGAGAAAGGTCAGAGAATCTCTAATATGAAAGAAAATGCCTTCAGGATATTAAATCCTAATAAAAAAATTTGCGTGTGTGTGTGTGTTTATGTGTATAAACTCTGATTAAAATTGTTTTGATATAATTGAGTAATAGTTATAGGAAGTTATAACATCTCTTTTTTTTTTTTTAAGATTTTATTTATTTATTTGACAGACAGAGATCACAAGAAGGCAGAGAGGCAGGCAGAGAGAGAGGAGGAAGCAGGCTCCCTTACCAGCAGAGAGCCCGATGCGGGGCTTGATCCCAGGACCCTGGGATCATGACCTGAGCCAAAGGCAGAGGTTTTAACCCACTGAGCCACCCAGGTGCCCCTATAACATCTCTTGTATAAATTAATAGTGGAGTTTTCACCCTGTTCTGAATGGTCTGAAAATTGTCCACCCAGAGGCAAGAGTCAGATGAAGTGACAATTGCCATGGTGATTGAGACCGGAGCTTCTAAGTCAGTATACATCTCTCTAAGTCTAAGCACTGTTGTATATTCAGAGGGTTACTTAAATTCTCTGAGCTAAAAAAGAAAATTCTCTGAACTATGACTTGCTGCTTAATAACTATTCTACTAACTTAAATTGCCTCCATCTCAGTGAAACAAGATAAAAACACAACCTACCTTTGTTTTTTGTTTGTTTTGAGAAGATTAGGTCACAGGACACTCAGAAGTACTCAGCACATTGCCTGTACATACAGCTTGCTGAACAATAATAATCCAGTATATTTACCTACAAAATATGAAGAAAAATATGTAGCACTTCACAGAGTTATTTGAAGTATTAAGTGAGGTAACAGA
Organism: Lontra canadensis; assembly: GCF_010015895.1. Taxonomy (NCBI): domain Eukaryota; kingdom Metazoa; phylum Chordata; class Mammalia; order Carnivora; family Mustelidae; genus Lontra; species Lontra canadensis. The sequence goes on from NW_022631017.1 coordinate 18,673,218, forward strand.
TTTAAGATGTATACCACTAGACCTGGCATGTAGTAAGCTATAAATAAATGGTAGTCATAAGCCATTATATTATCAGATAAACATCCACAAATTCTTCCAGATGCACACTCTTTAAGTCGTAACAATTTAATAGCCTATTAAATTTTAAATACTTTTGAATTGGAAATTAGTATAGCACATTACTGTGATTGTTGATATGTTCTATGTGACTAAACTCAAGGTAAAAAGACTAACCAATTGAATGTGAAATAAACATTAAATTGATTTTAAATGAAGCTTAAGCAAAGCATTGTGAGCTCTAAGGAAGTGGTATGCTACATAAGTACTGACACCGCATTATAATCCAACAAACCAAAGGAGTAACCCAAGGCTACAAATGAAGAAGGTTGTTAAAGCAGGAGCATAGTCACTTGAGATCATACCTGGAAAGTGTAAAATAGGATGACAAGAATCTTCCTCTCATGACATATTCTAATTTACCCATATGTTTATATCTACATATGTATATCAAAGAATGTGAATTTTTGAGTAAGAGGAGATTTGAGCAAACTAAAATTCTTGGTAAAACTAACTAGATAATGGTAAAACTGAGTTTCATACAGACAATCTCTAAACATTGGCTTTTCATTAAAGACTGGAGAATCTGAAAATATTTTTTCCTAGAAATTGGCTGAGTGGAACAGAATATCATTATCAAGTTCTGAGTCATTTACTGCAAGCAATCACCTGTTCCCTCACAGATGAGCACCCAGCTGGAGCTTGTTTCTCTCCCCACCCCACCCCACTAAGTTGTCTCTGGCACTTCAGCCTCATGGCAGTAATCCATTTACTGTCAGGTTGCTGCTTCTGGAAGATAATGCTTATTACATCACATCGCCTATTTCAGTGGTTCCCCCCACCCGCTTTTTTTTTTCTTTAACATGCATCGAAGTCCATCTTTTCTACCTTTTGCGCTTTCATACCCTTACTCTTTCTTTCCCATATTACAGCCAAATCTCAGTCTCCTTTTCCTTTCCACCAGGTATTTTCTGCTTCAGTCAGCAACCTCACGTGCAGACTCATTCAGGGCATCGTATTCCCTCCCAGCTAACAGGGTCCCCATCTTTGCATTTTAATTTTCCTAGCGCTGTGTGCTTTGTTAATCTTAACTTTCATTGTCTTTTGCTTTTTAAACAGTTTAGTCTTCTTCATGTCTGCATGCCATCTGTATGTCCTTTTACTTCAAGTTGTTACTGTTTGAGGGAATCAAAATAACATTTGAAGAATTAAACTTCTGATTTGCCCAAATTTGTACTTTCTGTCTTGCCCAAGGTGTGAGAAATTGAGAAGAACATCTTTGCAGCTTGTTTGAAAGATGTTGAGAACATGCAGAGATCATCAGAGTTTAGAAAATGTATAAGGAAAAATTTTCTATAAAAGTATTTTTATGATCATTGTAATTTATCATATTTCGTAATGTCTTCACTGCTGATTTTCAAAAGGACTTAGAGGCAATATTCAAGAGATTTTTTTTTTCTGTAGTCTTTTCCTTTATGTAATACTACGTGTCAGATTCTTTTTTTATTTCACTATAGACTTCTGCCACTACATAACCATCTAACTCAAGCTTACATCAATCAACTTTAGAGTGACATTGAGGAAGCTTAATTAACCTCTTCTGGTTTCACTTCTTTCCTGATGGGGTTGGAGAATATCTAAACTCCTTTCTAGCTCTCAAGTTTTGAGCGTATTTAGATAAGATGCTTTCTTTATGTGGAGTTCATCTCAGTCCTACCAGACTATTCTAGGCTTACCAGCATTAAGTTTCCAAGAACTAGAGAAACTTGAGGAAAAAAATCACCTGAATAGGGCTGATCTCAGTAGATAAAAAACTATTAACCATTTCTACATCATCAACCTCTATTGTCTTCAGCATTTTGGCTTGATTAAAGATCCCCCCACACACACTGATTTTTCTCTCTATTTAATCCACTTAAATTTGCATCATTTTGTTTTCTTTTATCATCACTGCTTGCGGCTTCCTGCCAGTATGAATTTTAAAGTCTTATAGTTCCTAATTCTCATCTGCTTAAATGTTATAAATGTTGTGCAGATCTTAGCTGCATGATTTCCTCTGGACACTTTTTTTTTTTTTAAAGCTTCCTTAAAATCATTGACCTCCCCCCCAAGTGTATAAACTCCAATTTGATTTGGTATATATGTTAATGGAAACCTGGAAAGATGTAAGGTTAGAAAAAGACATGTACAGTCCCAGGACCAGAATTCAGTCACTATGCAGTTTCAGATGAGCAGCTTAGTATAATGATGCTGCCAAGATAATGGGGGTAAAGTAGTTTTAAGAGTACGAGCTCTAGGGTGCCTGGGTGGCTCAGTGGGTTAAGCCTCTGCCTTTCGCGCAGGTCATGATCTCAGGGTCCTGGGATTGAGCCCTGCATGGGGCTCTCTGCTCAGTAGGGGGCCTGCTTCCCCACCCCCCTACCTGCCTCTCTGCCTACTTGTGATTTCTCTCTCTCTTTGTCAAATAAATAAATTTTTAAAAATGTTAAAAAAAAAAAAAGAGTATGAGCTCTAGAACCACAGTCCTAGGTTTGTGTCCAGGATCCACTACTTCATAACCCTTTGGCATTGAGCAGGATGCTTAACCTTTACCTCATGGGTTTTTTTCGGGGGTTAAATGAAGTAATTATGGGAAAGCAACTAAAGGAGTTGCTGGTACATAGTGAACCTTCAACACATGTTAGTTGTTATTATTAATGTATTCAAAATGTTTTTAGAGTGATATTTTCATGACAGTAGAAGGAAGATAGCATTCTTCCCCTAGATTCAGAAATCTGTATACTTTGGTATTCCTGTCCAATATGAGTTTAAATAAATGAAGTTTCATAGAAAACCCAGTGTTCTAGACAAATTAATAAGATGGGAATATTGATTGTATTATTTCTCTTAATATAAGCACCCTAAAGGATAGGGACAAGCAAAACTCTAAAAAGGAGACTGTTAGAGCTACTAAGCACAACAACAGCCTTGTTCCTGCTACATTGTGTAATGTATCTCATGGAGCACAGCAGACAGAACATCTGGGAGAAGGAATACATTTAACATCATCTGTTTTTTTCAGATATTTCTTGTCTAAAAGAAACTAATTGAAATATAGAAATCAATGTTTATGTGGTTGTGAGGGCTTGTTTTTAGCTGACAAGTCATTTGATATATGGAATGGAGTTTTTGTGTTTCTCATGCTTTGTCCTGTTTGGACAGAAATGTAGTCTTTCATGTGGCACTTAATACCAACACAGCCTTGAGAGACATTTCTCTTATCCTCTTCTGAATAGTTACAGGATGCCTAACACTCTACCTCTTAACACTCTATCAGAGAACTAGAGACTTATTTTCTAGTTGTTTCATATACTTAAGGTTCATTTCCTCATATAGATTAAAAATGGAGGATTGAAACCGCTATCTCCTTGAATTCTTCTTTCTTATCCCAATTTTTGAGTACTTTTTAGTTAATCTTTGAAGTAGAAAACATGGCCTGGTAATTGTGTTCTTAATGATTCTTATTTTCCAGAAATTGTCTTTGCATTGGTTCCAAGGACAATCATGAGATTTAAAAAAAAAAAAAAAAAAAATCTACAGAATTCTACATGTTAGATTTTTCTCTTTTTTTTAATTATTTTTTTGAGGACTAAGGAAGGGAGAAAGCAGGTAAAAAAGATCAAAGATCAGATTTGAGAGCCTTCTTAGAATTTCAGCTTTAATTGGGCAGGAACCATTGGAGCTGGTTTCCAGTCACATAATTAAATGTCTCTGGGCCCTTCATCCCCTGATAGGGACACCAATGTCATCATGAGGGATCCACCTTCATGACCTTATTCAAATGCAATTACTTCTCAAAGACCCAATCTCCAAATTCTATCATATTGAGAGATTTAGGGCTTCAACATATGAATTTTAGGGGACACAAACTTTTAGTCCATAGTGTTAGCTTTATTATAATAAATGTAGCGGAGAATTTAGAGATTCTTCTTCAAAAGTAGTCTCAGGTGATCAATGTGGTTGAAAAGTGGCTGACTTTTATGATGTCATGTCAACCCAGTGTTTCCATTAAAAGAGTCATTACAGGGTAAAAACATGTTGACTAGATGATTTTGAACTTCTTAACATGTTTAAATGGATTGATATGTCACTTTGAACATTATTTAATCTAATTCTACAAATATTGGGTGCTTTCCTTGCTTCAGACAAACACTTGTGAATAAGACCTATATAGGTCCCAGTTGATAGGAAGCCTTACATCTAATCTTATGATGCATTCTGAATCAAATAAGGCTTATTATTCTAACTTAAAAATGTGTACATAACATGTATTTATTCATATAGTTAAATTAAATGTTCACTTAATTATATTATAAAATAGGCATATCACCTTTCAAAAGTATATATGTATAGAATTATTTAAACAGAAGGTGGATTTTGCTCTTCTTTGAAGCTTAATTTTAATATGATATGTATTCAAGTTATACACAGATATATTTCATAGTCTATGTAATTCTGCTGGAAATCCTAGGCTTAAAATTTTTGTCATGCTGTATTCCACTTACCTCAGTAATTATACAACCCCCTATGAGATAAACATTGTGAATATACATTAAATATCTCCCTGGGGCCTTCCTTTTTATTTTATTGCTTTATAATATATATGAAGTGATCCTATTTTTCAATAAGCTGGTTTGCATTCAACATCAGGCTTATTACTCATTCCCCTGGGTACTGCTAAGTAAACTGTTGTAACAACTGGGCTGATGGTTGGAAATCAAAATCTGGGTGTACCTTTTATGTAACCATGCATGATAGTGATGGTGCATAATGGCACATCCCTGGGTCCAAGGATCCCTTTGCTGTCACTGATTGGGGAGAATGTCTTATTAACCTAGGAAGATCAGGCAAATGATTTCTCTGTGAGCAAGGAGCAGAGAATGGAAAGCAAAACCGTAGGAAAACTTTGGAACAAGAAAACATTGATCTAATGAAGTGAATAATAGTTTTCACATGAATAAGTCATGGCAGCATCTGTTCTGCTGGTCTGTTTGATTATAAGAACTGCGGTGAAATATTACAACTACAGGATTTTCATTGCATTTCCTATAATGGGAACCTTCCGAAATATTGTACAGGATGGCCTTACATGATCAATCAAATGGTAATGCTGAAGAATAGCTATTTTCCTCTCTTTCTTTAGCTTCTTGAAATCTGTCTGGCCATCCGTGGCCTAATTAGGAAAGTTCCCCCTCAAAGTGATACATGCCTGAAAACCATGCTGCTTTGGTGTTTTAATGAACAAACCCATGAGTAGCTCACAAACCTCTCTGTTCTGGGACCCTCACTTCTCACATGTAGGCTCTCCTAAATCTAAATTGTTTTTAGTTACAGTTAAACACCTGCTGTTCCACAGCCTCGATCATATTATTCCTAAAAATCCTTCTTATCTTCTTCTTTTTACAAATTCTTATCTTTTGAGGCTTACTCCAGGTTCTTCTTCCCCAGGAATCTTTCAAGTTAGGCTGTAGATATTTTTTTTCCTGCATATTTTGCTTATTATTACTAAAATGACCGGTTGTGTGTTTTTCTTCTCTAGACTTTGTAGCCAGGCACCTAGAGCAGTTTCCTATTCATATTTAGACTTTGAAGGGATGTTTGTTGAACTGAATATGATTTAGGAAAATACATGAAGGCTCTGACAAGACCACTAAATAAGAAAGCATGTTTTATTACTGATAATTAATTATACTTAGGATTATAGAAGCCTTCAAGATCAAGGAAAACGTAAGAAGTTTCAGTAAAATTATCTTTTTTTTTCTTCTAGGATATAATAATTTAAATTAAACACAAGCTGTACTAAATGTAAATTTCGTTTTTCTACAGCAGACTAGAGAGCTTTCCAAGTTAGATAGACCTCACAGATAACTAGCCTGTCATTTTTGCTGTTTGCTGGAGTATAGATTTATTTGTAAGTGGACGGTTTGCTCGATTATTTGTTATCTATGTATGGTTGGCAAGTGAATCTCCTTAAACCAGAGCTGTGGGCAGTAGTGCTAGATAAGGTGAGCAGCCTGGCTAACCTTTAGAACAAATGAGATGTTAATAATCCTACACCTGGAATTGCTGGCCCATAAATTGGCCAAAAGCCTTATGCTTTGGACACAAATTTTTCTAAATAGCATGTTGGATTTGTGCCAAGTATAGGGTGAATAGAGTCTTACTGCAGAAGGAAAAAATCTAGTCTGGTTGGCAAGGACAGGGAAGACTATCCAGCAGACCTAATACTTGAGCTGAGCCCTGATATCTTGGAAATTATTTGGCAGTGTCTCAGTCTGGCTGAGGGATGGAATATACTATACTAACATTTTCCACCCCCGTGGGTTAATTGCCTGGAGGTGGGGAAGGATTTGACTGGATCCATTAGTCTCTGTGAGAGAACAGGGTGTGTTACCTGGTGAAAGAAGGGGATGTTGGGGGTTCCTGGGTGGCTCAGAAATTAAACCTCTGCCTTTGGTTCAGGTCCTGATTCCGGGTTCCTGGGATCGAGCCCCACATTAGCTCCTTGCTCCACGGGAAGCCTGCTTCCCCCTCTCCCACTCCCCTTGGTTCTCTTTCTCCCTGTCTCTCTCTCTCTTTCTGTCAAATAAATAAATTTTAAAGAAGAAGAAGAAGGAGAAGGAGAAGGAGAAGGAGAAGAAGAAGAAGGAGGGGATGTTTTAGCAAAGTGAGATCATGCATCTGGGAAAAGATGGCTAGGTTGTTTATATTGTCTCAACTTTGGTTATTTCCTGACTGTAAGTATGCATTTATTCAAGTTTCATCGTTGTAAGTCCAAGCTTCTTGAGGACAAGAATTATGCTTTACTTGAATTTCTCATGTGAGGAATGCCTCAGTAGTTTGAGTTGTTGTATACAAAGTACTGTGTTGCATGTGATTCTTATTGGAATATAATACTGAGTAATATATCACAGTATATGTCTAGTTAATATCAATAATATGCATTTCATTGGCTTTAGACAACTGCTTAGGATGAATGGGTTTCAGGATGGTTTTGTAAGAAATAGCAGTCAAATTCTTTAGCAAGGTCAAATTGGGCCAATTGTGTTCCCCTCCCCCTTAATACCTGTTTGACAAGAACACAGCCAGAGTCTTAAAGATGAAAAATGAAATAACTGTAAAAGTTATGCTTACTCTGTTGCCTTATTCCATCATAAAAAAATGAAAAAAAAATGTGAATTTTACTGAGAGCTAGAAGCTGTTCCAAATGATACAGTCCTATTTAATTATTAAAAAGCTAGAAAAAAAAATGCTACTTTGAAGAAAAAAAAAAACAGAACACACACATAATATTTTTATAATTTTATAGTTGTAACCATAAGATAATAGATTGACTATCTAATATGTGGCCGGCCCTTTAAGGCATTATCCCATTTGATTTCTACAGTAATGCAAAAATATTGTTATCTGCCTTTTTAATATGAAGACTAGAGGTGTCCAGAATTTAGCTTAATCACACAACTTTGAAATGTTAAAAATGGAATGTGAATTTATGTTGCCTGACCTCGGTAACCTCAAAGCACCCTAATTCCTTTAACCACCAAAGTACAGAAACCTCCTAAAAATTCATGTCATGGATTTGACTCATTCCTTAGTTACAGTTATTGATATAAATCTATTATTCAGCCTTTGCACCTTTTTATTTTTATAAATATTAAAAATCAAATCCTTTCTTGCTCAATGAGCAACTGCATGAAGGAAATGACATTGAGAAAGTAGCTAGAAGGGAATGAAGTTAAAATAGTGGTTCTAAGGGTGGGAGTTTTGCCTTCAGGGGACATTTGAGAGTGTTTGGAAATGTGGACTGTCACAGTGTGTGAGGTGGCGAGGGGAGCGCACCTGGCATCTTCTGGGTAGGTCCCAAGGATAGGGCTACTACAAAACCTCTAGTATAGGTCACAACAACAAAGAATCGAATTATCTGACCTTACATGTCAGTTGCGCCAAGCTTAAAAACTGACTTAAAGCCTGTGCATGGAACCTTACACATTACTAGATTCTTTTTGTCTCATGTGTTTTGATTTGAATTTCTGTTGGGTTAAAAGGTCAATTCCTACCAGTATTGCTGCCTTCTAGGATACTGATCTTCTTCTAGAAGAGACATCTTAATTTTTAAAGACCTTCATTCTAGTGATTGGATTTTAAATTAAGTGGAAATTAAGGAAATGTTCTTTTACATGTTAAAATTGAACATGGTCTTTTCCTTACTGCAGACATTTCTTCCTTATTCACTACCTGACAAAGCCACTTATTGTTTCTCTTAAGACTTCCTGATCCTTTAGACATGAAGGGATGCTTGGGTGCTTCCTTTGAATTGGCAGATTTTTGAGAGTTTATGCAGGGCAAGTAATGAAGTTAGAAAGTAATTTAAATCTAAAAGGAACACTATTAATGAAGTTTATGTAGAAGGAAAATGGTTTGGAAGATACTATTCTTGAGAAAAAATTAGTTTTATCAATGTTTGAAAAATAGGTACAGATACGTACAATTTACTTTTGCCTTCCAAATATGTATATGCAATTCCTATCATTGATATATATTGAATTGAACACTTATTTGTTGCCTAGTGTTTATGAAGAGCAACAGACCCATATTTCTCAACGTTTTCAAATGGCAAAATACTCAGCAGCAAATAGAGTAGTTTATGTGATGTTAATATAAATCTATAAATAGAGACACAACTCTTTTTAAGATGTGATTATCTCAATGTTAATTTAAAAGAAGAGCTTTCCTCTCTTGCCGCTGTATGGATGTTGATATCACAACAAGATCATTCTGACAGTTCTGCTTTTTTGGAAGGAACCAGTAAACTCAACTGCAGCCTCTGATAGTTTGGGGACCCCTGACTCCTGGCCCATTCCTGGTTTATAGAATTTCCCCCTCTTTCTAACTTTCCTCATGAACACCATCCCCCAACACACACACAAACACACACACACACACACACACACACACACACACACATTCTCTCTCCCTCTCTCTTTCTTTCTCTCTCTCCCTCTCCTTTAGCATATTGATTGCAACTTCTGCTTTCTGCCTGGTGTCACAAACCTTTCTGAGGCAAGGAAGCAAAAAGAGGCTGGCTGCTGCCTTCTTGGAATTTGAGGAGGGGGCAAAATACTGGAAGAACATGACAAGGTTATATCTGAGTGACTTACCCTGCCATAGCTAATATATTAACTGGTGTCATAGAATTGCTCAAATTTTATATCTGTTTTCTCTCATTAATACAATGAGGTCTACCTGGTGCTATCCAATTATTATGTAATACCCTGCAAAATGCATAGGGAAACCATGTGTGTATATTTCAAAAAAACAATGAGTAGGCAATGCCAAGGTGTGAAAGAAGCGACCTAATAGATGTTAAGGTTGATGATTTAGGCTCCCTAAGATGGCCACCTAAACATTAGCATGTACAGGACTGACGCAGCCTTCTGGAGCTCAGGGGTAGGGAATTAATGGGAGATGGGAAAAGTGCTGGGAGAATGTAGCCAGCATGTGTTTCTCACCATTCCATTTTAGGCAGGAAGCTGGCTGGAGGAAAGACTGTCACTTAGAGATAATTGTCCAAGAGTAGATTGTCCAGGAGATCACAAACATCCAACTAGCTAGATGATTGCTGGGCACCAAATGTCTGCAGTCATGATTTCTATTAATTGGTTGTTAAGCTTCTTAAACCATTTTTTTTTCCTACTTCTCTCCAGGACTAAGAACCATCCTGCCTTTCCATTTGTTGTGATATAGGTAAAATGTGTGTGACCGTCTTGAGGTACAGCATGTGCAGTAGAATGTAAACTAAGATGCAACTTGATGTTCTGGGGTAATAACTCGCTGAGTGGCACTGTGATGGGTGTGTGTACCAAAAGCAACTAGGAAGGAGGCAAGGCGACCTGCATATAAGACATGGCAAACCCTCGAGCACAGGTCCCTAGTGTGGAGTAGGGACTTACTTTTCACAAGTAAAGTGAACAGAAACCTACTCACAAAGTCAGGGAGAGGTGAGAAGATAATGACTTGGCCAAAGACCCATAGGACAAAACTTCCTCAGTCCCAATTCCAGAAGCTGAGAGTCCAAGATATTACAGTAGGCAGGGAGAGTATTCAAAGGGTGACTTGGCATCCAGGATCCGGGCAAATGGCAAGACTTGTTTCAAGAGACTTGATAACTTTGATAAAAGATCCAAATTCAGGGACTGCTAGGCAGTCTCTCATGGGGGAAGAGGTGTTGTAGATGGAGTGGAGAAGGAAGTGAGCTCTCAGAACCTAGAAAATGGAGCTGCCCAGGCACAGGGTCAGAAAAACACAATGTGGGGTGGGAAGATGCTGCCACTTCAGTGGTCCAGGCCTCCTGGGTCACCTTAGCATCAGCTTCCATGGTAGAGTTGACTATGAAGAAGCTGGGGCCTGAGCTGGTGCCATTCATTTGACTGAGCACCTCATGCCTGGGTCTGGAAATCTAACCTGATTCCAGGCTTTAGCTCCCATCAGAAAAGAAGGGCCAGAAGGTAGGATGTGGTGGCTTTCAGGAGATGTTTCCTCCCCCCGCCCCCCCGCAACTGGGAATAGCCTGATTCAAAAGGCAAATTAGTAATATGAGGTGTTAAGGAAGGCAGAATCTGAAAGTGGGGGTGACTCTGTGAGTGAGTGGTGGCAAGATGCCCCAAGAGGGAAGCTTGTGATCACAACACACAGCACTTTCTTACAGGAGTTGGTGGGCTTCTGTTTTAGATCCACCTGTATCAAGATCCCAAGTATTGTTCAAATGGAGCAGGTGACTCTATGCAGAGGACAATTCCCTGAAGCATGTCCTCTTTTGTGAATGCACTGTGCTTCTTCAAGGAGCCTTTTATAACTATTCCACATCACATCGATTGCTTCCTTTAAAAAAAATGCTGTAATGCAGCTGGAAAAAATGTAATGGAGCATTTAAACAGGTCTTGCTTAATAGCATCTAATTGTTTCAAATATACAACTCTTGTTTTTCTAGAACATTGGTGGTAGGGCTGTCCTCTTGCTTTTGGTTTTTTTCATGAGAGACCTAATACAGTGGTAGCCTAAACATGTGATCAGAACATCTTTGTTTTTTGATCAGTTATCTGCAGAATTCTGCAAATTTCCTGGAAATACTTAACTTGTGTGACATCATATTCAGAAAAGAGTAGATTGGAAACCCATGGACTAAAAGTCTAATCCTAATTCTGTGTAAATTTGCGTATGGTTGAAACAAAGGATGATTGCTGGGTTATTTATTTGTAAGATAAAAAAAAATTGCTACACACTCTGGTCAAGATTGCTCATATATGTAAAAGACCTTTTTCAGGCATTTAGATAGAGTGAAATGAGAGGAAATCAGACTTTGCTTCTAGTCTTGGTTTGACTAATGTCCTGTAATAAACACAGCAATTTGATTACATGAAAAATATATTGTGAATCAAGACAAAATGATTTTCCTAAATATCACCAACATGTGAGATTTATTTGGAAGAGTTTATACATTTTGACATCTACTTTTCCAGAAAACCAGTGAAAGAGTGAACTATGCAGGAGTCCTGAGCAGTATGAAGAAACTGTACCTGCATTTGTCTTCCAGGGTCTATTAATTTAATAGTTCATAGCATATTACTATCAGTATCTTTAGTCATTTCAGCTAATTAGAACTATCTGGGGAGCATTACTATTGAGCTAAAGAATGTCTGACCCTGTAATTCATTGAATTATTTTTTCTAATAATGACTTCAAATTTATTTGAATGATGGTTATTAAATGGAATAATTTTAGAATTACAGGAATTTATATTACATTTTAAAACAAATCTTTGTTGACTACGGGGCATGGAAGTATTCTCTTTTAATTTTTAAAATTGTAAATAATGCCATCAAGTTGTAGTGACCTAAGTCACTTTCTCCTTTTCTAGTCATCTGATGATCTAAAAGAAACAACAACAAAAACCCCCACAAACAACTAAACTCTCTAAGTTACTTGTGCAGGCTTTTAATTTCCTCTTTTTTATAGATGTAGTAATATGAGGCAGTGAAGGAATGCTTCTCGTATTAATTTTTGAAAAAAAATTTGAATTAAGCTTGAACTCTGATATCATTTCATATAGCCTGAGATTTTTAGAGAGTGCTTTCTTTTTGTTGCCACGTTTGTTGATGATGGTGTTGACGATGATATTTTAGTGTCATAAAAGTTGTGATTAAATGCTCATTTGAATTTTTGCCTCATCAAGACTGGCATGTTTTTATGTTTCTATAATTCTTCATCTCAAGTTAAGACTGAAGAATCTTTTCCAGTAATTATATATGGATTAGGGAACTAAGATACTTCACATTTTTCCTTTGGTTGTTCTATATATTTTCCAAATTACCATGATTCAAATGTACATATATATGAATGCAATATACATCTATATTGTTAATGTTAAGAAATAACAAAATTTACTTTCTTTTTAAATACCTCTAAAATAAATGAAAGAAAATATAGTATTAGAAGTTAATGAATAAATATAGTGCTCATACTAAAGTTCGACCAGAGAAATTAGTATTGTTCTAAATGAGATTTCTTATCTCTGCTCAGTTTTATAATTATTGCACAGTATTAATCTGTAACAGCCAAAGGGATGCCACTAGCATTTTTTCTTTTGTAACAGAGTATCCCACTGGCCCCCAGCTGTGACCCATGTAGCTAGTGTGTAGGGTTCTGCAACATTCCCTCCTTAAGATCCAGTTAGGTTTGCTGATTAACATGGAGATTGAGATATCCCTGGAGTGGAGAAGACATGACTTCTGTCCACAGTTGGAGTTTGGATGTGTATAAACTTGTCCTATAGATTGTGTCTGAGGAACTGTGAAAAATCAAGGTTGCAGACAGGGGAACATTCTCTGTAAAGAATGAAGTCTGATATAGCAGTTTGGTATAGCTGTGTGGGACCACATGAGTGGTCATGAGTGAGTGAGACAGGTGTAAGTGTTTGAGCAAGAAAAAACATCCCACGTTTTCTGGGTATGGATCCAAACAAACCTTATTCATCATAGCACAGTGACAGAAAGTGTTTGCCTTTCAGAGGAGCTCTTGTGGCACGGGGCTGGTTGACAGCAGTGTGTGTCTGGTCCAGTTGGCAGAGATCTTCCCATTGGTGGATATAGGCATGCCAATCAAGATGTTGAAGCCAGCGATGGAGTTCTGATGTGGTTAGAGGAGGATAATGATAGTGTCAGTATTTTTACCTCAACGGTCCCAACAGGAGCAAGGGCCTTGCATCAGTGATCCTCTGGCACTGTGTCTGGCAGAGAATGCTCACCAAGAGTATAGTCTGTTCAAATCAGTTGAACAGAAAGAGACGTATGCTGGAGTCTTGAATCTCTGATCTCTGGAGATGCATGTGGACATCTGTGTCACAAGGTAGACTGTTGCTTTTTGATAAAGGATATCAGGTGCTCACAGTCAAACTTCTGGTGTCAAAATTGGCAACCAAATATATAAACCCAACCACATCAAAAGTTTTTTAATTTACACATGCTCAGCATTTGTCATCGTTTTCCTATTTTAGTATTGTTTAAAGCTGAGTCATCAGGCTGGAAAGGGGAATTTATGAGGACAGAAACATAACTGTGCTATTTCCTTTGCAATGACATGTAAGTCAATAATAGCAAATGCTAGTGAACACTTTAGGTTCACTACTTCACTTTATCATCTCTGCAACCTATGAGAAAGGTATCATTTTAATTTATTTTTTATAAATGAGAAAACTAAAGCAGGAGGAGGTTAAGTAATTTGTCCAAGATTCTACAAATGGTAGGTAGCAAGTGGTAAAAACAGGATTCCTGCCCAGATAGTGTGTGCTTAACCACCAAGTTAAACTCATTATCAGGAGCAATACGTGATACCAGAACATGTGACTTGAGCTTGAGTAACAAATGTACTGTACTTCTTAAATATGTTCAAACAATTGATTACATCAAGATTTCATATGAGTTTTCCTGCTCTGTAATGCTGGTGCCAAGTGATAGTGACAATTATTGTATGATTGTGTGGTTGGGGATTTCTGTCTGCTGTGGATTGATCATAAGATGGAATGAATGGAAGAATTGAATACACTGTTTGAGAAAAATCTTTTCTTTAAGACTTCATGATTTTTCTTGTCCTAGCTATTGGGGAAATGCCTCTATTATTGCAACATGCTTTAATTAGAGACCAGCTGAACCACTTACGGTTTATACCTAAGATATACTGAGATAAACACAATGAATGGTATCAGTATAGCAATTGATAAATGGTCTTGACTTTCATGTATGATGAAAATCCTACTTTGATAAAAATTTATAGGGTTGATTTTGTTATGCTAGAAAGGCAGAATGATTTAAGTTTGGCAAATAAATCTAATACAGATGTTGATTATTCTTTCTAAGTAAAGCTAGAGGAATTTCTCTTGTAATATGTTTTATGACTGTCCTTCACTCTGTCCACCTCAATGTTTTAATAAATAACAGAATGAGGACATTGGAGAAAGAGTAATCATATTTATAGATCCATTCATTTATGCATTAATTCGTATTTCCTGAGTACTTTCTATTATGTCAGGCACTATTTTAGGCAATATAGCAGTGAACAAAATGCAAACATGTCATTGTGTGCATAAATTTTTATATTAAAATGTGGGACAAGTTCTACCAAAAAACATATCCCAAAATGTATTAATAGTTTATTTGTTCATTACTGTAGGTACTGTGCAAGAATTGAAAGAAAGAAGTAGGATAGAAAATGCTGAGTGTTTACAATTTTATGTAGACTTGCCAGGTAAGGCCTCACAGAGTAGGTGGCGTGTGACAAAGACTTCACAGGTAACAGAGTATATTACTTGGATATATGGGGCAGAGAAGAGGGAATAGCAAGTGCAAAGGTCTGAGGCAAGAAACATCAAGTGTGGCTGGAGCTGCTTAAGCAGGAACCCAGTCAGATGCAAGATCAGGGAGGTATTGGCATGGAATCAGTCAGATGCAAGATCAGAGAGGTGTTGGCATGGAATCAGATTTTGCAGAACCTGGTGAATCATTAAGAGATGTTGACTTTACTTCTGAGAGAGAGTCATTTATTTGGATCAGAGGTGTTTTATGACTTGACTTGTTTTTTAAAGAGTATGATTCTGGTTGACTGATAGAAAACAGTAGAGGAAAAATATGTTATAGAAGCACAGAGATCTACTGTAATAATTCAGGCAAGAAGGTATGCTACAAGTAATTATGCTCAATTTCTGGATATTCATTATTGAGGTAAAATTTACATATGGTAGGTATATAAATCTTAATTGTGTAATTTGGTGAGTTTTGACAAGTGTATACACTTCTGCAAGCAAATACCGCATCAACTTATAGAAGATTACCGTGCCTGCAAAATTTCCTCTTCCCCCTTTCCTGTCAATCCTTATACCACCATAAGCAACCACTGTTAAGATTTCTTTCCCCATAGATTAGTTCTGTCCATTCGTGTGTGTGTGTGTATTCTCTTATTTCTGGCTTCTTTCAACATCATGTTTTTGAGATTCATCTATATTGTTGTGGATACCAATAGTTCTATTTTTTTATTGCTGAGTAATATCAGCAATATTATGCATGGATTAAATCACAATTTGGTTATTCATTTTCCATTTAGTAGGCATTTAGGTTGTTCATAGTTATATTTACCATGAATAAAGCTGCCACAAATGTTCTTGTACAATTATTTTTGTGGATGTATTTTTCTTTCTTTTGGATAAATACTGGGAATATCATTGCTGACACACAGGGCAGGTTTATATTTAACATTTTAAGAATCTTCCAGTTTTTCAAAATGCTTGAACATTTACTCTCTCATCAGCAATACATCAGATTTCTAGTTGCTTCACATTCTTGTATATGTTTTTTATTGTCTTTTTAATTTTTGCATTTGTAACATTTATAGAGTAGAATTTCATTGGGGTTTTAATTAGAATTTTCTGAATTTTTTTAAATGAAAGAGAGGATAGGATTTCTTCATCATTAGGATATGGTTATGAGATGAAGAGTAGAGTAAAAGATGAGCTGAAGGATTTTGGACTCAATTAACTGAAGCTGTATTGTTCATTAGCCGGGAAGAAAATTACTGTACTAGGAGAAGATGGGAGGAAGGGAAGGAATACGAAAAATCTAGTACAGAATATGTTGATATTCCTATTAGAGAAGGTCAACCAGAGATGTCAAGTAGGAAGTTGGCCATAAGAGTTTAAGTTCAGGGGAAATATTTATTTGGAAGTCATCAACATACAGATGACCAAATTCATAGAGTTTGATGACATCATTTATAGACTACATACAAATGGAACAGAGATGAATTCTAAGTGCTGAGCACTGGAGTCTTCCACAGTCAGATCTATTAAAAAAATGTAGGAAAGACTGAAGATGAGATGAAGCAACCAGAGAGGAAGGAGAACGTGTATGAGAATTGTGGCACTCCTAAACCCAAGAAAGGAGTCTTCAATAGAGAGAGCGATGGACTATACCCAGCGTTGCCTAAAGGGATGATCAACATAGTTAAGGTGTTAGGGGAACATTGATAAGAATTAATTTAGTAAGAAAAAGGAAATTCTGGATTTGAATTTAGGTCTAATACACTAAATGCTCCAAGGATATCATGATTTTACATTGGACCATATATACAGAATTTAATGAATCTAGTTGACTTGCATACAAAATAAGGGCCTGTCAATTAAATTTTTTTTGTTTTTAAAAGACAATTTATTCAGCATCATGAACAGACTATTACATTTAGCAATCAACAGCATGGGTGCAAAAAAAAAAAAAAAATCTACATTAAAACCCTTTGTTAGAATGCTTTATACTTTCCACACAACAGAAACTAAAATAACCTGTTATACAGTTACTCACAAATACAGTCTTTGAGTTTTTTGTCCATACACATGAGAATTGTCTAAAACATGTCTTCTTTGTAGCACCTTGACTGTGTCCCCACTATGCTTGGCTGAGTTCACAAATCATTTGTACCCTGTCACTTCTCTGGTTCTTCTTTCCTGCTAAGCTTTGTTTCCTAGCAGCAATGAAAACATTCTGCCACTACCATCACTATTGCTGCTGTGGGAACCACCATAGCCACCTTGGTTTCCTGGTTTGGCCAAGTGTTGACCTCTACCACCATAGGGCCCAGAGCTTCTGCCTCCAAAATTTAATCCTTCCATGGGTCCAAAATTTGAAGACTGATTGTTGTAGTTACCAGAATTATTATAGCTTCCACCACGTTCAAAGTTGCTTCCATCATTACCAAATCCATTATAGCCCTCCCCACTGCCACCGTATCCACCACCTCCTCAACTGCCACCAAAGTGACATCTCATCCACTGAAGTTTTCTCCATGACCAAAGTCATCATTCCCGCCCAAACCGCCACCATGACCACCACCAAAGTTTTCAGAACCACTTCAACCTCCTGGCTGGATGAAGCACTAGCCATCTCTTGCTTATATAGGACTTTCCTTATTTCATAGTTGTGGCCATTCACAGTGTGGTATTTCTGAATGACAGTCATGTCTATAGTCATGGTCATCAAATGTTACAAAACCAAAGCCTCTCTTAAAACTGCCTCAGTCATTCATGATTTCAATTACTTCAATTTTCCCGTACTGTTCAAAATAGTCTCTTAGATGATCTTCTTCAGTGTCTTCTTTAATGCCACCAACAATAATCTTTTTTTACAGTTAAGTGGACGCCAGGTGTTTGAGAATCTTCTCTGGAGACAGCCCTTCTTGGTTCCACAACTCTTCCATCCACCGTGCATGGCCTTATATTCGTGCATTCACCTCCTCCACAGTGGCATATGTGAAACCCCAAAGCCTTTGGAGCACTTGGTTTTTGAAGCTCACATTACCACACAGCCCATAAGTGTTCCCCATTGCTCAAAATATCTCTTCAGACTCTCAGCAATTGTGTCAAATTTCAAACCTCTGAAGCAGAGCTTCTGCAGCTCTTCAGGCTTGTTGGGAGGCTCTGACTTAGACGTAAAGGTGGTGGGAAGGGAGACTTTCATGATGTTTACTCAGCGGTGTCCATGGACAGAAAAGGGTTTGTCAATTAGGTTATTAATAATGTTTCCCAATAAAACTTTTTACAAACAATATTCCAGAAACATAATTCATTTTAATCTGCATTAAATAATAGCATTCAAAATAAGAATGACAGTTTCATGTTACTAGCATAGATAAGTAATATTTAAATACTGTATTCTTTTACATATTCTACACAGCCTATCAAAGGACAAGAGACAGGGGTTATGTGAGAATTTCAAACAGTATCACATAACCATGGTGTTGCCAAACAGACATTTTCAGATCTGTCGCTTGAGAAAAAAGAAGTTGAAGAAAAACAATTGAGTGGCATATAATATTTCTCCTTGAGCAAATAGTAATGAGAAAAGGTAGAGATACCCCTTCTTGACAGCATTAATTTTTTTTTCTATTTTAATGACTCATAGCACTGCTTCATCAGCAACATAATCCTTTACAGTTTTTGAATATGAATAAATTGGAGTTAACTTTATGGTGAAAGCTTATATTTTACAGATTCTAAGAAACTATCAATTATAAGATAAACCATTATTTTATGTAGCAATTTGCCATTAAAATTATGACATGCCTTCACTTTTAAGACCTATCCCGATTTCGGGGCACCTGTGTGACTCAGCCAGTTAAAGTTAAGTGTCTCCTTTCAGTTCAGGTCTGATCTCAGGGTCCTGGAATCCAGCCCCATATTGGACTCACTGCTCCTCTGTCTACTTCTCCCTCGGCCCCTCCCCCCACTCATTCTAGGGTGCATGTGCACCTGTGTGCTCCCTCTCTCTCTCTCTCTCACTCACTTTCAAGTAAAATCTTTTAAAAAGACCCATCCTGATTTCAGAAATGTTCAAAATATGAAAAAAGTTTAGCTTATATTAATGATATATAGTAATGAAAACCTATATTCACAACTTCTTGTTTTTATTTTTTTTTTACCTTTTTAAAGATTTATTTATTTATTTGACAGAGAAAGAGCACAAGCAGCTGAAGTGAGAGGGTCTAGATGTGGGGCTCAATCCCAGGACCCTGGAATCATGACTTGAGCCAAAGGCAGGCATTTCACCCATTGAGCCACCCAAGGGCCCCTCAACATCTTGTTTTTAATAGCGGTATCTTAGGGTATTTTAGATGTCTTAGGCTGTGTATTTTTCAGCTATCTCAAATTGACATAAAAATACATTTTGGAAAGCACATACTTTTCTGTGGAAAATCAAATGCGTTTTTATACAAAAATCATATTTTTGTTACTGTTAGGATAGCTGTATGTTTTCCTTAAATAATTCCTTATACAGGTTAACTCTTTCAGATCAGTGATGAAATTCTTATCAGACTGTTATCAGTTATCCAGGAAAAATATTATTCTTGTTGAACAGAGGCCTTTTTTTTCTGTTAGTAAGAAAATGGAGATTATATAAAGAGTAGTTAGAGAAAACCATGTATTTTTAATACTCCATCTACAAAGCCGTCAGCAAGTTTGCACTAAGAAATCCCTCTGGCTGTGTTGTAAAGTAGTTCATGCCCTTCTTGTACCTTCTACGCATGGATTTTGTCAGCACATTCTGTCTGTATTATGACGAGATTTTCCTTGACGTTATACTAGACTCTTGTGGAAACAGCGTGCTTCTGAGCTGCCTGTGTAATGTTTGTAATGTTGACGAATGTGACCTGCTGTAACCTCTGTGATAAAAGAGCATCACCATTTAAAAATAGCTGAATTAAGGATGTTTTAACTTTAGTTCAGTCTCCCTTATGAAGAACCCTAAAAACTTAGCTGTAAAAATACAGTCGAATGAACACTTTTTGGGTGAATGTCTAGTAGAAAGCTGGATTTGAGCTTAAGTAATTTCAGTGAAGAATAAGAAGTAGCATTTTAAGAAGTAGCTGTGAAGCAGATATTCTTAACATCAAACATGGGGTAACTTGTAAGCTTGGTGGTTTTTAAAATTTAGATTCAATTAGCCAATACATAGTACACCATTAGTTTCAGATACAGTGCTCAGTAGTTCATCAGTTGCATATAACACCCCGTGCTCATCACATCACGTTTCTCCTTAATGCCCGTCACCCAGTTACCCCATTCCTCCCACCCACCTCCCCTTCCGCAACCCTCAGTTTTGTTGTTTTTTTGTTTTTTTTTTTTCCCCCAAAGTCAAGAGTCTCTCATGGTTTGTCTCCCTCTCTGATTTCTTCTCATTTGGTTTCCCCTCCCTTTCCCTATGATCCTCTGTGCTGTTTCTTATATTCCACATAAAAGTGAAACCATATATTTGCCTTTCTCTGCTTTACTTATTTCACTCAGCATAATAACCTCTAGTTCCTTCCATGTCTATGTAAATGATAAGATTTTATCCTTTTGATGGCTTAATAATATTCCATCACACAGACACACACACACAGACACACACACACACACCACACACACACACACACATCTTTTTTATCCATTCATCTGTTGATGGGCATCTGGCCTCCCTCCACAGTTTGGGTATTGTGGACATACAATGCCCAGACACATGTAACCACAGCAGTTATATGCCTATGTTTGAACATAGGACTAAAAGAAAATGATAACTATCTCAGTACTATTTAATATTATTAGTAACTACTACTTAATTATCACTTATGACACTGTTTCATTTCTTAAAGTGAGTAGGTATGAAATGCTTTCTGGGTTTGAACTACTTATTTTCCTAATTCTTTACCTTTCCATTATAATACAGGGTGGGAGATTCAGGAGGAGTGAGTCAGTTGCTTTTTTCCAATATTGGATTAGAAGTAAATTCAGTTTTGGTTAAGGCAGAAAAACATTTCATAGAAAAATTATCCAGTTAGGTATAGTGGAAAAATTAATGTCAACGTGTTTGCCATTGTGAGGCTTATAGAATGAAGTATAGCAATACTGATTACTTATTTTTTTAAAGATTTTATTTTTCTAAGTCATCTCTGCACCCGATGTGGGGCTCAAATCCATAACCCTGAGATCAAGAGTCCCACATGCCACTGACTGAGCCAGCCAACTGACTGGTGCCCCCCAATCACTTATATTTTAGCAAAAGTTGAAGTAGTCCCTTGTAGGGCATCTCTCTGAAGCATTTGATAACATCTCTCTCAACACTTCAGGTTGCCCAGGAAGCAAGTAGCAGGGAAGAATGATCAGCACCATCCTGCATATTTTATTTGGCAGTAAGACAAAGAGTTGACCTGAACATCTGCCTGAGTTTTACTCTGTTTTGATTTTAGTAACATCACTATAATTCTATATTGACATTCCCCCCTTCCTCTTTATGTTGCATTGCCATAAAAAGCTGCCATTCCAGTATGTACTCTCTCCTAAATGTCACTGGATCTCTGTATTAAAAATCCTTAAAACTATCAGGACAAGCTGCCCATACTTTAGGATGTATTCTAACTAACTATGGGAATGTGGTTTTCTTTCTCCTCAAGATACAGCCCTGTACATAACTACAGTCAGTTGTTGTTGTTGTTGTTTTTTTAAAGATAAGGTCTTTGTAAGGTCAGAGTATTATTTTTCCTTCTTATTTGCTAGAGGTTTAAACTGAACCCCAGGGAGAGGGTATGATGCAATCATAGGAATAGATTCCTGTGACAGGGGCTGAAGGTACAAGCATCTTTTCTTTCATGTTTTTTTTTTTTTCTGTATAACTGATACTCTCATTTATTTTTGCAAATCTTCATTAAAAAGAAATGAGATATGGCTAAAATAATGTATACATTGCAACAATATAAAGTGAATAAAGAAAACAGGGAAAAGGGAGACAACATGAGCGAGCTAAAATGAAACCAAGGTAAATTAGTAAGCTGGAAAGTGTGTCAGCAAAGGAAGTTAACATATAGCAGTTTTAGCTTTAAGATTTCTAGCTTTTAAAGGAAACAGAAAATAAATTGAAACATTTGAAGCGATTATGCTATTAATGCTAATTTCTCATAAGGAAAAGAAAAAAGACCTTTTACTGTACTCTGGCTATAGATCTCTTGTTTTCATAGGGCCCTGTGATGAGCTTAACATCCTCAGCAATACCCCTCCAGCGAATGCAGTACAAATCATTCTAGGTATTTTTCTCATTATCTACATTTAATGTGAGCCTGTGAGTGATAGAAACATGGAACTCAGTAAAAACTTATTGTATGTGGGTCTGTAAAGAGAGATCTCTAAGGACAAAGGACTAAGATTGTCTGATTTTGTACCTAAGTACAAAGATTGAAATATCTAGAGCCGAAGTTGGCAAACTTGTCCTGTACAGGACAGAGTAAATATTTTTTATCTTGTGGGTCAGATGGTCTACATCACTAAGCATTCAGTTCTGCCCCGGGGGCGTGAAAGTAGCCAGGATAAAGTGTAAGTGGATGAATGAAGCTGCTTCAAAGCTTGCTTTACAAATCAGGCAGTTAGCCAGATTTGGTTCATGAACCATATTTTGCCAGTTCTTGATCTATAGAGAAATAAACGTCAGTTAACCAAAGTTACCTTACCTCTGAATAATGGCAGGTAAGTGAGTAGAAGCAACAGGGGCAATATTTCCCACCCATATTCCACATCCTACATAAGAATGAATGTTGATCTACATGCGGGACATGGAAAGTGTACCAGTAAATAATATGCACCCAGGAATGCCCAGGTGTGGCTCTGGCTCTTCTACCTGCCAGATCTGTTAACTTGATCATTTTTCCTCACCTGTCTATAACTTGAAGTCCTTATCAGAAAACTGGGTATAATAATTCTTTCCTCACAGGCTTGTTATGAGGCAAAAGACTTAGCTATTACCTGAATGATTCATGTGAATTAAAAGATAGTAGTTTGGGTCCTGAAGTATATGCTAGAAGTCTCAAATCATTGGTCAGGGGACTCTATCGAACATATAGAAGTATTTAATTGGCCCTGTAAAATAAGGCCCTACCTTATGACCCAGAAGTATTTAATTGGCCCTATTATTTAATTGGCTATTGAAGTATCTAAGATGCTAATATGAAAAACATATATATGGTGACTCTATATGAACATAAGGATTTTAGGGAAAAGAAAAAGGACAAGATCTAGCTGCCTTGGGCCTGCAGAATTGAATGGAAATGAGCTGTCCATGTTAGTGGGGCAGGTCCTCCAGTTTGCATAGCCCTCCCCAGCATACCTTGTCTCCCTGATGCTCAGGCTGGGCTCTATCAACATTATAATCCAGCTTGTCCTACTGCATTCCTTTTGCAGTGCCCAGAAAACAAAACAAAAAAATCCACCATGGTACCCTGTCTACATCTTTATTTTTCTTTCTGTATCTTGTCCACTTCATTGTTTGTTACCTACATGGTTATTGTTAGGACTCCAGAGAGTAGTGTCTTAGAGAATGTGTAAGTCAAGAAGTTAATTAGGTATCTATGATCAAAGAATTCTACGGTTAAATAAGTTTAAGGATGCTGAAAGAAGCAAAGAAACCAGGTGTCTTTGCTGTGGGCATCTCATTATCCTTTAATATATTAATGTGTAGATTTAGTTTCCAAGATAGGAGTACACTCTATACCTTTCTTGAATTGATATTCACAACAACAGCAACAAAAACAAATAGAAACCATCTGAAAAATTTACTCTGAAAACTATAAAACATTGATAAAGTAATTGAAGAAGACAGAAAGAAATGGAGAGATACTCCATGCTTGTGGATTGAAAGAACAATTATTGTTAAAATGTCTATATTACTAAGAGCAACCTACAGATTTAATGCAATTCCTATCATAATACTAACAGCATTTTTCACAGAACTGGAATGAATGATCCTAAAATTTGTATGGAACCACAAGACTGCAAATAGCCAAAGCAACCCTGAAAAAGAAAAGCAAAACTGAAGGTATCACAATTCCAGACTTCAAGTTATACTGAAATCTGTAGTAATCAAAAACACTATGGTACTGGCACAAAAATAGACACATAGATTAATGGAACAAAATAAAAATAGAAAATCCAGACATAAATCTGCATTTATATGGTCAATTAATCTACAACAAAGCAAGAAAAATATGCAATGGGAAAAAGACAGTCTTTTCAACAAATGGTGTTGGGAAAACTGGACAGCTACCTGCAAAAGGATAAAACCAGACCATTTTCTTTCACCATACACAAAAGTAAACTCAAAGTAGATTAAAGACCTAAATATAAAACTTGAAATCATAAAAATCCTAGAGGAGAGCACAGACAGTAACCATTTTGACATCAGCTGTAGTAACTTCTTAGTGGATACATGCCTGGAGGGAAGGGAAACAAAAGCAAAAATCAGCTATTGGGACAAAATAAGAAGCTTCTGCACAACAAAGGAAACAGTCAACAAAAATAAAAGGCCACCTACTGAATGAGAGAAGATATTTGCAAATGGCATATCTGATAAAGGGTTAGTATCAAAAATATATAGAGAACTCCTACAACTCAATACCCAAAAAGCAAATAGTCCAATTAAAAATAGGCAGAAGGCATGAACAGACATATCTCTAAAGAAGACATACAGATGGCCAAACAGCCCCATGAAAAGATGTTCAACAACACTTATCATCGGAGAAATGCAAGTCAAAACTGCAGTGAGATAAAAGGAACCCTCTTGCACTGTTGGTGGGAATGCAAACTGGTACAATCATTGTGGAAGAGAACATGGAGTTTCCTCAAAAAGTAAAAATGGAGCTACCTTATGACCCAGTAATCACACTACTGGGTATTTACCCCCCGAATACAAAAATACTAACTCAAGGGATACTTGCACCCTTATGTTTATTGCAGCTTTATTTACAGCAGTCAAATTACGGAAGCATCTCAGTGTCCGCTGATAGATGAAAGGATAAAGAAGAAGTGAAAAAATATATATATACACACACACACACACACCATTATTCACTCATAAAAATGAAATCTTTCCATCTGCAATGACATGGATGGCACTACAGAGCATAATACTAAGTGAAATAAGCCAGTCAAAGAAAGACAACTACCATATGATTTCACTCATATGTAGAAGTTAAGAAACAAAACAAATGAGCAAAGGAAAAAAAAAGACAAACCAAAAAGCCAACTCTTAACTATAGAGAACTGATGGTTACCAAAAGGGGGATGGGTGGGGAGTGGATGAAATAGTTGATCAGTGTTCAGGAGTACAGTTGCTGTAATGAGCACTAGGTGAAATATGGAAGTGTCAAATCACTATAATGTACACCTGAAATTAATATAACACAGTATATGAGGTATAATGGAATTAAAATAAAAAATAAATGAAAAAAAAAAAAGAAACTGTTATCTTTTAGTTTTAGTGTTCCATGCAGTTGCGGCTACTTAGCCACTATTATTCCCATAGAGCATTCTAAAAATCCCCAGAGAATTTATAATTTTAAGATGAACATTCTAGATATATGCATTGCAAATGGTATCTTCTGCTACTGTTTCAGGTAATAGTATCCACTGATTACCTGATATTTGAGCCTACTTTATAACATTGCTGGATAATAATGGTATCAAGAGTAATATAACCAAGATTCATTGAATACTTGCAAGCAATGGTTTGCTGGGTTATTTCATTTAATCCTCACAGAAGTCCTCTGAAGGGGTTTGTCTTATCCCTAGTCTACAAAGGATGAAAATGAGGGACAGAGAGGCTAATTAATTTACTAAAAGTAACACAGAGGCTAAGTAAGGCCACCAAGATCTTTAGTACTCACTCTTAGCAGCTGGAAACCTTTCTTAGCTAAATGCAATGGCAGTTGGAAGACATCTGCCTCAAATTTTATTTAGTGTGATCTTGAACCATGTTTCTTTTAACTCAATTATGTATAAAGATAAATTACCTATTGAGAGCAATTCACATTTTTATAATAAAATCTTAGTAAGAAAAGTATAATGTTATCTTTCACTTCCTTTTTCCTAGAATGTGTATGTAGCTAATGCAGTAGACTCACAGAACTGTAAAATTTTAAGAGAGTTCCTGCAACATCTCTACTTTACTGTTTTAAAATGTTATATGAACTGGTGGAATATTTTTATGAAGGCATTGATACCCTTGGGACTATTAAGGCACAGATTACTTATATCAATCCCTAAAGGTACTGATTAGCCCCAAACTATTCCTTACTTAGAACAATAAAGGCCAAGAGAGATCCATAAATTTACACATAATTTAATGTTCCTAAAATCTTCTCTGCAAAATGATGATGTTTAATAAAGAAATAGATGTGCCTAAATTCCCTTTGTCTCTATGTCTTCATATCCACCTTTTTCCTGGAGTCTTGTGTATAATTTTGCCCCAAATACAGATTTCCAATTTACTAAGGAAACTGGAAAGATGTTTATTGAGGTCCAAAAAGTGTCAATAAATTAGAAGACATTTGTTATTCAGTATATTGGAGAATAAATACACAAAAATAATAAAATAATATTATATAGATATACACACAAATAGAAATATATACATGTTGCATTTCATTGATACCAAGATGCTATTAATTGTTATATACACCATCAATGTAATGGAAGTTTTTAACAGAGAAGATAAACAATGTATCAATGCTGCAATTACAGTTTATATAAGGCACATTCAGATTTTAGGAATTATAATAATTCAAATGTATTTTGTGGAGTAGTCTGGGTGAGATGGGATTAATGGATTATTGACTAATCTAATGTGGGGTTTGGTAGAATGAGAGAAAAGGAGAAATTGATTGAGTTTTGTTCCAGGTGACTGGCTTAAGGGTAGAGGTTGGTGTATCTGGGAAGCAAATTGAGATTGTAGCATGCTGTTAAGTTTACTTAAGGTCTTAATCAGTGTCAAGTTCAAAGTCTTGTTGAATTAGTTGGGGGTTACCTTTAGATGGGTCACCCTCTAATCATGCCTTATTTGTCCCTCTGATGTATTTACAGGTACTGACGATGGATGGGCATCATTAGGTATCTCTTATTATATTGCCCCACAAATATCTTAACCGTGAGTTTTTCAGAGTAATATTTTTCCATTCATGTCTACAGGGTGCTATCCATTTGAAGAATTCATGACCATGCCTGAATGTTCATATTAATCCATTAAATCAAAACGTGATTTTCTTCCAGAATTTTTTTTAAATAACATACATTTTTCTGTTTCTGAAAGTGATTCATGGTAATTGAAATCAATTTGGAAAATGCTGGGATAAAAAAGATGACTTAAAGTCACCTTTAATTGTACATCTACGTATAACTACTTAATTTGAAATGTTTCTAATCTTTTTATTTATCATTTTTCATATAAAATGGGGATTGTGTGGTATAATAATTTTTTCCTATATAAAATGGACACTTTGAAGATGTCATTTTTAAAATGATTAGTTTGGGTAGATAAATCAATATTTCACACAACTTAGACTCATGTTCATCCATGTTATTAGACTGACTTCAGAGAGAAAAGTTGTATAACCCATAATTTTAAGGAAAATCTATTGCTGTGTAAAACTCAGCAAGAGGAAAGCAAACCTAATTACCATGCCTCTAACATTCCATTGTATTTTGTAGTGTTATAATACCATGAGCTCTGGTGGCTCCATATATTTGCAAATTGGACAAATTAAATTGTACAAATTTCAATTGATAATAACACTCTAAAATTCTGTAGTATTTCTGAAAAAAATGGTGATTCCCTATAATTTCAGATTTTCAGAAATATCCTTAAACATGTTTTCAAGCAATTTCTGGACCTTAATGGATCAATAAGAGTATTCCTACTTGATAAGACTCTTCAAGTCATAAGCCTCTACATTTGATTGAAGAAATTTCCATAGTATCATAATTCATTCTCTTTCCAAAAGAGTCTGATGTCACATTGATACACTTGTGTTAAAAAATAATAGGAATTTTTTTTTTTTTATTAACATGTATTGTATTATTAGCCCCAGGGGTACAGGTCTGTGAATCACCAGGTTTACCCACTTCACAGCATTCACCCTAGGTATAGAACTTTTAAAAATGAATCTGAGTAAAGTGATTTATAGTATATATATCACTGGACCCATGACTTTAAGCTCCATTTTAGTAAGTATCAGGCAACCTGTTTCAAAATAACTTCCTTTTTTTTTCTTTTTCTTTTTCTTTTTTTTGGGGGGTAGCTTGGCCATTTGTGCCACTGGGCAAAATAGTAGGTGCTCAGTGATGCATGACCAGCTACCTGTCAGAGGGCTGCTATGGCAGGCCCCCAGAAGGGAGGGGAGGAAATACAGAGCTTGGAGGATTCAAAACTGGGAAGGCTCTTAGGGCAACATGGTTATGATGGTTGAGAAAGAAAGCTACTGAAAAAGAAGTGAGGATACTAAAAAAACAGACAAAAAGAAGTTCCAGAATGTTAAAGATTAGCTAACTCTTGTTTTTCCTAAAGTATTTTTTTTTAATGACTCTTTTCTTGTGATTTTTTTTTTCTGGTATTACACCCTAGGTATACTATGGAAATCAAGAGATTTTTGCACAGATTTGTATTTGTTTCACATTTATAGCAAAATCAGACTATCATTTCAGAGGTTATATGTCCGTTATCAAGCAATTGATGAGAAAAACAATCTCAGATTGATTTTTGAGATTGGACAGTAATATGTTAAAGCAAAAAGCTGCTCATTTTCTGATAATGACCTAGTGTCCTAGTTGTGCTATAAGTAAAAGATGACATGTTGATTACATACTCCCTAATAGCAGGGACTGAGTTCTTCAGCTTGCATTATCCTAACCTGGATATAGCCTATGACTCAAAAACATTCAAAACTGTGAGGAGATGCCATTGCATTTTAAGACAAAATTGATTGCCTAATCAATGTTAAGAGAAGTTGAGAGAGAGAAATCTAAGACTTGACTTTGGATTGTCTAGTTGTTCTCATGATGCAGGATACTGATTCATCAATATCACTGGCCACTTAGGATGAATTGTCACAGCCCTCCACGTG
The DNA here is from genome assembly GCF_010015895.1 of Lontra canadensis. Taxonomy (NCBI): domain Eukaryota; kingdom Metazoa; phylum Chordata; class Mammalia; order Carnivora; family Mustelidae; genus Lontra; species Lontra canadensis. The sequence continues at coordinate 18,702,318 of NW_022631017.1, forward strand.
CATTACTTTATTGCTGTCTTTCACATTTGCGGGATGTAGCTATTGATGTTGCCATACTTGCTTGGCCTGAAAATGTCCACAGTGTATTGGATTTTTTAAAAATAATGGAATCTGTTAATCTCATTTTTATTTACTTCTAATTCCAAGAAGGATGGATTTAATTAAAATATTGTACTGGAAAAAGAACTTTATTTTTGTGTATAGTTGGGAAAGAAAGGACTTTGCAGCATCTCCATTTATTTGTCAATAGGTGCAACTTCATTGTCTTTATTTCAGTAGCTATCTCAACACATCATTTATTTTTAATGTCATTTTTAAAGATTATATAAGTTATTTCATTTCTTGTTACAAAGCAGTGTTAATGGAAAACTGTTAATGGAAACTTGAATCATCTAAAGTATCCAGAATTTCAAAATGATAAATCTATTATTTACTGAGAATAATGGTCTTGCAGTTTTAATAAAGTTAATTTTTTTTTCCATTCTAATCATTCAGCCTGCTTCTTTGTATGGTAGAAGGAGAGACAAATGTTAACTAAGCCAAGAATGTGGATTTTCAAAGATGCCTTCTATTCGGTTCTATGTATAGGCTCATTTCTCACCTTGCTAATCGTTAACAGGAAACAGAATTGAAATAATTTTTAGTTTCGTGTCTTTGTATCAGTTTTTTTTTTCTTTTTCTTCTATTTGCTTATACATTACTGTATGATTTAATAAACATTGTTCTTCCAAGTCAGGACATGCAGGTGATCTTGTTGTTTACAATAGCGTGGATACACCTAGAGGATATTATGCTAAGTGAAATAAGTCAGACAGAGAAAGACAAATACCATATGATCTCACTTGTGCATGGAATGTAAAAAAATAAAACAAAGCAATAAACAAAACTAAAACAGACTCATAGATAAAGAGAACAATCTGGTGGTTGCCAGAGGAGAGGAGGGTAGTGAGAGAGCCAAACAGGGAGAGGGGATTAAAAGGTACAAACGTCCAGTTATAAATAAGACAGCATACTGCAATATACAACATGGGGAATACAGTTAATATTATAACAACTTTGGTGACAGATGGTAGCTAGATTTATCATGGTGGTCGTTGCATAATATATATAAATGTTGAATCACTATGTTGTACATGTGAAACTAATATGTCAACTATGCTTCAATTAAAAAAAAGACATATAGGTGATATTTGCTTTGGAAGTCTTATGGAGATGGAGGTTAATGGGCCTGGGTCCTTTTATCATTGTCTACAGTTTGTTTTTCTCTTCAGTGTTGCCCCCATTCTTCTCTGGACTTCCATCCAGAGAAATAGAGCTAATATCATGTAGTCAGTTTCTGTACTATCCAAGTAATTTAGATTGATCTTTGAGACTAGGATTCTTTTTTTCTAAAGATTTTTTTATTTATTTGAGAGAGGGAGAAAGAGGGAGAGAGAGAACCTGAGATGGGGGAGGGTCAGAGGGAGAAGCAGACTCCCTGCTGAACAGGGAGCCTGATGCAGGACTTAATTCTGGAACTCCAGGATCATGACCTGAGCCGAAGGCAGTCGCTTAACAAACGGAGCCACCCAGGTGCCCTGAGACTGGGATTCTCTCCTGATTTGAACATCATCTATAGCTAAGTCATTCCATATTTTACCTGTAAAAATGTTTTACTGCTAGATTTTTTACGGCTAGATTGTCAATTTTTTACTGCTAGATTGTCAATTCTAGATTGTCAATTTTTAAACATCAGTATAGTATATAGAAAAGGTCCTTTCCATAAAGAGACAAATTACATACAAAAGTGTATTTGGCTATTTTATAAAGGTTTTATAACAATGTTTTACGGTTGAGTCACAATTCAGTGTTCTCTTGCATGCACCCACATACATGCATCCATATACACTGTGTATGGATTATTTCATTTTGCCTATGTGATAGCATTACCTACACTGGCCCTTCTTTGTTTTGCTTTTATTTTCTTCTATAAATCTCAAATTACTCGTTAATGTGTGTTTAGGAGCTATCAATTTTTATCCCCTCCATAGACAAACACAGTTAAGTCAAGATGACTAATGGGTTGGTGAGGAGAAGTATGGACTGATAAAAATTAAATAGGGGACAAACAATTCCCTTTCAGGGCCATACTTTTTAAAATAGCCAGTTATTATGAATAAAAAGCAGCATTATTATACATTTATTTTAATTAAATTTTATAATACAGATACTTAACATTCTATCTTATTCTATCTTCTAAGTCTCATGTTCTCTATGGCAGCCTTTTGTAGGCATTCAGAATTTGACAGAGTTTTTGTATTCTGAAACCTTTTATAGGAAGGGATAGGAATCTTTATAGGAATCTTATTTTATATACTTTAATGTATTAGATACAATTTTTGCCCCAAACACAAAAGACAATCATTAGTAAAATCTGTTTTTATCCTCTATAGGGAACATTCTTTCCCCTTCTTATTCTCCTCTGACAGTTATCTAGTCCATTCTATTTCCTACTTATTCAGAAGACTTACATGTTTTCTTGTTTTTTTGTTTTTTGTTTTTTTCTTCAAATTTCAACCATCTCTTCCTCCATCTACCCTCTTCCTGGCCAGTTTGGCTCTTCCCTTACTGAGGGATCTGGGGCTGTCACAAACTTCATGAGCTTTCATCATCATATTTAACACCTATCTCAGATTAAACTGAATGTACTATTGATGAATTGTTCATGCTGTTCTGGAAGGCCCCTCCCTCCAAACGTCTTCTAGAACCTGCTTTCCTTTCTCAAGAATAGTGGTCTAGCAATTATTGTTCTGTCCTCCATTATAATAGACAAGTGCAGTCAATGCAATGTTATTTCTTAAAAATCAAGATATATTTAAACTGTGAAGGATGATTTAAGATATGCTTTCAAGTTAGAGGAATATGTATGTTATAAAATGGAAGAGGAGGTATGTGTAAAATGGAAGAGGATGTATGCCATACAATAAAATTCTGTATTATGTGTTACAGACATTCTTTAGTAGTAGAAATGTGAGAACTATTCATAAATGGCTTCAAGAAGGTAAGACTTGAACTGAAAATTTATGGATGGAGCGATTTGGATATATGAAGAAGGAATTAGAGCAGCCATTCCAGCCAGAGAGGGGGCACAACATGAGCAAATGTGCAGAAGTGCAAATGAACATGGTATAATCAGGGCTTGGAAAGAAAGCATGAGGAACTAGAGTAGAGGCTTCATGAAAGAGCTCAGGAGGAGACATGATAAGAAAGGAAGTCTGGATGCTGCTTCAAAATGCCCTTGAATTCCAGGATGTATTCAACAGAGATGATAGTAGAATGTCCACATCGAAATACCTACTGATGAATTTTGTATTTTTTGAACTGAGATTTTATAATAGGGTATACATAGACTCATGTTTCTTTTGATTTCCTGTTTAGTACCTTCCAAAACTGAGTTCACATGTCATATTTCAGGATTGAGGAAGAATGCATATCTTGGTGGCATTGAGGCCCCCTATTGGCAAGCGGGGGTAGAAGCTTGAGCACATCGAAGTTCTCCCTCGCTGACCTGTCTGAAGAACAGACTTGGTTGGCATAGAATGCTTTCCCAGTGAACAAGGTCGAGTCCAGCTGGGTTTACATTTCAGCCTGCCTGAGCTTCAGGGTCCCAGGATGAGACCGCAGGCCACATGAGAAGGGACTAGGCCTTTTTAAAAGAGGAGGTTGATGGCTGCCATTTCGTGTGATGACAGGGCAGAGACTTGGAACTCATTTTTTACCTAACAAACCATGTCCCTTACCTCTCTGACTCTGTCATTAGCATAGTACTCTCATAGTCTAAAGCACTGATGTCTACTAGAACTTTTTCTGATGATGAAAATATTCCATGATATTTGTGGTTATTGAGCCCATGAAGTGTGGCTAATGAAACATTTTAATTTTTTTAATTTAAATCTAAACTGTCCCATGTGGCTATTGGTTATGGAATAGTATATGGCAACTATAGAATCAAACTAGATTTTAGTGAGCGTGTATCATGTGCCCAGCCTAATCTAAGTACTTCACATGTACTAACTCACTTAATCTCCATGAGAATCATAAGGAGCAGGCATTATTCTTTTCCTTTCCATTATAGAAATGGGTGAACTGGGGCAGAGAGGTTTAGCATAGGGAGGAAATGACAAATTTGGCATTTAAACCTAGGCACTATATCCATTTAGCCTAAACAACTGTGTTGTCTCATCTTTAAACCCTACATTAATATTGCTCTCCTTTTCTTGCTCACATTCATTTGTGTATGTTACTACCATAGCGAGAAACTATTTTATGCATAAAATATATCAGCCATTCCTCTTGAGGCTTTATATGCTCGCTTACCTCTGCCTCTGAAATAGCATAGGCTCATTTAATGCATGAATCACTGAATGGCTTCCTGACCATCATGTCACTTCCCCAAAGAATTGCTTCTGAGACTTGAGTGTCTCAGAATCACAAGGAATGCAGGTGGTGGTTTCTAATACAGGAAGTCTAGGGTGGGGCCTGAGAATTGGCATTTCTAACAAGTCTCCAGGTGATGCTGATACTAGTTGCTAGTCCAGTGCCCACACCTGGAGACATAGTGCCCTAAACCACGTTTTAAGTCCACTGCCAGGCTAACTGACTTTAAAATAGAATTGTTACTACTTTTCAGATTCTTCCAGTGAAACATATACTCTTTCATTGTTATTTTTTTTGTCTTCTATGTTGCACAAATAAATATATGTATTTTCTTGTTGCCAAGTGGTGAAATACAATGAAAAATAAGGAAGGAAAAGAAGGAAGAAAGAAAGAGTGAAAGAAGGAAAATTGATGTATAACTGAAAGGCTAGATTACCTCAAACCCTCTAAGATTCATGCAGGAGTTGCCATCTGGTACCCACCAAGAAAAATCTGGTCACAAAGCTATTGTAATCAGAATAATACTTGAAATAAAATCAAATTTCATTGTTTATGAATAGAGTATATCTTCATTTTCCACAGATCCCACCGATCCATTTGGTTTTACACATACTGCTTTACACATTTACAGCCTTTCCCTGTCAGTCTTTTAAGTTTGCTATCCCAGATTTAGGACCACATTACTCATCTATTGTTTTTTCCTTCCTCAGAGTAAGTTTTATTTTCATATTGGCTGTCTTGATATGGTGATGATGATAACATTGCCAGCTTCAGGCTTACATGAATTTTAGTCTCTGAATTTCAGTGAAAAGATTTCTTTTTCCCAGTAAAGATTTCTCTTTCCTAGCAAAAAGATTTCTCTTTCCTAGCAAGGGTCCATGATTAATCCTGAAGGGCCCTGATTTAGTCATGTTCTCACCTTCTCTGGACCACAACAGAGGAGATGAACCCAAACCATGTTTTGAATTGTAACCTTGATAATGTTGTTCTTTTTACCTGAAATACAGTGACAAGGTACTTATCAGTCTAAGAGGTTTATCAGTAAATAAACTGTCTACCATTCATGGTAAGCTTCAAAAGCCTCATTCCTAAAAACTGTTATAGCCCCTACTTGAAATTAATGTTCCTTACCTTTTGAACTAGTAGGATATTCTATTAAAATCTCTCTCATGTGTACTAGATCTAAAAATAGCTTTATATATTTGCTCTCTTTCCCCTATATTTCCAGGCATATGTAAATAGTAACAGTTTTAATGCATTACTACATAATATAGATAGGCTAACTGAATTAAATGTTTGCATTCCTATTTCATTTGGTTTTTATAGAATGTTGATCTCTAGTATATAAATCTAGCACTTAAGATCAATCTTCATGCTCATTTTTACTTTGAATTAGTATTTGGGGGCAATAATCGCCTTTTATGATGATTTTTTAAAAAAATAGACATTGTGAATACATTCATATGAAAAATGTTTAAAATAATCAACTGAAGAACAGAAAACAGTTTTAAATGTATTCCAAGCAGTGGTGGTAGAAACTGATATGGGTGATCTTATTGGGGATGTAAAATCAGGAGACAATTCCTAAACCATTCAATCTAGTTGCTTATTCAGTTAGTGAAGAGGGATACCCCAGCACTTACCAGTGTCCTACTATGGCTTGATGTCTATCCAGGTTTTACCACAGTTTGCTTAAGGCCATCAATACTAATAAAGACAGACTAAGAACTCTGCTAGTTATTATTTTCCATGATTTTTAGAACTTAAAACTATGAACCAGGATTTCATGAGCTTCATCCTCCACAAGGAACTTTTATCTGAGGTATGTTTTAACATTAGACCCTCCACCAAATTATAAGTTGGTAGGAGCTATGTGAGACAAGTAGTTTTTACCTAAATATTGGTTTATATTACTCAGTATTTTTTTAATAAGAATTTGCATGACAAATCACTTTTAGAAATTAATGGGGGTAAAAAATAATGGTCTAAATAAACCAGTATTGATTTTTCCATTTGAAAAATTAAACATTCTCATTATAGTTGATAAAAAGTTCAAAACTGAATTCAAGTCATAAATAAAATTACTAAATTCTTCTGATACTTACATATTAAAAATCTCCTTTTTGATTTTTTTTTAAATCTATTTAAGGGTCTTGGCATATGTTTTTTTCTGAAATTATCTTCAATTGTTTTCATCTTATTCTTCTTTAAATAGACTGAAGAACATAGAAGAGTGCTTGGTAGAAGCAGGTTATTTCCATCCTTTTCCCTTCTTCTAGGAAAATACAAGTCGAGGACCCTAGTAAAGTTGATTAAGATACACATTTTACACCCAAAACATGGGGCTTAATTTTAAGATCTGTCTTTCAGAAGATGACATAATTTCAAAACTTAAGCTCTCATTAATTTCCATTTTTTTCCACTGGAAAACAGAATCTGGGAGAAAATCAGCTAACACTTTCTAGTTAATATCACAAGTAAAATTCATTGAATTCATTGAAATTAGAAGTAGGAACTTCAGAAGGAAACTGGCAATACTGAAATTCTTTGAACTGAAACTAGTTATAATAAAGTATTACGATGATGAAACACGGTAAAGCATCATAGGTTATTGTTAGACATCAATCTTCACCCTCCGTCTTTCTTTTGCATAATCGGAAATGTTGCTATGGTTTCAAATAAAATATCTTTATTTTGGTACCAAGAATAATGTGAAATACACAGTGTGTAGGTTGCAACGCTAATGACAGTTCTCTGAATGACTGAAAAGCATGAATTCACAGTACACATTATATTTATTCATCATTTGAAAAGTTGTTGACAATTCTCTTGGTGTGAGACAATTTGCTATCCATTATCAGATGCAGGTAAAACCATTAAAAAGACATGATCTATGCAGTAGGGTTTATGAGCTCAGTTATGAAGATGTTGCCTTCCTTTCCAAGAATTATCTGAACAGTGTTCTGCCTTTTCAGTCCACCAGTTCCTACCTAGACCAGATTAATGGAAAAAACTTTTGAGAGTGACTGCTGTCATTTTCATTGATTAGCAGTGTGACCTAGGCCCAGAACCCTCCCTGGACCTTAATTAACCAACCTCTAATATGAGGCATTTGAATCAACTGACTATGACATTCCTATCTAGCTCTCAAAAAAAAAAAAAAAATCTTTATTTCTTTATTATATTCATATTACCCCAATAATGCACATTCATTATAGAAAACATTTTAAATTACAAAAAATAAAAACCACTAAAAAGGGGGGTGGTAGCTATAGTTTCTTCTGCAAAGTAACATGTTGTGATTTTATCATTATCCTTATAGCTTGACTCTAGCCATTGGGTATTCCTGTAATGGATTTGTTCCTGTAGAGACATCTCAAGTCATTAGTAACATATGTAATATTGTGGAACTTTTACAATCTTTTCTGCAGAGAATAATGATTCCTCAGGTACGATAAAACTTGTAGTGACCACTGCTGTGTGAGATTCCTGCCAATGTTGCACTGAGTTGACCAAGCAAGGGATCCTTGGAAATTAAGCCACTAGGGAAACTACCCCTAGCATTTATCATTCAATGATATGAGGAGGGATATACCCTTAATAAATCAGAAATGGGAAAAAAATCAAGATGTATGACCTTAGTGGCCCAGGAACACTGAAGATTGCCTGTGCTTGTTTCAGTGGACTTTATTAAAAAAAAAAAAAAAAAAAAGGCTGTATTTTTTTTTTGCCCTAATTTTTTTAGACTGTTAGCTTAAAATGTTTCAGTCAGTCTATCCCAAGAAAAACAATTTTCATAAAAGTTTATTTTATAGTAGATTTGAATTTTATATAGTCACAAAAACTTCAAATGTGGAGAAAACACTAACTGATGGGAAGTTCAACTTAGCTTATGAGTCTGCTTTCCCATTCTGTGGAGGAAAAGTTACTTTTGTCATTAATAGTAATTTTATTGTTTGTGGTTTAAAATTGAAACAATTTTGGATTACTATGGTCAGTTTGTATTCTTCCCCGTTCTTTCTTGTCTGTTCTCTGGGAGCTTCTGGGCGCAGGAGAGCTTACTAAATAGAGGAGGTGTGGGAACTGGGTTTGCAGTTGATTCTTGGTTACCTCCTTTCACTGCTGGCTTGTGCTGAAGTGTGGCTCATCAGATGGAGAACACTGCCATTTGTTTCTGAAGCATCTATGGCGGAAGTGCAGTTCTCACCATGACTTCCAGTTCTCCGTTCCCTATACTGTATGTCTTCTTGGACCCAACCTCAGTGTCCCTTCAGAAAATGTTGGTCTTTCAACAAGTTTACAACGCTCCTGACTTCTCAAAATTCTTAGCTCTTCCTGCTTCCATCTGCTGGCTTGTACAAGACACAGGGTATGTTCAGGCCCTGTTTATGTACTTTCCTCAGACAATGGTTTCCTAATGCATAGGTGCTATGTTAGCTGCAAGTCCTCTGTAAGAATTACAGTATTTTACACAGCATCCTGGACAACTCATGCTCCGCAATTACCCCCAGACTCAGTGAGGTATATACTAGAAAAAAAAAAAAAATATATATATATATGTACACACTTCATCTCCTTTTGGGGCTCTAAAGCAGGAAGGGTCCTGGGACCCACAACCAGAAATCACCTATATCCTGTAAACAGCACTTTTATTCTTTTCCTACCCTCTGGTGAAATTCTTATCACCTTGTGTTGAGAAAACATCTCTTAGATAATCATGAATTTCTTTTCATCCTATGTTTTGTATGTGATTATCATATTTTAAGTCTTATAAGAGTCAGAATTAAAGCAAAAACAAAACATTTTTTTTCTCTCAAGCTATTTTCTTATCATTGAAAATCATGGTATTCAAGAATATTTGTTTCTTCTATTAAACACTTTCCCAAGTGCTTTTTTTTTTTTTTTTAATTTTTAAAAGATTGCTATTATTTGAGAGAGAACCAGTGAATGTGAGTTGGGGGAGGTCAAAGGGAGAGGGAAAAGCAGCCTCCCCGCTGAGCAGAGAGCCTGAGGACAGTGCAGGGCTCTAATCCCAGGACCCTGAGATCATGACCTGAGATGAAGTCAGATGCTTAACCAGCTGAGCCATCCAGGTACCCCAAGTCCTTTAAAGAGTGGAAAAACTCAAAGAATGATTTTTGTTCTCATTTTATCAGCCTTTCCTGAATGTAGTGTATTTATTAACAAAGGATCAGAGAAGAGAGAAATTAACTGGAAAAACCATGCAGTTGGGTATCAAAATGTTATGTCAGTTACATTAACATATTCTATAAATGTTTGAAATAATATTTTTGTTTTAATTTCATAAAGACTTTAGATTTTATGGTTCTTGCTTTCAAGAATAGAAACCCAATTTATTATGTTGTGACTAAAGGAAGAAAGAAAAATAATTAGGTCATAAATTTGAGGATGCCTTTATTTTAATTATAGCAAACCTTATTTATAGAGTGTTCATTTTTCCCAATTACTATTTTTGCATTATCACAATCATATGAAGTAGATAAATATGTTCACTTCCATTTTATCAATGAAAAAATTGGGGAGAAGGAGATGGAGTTAGCCAAGGTGAATCAACAGACAAATGGGAAAATGAAGATCCAAATTAAAGTCTCTTGACTCCAGAGTCCCTGCACTTAATTGTGCTGTATTCTGAGAAAATAATTCAATCTACTTAAATTTATCTCATTATAAACTTTCCATGAGTCTTACATCTTTAAAGTCTTCATAGTACTTACCAAATTCTTAAGCATATAAGTGAATAGGAATATATGTCCAAGTGGTCTCAGAAAGCAGAGTTTTTAAGTTTAAAGAAGTATCAACAACCACTCATTATTAAAAGAAGTTTTTCAGGGTCGCCTGGATGGCTCAATCGATTAAACATCTGTCTTCAGCTCAGGTCATGATTTCAGGGCCCTGGGACTGAGTCTTATGTAGAGCTCCCTGCTCAGAGAGGAGTCTGCTTCATCCCTCCCCCAACCTTGTGCGCATGCTCGCTCACTCTCTTTTCCTCTCCCTCTCTCTCAAATAAATAAATAAACAAATAAATAAAATCTTCTAAAAATAAATTTTTCAGCTGAATATCTCACATCCACATAAGTGAATCTCACAAAGAGAATATTGAACAAAAAATACAAATCAAGAAATACATTAGGATTCCACTTCAAAAATTTCAAAGCTGACAAAACTAAGCATGTTATTTAGGAATACATATGTGAAAAGTAGTGAGGAAATCAGGGGAATGAGTAATTATAACATTCAGGAATGTTCTCTGGAAAAAAAAAATATGTGGGGAAGAAGTGACAAGGATTCAAAGGTCTTGGGTTTCCTGGTAATACTTGTATTTTTACTGATTTCAGTACATTTGTACTGTACTTTTTTCACCTTCTTCAATATGTTAGAGTTACTTATTAACACAGGGTGCAAATGCTATAAGTTTTTAGAAAATATTCTCTGTAACCTTTCATAGTACATTGTGTATTCAGTCAGGATATACTGAAAAGTGTGAAGCTTGGATCCATCACAATAAGTGTTCAGCTCGTCCTCACTAACCTGAGGATCATAAACAATGGCGGACGGATGCAATTTCGCTTTTGACCTGTAGCCGTTTGGGGTCCTTTCTGGAGAACAAGCTTCACTGGACACGAACGAGTTGCAAATGTGGAAGTGGAAGCAAAAATATCTATCCAGAATAGTGATAAGATTGAATTTCTGCCCAGAACAAAAGAGATAAATAGACTGAAATGCTCAGAAGAAAGGTTTACTTTTCCAATAAGATTCTGAAAAGAACCCTGAGAATTGATTATATAACCTTATATGTTTTGAGATTTAATTAGGTAATGTCTGGGGGGAAAAAAACTGAGCTCCTCAAAGAAAGACGCTATCAAGTGACTTTTTTTTTTTTTATTAACTCTGGTAATTTTGAAACATCTTCAGCTGATGCATGTTTGCTGTTGAAGCTTGTTCATTTTCCCTCTACAAGCTAGTTCTTTTCATCCTTCAGTTTAATTGGCTATTTCTTGCACTAATAAAGCTATCAGTAGGAAGATATTTTGAAGTAATGGAATAGTTAAAATTTCAGTTGTCTTTCTTTTTCATATAAAAGGCTGTGAATATTTACATGGATAAAAAATCCCCTTCCCACCTCAGAGTGAAAGCACATAGCCCCATAATACCTACCCTGGACATAGCTTTCTCTTCTTCTAGTTTTTACACCATTCCCCAATATACTATTTAGGTTTATAATACTTGATATATCTTACAATTACTCCTTTTAAATTTCTGATTTCTGAATAAGTGTCCTTCTTCCTGTTTATTTGAGGAAAGGGCTTCATATGTTTATTCATCTAAGTTCTTCAAACTTTTGGAGAACCTCTATGGGGTACCTACTTTCTGTAAGAAATTATAAGATGTAGCATTAGAGAAATTGCCTTTTTATATTTGTTTTCCATTTTAAACAACGTTTGTTGAGATGTAAGTCACATACCATAATACTCATTTTTTAAAATGAGTGGTTTTTTTTTTAATAGGTTCACAGAGCTGGACAACCATCACCACAATCTACGTTTAGAACAATTTCATCATATTGGAAAGAAACATCCTATCCATTAGCACTTATTCCTTATTTCTCCTTCCCCAGCCCCCAGCAACTGCTAATCTACATTTCTATCTCTCTAAGCTTGTCTGTTTGTCTATTGTGTTTATAAACACAAACACATAACATATGTTTTGGGGGGTTGACTTCCATCATTTAGCACAGTGTTCATACATGTTCCAGCATGCTTCAGTTCTTGACTCTCTTCTAGAATAATATCCCATTGTGTGAATGTGTCACATTTTGTTTATCCAGTCATCAGTGGATGGACATTTTGGTGGTTTCTACTTTTTGACCATTATTAATAATGCTGGCTATGAATAGTCACATACAAAATTTTGTATGGTTATGTTTTCATTTCATTTTTTTATTAACATACAATGTATTATTTGCCCCTGGGGTACAGGTCTGTGAATCATCAGTCTTACACAATTCACCCCACTCCCCAGAGCACATACTCCCTAATGTCCATCCCCCAACCACCCCATCCAGGATGGAACCCTCGGTTTGTTTCCTGAGATTAGGAGTCTTTTATTGTCTGTCTCCTTCTTTGGTTTCATCTTGTTTATGTTTTCATTTCTTTTGACTCTATAACCAGGATGGAATTGCTGTGGTTACTTTATGTTTAAAGATTTGAGGGACTGCTAAGCTGTTTTCCACGGGGTGTGCCCCATTTCACTTTCCCACCAGCAACACCAAGCTTGAGGGCTGCGGTTTTCTCCCTCCTCACCAGTGCTTATTATCGTTATTTTGATTATAGCCATAATAATGATAGGAAATGGTATCTCCTTTTGATTTTGTCTCTTTGACTACAGGTGTCGAACATCCTTTCATGTTCATATAGACCATTTGTCTGTCTTCTTTCGAGAAGTGTCAATTTAGATCCTTTGCCCTTTAAAAAAAAATGGGTTAGTTGTGTTTTTATTGAGATGTGAATGTTCTTACATATTCTGGGTAGAAGTCCTTTATCAGATATTCAGTTTGCACTTATTTTCTTTCACTCTGTGAATTATCTTTTCATTTTCTTGGTGTTATCATTTGGGTACAGAGGTTTTATCTAGGGCCGCCTGGGTGACTAGGAAAGTTAAGTGTCTGCTTTCAGCTGAGGTCGTGATCTCAGGGTCCTGGGATCCAGCCCCATGTTGGGCTCCCTGCTCCTTGAGGAGCCTGCTTCTTCCTCTCCTTCTGTCCCACCCCTGCTCATATTCTTTCTCTTAATCTGTCTCTCACCCTCTCTCTATCAAATGAATAAATAAAATCTTAAAAAAAGAAGGTTTACCTACTTTTTTTTTTTTTGCATTTGTGCATTTGGTGTTATACCTAAGAAGTCATTGCCTTAACCCAAAGATTTCTCTTGTTTTCTTCTAAGAGATTATAGTATTAGCTCTACAACCCATTTTGAGTTAATTTTCCTTGGGTGTATGCTGTAAGATAGGGGTTCAACCTCATTTTTTTTTTATAAACATATAATGTATTTTTAGCCCCAGGGGTACAGGTCTATGAATCACCACAACCCTATTGTTTTGCATGTGAATACCCAGTTGTTCTAAAACAAACTGGTTAAAAAGATTGTTCCCCATTGAGTTTTCTTGGCACCCTTGTCAAAAACAAATTTGCCATAAATGAAGAGGTTTATTTCTGGATTCTTGATTCTATTCCATTGCTCTGTATGTCTGCTCTTATGCCAGTACCACACAATCTTGATTACTGCAGCTTTGTAGTAAGTTTGGAAATCCGGATATGTGACTATTCCAGTTCTGTTCTTTTTCAAAATTGTTTTGACTATTCTGGGTTGCTTGGAGAGAAATACCTTTTTTTTTTTTTTTTTTTTTTTTTTCCAGTTACCATTGTATTTCTGTGTGGGAGAGTCTATGGCTTAAAAAGCAAAAAACAAAAAACAAATCAAACACAATACTGGAAAACATATTAAAAAGAAGGTCTCCTCCCAAAGCCCAAACATTCCTGTTTGCTGGATACCACTAATAAATGGCATGTCAGTCCATAAATTATAAGTGCCTGTGTTATTATAAATGTCTTATTGTACAGGCTTCTCTATAGTTTGCTGTATGAGTTAACAATTTAATCCAGAACCTATGCCGCATCCTAATAATCTTTTTAAACCATCGTATAGAATTCCATTATAGTGATAAATTGCGGTTCATTTAGTCAGTTCCTTAATGATTGATATTTACATTAATTATGGGACCTTTTGCTGCTACAATCAGTGTTGTAATGAACATGTTTAGGGTGTGCATCTATATGTTTGTATAAACAGATAAGTAGTAAACTCGTTTTCTAGAAATTGAATCCCCAGGTCAAATAAATGGGGATTTTACATTTGAAAACATACAGGCAAATTACATTCATGCAAGCTTTTGAGGATTTTAAATATGTTTCTAAGTGTCATTTGTAATTATTTTCCTGTGAAATCTGTATTCTTTCTCTCCATATTTCCATTGGATTCATAGCACTATTGACTAGAAACCATTTTTATATATTACTGAAATTAACCCTTTGTCAGGTATTTCTTTTGCTTGTGAAAAATAGTAATTACTAATTTACTCCTCACCCAGCTCTGTCATGTAATTACCCCCATTCTATTAAAAATGAAGAACCTGAGTATAATCTATATATGCTGCTATAAATGAAGGAAATCTACTCAGAATCTAATACTTTGGTAAAATGCTGAATTCCATAGCAATATGTATGTTGACTTTTATTTTCAAAGCATTGTTGTCCTCTTTAACTTCTGAATTTGAAACACAAATCATGTGTTTGTGTATCATTTTGTGAAACAAATTCATTTTTGTGAGACAAAAATTAGATGATGTGTATCTCAGAATATTTTTTTCTGGAAATCTTTTATTTTAGGATTTCTCATTTTATGGAATAAACAAATAAACAATTTGTTTATGGAATAAACAATACTGGGATGGTAAGGTGATTTAAAAAGACAAATGTATATTGAGAACCAATCTATTAGAAAATGAAGAATAAAATCTATTACTTAATTAGCATAACTTTTCTAATGGGATTTTCATATCATCCCTAGCAGAAAGTTGATTACCCCTGTACATTTGGCCAGCATTGCTGGTAGGTGGGAAGTGGGGAAACTTGATTATTGATTGTCACTAGCCAAAAGTTACAAAAATTCATATATATTCTTTCAATTTTAACATGTATCAGTTTTACCTGATTTTTAGTTTTTGAGGTATAATTAAACATATAATTGAACATAAACCAGAGGTTTACAACTAACCAATTTTTACATATGTATATACTCAAATAACAATTTCCCATATCAAGATTCCCAACTTTTTCAGATCCCTTCTTCAGCCTCCCATGTATATTACTAATGGATATTTGGATTATTTCCCACTAGGGGTTATATTATTGGAACATGTGCACTGATTTCTGGTTGTTATCTCTGTAATAATGTAATTGCTGGGTCATAGGGGATAAATATATTCAGCTTTAGTATATAATACCAAAGAATTTCCCAAAGTACTCTCCCAAGCAGCAATGTATGAAATTTTCACTTACACTGTATCCTTTCTATTATTTGATATTGTCTACTCTTTTCACTTTAGTGATCTGAAATGGTGTGTCACATTATCACATTATAATTTAATTTTTATTGCTCCAATAATTATGATGTAAGAACTTCTTAATATGATTATTGGCCATCTAGAAATTATCTTTCATAAAGTCTTAGTTCAAGATGTGCTAACTTTTTTTATTTAAGATTTTATTTATATATTTGAGAGAGAGAGAGAGCACAAGTGTGGGGAGCAGCAAGCAGAGGGAGAAGCTGGCTCCCCACTGAGCAAGGAACCCCATGCAGAACTTGATCCCAGGACCCTGGGATCATGACCTGAGCTGAAGGCAGACGCTTAACCAACTGAGCCACCCAGGCCTCCTTAGATTTGCTAACTTTTAAAAATGTAATTGATTGGATGCCTGGGTGGCTCAGTGGGTTGGGCCTCTGCCTTTGGCTTGGATCGTGATCTCGGGGTCCTGGAATTGAGTCCCGCATCGGGCTCTCTGTTCAGCAGGGAGCCTGCTTCCCCCTCTCTCTCTGCCTGCCTCTCTGCCTACTTGTGATCTCTCTCTGTGTGTCAAATAAATAAATAAATAAAATCTTTAAAAAAAAATGTAATTGAATATAAATGGGCATGTAGGACATTTTAAATACATTTGTATATGTGAGGTATGAGTTTTTTTTATTTATGTACGTTTATTTATTTATTTATTTATATACTGTTTGTCTTTTTATATAATATCTCTGAAGAAATCAGATATATATATTTTTTCAAGTTTTATTTAGATTCCGGTTAGTTATACCATGTAACGTTAGTTTCAGGTGTAGAGTCTAGTAATTCATCACTTACATACAACACACAGTGCTCATTACAAGTACCCTCCTTAATACCCATAACCCATATTTAACCCATCCCCTGCCCACCTCCCAGATATTTTTAAGTTTAATGAAGTAAATAATTTTTAGAGTTATTGAAAATTTATGTTTCACATTTAAGCGTCATAGTTATACGTGACTCTAAATGTAAAGGTCAAACTCTAGTCTCTGTTCTGCTCCACTGTTAGCCCTTCCACCAATACCACGTAACTTCATATAACTTTCCAGTAAGTCTCACAACCCGAGAGTGTATGTTCTATAGCTTTACATCTCTCTATAAAGATTGTAGTGGAATTCTAGATCCTGCAAATTTCTAAATCCATTTTAGAATTAGATCTTCAATTTTCACAGTAACAACAACAACGAAACAACTGATATTTTCAGTGGGACTGCATTTAATTTATACATTAATTAAGAATGTCGGGGCGCGTGGGTGGCTCAGTGGGTTAGGGCCTCTGCCTTCTGCTCAGGTCATGATCTCAGAGTCATGGGATCGAGCCCCGCATTGGGCTCTCTGCTCAGCAGGGAGCCTGCTTCCTCCTCTCTCTCTGCCTGCCTCTCTGCCTACTTGTGATCTGTCTGTCAAATAAATGAATAAAATCTTTAAAAAAAAAAAGAATGTAATTAACTTCTTAATATTATGGAGGGCCCCAATCCATGAACATATCATATTCCTGTGTTTTTTAAGTCTTCCTTAATTTCCTTCAGTGAGCATTTTGTAATTTTCAGTTATGCAGTCTTATATATATTCAGTCACATTCCTCAAATATTTGAAAATTGTGGTATCTTTTATTTTGGTACTTTTCTTTAATTTCCCAATAATTTCTTTCTGAAATATATGCATGCTATTTTTTTATGTTGACCTTATTTCCATTGACCGTGGTAAATTCACTTAATTCTACTTGTTTATAGATTCTTTGGCAAATAAAATTAGTTTCTCTTCTTTTTTTTGCCCCAAATTCTTGTGCTTTATATTTCTTTTTCTTATTGCACTGGTTAAAACCTGCAGCATGATGAGAAATAGATATGGTGGTACAGTGTATTCTTGTGTTGTTTCCAACCTCAGGGGAAAGCATTATTTTATCATTAAATATATTCTGCACGCATGTTTTTGTAGATATCTGGTATCAAAAAAGTTCCTTTGTATTTCTAGTATTTTAAATGAAGCATACTTGGGTGTTCTCTCATGATGTTTCTGCACTTATTTAAAGAATCTTATGATTTTTCACTTTTACTTCTATTGGTAAATTATCTTCACCGATTTTCCAAATATTAACTTTTCATTTTTAAATTTGAGGAATAAGGACCTCTTGATCATAATTTTCCACCTAAATTCCACAAAATGTAAAATCTTTACTTTGGCATAAATATTAATACCTATTTGAATGATGTCAGTGAACATTCATTAAAGAAACGTCTCACAAATCATTGAAGTCTTTTTGTACTTATGCTTGCTTACTTTCTTCTGTAAGCAAGGTGATCCTTTTTTTGTTTGTGTTTTGTTTTTTAAGATTTATTTGTTTATTTGAGAGAGAAAAAGAGAGAAAGGGAGAGAGAGAACACAACCGGGGGAGGGAGAGATGAAAAGGGAGAAGTAGGGTCTCCACTGAGCAGGGAGCCCAGTGCATCATGACCTGAGCTGAAGGCAGATGCTTAACTGACTGAGCCGCCTCGGCTCCCCAGCAAGGTGGTTCTTTCACTTATTTTTAAAATTTAAAGTGAGCATTATTCACCACTGAAAAATGTATGTTTTCTGAGCCCAGAGAGCACCATGGTATTGCGTTACTTGGTTTTAATATCAAATTCTAGAACCCACTAGAAAATCACATTCTTTTTTTTTTTTAAGATTTTATTTATTTATTTGACAGAAAGATCACAAGAAGGTGGAGAGGCAGGCAGAGAGAAAGAGAAGGAAACAGGCTCCCTGCTGAACAGAGAGCCTGACATGAGACTGGATCCCAGGACCCTGAGATCATGACCTGAGCCAAAGGCAGAGGCTTTAACCCACTGAGCCACCCAGGTGTCCAAAAATCACATTCTTTTTTTTTTTTTTAAAGATTTTATTTATTTATTTGACAGACAGAGATCACAAGTAGGCAGAGAGGCAGGCAGAGAGAGAGGAGGAAGCAGGCTCCCTGCTGAGCAGAGAGCCTGATGTGGGGTTCAATCCCAGGACCCTGAGATCATGGCCTGAGCCGAAGGCAGAGGCTTTAACCCACTGAGCCACCCAGGCGCCCCCAAAAATCACATTCTTAACTAAAAAGATTATCTGACAGATAATAATACATAGCAATAGTATCTGCCAGGTGATATAGAAAAACAAATATTGTGGTATAAATTCATATACAATGAATATCCCCAATTATTTGTTACAGTATTTTGGTCATAAATTATTAATTAGGAGAGATTTACAGAAGTGTGATTTTTAATCAAAACTGTAAATACTTGATACACAACACCTTGGCCCATGGCAGGCAAGAGATTATTTTACATAGCAAAAATTAAAGGTGGAAAATTACAGGGTACATTTTGAGTTCTGACACTCCAAAATGCTGATTATTCTAGATTAGAAACTATTTGAATTTCAGGCACTGGTATGTAAGATTTTTTTGATAATGTGGAATATATATAATATAGTATATATATTGTCTTGGCTATTCCAACATCTAGCAGGGTGTACAGAATATTGCTTAAGAAATGTTGAATGAATGACAGAATGAACAGATCGATGAAGGAAGAGCTTGGAGTTTCTAATTGAAGTCAGGAAATGACAATAATGAGAGTCTTGTTCTAAATGGCGAAAGCGCATACATATAATATATGCTGTCTATTTTGCTATATTGTGTCAGGGGCAATTTTGATATGATTTAACAATTGCATGATATGGAGATAAATGGAAAAACGGTTTGAAGGAAAATAAGCAGTTTATGCTATTGGCTTCTGAATTAGGAGAAATGGTGATGTGATGACATAGGATGAGAGAGGAGTGGATAATTATCACATAGTATGTAGACAACTACCAAAGCTGGTATTTTTAAGTGTACAAGGTGATGAGCATAAGTGAAAAGATAAAAAGATAAAGAATGAACTCACTTCATGTTTCCCTATGTGCCTTTGGTTTTAAATTGCACTTAAGGTCCCTGTGAACAATGAGCAACCCAGAAATGCAAATATTAGGACAGGAGAGGGAAGAAAAAATGCCTAGCCCTTACATCTAATATGAAGAGTAAGTAGAGCAAGGGGAGGTTAAGTTGCTTTTGAAGAGGAGTAAAGGCTATTTTTAACAAGATGTACATTGTGATCTAGAGATGCTTTCTGTTTGGGAGAAATACTTGATTTTAGAAATTTAGAAGGGGGGTTGCCTGGGTGGTGCAGTCAGTTGAGCATCTGACTCTTGGTCTCAGCTCAGGTCATGATCTCAGGGTCATGGGATCGGTCCGTGTCAGGCTCCATGCTCAGTGCAGTGTCTGTTTGAGATTTTCCCTCTCCCTCTGCCCCTCCCCCTGCTTGTGCATGCTCTCCTTTTCTCTCTCTCTCTCAAATAGATAAACCTTAATAAAAGAAAAAAAAAATTCAGAGGGAGTAGGATAGGGACCAGAGAAGAGGAAGTAGATCACTGGGAACTGATGGATAACTAAGTTGTAAAGGAGAACAAAAAAGAGAATGGACTTCATCTTTCTTTCTAATTCATGCAGCTTTTTACCAAAGCTTCTCCTACCACAGTAGAGAAGGCAGGTTTTAGGGTTTATATCCATGATTCATGAATGCATAAGTATTTATTGAACACCTTCTCTGTGCCAGGAACTGTCTTAAGTGCCAGGATTTAAGTAGTGCGGAAGACACGCAAGATCTCCCATTCTAAAGAGAAAAGAGAGAAAAGAAACCATCCAAGATAAATAAATGAACAAGACAATTTTCTGAGAGTGAAAACTGGTATGAGCAAAGTTAACAGAGGGGTGCCATAGAGACTTAAAATTAAGGACTGCATTAGCCAAGTGAGTCTTTTCTGAAGATGAGACCTTTATGATGAAACATGAATAGTCAACTATTAGAGTGACCTGGGGGAAGGGTGTGCCAGGCAAAGGAAATGGCAAGTTCAAGAACACTAAGGCATTGCTTAGGGATCAAAAGAAATTCAGTGTATCTGGAAAAGACTGGGTGGGGAAATCCTAGCACAGCATGGTTGCGGAGGTGGGCAAGGTTAAAGCAGACCCCATAGGGCATTGTAGATGACTGGAAAGAGTTGGAATTCTACCTTGAATCAAAGAGAAGATTGTTGGAAAGCTTTAAATAAGAAAGTGAAAAAAATCCAGTTTACATTTTTAAAAAAGATCATTTGATTGCCTCATGGGAAATCCAAAAGTAGAGGTAAGGAGCTTAGGCATTCATAGTGTACCTAGGAAAAGTCATGGACTCTCTAGAGCAGTAACAAAACACATGGAGATATTCCTGGGATATATATTAGAGAAACGGAACCAGGAATTAAATTGTCAAAATATATATCCTTGAGTCCAGCATGTGTCTTCCTTCCTATTGATTATAATTATGTGCATGTTCCTATCTAGTATATATTGATAGTTTGATTATATATTAAGGGTTTCTAAAAGCTATTTAAGAAATCTCACCAACTAGTTGTGCCTGCCTGCCTTTCTCCCTCCCTCCCTCCCTCCCTCCCTCCCTCCCTTCCTTCCTTCCTTCCTCTTTCTTTTTTTGGTTTGGCATTGTTCACAAATGAAAGAATCCTATAAAAAGTGGAACTGTTGTTTTCTTTTTGAAAGATTGGTGAAGTTGTCTTTACATAGGCCTATGGAAGCATCGTTGAAATTAAAAACCTCATTTTCTCATAACTGTTATCTCTGTGGAGGGCCAAGGACCTCTGACACATGATTGGATGAGTTTCTCAGCCCTTCTCCCTTTACTGTCTTATTTACTCCATTCTTGATCATTATGTGTGGTTCTCAAACTTTGTCATTAGGGACTCTAACACTGAGCTTCTTGAGGCTTTTTATTTTTAATCTTCTTACTTTTAACAATCTAGCTAAGAAGATTGTCATTCTCAGATTGTTTATGTTGATCTCATTAACGTAGGTGGAAATTAAACCAACGTGGCTATGGGAGATTGTTTTACTTCTTAAGTTGTAACTTCCTTCTAGTAGTTACATTTTTTATATTAATGAATACAACCTGCTTACCATTTTAAAGTGGGCTAAGCATGGAGAACAAATTTAATTAGAGATGAAAGGGATCCATTTGTGTCCACATTTACTCAAAGTGCCTGCATTTGTAGTTTTCTGCAAAAGCCTGCATATCAAAATTCCTATACAGAATCCAATATGAAGAATCAATTTTCTCTCCTTGTAGTAGTTTGCTAGGGCTTCCATAACAAAATGCCACAGAATGGATGACCTGAACCACAGACATTTACTTCCTAACAATTCCGGGGTTTAGGAGTTCAAGATGAAGGTTCTGGAAATTTGGTTCCTCTGACTTCTGTCTCTGTCATGCAAACGAGATGGTTACTGGCCTTGCTAACTCTTCACCTGGTCTTTCTCTATGAACAGGTATCCCTGGTGTGCCTGTGTGTCTAATCTTTGTAGAGACACCAGTCCCACTGCATTAGGGCCCTCCTTTACAGCCTCATTTTAACTTACCTCTTTACAGGTTCTGTCTCCAAATAGTCACATTCTGAAATTATGTGAGTTAGGCCTTTAACATATGAAGGGAGGGAGGCACAATTTAGCCCATAACCCCACTGAGGTTTGGAATGAAACAAGTTGAAAGTATCATAGTATGCAAGAAAATATTGAATCAAAATAGATTTACCAGTCCAAGAATGGTATTGTTATCTATCCACATAATTAAAATCTCTAAAGTTTTTTGATGTATAGGGCAAAGTTAATCACTTTAACTGGAAACATTTGCTGTCTTATTCCCTTCCTATCCAGACATCCAGAGCACCTCAGGATTTAACTTCAAGACTAGCCCACTTGATATTTCAATCCCTTTGGCTAATAAAGACCTTGCAATTCGGAGAAGACAAAATTTGATTTCATCCTGCATGCCTGGGCCAGACTTCTTCCTACTTGCCCAATTCTTGCATTGCATGGAACTAGCCCATCAGATACAACTTTAATAGCTATCCTAGTAAGTACCCAACATGTGGTGTGTATCTGAAAGATATTTATGCTTTGGGGGTCAGAGAGGCCTGAGTTTATATACCAGCTCTGCTGCTTACTTGATCTTAGACATCCATTTGCTAATCTGTGAAATAGGGTTATTAGTACCTATCACATAGTGTTTTGATGATGATTGAGGTAAATGATGCAGTTGTCAATCCTGACACATGTGTGTATCACAGAGCAATTAGAATGCAAGGATATGGTAGACTACTATCTTTTACTCAATCTCTCACTTCTAATCCACTTTCTGTCATTGATGTTCCCATATTTGTTTATCTGTTAAACTTACCATAATGTGAAAGGGCCTCAGGTCTGTTCTAGAATATGTAGCAGGGTGCAGTGTGACAGAAACTTTCAGAATTTTGTTAATTTCACTATATACAAACACTAGAGGATTAACATCTTTATATCTTGTTTATTGCTTTACCCAAAAGAAAACTTTTCTTAATTATAGTAGGATGTGGTAAAACCACTCAGGGGCACTCAAACTCAAATCGACTAGTATTTGTAGTAGTGGCTTAAATTGAGCATTGGTTTTACCTATACTCAGAAATGCCTGCCCTCGGGGAGTTGTGCATACTTGGCAAGGAGAAAGTATGAATGAAGCTGAGTCCCGTCCAATTTGAGTAGTGAACTCCTTGTTTGGTCTCAGAATTGTGGAGTCATTCAAACTGAGGAACTAAGAAACATAGGATTTGAAGTGGCCAGAGAAACCCCACAAGCAAGAGGCTATTTTTAACTGTAAACTTTTCATCATTTAAAGATGTCCAATACCAAATTATGCCTATGGAAGAAAAATGTGAATAAAGCTGATGTTGCAATACAGCTGACCAGACTCTAAAGCTGCAAATACTAGACCATGAACTTTGGCAATGGAGGGGGGAGTGTTCAGTGTTCCACAGTCAACCAATATTTGCCTTCCCCCTTTTTTGTCTTACTACTTCTTTTTAAAGCTATCATGGGAGTTGGTACTTGGCAAGGATGCTTATTCTGACTAAGCAATGAGGCTCATTTGGCAGGGGGAGGGGGAGGGCCAAAAACACCAGCTTGCATATCCCATCAGAGTACAATCATGAAAAGACTCTTCCTTCAAGATAATATACTAGTGAGAAATCTGTTCGGTTGGGTGAGGTGATCTACAGCAAATAAAGGGACAGAGCCATAGGGTAGGAAAAATAACCCTTGCTTTATCTACACAGTAGTCTCTTCTCCTTCACACTAAGAGCTAACAGCAGCAATCTATTCTCAATGCCTCTCTCCTGCTCAAGCCAAGATCCAATTGCTCCCAAGTGCACTTGTATATTACAAGCTCTCAAGAGGGTACAAGAGTAATTCTACCAGTGAAATATATTCAGGTTTTCTTTGGGAACAGCTGTATTTGGGACACAACCCTATCTTCCAGATTAAATATATGCATCATTATATGTTACATACTGTATATATGTATAAAGTGGGCCTTCGAATACATTCTAATTTATGTACAAGCTAAACGTGCATTTAAAACAAATGTTTTTGCATATATTGCAGTTACTAGAATGACTGGACTTGATTAATTCAAATTAAGGAAAGCAGTTTCGTTATGCTGAGGCTAAACTACCAAATAAAGAAATTTCAGATTCAGAAGAAGGATAATTTATATAACTAAGTTTATGCATATATTATGAATTTTTTTAAGTTTTTGGTAATCTCTGAAATCTGAATTTATAATCTAATTACAATGAAATTTTGGTTTGATCTATAAGGTATCTCCTTTGCCATAGGAGTACACATGTACAGATAGACATTCCTTGAACTCTTGAATTTCAAGATCCAGTTATACTCTGGTAAAAGTCACTCAGTAAGGACTTTCTTAGGTATAATATTTCTATATATATATTGATGATTAATTGAACTATTTTTATTTGCAGTTTTAAGCTACACTAAATAAATTTGTTTTTGAAAGAACTGTGGAAAGCTGGCTTTCTATTAAATGAAAAATTATCATATTAATAGAAAATGAATCCAAAAGCAAGATGACTTTATCTTTTGAAATTTCTGTGAATGTTTTTTAATGATAATACTCAAACCACTTATAATAGCACTGATGCCAGGGTTTACCCTTTATAAATTGAAACCTAAAGTTTGTAATACTTGAAATATTGAAAAATAAGCATTCCCAAGACATGTTGTATAAGAACACCAACTTCTGGAACACATCTCTGTGTTTTATATATTTTTAATGATTTGAGGTTTAACATTGACTGTAAGTTTAAGATAGTTTTTGAATATAAAAATTATATTTAATATTTTTCTTTTCTGAGAGGACAGAGCAATCTAATATGAAATCCCAGTTATACCTTTACTTGATTTTAAGCAGATCAGATAATTCCTTGAATATCAGTATTCATGGTGAAATAGTACTATTAGTGTATACCTCACAGGATTATGAGATTAGTTGAGACTATACACACACACACACACACACACACACATATGCACTGACACACATAGTAAGCCCTGCATAGGAATAAGGACCGTTGGAATGTCTTCTATCTGGTTTATCATCCCCTTATAATCTAACTTTTGTATCTTTCTACTTTGTGACATCAAGAAGTAGATACTCATTCAGTGAGACAGTATTAAACATGAATGGATGAAAGATTTTATTTTCGTTTTTACCCCATTAAAGGGGAAAATCTATGTGGTACAATATAGAAGAATTGAGCTATGCATGTATATATGAGAAAGGAGTAGAAATTATGCTGTATGCTAGCTATTAGTATCAACTGGCTTTCCCATAACATTTCAGACATTCTACTTCCAGAATGTTTATGAAACTTAGAAATAGAGATTCACTTCAAAGTGTGGTAGTTGATAAATGTTGGTCACAAACTTAAAATTGCTATGTAGATAGGTTCTAGCAGGAAGAGAAAGAGCCTTAGTGGAAGAAGCCCTAGGAAGAGAAGAACAGACACCCTTTGAAACTGTGGCCTGCCGGGGCACCTGGGTGGCTCAGTGGGTTAAGCCTCTGCCTTCGGCTCAGGTCATGATCTCAGGGTTCTGGGATGGAGCCCCGCATTGGGCTCTCTGCTCAGTGGGGAGCCTGCTTCCTCCTCTCTCTCTGCCTGCCTCTCTGCCTACTTGTGATCTCTATCTGTCAAATAAATTAAAAAAAATCTTAAAAAAGAAAAAAGAAACTGTGGCCTGCCAATTTCCAACCTGGAAGTAGCATTTGGGGGTATTTGTAATGTGATACCTTTTAAAGAATTCCTTAGGATTGAACATCTAATATAGTAATACTTCCCTAGACATGAAATCCTTTTAGGCAAAGTTCTGATGCATACAAATTTACTGTTTAAATACGAATATTCTTAATTTGTAGAAATAAACTTTGTTTTCCAAGTCTGTTACAGTTACATACTGTCTGTCTTGAATTCGCCTGATTTTCTGATTCTACTCTTGCTCTACAGTTGCTTCCTAAAATGTTGAGCTCATTTATATATCAAACAAACTATGCTGTCTTTGATCTCTAAGCTGTTGATATTGGAATACTAGTTGATGTTTCAAAATCTACATTAGTCATTGATACAAAATACTCAATCCGTGTGAATTAGAGTAAGTTAGGAATGTGACTCCTAAATAATTTATTTATTTGGCAGAGAGACAGCAAGAGAAGGAACACAAGCAGGGGGAGTGGGAAAGGGAGAAGCAGGCTCTCCGCCAAGCAGGGAGCCTGATGCGGGGCTCAATCCCAGGACCCTAGGATCATGACCTGAGCAGAAGTCAGGAGCTTAAGGACTGAGACACCCAGGCACCCCGACTCCTAAATATATTTTGTTTTCTTTTTCCTGAGGAAGAAATATGCTGTAGTTAGAAAACCAATATAAGATTTCCTGGGAAACCTGCCTGATGTATAAAGAACAGTGGGACTTGGTATTTGTTTATAAATAAAATATGTCCATAAGAAATGTCTTAGACAGTTGTGGTCAGTTTTGTACAAGGCCAACAAGCATGTCTCATTGATATATTTTTTAATTTACTATGCTATATTTATATTATTGATAGTTAAAAAGCAAGAATTTTCACAACTATACTCCTAATCTGAGAGCCTCCAAAATTTTGCCATATGGTTATGCCCCAGACAAAATATCTTGACAAAAGAATTTTTAGTATTTATAATCTGTGCACTTGGTAAGAGATTTCATTGGCTTACAGAAGTCTTCCATATCTAATTTCTCATTTAACCTCATAAAGCTGTGTTCTGTAATTTTACTATTATACTTGTGAATTCTCTTTGAGGCTCCATGGCTTGAAGAAAGTTGGTGATAGTGAAGGTAATCTAAAGAAAAAAACCCAGATAATTAAAGAAATGAAAAGTGGAACCTGTGAGTGAAGATTAAAGGGAAATAGGGTAAAATACATAAATAAAATCTTAAAAAAAAATAAAGGGAAATAGGGTTATTTAGTTGGAAAGAGACAAAAATGATCTTAAGTTATAAGACTGCCTTAATATTAAAGACCAAGAACAGTTAATCTATATTTATACAAATGATGGGTTAAGATAAAATGAACTGGAAATTAAGGAAGACAAATGGAATGGGCAAGCTATTATAAACAACCCTGGAGTCACTCAGAATGAACTGAATCCTTGTTCTACTTCGACTCAGTCACTGTTGGGTAGTATTTGGATTTTCTAAAAATTCCTATCAACCTATACGAAGTAACGTAGGGAAAAAGTTTTATACACTGTGAGTTTTGCGAAAACTCCTTAATAGAGACAAGAGTTTGAGACAACATTTAACAGATATTTCGGTGCACTGATTTGAATACTTCAAAAGAACTTACGGAAATTCAAAGCCCTAGAGTAAAATAGCTTATACTGGTGGATTCCAAACAGCATGTTGGGGCACCTCAGGACACCATAAGGAACTCGCAGGGGCACCATGAGATTTTCTAAATTTTCAAGGAAAATAATGTTGCTTGACATCTGTTAGACATCACACAAGCTACGACCTTCAGGGAGTTCCAGATTTAACATTAGAGCACAGTAATTCCTTTTGATAATGTTAGTTTTGAGAAGTTGAGTTTTCAGACATTCCTGGGAAGAAAGAAAATACCATGGGAAAGTCTTTGTGGAATAGGGTAGAAGGGTGGTGATGCCTAGTCAGATTCAAGGTTTAAAACGTTGCTCGGCTCCATACTATGGCACAGCTCACTCCTAATCCTAGTGAGTACTTGTGCTTATTGAAGAACAAAGTAAAATGCATTATATTTTCTTTCATTTACGTGCATTAGTTTTTTAAATGCCTATAAGTGTTAGATCATAATTATTTGTAATTTTAGGTTGTTTGGACTTATTAAACTGGGCTGCTAGATTTTTTTTTTCCCCTGGGGTGCTGTGAAAAAAATTATAAATCATAAAGGTGACTCTGAAACCACAAAATTTGAGAATCTGTCATTTTTTTAAAAGATTTTATTTATTTATTTGACAGAGATCACAAGTAGGCAGAGAGGCAAGCAGAGAGAGAGGAAGAAGCAGGCTCCCCGCTGAGCAGAGAGCCCGGTGCAGGGCTCCATCCCAGGACCCTGGGATCATGACATGAGCTGAAGGCAGAGGCTTTAACCCACTGAGCCACCCAGGTGCCCCGAGAATCTGTCATTGTTTACACTTATTTCTATTTTAGAGCAGTAATGTGCATCTCATATTCTTTATAAAATGTCTGCACTGGTAAAAGTGTGGGTTGAACCCAATCATTGTAAATTTGTGACAGAACATCAGATTTTAGGCTATAACTAATAAGGAGCTAATTGCTCCTTAAAGTGAGTTCCATGGTCAGAAAGTGCGTTACCAGTCAATTCAGTGGGGTTTTTGAGATGGTTCTTATTATCATTAAGGTCTTAAAAAATCTAGAAAAATCTAAAAAAATCCTTTATTATTTCTTTAAGGCCAAGAATTTCACAAGTGAAAAAGAATATTTTAGGGATAGCCTATGTCCTCTGTCCATGCCTCTTTGTGTGTTAGCAAAAAGCATGTATTGGGAACTTATAGAAATTTTAAACATTTTGAAGTTAAAAAGAAACTGTATTTAGGTATATCAAGAAGCTTTCTTCAGTAATAGTTCTTTCAAATTAGAAATGGAATGTCTCGAGGAAAAACTAGATCACTAATTATAGACTCAATAAAATGTCGTTAATGGGCAGACTATTCAACTTTGAATTGAAACTTCCAGCAGTGAGAAACTATGAAAAGATGTAATTCTACAGTTTATTCAGTTTCCTCTTTTGTTACATATTCTCAGTATGCTGGATTGTATGTTAAGAAAATGTAGCTTCCACCTCTCAAAGTCATTTCGTGTGTTTTAACTTCGGTGATGCATTACAGATTCATTTATTTTATTCAAATGGCTTGTCTCTTGAGTTTGAGACCTGAAACATGGCAGGGTAATGTTTTTCAAAGTACATGTGACCAGAGAGACATGCTTCTAACCATTTTTTTTTTTCACTTTGAGAATCCCAGTCCTGTATGGAGCCCACAGAAAAATCAAGAATTTATTCTGTCTTGATGTCATATTACTTGTCATTACATTTGAATCAGAGGTGAAGAATTTGAAGCAAAATCTAATTAGTATCTGTCCTGCCTTATGATATTTTTGCAAATTGAACATTTAGATTTTTTAGTAGCACTTAAGATTATATTATATCATTGACAGTTTATTATGGCCATATATGCTGGCCATAGCTCTCTGTAAAACCATAAAGGGTAGCTGGGGACTAATCACTTCACACAGATCACATGCAGCTGACCAGTAAAGATGCTGTCAGAGTAATCATACTTTAAACTGCTAAAAAGTGTATGGCATTTGTGGGTGTTGTGACGGTAATAGAATTAAAATAACTCTCTTTTGTCCTAGCTTAAATTATGATTCAGAATTATATAACAGAGTAGTAGGAATACTGTGGTGTGTATACTGAATTTTAAAGAGAACTTTTTGGCTATATGTACAATATTAAAAATGGCTAAATTTCATTTACCTAAGGGTTACAGATAATTTTCTTTTATGTAAAAAAAATACTAAGGAATGTATATAACAGGAGTTACAGTCTGTTAAGGTGTTTTTTTTTTTTAATTCTTTTTAAAATTTGTGGTGGCACACTCAGAATTATGTATCTATCTATTGTGAATCATTCTTTGAATAATACGACTTTCATAGACGTTGCCTGTTTGTTGACCAAAGATTTATATATATTTAGGTATTGTGAAATTAGCCCTGATACTAACACTTTATCTCAAAAGGAGATTAAGAAGAATAATTACAATGAGTAGTAATAGCCTCTTGTAAATTTTATCAAGTGTATTAATAGCAGTTTCCTTAGGAGCCATGTCATTTAAGTGTTGACCAGTAGGACTTTCTACAATGGGTACTCACCAAATTAGTTTCTAAGTTCAGGCTTCTCCCTTTTCCTCTGGTAGTATCTCCCTTTCTGTAAACCTTCTCCTCGTTTAGGTTTTCTTCCTCATTCCATTCAGAGTCAGCTCAAATAAGACCTTCCCTTGCCTTGTCATCTAATAGTTTCCACTCCCCTCTTTGTACTCTGCTGCTTTACAGAACTCTTTGGTTCTATTTGTTCTATTTGGCATTATTTAAATTTTTTTATTTATTTTTTCTGCTACATGGCTCTCTGTCATCTCCACAGAAGCAAGAGCTTTGTCTTATTCAGTACATCTGGAACAGGTTCTGGCATATAGTAGGCATTCTACAAATATGTGTTGAATGAATGAGTAAAAGAGGATGGTATGTCATTTCCATATATAGTTTTCTTTACTTAGCCTCACTTGGATTTAACTCCACTAAGTAGAAGGTATGCAGGGAGAAGTATCTCCGGTGTGTGGCAAAGGTATCTGACCAGACAAAATCATTAAATTTAATAGCTAGAGTTGGACAATGGAAAGCACTGCATAACTCATTATAGAATATTTCTCTGCTTCACATCCTGCTAACCAGTGATCTGATTTTACCTTAAATAAGGAGATCTGTGGCTTCTTGGTTTCTACAAAATCTTTTGATATTTTCTGTAAATATGGTGAATTTGGCCTTAAGGAAACCGCATTTTATGAGCAATATATGCATTCAGGCCACAAAAATATAATTGCAAAGAGAGCAATAGATGTTTCAGTTTCAGAGATTTTCTTAATACACATTTGATTGTACCTAGAGTGTCTACATCTAACTCAGTTGACAAACCCAGTCACATCTTTTTAATTTTTTTCAATAAACTGATCATTTGCTGGAAGAATTAATCATAATTAACTTCTACATTTCCCAGAAGCTTTCCTAACTCAGTGTCTCAATGTTGACCTCTTGATCCTGGTGAAAAAAAATTTCATGTAATTTCTTTAGAATCATTGTTATTATCTTAAAAACATTTTTATAATTCCAGATCTTTATTTATTTTTTTTTTTTTTTAGAAAATTTGATTTAAGATGTGTGGGAGAGAGGTGAAAATAAATGATATAAAGACTACCACTTGATTATCATTTTGCCACTAAACATACATTTTATCACAGTTTCTACAGCCTTATCCATGTCAGTGAATATTATGCCTTTTTAAAGACATACTGTCTGGAGAGCCAATTGTGATGTGAGAAATCCATTGAGACTTTTCCCAAGTTCTGTTCTCTACCATATCATTCTAATTTTAAAATTTTAAGACCTAGAGATTTTCATCTCTTCATTTTGGTCATAGTAATTTAAAATCTCTTCATTTTAGTCATAGTAATTTAAAATGAAATGGCAAAGTTTGACATAAGAATAAAATATATGGGCTAGAGAATTTATTTCTATAATTTATGTAGGTTTTTCCTCAAAGTTTTTTTTTTCATAATAGGATAGATTTTCAGGCAATTAGAAACATAGATATTTGCCATAGTACTAATAACAAACAATGCTAATTTTTCCTAAGATAAGACCAATTTTATTAGAGAAATTAAACAAGTTGTTTTGAATTATAAAACATTTGAATATTTTAGCTTTTGAATTTTTAAATTCTGTACTAGGCTTTTAAAAACTGTCTTAGGGAACCCATTACTGGATTTTGAAATAAATGTATCGAGACCCGTCTTTTCTCCAGTGGAATGGAAGGGAATGGAAGGGAATGGAATGGAATGGAATGGAATGGAATGGAATGGAATGGAATAGGATAGGAAAGGATAAGAACAGAACAAGTGGAATAGGGAGAAAAGAAGAGAATATCCTGGTTTCAATCTAAACTGTATTTCTTCTTGTGGTAGAAGTAAAAAAAAAAAAAAATTAAGACTATGAGAATCTGTGTAAGATTGTGGAATCACTGCTTAGTTTTCTTCTGGTAAATTAGGTTTGCTTGAATTCAATCCAACTTTTTGCCTTAAGATTTGAAATAAATGCATGTACAGCAATCCCTTTTCACTTATTTTATGGAAGTCAAGCCAATTATAAAAATTATCTTGATTTTCGGGCATCTGGGTACTTCTGTTGGTTAAGTGTCAGACTCTTGATTTACACTCAGGTCATCATCTCAGGGTTGTGAGATCAAACCCCTTGTTGGGTTCTGCATTGGATGTGGAGCCTGCTTAAAATTCTCTCTCTCTCTCCCTCCCTACCTTTCACTCTTTCTCTCTCTTAAAAAAAAAATCTTGATTTTAACATTCAGAAGTCTGTTTCTGTTGTTTAATATGTAGTATGGAAATAATGTGCCTACAACAGAATTTGGCTGAAACTTTGGTTCCTTATACCACATAAGCAAGTTTGTTACTTCTAAATATATTTTTGGAATTATATCCATATACGCTTAAAACTTTTCATTTAAATTGTTTAGTTGCAATTATATTATCTCAAATCATGTTGATTTTAAAACTAAAGTGGAATATGATTGGGACTTAACTAACATCCTCTAAAATTCTCAGTTTACATCAATGCCAGTGTAGTTTGAAAGAAAGACATATTTCCAGTTGTCTAATTGCATGATATAAAAGATATGTATAGTTACATTAGGAATCTTTCTTTAATTAAAGTCCAAGAGATTAATTCCTATGTTTTCTTTTATGAGTTTTATGGTTTGGGGGGTCACACTAAGGACTTT
The DNA here is from genome assembly GCF_010015895.1 of Lontra canadensis. Lineage (NCBI taxonomy): Eukaryota > Metazoa > Chordata > Mammalia > Carnivora > Mustelidae > Lontra > Lontra canadensis. The sequence continues at coordinate 18,735,016 of NW_022631017.1, forward strand.
AATCCACTTTGAGTTTATTTTTGTGTATGGTGTAAGAAAGTGGTCCAAATTGTTTCCCCTTCTCTTCCTCCCCTTACCCCCCTTTCTTCCTCCCTCCCTTCCATTCTTCCTTCTCTTTCTTTTCTTTCTTCAGGTAGTTATCCTTTTCCCCCCAATACCATTTATTAAAAAGATTGTCTTTTCCCCATATTCTTACCTCCTTTGTCATAGATTGACTATGTAAGTGTGCATTTGTTTCTGGACTTTGTATCCTGTTTCATTAATCTCTGTGTCTATTTTGTGTCGATAACATACTGTTTTGAATGCTACAGTTTGGACATGTGTCTTGAAATTTGGATTTGTGTTGTCTCCAGATTCTTTTTTCTCAGACTGTTCTGGCTATTCAGGGTCTTTGTGATTCCATAAAAAAATTTAGGATTATTTGTTCTAGTTCTGTGAAAAATGCTATTGGTATTTTGGTAGGTATTGCAAAGACTCTGAAGATTGCTTTGGATATTACAGACATTTTAATAATATTCTTCCAATCCATGAACATGGTATATCTTATCATTTGTTTGTGTCATCTTCAGTTTTTTCACCAGTTTCTTACAGTTTTTAGAGTATACATCTTTCACCTCCTTGGATAAATTTATTCTTAGAAAAAAAATTATTCCTAGATATTTTATTATTTTTGGTGCAATTGTAAATGGGGAGAGTTTCTTAATTTTTCTTTCTACCACTTTGATATTAGTATATAGGAACCGAACAGATTTCTGTATAATAATTTTGTATCCAGCAACTTTACTGAGTTCATTTATTTGTTCTTTATTGAGTCTTAGGGCTTTCTAAATATAATACCATGTCATCTGCAAGGAGTGACAACTTTACTTCTTTTTTACCAATTTGAATGACTTTTATTTATTTTTTTTATCTGATTGCTACAGCTGGACTATGTCAGATAAAAGTTGAATAAAAAGTACTATGTTGAATAAAAATGACAAGAGTGTACTTCCTTGTCTTATTCCTGATCTTAGAGGAAAAGCTTTCAGTTTTTTCACCATTATATAAGATGTTAGCTGTGGCTTTTTTGTATATGGCATTTATTGTGTTGAGGTACATTTCCTCTGAACCCGCTTTCTTGAGAGTTTTTATCATGAACAGGTGTTTTAATTTGTTGGATGCTTTTCTGCATCTGTTGGGACAATCATACTGCTTTTATATTTTCTCTTGTTAATGTAATGTGTTACATGGATTAATTTGGGAATGTTGAATCATTTTTGCATCCCTGAAATAAATTCCACTTGATCATAGTGAGTGATCCTTTTAATGTGTTGTTGAATTTGGATTGCTAATATTTTTTTGAGGATTTTTGGGTCTATGTTCATCAGGCATATTGGCTTGTAGTGTTTTTTGTTTGTTTGTTTGTTTTATAGTGTCTTTGTCTAGTTTTGGTATTAGGTAATGCTAGCATTGTCAAATGAATTTGGAAGTTATCCTTCCTCTTATTATTACTTTTTTTTGCATAGTTTGAAAAGAATAACTATTGACACTTCTTTAAGTGTTTGCTAGAATTTACCTGTGAAACCATCTGGTCCTGGACTTTTGTTTGGGAGTTTTTTGATTACTGATTCAATTTCATTACTAGTAATCAGTCTTTTCAAATTTTCTGTTTCTTTCTGTTTCAGTTTTAGAAGATTATAAATTTGTAGGAGTATATACATTTCTTCTAGGTTGTCTAATATGTTGACATATTATTTTTCAAAGTATCCTCTATAATCCTTTGTATTTCTGTGGCGTTTGTTTTCTCTACACTTTCACTAAGCACGACTGGCCTTTAAACATAGAGACAAACCTTGAAATATTGTGGGTTTGGTTCAAGACCACTGCAGTAAAGTGAATATTGCAATAAAATGAGTCAAATGAATTTTTTGGTTTCCAGTGGACATAAAAATTATGCTTGTACTCTACTGTAGTCTACTAGGCATGCAATAACATTATGTCTAAAACAAAAAATGTACATACTTTAAATAAAAAAAATACACTAATGCTGGAGCACCTTGATAGCTCTGTTGGTTAAGCATCTGCCTTTGTCTCGGGTCATGATCTCAGGGTCCTGGAATTGAGCCCAATGTAGGACTCTCTGCTTGACAGGAAGCCTGCTTCTCTCTCTCCCTCTGCCCTCTACCACCCTCAACTCTTGTGTATATACTCTCTCTCTCAAATAAATAATTAAAATTTTTAAAAAGTAAAAAAGACATTTTTGCTAAAAAAATTCTATCACCTGAGCTTTCAGTGAGTCATCATCTTTTTCCTGGTGAAGGTCCTGCTTTGATGTTGATGGCTGTTGACTGATCAGGATGGTGGTTGTTGAGGTTAAGGTAGCTGTGGCAATTTCTTAAAACAGGGCAACAATTGAGCATGCTGCATCAATTGACTGACGCTTCTTTTCCCTAAGGATTTCTCTATAGCATTTTACCACAGTAGAACTTCCATCAAAATTAGAGTCATGCCTCTCAAACTTGTGCTGCTTTATCAATCAAGTTGATGTAATACTTTAAATCCTTATTGTCATTTCAGTGGTTTTCACAGCATCTTCACCAGGAGTAGATTCTATCTCAAGAAACTACTTTCTTTGCTCATTCATAAGAAGCAGCTCCTCATTTGTTCAAGTTTGATCGTGAGACTGCAGTAATCTAGTCACATCTTCAGGCTCCACTTCTTATTCTAGATCTCTTGCTATTTCTACCACATCTGTAGTTACATCCTCCACTGAAGTTCTGAAGTCCTCCAAGTCATCCCTCATCCTAATTGATGGCTGGAACCAACTTCTTCCAAACTCCTGTTAATGATGGTATTTTGGCCCCTTCCATGAATCATGAATGTTCTTAATGGCATCATGATGGTGCATCCTTCCCATAAGATTTTCAGCCTACTTTTCCTTAATCCATCAGAGGAATCACTATCCATGACAGCTATAGCCTATTAAATGTATTTCTTCAAAAAGACTTGAAAATCAAAATTCCACCTTGATCCATGGACTACAGAGTAGATGAAATGTTAACAGGCATGAAGATATTATTCTCATTGTACATCTCCATCAGAGCTCTTGGATGACCAGGTACATTGTCAGTGAAAAATAATATTTTAGAAATGGATCCTTTTTTTTTTCCTGAGCAGTAGGTCTCAACAGTGGGCTTCAAATATTCAGTAAACCATACTGTAAACAGATACACTATCATCCAGACTTTGTTTTTCCAGTTATAGAGCACAGGCAGAATACACTTAGTCTAATTCTCAAGGTCCCTAGGATTTTCAGAATGTCAAAGGAGCACTGGCTTCAACTTGGTCATCAGCTACATTAGGCAGTAGCAAGAGAGCCTATTTTTTAAAGCTTTCTAGCCAGGCTTTGACTTCTCTAGTTTTTTTTGTTTGTTTGTTTTTTGTTTTTTTGTTTTAGCGTTGACACCTTCAATTATTATCTTAGCTAGATCTTTTGGATAACTTGCTGCAGCTTCTACATCAGCATTTAGTGCTTCACCTTGTACTTTCATATTATTGAGATGGTGCCTTTCCTTAAACCTTATGAACCAGCCTCTGCTAGCTTCAGACTTTTCTTCTGCAGCTTCCTCACCTCTGTCAGTCTTAACGGAATTCAGATAGAGTCTTGCTCTGGATTAGGCTTTGGCATAAAGTAATGTGACTGGTTTCCTCTTCTATCAAGACCACTCAAACTTTCTACGTATCAGCAATAAGGCTGTTTTGCTTTCTTATCATTCATGTATCTGATGGAGGTGTACTTTTAGTTTCTTCAGAACTTTTCCTTGGCATTCAGAACTTGGCTAATTGTTAGGCACCACAGGCCTAGCTTTTGGCCTATCTTGACTTTCAATATGCCTTATTCACTAAGCTTAACCATTTCTAGCTTTTTATTTAAAGTGAGAGATATACAACTCTTCCTTTCACTTGAACTCTTAGAGGTTATAATTGGCCTAATTTAAGTATTACTGTGACTTAGGGAATACAGAGAACTAGGAGGAGAAACGGGAACAGCTGGTTGGTAGATCAGTCAAAACACACAATTTATTAAATTCATCATCTTATAGGGGTATGGTTTGTGGTGCCTTAAGACAATTACAATAGTAGCATCAAAGATCAGTGATCGCAGATCACCTGAAAAATATAATAATAATGAAAAAATTTGAAACATTGTATTACCAAATGTGATGGACACAAAGTAAGGGAATACTGTTGGGAAAATGGCGCTGATACATTTTATGATCTTCAGTTTATGAAAAACTTGTCATCTGTGAAGCACATTAAGATAAAGTGCAATAAAATGAGGTTTGCCTGTAAATTAAAAGTGATTGTGTTGATTCTTAACATTCTGTAACATGAACCTTCTTTAGGCATCTGTTTTAACATACATAACATGAATTTAACATACATTTGGCATGCAATATGTATGTATTAGCATACATTACATACATTGTGTATATTACTTTAACGGCTGGGTGTTTCCTAGAAAAGCTTTTATCTTCCACTCTCTAGTAACTTAAAATTAATATTCTAACTGCAGTTATAAAGTGAGGGAACCTATTCCCATCTCAAAAACTCCTGTTCTGAAGATTAAATGTCATTAAATAATTGAGCCTCACAGAAACAACAAAAAATATTATGCATTCAAAATATGAGTTAGTTCTTTACAAAATACTCATAAGCATTTTGGAGAATTTTGAAATAGAAAGTTGCAAAAGGGCAGAAAGAGAATGTATCTTGCTAACTCTGGTACAAAATCTAATTCTTCCTAATTCTACTTATACTTGAAATTAAGTAAATACTGATTTATGATAGCATATCAAATACTATTTTGCCTTCTCTGAAAGCATGGGGAAGTATAAGAATTTAAATATTTTTCTTCCTTATTTTTTTTTCAGGGTTAATGCAATAGAGTGGAACAAGCAATGTAAGCATCATATCTAATGTATTGTTTCCATATCTCAGTTCTTTAAACTTCATCTAAGAGTGACATCTTAATAATTGATTTTTGCTTTTTTTCTTTAAGAGTTATTTATTTTAGAGAGAGAGATAGAGGAGAGTGTGAGCATCAGCAGGGGAAGGGGCAGAGAGAAAGAGGGAGAGGATCTCAAGCTGTCCCTCACTGAGCACAGAGACTTATGTGGGACTTGATCTCATGACCCTGAGATCATGACCTGTATTCAGATCAATTCGGGCATTTAACCAACTGAGCCACCCAAGTGCCCCTTGATTACTGGTTTCTAAATTGATAGCTATTCTTTTGAAAATAAGGGAATGAAACATTCATTTTCTTTTTTCTTTTTATTTATTTTTTAAAAGATTTTATTTATTTATTTGACAGAGAGAGATACAGCAAGAGAGGAAACACAAACAGGGGAAGCAGGAGAGGGAGATGCAGGCCTCCCACTGAGCAGGGAGCTGGATGTGGGGCTCGATCCCAGGACCCCAGGATCATGACCTGAGCCATGGGGAGACACTTAACAACTGAGCCACCCAGGCACCCTGGGAATGAAACATTCATGCTGACAGATTTGATTCTGTTTATATGTATTTCTATTATGTAATAGGGATTTTGTTTATGTGGGTGCTTTTTAAGCAAGAAGAGATGTTATGTTAATGTGTTTCTTATTTTTATATTTCAGTATTCGGTGTATTCTCTATTAAACAGTGAAATTGAGCATGGATGTTTATAGAACTTATAGAACTATTTGATACATGCAGTATGATATCTATGTTAAATAAATAAATAAATAAAATACGTTTAGAAAGCCTCCATAGAAGAGTTTCCACCAAAAATTAAAAAAAAAAAGTTATTAGAATTTTTAACTCATGGACTATCACAGAATCTAGGCTTTGGGAGGAAACTCAGAAGTTGTCCATCTTACCTTCCCACTAAGAGAACAGTATAAGATCAAAGGATTAGATCTTAAACCAAACTTCAAGTATTTCCTTAAGTATAGGGTCTACATCTAGATTCAGGAAAAATAAAAATTTATATATATACCTCGTGTCACCTGGGTGGTTCAGTCTGTTGAGGGACTGACTCTTGCTTTCAGCTCAGGTCATGATCTCAGGGTTGAGATATTGAGCCCACATTGAGCGCGATGCTCAGCAGAGAGTCTGCTTGAGATTCTCTCTCTTCTTTTCTCTCTGACCCTCCCCCCATTCTCATTCTCTCTCTCTCTAAAATTAATCTTCAGGACAAATATTTTAACCCACTGAGCCACCCAGGCACCAGAATTTCAGTGTCTTAATAAATATTTATTTGTTGTTACACTGGAGCAGGTGTAGTACTCTGCTCTGCAGAGCTGTGCTGGGATCCTGCATACTTTTCCTATCTACAGCATCCTTATCTAATTCCTGTAAGATCTGTTCATTTAACTGGGCAATGGACAAAGAGAGGAATGGGAGGATTGCAATAAAAGATAGTCATGAGCGAGGCCAAAGAAGCATGTACCACTTTTTCTCACATTTGTCCAGAATGCAGTCCCATGCCCATGCCAACTAAGGACAGTGGAGAAAAATGGGCAAACTTGGTGCCCAGAAGGAAGGAAAAATGAGTTGGTGATGAATTAGTCTCTCCTATAAGGCCTTGAAGATTACTAGTATCAAAGAAAGATTATCCCCTTGGCTCCTTTTTAATCACTTCCATGTCAGCACTTAAGTATAAATGAAGAGCCATGTATGTGTGGAATCTGCAATTAAATTTGAGGATTTTAATAAGCATTCCAATTAGTAGAATGATTCTTCTCTTTGTGAGGCTCTCTGTCTGACTTATTAAAATAAGGCCGTTTTCAGTTGAAGCAATAAATAAGAAATTTTTTCAAGTGTCATTGTAATTTGGGTTATTAAAATGGGGGTGCTCAGTGGTATTAACACAACTGACTTTCCTTGCACTTTGGATTCTATACAGAGATGGTTATTGTGGGGGCTCTCATCTAAAAAACAGTTGTGAAATGCTTGTATAAAGCTGTCTTTCACCCTGGGTGACAGATATACACATTCATGCATAATGGACACACATCTGTATAAAGGTATTACCACTTGTTAAAAAAAATGACAGTATTACCCTTCAATCAAGGAATGCTATAATAGCCAAAGTCAATGTTAAGCAATTGAGATAATATTCCAAAAAATTGCTTAATTCATCTGGCATAAACTTTAATAGTGGAATTCCCCAAACATGTTTAAAAAGTTAAAGCAAGCACTTAAAATTTATGTAGGAACACCACAGAATACAGATTACCTAAAGGGAAAATGAAAATTGCTTACATTTGGGATTGGATGGGTTCCTACATTTCAATGGCCACCCACTTTATGGATACATGTGTTGCTTATATATCATTACCTTTAACACACCCAAGTTAATAGACATATTCCCATGTCCCCAGTCTTTCTCTCTTTTCTGTTTATGGAATGAACTCCAAATTCATTTGTTATCATCCCAAATTTTCTTCAATTTGGCCCTACTAGGTTTTCAACATTATTTTCCAATCTGATAGATAAATTTGGTACTCTGAGAAAAGTGTTCTTCCCTGTGTGTATGTATCTACCCTCCTTTCCCGTGCCCTCTAACATAAACAAATGGGTTTATGTTACCATAATATGATTTTTAAACGTACTTTTAACTACTAAGGCTACTGCTTCATGATCTGATCTCACTAGAAATTCTATAGTTCAGTCTGGGTTTCAAGACCAGCCAGTCTTTTTTTTTTTAATTAAATTAATTAATATATGGCGTATAATTAGTTTCAGAGGTAGAGTTCAGTGATTGATTAGTTGCGTATAACACCCAGTGCTCATCACATCACATGCCTCCTTAATGCCCAGTTACCCCATCCCTCCATCTACCTTCCCTCCACAAGCCTCAGTTTGTTTCCTATAGTTAAGAGTCTCTATGATTTGTCTCCCTCTCTGATGATGTCTTATTTTATTTTCCTCTAATTCCTCTATCCTTCTCTGTTTTGTTTCTTAAAGTCCACATACGAATGAAATCATAGGATAATTGTCTTTCTCTGATTGACTTTTTCACTTAGCATAATGCCTTCTAGTTCCATCTACATTGTTGCAAATGGCAAGATTTTTTTTGGGGGGGGGGTGTCTGAGTAATATCCCATTGTATATGTACCACAACTTCTTTATCCATTCATCTGTCAATGGACATCTGGGCTCTTTCCATAATTTGGCTATTGTGGACATTGCTGCTATAAACATTGGGGAGTTTTGACAACAATTCCCCAAGTTTTTTTTGTGTGTGGATTCTTTGGGATTTACCATATCTAGGATCATGTTGTCTAAAAAAACAAGATTATTTTATTTCTTCCTTTCCAACATGGACACCTTTTATTTCTTCATTGTTCTGGGTACAACTTCCAGTACAATGTTTAATAACAGTGATAAAAATAGACATTTTTAATTTCTGATCTTAAGGGTAAACACATAATGCCTTTAAATGTTTTGTCAACTGAAACATTTGTCCTTTTTTGTTCTAGATTTAGTAAAGATAAATAATAACTTTATAGAAGACAAGGTAACATGAAGATTTCTGATTTTTTTGAGTTTTTATTTTTATTTTTTAATTTTTATTGTGTTATGTTAGTCACCATACAGTACATTGTTAATTTTTGATATAGTGTTCCAGGATTCATTGTTTGCATGTAACACTGAGTTCTCCATGTAATCCATGCCCTCCTTAATACCCGTCATCAGGTTCTTCCATCCCCCACTCCCTTCAAAAACCTATTTGTTTCCTGGAGTCCATAGTCTTTCATGTTCGTCTCCCACTCCAATTTCTCCCCCTTCATTTTTCCCTTCTCCTGATGTCCTCCATGCTATTCCTTACTTTCCATATATAATATTTATTTTGATATTTTGATAATTGATTTTCTCACCTTGACTTATTTTCATTTAGCATAATCTCCTCCAGTCCCATCTATGTTGATGCAAAAGTTGGGTATTCATCCTTTCTAATGGCAAAGTAATATTCCATTGTGTATATGGACCACATCTTTAACCGTTCGTCTACTGAAGGGCATCTTGGGTATTTCCAACATTTTGGCTATTGTGGACATGGCTGCTATGAACAATGGGGTATATATGGCCCTTTTTTTTTTAAAGATTTTATTTATTTCTTTGACAGAGACAGATCAGAAGTAGGCAGAGAGGAAGGCAGAGAGAGGAGGAAGCAGGTTCCCTGCTGAGCAGAGAGCCCGTTGTGGGACTCGATCCCAGGACCCTGAGATCATGACCTGAGCTGAAGGCAGAGGCTTTAACCCACTGAGCCACCCAGGCGCCCACATATGGCCTTTCTTTTCACTACATCTATATATTTGGGATAAATACCCAGTAGTGCAATTGCTGGGTCATAGGGTAGTTCTATTTGTAATTTTTTGAGGAAACTCCACACTGTTTTGGGATTTCTGATATGTAAACACATACATTAAAAACCAAATATTATGTCTATGTCATTAAGATATGATACTCCATTATAATTTAACAGGGATATGATAATTGGTGAAGTTGAATAGCTTTCATATGTTTCTTGTATGTATTCTTTAGTCAATTTCTCACTCATAAATTTGTTTTTATTTTTGTTTTTGTCTTTTTTCATTAACATGCAAGTTATTATATCAAGACTATTATCCTTTGCCTATTTTATATCTTATAGCAGTATTTCCTAATGTGGTTTATATCTTTTTCCAATGCTTTTCCATACACTTTTTAAATTCTGTGATGTAAAATTTACTTATCCTTTATTTTATTATTCCAGGCTTCACATCCTTCTTTAAAAATTCTATCTTGGTAAAATAAAGTGAGTAATATTGTTGATCTCCAAAATATTTTTGGAAACTTTACAAACCCTTGAAACCCAAATGTAGGAGAATTTTATACCAACAACAAGTGATAAATTGGTAATAACATTAAAAATATGTATGAATAATTTTGGTGATCCTTGGAGATAAATAAGTTCAGGAAGAATAAATAGAAGCAATGCAAAATTTTTTCTCACATACAAAGTTTAAACATTTCCTTCTAAGGGAAAAACAGAAACTGTTGAGCATAAACTGGACAATTGTAAGTTTAGAACATGGCAACTTCTGACTCACTGTGATTTCCTTAGGACTGACATTTCTAGTATAATCCTGCCTCCATTCTGGAAATGTCTACCATCGACATCCTTCTTTGTGGCTCAGATATTGATTTTCAGAATCTCTTATTTAAAAAAAGAGCTATGACACTACTATATAGAACTCATGTAACATACACCACCAATATATTATACTTTATTACAGTTATCCTGAAAAAGTGGGGAACATAATAAAAGCCAATCCTTTAGAGATTGTTGCATACCAGACATGGTTTTAAGTGTTTTACATATATTGCCATTTTAATTGTCACATCCCATCCTTATGAAGTAGATACTATGCAGAAGCCCCATGTTATGGATGAAGATGGATGGCATAGTGTGGTTGAGTAACTTCCCCAAGGTCACAGAACTAGTCCTTTGGAGAGCCAGTATTCATACTTGGGTAGTCTGTCTCTAGACTTTGTGCACTCCGTATGACTGGCCAGTTTGGATTGGAAGAGCAATACAAGCAATATTTTGAACACAATGTTGAACAAAAAGAAGATAGAAGATACCCGATTCTGACTAGATTTAGATTTTCAAATACAGTACAAACCAAGACCTTTAAATAACCTGTACTAGGTACGGTACCATCTTTGGTGAAGGAATGTGTATTTGTTTCAGATACTGGTCTTTGACCCAACACAGTTGATATACAATATAGTTAGTATAACCTGATTAAAATTAAGAAAAACCTTAATAGAGTTTGTTAACTTGCAGATAAAAAGAAAATAAAATTCCTGGGTCAGGAGTTCTAACCCAATATGGGGAATTAAGATACTTAGCTGTCAGGCCATATATAAGATTTGTACCAAATTATGATCAAATCTAAGCAAAATGTACTGAACATTAATTGATCACAGACCTGGGTATATCAGAAGGGGAAAATTTCATTAATATAGACTATTGAAACCTTACCTCTTTCATTTAAAACTGAATATTTTATCCATTTAACCCATGTACAAGCAGCTCTGATTTTATTTGGAATCAGAAAGAAGTGATCTCAAATACAATGGCTTTAAATTAGCTAATGGCTTCAATGTGTAATACTTATCTTATGTTGTAGATCAAATCACACAAAGGCATGCAAAAACAATTGACAGAAATATAAAACTCTATGTAGTTTTAATTACTTTGGTAATTAAAGTTTAAATCAAGAACCACAGAAGTTGCAAGAGTACTGTTAAGAGAAAAGGGAGGGCAACAAGGAAGCAGAAAGGCAGCTGACAGATAGCAGAGAGACCACAGTGAGACTGGTATGGTACTCAAGGCGTATTTTCTCCATTTCACCAATTTCCCATGGGTAGGCCCTGGATATTGGGTCTTTTATCCACAATATTACTTTCTGAAGGGAATTGTTACTGTGACTGTTATATTGGTTTCTTTTCCTGTGAAGCAATGTGCAAACATCAAAGAGGTTTTCTATTAGAATCAAAGTACTCCTCAATTGGAAACCTTCTTAAATAATGGATGGCACTTGAAGATGTTGGTTGTCATTTTTAATAATTAACTATGTCTAATTTTGGCAATAACTGAACTTTTATTTTCTGTGAGAGCTTGACACACTACTTGATTTAGAGGAGGAAGAGATTTTAATATGGCACAGTGCTTAGAGCCACAAATTCTGAATAAATCTCCTACTCCACCATATGACACTTTTTTTCAGGTGAATTTTCCTCCTTTCACAGATAAATAGACATATGTAGGTAGACTGATAAGTGGGTGGGTAGGTTGATTGATTTATAGATAGACTGATGTAGGTAAGATAAAAAATACTCAAACTTTATAATAATGATTTCTTTAATTTCAAATATTTTTAAAAACACGAATTCGTTATGAATTAGAGCTAGGTAATTGTTACTAAACTGTACTGTACACAAGGATTTCATCTTATGCAACTGTGTATTCTTCAAAGTTACCAGTAAAATATTTTGAATATAGCAGGTCCTCAATAAATATTTGCTGAATTGGATTGATACATATTTTTTATTCTAATTATCCAAGTGGTTTTTTACAAGTAGTTTTTACAAAATTAAATTTACTTACATTATGTATTTGGGAAATTTGAAGTCCATGTGGTTTTGCTTGATAGGTAGCCAAGAAATTGCCCCTAACTTTGCTGTCTATAAGATTGTCTAAGTCCATATTTTAGTATTTTGGATTTGAAACAAATAGGCCTACATGAAGTAAACATTCATATGGCAGATAGTTATTATATCTTATTTACCAAACATTTATAATGAGCATGTTATGCCAGTCACTGTTCTAAGCACTTTAAAAATTACTGGGAAACGTAGTTCTAGAAAATACATAAGGGAAAATATTCAGTTTGAGAAGTTTGAATTATGCTCTATTATGTTAGTGTTTACAAAATATACTTATTCGTAGATTTCATGTTATTACAGCCATGAAGCCTAGACATCACTGGAATAAAAATGAAAACTGTTTTTGCGAGATGAGGAATTAATCATTATCATTTTATTTTTGTACCAGTTCATTTATTCATGATCTTGATCTTCTTTGGAAAATGTAGATTGAGAGTTATGATGCTCTGCCCTGTGGGAAGTGTCAAGATAGCAATCTTCTGGGAAGCTTCTCAACATTGGATTTAAGCAATGAGAGGTTGGGTTTCTGTAGATCTTGAGATAAAAGAGGCTGAATCTGTAGTTAATAAGGAAGAGGAGACAGACAGCAGAACATGTCATCATAAGCTAAGTGTGAATTTAAGAGTAAAATAGTGATCACACCCCCCTCATGATCTTGTTTAAATACATGCATGCGAATATAAAATTTTTTTGTTTATATTTACTAGTAATTTAATGCTTGTAGGTTTTATTTTATACTTCCATTATGACTAATAAAAGCATAGCAGCAGCTGATATATCATTAAGAAACTTTAGAAATGTGATCAGTTGGGGTGCCTGGGTGGCTCAGTTAGTTAAGCATCTGCCTTTGGCTTGGGTCATGGTTACAGGGTCCTGGGATCCAGCCCCGCACGGGGCTCCTTGCTCAGTGGGGAGTCTGCTTCTCTGTCTCTCTCTACCCCATGGCTTGTGCTCTCTCTCTCTTATTTACTCCCTGTCTCTCAAAGAAATACATAAAAATCTTAAAAAGATGTGATCATTTTAGGAGCAAATTACTATAGTCTCTGTATTGAGGATTTTAACTACATTTGAAAACTTAATCCTTCAGTCTAGGCACAGTTGTTGTATTTTACAAAATAGTCACATGGTTTTCTCAATATAAATTTGTATTTAGTAATTGATGGATAATCATTAATTCTCATGTTAATGTTTATTCAAATTTCCCCCTAATATTCCTTTTTTAAAAAAATTATTTTTATTTTTATTTATTTATTTGACAGAGAGAGATTACAAGCAGGCAGAGAGGCAGGCAGAGAGAGAGAGGAGGAAGCAGGCTCCCTGCTGAGCAGAGAGCCCAATGTGGGGCTCGATCCCAGGACCCTGAGAGCTGAAGGCAGAGGCTCAACCCATTGAGCCACCCAGGCATCCCTAATATTCCTTTTCTTAAACACTGCCTCTTTTCCTTCAAAACTGTAGATTATTGATGTAGCATCTTTGATGGTTTTCAAGAGTTCATTTTATATCCTCTCTAATTAACTAAGATGCTGGGTATCATATAGGAAATTTCCTGTCTTATAACTTTTTTCACAAAACTATAAAAGACCAGACTGTGGTAGATTTACTTCATTTGCAGATGCATTAGAAAACCCTGTTACTTTTATCTCATTAGAAAACCCTGTTACTTTTTCCAGATTGAAATCTAACACTGTCACCTTCAGTATGGAAAATGTTTTTTAAAAATGCATGTTTGATTATCATTTAAGACTGAAGAAATAGTGGGGGATACAGACATCTGCCACTACACATACAGATTGATAATGACTTTGCCTGTACTCTGGCCTAATGTGTATCCTGTCAGATCATTAAAACAAGAAAAGAACTCATCAGACAAAGTAAAATGGCCAGACGCTCACAGAGTGATGAAAAGACATTGTCTCTTATCTTTAAATGTTCAAAGTGTTCAAAGAAGATACTATTTATTATAAATGTAAAAAATGAATCTATCAAACCTAACTTCTACTTTAGGGATATGCCCAAGCATCCCAATCCCAAAATGTTTGCTTCTCTTTAGCTTCTGTGCTTACCCTCTCATCTTTACTGTTAGTCCTTTAACAAATTTGATGTTCTCTCGATCTTGGAATCTTGAGGATTTCAAAGATGCCCTATGCTTTTTGTAACCATTTTTGTTCACTTCATTTTCTGCCTGTGTTTAACAAATCTCTTTATTTATTTATTTTTAATTTTTTGACTTTATTTTATTTTTTCAGTGTTCCAAGATGCATTGTTTATGTACTACTATATTACATGATTTTTGGTCCCTTCCTATGTTTTAGTCTCTCAGATTCCTTCCAGCAATATTTTGTTTTCATGTCATCTTGGGCCTTATGATCAGCCGTTTAGATTTGTTCTCACCACCAACTGAAAGACTCCCTTGGCCCTTGATATTTCACCCCTGGTCTCTTGGTAGAGAACTCTGTGTCCTTTACTGTCCATACTGTCCACATTCCTCCTAGAGTGCTGAGAGAACTAGCAAAATCATGGTCATGATTTCCCATGAATGACTCATTTTCATAAATGATTGACTTAATTCTGGGGGAAGAAACAACTCATACACGTAGATATTTTAACAGTTGAAACTAAAGAAATGTCTTCAATTTTGAGTGAAAAAAATCTAAGCTCAAACAAAGCATCTTTGTTTAGTTCTAAAATTAAAAGGATTGGATGAACCTAAAGAAAGTAAATCCTTGTTAAATATAGACTTACATAATTATCTTATTTCTTCAACTGTTAATCATATATTTTAATGGATAGAGCAGTAGACTGGGGACAAGGGAATTAATTAGTAGGAAATTGAATTAATTATTACACAATGTACATCTATTTCTATCATTGGTTGGAAGAACAAGTGAAAGCATTTTTTTAATATTGAAATTTATGATGTACTAATTCCCCTATCCTGAAATACATCATTCTCTTTATGTTTGTGTGCATTAGCTTACAATATAACCATTTAAATATAAAACGTATCTGTGTTTGGGATATTCCGGGGCCCTTGACTTTGGAAATGAAATTCATGGCAAAATGCAGCTATTTTTAATATGTTCAACTTGAATTGAACTTTTTCACATTATAGACCTCTCAGATATATCATTATCCTATAGTAGTTTTGTGCAAGTATATTATTCATTTCATTAGTACTGAATCTTAAACAAAACATTTTCAATTTTCACATAATGCAGTTTAAAATGATGAGCTCTGGTTCTTTGGGGAATTATTCAAATTATAGAAGTCAGAGAAGTAATGTGTGTCAGCTACAAAGCCCTAGGGATCTTAACAGAAAAAAACATCTCTTCGAACCATAAAAATAAATGCTGATACAAAGAATATCCTTTATGCTCAAAGAAAAATGAACTTTATATAATGAACAATAAAAGATTGAATCTAGTGTCTGTTTTATTTTTTTCTGCACTAATTGCTCCTATAACAAATCTGAAAAGTGAGCTCTATATGGTTATTACAACAAGCACATTAGCTTAGGAAGTTACTCTAGAAAATTCAGAATGCAGCAGTCCTCCCTTCATAAATTTCAAAAAAAAAAGGGGGGGGGCATTTTGTATGTATAGATAGACTTGTTACTTATATGTGATATATGGAAGCTCTTAATCGTAGTCCAAAATAGTCCAGCTTCTTTATATGGTTAAAAGTAGCTGTTTGTTTCCTGAGGCTCCACCTGTTTGAACTTAAGTTTTAGAAATTCCTTACATGATGGTTGTAGATATTATATAGTAACAGTATCAAGGTCAAATAACTTAGGGAAGACAAATAAAAATGCAAACAGCAAACATTGCCCCTTGGATTTTAATTCTCTACTGAAAGACCAAAAAGAAAACTTACTATGATACTGTTATTTAAAGCATTTGCTGGTTGTCTGAATTAGGTCATTAGGAGTTCAGAAGGAGATTGGAATTGTATGCTTCCATAATGAATGTGAGGATGTATCAGGAGAAATAGTAGTGAAGGGTGAGGGAATAGTGAGGCGGAGTAAAGGGGACCTAACACTTGATATCAGGAGAAGGGAGGTAAAGAAGAAAGTGATATTTTCATATATGTGCCTTACATGTATATTGTTAAGTATATACAGACCTGAGGACAAATATAAAATTATTAAGATTTATGAAATCTGAATTTCATTAATATTAATATAATATTAAGATTTATCAAATCTTATTTGATTGAAATTCCTTATCAATCAAATTAAGCATTTGAAGGTATGTCTCTTATCTTTAGGAAATCTATCAGATATAAATGTGTGCATTTACCACCCTGTGATATTTATTCATTGAATTCACTATTCTAAAAAGTTTATTTTGTGTTAAATTAATATGTCTCCTGTAGAGAATCCATGTATTTTTTTTTATTAGGTAGGTAAAAGGTGTAAGGAGACTTTACAATAGGATATATTGGACTCTATGGAAACTATATGAAAAAATGTAAGCATTAGACCCACCAAGTCAGTGGTTATACATTTCTGGACTGTTCTGTTAAATGTTATTGAGGTTGATTTTTTTTTTTTTTTTTAATCCTTTCTGGGTATTTTTTTTAAAGTGTTTTGGATGACAAGAAAAATAAAATATTGGATAAAGTTTTTAAAAATTGCTTTGTTATTACTTAAGCTGCACTCTGTAGATTTATTGATGATTTCATGCTTTCTCAGAGTTGTGTGTGGGATTATCCTGTACATTTCCATGTAGCTTTATTAGAATATGGATGACTGAAAAAGCCTTAAGAATTATTTCCTTTTGGGAGGAGTCAAGATGGCGGAGAAGTAGCAGGCTGAGACTACTTCAGGTAGCGGGAGATCAGCTAGATAGCTTATCTAAAGATTGCAAACACCTACAAATCCAACGGGAGATTGAAGAGAAGAAGAACAGCAATTCTAGAAACAGAAAATCAACCACTTTCTGAAAGGTAGGACTGGCGGAGAAGTGAATCCAAAGCGACGGGAAGATAGACCGCGGGGGGAGGGGCCGGCTCCCGGCAAGCGGCGGAGCAACGGAGCACAAAATCAGAACTTTTAAAAGTCTGTTCCGCTGAGGGACATCGCTCCAGAGGCTTAACTGGGGTGAAGCCCACGCGGGGCCAGTGTGGCCTCAGGTCCCGCAGGGTCACAGAAGGATCAGTGTGTCTGAGTGTCGCAGAGCTTGCAGGTATTAGAACAGGGAAGCCGGCTACAAAGACTGAGCCAAGGAGTGAGCTCACAGCTCGGGCTTACCTTGAACCGGTCGCAGGCTCGGTGAGCTCGGAGCGCGGCCGGAGGCCAGGCAGACGGGAGTAATTGGGCGCTGTTCCCTGAGGGCGCACTGAGGAGTGGGGCCCCGAGCTCTCAGCTCCTCCGGGCCGGAGACTGGGAGGCCGCCATCTTCATTCCCGTCCTCCGGAACTCTACGGAAAGCGCTCAGGGAACAAAAGCTCCCGAAAGCAAACCCAAGCGGATTACTCAGCCCGGCCCCTGGTAAGGGCGGTGCAACTCCGCCTGGGGCAAAGACACTTGAGAATCACTACAACAGGCCCCTCCCCCAGAAGATCAACAAGAAACCCAGCCAGGACCAAGTTCACTTACGAGGAGTGCAGTTTCAATACTAAGGAGAGCAGCGGAATTCCAGAGGAGGAGAAAGCAAAGCACGGAACTCATGGCTTTCTCCCCATGATTCTTTAGCCTTGCAGTTAATTTAATTTTTTTCTTTTTCAATTTTTTTTCTCTTCTTCTGCTAATTTTTTTTAACTTTTACCCTTTTCTTTTTTAACGTTTTTTAACTAGTTTATCTAATATATATATATTTTTTTCCTTTTTATATTTTTTCATTATTCGTTTTCTTTTATTTCTTTTTTCTTTTTTCTTTTCTTTTTTTTTTCTTTCTGAACCTCTTTTTATCCCCTTCCCCCCCCTCACTATTTGGGATCTCTTCTGATTTGGCTAAAGCATATTTTCCTGGGGTTGTTGCCACCCTTTTAGTATTTTACTTACTCCTTCATATACTCTTACCTGGACAAAATGACAAGGTGGAAAAATTCACCACAAAAAAAAAGAACAAGAGGCAGTACCAAAGGCTAGGGACCTAATCAATAGAGACATTGGTAATATGTCAGATCTAGAGTTCAGAATGACGATTCTCAAGGTTCTAGCTGGGCTCGAAAAAGGCATGGAAGATATTAGAGAAACCCTCTCGGGAGATATAAAAGCCCTTTCTGGAGAAATAAAATAACTAAAATCTAATCAAGTTGAAATCAAAAAAGCTATTAATGAGGTGCAATCAAAAATGGAGGCTCTCACTGCTAGGATAAATGAGGCAGAAGAAAGAATTGGTGATATAGAAGACCAAATGACAGAGAATAAAGAAGCTGAGCAAAAGAGGGACAAACAGCTACTGGACCACGAGGGCAGAATTCGAGAGATAAGTGACACCATAAGACGAAACAACATTAGAATAATTGGGATTCCAGAAGAAGAAGAAAGAGAGAGGGGAGCAGAAGGTATATTGGAGAGAATTATTGGAGAGAATTTCCCCAATATGGCAAAGGGAACAAGCATCAAAATCCAGGAGGTTCAGAGAACCCCCCCTCAAAATCAATAAGAATAGATCCACACCCCGTCACCTAATAGTAAAATTTACAAGTCTTAGTGACAAAGAGAAAATCTTGAAAGCAGCCCGGGAAAAGAAGTCTGTAACATACAATGGTAAAAATATTAGATTGGCAGCAGGCTTATCCACAGAGACCTGGCAGGCCAGAAAGAGCTGGCATGATATATTCAGAGTACTAAATGAGAAAAACATGCAGCCAAGAATACTATATCCACTAGGCTATCACTGAAAATAGAAGGAGAGATTAAAAGCTTCCAGGACAAACAAAAACTGAAAGAATTTGCAAACACCAAGCCAGCTCTACAGGAAATATTGAAAAGGGTCCTCTAAGCAAAGAGAGATCCTAAAAGTAGTAGATCAGAAAGGAACAGAGACAATATACAGTAACAGTCACCTTACAGGCAATACAATGGCACTAAATTCATATCTCTCAATAGTTACCCTGAATGTTAATGGACTAAATGCCCCAATCAAAAGACACAGGGTATCAGAATGGATAAAAAAACAAAACCCATCTATATGTTGCCTACAAGAAACTCATTTTAAACCCGAAGACACCTTCAGATTTAAAGTGAGGGGGTGGAAAAGAATTTACCATGCTAATGGACATCAGAAGAAAGCAGGAGTGGCAATCCTTATATCAGATCAAATAGATTTTAAACCAAAGACTATAATAAGAGATGAGGAAGGACACTATATCATACTCAAAGGATCTGTCCAACAAGAAGATCTAACAATTGTCAATATCTATGCCCCTAACGTGGGAGCAGCCAACTATATAAACCAATTAATAACAAAATCAAAGAAACACATCGACAATAATACAATAATAGTAGGGGACTTTAACACTCCCCTCACTGAAATGGACAGATCATCCAAGCAAAAGATCAACAAGAAATTAAGGCCTTAAATGACACACTGGACCAGATGGACATCGCAGATATATTCAGAACATTTCATCCCAAAGCAACAGAATACACATTCTTCTCTAGTGCACATGGAACATTCTCCAGAATAGATCACATCCTTGGTCCTAAATCAGGTCTCAAACGGTATCAAAAGATTGGGATCATTCCCTGCATATTTTCAGACCACAATGCTCTGAAGCTAGAACTCAATCGCAAGAGGAAATTTGGAAAGAACCCAAATACATGGCGACTAAACAGCATCCTTCTAAAGAATGAATGGGTCAACCAGGAAATTAAAGAAGAATTGAAAAAATTCATGGAAACAGCGATTTCTGCCTAGTTTATTGTCTAGTTAACTTTAGTTTAATGACCTTTTAAAAGTTGGCATTGTAAATAAAACAAGTTGAAAAAAGTTTTCTGAAATAGAATTAACAACGTATTATCTTTATTCATGAGTTGGAAACTGGAAAAAGGCTACTTGAGGTAAATGCTTTGAGTGGGATTATTAGGGTGTCTTCCAGCTTCCTGGAGTCAAGGAGTACCACTGATATTGATTAGCCTGTATGTAGCAGGGCTCCCTTAATTGGATCTAAGGACTTGTTTTTGCATTTTTAATTCTCGGCTTTGAATATGTTGGCTAGAGACTGAGTTACTACTAAATTTGTGGTTCGGGGGGAAATGTAACTAGCCAGTCTGTTAGCTTTTCGATTAAAAAAGACAAATAACCAAAAAAAAAAAAAAATCATGGAAACAAATGGTAATGAAAATACAACGGTTCAAAATCTGTGGGACACAACAAAGGCAGTCCTGGGAGGAAAATATATAGCGGTACAAGCCTTTCTCAAGAAACAAGAAAGGTCTCAGGTACACAACCTAACCCTACACCTAAAGGGGCTGGAGAAAAAACAAGAAAGAAACCCTAAACCCAGCAGGAGAAGAGAAATCATAAAGATCAGAGCAGAAATCAATGAAATAGAAACCAAAAAAAACAATAGAACAAATCAACGAAACTAGGAGCTGGTTCTTTGAAAGAATTAATAAGATTGATAAGCCCCTGGCCAGACTTATCAAAAAGAAAAGAGAAAGGACCCAAATCAATAAAATCATGAATGAAAGAGGAGAGATCACAACTAACACCAAAGAAATACAGACAATTATAAGAACATATCATGAGCAACTCTATGCCAACAAATTTGACAATCTGGAAGAAATGGATGCATTCCTAGAGACATATAAACTACCACAACTGAACCAGGAAGAAAGAGAAAGCCTGAACAGACCCATAACCAGTAAGGAGATTGAAACAGTCATCAAAAATCTCCAAACAAACAAAAGCCCAGGGCCAGATGGCTTCCTGGGGGGAATTCTACCAAACATTTAAAGAAGAACTAATTCCTATTCTCTTGAGACTGTTCCAAAAAATAGAAATGGAACGAAAACTTCCAAACTCATTTTATGAGGCCAGCCTCACCTTGATCCCCAAACCAGACAAGGATCCCATCAAAAAAGAGAACTACAGACCAATATCCTTGATGAACACAGATGCAAAAATTCTCACCAAAATACTAGCCAATAGGATTCAACAGTACATTAAAAGGATTATTCACCACAACCAAGTGGGATTTATTCCAGGGCTGCAAGGTTGGTTCAACATCTGCAAATCAATCAATGTGATAAAACACATTAATAAAAGAAAGAACAGGAACCATATGATACTCTCAATAGATGCTGAAAAAGCATTTGAGAAAGTACAGCATCCCTTCCTGATCAAAACTCTTCAAAGTGTAGGGATAGAGGGCACATACCTCAATATTATCAAAGCCATCTATGAAAAACCCATCGCAAATATCATTCTCAATGGAGAAAAACTGAAAGCTTTTCCACTAAGGTCAGGAATATGGCAGGGATGTCCGTTATCACCACTGCTATTCAACATAGTACTAGAAGTCCTAGCCTCAGCAATCAGACAACAAAAAGAAATTAAAGGCATCCAAATCGGCAAAGAAGAAGTCAAACTATCACTCTTCGCAGATGATATGATACTATATGTGGAAAAGCCAAAAGACTCCACTCCAAAACTGCTAGAACTTGTACAGGAATTCAGTAAAGTGTCAGGATATAAGATCAATGCACAGAAATCAGTTGCATTTCTCTACACCAACAACAAGACAGAAGAAAGTGAAATTAAGGAGTCCATCCCATTTACAATTGCACCCAAAACTATAAGATACCTAGGAATAAACCTAACCAAAGAGACTAAGAATCTATACACAGAAAACTATAAAGTACTCATGAAAGATATTGAGGAAGACACAAAGAAATGGAAAAATGTTCCATGCTCCTGGATTGGAAGAATAAATATTGTGAAAATGTCTATGCTACCTAAAGCAATCTACACATTTAATGCAATTCCTATCAAAGTACCATCCATTTTTTTCAAAGAAATGGAACAAATAATCCTAAAATTTATATGGAACCAGAAAAGACCGCGAATAGCCAAAGGAATATTGAAAAAGAAAGCCAGAGTTGGTGGCATCACAATTCCAGACTTCAAGCTCTATTACAAAGCTGTCATCATCAAGACAGCATGGTACTGGCACAAAAACAGACACATAGATCAATGGAACAGAATAGAGAGCCCAGAAATAGACCCTCAACTCTATGGTCAACTAATCTTCAACAAAGCAGGAAAGAATGTCCAATGGAAAAATGACAGCCTCTTCAATAAATGGTGTTGGGAAAATTGGACAGCCACATGCAGAAAAATGAAATTGGATCATTTCCTTACACCACACACAAAAATAGACTCAAAATAGATGAAGGACCTCAATGTAAGAAAGGAATCCATCAACATCCTTGAGGAGAACACAGGCAGCAACCTCTTCGACCTCAGCCGCAGCAACATCTTCCTAGGAACATCGCCAAAGGCAAGGGAAGCAAAGGCAAAAATGAACTATTGGGATTTTATCAAGATCAAAAGCTTTTGCACAGCAAAGGAAATAGTTCACAAAACCAAAAGACAACTGACAGAATGGGAGAAGATATTTGCAAACGACATATCAGATAAAGGGCTAGTGTCCAGAATCTATAAAGAACTTAGCAAACTCAACACCCAACGAACAAATAATCCAATCGAGAAATGGGCAGGAGACATGAACAGACATTTCTGCAAAGAAGACATCCAGATGGCCAACAGACACATGAAAAAGTGCTCCATATCACTCGGCATCAGGGAAATACAAATCAAAACCACAATGAGATACCACCTCACACCAGTCAGAATGGCTAAAATTAACAAGTCCGGAAATGACAGATGCTGGCGAGGATGTGGAGAAAGGGGAACCCTCCTACACTGTTGGTGGGAATGCAAGCTGGTGCAACCACTCTGGAAAACAGCATGGAGGTTCCTCAAAATGTTGAAAATAGAACTACCCTATGACCCAGCAATTGTACTGCTAGGTATTTACCCTAAAGATACAAACGTAGTGATCCTAAGGGGCACGTGCACCCGAATGTTTATAGCAGCAATGTCTACAATAGCCAAACTAT
The DNA here is from genome assembly GCF_010015895.1 of Lontra canadensis. Lineage (NCBI taxonomy): Eukaryota > Metazoa > Chordata > Mammalia > Carnivora > Mustelidae > Lontra > Lontra canadensis. The sequence goes on from NW_022631017.1 coordinate 18,758,339, forward strand.
GGAAAGAACCTAGATGTCCATCAACAGACGAATGGATAAAGAAGAAATGGTATATATATACAATGGAATACTATGCAGCCATCAAAAGAAATGAAATCTTGCCATTTGCGACAACGTGGATGGAGCTAGAGGGTATCATGCTTAGCGAAATAAGTCAATCGGAGAAAGACAACTATCATATGATCTCCCTGATATGAGGGAGAGGAGATGCAACATGGGGGATTAATGGGGTAGGAGAAGAGTAAATGAAACAAGTTGGGATTGGAAGGGAGACAAACTATAAGTGACTCTTAATCTCACAAAACAAACTGAGGGTTGCTGGGGGGGAGGGGGTTTGGGAGAGGGGGGGTGGGGTTATGGACATTGGGTAGGGTATGTGCTATGGTGAGTGCTGTGAAGTGTGTAAACCTGGAGATTCACAGACCTGTACCCCTGGGGGGGAAAAAAAATATATGTTCATAAAAAATAAAATTAAAAAAAAAAAGAAAAAAAGAATTGTTTCCTTTTACTTTGTTTTGATTTTTTTTTTTCGTTTAGTAGAGTCTTTAAAATATTTTTATTTAAATTCCAGTTGGTTAATATACTTTAAGCTCCTTCTTAATGTAACCTAGTTTTACCTAATCTACTGATAATGTTCAGTAACCTAATATGAATGGGTTAGAGATGACTTCATGACCAGCCTTGGTATTTCATCTGATTTTATACCCAACAGTAATTCAGAGATTATTCAGCAAGACCAACATGATCTGCAAATGTGTGGTTTTGTTTTGTTTTGTATCCTCAAATCTTGTGCCGTGTTCAATTTATGGTTAGGCAAAACCATTGTCCCTTCATTAAGGGTTCACCCCTATTCTGATGCTCTTCTGTTGCACTTGCCCTAGTCTAAATGGGCAGACAGAACAGTTTATGATGAGACCAAACAGTATATTTCCCATGCCGTGAAAAGTGTGAAACTAATAATCAAAGGTAATAATACTTATGTGAAAAAAAGTCAAAAATTAAGTGAAATCTGTAAGCTTTTCATTGTAGCTTAGGGAAAAAAAAAACGTAAAAGCTATGTAGCTGTGAATCTTCAAGTATCGCACTATGTGTATCAGAACCATCAAAGACATTTGCTTAAAAACAGGATTGCTGGACCCTGCTCCAAGCACACTGACTCAGAATCTCTGAAGACAGAGCACAGGAAAGTGCATTTTAAAAAAGATTTTATTTATTTATTTGACACAGAGAGAGAGGTCACAAGTAGGCAGAGCAGCAGGCAGAGGTAGAGGGGGAAGCAGGCTCCCTGCTAAGCAGAGAGCCCAATGCGGGGCTCAATCCCAGGACCCTGAAATCATGACCTGAGCCGAAGACAGAGGCTTAACCCACTGAGCCACCCAGGCGTCCCAGGAAAGTGCATTTTTTAACACCTTTTCCAGCCAAAGTCTGATGACCACTTTCCAAAAAGTGTACTTTCACATACCAAGTTCAATTTCTGTTTCTCTATCTTGATACCATCTTGACATCTGCCTCTCATCTTTTCATCTTTTTTTAACTTTAATTTGTCATCTGTAGTGCATGCATGTGAAACCATTTGTTTCACATAACTTCCCTTATCAAGATGTTTTCCTGCACCCCAAACATCCTTTTCCTCTTCCCCCTCCTTCTAAGAATTTTCACTAAGTCATTTGGAATTCTTGCTCTGTGAAGGAATAGCTACATATCCCAACTTGTTTCCTGGATTCTTTGAGTTAACTTCCTTTCCCTAAACAAGTTGTTAATAAGAATACAATCTGGGGGCACCTGGGTAGGTTGGTGGGTTAAGCCTTTGCCTTCAGCTCAGGTCATGGTCTCAGGGTCCTGCAATCAGGCCCCTGATTCGGGCGGGGGGAGCCTGAATTTGCTCGGTGGGGAGCCTCCTACACCCTCTCTCTCTGCCTGCCTCTCTACCTACTTGTGATCTCTCTCTCTCTGTCAAATAAATAAAATCTTAAAAAAAAAGAAGAAGAAGAAGAAGAAAAAGAAGAATACAGTTTGACCTGAAACATGCTATAAATGAAATTACATATTCTTACTTGTTTCCTGTGTCATGGAACTAGTGGATCTTTCCTTATCTCCTCACCATAGATTCAATATTTTTCTTCTTTTATCTTATTGCAAATAACATACAAAAAAATACATATATAATGATTCTGGAAAGTAAAAGTACCTCATAATTCTAGAGCTGAGAGCTAAAAAAAAAAAAGTAAAAAATCACTGATTCTGCACCTTACCTGAATTGAGTCCTCTAACCTTGTATCAAGCTTTAACCAGAGGAGCAAAACCAGGAGGAGAAATATATTAGGAGATTTATTACAAGGACTTGACTCACCAGATTGTAGGGACTTAGTAGGCAAGTCTGAAATCTGTAGGGCATGCTATAAGGAAGGGGAGACTAGAACTCTTGAGACTGAATATTCTGCCACAAGATAATGACTCTTCTCAGGGAATCCTCAGCTCTGCCTTTCATGTGATTGAATCAGGCACACTCAGATTATCTAAAATAATCACCTTATTCAACATCAACTGATTATGGACTTTAATCACATCTACATAATACCTGTGTGGTAACACATAGCTTGCTGTTTGATTGTGTAACTGAGGTCTGTAGGCTGGCCAAATGAACAGATCAAAAAAAAAAAAAATTACAAGCAATGTTGGAGTTTTTGTTTATTTGATGTAATGATTTCTGTATTGGTGGTCATAGCAAAAATTATTTCCTAAATAGAAGTTTTTATGCATATGAGGTACTTAAGTTTATCCTTTTTCTGGAAATTATTCCCCCAGAGAATACTATAAGTCTATGATTCACTGGTGAGCCTATTGGTCAATAGTTGATAGAATTTATAGCTGTGTTTCCAGTCTTTAAATGGCTCTCTCAGAGTCATCAAAATCCATACTTAAATGCCATGTTCAATATAATTAAATATTTAAAAGTTATAGAAAATCTCTTAAGCTTTGTCCCGATTCCCCTCATAACAGCTTGATTAGGGGAAACACTTACTTACAAACAGCTCTGGACAAATAATAAAAAAAAAAATTATTCCTGAAAGATTTATAATAATTTGGAGAATCATTTTAACTAAACATCAAATTCCCTAGTATAACATTGATTTATATGACAGCCATATCATTTTTACTGTCAACCAAAAGCAGACAGGCTTAGGGATTTTGTGTGCGTGTGTTAGGTGCTCACATCAAGAAGAAATAAACAACATTTCATATTATCAGAAATCAAGTAACAAAGCATGAGATTGTTGAAAAATAAAAGGTCACTGGGGCGCCTGGGTAGCTCAGTGGGTTAAAGCCTCTGCCTTTGGCTCAGGTCATGATCCCAGGGTCCTGGGATCGAGCCCAGCATCGGGCTCTCTGCTCCACAGGGAGCCTGCTTCCTCCCCTCTCTCTCTCTGCCTGCCTCTCTGCCTACTTGTGATTTCTCTCTCTCTGTCAAATAAATAAAATCTTAAAAAAAAAAAAAGAAAGAAAAGGTCACTAATGTATTTAACATGGCTTTGGGTGTGAAAAATAGGAACCTTTTAAAGGATTTGTGTTCTGAACCAGTTATGTCCTTTGATGATTTAAATAAATGGAAACCCAGAGAAATGGATTTCCATATTGGACCGAGATTCTTTTTGCCTGTTAATATTGCAAAAACAACTGCTAATTGTGCAAATATGGTTATCTGTGTTTAAAAAGAATGCAAACCACGTGATACACAACTGTCCTGGGACAAATTTATGATGGCAAAATGCCAGAAACAAGCATGTTTTTCCTTTTTTGTGGTAATTACTGCCCTCTTGAATGTTGCACAGGGAAGGAGGAAAGCCTTTTATCATTGTTCTCCCAACTCAGACATAATAGCACAGCATGTCAGGAACACAATGAGCCTTCACATTATGGCCGCTTGGTATTTTGATGTCTATATTATCTTTTGGAGTTTATTCCTTTTACTGGAAATATTGAGGATCAGTAGGCATGTTTCCTAAAATTATTAATTATGTAAAATGTATTAACTATAATCTCCTTGTTCCAAAACTCCCTGGCGCTGCACATGGATACATAGAAGTGTGTCCTTGGTGGAAATAGTAAACAACAGAGACCTTGGACAGTAGCTCTACCAAGGGCTGTTCTTCTGGTAGCTATTTCTTCAAGGAGACCGTCTCCAGTCCTACATAATGAGAGATTAGCAGGCTCTCCTATTTGTTCTAAGCTTCTTGCATTACTTACTAGATATCGGAGGGCTATTCTGATGCTCAAATGAGATGAGGTATGTAAAGCACTATGTAAATTATAAACACACACGTTAGTAATTATGTTAGAGGATTTTAACCATTCAGATGAAAAGTGAGGCATTCAGTCTTGTATGCAAATGTTTGACATCATGTAGACAAACCATTTGAATGACAGGCTGAATTTCTTATTTGTCTTTGGAGACTTGACATCATGTAACTGTTTTGAACATACTGGAATATTTTATCGAATAGTAACTAGTCTGGCAGGTTGTTTTTTGAAGACATTTGTTGGAAGAATAAATTCTTTTTATAGTGGCTCTATAATTGACATTTTTGAATTTTCTTTTTGCATTAAATATGTTTAGTATGGCAATGTATTTTGGAGCTGCAAATTGTCAATAAGCGTATACCCAGATTGTTAATAAGCATATATAGTGGTAAGTGATTCAGTGTAAATTTCAACCAGAAAATATTCGTCTTCTCAGATGACAGGGTGTCAGACCAGAAAAATTACATGTAAAATTAAGACATTGATAGAGAGTTCCTTTCTGACACCTCCTACCCTGCCAGCTCCACCCCTCTGTTTGTTACTTGTGTGGTCATTTTTAAAAAAATTCTTTCTCTTAATAGACTTTATTTCTTAGAACAGTTTTAGATTCACAGCTAAATTGAGCAGAGAATAGAGAAAGAACCCGTAAAGCGTCTTTCCCCACGTCATGACCTCCTTCACCATCAGCATCCCATACTAGAGTGCTGGGTTTATTACAGGTGATGAGCCAACACTGACAGACATCATCAACCAAAGTCCATAGTTCACATTAAAATTCCTTCATGATGTTGGACATTCTCTGAGTTTGGACAAAGGCATACTAACATTCACTCACCATTGTAATATAACACAGAATATTTACACTACCCAGAAATCCTAGTGCTCTCCCTGTTCATCCTTTCCTGCCCCTGAACCTCTAGCAACCACTGTGGATTTTTTGTCGTTATTCTTGTTTTTTTATTTATTATTATTATTATTTTTTTACTGTCTCTGTAGTTTTGCCTTTTCCAGGATGACATAGAGTTGGAATCATACTAGACTTGTGTTATCATGTACCTTGTGAGTGCATGACTGAGGTTGGCTTCTTTCACTTAGTAACATTCCAGTTAAGTTTCCTGTCTTTTCATGGCTTGATAATGTATTTTCTTTTTAGTCCTGAATGATACTTTGCTGTATCATCATACCAGAGCTTCTCCATCTACCTACTGAAAGGCATTTTGGTTGTTGCCAAGTTTGCGCAATTATAAATAACACTGCTATAAACACCCATGCGCAGATTTTTGTGTGGACATAAGTTTTCAGTACCTTATGCTAAAATTGTTGGATTATATGGTATAAAATAATGTTTAGTTTTTGGAGAACCTGCTAAATTGTCTTACAATGTGGCCGTACCATTATGCATTCCCACCAGCAAGGAATGAGAGAGTTCCTATTCCTTGTCAGCACTGGGTGTTGTCAGTATTCTAGATTTTGGCCAATTTTAATAGGTATGTAATGGTATCTCATTGTTTTAATTTGCATTTCCCTGGGGACATATGATGTGGAGCATCTTCTCATGTGCTTATTTGCCATCTGTGTGTGTCTTCTTTGGAGAGGTATCTTTTAAGATCTTTGGTACATTTTTAATGGATTATTTGTTTTCTTACCATTAAAATGTGAGATTATTATTATTTTTAATATCTTAGATAATAGTACTTTATTAGATGTGTCCTTTGCAAATATTTTCCTCCAGTCTGTGGCTTGTCTTTTCATTCCCTTGGCATTTTCTTTCACAGAGCAGAAAATTTTAAAGTTTTTTTTTTTCTTTCATATTATCATGCCTTTGGTGTTGTCTCTAAAAAGCCATTGCCATATCAAAGGTCATCTAGATTATTTCCTGTGTTACATTTTAGGGGTTTTGTAGTTTTGCATTTACACTTAGGTCTGTGACTGATTAATTTTTACATGGGGCGCCTGGGTGGCTCAGGGCATGGTCTCAGGGTCCTGGGATCAAGCCCTGCATTGGGCTCTCTGCTCAGCGGGGAGCCTGCCTCCCCCTCCCTTTCTGCCTGCCTCTCTGCCTACTTGTGATCTCTCTCTCTCTCTCTCTCTCTGTGTCAAATAAATAAATAAAATCTTTTAAAAAATTAAAAAAAATAAATTAATTTTTACAAAAGGGGCAAAGTCTCTGTCTATATTCTTTTTTTTTTCTTTTTTGCATATGGATGTTTAGTTGTTCCAGCACCATTTGCCAAAAAGCCTACCTTTTTTCTATTGTATTGTCTTTGCTCCTTTGTCAAAGGTCAGGTAGTCACCTTTGTATTTATGTGGTCTATTTTGGGGCCTACTATTCTGTTCCATTGATCTATTTGTCTCTTCTTTCACCAATACCACAGTGTTACTATAGATTTATAAGTTTTAAAGTTGTATAGTGTCAAAAAATAAATAAAATTTCATAATGTCAGTTCTTGGATTCATTCTCCTTCAATATTGTGTTGGCTATTCTATGTCTTTTACCCCTAATATGCTATGATATGAATATTTGTATCTCTGCCCCTCCATCAATATGTCAAAACCTAACTCCCAAGGTAATGATAATAAGAGGTGAAACCATTGAGAGATGATTAAATCATGAAGGTAGAACGCTTATGAATGGGATTAATGTCCTTATGAAGGAGGTCTTCCATATCTCTCTCTCCCCTTGTACGCTGAGGTTACAAAAAGTTTGAAACCTGAAAAAGAACCCTTACTTGGCCATGCTAGTACCCCGATGTTGGAATACCACCCTCCAGAAATGTGAGAAATAAATTCTGTTTGTAAGCCACCCAGTATTTTGTATTTTGTTAGAGCAGCACAAAGGGACTTAGACACTATGAAAACTTCATAATTGGGGCACCCTGCTGACTCAGTCTGTAGAGCCTGGGACACATGATCTCAGTGTCATGAGTTCAAGCTCCACATTGAGCCTAGAGCTTACTTAAAACTAAAGAAAAACAAAAACAAAAAAAAATACTTTAAAATACTTTATTTTTTAAAAGATTTTATTTATTTATTTGAGATAGAGTGAGAAAGAGAGCACAAGCAGGGGGAGAGGGGCAGTGGGAGAGGTAGAAGTAGATTCCCTGCAAAGCAGGGAGCCTGACACAGGGCTCTATCCCAGAACTCCGGGACCATGACTTGAGGTGAAGGCAGATGCTTAACTGGCTGATCCACTCAGGTTCCCCTTTAAAACATTTTAAGAGTTCATCAGTATCCACAAAATAACTCACAGAGATTTTGATTAGGGTTGAGATGACATTAAATCTATAGATCAAGCTGGGAAGAACTGACATCTTGACAAGGTTGAGTCTTCCTATCCATGAACATGGAATATTTCTCCATTCATTTAGTTTATTGATTTCATCAAGTTTTTGTACTTTTTCCTCACAGAGATCCTGTAGTTGTCTCCATTTTTAACTGTCTATAAAAATTTCCAAAAATAAACTTGTAACTTATATCCAAGTTAATATAAAAGACTTAAAGAATTATTTAATTTTCTATATAATAAAGTTATATCTATTTCACAAATTCTGAAGCAATATGTGATGTTATACTTTTTTTGATATTCTGGCAAATGTATAAAGTGAGTTTTTAAATCTCTTTCAGTCTGTGTCTATATGATTATGTTATGTCATATTTATTTGTTTTTCACCTAGATGGTTTCACCTCATCTAGTTTATCATTTTCCTCATTTTATGGTTAGTGTTTTGGGTGTCATTTCTAACAATGTTTGTCTATCTCAGGGACTCAAATATTCTGTTTTTTGTTTATGAGATATTTCATATATGGAATATTTTAAATTAGAGATTGAAGTTCTTCTTTTATCACCCTCCAATGAGTTATCCTGAGATTTTTTTTAAAGATTTATTTAATAGGGAGAGAGAGAGTGTTTGCTGGGGAAGGGGCAGAAGGAGAGAATTTTTCACAGAGACTCTCTGGTAAGTGAGGACCCTGACATGGGGCTCAATCCCACAACCAATAGATCATGACCTGTGCCTAAACCAAGAGCCAGATGCTTAACCCACACCCAGATGACCCTAGCCTGAGACTTTTATTAAAAATCACTTGTTGTAGATCTTTATCTGGACTGTTTATTCTTCCTCATTGATCTTATATTTATCGTTGTACCAATACTGTAGATTTACATTATAGTCAGTCTTAAAGTCAGGAAGAATACGTCTTAATTTTTTTTTCTTTTTTGAAATTATTTTACCTCTTTAGAATCCTTTGGATTTTAAGATGAATTTTAGAATTAGCTTGTTGATTTACAAGAAAGCTTATCGGGATTCTAATGGAATTACATAGAATGTTCAGTCTTTCAGTCCATGAACATGGTATGAATCTTAATTTAGACCTTTAAAAGGTTTTGTCCGCAATATTTTGTAGTTTCCTGAATACTCATTTTGCATAGGTTTTGTTATATTTATCATAAGTAATTTTTTGGTGTTATTATAATTACTTTACTTTTAAAATTTTGCATTCTATTTTATAGAAAGGCTGTTGTTTTTCATATTAGCTTTGTGTTCTGCAGTCTCATAAACTTACTCATTCTAGTTCTCTTTTGGTAATTATGGTCCTTTATAGATCTGGTCATGTCATCAGAGGATAGAGTTTTGTTTCTTCTTTTCCAATATTTATGGTTTTTTTTTCCCCTTTACCTACTACTTTGGGTAGGACCTCTAGCACAATACTGCATAAACATTGTGAGAATATAATCCTTGTCTTGATCCCAGGAATTCTCTCAGCATTTCACCACTGAAAGTGAGGTTAGCCTTTGGTTTTTCAGATGGATTTTATAAAATTGAAGAACTTCAGATCTATTCATACCTAGTTTGCTGGGATTGTTTTCATTCATCCTTTTGAATATTGTCAAATGCTCTTCCTGCATCTATCAAGAGGATGCTATTATTTTTCTATCATGCCATTATTTTGGTAAATTGCTCTGATTTTTTTTTTTTTTGGAAGCCAACTTTGCATTCATAGGATAAACCACACTTGAGCATGATGTATCATTTTTGAATATTGCTGGATTCAGTTTGACAGTATTTTGTTACAGATAATTGTGTCTGTGTTCATGAGGGATGATCTGTCTTTTTTTCTTGCAGTATCTTAATAGATTATAGTGTCAGGTTCAAGCTTCATGTCTCCTCATCTTTTCATAAAGAGTTTGTGTATGAATGATATTTCCTTTTTTTAAAAAAGCTTTTATTTATTTGTCAGATAGAGATCACAAGTAGGCAAGGAAAGAGAGGAGGAGGAGGAAGCAGGCTCCCCGCTGAGCAGAGATCCCGATGCGGGGCTCGATCCCAGGCCCTGGGATCATGACCGGAGCCGAAGGAAGAGGCTTTAACCCACTGAGCCACCCAGGTGCCCCATGAATGATATTTCTTAAACATTCCATAGGAGTCTCAAGAGAAAAAAAAAAAAATCTGCCACTTGAGTTTTGTTTGTGTAAAGGTTTTTGATTACAGATTAAATTTATAATAATTTAATAAGTAATCAAATTACTTTTATAAAAGTAATATATAGAGCTATTGAGATTTTTCTATTCCTCCCTAGTTTTGGTAATTGGTGTTTTTCTCCTACATAATATCTTATTTTATCTTGGTTATCATATTTACTGGCCTAAAGGTATTCACTATACCTTCTTATTATTCTTTTGATATCAATTGATCTGAAGTACTACTCCTTACATTCTTCTGATATTGATAATTTTTACTCTTATCTTTTCTTAATTAGTCTTTGTAGAACTTTATAATTTTATTGATATTTTCACAAAGCAAACATTTTATTATGTTTATTATGTTTGTTTTCTACCTCATTTATTTCTGCTCTCAATTTTTTTTTTTTTTTTTTTTTTTTTTTTTTTTTGGTCCAGTTACTTTGGGCTGCTCTACTCTCCCATTCTTTATTGGGTATAAAATTACGTCACTGCTTTTAAGTTTTTCCCCATTTTCTACTGTAGATACTTAAAACTATCCACTTCTCTCTAAGCACTATTTTCACAGCATCCAACAATTATTGATATATTGTATTTTTATTATCATACCTTGGGAAAGATTTTCTAATTTTGCATTATGATTACTTCCTTGATTCATGGATTATATAACAATATGCTATTAACAAAGTGTGTGATGGTTTTATAGATATTTTTTGTTTGTGAGTTATAATTCTATTTTGATCAAAGAACACATTCTGTGAGATAGCAAGTTTTGAAATTTATTGTGAGTTATTTTATAGCCAGGCATATGGTCTATTTTGGCAAACATTTTCTGTGTATTTGAAAGGAATTTGAATCCTGCTGTTATCACATGTAGTGTTCCGTAAAAATTAGGTCAAAATGATCAGTATTGTTGTTTATATACTGATTTTTGTTTACATGTTTTGTTTTGTTTTGTTTTGTTTTTTGCCTACGTGTTGTATCAATTGCTGAGAGAGGAATTGTAATATCTGCCACTATAATTTTATCAATTTCTCTCATTAGTTCTATCAGTTTTTGTTTAATACATTTTGAAGCTCTGTTATTGTATATACATTTAGGATTGTTATGTCTTTTTGAATAATTACCACTTTCTTTCATAATTCCTTATTCTCTGATATTTTTGTCCTGATTTGATTAATACTATTTTCTTATGTCTACTATTTGTATACTATATATATATTTTTTCTTTTAAAATATGTTTCTTTATGTTTAATGGGCATTTCTTGTTAGTGGCATACGGTTTTATCTTTCTGATCTAATGTGGAAATATTTGCCTTTTAATTAGAGTGTTGCTATATCATTTAATTGATACATTTAATTGATACAGTTGAATTTAAATCTACACATCCTCTTTTTCTTTTATCTGTTGTTCTCTTCCTACTCTCTTTTGGGTTAATCAATATTTATTCATATTTCATTTTATGTTCTCTATGATGTAGGTCAAAAATGGCTTAAGTATTGATTGAGATTTCCATAGCACATCATGTTGCCTTATGACTTGTTTTTTCCTGCATGCATTATTACTAGATCAATTTATAAGATATAACTAAGAAGGGTTCCATTTTACAACATATAATGGAGAGGAAAGAGAGGAGTCAAGAATTACTTTCAAATTTTTGGTAAGCTCTCATGACATTTACCGGAATAAGGCACACTAGGAGATGAGAAGCATGAATTCTTGGATTTAATTTTGCACATGTATACTTTAAGATGCCTGTAAAATATAGAAAAATATGTAAAGAGGGTACTCTATGTACAAGTCTGTGGAAATTATTTGTGAAAGTTTCATGTTTGTCTTATATTTGAATTGTTTCATTTTGATCTTACCTCATATAAAAAGGTAATGTATTTTTATTCATGTTCTCGTCTCATATAATGTTAAATATTTATAAAATGAACTTAGAATTATTGATAATAAAGTTTGCTATATTTATGATATTCCTTTGAATAGACTTTTTATTTTTAAAAAACCTTTTTTAAAGGTAAATCAGCCTCTTCAAATAATGGCCCCTGTTCCATAGTGACCAATGGAGTAGAACAGTTCCATTTTAATTGTGTCCAATTTTGTGAGATCTCATTAAAACTAGATTAATTTCCATAGGATGCATCCACTCTGAAGATTACCTTGTCAGGTTTAAACATAACAACTTATATTATTATTTTTTAAACCAGGTAACTCAGTGAAGTGGATACAAGTTTGAATTTCTTTACAATCAGAAAAAAATTCAGTTTTGCTTCTCCTATTTAGTATCTTGCTCAAAAGACATAACAAATGTTCATGTGAACACTTACTTGCTCAGCATTTGATTTAAGAGTGCCACGTGCAAGTGTATATTTCTTGAAAGGATTCCTGAAGACTTCTCATTTGCATATGACTAAACTGATTCCCAAATTTTTGAGTGATTTTTCTCGTCCCAAAATAGTGATATCTTGATAGGGTGAGACATGGGTCCAGCAAAGTCTTTTTTTTTTCTTTTTTTCCCCTTACATAACAATATCTCAATGGAACAGTTAATTTTCATATAATTTCAAAGAGCTGTGATGGATCTATGAGCTATTGAATTGTTAAGTTAATTTGCCCCTTCGTTAAATAACGTCCAACTGCCATTTGTGTGTGTGCTTTCTATTTATCTCCCTTTCCCTTCACTCCCAGCCTCATTTCTGGTACTAATCTAAATGCTGCCTCTAGGACCTACTCCTTTTTTCTCATAATTTGCCTCTTATATGTTTGTTTAAGAAATACCAATATTAACCCTGTTTTCTCCAGTTTTTATTGCAGATATATGCACATCTGTCACTAAGAGTAGTTATGGTTTTAAAACAAGCTGACGCTTTTTAAGAAACTAATAATTAACCTTCATTTTCTGATTTGAGATCACAGCTTTAATATACTCATATTTTTGAAATATTTGTTTTCATTTATTGATGATTTAAGACAAGCAAAGGTTATCTTGAACAAATAATATTTATATAAGTAAGTGTAAGTTGAAATACAGTGCTTCATAGTCCTTTATGTTAGCAAAATGTTAGATATAGATAACAGCAGCAACAATTAATGTACACTGGATGCTTTCTGGGTGGCAAGCCATTTATTTTTTCATTGTAACAACTCTATAAACTAGAAGAGTATTGTTGTAATCCCTATATTATAGATGTAGAAACTGATAATTGAAGAGATTTAAGAAATCGTCAGTGTAACTCATGGCAGATTATACAGTCCTCATTTAAACAGATTTGGTCTTACTCCTGAACCCAAACCTTAGCTATCGTGTTCTACTGACTGTTAATCTTGAAATAGTTTTCAGCTTGTGTGTTTATATATTAGTTCTCACTTACCCATGAGGAAGACATTCCAAGACCCCAGGGGATGCCTGAAACCACAGATAGTACGAAATCCTATATGATTTTTTTCTATACTTACATACTTGTGGTAAAGTTGATAAATTTGGCACAGTAACAAATTAACAACAATAACTAATAATAAAACAACTATAACAAATACTGTTATAAAAGTTATGTGAATATGGTTTCTCTTTCAAAGTATTTTATTGTATTATACTCACACTTTTTCTTGTGATGATGTGAGATGACATATCAGAAGGAAGATCATCTCCTTCCAGACTGTGACAACTAAGGGAAACTGAAAGGAAGAATAAAAACAAAAAAAGACTGGAAAGCAAAATTGTGGATAAGGAGGAACTACTATATACCCCCAAACTCTGTCTTATATGTGTTGTTGACTTTGATCATGAATGAAAGTTTCTGTTCTTTCTCCCATGATAGGGGATATAAACTTTGAGTATAAGATCTTAGATCCCAGTTTCCTGCCCTTTCTCTAAGACTAATGGGTTTTGTTTGGTTTTGCTTGTATGCTTTTTCTACCCTCTCTCAGCCATAATGCCTCTTTCCTATATCCGAAGGCTTTTTACTTTGTATAGAAGAATCTAGAGCGTGCAAGTCATTCTGTGCAACCTACTGCTGCTGATCGCCCACATGTCTGCCCTACCTACGGTGTATTTCCTCAGTCTCCTTTTCTGCTCCTAGTCTTCCTGCTTAGCACAGGCTGAACCCTACTAAAGAACATGCAAATGAGTTTGAACTCCCTTTGTGTCAGTGGTCTCCAGCTATTTCAAATGGACACACTAGCCAAACTTCTAGGGCTCTTTGTTAAAATTTTAGCTAATTTTTTTGTGTCTCACTTTTATGGGGGCTCCAACCTCTTCCTTGCAGGATCCTTAACAAGCAAGACAGTTTGTAAGCCCTGTATCTCCCTGGCTTATCCCTTGTTGGAATTCAGGTTTCTTGGGTGCATTATGTTTACAGCTTTCTGATGGATTTAAGAATTAAGTTATCATTTTGAAGAATATCTGGCCTTGGGCACATAGGTGGCTCAGTAGTTAAGCATCTGCCTTTTGCTCAGGTCATGATCCCAGAGTCCTGGGATCGAGTCCCACATTGGGTTCCCTGTTCAGCAGGGAGCCTGCTTCTCCTTCTCCCCCTGCTTGCATTCCCTTTCTCACTGTCTCTCTCTGTCAAATAAATAAATAAAATCTGAAGAAGAAGAAGAAGAAGAAGAAGAAGAAGAAGAAGAAGAAGAAGAAGAAGAAGAAGAAGAAAGAAGAAGAAGAAGAAGAAGAAGAAGAAGAAGAAGAAGAAGAAGATCTAGCCTATTTTCACTGGGTAGGAGGGACACATTTTCAGTTTTCTAGATCCAAATTGGAAATCCACATCCTCCACCTTATATTCTTTTATCATCTGTTTTTTACTTACAAATATATTCTAAGCAACATAATGAAGTAAGGTATTGAACCATTTTTTGTCAGTATGCTATTTTTAGATTTACTTTTCAAAGCCTATAAAATTTTAGTTGGATGACAGCCCACAAATAGTTGCAGTGACAGTACCTCTCTTTAAAAAAAAAATTAATTGTGAGCAAAAAAAAAAAAAGGAAAAGAAAAGTCTATTCCATTATTAATAATAACTTTCCTTCCAAATGAGTTGGTATGGTGTGATCTTTTAAGGAATCATGCAAGGTGAATGTAAGATCTGGCTGTGGTCCCACATCCTTGCCCTCTGCAGTAGATCTCTGGTCTGGAATGCACATTACATTTTCTACTTCAAGGATGACCAGTGCTCAGGGCTCGCATTCATTCTCACTCCTAAATTATGTGATGCTTCCTTTCCTTGTTTGACATCTTCAAAGTGAAAAGTGTCATTGCCAGGGAAGCATGAAGATATAGTCAGTCTCAAAGGCTGTCTTGGAAAACCTACAGAAAGTTCTGGTATTATTGTGGAAAAAATAAATATAAGGGCAAAATATTAATATACATTTCTACATAAATAATTCAACTTTCTTAACTGTTTAAAGATCACATTTTGTGATATATATATATCTATATCTATAGATATGTATATATATAAAATCTGGGGTGGGTTTGAGTGAGTTTTAACATTTTGAATGCAGTGGCTAGAAAGGAAATGATCCAGAAGTCAAGTTGGTGTTTTGAATATAATCAAGAATAGGAGTTCTTTGAGATTTAATTGGTGAGACATTCTCTTAACCTTGTGTACCAAAACATATTTCATAATGCTTGTGATGATTCAACCAAAACAAGTGTGTCTTCAAGGAGCAATGTAGTCCTGAAATAAGTATTCTTAATTCAAATCTTACATACATATTGTTTGGCATTCCGAAATTTTCTTCTAAGTGATCTTAAAAATGTAAGTGAGGGTAGAGGTAAAAAGAAAGTTAGTTTAAAAAAAATCAATAAACAAAAGACCTTGTTTACAAATAACCAAGGTTTGAATGTTGCATGTTTTATGTAAGTTCTATCAAGTTGGTTGTTTTTTTTTTTAACATTTTATTTATTTATTTGACAGGTAGAGAGACAGTGAGAGAGGGAATGCAAGCAGGGAGAGTGGGAGAGAGAGAAGCAGGCTTCCCCCGGGCAAGGAGCCCAGTGTGGGGCTCAATCCCAGGACCCTGGGACTTGACCTGAGCTGAAGGCAGATGCTTAACCACTGAAACACCCAGGCGCCCCAAGTTCTATCAAGTTTTGATTATTCACATTCAGATGGCAACTAGGTAAAGTTGAGGTATAAAGGAATAATTTGACAGTGAACACTCACTGCCTCTGTGTTTACTCTTATCTGCCTAAGGCGGCCTATAGCTCAGGAGAAACCTTCTCAAACTGTATCTATAGTCATTTTTTTCAACTCAGGAATTTTTTTTATAAGAGCATAAATGTTTAAACTTTTCCACAGCCATTCATCAGTTTGAGGGGAACTCCTCTGTATCTGTGGGCTGGAGTAAGGAACAGGGAAGTACAGCCCTAGGTAAGGGAGTCTAGCTCTGTTTTTTTAAATGTTTGAAGTGCTGGGAGTTCATTATCATCAGATATTTATATTCAAACAAAACCCTCACAATGCCGTTCTAAAACAAGTCTATAAGACATTCCTCTGCTCTTATCTTAAACCATGCTATATTTACATCGCCAACCAATTCATGAGTATCTCTATACTTATATAAATTTCATATGTACACTCACTTTTTCAAGAATTAAGAATTAAATTATAAGAACAGCACAATAAATTGTGTCTCGTCTTTTCTCAATGAAGCTTGTCCAATGATTTGAGTGCACTGTACTTTGAAGTTCATAATCATTACCTTCTTTTTTATTCTAACTCTCAAAAGTGAGGACCTGATTACTGCCATACGACTTGTGCAAATATTCACTTTGCAATATGTGCTGCATATAAATGTGCGGTTTGTATAGTAGGGGGTAAAATGGGCAGCCTCCCTGCCATCTGCGTGCTAATTAACCAGTGTCGAACACAGTCTTGTCATAGGAAAAGTCATCTTCATTTCTACAGGGTGCAAATTATGTTGCCAAGAAGATCACAAGGACAGGGTCAAAGTTGGCTGTCAGCAATGGTTCTTGGTTTCATTTGTTCTTTGAAAAGTTCTATGAATTTTCAGATTAAACATAGACTAAACTGTACTTCCATATCTAATTTATATACCTACATAATAAAGTTGTAAGCATCAGACAAAATAAAAAATAACGGACCTTTTCATACACGAGTACCTCCTCATAACTGACTCCTTTTCTTTTGGCATCTTATATATGCTAAGATTTATATAATGGGGGATAGATTATTATATTACATTAAATATACATAGAAACATAATTAAAGTAAAACTGAATTAATGGTTCTCTTGTTTTTCAACCCTGGAAACCATATGAATCAAAGGCTTAATCAAATGGAGTTTACCTTTTTAAAAAAAAAGGTATTTGTAATTTTAGATATAGTGACCCATAAATTAACTCTATGGTAAGATAAAGAATAAAACTTAAACATTTTAAAACATATGTAAGTATTCAAATTCAAGTCAGTTCCAATTCTAATTAGTAAGAATCCTATCAGAAGTACTTAGGGGAAATTAGCTACCTATTGTTGTTAACTATAATTTAAAAATTTAGTAATGTTTGGAAGTGCATTGTTAGCAAACACGACTGTATGCACATCTGTAACGTGGGCCCTGTTCTGCCAATAGAACTAAATAATTTAAAATGAAATATCACAATATTTTGCACATTATGTCAACATAATTACACTCGTAATTAAAACTTTGGAAGAATTGGAGGGATAACACTTTACTCCTGTGGGCATACATGGAGATAAGAATATTATTGCTCACATCAATTCAAGAATGTGCTAAAAAGATGGGGAAAAAAGTAATCATCAAATGATAGCTAACTGGCCTGCCTGTGTTCTTAGGTGATTTTTTTTTTTTCACCAAAATGTTCTCCATTTGGAACTGAAAGTCTATTGCCTCATTCTTTATCCTTCAAACAGAATAACATTTATTTTCTCTGTAACAATGTTCCTCTGGTACTTTTTTGGGAACAAACTTCCATTAACATTTGAGTTTTTTAAAAGCATATTTTGTGTTTGGCTGTATTTTATCAACAAATGTGGTTAGATGTAATTTTCATACTACCCGTAAAAAAAATATTCCAGACTATTTTTACTCATGGGCAAAGTGGCAGCCATTTGAGTTGGAGAAGCACTGAAATATACTTCTCCATAAAAAATGTGTTCCAAAAAAAAAAAAAAAAAATGTGTTCCCGAAAAATACAACCTTTTAACTTGTTAGGTCATTATTTTGACTTAAGGGGCTCTATAATGTCCCTGAAAAAATAAGAATGTGATATTTCTTGGTATGATACATTAATCCTTTAAGCCAATAGCACCACCAATATCTCACTGTATTCTATAAGACCCACTTGAGATATCAGCTCCTCTGTGAAGCTTCCCTTCCTCCTAAGACCAGCTTGGTTACACCCTCTGTGTTTCCACAGTAATTGGCTTATCATCCGGAGAAGCAAGCAACCAGGTCCTGTTTTCTCTTGTATATACTATACCTACCAGAGAGACTGCCACATTAAGTACACACAATTTTTTGTTGCATGATTGACTAAAGGAACTTACATCCATTAACCCATTAAGCTGTCCTTTGAACATATTGCAAATCCTTGAGGGAGCTGCATTTAAGAAAAGCTGTGGGTGAAAGTTCTTGCCCTGAGGGGTTAAATGTCCAGACTTTGGAATTGGACAGGCCTGGGTTGGAATCCCGAGTCTATCATTCATTAGCTGTGAAAACTTAAATCGCTTAACACCTCTGAATCTCAGCTTTATTATTCTAAGGAATGGCACAACATATGGTCCTTTGAAGAATTGTTGGAAGAGTTGGACACCTTTTTCCTAAAATGCCTAACAATGCCTTGTTGCACACAGTAAGTGCTCTTCTTTAATGAGGGGAAAATATTTCAGACCCAGCAAGAATCATAAGAGTTTCAGGAGAAATTTATGCGGTAGTTGCATAATAGTATTCTTGTGGGCTTTATGTCAATTTTCTTAGCTGAAGAAATGGAAAGAAATGAAAGAAATGTTGGTCATGATTTTGCTATTTTTAAGAGGCATAAAGTCTTAACACTGTGTGTAATCTTTAATTTAAAACAATATTATAAGCATGTAATGTATTTATTTGAGTTTTAAGTAAGCTCTTTATATAGCTTTTTCATGTAATATATCATGTCTGTTTAAATGTTAAAAGCAGAATATGAAACCTTAGGTTTGATTTAAAATTTCCCTTCTAGTTGCACTTGTTCATTTAGTATCTTTAGAGTTATTAAAATAGTTCCCCGTAGAATTAAATACTTATATTGTCATTAGAATCGAACAGATTGCTAATTTGGTTTGGTGAGGGACCAAATGTTGCTGGAGCATTGTTATTCTGACCCTTCTACCCTTGGGATTATCAGATATATCTAGTGTCTGATTTCAGAACAGAGAAGAGCTGAATAGGGAAAAGTCACATGTTGCCTTAATAGGCTTTTGTTGTTGTGAGAACCACATAATAACTATGTTTTTATACTATTTCATGGGAGTATTAAAGATGTCATTGCATGCTTTACAATGCACCCTCCTGTAGGTGTGTTCCCCAAGGGCTAATCTCAGGTAAAATTCAAAATATCAATTACAAAAATAGTCCAACTTTCTAATTATTTTCTTCAGAGAACTTTAAGGCAAATCCTTCCCATTTAATCCCCATTGAGTAGATCTATTTAAGTCTGTACAGATAGAAAGGACATTAGAGTATAGGGGTGATGTAGAGTGGTTTAAAAGAGTAGCTCAGCTCTGCTGCTACATCTGGAAACTTCTTATTACAAAGAATACCCAAGTTATGCCTGCTAATAGCAGTGGGGCAAGCATTTTCTGAGTAAATCATAGCGAGAATTAGAGGAAATCTGAGAAAATTACAACCATTCACCACATTACACATTTTTTAAAGTACTGGTTTAGTAGGTTTGAGCATCACAAAAGATGAAATATCCAAAAAGTAATAATTGAAGACACTTTTAATATGACAGAGATGTGCAAAACTGCTAAATGATTTTGAAGAAGTATTGCCTCACTTCTGAGTGAATCATAAACTCATAAGCATTAACCAGGAGATCAATGCTATTGTGTGGTGTGCATATCATTGCAACATTTCCAATATACAGATAAATCCAGGGCAAACCATGTACTTTTTGTCCTGGCATCCATATCCCACTGCTCTTATTGCATTGAACTATGCACTTCAACAATCTTTTGCCTGATTAAGAGAAATCAGTTGCTGATACACACATTATGTGTATTTGTCTTGAGACAAATGAGAGCATGACAGAAACACAAGTTCCAAAGTAAGAGGCATTCTACATGTTGTAAATTCTGCATGTTGTAAAAGTTTTCTGTAGTAAATCACAAATTTAGTATGGGAATAAATCAGGGAAAACACAGACAACACGGCTTCATATTAAGACCTATGGTGGAAAATTATTTTCTCAGAGAAGGGAATAAATTGAACACCTTAACAAATACAATTCAAGTTGCATCTAGTCTTAGTTTTTCTGTATTGATCATTTGCCCTCACCTAAAGCAAATATATCGCTTAAACTAAAAGTTGTTTGTAATAGAATTTATAACATCATTCATGCCTTTCAAGGTTATCAGAGTAAAGCATCAGTTATGTAGGAAAGAACAGAAAGGCAAAGAAATAAACAATTATCACTTATTCAGTGAACCCTTTGTGCCAGGCATTGTAAATATCAGCTTATATAATCTTTGCTATAGGCCAATTACATGGATATTATTAAGAAATATGAAGGAAACAATAAAGACAACAACAGAAAACAAGATAAGTTGAACAAATCTATCATAGCATTGATCTCCTGGTGAATACTTGTGAGTTTATGATTCACTAAAAAGTGAAGTCATGATCCCAGTGTCCTGGGATTGAGTCCTGCATTGGGCTCCTTGCTCCTTGGGGAGCCTGCTTCTACCTCTCCCTCTGCTGCTTCCCCTACTTGTGCTCTCTCTCTCTGTCAATTAAATAAGTAATATATTTTTTAAAAAGAGTCAAGGATTTACGGGTTGGGTCAAAAACACCCTCTAACTATATGCTATTTATAAGACACATATTAAAATGCCAACTATACGTTAAATTAAAATGCTGATATACGTGTGGCAGGCAAGTAAAAACATAAAGCACGAGGTGGACATGTTAATATCAGATAACATAGAATTCTAAGAGGACAGAATTAAATGTAACACAGAGTATAATTTTGTATGGCCAATGGAACCATCTACATTAGAGAACCAGATTTGTTTTAGTAATTATAGATACCTGCCATGATTAACAAAAACTGCCTTTAAAATTCCATACCTTTCTTCTTCTAAAGAACAGACTTAATGGTAGCTGTAATATGCTTTAAAATGCAGGTAAAGGCATGCTACAAAGAATACAGGTGCTTGTGCTAGAATGAAGTAAGTCCCACTCCCCTAGCTCTGGTTTTCTTAGGGTTAATGGTCATAGACTAGAAACCCGCTGGAAACACACACACACACACACACGTGCACACACACACTCAAACACACACTCTTACAATTCTTTCCCAACTATAGTAATTGACAATACATTCCCAAGTGTGTCTGAGCACCTCCAGCACTCCTCTCTCTGAGTGTCAAGTGCAGCTATTAAATGTAGCTTTTCATTTATTGTTCCTCATACTTAAGCACAAGCCCATGCCCAAGCAGTTAACAGTATGCTGTGCTAGTCCTCTCTTTGTATATGTGTTTCCTTTTTAGTTTTTAATACATTCAACTTGATCTCCCTCTTGTAAAGAACAGAATACATAAAATATTTAGAGTATGAAACAAGCTTGAGAATAATTTCTCAGTTAAGAAACATACTTTTATAAACCAGAAAGTTTTCCAGATTGGAATACACTAAGTTTTAAGAGGGCCACATTTAAATTGTTCATTAATATAAGTTCTTCCCACATCTAGGATTATTGTGTTGTAGGCTTCCAGCGGATTTGAAAAAATAAACACTAGTGAGCATTGCTTTTAGTTTTAGTTTTGTTACTAGTATTCCTTTTTTTCCTGAACTTGATCATTATTCATAATATCAGAAAAGTATTATATACATGGATTCATACCCTTTACTTCTTTTCTTCAGTCATATTGCTACTTCTAACAATTCATTTTTTTAAAAATTTTCTTGCCTTTTCTTTTCCTAACATACAGCTTTGTCACTGAGACTTGTAAGTTTTACTATTAGATGATGGGGTGTTGACCTATTTTTATTGATTTTGATGAGGGTTCTCTGTGCCTCCTGGATTTTGATGCATTGTTGCCTTTGCCATATTAGGGAAATTCTCTGCTATAATTTGCTCTAATATACCTTCTGCCCCCCCTTCTCTTTCTTCTTCTTCTGGGATCCCAATTATTCTTATATTTTTTCGTCTAATGGTATCACTTATCTCTCAAGTTCTCTCCTTGTGGTCCAGTAGTTGTTTATCTCTCTTTTGCTCACCTTCTTTATTCTTCATCATTTGGTCTTCTATATCACTAATTCTCTCTTCTGCCTCATCTATCCTAGAAGTAAGATCCTCCACTTTTGATTGCACCTCATTAATAGCTTTTATGATTTCAACTTGGTT
The DNA here is from genome assembly GCF_010015895.1 of Lontra canadensis. Taxonomy (NCBI): domain Eukaryota; kingdom Metazoa; phylum Chordata; class Mammalia; order Carnivora; family Mustelidae; genus Lontra; species Lontra canadensis. Next base: position 18,780,692 of record NW_022631017.1, read on the forward strand.
AGATTTTAGTTCTTTTATTTCTCCAGAAAGGGATTATCTAGTATCTGCTATGGTTTTTTCAAACCCAGCTAGCATCTTTATAATTGTCATTCTGAACTCTAGTTCTGACATCTTAATGTCTGTATTATGTCCCTATCTGTCAGTACTGCTTCTTGGTATCTTTTTTTTTTTTTTTTTTTTGAGGTGAGTTTTTCCACCTTGTCATTTTATCCAGTGCAGAATAGATGAATGAGAGAAAAAAATACTAAAAAAGTAGCAATGGCCCCAGAAAAATATACACTAACCAAAGCAGAAGAGACCCAAAACCTGGGGAAGAAGAAAGGGAAAAAAAATTGTGTGTGTGTGTGTGTATATATATATAGTTAGACTTGTGACTAGAACAGAGCCACACACTTGATTTTGGATTTATTTTGGTCTGTTAGAACAAAACTACCTTCCAAAATTTTAAGAAAAGAAAAAATTATATACATATATATACACAAAAAAAGGGTAAACACAATGGAGGGATGGAATATTAATGTAAAGATGAAAATTTAAAAAGGTTCTAAAAAGTGAATTGATAAGAGAAGAAGTTGGTTGGAAAAAAAAAAAAAAGAAGAGGATGTGATCAGGCTGGAGACTAGAACAAAGCCATACGCTAGATTTAGGGTATATTTTGTCTGTTAGAAGAAACTGTTTCCCAAAATTTTTAAGAAAGAAAAACTTATATGTATACAAAAATAATGTTAAATACAATGAAGGACTATAACAATGAAAATTTAAAAATTTTCTTAAAATGGTATTGATAAGATAAAATAGCTTAAAAAGGTAAAAATGGGAAAGAGTTAAAATTTAAAAAAGTAGAATGAGAAAAAATAAAAATTAAAAATTTATCTTTGAAAGACTAAAGAACTGTGGGGGAAAAAGCCATGAATTCTATGTGCTATATTCCCCTAGCTATGAAGTTTTGCAGTTCTCATTGATGGATGAAATTGGTCTTGGCTGGATGTTCTTGCTGATCTTCTGAGGGGAGAGGCCTGTTGCAGTGATTCTCAAGTGTCTTTGCCCGAGGCAGAATTGCACCACCTTTGCCAGGGGCCAGGCTAAGTAATCTGCTCTGGTTCATTCTAGGGAGCTTTTGTTCCCTGAATGCTTTCCCTACAGCTTTGGAGGATGGGAATAAAGAAGGCAGCCTCCTAATCTCTGGCGCTAGAGGAGCAGGGAACTGGGGGGTAGGGGTGCGGAGGTGCGGGGGGCCTCCTCCATGATTCCTTAGGTAAAAGCGGTCAATCACTCCCATATGCCTGGTCTCCAGCCATACTCTGTGCTCATCCAACCTGTGACCAGTGGTTTCTATCTCTGGTACACGGTCCCTTTAAAGTCTCCAAGCCCAGCTGATTCCTGCAATGTGCTCTCATGCCACTCCCCCGGGGGGAGAAAGATGAGTCTTCCTTCATATGCCACTTGTGGGGTCCCTGTTCAAAGAGTAGTGGTCCAGCTATGCCAGGGATCACAGTTTATGGTAACCCCAAGCTGAGAGCCCACTCCTCAGCTCCATCTTTGCAGCTGGTTCTCCCGCTCCCTGGGAGTTCTGCCACACTCATGCACCCTCAGTCTTTTTATGACCCTGAGGGACCTGAGACCACGCTGTCACTGCAAGGGCTCCAACCCCCCCCCCCTTAGCCTCTGCAGTGACATCCCTCAGTGGAGCAGACTTCTAGAAGTTCCAATTTTGTGCTCCACTGCTCTATTGCTTGCAAGGAATGGGCCCCTCTCCCTGAGGTCTATCTTCTCATATATCTCCTTGGATTCACTTCTAGCATGTCCTGCCTTCCAGAGAATGGTTACTTTCCTGTTCCTTGAATTGTTGCTATTCTTCTCTTTGATTTCCTGTTGAGTCTGTAGATGTTCAGAACGGTTTGATAACTAGCTGAATTCCTGGGACCTGCCATCTCGCTCCTCCCCCAAATTACCTTTTTTTTTTTGCAGGATGTAATATCCTCTCTTTTGGTAAATATATTTACAAAGAGCTTTGAACATAGTAAGTATTCAGAAAATGTTACAGAACTGAAACATTTCATCTTATAAGACATTAAAATATCTCCTAACAAAGTGCTGTTTTCTTGACCCTGTGTAGTCCTATTCTGGAATAAAGAGAAATGAACAATTCAGAGCACTTAATACTTGCTATTAAGTGCTATTACACACTCCGTTTGGCAATGGGTAGGATAAAGGTTTGTTTCATTTATTCATTTAAATTTTTGTCACCAAGTTCTTCCTAGATCTTGGAAATATCTGAGAGTTCTTTGCCTTCTTCACACATTGCTTGAGGGCTTTTTTGAGGTTTTAGTGGGTACACTAGCCTGCTTCCAAACAGAATGATTCACCAACAAACTGTTTAAATTTTTAATTTATATACAAATTCAGATACATAGTGAATAGAGGGGATGGTTATTAATACTTGAAACTGTGGCTGATCTTCATATTTTTATACAGTGATAAAATATTTTAATGGAAAATATTAAAAATATCAAGTATACAAATGTTTCACCATTTCCAAATATCAATTTGATATATTCACTTTTCTGGATGATTGGTACTTTTCAAATACAGTGTTTAATCATCCTTAAAACTTCTTGGCTTTTTTCTACTATGGATATTGAGTGTTAAGCTGGTTTGTGGGATTTACAGTTTATTCAATGAGAACAGAATATGATCACTTGTTTTAATAAGATCTGAAAATATACATAGGAATACATCATTTTTAAAAGTAAATGTACAGTCAAATAACTTTTTAAATACAGTTTTCTGGTGACATTTGCAATAACTTGTCTAAACAATTCATTCTAATCATTTTGTCATTATTTGTGGTTTTATCTTAAGCACATTTTTAAAAATTAATTCTCCTTGCTATTTTTGTTTAAAAAGTAATATATGATTCTCTCCAAATTTATTTTTAAAGCTTTCAATTTAAACCTTCAAATAAAGTGAAGAATAAGGGATGCCCTTAAAATGTAGTAATGTGGAAGCTTTCATAAACAGCAGTCATTACAGGCAATATTTAGGATCATTTATCAGTCTTGAATCATATCTCTGTAATATTAGCTAATAGAGCCCTGGGGAGTTGTGCTTTCTGGCATTCTTGCTTGGGGGTGGTCCTTTGACAGCAGGGGAAACACAGTGTCTCAGAGAAGCCCTGTGCAGATCTGTTCAGAATCAGTGAATCATGGTTCATATCTGTAACAAGTCATTGTATACTTTGACCGTTATTGTTTAGATCTCTGCAATTCTGTCAGAAAATCTAGTTCTGATATTAAAGTTCAGAATTCGACACACACGTACATACACACACATACATATGTGTTATGAATGTATATGTTATATATATGCTTTGTATATATATGTGTATAGAAAGATCTACTATAGTAGAGATGCCTGGTTGACTCAGTCAGTTAAGCACTGGACTCCTGATTTTAAACTCAGGGTCCTGAGATCCAACCTAGGATCTCAATGTCTCTAGAGACAATGCTCTCTCTCTCTCTCTCTCTCTCTCTCGATAAATAAATAAATAAGATCTACTATTGTTGATTGAAAAGTTAGTTTCTCTGCAAAAACTCATAATGAGTAGCAGGGGACCATGAATTTGCCCTTGCAATGTTTGTTCTATTTAATTTTCTGATTGATTATTTTATAGAACGTTTATTTAGTTATTAGACTCAAAAATCATGAAACTTAGACTTTAGCTTTTCTTTACAGTAGTGAAGACTTCAAGAATAGCATTCATGAATCATTAAGGAAAAGAGAGAATGAAAATCAGTTTATTAATAGCTCTTCTCTAGGCACATTCATGAAGGAATTAAACTACTCAGAAATTAATTCACTAGATAACCTTGCATATTTCTAGGCCTTTATTAAGCCTCCTTCAAGCAATAGTGCCTTCTGCCTATGGGTCTTCTCTCTCCATATCCAAGTTTCTGCCTATCTTTTCAAATTCAGATCTTACATCACATCAGCCTTAATGAGATGTCTAATGATCTCTCCAGCTGTTAATAATCACCTTATCTGAGTTTCTCATGACACAGTATCTGTATCTCTTATGGCATGTATCACTTTTTACTTTTCATCATAGTAATTTACATACCTCCATCCTTTTACTACTTTAGATTTCTTGAGGGCAGATTCTGTGTTTTATAAATCTACTTGGGTACTCAATAAATATCTGTCAAGAACTGAATAAATGAAAGAATGAGCGATCTTTAAATTTGTTACAGTACCTTAGTTAAATATAGTTGTACACATTTTTATTTTTGTCCCCCCTCACAAAACTTCATTAAAATTAAAGACTTAAGACATAAGAAGCCAACATTAACACCACACTCACCAGAACAAAGAGAATAGATCAGAAATGAAAACAGAGGAGAGAGAGAAATACATTTTTGAACATGGGGTTTATAGAAATTATAACATTTTACCAGAGGGAGGAAGTGTCAAAGTAAGTGCCTGTGTAGCTACTAAATATTTAAAAACTAGCTGTCATAAAAATATGCATGTGTATGTATACTTAAGCTTTTTTATCCATACAGTTTACCAGTAATAATAAAATGCATAATAATTAGGAATAACTAATAAAATATCCTTTCTGCAAAATCCATTTAGAAATCTTATTCTTATAGAACATTTTTATTGAGTTGCAGAATATGGTATTCATGCCAATCTATTGTTACCATTGATATACTGACTTATTTTTGACATGAATGAGGTAGACATTTATGTTTACATGGATGGATAAGATGAAAGCTAAACAATAAATACATATGTTGGAACTTAACTCTTTCAGCATGATGTGAGCAAGTTCTTTCTTAAATTAGAAGAGCTGGAATATTCCTCAATTTGTTTACAATGTAATGCTACAGAGACACTAACATTTTAAGCTAAATCTCCATCACATTCTTGAAGCTAGACAATTGACAAAACAAGAAATCAAACCTTGATTTGTAGCATTTGCCAATTTCCATAAACATAAAAATTAGATCAATCACAGAGATCCAACATCTAATTTATAGGAATTTTATAAAGACCAGGAAGACGAAACAAAAGTGATTTTCCCACGAATAATACACAAAGGAATTCCAGATCTGAAGACTCAGAGTCTTCAGTATGAAGAGCCTAATCTCCATGGGCCGCATATTACATTTAAAACATTTTACACATATGTATCATTTTGAAACTTCAGAGCCATTGAATCTTAAAAATGTCCATAAGGAAAAAACAAAAACAAGAACAGGTGTGATCAAAACTAAGAATAGTATTAGATTTTCCACATGTTCTCCATGCTATTACTTGTATTCCATATATAAGTGAAACCATATGATAATTGTCTTTCTCTGCTTGACTTACTTCACATAGCATTAGGAAAAGGAAGGGAAAAATGAAGGGGAAGTGGGGAATCAGAGGGGGAGATGAACCATGAGAGACTATGGACTCTTGGAAACAAACTAAGGGTTTTAAAGGGGACAGGGGTCAGGGGATGGGTTAGCCTGGCGATTGGTATTAAAGCAGGCACATATTGCATAGAGCACTGGGTGTTATATGCAAGCAATGAATCATGGAACACTACAACAAAAACTAATGATGCATTGTAGGGTGACTAACATAACATACCAAAAAAATAAATAAATAAATAAATAAATGATTAAATAAATAAAGATTTTCTACTGAACACTAGAAGTTAACAAAAGAATGAAAAACAGTTTTGATAATGAAATTAAAACTTAAAGCGTAACTACAGTATTAAAACAACTTTAGATTTTAAAATAACACAAATTATTTGTTTGATTTAAATCCATGGTGAAAAAGAAGAACTTGTTTAAAAAAATTTTTTTGGTGGGATCTGAAGATAAATCTAACAAAAAACCACCTGGGAGATGGAACATGATTGCATTTTTATTGGAGATTAAAAATTCATAAAAAATATGCGTTTTGGGGTTTCTTATATTTGTTTTTTTTGTTTTGTTTTTGTTTTTGTTTTTTTTTTACTCAGAGCTATTTTAGATATTTGCTAGTGTGAAAGCATGACTAGTTAGATCATTTTCTTGTCTTAGAATTCCAACATACATTTTCAACTGCATGAACAAATGATTCACTGGATTTGGTCTATCATTGTGCCATGTATTACAAGGCAATGTTGTATCTTGGCAAATTTCTGCTGGCAGATATATATGTAAAGCTCACATTTATACTTAAATATTATTCTTAACCAACAGTTTCCAAGATACATACTTAAAACTAAATCTATTGAACTTCATGTGATACAATAAACACTCTTTCTTTGGAATAAGAATAGTGAAATAGCTTGGTTGAAACTTCTGAAAGCTTCATTTCCAGAAGTACAAAAGGGAAAGAGAAGCTTCTATTAAAAGATAGTTGGCAAAATGATATATTAAAAAAGTAGAAAAGGCATTATTGACTTGTAGAGTGTTCTAAAAATACCTCATTCAATAAATACATCTTGCTAGTTGACACACAGTTATGTTAATGTAGTAAGAGTTGAAGAGTAATTTAAATATAATTAGGGCTTAAAAAGATAAATGATATAGAACATGGAAACTGCTTTCCACTTTCTGGAGTATTTTTTTTTTGTGAAAGTGAAAAATAAAAATGAAAGTAATCTATTTTTTTATTTTCAATTTAGTTTGAGTTTATAATTGCATGGCTGATAAAGATGATGAAACAAATGATTTTCATCATCAATTTATTCTCTAATAAGTGATATTTTCAACATCTTGTTTTACAAAAAAGAATAGAGTACTTTTTTTATTTTTTTATGCACATTCATTTTCATGTACTGTCTAGAGCTGTATCTGTGAAAAACCAACCAATTAAATAAGGAAAAATTTAGTCTACCAACCACTGATCATTAAAAAGTAACAAAAAAGGAATCCTGTCAGTTGATAAATTCAGTGAATTTACTGATGATTTTTTTAAGGAGTTGACTTTTAAAAAATAATCTGTGATTAATTTTAATATTTCATGGAAAGATTAAATCAGTAAAGTATGTGAAAAATCATGTAATCTGGAATTCTTTTCTTGAAGGTACAAGTAGATCAAGCCTAACTCCTATTATAAATCAGGTATGCAAAGTGATCCTTTTCTAGAACTCTATTTCAGATTTTAAATATTAGGTCAATTTACTAAATTATTCAGCCAATAGTTATTGCATATGTACTATAATTCAAGAATCTATTTGTACAGGGTATAAGCAGAAGGTAAATAAAGAAAATCATGAAGAATATAAATTTTAATAATGCTATGATGGGGTGTTATGAGAACCTATAGGAAGGATGTGGTACCTGAGTCTTAAAGTCTGACTTTCAAGTAAAGTAGAATTTGAGGTTTTAGAAACATTATCAGTGAAATGATTCAGGACAGGATATTTCTATTTATTCATACATCCTTACTTATAGCTTTAATTGAAAGACAAAAATTATCTGAACAAATTAAAGAATATAGTAAAATGTGAAGAAATATAGAAGAAATTATAGAAAGATAAAGGATTATAAAAAATGGCATATGTTATCTTTTGTTTCATTTTGCCTTGTCTCATAAGAGTCTTTTCATGACTTTAGTATATAGAGCACAAATTTTAATACCTTCCTACTATAGCATCCTTGTATTTTGTTCTCATCATTTATTATGGCCATCATTTTATTGTACCATCTCTTTTTGTTGAATAGTAGTTACATATTTGAATCAAATAAAGATACCCTACTTCACAAAAGATGAAAAACATGCTAAGTATGTAAGAATAGTTCTTATTGACTGTCAGGGATGTCCTTTTCTAATAATGAAAATACAAATATAATCTTATGGTGTAAATCACTGATTTTTTTGTTTTATTTTCTTCTTTTGTTCAACTCAATACTGTTCTATGTTGAAAGGGGACAAGGATAAGTCTTCTGTAGTGCCCAGGATGGGGTGGGTTTGCAATTGTGACTACCTATGTCATTGTCTCATTTTCATTCAATATTAGTTGCATCAATCAACAGAAAGAAATGTAAATTTTTGCCCTCCTAAAGATTATACTCTAGCCTGGGGAAAATGGGCAATACACTAGGTAAAAAGTAAATCATAAAACAATGATTAATTTAATCATACACATACACATGTGCACACATAACATGCGTGTATACATATGTAATAAGAGATAGTGTCAGGTGGTAGTGTTGTAGAGAAAAGTAAAACAGAAAAAGTTTTGCTGTATATGGATGCAAATTCAAATTAAGTAGTCAAGTAGATGAATGTATAAAGAAGATGTTATTGATATATAGTTATAATGGAATATTATTGAGCCAAAAAAGTAATGAAATCTTGGCATTTGCAACAACATGGATGGATCTAGAGGATATAATGTTAAGGGAAATAAGTCAGAGAAAGACAAATACCATATGATTTCTCATATGTGGAATTTAAGAACACAATTGAAGAAGAAAAAGAGAGAAACCAAAAACCAGATACTTAACTATGGAGAACAAACTGGTGGTTGCTAGAGGGGAGGTGGGTGGTGGAATGTGTAAAATAGGTGAAGGGGATTAAGAGTACACTTACCACAATGAATACTGAATAATTTATAAAATTGTCAAATCACTGTATTGTACATCTGAAAATAAGATAACATTGTATGTTAATTATATTGGAATTAAAATAATAATAAATGAGTTGTCAGGGTGTGCTGATGGAGAAACAGACATTTGGGTAAAGACCTTTGGGTAAAGGAAGACAGGTACTTAAGGAGAATGTGTTACACACAAACAACCACAAGACCATAGGTTCAGGCCTGAAGGTCAGGTGAGATCACACAGAACTGAGTTCTGGTCACTCTCCCATTAATGGGTGAGGTTGATGAGGTATAATCAGCAAAGGGGACTCATGGGGAAAGGCCTTATGAGGTGGGAAGAAACTCAGAGTGAGGTGTATGGAAAGCCTGGTGAAGAAGGTGCTTTCACTATGTCCCTTTCTGCTAAGTAACATAAAATATGCACTGAAAGTTGACCAATTGGCCATGTAGGGGTCATGGATAATGACAAGAACACTTTTGGTTTCATGATGGGAGTGAAAGCCTGACTGATATGTGTTCAAAAGAGAACAGGAAGAAAAGAATTATAGTGAATATACCTAAGTTTGAGAAATTTTGCTCTGCAGAGAAAGTGAATAATGGAGTTGTAATTGGAGGTGAAAATGGGGACAAAAGTAAGCTTTTGTTGCTGTTCTTCCTTTTCGGGGGAGAAATAAGGGCATGGTTGTCTGCTAATGGGAAAGATCTAGTAAAAATGGAAATGATTGCTGATGTAGGAAAGAGAAGAATTGCTCAAGCAAAGTCCTGGATTCATTAAAAAGAATGAGTCTAGCATGCCGATCTCCCTACCAGGCAGGTATCCTCTCCCTGCCCTTCCTGCACTCTTTACTCTTACCCTACTATTTACCCAAGACAGTGTTATTGTCAAGGCATGTGCAAGAATTTCATTGTTTTTCTATGCCTTAATTCTACTTAGGCCTTGAAATTGATAAAAGAGACTTAAAGCAGTCTTCTATTTGGACCAGTCTGAGGGTACTGTACTATACTGAGGGTACTATAACTATATTTATAAAGTTAACTTCAGTTTCTTCATTTGTTCTTTGGGCAACTTGCATGGGAAAATTGAAGTCAATATTGTTTTATTTTTGCATGTCCCATTTAGACATTCTTCCCTACTGAGATCACTGAGAGTATTTGCTTCCAGTGAATCATCTGCTGACTTGGGATAGTTACCAGCTATATTGCTTGATGACAAAGACAATGAAAATACTGAGATCTGTAGAGTAATGGAGAATGAGAGTGTTTACTGCCTGTGTATATTCATGTGCGGAAGAGATTGCGGAGGAAAAGTGTTTAAAATGAGATTGTCAATGGGGAGGATATAGTTTTGTTAGTTAATTTGAGTATAAACTACAATTTTAGGAGTATGGGATTTTGGAGTTTGTTTTTAATTGATACTCTAATCTGTCATAGTCAAGAATAGGAGACTGTTGGAGGACTAACACTTTTTTGTGTGTGTACACACATAGATGTCAACATATATGCACGTACATATGTGCATAATTTAACATGTACATATTTCTTTTTTGAATGGAGGACTTCTGATTATTTCTTCTAGTCCAACTAATTACTGTGGTCCTTCCAAAATGTTCAGTTTCACGGATGAAGCTGGTAATATACCAAACATCACAGTTGTACCAAAGCACAGTCCTATCTCAAATGAATTATTTAATCCAACGTTACAATGGACAATTGTTCTGCCAACATATATGAGAGTTGAGTCATTTAAACATGTATTAATTGTTGAGGGCTGCTTTTGTGTCTTTTTGAAACATTATTTAGCCTAAGACTATAAAAATCCTCTGAGAATTACATGTTTTCTGATTTTTATATTGTTTTTAGGTATAAGTAAGCAATTTGTGACTCCCCGGAAATCACCTAAATATATCTACCTGGGAGGTATTGTTCTAGACAAAAACAAATCAGTGCAATTCTAATTGATGACCCACATAGCAAGCAGTCTTTCAGCTTGCCCCCACTTCAGCCCAGAATAAACATAGGTAGAGAATGGGTTTTTTTTTAAATTCCTTTTCTGCCCCAAGGTTTTAAGGAATCCTGATCATTTCACATTCTATAAGAATTATTTCCCTAAGACAGGATCACTTGGCATTGATGGGAGTGGCATCTTCCCCGCTTTTCTGAATTGTTTATAAGCCTTGAAATCTTTCTGGATATTTAGTTTTGAACAGTTTTGATTTTTGTTTGTTTGCTTTGTTTCTTTATTTTATTTACTTATTTTTATTTATTTATTTATTTATTTATTAGTGTTTGTGACTATTAGGTATAGTATTTTACAATCCAATATAATATTTTACAATGTGACCATTCCTTGACTAAGAATAAAGGTTTACTTGGAAATATAAGCTAATTTTCTTTTCCGTTATACTAAGTCCAATATCTGCAGTCAAATATCACAGTGGTCCCTGAGCTAAGAACATAAAACTTACCCTCTTGGCTTATATACATATCCTGTAGCTATAACTGTCTAATCATTTATTCATTCTTTCATTCTGTACATGTTTATTGGGCATTCATTATGGATGGCTTTGTGTTAAGAGCTGTCTATTCATAAAAGATAGAGATGAAATCATAGGATATTCAACTAAAATGTTTCTAAATCTTTGTTGTGATAATTTTTTTCTTAATTAACACTTATAACTTTGACAACTTTTTATTTATTCATAGAGGGTCAGACTTCTACAAGAAAGAATTGGTGAATGTACCTTAATGGTACTTTATATTTTTTTAAGGATAGTATAAAATGATAGAAAATTTTTAACTGCACATCGGTATTTGCTGTATTTTTTCTTTAGTCATTTATGATGCCATGTCTTTATAAAAGTTTCATTTTAAGTGATTCTTCTTTTTTTTATTTAAAATCATTTTTTAAATTTATTTTCAGCATAACAGTATTCATTGTTTTTGTACCACACCCAGTGCTCCATGCAGTCCGTGCCCTCTCTAATACCCACCACCTCGTTCCCCCAACCTCCCACCCCCGCACCTCTTCTTAATTATCTGAAATCATGGAACATTTTCTGTCCCACTTAATTATTATTGTCTGCTCCCATTTTCGAAAATAATCCATACTAAGCTTCATTTTTATGTAAGATATCCCTGCCATTTGAAGATCTTTTAGAATTCTTTAACGCACTGAGCCACCCAGGCGCCCCTCTTTTAGAATTCTTAATTTCAACTTAAGGATCAGAAAGTAAATTACTTCTTTTTTATAACTTGTAATTTGGAAGCTTTATGACATTACAAAGTATGTACTATTGTCAAAAGTCAAAATAATATTTTTGAAATAACAATTTTGAACATGGAAAACGCATATAAATATGTAAAAATGTAAGTTAAACTTATTTTGCTGGTTATTTAAAAATGTGTATAATTTCCCTATAAAAATAAAAGCATCTACTAGTTTGTAGAGATTTTTTTTTCCATTTACATTGGAGAATTTCTTGTCCAGATGCTCAAATACCTCTGAGACGGGAAGAATCATGTCATACCATCCAGAAAATCCTTATCGAAACAAAACTCTTTCTCTGGTGGCATGAGGTATAATGTATGATGAGTGGTTCTATTTTGCTGTTTGTACACTGGTCATTCTAGCAAAGGCCATTTATTAAGGAGACAGTTGGGGAAACATCAGTTATGCTTAGTGCCTTCTGTTTACTATAAAATGTTGGGAGCTTGGAAAGCAGAACTAAAGTAATTGAAGGCATCAAAGAATAAGTCAGGTAGGATAGGAGAGAGTGGACATTTTCAACTCCAGTACAGGCAGTATTTTTTAGTACTGAAAGCTTTGAAACAACTTTTAAGTTGTATATTTTCCTATTTAAGCTATTGGTAGGTTTTTAAAAATTAATTCTATATGAGCCTGATAGTTGACAGTCTTTTAGGAGCTGACTATTTATTTGTTCGAAACATTGATAGGTTGTAAAAGAGACCCCAAACTAAGATGTCTTTGAGTCATAAGTCGGTAGAATTCGATACCTTTTATGATAAAAATCTTTTTAAGTTATTGTTCACAATAGTTTATATGATATACAAATTTACAAGAAGTACAGTTTCTCTAATTCAAGTTTTTCCCCTACAGAAGTGACCCAATTTTACACTGTTGAACATTTCTTCTCTCAGATTTTCAAAACCTGTGTTCCCCTTTTTAGAGTTCTATTGTTGAATTATTGGCAGTAGATAATCTGCCACTACTATAGTGAAAGGCAGTTTTTCGCCAATGATTAGATCTAATTCCTTGCCATGTTGTTTGAGCTGCTTTTTTGTGTTCTTCCTCTTAATTATCTTCTTCATATTCTGTTTTTATTATATATATATATTTTTTTACTTGAAGGGTTCCTGTATCTCCTTATTTAACACATTGTTGCTTTAGATTCTAGATGTCAGTAAGGCAAAGGGCCTGTCTCTTTCCTTCATTGACCATGAGAACCATTAACAGATCAGAATGGTTTTCAGTAATGCTGATAAATCTGCCAGGTAAGGTTTTAAGAGGTTTTGGGGAAGGCATTTTAATTTTATTTATTGTGTTATCACTTATGATGAATTTAGCACTTCCACACAACAGTCTTTTTGTGAGATGCACTTTACAAATATCTTTGAGCTCCACCAGTGACCCTGTAAGAAATAGAAATAGAGTATTTATAACCTCCATTTCGCAGGTGAAGCTGCTGAAACCACACATTTTTATTCTTGTGTGTTTAGCTCTTTGAGAGAAATGTCTCTTCAAGTTGGGAAGATTCACTGTTGCTGCTTTTCTGAAGGCCAAAAAGGAAAGGCTAGTAATATTCTGAAACTGGTGGCCTGAAGTCAGACTTCCTTACTGAGCATATTGATGCCACTTCAGGAATTTCGTGACCCATTTCTATTCCGATCCTTTTCATGTGACCATGGGCTGATCTCCCCTGCGTTTTTCGATTTCATGTAGCTGAGGCTTTTTCTATGAAATGGTTCATGGGTTTGATTTAAAAGAAAGTAGAGCTATAAATTTGCTGTTTTGCAAAACTGTGCTAATATTGAAGTTGGCATTTACCCTTGCACACATTTCTCCGAGGATTTCAGTGCCCAGTGTGTTTCTGTAAGCTTTGTGACTGTTTTATCTTTTAATCTGTTTTTTATTGTAGAACATTTAGAATATTTGCAGATCCAAACACCCTTAAATTAAAGGAGTGGTATTAATATTAATGTTATAATTTTAGATTTAGAGCGAGTGTATTTTTACCCCCTAATAAATAATCATAAACCATCCAATTTTGCAAAGATGCCACATATTTCATTTGTGTCTGTTTTTCATTAACAGCCTGATGTTTTAGGCTGACTCAGTTTCCCAGGCACCTTCTCCACTCCAGCTCTGTAGTGACTAACTCACGCTTAGGTATGGCTTCTTATATCATGGAAGGCAATGCCTCATACTGGAGAGAACATGGGCCTTCGGAGTCAAGATGGAATACCCAAATAATCAGTATAGATATGAGACTAACCATGGTAGTAGCTCATTACCTGGCTCCTGTCTGCTGTGATCTGTATAGGAGTTCTTTATATATCTCTTATTTACTCAGTAGTACAATTGAGTGTGAGCTTCTACATTCCAGAAAGCAAATTTCCTACCCATTTACTATAGGTCTATTGCCAGATCTTACACTATAACACTGAAATTAATCTTTGATATGCAACAAAATAATCATAACCATAAGTGGTTATTTTAAAACTATTCACCAATGGAAAGTAATATAAAACAGAAAAAAAGGTAACAGTGTCCATTGTGTTTAACTTCATTCATTCTACCATGGGCAGCTTCTTAATCACAAAAATATAGGGAGAGACATTCTAATAAGCAAACCCTTATATTACAAGTTGAGAGATCATGTAACATTATTAGTCAAGTAATACACAGAGCACAATCAAAGATGTATTTCTTAAGTGACAGTAGGCACAAAGTTAGGAAAGATTTGTAGTGATAGGGAGGTATCCAGATCACTTCAAAGTATTTTCTATACTAGTCTAGCTCAGATGAGAGTTTTTAAAGATAAGAATCCTCTGACTGGCAGAGAGGATAGACGAATAACAAAAGGTGAAAGAAATGGAGGTTGCAAGCATGGCATAGTTAATAAAGGTTAACTTACTCATGAATAAAGATGAACTTGTATGACTGTGGCAGGCAGCTGTTCAGTATCAATAACTTCAAGCAAATTGAAGATTCACTTTACCTGGTGTTCATACCTGCAGGACGACCTATAGTTTGGGGCCTTAACTCTAAATGCGTCATGAAGAAGTTCTCTCATGATGCATAAGATGGTATAATTTGTTTAAGAATAGCACATCATGTTCACATTACTTCCAAATATTTTCAAAGATATACATATAAATAAGCATATATATGGAAAGAATACTCAAAAGCACATGAAGAAAAGACATGTATTCATTTCTTCGTTAGGCCCTACCTTTTGTGTCTTCCCTTTTTTAACCCCCATAAGTGCATAAAGCAACATGACATTTTGGTTTTTATTTTTTATTTTATTTTATTATTTATTTACTTACTTACTTGCTTATTATCTGTTTATTTATTTATTTGGAGAGGAAAAGAGAGAGAGAAACAGGGGGAGGGGCAGAGGGAGAAGGAGAGGGGAAGAGAGAATCTTAAGCAGACTCCACCCCCAGCATGGAGCCTGATGTGGATCTCGATCTCACAGCCCTGAGATCATGATCTGAGCTGAAGTTAAGAGTTGGATGCTTAAATGACTGGGCCACCCAGGCACCCAAACAGCATGATGTTTTACATATCAGAACGTAGCAGCTCCTATAGGCATATATGATTTAGGCAAGAACTCCCAAACTTCTTTAAATCTGTCAACATTCAAATATTTTTTGACTTTCCACTGCCTAATTTCTCATCTTAGTATTAGAGACACCAAACATGGATACTTCCAGTGTCCTAGCCTCTCCTAAGCAGTCTTGTGACCCAGCTCTTCTGGGTATGACTGACTGAGCTTCGGTGGACAGATAGCCCCCCCAGGGGTATTTCATCCACGGTTGCTCAGTGACTTCTAAAAAGGTCTGAGAAGATTTACTGAATGAACTAGAAAATGTGAAGTGAATGAGATGCTTATTAGTGGGAATGGAGGTTGGAAGGAAAATATAGGGAAGAGCCATAATAGAGCAAAAGCCATGAAAATCATGGCAAGTCTAGGTTCCGAGGAAGACAGAACTACACATAAGCAGAATCTTTGGGTGATGGAGAATATTCATTTATAAATTCAATGGAAAGAATAAATCATTTGAAAGGAGAAAAATGAGCAGAACTTAGAAGCTGAGGTACAATGCAGAAGAGATTATTGATGCTTAAGAGACACCAATCCTTAATCAAAGTTCATTTTTATCCTTATTTTCTTTTTTTTCTGATTAAACTTATATGTTTTTCCCTCAAATTTGCTTACCTAAAGTATTCTCCAGTAGTACTGACTATAATTGCATGATTGGCATGATTTTTAAGGAAAAATAATCTTGGTTTGAGGAGACTGGAACTACTGTCTTTCAGTAAGTTCTGTTTTTCACGATATTTCTCTCTCGCTCCTTATTGTACAAATCAAGAAGCCTTATAGACACCCCCACCTTGTAAATAATTTATGACAGCTTAATGTTATTTGGTAGAATTGGGGAATTACAGTCCTTTCATTTAGGTTCTTTAGAGAAGGAAAATCTCTGGACTGGGTGGTAGCTGTAAGTAGGGAAGGGAAGAACTTTGAGGGACATGGGAATAGTTGGAAGAGACTTATGAACTCCCATTATTAACACAAGGATTCACATAGCAAAATCTTTGTGTTCTGCATTACTTATTAGGCTGGAAATTTTTTCTTCTAAGTGGTCCTTCTTGAGCTAATTTTAGAGGGCAAAGTTGTCTTCTTAAGAGAAAACAGAAGATGTTTTCTATTTAAATTTTAATTTTGAGAATTCTACACAAACCATCATTATGTCCCATCATAACATTTTCTGCACTAGGATGGAAACACAATTGGCCAGATCCATTGCCTCCTTGACGAGATGATGGATTTTGCTCTCTCCCACCTGTGTATCCAGGTGTCCCAGCTTTACAGTTCTGCTTCCTACAGGGAGCCCTGATGGTGACTGATGCTGCCAAGGCAAAATGAGGGAAATTCTGTTTGAGATCCATCCTCCCATCCCATGGCTTTGGAAAGGAACTAAGAATATGCGTGTTTTCTTTTATCTCCATGCCCTCAGAATTCACAATTATATATAAGAAAACATTGAAAATGGGTCCAAACAAACTATATTGACTCTTTTCAAATTTTAAAATATGACATATTTTGACTCTATAAATTTTAATCTCATATTCCCAAGATATTTGTAATTTATGACTATACTATTTTTTATATAATGTCTATTCTAAATGGCCAGGAAAATTATAGGCATCTTCAAAAATTCTAAAATAACATAAATGAGATTTTCTAAAGTTTACTATGCTCACTATCCTATATGAACACCCCCAAATCTTTCAGATAGCATCACTGTTTGTTTTTATTTCCTCAATTATTATCCTTACACAAGCTTTGCTTTTGAGTGGTCAGTTTTTTGGTTTTTGGGTTTTTTTGAGATTTATTTATTTGAGAGAATGTGTGTGAGTTGGGGGGGGCAGTGGTAGAGAGGAGGGGCAGAGTTAGAGAGAAAATCTCAAGTGGACCCCCAGCTGAGCGTGGAGCCTGATGGTGGGGTTCCATCTCGGGACCCTGAGATCATGACCTATGCTGAAGTCAAAAGTTGGAAGCTCAACAGACAGAGCTACCCAAGCAACTCCCTTGAGTGTTCTTAACATCATTTACCTTTTTCTCTATGCCTTAAACTTTATCGATCACTTGCTTCCTTACAGTTATCCTGGAATAAAGATTCTGGCTATATACACTCTAGAATTTCATCAGGCCAACCTAACTCTCCCACTTTCTCTAGCTTTTTCTCTCTCTGGTTCTTTCCTCTTAGGAACATTTGCACACTTACTTTTCAGCATCAGCTTTGCCTAATCATCTCTGTCGCAAAGCATCACTGAATCTGAACGTAACATCCCAATTCTATAGTTTCCCCAAGTATTCCTTCCTTCCTTCATGCCGGTCTTTCCAAAAATGCCATTTCTTTCACAGTCTCTTTTCAGGCAAATAATAATTTAATTTACCATAAACTTTATTAATCATCTCTTTGGATTTAACACAATACTAGTCATCTCCTTAAAGTCATTGATACACCCTTAATAACCATGATGTCCGGTAGAGAAAAAAAGAATATTCCAAATGAAACCACTAGAGAACTCAATTAAAGTTAGATTCTCAAGTGCTAAATTCTACTAAGCATAACATATTTCTTAGAAAGGTAAGTACTTTATACTCCTTCATCTCTTTCTGTTTAGCAAATTGCCTGTCATGACCCTGGCCTTGAATCTGCCATAATATGGATATGATTCATGTTTCTGTATGTACTGATAAAATGTTAACCATTCACATAATTTGTCTTCCAATTTTTTAAATGTTTTTCTTCATCTTCCATCAATGTCTGTCTGAAGTAATAAGCTTATATAGGGTCTGGCCATGTGAGCTTTACTAACTGTACATTCAACTCAGTGTCCTCCACAAATTCTAAGTCAAATTATATAACAAAAACTTACAAAATTTTATATTTTATTATATTTTATTGAGTAAATGAATGTTAGATTGCAAAGTTTTCATTATAAAGGCAATATGTATTTTTATACTTATCATAAGCTTTAAATATCATTAACTTCAAGAAGAGTTGTTCCCCAGTAGTGCCAATCTTTCCATCATGCAACTTATAAGGTAGAGTTGTAATGCTGGCCTCCATTCAGAGGGTGACAGGTGGCAGAGAAAGCACACAATAGAATTTTCCATCTGTTCTCTACTTTCTATCCAAGGCTTAAAGGGCAGAGTGTATTTTGTTATATACTCTTCAAACACTTTTCTCCATCCAAACACCATTAAAAAATATAGAGAGGTAGTAGATATAGATATGGATACACACTTTAACTTATAGTAGGCTTACAGATCTTGAAGGTCACAGCCACATCTTTCCTCACCTTTTTTGAGAAGGCGCACTGGTTTATTCCTTATGAACAGCTGAATTCTGGCTTGGGCTTTTTTACACTTCATTTCTGGAACATATTTTACCTCCTAACTACTTTGCAAAAAAGCAGAATGTATGTATTCATAAAGAGTAATACATATGAGGAAAGTCAGTATACTTCATACTCATTGAATTGTTAAATGCATTAAAGATAGCCTCACTTTGTTTTTATTGATAGTTTTGTAAGATTTAGATTCTGATGATACCCTTTATGGAAGCAATATTATAATACTAATAAAGAATATAGCTTATGATAGATGCAGGGCTGCCAGTTTCAAAGTTTGCTTGCAAGGGAAAATATTGTATATTTTGGATGAAAATGGTGAGTTTTGAATTAAAATTTTAGGGTTTTTTCTATTTAATTTTCTATTTAATTTAATTTTCCATGAGTCATTTTTATATGGCCTGATCCATGCCACTATAATGCAGTAAAGTTTAAGAACCGTAGAAGAGGTAGAAAATATGTAATTATAAAATTTTTCTAAGGAAATTTCCCTCCTTTCTCTGTCATTGAGAATTTGGAAGGTATTCCTGCTATGGTGACTAATAAAGACTATATTTTAGTATGTTTAATTATAAGTGACTTCATCTGAATGAACAGATTAAATCTACTGATTCCATTGTTCTTCAACAATTATTAAATACTTAATACATGTAAGACACTATGTGCCACATACTGTGCTAAGTGAAACATGTCGCTCTTTTAAGAAGATTGCAGAGTGTCTAGAGTGGGAGAATGAGTAAGGAAATAATGCAACTAAGGTAGAGAAGATAAATTGGAGTTAAATTATGACCCAGTGGGTCCCAAACCTAGATACACAGAATGATATCTGGGAAGCTTATTAAAAATATCATGGTGTTGCCTTAGGCAACTCTGATTCTAAAAATCAGGGTTCAAAGGGGTTAATTTAAAAGGTGACACAAATGATGCTGAATAGAGGTCCATACAGAAGGTTTGAAGAAATCCTGAATGGTTAGTGTGGGAAGTGAAAACTCATCTTTGATTTGATAAGCAATGGGAAGATGCTACAGACTTTTGAAAAGATAAATGATATTAACAGAAGACTGCTTTTATAAGGTTCCTCTGGTATGAGGAAAAATAGACTATAGCTCTGAAAATGCAATGGAAATGAAAATTCTCCTAGGGCTTGGCCAGAATTTCGATGTGTAAAACCAAGGAAAATTGGGGCATTATTGACAACAATGTCTGCTGGAAAAATAGAGATGTTGGAATGCACAATGGAATAACAGACATAAGTAGTTAATTGGATACTGAGTTTGACCTGGAACATAAAATTGGTTTTGCATGTGTTGAATTTATGTTTCAAAAAGATCACCTGGATAGAGGTGTTTATTAGGTACTTGTGATTACAGCTCGGATACTCAAAAGTGGGAAAGGTTTTGGATGATCCACAAAAGTCTAGATTAAAACATAGGCACAGATGATCTCTAAGAGAAACTAGAGAAATAGGGAAAAATGCAAATTTAGAACTTTGATAATATTGACATTATGAAGCAGGAGAGATTAATCTATGAAGGAATATTAATCTACTTAGAACCAGCTAGGGAAATGCATATGGTGGAAATAAATCATGGAATTTAGGAAATTTGGAATAACTGGCGGTGTGAAACACTGTAGAACAATGAGGAATGTGAGACATAGATAAGTTCAGACGTGCTATGCTGGAAGTCAGTAATAATTAGAGGAAGGACTTTTTTTTTTAATTTGAGGACCTAAAACAAAATAAATTACAGTTAATTTTGCAATAGGAGATTATTAAGGAATGAATGACTAGTTAGTAAGCTGTTGTATAGGTATAGAAAGCATTTTTGTTTTATTTTGTTGTAGAAGGGAACAGTAGGACAAGAAATTAATAAAATGTTAGTGAATGAACTATACTGAAGGAGTCTAGATGTGTATGATGGTGTGTGTGTTTCTTAAGTAGCCCTTTCTACAGGAGTACATCATTGGCAAGGTGGGTTGGGTACTTCTGCAGAAACAACAATGAGTGAAGAAAGGGGAAAAAAAAAAACCTAGGAAGGTCTGGCTAAAACACATTAAACCTTATGGAGCTTGACTGACAATGTATCAATGTCTTGAATATATGGGGCATGAGGAAGATTCTTAAATATCCCTGTCATTTTGAGCTTGATAACTAACTGAAAGATGATGCTATTTTAAGAGTAAGGATCATAGAAGAGGGATTGTATTAGAGAGAACAATGATGTGATGCCTTGGGTAGTGAGGTTTTTGAGGTATCATAATGTCATCTAGAAGATAGGTCCAGCAGACATTAAATGTATAGTTCAGGGGTACCAACATGTTCATAGAGACTTAACAGTTATTTGCAAAGAACTGAGAGTTGAAGCTGTAGAAATAAGGTAAAACAAATGATAGAGTAGAAAAAAAAAAAGACAGGAAAGAAGGTCATAAGTACCTCATCATTTTTAGACACCTGAAAGGTAAATGGATGAAAGGTAGGGTGGGAAGAAATAGAAGGAGCAGGAATAATAAAAAGAAGACATCCTTGAGGTATACAAGACAACTGAGAGAAGAGAGATTTCCAAGAGCCAATAGTTTTTAGTTACAAGAAACATAATCAAGATATTAAGAATAAAATTTAAAATCTGTAATCATCAATTTTCAAGCCATTGGATGCCTTCATGGAAACTATTTAAGTCAAAGAAAAGGAAACAGTACTAAAATAGGTTAAAGCATGAGTGTCAGGCAAATAGTGAAGGTAGAGACCAATGAATATAGGTAATTTTTTAAAAATTTTGATCGTGAAAAAATGGAGAGTAACCAAAAAAAAAGTTTTAAGTTAAAAAAATGCTAAAATAAAATTTAGAATATAGAGAAAATATTCAATTATTCTACTACAGTAACATCTTTCATCAGTATTAAACGCCGTATTTCCTTGTATGTGTTATGCACTTTTATTTTTTACTTTTATATTTTGATACTGCTTTTTAGAAGAAGGCATTAAGTAGATTTCACAAAGGAAAGCTTCTAACAGTGAGGAATTTACTGTAATTTCTCCCATGGAAAGCTAATCTCAATTATCTGAATCATGAAAAGGAGAAACTGAAAGAGAGACATAGAGAATAAAAGTGAGGAAGGGGACAAAGTGGTCAGAAGAGATTTGATGAGAAAGGTTAAAGGCCAAAAGTGGGAGAACCAGACTTGCTAACCATTAGGACATGTTCTGAACAAGGAAGTAAGGGGAAGAAGATGGAGAAGATGTTGGAATGGAGAAATAAGAGGGCTTTGGCAGCCAGAATATTGAGAATGTCATCCACATATATCTTGAAATCACCAAGATTATTGGCACTATGACCTTCCATAAATATTGCTATTGTTTTGTAATAATCATTTGTGTGAACTCCCAAATCAAACTCTCAGCATTTATTGATTTGCCTTTTCCTACAAATACTCTTCTACAGAAAAACAGAATCTTAGATTATTGGATAAGGAGAAGATTTTAAGCATTCTAGTTTGAGTGGTATTGCTTTTCTTATCTACAGTAGACTTTGTGCATGGAGTAACTAACTTAAGTAGAGGGAATTATACCATTACATGCTGATTTTGGTCTCAAAGTATTATTCATTTCTTAAAATATTATTATGGATCTTTGTAAGAATCAGCATATCTTGTTAGTTATAATGGTGATAGCATGAACATAATTTTAGTATGTCATAAATATATCCACTGCTTCCAAAAGTTTTCTCCTACCTTCTTTATTATTATTTGTGTATGTGTGTATGAAAAGATCACTTAATGTAAGATCTATCCTCTTAACAAATTTCTAAGTAATTAATACAATTTTGTTAACCATAAACTCTATGTAGTACAGTAGATTGCTAGGACTTACTCATTTTGTATAACTGAAACTTTGTACATATTGACTAATACCTCCCTGTTTTCCCTCTCTACCCCAAGCAACCTCCATTCTACTCTCTACTTCTGTGTATTTGATTATTCTAGATTCCTCATATCAATGGCATTATGTGGTATTTATCCTTCTGTGTCTGGTGTCTTCTATGTAGTATAATGTCTCCAGGCTCATGTTGTTGCAGATGGTGAGATTTCCTTCTTTTTTTAAGGTTGACTAATGTTCCCTTGTATGCATATACTATATTCTCTTTATCTATCACCTGTCCATAGACTATTAGGTTGTTTCCTTATCTTGACTGTTATGAATAGTACTTCAATGAAAGGAGTACAGGTATCTCTTCAAGATCCTGATTTCACTCCCTCTGGATATGTACTCAGAAGTATTGCCTATTGATTAATGGAACAAAATACAGAACTTAGAAATAAACCCATATATTAATGGCCAACTAATCTTCTACAAGGGTGCCAAGAACACACAGTGGAGAAAAGATAGTCTTTTCAATAAATGGTACTAGGAAAATTGGATATGCACATGCAAAAAAAAAGGAAATTGGGCCTTTATTCCATACCACACAGAAACATCAACTCAAAATGGATTGAAAACTTAAATATAAGACCTAAAACCATAAAAAGCTTAGAAGAAAACTTAGCGGAAGATGTTCTGTGACAAGAGTCTTAGAAATGATTTCTTGGATACAACAGCAGCACAGGCAACAAAAGCAAACAGACAAGTGAGACTGAAACAAAAAAAAACTTGTGCACAGCAAAAGAAACCCCCAACAAAACAAAAAGGCAACCTACAGAATGAGCGAAGGTAATTGGAAGCCATATATTTAATATAAGGTTAATATCCAAATTATAAAAGGTATTCCTAAAACTGGACAGCAAAACCAACCAACCTGATTTAAATACGGGGAACAGAACTAAATAGACTTTTCTCCAAAGAAGGTATACAAATGACAAACAGGTTATATGAAGAGGTGCTCCACATCATTAATTATCACTAATGATCAGGGGAATGCAAATCAGAACAACAATGGGATATCACTTCATACCTGTTAGGATGGCTACTATTAAAAAAAGAAAAAAGTTAAGCTTTGGCAAAGATGTGGAGAAAACGGAACCCTTGTGTGCTGTTGGTAGTATTGTAAATTGGTACAGCCACTCTGGAAAACAGTAGGGAGGTTCCTCAAAAAATTTAAAACAAAACTGCTCAGTATTTTTTAATTCACAACTCAATTACTCTATATCCATTCTTGATGCATGTTGGCTCCATACTCTAAGTGTATGTTAATTAAAGTTCTAAAATACTTTGGTGCATTAATTGGTTGGAGATCAGCTAGCACATTTTTGGTTCAGAAACATGTCATAGATTTGGTCTTGGTCAATCCTGGTGACATTTTCTTATGTTCTTTTTTCCATCTAAGTGTGTTCCTCTTAGCTTTTAAACTTGATAGTACTTTGAGAGACATTTAATCCATGTGGTTTATTGCTTTAGCTCTTACACATCCTATTTTATCACTTCAGTGTATTGTAAAAGTTCTTTGATTCAAAAGATACTAAGCAGCTTAGTGAGTATTTAAAGAATCTTACTCTGGGAGAAATAAAATTTGGTAATTTATGCCGATTACATAATTTTAGCATTTTGACTTAATTTAGCACGGAATTTAGAATCCACAGGAGTGGTATATATGTATTTATGCTTTCATTAGCTTCAGATCTTGCAGTTTAGCTACTACAAGATACGAGACTATTTTCATTTGCAAAGAATAAAAAAATTCTTATTATTCTCCAGCTTGAACTTGTGTTTGCCCCCAGCTGGCAGATTAATCAGAGTTAAAAAAAAAAAAAAAATCCTCAATGCTTTAGCAACCAATATTCAGAAAAATAAAATTAACTTCCTCTGAAATCTGAAGATTTATTAAAACATAATACAACATTCAGGTCAGGAATTCAGAGACCATGTTTATAGTTCAGTGGTTGACACTTCGAACTCATATAGCTCTGAGTTTGAAATTCAGTCTTTGTGATTCACTAGTTTTGTGATCATTGGCATGCCTCTATCCTTTCTGCATCTCAGTATGAAGATCTGTGAAAGGGGCATATTAAGAATAGCTCTCTCCCAGGTGCCTGGCTGGCTCAGTCAGTTGAGCATCTGCCTTCAGCTTAGGTCATGATCTCAGGGTTCTGGGATAGAGAACCACACTGGGCTCCCTGCTCCATGGGGATCCTGCTTCTCTGTCTCCTTCTGCCTCTCCCCTGGCTTGTGCACTCTCTCTCTTTCTCGCTCATGCTCTGTCTCAAATAAATACATAAAATCTTTATAAAAAAGTAGCTATCTCATCGACGTTTTGTGAGGCATATATTAGGTAATACATTACTTAAAGTGGAGTCTAGAATATAGCATTTAATGAACGTTAACTTCTGATACGATTTATGTAAGTTGCTTTAAAAAGTACCTGGTAAAGTCTTACAAAATGAAAATGCGTAGAAATCTCAGATTATGAAATGTCATTTCCCCCCATACCCTGCATTCAGCACTCCTCCTTAAACCTTTTTTTTGGGGGGGGGTACCTTGAAACTATAATTTCCTCTATTTAGCTGTAGTTTTAGTTTTTATTGCTATTCATTGGAGCTAATAAAATAGTGTTCCGATAGTTTTGGGTTTCTTATTTATAGTCTGTTTTTACTACAATCCCTTCTTCCCAGTGCTGCTGTGTTGATTGTTTTCATGTACATGGAGAATAAACAACATTCTTATTCAAAAGCCATTGACACCTCACCATTGTTTGCTGAATATAGCATTCAGCACCTCACCAGTTTGCTGAATATTACTGTGACATTCAGTATCACTCAGCCTGACTCATATCAGTATCATCTACCTGTCCCCTATTTCTCAAGGGCCAGTGACACTGGATCCCTAGGCATTCTTCCAAAACAGGATGATTTTTCACATTTCGGAAACTATGCCCAGCCCACTTCCACAATCTATTTCACTAATTCCCATACCAGTGTCTTATAACCTCATTGTCTTAGTAGCTTTGTGACCTGGTGTTTTGGAAGTAGTCTAAACAAGGCAGTATGGCATTAACAGTTCTTCCATTAAGGGATGAAATTGAGGGAAAATGCCATGAATCTGGATTTAGGAGACAGGACCTTCCATCCTGACACCACTCTCCTTAGCCAATACATCTTTGGGAAATACAAAAATTTGAGTACTGGTTCTCTCAGTTGCGAAAGAGACTCCAAGTATTTTCTTTCATTTCACAAAGTTGTTCTGAATATCAGGTGATGAATTATTTTTCTATGGCTGCTTAGCAATACCACAAACTTAATGGTTTAGACAACACACATTTGTTATTTTACAATTCTGTAGGTCAAAAATTCAACGGTAGGGGGCACCTGGTGGTTCAGTCGGTTATGCATCAGAATTTTGATTTCCGCTCAGGTCATGATCTCAGGGTGAGCCTGAGATGAGCCCAGGTTTGGGCTCTGTGCTGGGCATGAAGCCGGCTTAAGATTTTCTCTCCCCCTCTACCCTCCTCCATTCGGCTCATGCGCTCTTTAAAAAAAAAAAAAAAAAAATCAACAGGGATCTCACTGAGCCAAAGTCAACGTGTTGGCAAGACTGCATTCCCTTCTGAAGGTTTAAGGGAACAATCAATTTCTTTGCCTTTTTCAGCTTCTAAAGTCCTCTCTGAGGACCTCATGTAGTAGCTCCTATGTTTCAGAAGGAGTTGCAATGTGTCACTGTGTCCTCATGCGTCCATATTTCCCTGACCACAGCTGGGAAGGATTTTCCACTTATTTTAAGGGCTTATGTGATTACATTGAGCCCATCCTGAATCCAGGATAATCTCCCCACCTTGAGGTCCCATATCTGCAGAGGTACTTTAGCAATATAAGGCAGTAAAGTCACAGGTTCCAAGGATTGGGACATAGATATCTTTGGGAGTCATTATTTATAACTAACATAGATGCAAAAATGATGCATCAAACGAGCAATTATTAATGACATAGTAAAGACCAAAATGTGCCCGAGAATAACATTTATTTATCCCCGGAAATGTTTTTTGTTTTTTGTTTTTCTTGCCATCCCTATTGCTTTTTTTTTTTTTCTTTTGAGGTCTATGGAAGTTTAGAATTTGGATTGTGTTTGTATGCTTGTGTTTAGCCATTTAAGAAACAATGATTTTTTTTGTTGAAAAGAAGCCAAAAGATATTAACTAATAATAAGAAATGATGAGCTGAAAAACTATTTTACTTTTTGGAGTTTCATGGAAAACTTTTTTATTGAATTATAGTTGACATACAATATTGCATTAGCTTCAGGTGCAGAGCATAGTGATTGGGCCGCTCTATACTTTACACTGTACTCACCACAAGTGTAGCTAATGTCGCCCCATGATGCTATTACAATACCACTGAGCAGAGTCCCTATGTTGCACCTTTCATTCTCATGACTTATTCATTCCATAACTGGAAACCAGGACCTCCTACTCCTTCTCACCCATTTTGCCCATCGCTCTACCTACCTCCCTTCTGACAACCACCAGTTTATTTGCAGTACTTATGGGTTATGTTTTTTTTTTTTTAAACTATTCTCTTTTCTACAACTTCTAGACAACCTCATAAACTAAAGACTTTAGTTCCATTACTATAAATAATCTGAGGCAGTGTTCAGATCATATGGTATTGATAGATTCTGTGAAAACATTTGGGGTTGTGCTCATGTAGAAGGAGGATTTACTTGAAAACATGCAGGAGCAAGTGAAGGATGGCTACTCTCTGTCTGGAAACAGTAAGAGTGGGCTGGTTCTCCTATGTTTAATGAGATTGCCCAGGGGTAGAATCTACAATGCACCCTGATGCGAAGCACTTATTATTCCCCTTCCCTTTGTAGATTAAATTATATATTAAGGGAAACTAACATAAATAGGCTCTGTATGCATTCAATAGTCTGGACTTTATGACATCAGTATTCCTTTGGTATAATGCAAGACTCCTTAATTAAGGATTAAATACACCATTAATTTTATTGAATTAAGT
Organism: Lontra canadensis; assembly: GCF_010015895.1. Classification (NCBI taxonomy): domain Eukaryota; kingdom Metazoa; phylum Chordata; class Mammalia; order Carnivora; family Mustelidae; genus Lontra; species Lontra canadensis. Next base: position 18,808,399 of record NW_022631017.1, read on the forward strand.
AGGGAGACTCTACTATAGTAAATTAAAGAAGTGTAAGCTGTTATAATTGAAATAATGTACAGCATTTTTAATAAAAATATAATCTTTTTATTATACCACTCATTCTAAATTCTAGGTTTTGCTTCATTAAAATGATGCAAAATTTCCTTGGAGTTTATGTAAGAGAGAGAGAAAAAAAAAAAAAAAAAAAAAGAAAAAATGAGCTCCAGAATGCATTTGAGTTTGTTCACCATTATGTTAACAAAGTACCCTAATATGATCTTTTTTTCCCCTTATAATTTCCATGCTCAAATTATACATTAGGGTTTAGGTACCATTTTTTTTTTTTCATTAGTCTTGTTATGGGCTCAGTTTCTTCATCTTTAAAATGGAGTGATCAGAAAAATGGTTTTTGTATTGCCTTTCACTTAGTTGTGATATCCCGGTACTGGAGCAGAGCTCACTTAGAGCAGTTTGCATATGAAGAGTCTTCTACTGTTTTGTGGTTAATTAGTTCACCTGTGGGGTTTTTAAAAATGAGTCTTACTTTTGCTCCTTTCATCTCACAAGTACTTTGCTCATATAGTTACAGTTCAAGAGTTAGTTAAGTAATTATGCTTATTACTTATTAAACCCCGAGGATCTTTTTCAAAGCTTCTTTTAAGGCATGATTTTATTCTTCAAACACCATCCCAAATTCTTTAGTCTATGTTGTGCATTTATCATTAACCAAATATAAATTACTTTATGTCTATGTCTAGCTATAATTCTACACATGTAAGTGTGTTTTTTGCAATGTAGAATGAGGAGTAATACTATATTTTAGACATCCTAGTGCAGTACCACTGAGGGTCTAATAGGCACATCCAAAATCCTGAGTATCGTGCATTGTTTCACCGTACAAGATGTGTTTCTTGTCATGTGGGCTTGTGATCTAAATTCTAGAGGTAAGTTAAGAACTGAGCCTATTTACAGACATCTGTCTGCTAACACTGGAGAAGAAAAGGAAAAAAAAAAAAAAGAATCATAGGAAACTTCCTCTTGTGCTGGGCATAATGTAACTTCAGAGCATAACTATCCCTACAGAGCATCATATTCTATAGGCACGTGTTGGGAAATAAAATGAGAATAGCAGGAAAATAGATTTGAGGACAAGATGAGGTAAAAACTCAGGTTCTGAATTTCAGTAAATGGTAAAGAGGTAACTGTTCAATCTAATTCTTAAGGCAAGGTGTAAAGTATATAAGAGAAAGCCACAATTAACTATAGTTTTTGAGCATCTACTATGTGGCCGCAACCTCTACAAAAAAATTAGTCTAATCTGAGAAAAGTATGTTGCAGGCTCTAAATGATAGTATGAGGGTGTAAGGTTTGTCTGACATCAAAGTATCTCTCTCATCTTTCAAAGTAATTGGGTTGTGCAAAACAGAGGTCATTACAAACAATCAAAGGATGTTCTTCATACTCAGGATAGAAGAAATGGCTGGTGGCAAAAGCCTTTTTTTAGGGAAAGGTATGGGGATTTGGTCATATGAATCCTATCTCATTGGATCATTAAAGCAAATGTATTTAGGCATGTCTATTCATGTCCCAGGTTCTCTAAAAAGATAGGATGAGGCTTCCATTTGGCACTACCATGATGGATTAGATATCCTGAACAAATCTTCTTGTTGAAACAAAAAATACTGATAAAAATAATTATAGAAATCTGTTCAAATGCACTGCTGGGACCACACCCACCCACCCACACCCACCCACCTACACACTCACATACAAACGAGTATTGAAATAAAATGGAACATAGAACCTTGGGAGTTGAGTGAGCACCAAGATGGCTTTCATCAGGAAGGTTTATGCTGAAATCTCATGACCTGGAGTTTCTGCTTTAAAGGCTGCCTGCCCGAGGAACAGAGAATAAGGGTTAAAACCAAATGGAGGGGATCTGAGATCTCAACAAGAAGGTGGAAACCCAAAAGACTACCTCTTTGTATAGAGTGAATGAGGACAAAGCCCTATAACACAGGAGATGGAAAAGAAACTTTCCTCTTTTTGGCCTCACTGTAAAATAGGAAGAACAGATACCCTTTGAGATTACAGCCATAAAATTTGTGTGGCTGAGAATTCAGTCACACAAAATTATATGTCAGTTTCTAATCCAAATAAGATGTAATATATTTGAAGGGAGAAGGTGACTCTTAGAAGAGAATTTAGTGTAAAGTTTCCTTGTTTGTTATTCTCCCAGCCAGCAAGAATAAAATATACAATTCCTTTTATAAGAATTCAGCTTTACCCTGGTTTCAAAGAACTTTCATAGATCCTGTTAAAGGAATAAAGCAGTTTACAGAAATACCAAGTAAATAAGACAACATAAGTCAGAATGTGCAGAAACGACACACAAGAGAAGACCTATACAGACGTAAGATCACTGGAACTAACAAATTATGAAATACATTTAGTTTGTTTATTTAACAAGAGACAGGTGACTCCGAAGAATAGCCAAGCAGACTGAAAGAAAATCGAAGAGAATACAATTCAAAAATAGTTTAGGTTAAAAACACAAGAATGAATTATAGCAGGTTAGACAAAAAGATATTAAATGGTATGCAGGAAAAACTAAATCAAAGTCATAATGCAGGATGAAGTCTAGAGACACAAAAAGATGAAAAATAAGAAAGAAATATTAAAAAATATGAAGGTCCAAATGAAAGGTTTCCATTTATGATGATCCGGGGTTTTAGAGGCATGAATAGAAAGGAGAATGATGGGTAAACATTTAAAATGATTCTTGAAAGCCCTCAATCCTAAACCCCACTAATACCAAAGAATTCCAAAGAGAATAAGTAAAAAGTTTACTTACAACTAGGCATATTATAGTAAACTGTAGAATCTAGATACAAAAGGAAGCGCTAAAAACATTCAGAAAAATTGTAGTGTGTACAATATCCGTAATTTATATCAGACTTTTCAATAGCAACAGTGAAAACTAGAAGACCATGAATTGGTAGCTTCAATTGACCAAGAGAGAATCGTTATGAACCTACAATTCCATATCGAGGAAAATGGTCTTGCTGCTATTAGGTCAAATGAAAATCTTTAAAATAACCAAAAAGTGAGACAGTTTATCAATAAATTATACTCACTAAAGGAAAGTCTGAAGAAAATAATTCAAATAAAAGGAATACAATCAGAGTTGGATGATCTGAGATTTAAGAAGGGAGTGTTAGTAAAGGTAAAGGTACATATCTGAAATCTAAGCAAATATTGAATGAATAAAAGCCAATCAAATTCATGAAGGGGATAAGGAGTAGAATAGTGGACAAAAATGGCACATATGTTAGAAGTGATAGGAGATCTTAGGATCTAGGGCCTTGGTATCACCTGAGAGAGAGTAAAGATACTTATTTAATTTAAATGATAGTAAATAAAGTATGTATTCTAAAAGAGCTAAGGTAATTACTAAAAGAATAAGTGCAGGGATAAATTTTCTGAATAGAATAAAAAAAACAATGGGGAAAATTCCATTGTTTTCAAGTAGGGCAATAAATTTTTAAAAATGAGAGAAATAGAGGAGAACATAAAACAAATTTGTGGAAATAATATAGCAAGTTTTTGAAAAAATAGTATATTGACTATACCCTCTAGTTAATAGAAAAGAATTATTGGATTGGATTTTTAGAAATTCAGTCATTTTCTGTCTCAACTTCAAAGATAAGGGGACAGATTGATAGAACAGAAAAATATATACCATAGAAATTGTCTTCAAAGAACAGTGACATATCTGTACTCTTAGTAGAAAAAAAATATTTTTATTAGTCAGAAGACATATATAGAAGAAAAGGCATGTCAAATCTAAAAGTTATTTCAACAAAACAATCACCACAACAAAAAGGTTTCCCAGATATGTAAACAACTTTTATGAAAATACTAAAGTAGAAAATGAGCTAAAGAAATGAATAAGCATTTATGAAAGAGGAAATTAAAGTTATTAATAATTAACTTCATGGATATTAAAGCACTTTAGAAATAAGGAAAATGATAAATCTACATTGAGAACCCATTGTAAAATGACCAGATTGATGAACTTTTAAAAATCAGATGATGTTGCCGGTGTTGTTGGTGTGTTACTATTGGTATATGAATTCTGGTTAGGATGTGGAGCAGAGGGACCCCTCAGCCTCCTCTTGGTGGGAGTTCAAACTGATGGAACCCTTTGGGAAAATGTTTGACATTACCTACAAAGTCCTGATTTATATGTCTTAGCACCTAACAGTTCTACCCTTAAATTTAAATCATATGGACCGTCTTATACCTGTGAAGAAGGTATATGAAAATATTTGTGATATAATGTTGCTAACAGCATGTGTGCAGATGTGCTTACGCATGCTTACATACACTCACACAAATATAAACCAAAAACTGGAAATAACCCAGAACTCCATTAATAAGAGACAGCAAAAATAAATGTCCTATTCATCCATGAAAATACTACAGGTAAATGCATCATATGATCAATATCAAAAGGATAATTTTGAGCAAAAAAATCATAGTAGAGTATCTAAATGATAAATCATTTTTATAATGTATAACTTAAACTGAAATATGTTGTTTACAGTTGTACCACCTATATTTGTACCACCAAAAAAAGGCAGTGGATCATTACCACAAATTTCAGGTTAACTGCTACCTGAAAGCTGAAGTAATAGAATATGGAGAGGGCAGGCATATAGGGGATTTCTGAATTACTGCTATATTTTATTCCTTAGTCTTCATACATATTTTTATTTAAAATATTTTATTTAAAATATATATGTGTGTATATATATTGTTATATATAAATGTATGTAATTATATATATTATATATATTACATATACATATATATCATATATATGTATATACATATAATATACATATATACATAACATTTATTTCTATGTATAATTCAAAATTAAACATGTAGTGGCACCTGGGTGGCTCAGTCAGTCAAGCATCCAACCCTTACTTCACTCAGATCCTGATCTCAGGGTCCAGAGATCCAGCCCAGCTTTAAGCTGCATGTTCAGTGTGGAGTCTGCTTGTCCCTCTCCCTCCCTTGGCTTGCATGTGTGCGCATGCTCTCATTCTCTCTCTCTCTCTCTCTCTCTCAAACAGATAAATAAAATCTTTCCAAAATAACTCTGTACTAAAGAAAGTGAGATATCTAATACATTTATGAACTTACCATAGAATAAAATAGATGAAGATTTGATTGCTTCTCCTCACTGTGATGTAGTGGTTAACAACAGAATGCAAGAGACTGTGTTCAAGTTATTACCTTTGTGGCTTTCAGCAAGTTATTTAGCTTCTCTCTGCTTCAGTGTCTTTATCCCTGAAATAAGGATGATAATAGTACCAAATTCATGAGGTTGTTAGGAGAATTACATGAATTTGTATTTGCAAAGCACTTAGAACAATGCTGACACAGAGCAACAACTATGTAGGAACTACTGTCATTCTTTGGGGGATAACAAAGATAGGGAAAATCTCAACAGATATTTTGATTGCTTTTGCATTGAATTTACAATCAGTTTAGAAAGAATTGGCATTTTTACAATATTGAGTTTTGCAGTTCATGAACATAGTCTATCTGTATTAGATTAGTCATTTTTCTCAGTCATATTTATGAATTTCAGTGTCACGTTTTTGTACATTTTTCATCAACTATATTTCTAATTATTTGATAAAGTTATAGCTTTTGAGAATATATCTTTTATCAAAATGCCATTTTTAAATGTTGCCGAATATAAATACCATTTGTTTTTGTACGCAGCAAATTTGCTAACCTCATATGCTAATTTTAGTAATTATCTGTAGATTTATTTTTCTATATAGGAAATTATGTCTTCTACAAATAGTGATATCATTTTTCTCCAAATAAAGGGATCAAAAAAAAAAATAAGAAGAGGAACGGGTTATATTTTTAGAGCATTTCTTGCAGAATAAATATTTAATACGAGCACATCCAGGGTAGTTCGTAAGTTTGGACGAAGCTTAACTCTTCCCTAATCTGATAATGCATACTCCTTATGGTGAGCGGGGTGTGTATGTTTTTTTAAATCATTATTAGCATTTACTCTGAAAATCAGATGCGAACTTTCTCTGCTTCCTAGTAGCATTTATTATAAAATTTGCAACATGAACCATGGATGCTATTTGAAAGAATGCCATAGCGTACCTGTTATCTTCTAGTATATGTTATCTCGGTGACTCTAAAAGTCTTGTTTTATCATATTTTCTTTAATATCTGTGGTTCATGTGCAGCTGTTATTTTATTAAGTGTTCTACTTTCAATGGAAGTGATTTTCCCAATCTAGCAAATTCATATTCCTGTTTTGTTATATATTGCTGACATTGAAGGGCATCCCTCTGAGACAAACATCTGCTGAATATTGTAGTTTGTTTTATAAAGAGAGTGCTTTTAGGATATAGTGAATTGCTTTCTTCTCATTTTGGCGGGCGGGAACTGAAGAGTGTAGCAGTGATATATATGTTGATTTGTACTTTTTTTTTTCTTCTGTGGTGGCTTTTTATTTCTTTCAGTGTAAAAGCCAACATAGTGGGAATTTTCAAAAAAAAAAAAAATGAGAGGATGTAATGAATATAGCTATGATGTGACCCAAGATAATGACTTCGAATACAGAGTCCTACATACAGGACTTGGAAGTCTTATGACATTACTTCATCATTAAAAAAACACTACAATTTGATGCAGTTTCCTGCTAAGTACTGCTTCTCTATCCTTAACCCTAAATATTGATATAGAAAGATTAAGAGTAGATAGTGAAATGCTTTAACAAAAAAAGCATTAAAAACAATAGCACAACCTAACATATGCCTCATCTCTTCATGAACATCTAATTATTACTCTAACATAGTCACCTCTATTTATAGTCAGCTTTTTATTGTGCTTAATAGGCTTTCTTATTAAGTCCCTTGACTGCTTTAGTCTTCACACTGAATGGAATTCTCCTAAAATTGAGGCCAGGTGATGAATTAGGCCCCTTGACTCAGACAGTGAACTCATAGAGTCCAGTTGCCTAAACAGCTATTCCTGTTCAATTGCATCATTGTGTTTCCCTCAGGGTGATAATTGCTCAGACCACATTGTGGCTCATTTCTTTATAATGCCTGTAACAGTGCTTTTTCAAGGGAAGGAATTGCATATTTTAGTGCTGTGATAAAATGCAAGAAGGCGTGCTGCTGTAATGTGGTTGGACCCATCTTGTGTACAGCTATGAACATTTGTATTTATGACAACCATTTCACACTTGTATATTTGGGAAATGGTGAAATGTTTATGTGCTCATATACCAGGATTTGTGAATTTTCCATCTTCTTCTAAGAATAAAGAACACTTGTCTAATTTCAAACATTTATTTGAAGTGTCAACCTGGAGGGGGGAGGAGACAAAGTGGTTGTATACATCCTCATTCTGTAAGGATTATGCATGTTAATTCATGCTGATATTTTGAATGAGGCACAGCTGCTGAATAACCATGTGATTCTTCTATCTCAAAAAGGATGCTGTATTTTCATGCAGTCATGGAGCAATAGAAAGCTTCCATTTTGTATATTTGTTACAAGCAATATAGAGAAAGGGAGACTCCCTGTGAGAACTAAATGAGAGAAAACCCGTCACAATATGTGATCAGAATGTTCAGAGTTCTTTGTGCTGCTCATTGATCCTCAAACCACATGAAGCTCTGTTTGATCAAACTATAATTGAAACCATCACCCTACCTTGTCAGTTATAGGATGCTTGCATTAAAATATACTCTTTCTTGTCCTTTGGTTTAGAATTCCCCACAGTCTCTGTGCTGTTCCCCTTTATCTACTCAAGCTATAGACACTATGTGACGCTGGTGTCTTCTGGGCAACATTTCCTTGCTCAGTCTGTTGCTCTTCAAAACCTCTAATAATCATAAAGGAGAAGTATCACCATTTTTTGGAAGCTCTTCTCACTAAACAATAGGTACAGAATAGAAGGTTCATTTTAGATATCTAATTAAATCGTGTTTTACAACGGTAATTACCCCTTGGAGTGTTGATAGGGCACTCTGTTCTCAGCGAGTCAGTTGACAAAGAAGAAACTTTAATCCTTGGCCTCTGAGAGTGTCATCTGGGCAAAATATTTTGAAGGTAGGGAAATGTTACTGCAGCAAAAATCCAAATGGTCTTCAACCACAGATACAGTTCACAGATTTATCTTAAGAAAGCTGCATTGGTTTCTGATGAAGGGTGATTTTTTTCTCTCCCATATTTCTGTGAAAAATGAGATAGTGCAGAAAGCCCTTACAAGCCTATGAATAATTCATTGCCTTGTTACAGCATGTAGAGACAGTCTGATCAATCCTAAATGTAACCATCCAGTTTTGCCTTTCCAGAGCCCATAGAAGGGTAACCCAGGAACTAGATAGGGACTGACAATCATTAGTACTTTTATGTAGCTTCAACACCACTTCTAGAAAAAGAGAAAAGGAAAAAAAAATATGCAGTACTAAATCTAACAGTCCCATATCACAAATAGTTTAACATGACTATTAAGATATATAGTCTTGGAATTCAGAAAATTTTGGTTTAATCTTTCATCTAATGTTTGTGCAGTTGTGCATCTAATGTTTGTGTAATGTTGTGCAATTCACCTAAAATACCTGTGCAACAGTATCCTACATTATAGGATTTTTGAGGAGTGAAGTAGAAGTAAGTTATTTCAAATTCCTGATACATTTTAAGCATTAATAAACATTAGCAAAAAGAATTTATGTGTGATGTGTCAAGAGAATAGAATTCATCTTTACATTATGTTTCCCATAATGTTTTCCTCCTGGGATAAACACTGTCTCAGTTAGCATTCTTGATAAAAAAGGTGCATGAGCAACAATACATAGCAACATTCAAAAGCAACAAATTATTTTAGAAGTGAGAGAGAAAATCTTGTGCCTGAGATTGCCAATGCTTTTCTCTCAGGCTAGGTCACTGAATGAATTTCTTTTCTACAGGATCAATTTCCACATCCTTGATCAGGCTGGTCATCCAAAAAATCCAGTCCATTGTCAAGATGGATGAAAGCAAATGACCAAAGAATTTTGAGCTAATGTTTTTTATTGCCTCCGTTATGCTGTAGTCAACTAACCAAAGGGTGAAACACTCTCTGCAAATCTCTACCCTCAAGCCTTGGTTGCTCTTGCATGCTCTTTCTGAAAAGGCTCCGTTGACAGAAATCTCTAACTGAGGGAGCCAGGTTCCAGGTCTGTGGTTTAAGATTTGCTTCAGGAAACAGGCTGTCCAAACTTCTTACAGCTCTTATGGGCTCGTTGTATGGGATTCGTCCTGCACATCACTTAGAACTAATTAATGCACCCGGTATTTTCAGAACAGCAAATTTTCTCTTGGAGTATACCATATTTAGTTGGAGTCTTCAATATTATAAAATTAGAAATTATTAATATAGATTAAAATCCCTTGATTTTCCTGAACCACTTACGGAAGTCCATTTGAAATACAACGTGACAAAATGTGATTTACATAAGATCTAAGGAGTTCTACTCTTATTTCTCAGATATGAGAGAAAATAGCTGTTTGAAATAATGTCTGCTTTAAAACCTATAAAGTACTTTACTTTAATGTGTCTGACTCTATATCTACCTGTTACTTCATTTAATTCTCAAACCGTCATATGAAGTAGGTACTACTGTGTTACTCTTTATAAAGTTTGAAAAAGGAAGTGTAAACAGAGGAATCAAATGGGTCAGAATAACACAGTTGCTAAAAGGCAAAGGTGGGTTTGAAATTCAGGCACCATGTCTATGGAGTCTGGTCTCATACAATTCTGTACATTTGTATATTTGCATTATTGGTTATTTCATTGCTCCCCACTTCAAGACGAAACGAGGGATCAGAACTTGCATCAAGAAGGAGATCTTTATTCACTCATTCTTTCATTTTTTTTTTTGGTGCAAACCTTAGATCACTAAAAAAAACCAATCTAATGATTAAAGTCATGATTTTGTAAAGGGTTTCTTTTCTTAGCTTCTTGTTTCAGTACATTCAAGGAACCATGGGAAACCAAATAATACCTTGAAACTGTGTAGTATCTAATAGTATAAAATTGGCAAACTTAAAACTGTATGATTCAGAGATTAAAAATGTTGGAACCAGTCAGATCAGGCACCAAATTTCTCAACTGTAAACTAGGGGATATAATCGTTCCTCCTATATAGAATTGTTTCAAAGGGGAAATAAAATATTATACATGTAGTAGGTATGAATCTCAGTTGGAGACTCATTCTTCAGTTTCTTAAACAAAACACAAAAACCTCAATTTCTATTTTGAATTTTCATTTTTCTTGACTGATGGAAATTTAACTTTAGTCATTTGGAAACTTCTACCCTCCGTTCATTCTCTTCAAGGTAACAGTAAATTATGCAGTGCCAAGCCATTGTGAAAGCAGTGGAAGTCCCTCCAATGATAGTTATCAGATGATTAGAACAATTGATAATTTACATTGTCTTAGTCTTCCATAAAATTCTCTGCAAGCCCAGTTTAAAGCCCACCCATACCTGAGATGGGGTGTTCTCTCTGGATACCTCCGACTTCTTCCTTTTTTATAATTTCTTAAGCTTATACACAAAAATAAAGTTTTGTGGGTCCCTCCCAATGCCAAAAGATATCTGCCTTCTAGCAAAAAACAACATAGATGAGAGTAATGATTAATATTCTTTATTGATTCTCACTGGTAATGATTTTGTTGAAGATAGTGAACCAAGTGATTAGTAATGATTACACAGCTAGTTAGAGTTAGAACAGCATCTATAAATCACTATAGGAGCAAGTGCCCTTTCTAGTTTTTAACACTTGTTATTTTTACTCAATATTATAACTGAAATTCATTCAGTCCTTCAGTGTATATATTGGGCACCTGCAATATGTCAAGCATGGTTTCAGACACTGAGTATATGTTAGTAAAGCAAAAGGAAAAATCTCAACCCTCACAGAGCTCACATTTTAGTGGGAAAGACAGGAAATAAGATAAAGTGTTAACATACACCATATGTTGAAAAATGGCTAAGTATCGGGGTGCCTGGATGACTCAGTGGGTTAAAACCTCTGCATTCGGCTCAGGTCATGATCCCAGCATCCTGGGATCAAGCCCCACGGTTGGGCTTTCTGCTCTGCAGGGGGCACGCTTCCCCCTCTCCCTCTGCCTGCTTGTCTGCCTAATTTTGATCTCTGTCAAATAAATAAATAAAATCTTTTAAAAAATGGTGCCAGCAAGTGCCAAGAAGTAATAAAGCAGATGGGAGTTTGGAACATGGGGTGGGGGTGAGGCTGTAGATTTAGGCAAAATGGGTAGAAAGGTCTTAATGAGAAGATAAATTTTGCATAAGTGACTGAAGGAAATAAGAGAGCAAGCCACACAGGTATCTGGGAAAAGAGTTTTCCAGGCAGAGAAGACAGAGCATAAAAAACGGTGAGACAGGAGAGAATGCCTGCCATGTTCAGCAATCAGGATAGAGCCCACGCAAGGTGTCTCTAGTTAAGTGAGTTCAGGAAGGGCTACAGGAGATGGAGTCAAAGAGTTCATGAAAAGCAGGGGGCAAGACAGAAAGTGTAGGGACTCAAGCTATTTACAAGCCTTAGCTTTTATTCTGAGATGGAAACCCATTGGAGAATTTTGAACAGAAGGGTGACATGATCTGAGTATATTTTAAGAGGATCATGGTAGCTTTTGTCTTGAAAATAGATCACAAAGGAACAAGGGCATGTAGAACTTCTCTAATTTATGAGCTATTATGGAGAAAATTTTAATGTAGTCAAGACCCATTGAATTCTAATTCCATAAATTCTCTTTTATTTTACTGCATCTAGAATTTTGCAAAGTGAAATTCTAACTTTTATATTTGTGATTTAGTCCAATCAACATTCAATAATTGTGCTAAGGGTGATATGTGTGAGATGTAATTCTTGGCACAGAGAGTAATAAGACAGAGGACTGCCCTTGAGAAATTCATGTTTCAGAAATGATGATAGAACATGTCAATATGTAGGCTTCTAGAACATTGACAAACGGAAAATATAAAAGATTGACTACAGTGGTCTGGTTGTCCAGATTCCTGACAAAAACTCTCAAGCCAAAAAATGTCACCTTCAAATATTTCAGATATGAGAAATAATGAAATAATCTGTAGCCCAGTGTGGTCTTTTTAAAATTTCTCTTCTTCCCTTTCTCCTTTTCCTCTTCTTTCTTCTCTCTCTCTTTCCTTTTATAATGAGGGAGAACTGTGCATGTTGACATCTATTGTTGATAGCATTAATTGATGAGTTTGTTAAATCACAGTTTACAAAAGAATAGCCATTTTCTATTTTGTATTATCAGGAAGTGAGCACTTCAACAGGGCTAGTTATGACTGCTTTATATCTTTAGATCTCTCATGACCACGATGGAACTACCTCAGTAACAAGCTATCTTACTGTCCTAATTATCAAGATGTGGTTGAACTGCCACTATGAAATAGAAAGCATTCCACTTCATCTGAAATTGAAATTCAGTGACAGTTGGAGAGAGACAGTCTTAATATCCATGCTCTCTTCTCTCCTCAGGCTGGGTTAAGTGCCCCTCTTTGGTACTCATCTAACACTTCATGCATTACTGTGTTACTGGAATGTATCAAAATTAACTGGGAATGTGCTCGTGCCTCTCTGCCATCCTTTTGGGTGCAGGGTCATGTGTTGTTCACACCTGTCCCTACCCATCACAGCATCTGACAGATGTTAGTGTCCCATAAATGTTTGTTGAATTAAACTGTTGAAATGACTGCTGATGTGGTATTTAAATGATTTTCATATGGAGAAGAAATAGACATTGAATAAATGCTTTCACTGGCTAAGTATTTGTCAGATATCAGGGAACTTATCACCCAAGGCTACATCAAACTCCATTCTCATCCTGTAGGAGTTCACAATTCAGAGGGGCAGAGAGACCTGGAAACTCCTAATTGTAACACAGTGAGATGTGACTCTAAGTTCAGCCCAAGAGAACAAGCAGCCCAGAGGAGAGATACTCAGATCTCTTGAAACAGCAACAGGATTCACTGGGAAAGTTTGATTAAGATCTTGAAGAGTGGATGCTGTTTTCCGGTAAAGAGTAGGAATTTTGTTTCAGGAAATGTACCAGATACAGAAAGTTGTAAAGGTATGAGAGAAAATGTACTGTCCATTCTTAAGATAAATTTGGGCTGTGCTTGCCAGCTTAGTGAATGAGTGGAATGAGCACTTCAGCCAGAAGCTGAAGGGCATTAGGAGAGATGAGAATGAATTTGAATGCATTGATTTAGTGAAATGGTTTCAAATTATAAAGAAATAATATGTTAGGATTGTATTTTAGAATGGTTATTTTGGTGGCATATGATGGATGGATTAGAAAAGGGTAAGACCAAAGACTGGGAAAAGCAGTTAATAACAAACTAGTATGAGATATCTGTGTAGTGTTGAGGCTGGAAAAGTGGACTCTGGAACCACATTGTCTGGATTTGACTTCTGGTTTCCATGATCTTATGCAAGTTACTTAACTCCTCAGTGATTCATTTTCTTTCTCTCTAAAATTGGCATCAAAATGAAACCTACATATAGCGGTGTTACAAGTATTACATTAATGCATATAAACTATACGGCACATAATAATTACCTAATGAATGGTGTTTATTATCATTAATATTCCATTCACACATCATAAAAATCCCAGGGAGAGATACAGTGTTGATATTCATTTAATAAATATAAATCCTAAGGCTTCTAGGATTTAACTATGATGGCTAATCACAGCATTTCATATATTTGCATATTAAATACACATACAGCAGGTCATAGACAATGAATGAGAAAAAGGATTTGTAATTAATATCTATTAATGGAGTTTGAATTTGTTAGACTAATTAAAAGCATGAATCATGATGCTCCCATTCTGTTTTGTTTTGCTATAAGTTCAGAAGTTTAGGAAGGGGCAGAAGCAACATATGGGATATATAGGAACTAACATTTTGCACTCCAGAGCTGGAAAGTATGGACAATAAGTGACAGCATTTGTTCATTGGCATTGATCTACAGAGACAACTCTCATGTGCCTATATTTCATCTGTGAATCTAAGAGGTACTCTGTAAACTCTGAGTTACACAATATGGTCATGTTCGTACATTTTGCAAAGTTGCATTTCTTGTCAAGAAGAAAACAAAATGCATCACGTGGTTAACTTCTAGCCTTCTATCAAACTAACAGCCCAGATAAGGTCAGCATTACAACTGGTTTATAAATCATATCATCTATCCTGCAATGTCTGTTTGTTTTTTCATTTGTTTATAATAACAGGTGACAACACCATCTGCGAGCTTAACAATGTTGTATGGTCCCCATGGTTCTTTAAGATATGTCGCTCTTCATCATACCCCTCTCCAAATGTGCACAATATCACTTGGTCAGTAACAAAATTCCAATTTGATAAGCATTTATACTTTATCAAGTGGTTCATCATGGGTGAGGTTTATTGCTTGTGATGTACATGCAGTGGAAAATGACAATTTGCTATAGCTATCAGATGCATTTTCTGAAATGTTAGGAAGAAGCTGATAATAATCTGTCTTCTTTGTATAAGGCAGAGGAAAGAGATCACCCTGTGGATAGGACCCAACTACATCTTAATATTTTCTCTAGCCTTTGAAGTTATAAGTTGAGTATATTGCATTTCCCTAGCTCCTATGAGCTCAAGGCATCAGAGCTTCACAGAGTAAAATTTCTTTTAATTTTCAGAATATCAACTTATGTGTATAGGAGGGAGAGGTGGAATGAGAAGCTGTTCAAATTTGGAGATGTATATTAAAATTAAAATGCAACTTTTATTTAATACCAACTTGCCTAAACTCTCCTTTCAGATCATAAATTCCATAGCTTCTAGTATGCAAACCCCTCACCCTGGAAACTACCCCTGTATTCAACATCACCCTTGCTCCTGTCAGGGCCCCATCTGGAAGAGCTCTTAATCAAGTCAACTCTAAGACATTATCTGGACAGTGTCTCC
The DNA here is from genome assembly GCF_010015895.1 of Lontra canadensis. Lineage (NCBI taxonomy): Eukaryota > Metazoa > Chordata > Mammalia > Carnivora > Mustelidae > Lontra > Lontra canadensis. The sequence goes on from NW_022631017.1 coordinate 18,823,485, forward strand.
AGTGATAAACCAAAATCGGAAAATAACATGAATCATTTAAGATTGATTAAAGATTATTAACTTTTGTCCTTAAACATTTCCAAATCCTGGTTTGATTTATGAGGACAACCATTAGTTACTTATCGAATTAAAACTAAGTCTAACATAGGAAAAAAAAATCTGTAGTTAGTTATTCCAGACAGCCATTTACTTCTGATGAAATTGCTCTATGAAATAGACATAAAACCCCCAATATCACTAAATCTCAATTACACTGTGCAAAGTGAAAACTAACATTTCTTACTTACAAACTTACAGTGAGATGAGCCCTCAATGAGAATGGATGCTGAAACAGCAGGTTGGAATGCCTAAACATTTTTGTTCTTTTTAAAATTCTTCTTATTTTTTTTATTTTTTTCTAGCTTTATTGAAGTATGATTGACAAATAAGAAATTATATATACTTAAGATGAACAGTGTGGTATTTTGATATAAGTATGCCCTGTGTAATGATTACTGCAATTAAGTTGATTAACATATCCATTGCCTCACAGAATTGCCATTTGGTAAACTCTTGAATAGGTCCGGTTTAAAATATAGTTTTCAGTTTTTGGTTGCTTTCTTAAAAATGTATATCTTCAGGGTGCCTCTGCGGCTCAGTGGGTTAAAGCCTCTGCCTTCGGCTCGGGTCATGATCCCAGGGTCCTGGGATGGGAGCCCCACATTGGACTCTCTGCTCAGCAGGGGGTCTGCTTCCTCCTCTCTCACTCTCTCTCTCTGCCTACTTGTGATCTCTGTCAAATAAATAAATAAAAAATCTTTAAAAAAATGGTATATTCAACAGTATTGGTTAATATGCAATATCAATAATGTTTATTTTTCATCTTATTATTATTATATTTTTTAGAGGAGGAATGCGAGAGTGGGGGGAGAGGCAGAGGGGACGGGAGAGAGAGAATCTCAAGAAGACTCCATGCTCATTGTGGAGCCTGATGTGGGGCTTTTTCTCAGGACTCTGAGATCATGACCTGAGCCAAAATCAAGAGCCAGATGCATAACTGACTAAGCTCCCCGGTTGCCCTGAGAGTGTTTAGAGTTTTGTGTGCCAACTAGTGTTCACTTCTTCTTTTTTGCAAGTGTGTACCTCCTATTCCTCTTTGGCCATTTTGCGCATTCCCCTACCCACCACCCCTCTGGCACCTATCAGTTTGCTCTCCGTATTTATTTGTTTGTTTCTGCCTTTTGTTCATTTATTCATTTTGTTTCTTAGATTCCCCTGTAGAAGCTAAATCATATGGTATTTTGGTTATTTTTAAATAATCTCACTCAAATATGCTAAAATGAATATAAATATACCCTAGATAATTTTCATTATGATAGTTAAACTTTAAATCATGTCTATGTTTTAAGTTCATGTTTGTGAATTATCAAGGAAAAAATCTTGATCTGTGGTTGTTCCCAAAATTACAGACAAACTTTGGAATATTTTGCAATTTTAAAATTATCATAGGTATATTAGAATGCAAATATACTATTTTTTTCATAGTTTATGTCTAATCCTAGTGTATGCCAGATTCGTTAAAATGAATTTAGTGCAGGACTTTTTCTACGTATCATCATTGTAAATATATACTAAATTTTAAAGTACAGTTCAGACTTAGAACTTTCAGAGTAGATACATTGAAACATCTAAAATTTTCAACTTATTTTGAAATGAGATAACAAAGGGGAGTTCAAGCAATTTTATTTGCCTTTTATCAAAAATACCATGATTATTTTCTTCCAGAGAAGCCATCAGTGCAAGTAATTAGTAGATTGTGCTTTACTGACTAGGTTGATTTCTAATTCCCACCATGATATGGCTTGATTCTCTATGCATTTACAGGACTATAATTACATATGAGAGTTTATACTTTGCCTGTCCACAAGGTGATCAACCCCCTTAGCACAACAAGGAATGGGAAAGTGTCAAGAGAGTACAACACCATGGTGATGTCATGCCAGTAAGCTGTATGACCAATGGTGGACTTTGCAGATCTCAGCTGGAGCCCAGGGACTGGGGTCTGTGACTGACACTGTTTCCTTAATGTGAAATGTGAAATGTGAAATGTGATTGTTAGTGAAGCAAATGAAGCCAGTCAGAAAGAATGAAAGAAAATAAACAAAATAAACAACAGTAATAACAAACATTGAGATTAAAAAGGCAAAGCAGGGGGGCACCTGGGGAGCTCAGCAGGTTAAAGCCTATGCCTTTGGCTCAGGTCATGATCCCAGGGTCCTGGGATCGAGCCCCAAATCGGGCTTTCTGCTCATCTCGGGCCTGCTTCCTCCCCTCTCTCTGCCTGTCTCTCTGCCTACTTGTGATCTCTGTCTGTCAAATAAATAAATAAAATCTTAAAAAAAAAAAAAAAGGCAAAGCAGGAAAAACCATTATTTTGAGACTTGGTTATATTGGTTTTTATTTTGTGGACTTGATTGTTCACATGTGAAGGAAATATAGTCTGCATAATTTAATATCTTTTTGAATCAAAGTTATAGCATGTGACCCATAGTGCTCTTAATGGTACCTTATATAAAGAAAAAATTTGAAGATTTTTATTGACAAATAATTCCTTATAAATTTTCTGTAACATTTTTTAGTATAATCTCTCTGTTAAGTAAAACTCTGTGTATATGGGTGAGACGTAGCTGGTTTCTCACTATATTTATATATAAGGAACTCTGTATATATCCATGTCAGTGTATACACAAACACATACACATAATTCTTGGCTTTAATTACCATATCTTTAAAATAAAGAGAAAGGGCAACTTAATCATCATTTTCAAGCTTTTCTCTTCTCTGATTAGCATACTTGAAGAATTAAGAAATTTCAACCTAACTATAAGGGAATTACATAGATAACATGGACATTTTAACATTCTTTGAAGCCTCCAACTCTAGGAAAAAGCAGATATTAAATCTCAGGAAGCCTTGCCAATAAACTAGTTTTTATGATATATGTGGAAAAGGTCAGAATTACTGTCAGACTTTGAAAAATAATATAGCTCTGGAACCTGAGAGTCCTGCTGTGATTGTCAAATGCATAACAAGTGAATGGAGAGTCCTGGTTAATTATTTATGGTACCATAAAAAAACAATTGATAATATAAAAAAATTTCAAATCTTTTTCGTAAAGGAAGTCAACGTAGTGACTGTTGATACTCCTCTGGCTTCTGTAGGTTCCAAGGTGTGAGATAATGGTCAGTAGTTAGCTTTCCTAAACAATATCATGAATTAAGATCTATGGAATCATTTCAGTGCTCTAGATTATGGTGTAATGCAGTGGATATGTTACTTGTTTTGTACACGAAATTACAAGAAATGCGTTGGTTATCAGAATGATGATACAGTGCAACTCTTTGTAGACACTGGGCCAGTTAATCCAAAACCTTTTTAAGGGGGTAAATTATAAAAAGGTGATACATGCATAACTGGCACACTTTATTTCAACTCAGCCTACAAAAGCCTTTTCTGTTGAGGCAGGGCTGAGGACTCTTAATTATATGTGGAATCACCGGCTGGGTTTTGACATGTTCTTTTTACATAAGAAATCCATAATTTATTGATTATCGATTTTTATGTATTGATTTCTTTACAGTGGAATAACAACTCAAAGACTTACAAAATAATTTGGCAAAGGTTCCTTCTTGATTTTTATCATTGTTTTTCCAACTTTCCTTTAAAAATTCATTTTTATGCCTCTACGTAGTCTTTCTAATATGTTAAACTTAGTTTTTAATTTTTTAATTTTTTAAAATATTTACTTATTTTTAAATCAGAGAGTGAGCACAAGCAGTAAGAGTGGCAAGCAGAGGGAGAAGCAGGCTTCTGAGCAAAGAGCTGGATGTGGGATTCTATCCCAGGACTCCCAAGACCCTGGGATCATGACCTGAGCCAAAGGCAGCCACTTAACTGGCTGAGCCACCCAAGCATCCCTAAACTTAGTTTTTTTTGAAGCTATATTTTTGCACTCATAAGTTAATTGTATATGTAATAATTAAATTGTGTAGTGACGTGTTATGAATACGACTAATGTAACCAGGTTCAAGTTTGTGTTTATAGCCGGCTCTGTATAAACATATAACTTGAGTGATAGGATGTAGTAGTTCAGTGCTTTGGATAGTTCATAAGTTAACTGGGTCTCCTTAAAAATATTTAGCATTTTAAAATGTCTCTCCAGATAGTAGCATCACTTCAGAGATATTGTCCAATTTAGTACCCATGCCAATGGAATGAAAATGCATATCCTGGGAGATACAAGACTGAAAGGATTGCAGGAATGTGATATCATGCTGAGGACTACATAAAGTGGAAAAAACTCTATTACTTAAAAAACATTTTAGGCAATGTTTTGTGTGGTTTCATCAATTTATTAATGAACCCACTGAAAAGAAATGGTATGATGAGTTCATGAAACTAAAAAGAAAATATTCTTGAAATAAAGCATAATGAATTATGTATATATATATGTACATATATTTGTATATATAACAATTCACATATATACACATATATTCTCTACATGCATGCATTATATATGCATGTATATTTATAATATGACTTGGGAGATAAATGATTGTAGTTCAAGGTTCAGATTCTAGACAAAGTTGGATGCACCAACTGACAGCTGTACAAGATTGGGAATTTAATCTCTCTGCCTCAGTTTTCTCATCTTTAAAATGGAGATAATAATATTGCCTGCCTCATTAAATAAGCTCATATTTGTAAAATACTTGGAATAGTGCTATGAGTAATAATAGCAGTATAAAAACTGTGCATATGTGGACAGAGAAACCATGTGTATGGTTTAGGAATGTTTGTAATGCTTTGAATTTTCAAGTTTAAGGTATGAAATACATTTCGTAGCTTGACAGAATTTGTCATTTTGAGCCTGTACCAGTTATCTATGCTACATTAATGGAGTCTATGGTAGAACTCCTAAAGCTGATAGAGAATATCATCTCTTATTACATTAACTCATGGACAGCCACAGACATTCTGTCAACAGAAAAACAAATATTATGACTGCTTCTTTTCAGAACAGCATCTCCATATCTGTGTTGAATCCAATAATATGGTTACTTTAAAGGGCACAGAAGACATGGTATTTACCATGCCCAAAATAGCATACCTGCTGACAAATTCTAAAATAGCCAACTGAAATGGCATTCTCTTGTATTCCTAGTTGCAATTTCTGATATAACCCATTGCTACAGTGACTGCCAGTACATGGTATTGATCTTGATAACATTTCTGCTTTCATTTCAACTCTTGATTGGCCTTTAGCAGTCAGAGTAAGTGAGGCTGTCATTCTGTCTCCCATCCTTATGAAATTAAATTTTATGAAAGAGACGTAACCTAGAGTTTGAGAGGTTTGATTGACATCTTCCATATGGCTGCCTTGCTGTAGTCAAAGAAATAGTGCTCTGAAACCTCTGCTGGTACCTTCGTTTGAGGAGAAGAGATGGGAGGAGAAGGAGGCAGGGAAGACACCAGAGTAGGACATTACGATACCCACCTCTGTTCCCTGAGATAGTATGCATGTGTCTACCTCCAATCCTGTTAAATACCCAGCAATTGCTTAATGAGGAACACCAATGGTAGTAACAACATTATTAATTCACTGCCTCAAATGGGGGAAGGTAGGAGTATTGGAGTAGCATTTTACCTCATTTTGAATTCACAAAATAAAAATATACAAAGATAATAAGTATTTATTAAGACCTAAACTGAAATCTGGCTAGACTTTGCTTCTCTGATCATGATATATGTGGCATGTTTTTGGATTCTTCATCAGTTTTGTAGAAAAAAATATACATATATCTGCATTTTTACCTAGTTGACAAATTTGAAATTCTCTAAATGGCAGCTTTAATATGTTTAATATGATTGTGCTGTTAAAAAATAGTAATAGAGTTTTCTCTAGAGAAAGTCATTTGCTATGAGAAAACAATACCATATGATACATGAAAATAAGAACATTGCAAGCTATTTTTGTTATTTGGCTTTTACTGAGCTCTCAATGAATTAAAAAAAAAAAAGTCTATGCTGTGCAAACAGATGATACTGTTGATGAACTTAGTAACTTATTTTGCCCAGTTCCTAAAGTCTTTTATTAAAATATAGCCAACCCATCTCTCATCTGTTTTTCTGCATATTGGTAATATTAGCTACATAGTGTTTTTTTGTGTACACCTCCTACGTGAGCAGTAGGAGATCTGGAAATGGATCAGAACCAGATACATAGATCCATAGCAGGGGTGTCATTTGAACAGCTGCACCTGTGCCCTCTTGAGAGTTTTGAGAATTTCTGCCCTAAGAACCATTTCAGATATTAGATATCTTATCATATAATACTAATTCTGCCAGACAACATGAAAATTGATTCATTCATCACCAGTTCCCAATCCCACACCTCACTGATGCCTCAGACAGTGCTTTGCATCACCCAGCACTTATAATTCGCCATCAGTGCTGGTAGAATACAAGATTCAGAAGTCCATGGCTGTGGTCTTCTGTACTGTGAGCATTTTCTCCCTGTGTTATGAATATTTATCCCATTTGTGTATCAGCCTCGGCTTGGGTAAGTTAAGAGTTTGTTGTGCAGATACTGGAAATTTCAAGGTCAAATGGTTGCTTTAAACTTTCTAATTCATACCTGTCGTGTGCTTTGTGTGAGCCCTGAAAACTACCTATAACAGCTGTCATTTTGAGGTTTTCTGATTCTTCTGAGAGGTTTGAGTTCCTTTGAGTAAAATTATTATAGACTCTGTGGAAAAAACAAAACAGCAGTCCATCTACCAAGAGGACCTGGGCTGTGATCTTTTTAGTTCATTTCATATGAGTACAGGGAAACCTAAACTCCACAAAGATGTCATTTTGTTGTAACTTTGCAGGATTACTAGTCTACTGACTATATCCATGGTATAAACTTTCAGCTTGTTTTTATTTTCAAAAACGTTCTGCCCTAACTATAAATTTATCTATACAGGGAATTGTACAATTTGTAGAAATAGAGTAATAGTAATAATAATGATTATTTTACAGGATGATTATAGTTATGTGAGTTTATAAGGCATAGTGCTATATATAAAAAGTTATTCCTGTATGTTTTTATCTTTTATCTTGGACAAAGAACCTCGTATGTTACTTGCTTATCAAATTAGGGAAGTATTTGGTAATAAAGTAGAAATGATGCCCTAAAATTTTTGAAAACAATGACATAAGGTTCTACTATGTTATGGTTCTAGTATGTTCTAGTGTGCTGTAAATACTCTGTGGTTAAGAACATGGACATTGAAGTTAGAATGACCAGCTCTATAATCATGATCTTGGTCATGGTATCAATTTCCTCATCTATACAATAAAGGTAATGGTAGATCATTGTTGAATGCATGATTTAAAAGTAAACCTTATATAAAATAACATATTAAAGTCCCTATCATAATGCTTGAGATATAATAAATACTCAGTTTTTAATAACTGTTGCATCAGAGGGGTGCCTGGGTGGCTCAATCAGTTAAGCATCTGCCTTCATCTCAGGTCATGATCACAGTGTTCCTGAATTGAGTCCCATGTCAGGCTCCCTGCTCAGTGAGGAGTCTGCTTCTCCTTCTCCCTCTGTCTCTCCACCTCACTCATACGCTCTCCCTCTTCACCCCTCCCTGTCAAATAAATAAATAAAATCTTTAAAAAAAATACTTATGGCAACAGAGTCTATATCACTATTCTATCAGAAGGCTGAGATTTGTGTTATAAGGAGATTTTAAGTTAAAAAATGTTAAATCCCTACTACAAAACATCAAATAATAGGTAGTGATTTCATACACACACACTCACACACACATACACACACACACACCGTTTGGCATATGAACATAGACATGAGGCAATTATATGACTGGGTAAATTCAATTCAACAACAGACGATATGATTTGTGCTCTAGTGTCAATTTATTTTGCTACTTTTTTGGATAATATGTTTTAAAAATCTAGTATAAAATGCTAGTCATCAACGTATCTTTTGATAGCATGAATGTTAACTATGAAATGGTTATAAATTACTTTGCAGAATGAACAGCTGTGGGAAATAATAAATGATTCTGTTATCACAACAAATAGAATATTATCTGGCAGATGCAGAAATACATATAAATGGCATTATTTCAGGAAATGGTGGGAAAAGTCCTAAAATATACTTTTCGACTCTGATGTGGGTCAATTAAATAGCCCTATTAATTTAATCTCAGAAATATGTGATTGACTGTATTTCAATAAAAATCTGTTATGAAGTACCATGGACTGTTTCAGTAATGAGGCTTATAAGAAAATGCATTTTTATAAGAGACATAAATACTTGTTTTTATTTAGTTTCTTTGAGTTTATACCAAATCTTTCACATTATTTTTTGAAGATCTTTACTGTACTTAACTGAATGGAGACACAGTTTTTTAACTAAGCCGGGGAGAGAGGAAGAAAAACATGAAAGAAATCCATGTGGTATTTGAAACCTGTTCTTTTACATAGCACTAAAAATAGATTAAATACGTGGGGTGTTGAATCAGGCACGGAAACATTTATTGAGGAAGACTTCACCACCCACCACCAGATAATTGAGGCTATCCATGTCTACATGTTACTATTTGCATTTGTGACCAATCAAATGAATACTTGATCATCTCTAAAATATCCTGGCAAGACCATTAATCCAGAATATTTATACTAAAATACTAGTGTCTAAACTTGTAATGTGTTTTTAAGATATTAATTAGTTAGCTATCTTCAGATGCAACTTAGGCATTGTGATAAATATATGCATTATTACTTTGAAGACACTATGAAGATACATTTATATTTTCATACTAATTGTAGAACTATGTACTATAGTATCTCCATTTTAGAGATGAAAACACTGAGATTCACAGATGTCAGGTGACTTCCTGTGGTCACATAATGAGTTAGAATATAAACATGATTTTCTGATCTAAGACCTGAGTTCTGAACCACTATGACATGTTGACTTCTTTTCCTATTGAAGCCATTAGGGCCAGATCTCCTTTTGTTTGTTTGTTTGTTTGTTTGTTTTTTTTGTAATTTGTTGTTGTGGCTGATTCCTTTGTTTTGTAGTTAAAGAAAAATAATTATGTGGGAGGAGACAGAAAATCCTTGATTTAGTTGAAATAAGGTAAATTATTATCTGTGACCCAACACCTTACCAAACACCTTACAGTTTTATTTTGTTCCATCAGTGAATAAGCACCCCAATACAAACACACAAACACACATGCACACATACACTTGAAAACTGCAATTACTCAAAAGTTATTAAAACTTTTCAAGTAAAGCTCTGTGCTCGGCTCTGTCCATGTATGATTATTATAGACCCTACTTCAGGTTTATTCTCTTCATTTCATATTTGAATCAGATCTCTTGGTGAGATGAAAGATGTGTGTCTAGTAGGTCTCCTGCAGATAATGTTTAAAAGCTGGCATATATGTTCTCACTTGTCCAATATGAACAACATAGAGAATCTTAGGCTGCGAGCATCATTGATCATATTCATACAGAGTTTTACTTTGTGATACTCTGGTATTTTAGACAATCTCACAAAGACCTCAGCACTTCAGCAATATCGTAAAGACCCAGAAAGCCACTCAAGTCTTTGCAGTTTTCCTGGGGATTGGCTTAAAAAGAAGAGAAGAAAAATGGGGCACAGTTTATGATTCTGGAGCAGACAGTCCAGATCATGTTCAAGATTACAATGCACCATCGGAGACTACAGGGGAGGGTCAGTAACCAGAATATAGATGAGATCTAGTGTGACAAGGCAAACTAGATAAATACCTACATAAGAACTGACAGCTTCACCGAAGTGCACAGACAACTAAAAAACAGAAGATGCAATAGGGAGTCAGGCACAGGAGAATCATGAATCCAAACCAAGATCTCAAAGCAAGGATAGAAAGAGCAGAATCCTATATAGATAAAAGAGACAGTACCAGAACTGTTTTCTTATCTCCTTCAGTGTTGTTTTGAGTTCTCTGTGAGGCAAGAATCAAAGAGTAGATATGACTGGGAACAAGAAATCGACCATACTTGACTGGAATGTAGGAAAAATTCACAGCAATTTCTGTTGACAAAATTCTGATAAACAGATGGCTAAAAGAGGTTCTGTCTGGAATCTTATGTAAACTTTAATAGTCCTATGGGTGAAATAAGAACTTTGAACCCATTCTGGGAACTGTTACACCCACTTCAGTTTTTACTACTTTTTATGCTGTAACAGAGTTAATTTTATTAGTTACCTTCTCCTGCAGATAATTACGGTGCAAATCCTTTCCTCATCTATTCTCAAAATTTCACAATTTGTATTTTATTAACTTCTTTAAAAATATTTTATTTATTTATTTGGGACAGAGTGAGAGAGTATGTGTGCACGTGCATACACATACGTGCTGGGGAGGAGCAGAGGGAGCTGACAAGCAAACTGTTCTGAGCCCAATTCAGTTCTTGACCTCACAGTTTGAAAACAAGAGTTGGATGCGCAATGGACTGAGCCACCCAGGCACCCCAGTATTTTATTGACATTTGACAAGCTTTGTCATTTCTCTGAAGTTCACTTGGATAATGCAGAGGGATTTTAATCATATTTATTAACATATAATGTATTATTTGTCCCAGAGATACAAGTCTGTGAATCATCGGGCTTAAATATTTCTTATCACTCACCATAGCAAATACCCCCACCCAATGTCCATAACCCAACCACTCTCTTCCTATCCTCCTTCCCCCAGCAGCCTTCAGTTTGTTTTGTGAGATTAAGAGTCTCTTATGGTTTGTCTCCCTCCTGATCCTATCTTGTTTCATTTTTTTTCCTTCCCTATGCCCCACAACTGCCCATGCTGCCTCTCAAATTCCTCATATCAGAGAGACCATATGATAATTGTCTTTCTTTGATTGACTTATTTCACTCAGAATAATACCCCCTAGTTTCATTCCTGTCATTGCAAATGGTAAGATTTCATTTCTTTTAATGGCTGCATAGTATTCCATTGTATATCTAAAGCTGCATCTTTTTATCCATTAATCTGTTGATGAACATCTAGGTTCTTTCTGTAGTTTGACTATTGTGGACTCTGCTCCTATAAACATTTGGGTGTATGTGCCTCTTTGAATCACTACATTTGTATCTTTGGGTAAATACCCAGTAGTGTGAATGCTGGGTGACAGGGGAGCTCTAATTTCAACTTTTCGATGAACCTCCATGCTGTTTTCCAGAGGGGCTGCACCACCTTACATTCCCACCAACAGTGTAGGAGGGTTCCCCTTTCTTCACATCCTCGCCAACATCTGTCATTTCCTGACTTTTCCATGTTAGCCATTCTGACTGGTGTGAGGTGGTATCTCGTTGTGGTTTTGATTTGTATTTCCCTGATGCTGAGTGATGTGGAATAATTTTTCATTTGTCTGGTGGCCATCTGGATGTCTTCTTTGCAGAAATGTCTGTTCATGTTTTCTGCCCATTTCTTGATTGGGTGATTTGTTCTTTGGGTGTTGAGTTTGATAAATTCTTTATAGATTTTGGATGCTAGTCCTTTATTGATACATCATTTGTGAATATCTTCTCCTATTCTCTCAGTTGTCTTTTGATTTGTTGACTATTTCCTTTGCTGTGCAAAAGCATTTGATCTTGATGAAGTCCCATTAGTTCATTTTTGCCCTTGCTTCCCTTGCCTTTGGTGATGTTCCTAGGAAACATCATTTCTGTGGCTGAGGTCGAAGAGGTTGCAGCCTATGTTCTCCTCGGGATTTTGATGGATTCCTATTTCACATTGAGGACTTTCATCCATTTGGGGTCTATTTTTGTGTGTGGTGTAAGGAAATGATCCAGTTTCATTCTTCTGTCCAATTTTCCCAACACAATTTGTTGAAGATACTGTCTTTTTTCCATTGGACATTCTTTTCTGCTTTGTCAAAGATTAGTTGACCATAGAGTTGAGGGTCCATTTCTGGGTTCTCTATTCTGTTCCATTGATCTATGTGTCTATTTTTGTGCCAGTACCATACTGTCTTGATGATGACAGGTTTGTAATAGATCTTAAAGTCTGAAATTGTGATGCCACCAACTTTGGCTTTCTTTTTCAACGTTCCTCTGGCTATTCAGAGTTTTTTCTGGTTCCATATTAATTTCAGGATTATTTGTTCCATTTCTTTTTGGAAAAAAAAATAGATGGTATTTTGATAGGGATTGCATTTAATGTGTAGATTGCTTTAGGTAGCATGCACATTTTCACAATATTTGTTCTTCCAGTCCATGAGCTTGGAACATTTTTCCATTTCTTTGTGTCTTCTTCAATTTCTTTCATGAGTACTTTATAGTTTTCTGAGTACAGATTCTTTGCCTCTTTGGTTAGGTTTATTCCTAGTATCTTATGGTTTTGGGTGCAATTGTAAATGGGATTGACTCCTTAATTTCTCTTTGTTCTGTCTTGCTGTTGGTGTATAGAAATGCAACTGATTTCTGTGCATTGAGTTTATATCCCGACACTTTATTGAATTCCTATATGAATTCTAGCCGTTTTGGAGTGGAGTCTTTTGTGTTTTCCACATAAAGTATCCTATCATCTGCAAAGAGTGAGAGTTTGACTTCTTCTTTGCTGATTCAGATGCCTTTTATTTCTTTTTGTTGTCTGATTGCTGAGGCTAGGACTTCCAGTCCTATGTTGGATGGCAGTGGTGATAGTGGACATCCCTGCTGTGTTCCTGACCTTAGGGGAAAAGCTCTCAGTTTTTCCCCATTGAGAATGATACTTGCTGTGGGTTTTTCATAGATAGCTTTGATGATATTGAGGTATGTACCCTCTATGCCTCCACTGTGAAGAGTTTTGATCAAGAAAGGGTGCTGTACTTTGTCAAATGCTTTTTTCAGTATCTATTGAGAGTATCATGTGGTTCTTGTTCTTTCTTTTATTCATGTATTGTATCAGATTGATTGATTTACAGATATTGAACCAATCTTGCAGCCCAGGAATAAATCCCACTTGGTCATGGTGAATAATCCTTTAAATGTACTGTTATATCCTCCTGGCTAGTATTTTGGTGAGAATTTTCGCATCCATGTTCATCAAGGATATTGGTCTGTAATTCTCTTTTTTGATGGGGTCTTTGGTTTTGGGATCAAGGTAATGCTGACCTCATAAAATGAGCTTGGAAGTTTTCCTTACATTTCTGTTTTTTGGAACAGCTTCAGGAGAATAGGTATTAATTCTTCTTTAAATGTTTGGTAGAATTCCCTGAGGCCACCTGGCCCTGAGCTCTTGTTTGTTGGGAGATTTTTGATAACTGCTTCAATCTCCTTACTGGTTAAGGGTCTGTTCAGGTTTTCTCTTTCTTCCTTCAGTTGTAGTAGTGTATATGTCTCTAGAATTTATTTCATATTGTCAAATTTGCTAGCATATAGTTGCTCATAATATGTTCTTATAATTGCTTGTATTTCTTTGTTGTTAGTTGTGATCTCTACTCTTTCATTCATGATTTCATTTATTTGGGTTCTTTCTCTTTTCTTTTTGATAAGTCTGGACAGGGGTTTATTAATCTTATTAATTCCTTCAAAGAACCAGCTCCTAGTTTCATTGATTTGTTCTACCTTTTTTTTTGGGGGGGGGTCTATTTTATTGATTTATGCTCTGATCCTTATGATTTCCCTTCTCCTGCCAGGTTTAGGCTTTGTTTGCTGTTCTTTCTCCAGTTCATTTAGGTGTAGGGTTACGTTGTGTACTTCAGACCTTTCTTGTTTCTTGAGAGAGGCTTGTATCGCTATATATTTTCCTTTCAAGATTGTCTTTGGTGTGTTCCAAAGATTTTGAACAATTGTGTTTTCATTTTCATTTGTTTCCATGAATTTTTAAAATTCTTCTTTAATTTCCTGGTTGATCCATTCATTCTTTAGTAGGATGCTCTTTAGCCTCCATGTATTTGAGTTCTTTCAAACTTTCCTCTTGGGATTGAGTTCTAGCTTTAGAGGATTGTGGTTTGAAAATATGCAGGGAATGGTCCCAATCTTTTGGTACCAGTTGAGACCTGATTTGTGACCCAGGATGTGATCTATTCTGGAGAATGTTCCATGTGCACCAGAGAAGAGTGTGTGTTTTGTTGCTTTGGGATGGAATGTTCTGAATATATCTGTGATGTCCATCTGGTCCAGGGTGGACCTTTATTTCCTTGTTGATCATTCACTTGGTTGATCTGTTTCAGTGAGGAGGGTTTTAAAGTCCCCTACTATTATTGTATTATTGTCAATGTGTTTCTTTGATTTTGTTATTAATTGATTTATATAGTTTCCTGCTCCCATGTTAGGGTCATATATATATAAAATTGTTAGATCTTCTTGTTGGACAGATCCTTAAAGTATGTTATAGTGCCCTTCCTCATCTCTTATAGCCTTTGGATTGCCACTCCAGCTTTCTTTTGATGTCCATTAGCATGGTAAATTGTTTTCCACCCCTCACTTTAAATCTGGAGGTGTCTGTAGATCTAAAATTAGTTTATTGTAGACAGCATATTGATCGGTCTTGTTTTTTTTATCCGTTCTGCTACCCTATTTCTTTTGATTGGGGCATTTAGCCCATTTACATTCAGGGTAACTTTTGAAAGATATGAATTTAGTGACATTGCATTGCCTGTAAGGTGACTGTATATTGTCTCTGCTCCTTTCTGGTCTGTTACTTTTAGGCTCTCTTTTTGCTTAGAAGACCCTTTCAATATTTTCTGTAGGGCTGCTTATGTGTTTGCAAATTCTTTTAGTTTTTGTTGGTCCTGGAAGCTTTTTACCTCTTCTTCTATTTTTAATGAAAGCCTAGCTGGATATTGTATTCTTGGCTGCATATTTTTCTAATTTAGTGCTCTGAATATATCATGCCAGTTCTTTCTGGCCTGCCATGTCCCTGTGGATAAGTCTATTCCCAATCTAATATTTCTACTATTGTATGTTACAGACTTCTTGTCCCCAGCTGATTTTAGAATTTTCTCTTTGTCACTAAGACTTGTACATTTTACTATTAGATGACATGGTGTTGACCTATTTTTATTGATTTTGAGGGGGTTCTCTGTGCCTCCTGGATTTTGATCCTTGTTCTCTTCACCTAATTAGGGATATTCTCTGCTATAATTTGTGCCAATATACCTTCTGTCCCTCTCTCTCTTCTTCTTCTGGAATCCCAATTATTCTAATATTGTTTTGTCTCATGGTATCACTTATCTCTCAAATTCTCCCCTCATGGTCCAGTAGTTGTTTGTCTTACTTTTGCCCAGCTTCTTTATTCTCCTTCATTTGATCTTTTATATCACTAATTCTCTGTTCACCTCATTTATCCTAGCAGTAATAGCCTCCATTTTTTATTGCACCTCATTAATAGCTTTTTTGATTTCAGCTTGGTTAGATTTTAGTTCTTTTTTTTTTTTTTTTTTTTTCTCCAGAAGGGGATTTTATTTCTCCAGAAAGGGATTCTCTGATATCTTCCATGCCCTTTTTGAGCCCAGCTAGCATCTTGATAATCATCATTCTGAACTCTAGTTCTGATATATTACCAATACCCATATTGATTAGGTCCCTGGCCATTGGTACTGCCTCTTGTTCTTTTTTTTTTTTTTTTTTTTTTTTTTTTTGTGGATGGTTTTTCTGCCTTGTCATTTTATCCAGATAAGAATGTATGAATGAGCTGGGGCACCTGGACGGCTCAATGGGTTAAGCCTCTGCCTTCGGCTCAGGTCATGATCTCAGGGTCCTGGGATCAAGTCCCACATCGGGCTCTCTGCTCAGCGGGGAGCCTGCTTCTCCCTCTCTCTCTGCCTGCCTCTCTGCCTACTTGTGATCTCTTTCTGTCAAATAAATAAATAAAATCTTAAAAATAAAAAAGAATATATGAATGAGAGAATAAAATACTAAAAGGGTGGCAAAGCTCCCAGGAAAATATATGCTAACCAAATCAGAAGAGATCCAACTTCAGAGGTGTGGGGGGAGAAAAGGGGGAAAAAAATACACACACACACACACACACACACACACACATCTGTTAGACTAGTGATTAGAACAGAGCCACACACTTGATTTTGAGTGTACTCTGGTCTCTTAGGAGAAACTACCTCCCAAAATTTTAAAGAAAGAAAAACATATATATACAAAAATAAGGGTAAACACGATGAAGGGATAGAATATGATTGTAAAGATGAAAATTTAAAAAGATTCTAAGAAAGGAATTGATAAGGTAAGTTGGTTGGAAAAAGAAGAAAAAAAAGAGGAGAGAATATATCAGGCTTGAGACTAGAACAAAGCCATGTGCTAGATTTGGGGTATATTTTGGTCTATCAAAAGAAACTGTATCCCAAAATTTTAATGAAAAAAACCCTATATGTATACAAAAAATAATGTTAAGTACAATAAAGGAATAAAATATGACTATAGCAATGAAAATTTTAAAATATTTTTAAAAGGAATTGTTAAGATAAAATAGTTAAAAAGCATTAAAATAGAAAAGAGGAAACATTTAAAAAATAGAATAAGAAAAAATGAAATTAAAAAAAATAATAACTTTGTAAGACTAAAGGATCATGGGGAAGAAGCTATGAATACTATGTATTTCTTTCCCCTAGCTCTGGAGTTCCAAAGTTCTCCTTGATTGTTGAACTTGATCTTGGCTCGTTGTTCTTGCTAATCATCTGGGGTAGGGGCCTGTTGCAGTGATTCTCAAGTGTCTTTTCCCGAGGTGGAATTGCACTGCCCTTGCCAAGGGGCAGGCTAAGTAGTCTGCTTTGGTTTGCTCTCAGGACCTTTTGTTACCTGAACACTTTACATAGAGCTCTGGAGGATGGGAATGAAAACGGTGGCCTCCAAATCTCCAGCCCTGTTGGAGCCGATAGCTCGGGTCCCCACTCCCCAGTGTGCCCTCAGAGAAAAGCAGTCAATCCCTCCTGTCTCCCTGGTCTCTGGCCACACTCTTTGCTCACCCAGCCTGTGACTGAGCATTTTTATCTCTGGCACACAGCCCCATTTGGAGTCTCCAAACCCAGGAGATTCCTGCAGTGTGCTCCCGCATCACTCCTCCTGGAGGAGGAAAGAGGGGGGTCTCTCTGGATCTGCCATGTGTGGGGTCCCTGCTCGAAGAGCAGTGGCCCAAGTCTGCATTGGATCATGGTTTAAGGTAACCCTGAACTGAGAGCTCACTCCTCGGCTCTGTCTTTGCAGATGGCTTTCCTGCTCCAATACCTGGAAGCTCTGCCACACTCAGACACCCCTGGTCTTTCTGTGACCCCACAGGTCCTGAGACCACACTGTCCCTGTAAGGGATGCTCCACCACTTGCTGGGAGCTGTCCCCTGCCCCTGGGGTCTATCTTCCCATCACTTCAGATTCACTTCTCCACGCATACTACCTTCCAGAATGTGGTCAATTTTCTATTTCTAGAATTGTTGCTATTTTCTCTTCTATCTCCTGTTGAGTTTGTAGGTGTTTGGAATGGTTTGATAACTATCTAGCTGAACTCCTGGGACCTAATATTATTTCAATCTGCTACTCCTCTACCATCTTGCTTCCTCTCCAAAGGGACTTTTTTTTTTTAAACATTTAGTTATTGTAACAAAGTAGCTTGTACACTTAACGTTTAAAATCAAGCATCATCTTTCTTAATCAGTGAAACAAAAAGAAAATTTAAAAATAAACAGGAACAAAATTGCAATAGAGAATGTCAATTCCAAATAAGATCCTACAGGTTCTGCTGATTTGTCCATTGAGTGGCAGGGCTCAAGTCATCATTAGGAGAGAGTTTTATTTTAAAAATGTCATCTTAAACTGCAAGGAAGCCTGTTAAACATCACAATTAAACATGACAAAGAGAAGCCATGTTGGCAAAATGCCCACTTAACCCACCCAAACATCTCAAACCCACCCTTTGCTGACCTTCTGTAACCCCATTTTTTAAAGTTTTTTTTTTCCTTTTTTTTAAACAAGCGAAAGTAGACAGGTACATGTTGGTAAATTGTAACTGTCCATATTCACATAGAGATACAGTGTATTCTCTGAGCCTGATATACAGAGAAAGGAGGAAAAAAGCTAGAATTCTATGCACTATTACACAGGGGCCTAGTGTCCTCCAGCTTCCAGCAGAGCTAAGGGAGCAGAAGGTTTTTCTTTTTTCTCACAGAGCATGGTGGTTTTGATTCCATAAAACTTTTGTTTTTGTTGAGACAGGAAGGGACCAAAATGGAACAAAAAGGGGTAGAGATTCTTTTCCCACTGTATTCTGCTCAAGGTATTTCCCCCCAAAATAAGCTGAGAACCATGGTATAAAGGGAGAGAAAAAGGAGACTTCAAAAAACAGGGCAAATGAGCACGAGAGGAGAAAAGAAAAAACAAAAACAAAAACAAAAAAACAAAAATGATCCAACTTGCTCCCAGGGACTGAAGAAAATTAAAAAAGGAAGGTTGGGATCCATCAGTGTTCCATTAGTCATCTTCTCCTTCAACTTCTCTCCTTCCTCCCCCTCATCATCATCTTCATCTTCTTCACCTTCATCCTCATCTCCTTCTTCATCTGTATCTTCCAGTCTTTCTTCTTCATCATCATCATCATCATCATCTTCTTCTCCTTCCCCTTCTTCGTCATCCATATCGGGAAACAAGTAGTACTCTAATGGCCAAATACCATCTTTGATGACCTCTCCTAACTCATCTGCACCTGCATCAGAATGGTCAGTAAACCAGGTGAAGAAGCTCTCTGGTTCCTCATGCTGTCTCTTCCTGCTGGCTTTATTCTGTGTTTGACTTGAACATTTCATCAAATCCTTTCCAGATTTCCATTTGATTTCAGTGGACTTTGAAGATGGATCACCACTCTCATTCAGATGAAATTCTTTGGAGAGAACTTTATTTTCAAAGTAAGGGTTTTCATCAAAATAAAAATCTATTCTGTAACCTGATTTAATATCATTAAATTCTGTCACTTCAACTCTTGTCAAATAATACAGCACCTCTTCATCCTCCTCCCCAAGCAGTGCAGACACTTGTGGATGGTTGACAAATGTTGTTACCCCAAAATTGGGGATTTTGGCAATCAATTCCAATCTCTTCTGAAAAACTGGTTAGCAGAGTTTGTTGTATTTCTGTTCTACTTTCAAAATTTCCTCACTGGCTTGTTCATTAAGTCTGTCTATTTTATTTTGTACTTCATCAGTATGTTCAATTGCTTCTTGCTGTTCTTGTTCTCCCTTACGCAAGTACTGAGATGTTGATGTCTGCCCTGGCTTGGGGGCAGGAGGCAGTCTCAATTTCTTTCTTTGAGGTGGGAGCATAGACTGGCATTTGGGGGCCGTACTGCGAGGAAACTCCACAAAGCCAGGAGAGGGGCATGTCTGGAAGCTCTGCTTGCTCTGCAAAGGGACTTCTAATTGGAGAGCTCTGCTTGCCTAGCATCCCAGTCTGAGGCTATCTTATCTCTCTCCAGGGACCTGAGTGTGGAGATAGTCTGAAAGTGTGGGTTCCTGATGGAGAGTGAGGACAGTGAAATCGGAGAGGGTACAGGAAGAACAGATGTGTCCATAGAAAAATTTAATTTCAATCTATAATTTAGCAGTAGAAACAATTTGGTTTTTGCTAGCCTCTAATAACACACTTAAATTTCTTTTTAAATCAAGGAACCCATGTTCTACCATGACGGTATAAAAAAGCCAAATTTTTTTCTCAAATTCTGTATATAATATGTTTTATTGCATATCAATTGTAATAACTTACAAGTTATATTTTAGGGACATAAAATTACAGAAATATTTTGGAGAAAAATTTATTAAGAAATCTTAGTAGTTATTAGCGGAATGCAGGGTCTCAAGGAAACCAATTCTGAGCCCCACCCGTTGAAAATAACTAGCTATAAACGTCCCGTTATGGCTTTTAAAAAATATATTTTAAAGTGTTTGTGCACATGTAATTGCCTTGTTAATAAAGTTAAATGGTGATAGCTACCTAGGAAATATGAGTGACTCTCAATTTGCTATGCAAACAGTTGAAGCACACTCATTTCAGACTGAATACTCTCCTAATAAGGGGTCAAACTGAACTTAGCAAATTATTTACTTAATTGAGCCCAGTTTTCTCAGTGGTACATTGAGGAGTGTTGAGTGAGTCTCTTCTAGTTTGAAAAGTCAATAAATACATTAATCCTAAAGGTATTTCACAGATGCTTTTTTTGAATATTTGTTGTCATTGTTAGTGAGATGAATTCTACTTAATGTATTTATAAGAAAGGTTTTTGAAAACCTTTTCCAAGTGAAGTTGAACTTTTTCAGTTTATGAAAACTTTTGCAGTTGAACAGTGATTACTAAAATCCATGTTTGCTAAAGTGCAAAAGAGGAATCATTTTCATGTTTAAATAGTTTATATGTGTATATCAAAGAGAATTAATTACACTTTTTATAATATTTGCCATTTTGCAATCAGAATTTTCAGCATGTTCAGCATTTTCCCTTCTGGGGATTTAGCCTATGGATGTACCAACACACATGTACAAGGTTTTTAATGCACTCAAGTGTGTTACAACCAAAAATTGACAACCAAATGAATATCTGTTAGAATGCTTAAATGAGGATATAATGAGGTAGATCTCTACATGTAGGTTGTAGTAATGTAGGGAAACATCCACAAACATCACAAAGTGCAAAGTAAAAAGCCACATTTACATTTATGTAAATAAAATTGTGTGAAAAAATTTCACACACATATATATGACAGATAAAGGCCTATGTGCTGGCAAGTACATACAATATTTTCCTGAAAAGCTAAATACGTAACAGTGCTTCCACAAATTGACACAGGTTACTTTTGGAGAAAGGGAGTAGGACTGATGGTTTCTTCAAAGTTTGTTAAGTGCTTACATGAACATTGTATCTTATGTTTAAAGGTTGTTGCAACCTCTTTAACAGAGATAGAGAAAAAGAGAGAAAGATAATTAAGTTCTGGGTCAGTTAATCCATATAAGACTTCCAAATAAAATTTTATTTAACTCAAACTGAAACTGTGGTAAAAATAATATTAAATTTCAAGTAGGGATTTTTCCCAGGAAGAAAAGGATAATTGAACATGGCAAAAACTATCAATATAAACAATCACATTAATGATAGAAGAGAATGAAGTGATTATCTCCATAGATGCAGAAATAATAAATAGTAAAGATTAGCCTCTATATTAACAAACAGAAACTTCATAAATGATAGTATTGTAAGAGAATAGAATTCTTTGTGGAAAGCACCAAGTTATGCATTAATAATAGACTATTATCTAGAAGCCAAGCACAAAGATTTAAATTTATATAGAGCTAAACAAACAAGCATGAAAGAGACTTATTCCATAAGACCTTTCACCTGAAAATGACACATAGAAACAGCAGTAGTACACACAATCTCCAACTTAGGAAAGTTTGACTTATGATTTTTTTACTTCACAGTGGTGTGAAAGCCATAGGTATTCACTAGAAAATTACTTCAAATTGTGAATTTGGTTCTTTCCCCAGACTAGTGACATACAGTGCAAGCCTCTGTAATTATACTGGGCAAGAGGCAGGGAGTCACAGCTCCCAAGTAATTACAGGGTCACAAGGGTAAACAACCAGTACCCTTACATTCTGTACCCATACAGACATTTTGTTTTTTAACTGTGCATACAGTATTCAATAGATTACATGAGATATCCAACACTTTATTATAAAATAGCTTCGTGTTAGTTGGTGGTGTTTCCCTGCTGTTCACTAATGTAGGTGTTCTGAGCACATTCAAGCCACAAGGAAGACCTCAGGGTGTCTGAGACTCAGGATGTCTGAGACATGAAGTGTATTAAGTGCATTTTTGACTTATGATCTTTCCAACCCGTGTTGGGTTTATCAGGACATAACCCCATTACAAATCAAGGAAGATCTGTATATGTTTCTCAAGGCCATATACATATATTTGTATGACAAGTATGTAAAAGACATAAAGCACATATATTACAGAGGGCCCAATAGGAGAAAGGAGATTAAAGGCGGAACATGGGTTGAAGGAGGCAAATAAGAAAATAAAATAAAACCAAAAAGGAGCTTTGCCTTGACTAATGTCATGAATTGGCAAGTATGATCAAAGAAATTCTCTACGTTATTTCACAGTAAATAATAAGTTAAAACATAGCATGTACCCTGTACCCAGCATAGGCCTATAGCATAAACTGCAAAAGCTTTTTGGTTCTGGACTGGGTTTGGTTTGGACTTTGGTTTTGAACAAGTCTGCAACATAGGGACACAGCTAAGGGACTGTGCACAGAGCCCTGTGTTTTGGGGTTTTGTTTTTGTTTGTTTGTTTAGCATTTATCACTTCTAAGACATCCAGAGAATCGCTTAGCCACACTCTATGTTAGATTTCTTAATCTGAAAAATAAGACAATATTGACCTCTCTGGGGTTTGTGCAGAATCAATGAGGTAATACATGACTGGGAATAACCAGAATGCCCATCACATGCTGAGTGTTTTAACTAGTATTTGTTCTCCTGCCTCCATGCCCATCACCCTTTCAGTAATTCCATAGTTAATATTCTTTCAGTTGGAAAGGAGTTCATAGAAAAGACTGCAACTACTTCCATATATTGTCATTCCTGTTATACTCTCTGGATTTTTCAGAAAATCTTCCCTTCTCCAGCCCCAGCTCTAAATTACAGAACCTGTGATAAAGCTACTTATGATGGCTAATAGGGCCAATCAAAGGTAAAAGCAGAAATATTATGTGAAGAATTGCACATTAACTCATTCAGTCTACATAACCTTGTAAGTAATGTTTGATGAAAGTATTAATTCTGTCATTAAAAAAAAAAAGACTAATACATGTTGATGTAATTTCATTTAGCCATGCAGGCTTTGCAAGTATATTATCATCTATATATTTTTTTATAATTAACGATGGTGCTGCTATTTTCTTCCATAATTGGTGCATTTATTGAGAGATTTCCCACTGTTTGACTAATGCATTTCTTCCTCTATACTTTTTCCCTGCTGGGTCCCCACAGTTATGACGCTCAAAATTTATAGAGTTTAGATTCCTCTTGCTGCTATTTACATTCCTACTTACTGTTTATTCATAGGATCAAGATGGAGAGTTCTATGTTGGAGTGAGCTTTTATACAGATGATTAGCAATGGGACTCTGAGAACAATCACTTATTTTTTTGTACCATTAATGGATTCAAAAACAAGGCATACATAATACTTCCTAACACCACAAATGGGTCTCCTTTATGTGCAGTGTTGACTGCATGATAGCATTGAAGGAATGTTTCATCAGAAGGCAGTTCAAGGTTTATGAATCTGGAGTCATAGGCAATGTTATTTACATTCCACTTTTGCAACTCCGGTGGGTATTGTGAATTTAGAATATGCAAGTTAGAACAGACTACATTCTCTCTTTTTTAATCACCGCCAAGACTAAGTGCAAATGAAGATTTGACAAGGCTGGATTACCATTACAGCCCTTATATGGTACCCAGCATGCCTTAGGAAACAGAAGTGTTATGCAAACAGTTGTCATGAATTTATTTTCTTTTTCAATGCCTGGTGGAAATGTACGCTGTGCAGCTAAAGAAATGCAGTGGGAATAATGATCATTCAAGGAATCTTCAAAGTGAGCTACAGGTATTTAATTTAAAAGCACACTAATTTGAGAGTTAGTATCCTGACAAGGAATATCATAAAAGCACAGTGATGTTAGTAACTGAGGGTTTTTTAAATCCTTTTCTTCAAAGCTTGGCTTGAAAAAAAAAAAAAAATTGTTGAATCTCTGTGTGGAAGATCATCAGGTCCTTTCATAATGTTTTACTCCAAACAGTTGATTATCATTCCACCTGAGGGAAGACACGAAGGACGAAGCTGAGTTTAACTCACCATTCCTCTTTTGCTTTGTTAGATCTGATGAGAGACTTGATAGCTATCGAGGTTTTCCTCCTCAATATCAAATGGCACTTCTTGACTTTGGCAGCTTTTTTCTGGTTGGTTGGTTGGTTGGCTGGCTGGCTGGTTTTGTTTTTCTTCTCTTACTCCTTAGATTTGTACCTGTGTGTTAACTGTAAAGTTATAAGCACAGATTAATGTAAGATTATTTGAGATGACCTAAGTTCCTTGCTTTTATAACAGTGATGCTTTATTTTTATATTTGTTCCCCATTATTTTAATGTACTTTTTTCACCCTTTTGCCAGTTATATAGGTAACTGGGTATGACAGAAAAAAAGAAAGTCATGTTTAATTTATAATCCAGGTCAATTTGGGGTAGTAGAACCCTAAACAATAGTCAAAATCATGCATTGTACAAGTGAGGCATCAGAATCCCAGACAAGAGCTAGACTTAGATAGGGGACTACAGCTGTTTGGTTTGGAGTCAGATCTAAGTCCAGAATTTAGTTCAGTTGACTTGGTGATGAGTTATTTTTCCTCTATGTCAATCCCTTTTGTTTTATTCCCAACCTGTATAATGACATTTGGGCAGATCCTAACAGTAAACCCTTTGTGTGGACTTTGCAAACTTGCTGGTTGATGAATCCAAGAGTTAGTGCACATGACGATATAATTTATCCTTCAACTGCGCAGATGATATCCTGTGAATATGGCTTGATACCTCCACAAAATCATTGTTAAAAGGATTGTAGCTATCTGTGAATCTACAACTTCCATAGTGTTTCTTTGAAATATACCTGAAAATGTCAGTCTCACTGTTAAAGACAAATGCCAGATAGAGTAACACAATTATAATTGCTAATTAGAATGCAGTATGATTCTTTTTCTCTCTCTCTCTCTCACCACTGTGCTTATGTTTATATATCCTGTTTTGCTATTCTAGGTTTGTGTGCTGGAGAGGCAAATATTTGACTTCCTTGGATATCAGTGGGCACCTATCCTGGCAAATTTTGTACATATTATTATCGTCATTCTTGGTTTATTTGGAACTATTCAATATAGACCTCGTTACATAACAGGAGTAAGTACCTTTCCTGCTTCCTTAAAAAAAGAAAAATTGGAGTACTGATGCAAACTACAAATGTCTTGAAAATTTATATGTATATCTTCTCCTTAAAGTACTATTAGGTTGTTTTCCTAGTTTCAGATCACATTTACAGTAACTGAAAATGTCAAGTTTAAAACACTTGACAGTGAACATAATCAGATTGTATTTTCATAAACTACACTTCCAGTAAGTATTTTTTTTAATTAAAAACAGAACTATGCCCCTATATTTCCAAACTATAAGATTGTGTCCTTTGATTTAACAGATTTTGAGGGGAATCTTCCCCATTTTCAATAATCATATTTTATAAATTGAATAAATATAGTTTAAAATCAATACAAATGAGTATGTAGCTCTGATGTCAAAATATTTACATATATTGGGGTTAATATTTGATACTTTTGAAAGCTGGAAGAATCTAGACCGTAGTCTGTATATTTTCCTTAATTCTCTTTTTGCTTCAGAGGAAGTATTTTGCATCTCCACTCAAGTTAAACTTACTTAACATAAAAGTGAAATCCAACTGTGTTGCAGTTGCTATGGGAACCATAACTTAGAATTTTTTACTTTTGTATGTGCCTCCGATCTCAGCTATAGCTCTTCATTAATGTAGATTTTTTTTAGTTTCATATTTTTTCTCTTCTATTTTTGACAAAGGAAAGCCTATAAGCATTTATTTAAAATTATAAAGCAATTTTATGGTAAAGGAATATATATATAAGCTAGTGCAGCTAAAACTCTGCCTTGTTCAACACAAACCAGCAAGCCTTCTCAGGTTTCACAAAGGCCTCCTTCACATAAAAGATGCTCTCTCCTGACCTGCTGTCCCAGTCATCTGGAACCTAGATAAAGCTCACTGGGACTGAAACAGACAATGTTGTGACAGCTGGACCAAGGGATCCACTGTCTGGCTAAGGATGAGTGAGAAACCCATAGCTTTCTTCTCTGGGTGCATGCCCAGAAATGAGTCCATGTCCTCTCTAAGGGTATATAGCCATGTAAATCATGTAAAAAGTATGATGTGTTTTGTTGCAGGGTGAAGTTGTCAATATACAAGATATGATAGGACCATTCACTTTCTTATATAAATTGTAATATGATCCAGTATAGGGAAAATAGTACGGTGTTTGGGAGTAGGTCTTCCAAAGTCATAATATCAGGACTGAAATCTTGGATCTGCCATTTTTAAAAAAATTTTAAACAAGCATGACCTCACCAATTTTTGGTTTTCCTACTTTAAAAATAAGAGAATAATTTTATTATCTCATAAGCTTCAATTAATTAGTTATAAGTCATTATAGGAAAGATTTTTTTTTTAAGATTTTATTTATTGATTTGACAGACAGATATTACAAAGGGGCAGAGAGGCAGGCAGAGAGAGAGGAAGGGAAGCAGGCTCCCCGCTGAGCAGAGAGCCAGATGCGGGACTCGATCCCAGGACCCTGGGATCACGACCTGAGCTGAAGGCAGAGGCTTTAACCCACTGAGCCACCCAGGCGCCCTAGGAAAGATTCTTAATTTAACTGTTCTCTCTCATTAGACTTTGAGGGTCCTCTGTGATTTTATGTGTATAAATAATGTTGCTCTAAGTATAAACTTATAAATATGTCATCTCTGTTTCTGATAAAGATCTTGGAATAAAAATCTAGATGTGGATCAAAATGTTCGAACAGTTTAAAAACTCAGAGTTTTGTTGGGAGGAATAAATGGAATATCCTGTAAAATGTCCTTAGCACAATGCTTGGTATTTAAAAAGTGTCAATAAAAGTTAGCTATAATATTTTTCTCGTTTTGAATTTGAAATGATATTAAATTATATAGACTAGTGATAGAATGGCAAGCCATTGAAAATAGAGCAAGGTGTTCTAAGTTAGTGATTGAATGATTTTTTTTCCCTTTTATTCCAGGCTGCTACAACTCTTTAAACAATTTTGTAGAATTTCTATGTATCAAATTATAATCCCGTCCCTTTAGATAAAACACATACCCACAAATCTTCTGAAGAAAGGCTGTTCGCTCTAACATGAGATGAGAATTAAGATGCCAAGGGACAGCTTTAAGATTGTTAGATATTTTATATAGCTGAGAGTGTCTCTGAAATCTTTCTGAGGTCTTAACAATGGGTCTTAGAGCAACATCTTTGCTTTGATCTCAACTTGCAAACAGCATTCTGAATTTGATCTTTTCCTTGAGAGTGTCTTACTTGAAAAACCTCTTGCCAGTTGGAGATTCTGTAAATGTGAAACCTTTATTTTCCAACTCTGAAAGTACTGAGCTGGAAATAAATTCTTTAAATTCTGCTTAGAAACTGAATTGGTCTCTCTTTTGCTCATCCCTCTCTTATAATTATCATACTATGTGTGGCTAAAAGGTGGCAAATAACACAGTCAGCTGTTGCTTGGAAATCCACTTAGCCAGATCCACAAGTTGATAGGTATATTTTCTCTCTTCCTAGTATCGCAGCCAATGGTCAAGCTCATTGTTCTGATAGTAATTTACTATAAATCCTTTTTTCCCCAGTCCTCAAAAATCACTTCCTTACTGTCCTTCCTGTCTTCATTGAGAGTCTCCTCATAGCCCTTCTGGCCTCTACCTGTTACCTTTTCGTAAAACTAATGCTGTGTTTTAGGTTTATATTATAGTATCCTTTCAGTTTTGGTACTGATTTCTGGTCTAGCTATTTATTTCTGTATATTTTCTGTATAACAAACTTCTGAATAATCAAATTAATGGAATCTAATGTCCGTTATTCTATGTTAAAAGTCAAACATTGATTCAGAAAGTAGAGAATTTGACATAAAAATGGAGTTAATATTTTTAATTTGCCTAAAGATGACCAAAGGAATTAAAGAAAGTTAAAAGAAAGTTAAAAGAAATCTGAATGAAATTACAGATGCCAGAAATTGTGATCGTTGAAGAATCTGTGTTTAGCAGAAAAATGCATAACTGGGGCAAGCTGTAGTTAAAGATAATGTATTGTTGCACTTAGCTAATTTCCAAAAGCTCTCTGTGTCCTGGAGATTCAGATATGAACAGTGAAATTTATTTTTCTCTCCCCTAAATGTATAGGCCTTTATTATTTCTTATTGCTGTTTTATATTTTTGCATGATAAAAAACTCAGTTTAAAAATAGAAATACACTCATAATTTCAAACCTAAAGTTATTATTAATATTTCTGCATATTTCCTTTATGTATGTGCAACTGAAACATGCCAGATTCTGTGGCACCTGAGAGGCTCAGTCATTAAGCATCTGCCTTTGGCTTGGGTCCTGGAATGGAGCCCTACATCTGGCTCCCTGCTCAGCGGGAAGCCTGCTTCTCCCTCTGCCCCTCCCCCTGCTTGTATTCCCTCTCTCACTATGTCTTTTTCGGTCAAATAAATATAAAATCTTAAAAAAAAAGAAACATGTCAGATTCTTCTACATTTCAAATAGGTCTTCATCTCTTTTAACATTATATCAAACAATTTTAAATTCAGATATTCATTTAAACTTTTACACTCTTATTATTTATCATACTATATAATAATACATAACATATGTTATGGGTTGTTATATATTATATACTAGTGATTTCCTTGTTTTTATGATAAATAATTCCATATAATCATCTTCATAAAAATACTCTCATCTTTATTTGTGATTTCATCCTTTAGAAGAAATATCTCAGTATAATGAAATAATATGAACAATTTTAAGGTTTTTAGTATATAATTGGGAATTACCTATCCAACATTATTTTACTGAATTATCCTTCCAGAAATGTACAGCAGAGTTTATTTTACTGCACTGTTCCTGACCCTGAGTATTAACTGTTCTCACTTTTGTCAGTCTGATAGGAGAAGAAAATGTCAATTATGTTTTGAATTGCATTTCTTATCTTGACAGAGTTGGACTTTTCATATGTTCATTAGCTATTTTCCATTTGTATATCCTTTTTGGAAGGATTGTCTTTTGGTATGGATTTACATTTGCTTATTTTTTTCCTTTGGAGTCTTAGTGTTTATCATAACAGTTTTTATGTATTGATATGATAAAGATATTTATCCTTTAAATATCATCAATTTTTATTTTGATGTTTATTATTTGTCTCTTGTTAAAATGAACTCCCTGTCCCTTTGTCTCTTGTTAAAATAAACTCCCTGTCCCTTTATCTTCTATTGCTTTACAAATTATAAAATTTAGGGGTGCCTGGGTGGCTCAGTTGGTTAAGTGTCTGACTCTTGATTTCGGCTCAGGTCATGATCTCAGGGTCTGTGGGCTCAAAAGTTATGTCAGTCTCCATGCTCAGCAGGGAGTCTGCTTGAGATTCTCCCTCTGCCCCTCCCACACAACTCTCTCTCTTTCTCTGTCTCTAAAATAAATAAATAAATAAATAAATGATTTTTTTAAAAAATTATAAAATTTAATTATCCTTTTGAAAAGCATAATGATGTCTTCATTGAGTTTCGTTTACTAATCTTTTTTTTCCTAAGAATGAAGACAAAATATTTAAAAATTTAAAACAGGTTAACTGGAAAAAGAACTCAACAGTAGCCTTTGAGGGTCTCTGACATTTCAAGGAATATAATATGTTGAAGGAAAATGATTTCAATTCTAAGCAAAGGAAATCTGAAGCCAGAAACCATAGGAAGCTGTGTATTATAGAATTCTTGACAACATCAAATCCCCCCCCAGAAAGGCCTAGTTAACTTTTGCAGAATGATTTATAAATCATTCACGGATGGCTCCCATGAAAGCATTTCCTCATGTTATAAATGGAACGGACCAGCCCATCTTCATCTGGACTAGGATGTGATGGGATATCAGTTTCTTAATGACCAAAAAATGTTAATAAGTTGCACTGCTCTAAGTTGTCTAAAGTAATCTGAAGAGTGTGCAAGTTCCTAACTGCTAAAGGCACAGGAATTTTCTTGGTGACATTACCAGAATATGGGTTTCTGAATGGCCAAAAAGATTTCTTTCCTTTTTCCTTCCTTCCTACCTTTTTTCCTATTTTCCTTGCATCCTTTCTTTTTTCCTCTCTTACTACCCCCACTTTCCATGTTTTTTTTTCTATTTAAGTTATTTTGACAGAAAATATAATACCTTTCTTAGCTTGGACCCACTGGTTTGATCAAGGAAACCCGGTCCTGAAACTAGAAATAAATTTAAAATATCTAAAAATCCACTACTCTGATTTCATAAAAATAAAGGAGAGGACAGCATACCAGGATCACAGTAGTATAAGAGTCAGTTTTTTTTTTTTTTTAACCACTTCCATTACCTTCTACAGATGCTCTTAGACATCTTCCTCTACAGTTCCTAGGAACCTCATATTGATTCACACAATTTCTGTCCAAATTCATATGCCTACCTAGGAAATAGCAGAGTTAGTTTATAGACCCAGGTCCTTTTAACTGCCAAACCCATGCCTTTAACCCCTGTACTGAAGTGTCACTTAGGAGCACAGTACAGAGGACCACAATCTATCTAAGAAATGAAAACAAGTTTTGTTATGTTATTGGAAAACTTAAAATCCATCATGGCAAGTTGGAGAGCATTTAGATTTTAAATTGTGATCTGCCATCCTTTATCAAGGATTATATTTTTAGTTTTGTATTTAGTGAGCAAATGATCTCATGTCTCAAGAATTAAGAACAGAAAACACTTAGTGATGGATTTTTTTTTTCTTGCAAAAGAACATCATCATAGGGCATCCTTAATTTCCAGAAATAGTGATTTGGAATGGTGTTTTTTCTTTTCTTACAGCAATCAGCATTTTGATGATGATAATTCATATATAGACACATCTGTATATATCCTATAATTTATACCTAATATATATCAACTGAAGACAAAGTATCTCCTCCCACATTTGTTATTGGTAAAGAGCTCTAAAGAATTGATAAATTTGTGTCTATGTAATTGAAAATAAAACCATATTATGTATTACCCATATCACTTGGCAAAATATGTTTTAATGTATGTTATCATATCTAGTGCAGAGGTTTGTCACGACATCAGTTTAGACTGCAATAGCTAATCCTAAAATTAAATGAATAGGAATGATTGGAATAGTTTCCTGTTTTATCAGTGAAAAAGCAAAAGATTAAAATAATGTGGTTAAAGCTAATTTGACAAAATAGGGTTGTGATGGTTAGAAAAAGAACCCAATGTTCATTCATCCTTCTTCCTGGTGTTTTAAGAATGATAAAGTAGAGTGTCTGGGTGGCTCAGTAGGTTAAGTGCTTGTCTTCAGCTCAGCTCATGATCCCAGGACCCTGAGATGGAGTCCTGACTCCTGTGTCAGGCTCCCAGCCCAGCAGGGAGTCTGCTTCTCCCTCTGCCCCTCCCCCCTTGTGCTTGTGTATGCACATTTTCTCTCTCTCTCACACAAAAATAAATTTAAATTAAAAAAAAAAAGAATGATAAACTATTAGACTGTATCATTATATTCCTACTCATTCTTTCAAATTAATAAAATAATTGAACACCCTTTTCAGTTAATATATTGAAGTTTTAAATGTTAATTTCTGACCATTTTTTAAGAACAACAGCTCCATTTGGGCCGCTCTGTTTCCTTACAGCAATTTTTAAAAAATAAATTACGTGTGTTTCTCAATGAGTATTGATTTGTGAATTGACAGACATCCTTCTTCCCATTGAAGGTGAGGGCACAGGATAAAGAAGACAACAAAAGAAGCAGTTTCAGACAAGCTCACCTGCTTTGACTTCCTTGATTTTCTTCTCCTTGAGCTAACATAGTAAAGAAAAGTAACATCTTGTCATCCAGTGAAGACCTGAGAGCCACAGAGTGACCAAAACACCAGAAGACCTGAGGTGCCTGGGTGGCTCAGTCTGATAAGCATCAGACTCTTGATTTAGGCTCAGGTCATGATCTCAGGGTCCTGAGATAGATCCATACCCACCATGCAGCCTGCTTAAGGGTCTCTCCCTCTGCTCCTCCCCCCTCTACTGTGCCTGTGCTCTTGCACACTCTCTCTCAAAATTAAATAAATAAATAAACAAAGGACAGATCTAAGGCCCATTTTTAAAAACATTCTGATATGGCAATTTGGGAAATATATACACACCTTAGAAGATCTATGAGAGCAGATAGTTACATACTTAATTTGTATGGGGGAAAAAAAAACTTCTCTAAATTTTTCAAATTTACTTTTTACTGATAACGGGCCATGAGTTGAATTTTAATGGCTCATGGAGCTCAGGTCCTGACAGAGATTATAACCAACAGTAATAAATGAGAAGCACTTTGTATGTCTTATTTCTAGGTCATATGTTTCCTTATGTTTTCACTTCTTTATATCCTTTAATAATGTTACCTCCCTAAAAATTTGTACACTCCTTGCAGTCATTTCTAGAAAGTTATTAATCTATGTTCAAGCAGTTGCCTTGCCTCTTTCATTCAATTCAAAATTCAATTCAATTCAATGGAGAAAAAAATATCCAAAAGAAAACTTATTGCAGCTAAAGCATTAAAAATTCACACTTTCTGTGTTCAGGACAGAAAATCAATGTAGATTAGAGATGAAGAGACTTGAGGTAGTAGTAAATTAACAATGCTTCTAATGACTTAGAGTAGTTGTGAAAATAAGTCTTTTCCCATAAGCCTGGGAGGGAAAAGAGAAAAAAAAAAAAACATCATTACAAGTTTTATGGATTTAGCCTGTAGTCCTAAAATAAATGTAATCATGCAACATGGTAAATGCAATTTATTCTCAAAAGGATGTGTTCCCTTGGGGAAGTGTGGGCCATTTGTTCTACAAGAAGATAGTCTGTGCTCTCTTTCTGGAGTTAGGCTGTGACTAAAGATTTATAAAATGTAGCAAATATAAGTAATTACATTTTGACAATCTAAATTCATGTTTGTAAATCATCTAATAATTTTGGGGAAAATATTTTGAAGAGGAAACATGTTGTGATATATATGTGTATGTATTACTTTCCTAAAAAAAAAAATCAAGTTTGTTTATGTCGATATTTTACAAAACCAAATACTAAAATTGGCTTTACAATAAAATAAAAGTTTCTTACCTCTCTCCCACTGGTCCTAATCTCTTTATAGTTATTCTGGAATACATAGATTGATCTATATGTATATCATCTATATATGTAGAGAATATACTTTAGAGAGTATGTAAAAGCAAAGAAATCATTTTAACCTAATTTACTTTTGGATCATACTTTGTTTTTACCACACTTCACCTCCTGCCAAAGTATCTGGTTGCCTTTATTTTTTCTTTTGTAAAAGAGAAATGGAGTTTTTGTTGTTGTTGTTGTTGTTTGTTTTTTTAGCTATATCTTAAATACATTTTTAATTCTTGATTCATTCTATATATTGCTTGGTATCTATTTTACTGTTATTTTGGGAACACATTGCTTTCCTGTTTGAATTTAGACCATTTTCTTCATATTTGATCATGATATTACCTGTAGCTTTTTATTTTAATGGTATGCTCTTCTTCCCTGGAGAATTCTCTCATAGTACTCTCTCTTTTTGCTTTTACCTAAATTGGTTGCTCTCTGAGCCTCTTAGACATCTATCTTCCCTGCTCTGTTCTGTGAGTTAGATTTATTCTTTCTTAGATGCAATGTGCTTTCTTTCTGATACTCTTCACACAACTTCCTGAAAAGGCATGCTGGCAAGGTAAACTTTCTGAATTTTTTCTACCTTTACAGTTGAGTAATAGAGTAATAGTTTTGTTAGATGCAGAATTCAGGATTGAGAGGCACTTTTCTTTAGGACCCTGAAGTCATTGTTCAGTTGCATTCTAGGGAGTAATGCTCCTGATGGGAAGTCTGATATCAATCTTTTCCTCATTCTTTCATAGATGATTTTAAAAGAAGTTCTTGAAATACTCATTTTATCCTTCTTGTGTTAGCATTTCAAGATGAGGTATCTAAGTGTGGACATAATTTAAAATTTTATAGGTCTTTTAATTTGAAAAGACATTTATGCCTTCAGCTCTGTACTTTGCATGTATCATTTTGATGATTCTCTATGCATTTGAACATTTGCCTTCCTTAAACTCAGATCATTTCAATTAACGGTTATTATATATTATAGCTATTTGTTTATTTACTTAATTATTTAAAAATCTCTTTTCTTTCTCTGGAAAGATAAATGTGTTTAGCTGGTTCTAAAAGTCAAAGTCATAGAGGGATTATCCCTGTTCTCTGGCCCACCTCCCCCCGCCCCACCTCTGGCCCATTTTTAACACTTTTGTTCACATGTTCCTTCCTCAAGTTTCCAGAATTCTGCAAGTTTGCAGAATTCTACCTAACAGTTCAGCTTCCTTTGTGTCTGTTCACCCTGCCACATGGACAGTGAGCTGGCAATTTTTCCACTCTGCTTATTAATCAATACATGTATGTCTGGTCTTCTTCTTCCATCAGTTGGCTGAAATATCTCTGCTGTTGATGTTCTGCTCCTAATAGTTGCAGAAGTGTACACGTTGTATGTTCAGCTTACCTTTTTAACCCAAAAGCATAACAATAAACATTTAACATGTTTTACTTTGGGATCATTTTCTTTTTATCAATGAGATCTGAGAGGATGACAAAATGTTGTGCAAAGATACAGAAACCTAATGACATCTATTTAATTTTATAGTCCCAGATTGCTCTTTGAATATGTTAAATCAATTTATAATTACTGTAAAAGATCCAAATCTTTGCCCATTTCTTGAGATGTTTATTTTCTAGTTAGTTTCTATTTATAGGTATTAACATCTTTTGATATTATAGAATTAACCTGTCACCCTTCAATATGTGTTAAAAAAATTCTCTACATCTCTCTTAATGTTTTGTTTTTTTGTTTTGGTCCCATTGACTAAAATGACTATTATTTAAATTTTTATCTCAGGAAGTATTTGTATTTTCTAAGTTTACTGTCTCGGTAATGAAGATAGTGAAGTTATACATATAATATCCTATATTATTTTCCAAGATATTTATTAATATTTATAGTAAGCTTTTAATTAATCTGGAATGTATTTTAGTATTTAATATTAAGTAGGACACCAACATTATTTTCTTCCATATGGGAAACCATTTGTTCTACCATTTATTTTCCCAAATAATAGAAATATCTTATTTGTTTATATTAAATTATGAAATGTACTGGATTTTTTCTCATATTTTTTCTCTGTTTTCTTCTATTGATTTATTCGCATCATATGTCACTACCTAATTTGTGATTTTAATGGGTTTATAGTATTGTGACAAATGGTAAAACAAGTCTGCTCAATATTTTACTTGTTCTTACCTCCCTTGGCTATTCTCCAGTTTTTATTCCTTAATGTTAATTTAAAAGTCATTATATTCAATTCAAAACAAAACAAAACCTATTAAGATTATAATTAGAATTGTGGGTTTTTTTAAAAAATTAATTTGACAGAGGGGTAATTTATGAAGTTCAGATTTCTCATTGAGAATTTAATGTCATTCCATTCTAATCTGTCTTATTTTATTTTGATCTTCAGTTCAATAAGACTTTGTAGACATTTTCATATAGATTTTGTGCCATTGTTGTTAAATTTATTCATATATGTTTTGTAGGTTTTATAACAATTGTGAATAGAATATTATCCCCTAAGTTTTTATTATTAAAATGGAGAAAATATGTGTCTTTGGCACCTTTTTCATGTCTGAATTCTCTTATTAATATAGTGAAGATTTTCTAGCATCTCTTGGTTTTTCAGGTAATATCTTTAAAGGGAAAATTTCATTTATGTCTAGTATTAATAGTATTTATTTTATATCCTAATGTATTCATAAGATTCTCCAAGAAAGTGTTAAATCTAAAAGACAATAGCAAGAATCTCAGTCACTTACCTGATTTTAAAATTAAAGATTTTAGTTGTTTTGTTATTTATTGTAAAATTGCTATTTAATAAGTAGTCTTTATTATAATTAAATAGTTTCCTTCAATTATCAGGAAAGGCAATATATTTTATTAAATGTTTTTGAATCTACATTAATATGATAATATTTCCTTTTTTTAAATTTTAGATGCATTCAGATAGGTTAGTAAGTGTTCTTATATTAACCCAACCTTCCTTTCCTAGGCTTAGGAATAACTTATATAACTTATTTATTTTGTAATATATTATCCTTTGCTTCAATGGCTGTATTCTACTTCTAATATTTTTATTTATACTTCTTGCAACTTTATTCAAAAATTAGATTGATTCATAGCTTTTCACCTATAATATTTTGCAAATATGCAAGCTTCAAAGAATAAATTGAGATTTCCTTCTGTGATCTGGAACAGTTCAAATAGGTTCAGAGATATTAATGTTTTCTAAAACTCATCTATGAAATAATCTAGTCCTGGTACTTTCATGAATGGTAGCAATTTAATCATCTTTCCAACCTATTCTACAGTAATTGGTCTTTTCAAGTTTTCCACTTCTTCCATGATTTTTAGTAATCTAAATTTTGACAGAGCATCTATTTTCTGGAGCTTACATTTTATGTTATTGTTGTAGACTTTCAGGAATACTTGGTTTCTTTCTTTTTAAAAATATCTTCTTTATCCCTGGGCTGGTCTCTTTCCTCATTCTTTTTTTCCTCATCTCATGTAGTATTATCCCTGAATCAAAAGGAAAATGAAAACAGATAATATCAAAGTCATCTCATTCCTGCTTTTGCCCTACCCCCCCTTCTCCCTCCACAGCAATAGGAAGAAACAGGGTCTTGGCAACCCAGGCACCACCTCATATATTTGCTAATCTTTACGGCAATGACTATGGCAAATGGATGATGTAGATTTATGACTTACCTTGATTTCAATTTTCTTAGCATGGTTTTGTGTGGTAAATAACAATTATAAACAATAATTTTAAAAGTGGGGAAAAAAAAGATTGGGACTGAACAAAGGATTTCCACTTTAAGTTATTTAATTCTGAAATACACTAATAGCTTTCATTTTACCATTCCAGCCAAGTTGACACTAAATAAAGAAGTGGTCTTTGGGAGTAGTAATTCCTGTAAAATCACTTCTGTGGAATATTCTTTATGCTATTTATTTCAAAATAAATCTTTCTTTGCAACGATAGCACAAAATATTCTGATGTTGACCCTTCAGGTGCCTTGTGAACAGTTTTCCTTGCAGGATACTTTTTGAATGCCCAGCTGTCTCTTTAATGGAATGGGTGTCATTTTCCTGGTCATCTCTGTGTTTTATATGTAGATATCTTGTCATTGGTTTTTGGCAACCTTGACTCATCTGGGAACTCCGTACACCAGAATGTGTTATCTAAACTCCACAGTTAAACCTCTGTCTGCCTAGACCTGTCATTTTCTGGAACACAATGGAATCAATTTTTTCTCCCCCACCCTCCCTTTTTTTTCCTTTTAGATGCACGTGTCTATTTAAGGAATTCATAAAAATAATGTTTTACTGCATGTATTGAAATCATTCTGTCTAGAATTTATTTGTATGGGGGAAAAGGCTCTTTGAATGAAAAATTAGCATGCATGTGCAAGTAGATGCCCCTTGGAGGTGAAGCTACTAGTTTAAATAATTTCACTTCATAGTAACAGTAAAATTGGGACCATGAGACATCTTATTTTAATTCTTTTGTCATCGTTTTGAAAGGTTGGTGTTTGATTAAAGGCTTAAATGCTTATATTTACATTTCAAGTTACACTTTCAGACTAGTTTTTGTTTGAAAACTTATAATGAGGCAAAATTATATTTTGACAAAGTTGTCATTCCATCATTTTAGAAAACCTTTGTTTCTCCCTTCTCATTCTCTTTTTCTTGTTCCTTTTCTATTACTATTTCATTATTATTATTTTAAAACAAGACATTTAATCAAAGGCTTTGGGGAGTGTGTGGACATTTTGAGAGGTTTCTAGCATGATGCTGTCAGCCGCAGACTTAGAAAAATTAAAATAATCTTACCCCCATAGCTTTAGGTCAGTCTAGAATAATCAGATGGACTGGCCTCTTTTGTACTGCTCACATGCATGGAAGAGTGCTAGCACCAGCTACTGTGGGAATGAAACTCACTGGTTTTAAGAAAGAGGCTAAAACTGTATCAATTTTAACAAATCTAATACAATTTTATCAAGGAGAAATTAGTGTCCTTTGTAATGTTTTTTATGCTCCTGCTATTATTGATGCATTAGGACTGAAAGTGAATGAATTACAATAAACCAGATAGAACACTTGCTTTTAGATATCTGCTACTAACACCTATTCCCAAGGCATAATATAATTAAGGCTTTTCTGAACTAAAAATATATGTAATGAACTTGTTTTTTAAAAAAAATTATTCTACCAAAGGCAATTTTCTGGTTTAAACTCACTGTTCTTGATAAAATAGTGAAAACGAATGAGACCTCAGAGAACATTTGCCATTCATCTGGTGATGGTTCTTTTCCTGTACCATGGTCACCCCCTCCATTATGAGAAACAGACTATCCATTATTATACAACCCCACTTTATTTGTACATCATTGTTAATATGTAAAGAATCACAGATTTATTTTTTGCAGATTTTAAAATTCAAAAAATTTTTGGCTTTTCAGTGTTACCTAGGTAATTATATCATTTCCCCAAAATTATTTTCCTTTTTTTTTTTAAACACTAAACACCTTGGATTTAAATTTGTTCATGATTAAGCTTCCACTTAGCTTTCACTTCTTGTAAATCAGAGCATAATGAACTCTGAACTCATTTTTTTTAGTTTGCTTTCAGTCATAATAAACTATA
This sequence comes from Lontra canadensis, assembly GCF_010015895.1. NCBI lineage: Eukaryota > Metazoa > Chordata > Mammalia > Carnivora > Mustelidae > Lontra > Lontra canadensis. The sequence continues at coordinate 18,862,290 of NW_022631017.1, forward strand.
TACAGAATATAAGTATAAATTTGAAATTTATAAAGCAAGAAACAGTGATAAAATGGAGTTGTTAGGCCAAAAAATTTTTTGGTTGTCTTTTCTTTTAAATCATATTTGAGGATTTAATTCTTTAGCTCTTGAAAATATTTTATTCTTTAATAATATTTTCATTTTACCGTTTTATTTAGCTATATGTGTATAAATAAATATCTAACTAGGAAGTATTTATATCATAGTTGGTTTATAGGAATATTTAAAAATTCAGGTATTATCAAGAAGATGCAAAAAGTTCATGAAATACATGATGCCAAAATTATACAACTAAAAATTGCATTAAAATTGGGTTACATGCAAGTGGGAGAAGTTGTATACAAAATAATGGCAGTGTTCTACAAAAATAAGATAGACTCTGTATCTAAATGACCTCACCAAAATGCCACTTTTTCCACATTTTCCAGTGTGATCTGGGAATAAGTTATACTGCAGTGAAGTAAATATAAATTAATTTAGACCTTCCCCACAAATATTAGGAGCAATGAATAAAATCAAGAAAATCAGAATTATTTAGGAGAAAAATATTTCACTAAGATCTAGTCCTTTTGGGACTTCCAGGTATGCCATGTCATCTGCTCTAACATTAAATGTGCCTTTTACACAATTGCAAAAATGTATATACTCTGTGTAGGTAAATCCTTTGTGGTATGATTTTGTTCAAAGTTGAGGTATATTAAAATTTTTAAGAGTTTATTTGAGCAAAAGTCAATTCAAATTGAGCACATCCCATCTAGCAGATAGAAGGGAGCACCAAGGAGCTGTATAAAAAGAAGGACTTTTATAGGCAGAAGGGAGCAGGAACAAAAAAGTTATACTAGGCAGAAAGAAAAAATGTAGGTTACATTCCTTTAGGGGATAGAGGTCTATTAGGCAGATAACCCAACTTGTACTATCAGGCAATTCCTGAGTGACTGTTTTGAGATTCCATTTCTGGGAGAGCTAAAGCTGTAATTAGGGTCAATTTTCAGTTTGGTGAAGTCACTTACTGTAAGTGACTTCATTTGAGGCCTGATGTCTTGTTTTTATTCCTTTGCACTAGATCAAACCAGCACTAAGACAACTTTTCTTCTGTTTCTCTCTTTCTGTCTCTTATTAATTGTGTGCAGGGGTTACTAGATAATGATTAGACCTGAAATAATTATGATAATAACAATTACCCTGATGTCTCATATGTAACAATATTCACTATAATATATATAAATTGTCATATAAGTCTTTCTCATGGTCTCTTAAGGTAGAATGGTAAAAATTAAGTTTACAGAGGACCACTGATGCTTAGTGAAACTAAGTAACCTTCCTAGTACCTCATATTGCTATTATGTAGACACTTTGGATTTGTCATAAATCTGTCTTCAAAGTTCTTGCCTTTTCTTCTAGATTATGTTGCATCTCCAGGGAACGAAAAGGCACAAGACAGTGAACCATATATAGCTTATGACCTAGAGCACACACACAAAGTACAAATGCCATACTATAATTACTAATATGGTTCTGGTGTCACTTACCAATTCCTACAACCTAACCTGTCCCTGCAATCTTGAACCACAAATGATATCTGCCCAATTCTTGCCTCCTACTTTGCTACATTTCTGCCTTCTGTGCTTCTGTTCACATGCAGCTGAATACGGAGTGATTACTTCTGATTTCAGAGCAAAAATGGGCAACAGTAAAGAATTTCTAGCATTTAAATTTCCAATTCCTTGAGGTCTAGCAAAAAATTATTAAGAGACAGGTTCACGAACTCTATTTGTACTGCTCTATTACTGCTCCCATTTTGCCCTGAACAGATCTTCATAGGTCTGTAACTGTTGTGTCACTCTCCTCCAGTGTAGACAAATTCAGCTAATACCTACTACACAATGCAGTGTTTGCTGACTTGCTGAGGTTATAGATTTAAGAAGTCTGGCTCTGTAGGTAGAAATAGAAGAGCACCCTGCTGAGGATTTGTCCCATTACATAGAAACCCTTTACTTTCATGTCCCATTGTGAGATCCTATGTCACTGGCCCCAACTATGGATAAAATACTTTGCCTTCTCCCTTCTAGAATTGTGTTGGTTTTTGTACACTTGCATGTGGGTTACACCGTGGCAATTACTTTAATTTTTTTGAGTTTCCTCATCTTTTTTTTTTTTTTAAGATTTTATTGATTTATTTGACAGAGAGAGATCACAAGTAGACAGAGAGGCAGGCAGAGACAGAGAGAGAGAGGGAAGCAGGCTCCCTGCCGAGCAGAGAGCCCGATGTGGGGCTCGATCCCAGGACCCTGAGATCATGACCTGAGCCGAAGGCAGAGGCTTAACCCACTGAGCCACCCAGGCGCCCCTAGTTTCCTCATCTTTAAAATGGGGATGCTGACACTTACTCTAGCTACCAAGAGGAGGCAGAAAAAGAGACATAAAATATAAAGCACAAATATTTAGAATGATACAAGTAGAAGGGGTACACAGTATGTCTAATAAATGTCATGTCTATTAAGGAAATTATGTTTTTCTGCAAAATCAAATTCCAAGTGAATTTGCAAACAATGTCCTGGGGTTAGAACCTGAAAATACTGCTAAATGACTAGCCAAAGAATTCTTTTCAGTCTCATATATTGTTTTGGATTAGTATTCAGACTACAACTCAAGGACTACTTAAAACATTATTTTCTTCATTGTATTTCCATGTAGCAAGTGATATTTTTCTTTCCTCTTTTACTCACAAAATTAGCCACTTCATTGAACTATCTGAATATTTTCAACTTCTCCAACATATTAAATTTGAAGGGCTGTAAAAAATCTATTAAAAACATAAAAGATTTAAGTACAGATTATGTTATAACCCTCATATACCATTTACTCTTTCCTTATACTTCCATTCTGTGAATAGCCTGTTCTTTTAATGCTGCTCTTCATTTATATCACGCTAATATATTTGATTTCACAATTCATCCCTAGTGCTCCTGTTGTTAATAATTGGAAAGTTATAGGGTATTTGTAATTATATCCTTTCAGGAGAAGAATAATTTTAAATGGTACATATTATAAACTCTTTTGTATGTAGGAATATAAGGATGACATCCATCGAATACGTTAGAAAGTTAGGGAAATAATTATATTGATACTCAACTGGTTATAGATTCACATATCAGCATATTTATAGCTCTGATATCTGGATAGAAGAAGAAGGAAATGGAGATTGTCCTCAGAAAACTCAGGATGGATGCAAGAGCTCTTATACATGTTACATATAATACATTTTTCTTTTTCTTTTTTCTTCTTTTAAAGATTTTATTTATTTATTTGACAGAGAGAGATCACAAGTAGGCAGAGAGGCAGGCAGAGAGAGAGAGGAGGAACAGGCTCCCTGCTGAGCAGAGAGCCCGATGCAGGACTCAATCCCAGGACCCTGAGATCACACCCTGAGCCGAAGGCAGAGGCTCAACCCATGGAGCCACCCAGGTTCCCACATTTTTCTTTTTCTATTGTTGGCTATGCATCTTTTCTCAAAAAATATTCAGTGGATGTATTTTTTAAACTTTGTCTTCATGTGCAGTTGTAGAGTAATAAGCGGAAGGGTGGCAGCTTTTTTTTAGGTGAAATCAATTTTAGATTGCTGGGCTGGATAGATTTTGGAATTATTTTGGGATTAGGAAAATTTTAAACTCTTCCATTGAATCTATATTACTTAATGTAAAGTTTCAATTATAGAACATTTTATATTAAAACCACTTTTAGTATCTAGATTATTTTTCACAATATGAAGTTTCATTTATGAGGTGTATTTGTAAATAGTTAATTGCTGAAATCATTCAAGCCCCCTACTGCTTTTATTTTTGTCAGTAATCAACAGTCAAGGAAACTTTGACCTTTCTGTTATTATATTTAGATTTTCATCTTTTTCATACATTTATGGTTCTGATATATAGTGAATATGGACTCTTTTTTTAAAAAAAAATTATTTATTTATTTATTTAGTTGACAGAGATCACAAGTAGGCAGAGAGGCTTGCGGGGGATGTGCGGGGGGGAGCAGGCTCCTGAGCAGAGAGCCAATGCGGAACTCTATCCCAGGACCCTGAGATCATGACCTGAGCTGAAGGCAGAGGCTTAACCCACTGAGACACCCAGGCACCCCTAAATATGGACTTTTAATTCAATCTTATATTCCAGGAAATAGTTGGATCAAAATACAAATTGTTTGGAAGAGATACTCTGCCATTATATCATCATAAAAATAATAAAGCTTCCCTTGATTTTTTTTTTTAACTTCCCTTTTTCTTTTTTGACTCCCCTTTCTTCTCTGAAGAGACCTATCAGGATTTTTTGTTAATCCTAGTCATCTTCCTAACATCATCTAACATGCACATTATAACCACAAAATGAAAGTAAATTCAGAGCAGTTACTTCCCTGGGCAACTGTGTTCTTGTTTTCAGGATTATTTGGACTTGCTTTATTCTTTGGCTTTGGAAGCTATAGGTCTGCATCTTAAATTTTTGGTACAGCAAGAGGATGTTAAGCCAGTGGTGTGGGAAAATACTGCTCATAAATTAAATAAAACAATTTTTTTATAGAAGAAAAATGCCCTTCTAAGCTAAATGATTTAATAGTAAGCTTTAAAAAAAAAGTTTTGGTCTTTATAGGTTCATTTTTCCAGAGATTCCCTTAATACTTTAATTCCTTCCAATTCCAATTGTGTATGGTATTTATTTATGTATACATAAATTTATTTATTTATACACTTATTTTTTCCACAATTAAGAGGACTTGCACAGTATAAACCAGTCTTTTCAATTAATTTGTCTTTGAATCCTTCCAAGATGGGGAGCATGTGTAGATCATGAAAGACTGAGCTCTTTTAAGTGACTGGCTCTCAGGCATTCAGCTAACAAATGATGAGTCAGTATATAAATATTTCTCTAACATTGATTTTCCTAACTCTCAGAGTTGCTGGACGAAATTATCATCCCTCAGATAAGGGATTCAAGACTCCTTAAAGCATTTATTCTCAAAACATCCCCTGGCAACTGTTAGAAATGCAAATTGTCTATAGGCTCTGCCCTGCTCGATTGATAGCTGGAAGTAGGGGCCAGACATCCACTCTGATACAGGCCCTCCAGATGAGTCTGGTATGTAAAGATTTGTGACATCTTTTTTGGGGGGTGACTCACAAGAGGTTTTTCATTTATTTGTTATGTGTTATTTTCCTGCAGTGTAATTCAGGAAAATAGATTTTTTTAAATCTGTAAATTGATCAGTCATTTGGCTGTCTTTATTTCTCATTGTATTCTTTTAGGCCTGTTAACTAAAAGCAAGGCTCTTGTTTGCTTTTTTTTTTTTTTTTTTTTTTAAGATTTTATTTATTTATTTGACAGACAGAGATCACAAGTAGGCAGAGAGGCAGGCAGAGAAGGGGGGGGGATAGCAGGCTCCCTGCTGAGCAGAGAGCCCGATGAGGGGCTCCATGTGGGGTTCAATGCAGGGCTCGATGCGGGGCTTGATCCCAGGAACCTGGGATCAGGACCTGAGCTGAAGGCAGAGGATTCAACCCACTGAGCCACCCAGGTGCCCCTCTTGTTTGCTTTTTTATAATCAGGTACTGAGTATTTTCTCTACTTTCCTAAGGAGGGAAAGAAGACTGTCTCACTGCCATCCTGGGGGAACATCCTTGAAGGCCATAGCCATAACCAAAATCCACACAATTAATTTGAATTTTGTTCCATTTTGGTATTAAAAAATGTAGTGTCATTATAGAAAAATGTTTGGTACTTAAAATGAAAATTATATGAAGACTAAAACAGCCCTTGATAATTTCAGTTGACCTAAGGAAAGGGAAAAGCCTTCACAGGAAGACTTTGGTTGTCACTTTATATGGCTCAGTCTTCCTGTGTTTTTTGTTTTTTGTTTTTGTTTTTGTTTTTTTTCTCTCAGCCCTAGAGGGCTACACAGGCTCTAAGTATAAACTATGGCTCTTGCATTTAGGATTTTAGTTACAATTTAGCAAACTTCAGCCCATCCTGGTTACCCCGACTTAGATAATTTATTTTCTACTTTTTTTGTCTTTCAAGAGTGACACACAGCCATCTACAACAAATCTCACTAACTCTGCAGACAATATGTTTTCTGCTTCAGGGAGCATAAATATGCAGAACTGTTGTGCCTATTGCTATGCCCATGGTGATAAACTGATGTTTGTTTCATTATTTGTGTTCTTTATTTGAATTATTCTTTCTTATTTTTTCTAAGTTTTTCTTTAAATTCTAGTTAGTTAAATACAGTGTAACATTAGTTTTGGGTGTGCAATTTAGTGATTCAACACTTCCATTAAACACCCCGTGCTCATCACAACCAGTGTACTCCTTCATCGCCATCACCTATTTAACCCATCCCCCTATTCATTTCCCCTCTGGTAACCATTATTTTGTTCTCTGGTTTGATCTCTCTTTTTTCCCCCTCTGATCATTTGTTTTGTTTCTTAAATACCACATATGTACAAATCATATGGTATTTGTCTTTCTCTAACTGACTAATTTTGCTTAGCATAATATGCTTTAGTTCTATCCACGTCATTGCAAATGGCAAGATTTCTTTCTCTTTGATGGCTGGGTAATATTCCATTGTGTGCAACATTGGTTTGCATTCCCGCCAACATTGCAAGAGAGTTCGTCTTTCTCCACATCCTTGCCAACACCTGTTGTCTCTTGTGTTGTTGATTTTAGCCATTCTGATAGGTGTGAGGTGATATTGTACTGAGTTTTGATTTGTATTTCCCTGATGATCAGTAACATTGAGCATCTTGTCATGTGTTTGTCGGCCATTTGTATGTCTTCTTTGGAAAGATGTCTATTCATGTCTTCTGCCCATTTTTAACTGGATTATTTGTTTTTGGGGTGTTGACTTCTAAAAGTTCTTTATAAATTTTAGATATCACCATTTATCAGATATGCCATAATATGAGACAGGAAACCATTAAAATCCTGGAGGAGAACACAAGCGGTAGCCTTTTTGACATTGGCCATAGCAACTTTGTAACTGGGTATGTCTCCTGAGGTAAGGGAAACAAAAGCAAAAATAAACTATTGGAACTTCCTCAAAACAAAAAGCTTCTGAACAACAAAGGAAACAAAGCTAAACAAAGCTAAAAGGCAACCTATGGAATGAATTGCTTCTTTTGAAATTTTGATTTATGCTTTCTTTACTAGGATCTGTAATTTAAACCACAAAATGAATATTTTGAAAAATATAAAGTTTATTAAGTCACTAGTTCACATTTTGTACAGGTACAATAATTTGTAACTGGTATTCCAGATGAATATTTTATTGAGGCATTATCATATCAGAAAAATTAATCCATATCAAGGTTTACATAAAAATTTTCAATGCTTATATGTTTATAAAAAATAAAAAAATTAAAAATTTCAATGCATTTGATTATGATCCAAACTTGATTTAGGTTGTAGGGGTTGTAAGTAAAGTAGAAGGTGAATACCCATCATGATTCTGTCCAGGGATCTCATTTCTAAAATGTTGATGAGGAATCTGTTAGAGGCAAGACTCTGATGATGTTATTTTCAACTTCATTTTAAAAAACAGAAATCTCTGTTACTTATGTACTTGTACTTAAAACAAATTATACTCAACCAAATCTTGTTGATATAACAATACAGCTTGTAGAGATAAATCATAATCCTTTTAATACAGAATGCTCATGGGATCTCTGCCACCTGCCAAAGAACAGAACTCTTGTAGCTTCACATTTACTTATTTTAAGCTGGAACTTAGATATCCTGAGATCTCATCAACTGCAACAAAACAAAATCACACGACCTTTAATATTCAAATTCTAAAGACTCCCAAGCTCACACCTGCCCCAAATTAGCATAAAGTGCAATTTCGTCCACTCCATCACCCTCTTATATGTTATGCTCTAGCATGCCCAGGGATGCTCATCCATGTCCAAGAGATTAGTCCTGGTTATTTTACCTTATCAATCAAGTCAGTACTCAAATACACTGCTGTGTTGCTGAAGGACCATGCAGTATCTACCCAGAAAGCTCAGTCCTTCATAAAATGCCACCACCTGCTGCGGTATGACTGCACCCAGACAGTCCAGTTACTTTGCCCTTTTCTATCTTTGCTACTGCCATAGCTACTGGAGGCCAGAGATTAGTGTTCCCAATACCTGCTGTCACAGTATTACTCTCAGCCTTCATAGCCACCAGTGTATGTCTCAGCTTACTGGCTCAGGTTTTGATGGCAGCCTTCCAGCCTTGCCATGGCCTGTCTGAATGGGAATACCACTTGCCTTGCCTCTAGTACACAGATGTTACTATTTATTCCATTTCCTAAAGGCCCTCCAAAGTGCCTGATTTTGGCAGCATTAGAACGTCAATTATTACTTATGCCTAGACCCAGTGCTTCTGATAGGAATTCCTAGATCCTTGTATTACACTTGGGTCAGTAATCCACATTTTCCTTGTGTTGAGCTCTGTCTCAGGACCTTGGGTTTTGTTCTGTCATCTAGTATGATTTGGGACTACAGCAGTGCATTGGACGTAAATGAACAATATTCATGCTAAATAAAAAGGAGGGGGTACATCAAGGACCCTTTCACTCTCTGCCCTCATAGGAACTATTTTAGTCTGCATGAATACAGTGATTCATATAGATTCCTAAGGGAGGAGTGTTGAATGACTTACATGCCAATCAACAACATGTAAGCATTTACCTTTCCTGAACCAAACTAGATCCTGTTTCAGCTGTGCTTTTTCCATTGACCTTAAGTGAACTTAACTGTGTGCTCGATTCATATAAACTAAAAGGCAGTGTTCGTAGAAGTAATGGAGAGTCTTCACCAGTGGTGCAGAGACTTTTCCCCCATGCCAATAGCCATTTTCATTTTTCGACAGTTTAAATGCTTAGCCTCCCCAGAGCAGTTGATAACGGAGTCAAGAGTTACATCACAACATCTAAGCACTAACCACATACTGAATAGAGTTTTACTGGTCAGGAATTTCTAAAGCCATGACTTTCCCCCCATAGTTACATGGGACAATATTAAGCATTTGTCTGGAAATTGCAAGTTGCTCATAATTTAATAAAATGTATTTCTCTAAAACTCATAAAATTTGGCTAGAGGCAAGGTCTTTGAATCTGAGGATAAAGATCTGGCTCTGTCATTTCTGAAGTATATTCACTTGTCCACCCCTGTCCGTGTCAACTAAACTCTTGTTTTGTTTTCATTTTTATTAACATATAATGCATTATTTGCCCCAGAGGTACAAGTCTGTGAATCATCAGGCTTATACAATTCACAGTACTCACCATAGCACATACCCCATTGTCCATAACCCAGCCACCCTATCACTACCCCCACCCCCAGCAACCCTCAGATTGTTTTGTGAGATTAAGAGTCTCTTATGGTGGGGTGACTGGGTGGCTCAGTGGGTTAAGCCTCTGCCTTCAGCTCAGCTCATGATCTCAAGGTCCTAGGATCCAGCCCCACAGCAGGATCTCTGCTCAGCAGGAAGCCTGCTTCCCCTCCCTCTCTGCCTGCCTCTCTGCCTACTTGTGATCTCTTTCTGTCAAATAAATAAAATCTAAAAAGAAAAAAAAAAGTCTCTTATGGTTTGTCTCCCTCCTGATACCATCTTGTTTCATTTTTTCCCTCCCTAAATCCCACGACCCCCTGCCCTGCCTCTCAAATTCCTCATATCAGAGACATCATATGATAATTGTCTTTCTTTGATTGACCCATTTCACTCAGCATAATACCCTCTAGTTCCATCCACATCATTGCAAATGGCAAGATTTCATTTCTTCTCATGCCTGCATAGTACTCCATTATATATGTATGTCACATCTTCTTTATCCATTCATCTGTTGATGGACATCTAGGTTCTTTCCATAGTTTGGCTATTGTGGACATTGCTATTATAAACATTCGGGTGCACGTGTCTCTTTGGATCACTACATTTGTATCTTTTGGGTAAATACCCAGTAGTGAGATTGCTGGATTGTAGGGTAGATCTATTTTCAACTCTTTGACAAACCTCCATGCTGTTTTCCAAAGGGACTGCACCACCTTGCATCCCCACAAACAGTGTAGGGGGTTCCCCTTTCTTCACATCCTCGCCAATATCTGTCGTTTCCTGACTTGTTAATTTTAGCCATTCTGACAGGTGGTATCTCATTGTGGGTTTGATTTGTATTTCTCTGATGCTGAGTGATGTGGAATAATTTTTCTTTTGTCTGGTGGCCATCTGGATGTCTTCTTTGCAGAAATGTCTGTTCATGTCTTCTGCCCATTTCTTGATTGGGTGATTTGTTCTTTGGGTGTTGAGTTTGATAAGTTCTTTATAGGTTTTGGATACTAGTCCTTTATCTGATACATCATTTGTGAATATCTTCTCCCATTCTGTCAGTTGTCTTTTGATTTGTTGACTATTTCCTTTGCTGTGCAAAAGCATTTGATCTTGATGAAGTCCCAATAGTTCATTTTTGCCCTTGCTTCCCTTGCCTTTGGTGATGTTCCTAGGAAACATCATTTCTGTGGCTGAGGTCGAAGAGGTTGCAGCCTATGTTCTCCTCGGGATTTTGATGGATTCCTGTTTCACATTGAGGACTTTCATCCATTTGGGGTCTATTTTTGTGTGTGGTATAAGGAAATGATCCAGTTTCATTCTTCTGTCCAATTTTCCCAACACAATTTGTTGAAGAGACTGTCTTTATTCCATTGGACATTCTTTTCTGCTCTGTCAAAGATTAGTTGACCATAGAGTTGAGGGTCCATTTCTGAGCCCTCTATTCTGTTCCATTGATCTATGTGTCTGTTTTTGTGCCAGTAACATACTGTCTTGATGATGACAGGTTTGTAATAGATCTTGAAGTCTGAAATTGTGATGCCACCAACTTTGGCTTTGTTTTTCAACATTCCTCTGGCTCTTCAGAGTTTTTTTCTGGTTCCATATTAATTTCAGGATTATTTGTTCCATTTCTTTTTGAAAAAAAAAGAAAAAGGATGATATTTTGATAGAGATTGCATTAAATGTGTAGATTGCTTTAGGTAGCATGCACATTTTCACAATATTTGTTCTTCCAGTCCATGAGACTGGAACATTTTTCCATTTCTTCTTCAATTTCTTTCATGAGTACTTTATAGTTTTCTAGATACAGATTCTTTGCTTCTTTGGTCAGGTTTATTCCTAGTATCTTATGGTTTTGGGTGCAATTGTAAATGGGATTGACTCCTTAATTTCTCTTTGTTCTGTCTTGCTGTTGGTGCATGGAAATGCAACTGATTTGTGTGCATTGAGTTTATATCCTGACACCTTACTGAATTTCTGTATGAGTTCTAGCCATTTTGGAGTGGAGTGTTTTGGGTTTTCCGCATAAAGTATCCTATCATCTGCAAAGAGTGAGAGTTTGACTTCTTCTTTGCTGATTCAGATGCCTTTTATTTCTTTTTGTTGTCTGATTGCTGAGGCTAGGACTTCCAGTCCTATGTTGAATGGCAGTGGTGATAGTGGGCATCCCTGCTGTGTTCCTGACCTTAGGGGAAAAGCTCTCAGTTTTTCCCCATTGAGAATGATACTTGCTGTGGGTTTTTCATAGATAGCTTTGATGATATTGAGGTATGTACCCTCTATGCCTCCACTGTGAAGAGTTTTGATCAAGAAAGGGTGCTGTACTTTGTCAAATGCTTTTTCAGTATCTATTGAGAGTATCATATGGTTCTTATTCTTTCTTTTATTCATGTATTGTATCAGATTGATTGATTTACAGATATTGAACCAATCTTGCAGCCCAGGAATAAATCCCACTTGGTCATGGTGAATAATCCTTTTAATGTACTATTGGATCCTCCAGGCTAGTATTTTGGTGAGAATTTTTGCATCCATGTTCATCAAGGTATTGGTCTGCAATTCTCCTTCTTGATGGGGTCTTTGGTTTTGGGATCAAGGTAATGCTGACCTCATAAAATGAGCTTGGAAGTTTTCCTTGCATTTCTGTTTTTTTGGAACAGCTTCAGGAGAATAGGTATTAATTCTTCTTTAAATGTTTGGTAGAATTCCCTGAAGCTGCCTGGCCCTGAGCTCTTGTTTGTTGGGAGATTTTTGATGAATGCTTCAATCTCCTTACTGGTTAAGGGTCTGTTCAGGTTTTCTCTTTCTTCCTGGTTCAGTTGTAGTAGTGTATATGTCTCTAGAAATGGATCCATTTATTCCAGATTGTCAAATTTGCTGGCGTATAGTTGCTCATAATATGTTCTTATAATTGCTTTTATTTCTTTGTTCTTAGTTGTGATCTGTACTCTTTCACTCATGATTTCATTTATTTGGGTCCTTTCCCTTTTCTTTTGGATAAGTCTGGCCAGGGATTTATCACTCTTATTAATTCCTTCAAAGAACCAGCTCCTAGTTTCATTGATTTGTTCTACTGTTTTCTTGGTTTCTATTTTATTGATTTATGCTCTGATCCTTATGATTTCTCTTCTCCTGCCAGGTTTAGGCTTTGTTTGCTCTTCTTTCTCCAGTTCCTTTAGTTGTAGAGTTAGGTTGTGTACTTGAGACCTTTCTTGTTTCTTTAGAGAGGCTTGTATCACTATATATTTTCCTTTCAGGAATGCCTTTGCTGTGTCCCAAAGATTTTGAACAATTGTGTTTTCATTTTCATTTGTTTCCATAAATTTTTAAAATTCTTCTTTAATTTCCTGGTTGACGCATTCATTCTTTAGTAGGATGCTCTTTAGCCTCCATGTATTTGACTTCTTTGAAACTTTCTTCTTGGGATTGAGTTCTAGCTTAAGAGTATTGTGCTCTGAAAATATGCAGGGAATGTTCCCAACCTTTGGTACTCGTTGAGACCTGATCTGTGACCCAGAATGTGATCTATTCTGGAGAATGTTTCTTATGCAATAGAGAAGAGTATGTGTTCTATTGCCTTGGCATTGAATGTTCTGAATATATCTGTGATGACCATCTGGTCCAGGGTGTCATTTAAAGCCTTTATTTCCCTGTTCATCTCTTGCTTGGATGATCTGTCCATTTTAGTGAGGGGGATGTTAAAGTCCTCTATTATTGTTGTGTTATTGTCGATGTCTTTCTTTGATTTTGTTATTAATTGGTTTATATAGTTTCCTGCTCCCATATCAGGAGCATAGATATTTAAAATTGTTAGATCTTCTTGTTGGACAGAGCCTTTAAGTGGGATACAGAGTACTTCCTCATCTCTTATTATACTGGCTTAAAATCTAATTTATCTGATGTAAGGATTGCCATTCCAGCTTTCTTTTGATGTCCATTAGCATTGTTAATTGTTTTCCACCCCTCACTTTGAATCTGGAGGTGTCTTTGAGTCTCAAATGAGCTTCTTGCAGACGGCATATCTATGGATCTTGTTCTTTTTTTAATCTATTCTGATATGCTGTGTCTTTTGATTGGGGCATTTAACCCATTTACTTTCAGGGTAACTATTGGAAGATATGGATTTAGTGCCATTGTATTGCCTGTAAGGTGACTGTTACTATATATTGTCTCTGTTCCTTTCTGGTCTATTACTTTTAGGCTCTCTTTTTGCTTAGATGACCCCTTTCAATATTTCCTGTAAGGCTGCTTTGGTGTTTGCGAATTCTTTAGATTTTTCTTTGTCCTAGAGGCTTTTTATCTCTCATTCTATTTTCAGTGACAGCCTAGCTGGATATAGTATTCCTGCCTGCATATTTTTCTCATTTAGTGCTCTGAATATATCATGCTAATTCTTTCTGGCCTGCCAGGTATCTGTGGGTAGGTCTGTTGCCAATCTAATATTTCTAATATCGTATGTTACACTCCTCTTGTCATGTGCTGCTTTCAGGATTTTCTCTTTGTCACTGAGAATTGTAAGTTTTACTCTTAGAAGACAGGGTGTGGACCTATTTTTATTGATTTTGAGGGGGGTCTCTGTGCCTCCTGGATTTTGATGCTTATTCCTTTTGCCATATTAGGGCAATTCTCTAGTATAATTTGATCCAATACAATTTCTGCCACTCTCTCTCTTTTTTCTTTTTTTTTTTGATCCCAACTATTCTAATATTGTTTCATCTTTTGATATCACTTATCTCAAATTCTTCCCTCATGGTCCAATAATTGTTTGTGTCTTTTGCTCAGGTTCTTTATTCTCCATCATTTGGTCTTCTATATCACTCATTCTCTGTTCACATCATTTATCCTAGCAGTAGTAGCCTCCCTTTTTTATTGCACCTCATTAATAGCTTTTTAAGTTTCAACTTGGTTAGATTTTAGCTCTTTTATTTCTCCAGAAATCGATTTTATTTCTCCAGAAATGGATTCTCTAATATCTTCCATTCCTTGAGTCCATTGAGAACTTTGATAATTGTCATTCTGACCTCTAGTTCTGACATATTTCTAATGTCTATATTGATTAGGTCCCTAGACATCAGTACTGTTTTTTGTTCTTTTTTTTTTTTTTTTTGTGGTGATTTTTTCTACCTTGTCTTTTTATCCAGAGAAGAATAGATGAATGAGAGAACAAAATACTAAAGGGGTAGCAATGACCCCAGAAAAATATACACTAACCAAATCAGAAGAGACCAAAAACCAGGGGGAGAAGAAAGGTGAAAAAAAGAAAAAAGAGGCTCCTGGTTGGCTCAGTTGGTTAAGTGACTGCTTTCGGCTCAGGTCATGATCCCAGAGTCCTGGGATCGAGTCCTGCATCAGGATCCCTGCTCCATGGAGAATCTGTTTCTCCCTCTGACCATCTCCCCTTTCACGCTCTCTCTCAATGTGTCTCTCTCAAATAAATAAATAAAATCTTTTAAAAAATTATATATATATATACACACACACACACAATACACACACACACTATATATGCACACACACACACACACACAGGTGAATAGAATAGAGCCACACACTTGATTTTGGGTGTATTTTGGTCTCTTAGAAGAAACTACCTCCCAAAATTTTGAAGAAAGGAAAACTCATATGTATATAAAAATAAGGATAAACACAATGAAGGGATGGAATATGACTATAAGGATGAAAATTATGAAAGATTCTGAAAGAGCAATTGATAAGAAGAAGTTGTTTGGGGAAAAAGAAAGGAGGAAAGAATATGATCAGGCTGGAGACTAGAAAAAAGCCATGCACTATATTTAGGGTATATTTTGATCTAATAGAAGAAACTGCATCCCAAAATTTTAAAGAAAAAAAAACCCTTTATGTATTCAAAAAATAAGGTTAAATACAATGAAGTGATAAAATATGACTTTAACAATAAAAATCAAAAAAGATTTTTTTGAAAGGTATCGATAAGATAAAATAGTTAAAAAATGTTAAAGTAGGAAAGAGGAAAAATTTTAAAAATAGAATAAGAAAAAAATAAAATAAAATAATTAACTTTGAAGACCAAAGGATCATGGGAAACAAACCACAAATTCTATGTGCTGCTTTCCCCCAGCTCTGGAGTTCCAACGTTCTCATTGATCAGTGAACTTCTTCTTGGCTGGATGTTCTTGCTGATCTTCTGGCGGAGAGGCTTGTTGCAGTGATTCTCAAATGTCTTTGCCCGAGGTGGAATTGCCCTGCCTTTGCCATGGCCAGGCTAAGCAATTTGCTCAGTTTTAGTCTTGGTAGCTTTTGTTCCCTGAATGCTTTTCATACAGCTGTGGAGGATGGAAATGAAGACAGCGGCCTCCCAATCTCCTACCCAGAGGAGTGGAGAGCTCAGGGCCCCACTTCTCAATGTGCCCTCAGAGAAAACTGTCAATCACTCCCATCCCCCTGGTCTCTAGCTGCACTCCATGCTCACCAGGCTTGTGACCAAGCATTTTTATCTCTGGTGCATGGTCCTCTTTGGAGTTTCCAAACCCAGCAGATTCCTGCATTGCATTCCCACATCGCTCCTCCCAGAGGAAATGAGGGCATCTCTCTCGATCTGCCACTTCTGGGGTCCCTGCTCAAAGAGCAGTGGTCCGACTTGCCTAGGATAACTGTTTGAGGTAATCCCAAGCTGAGAGCTCACTCCTGGCTCCGTCTCTGCAGCCAGCTTCCCTGTTCTGATACCTGGCAGCTCTGCCACCCTTAGACACCCCTGGTCATTTTGTGACCCTGCGGGTCCTGAGACCACACTGTCCCCAGAAGTTCTCCATCCCCTGCTTAGCCTTTGGAGCAATGTCACTCAGTGAAGCAGACTTCTAAAAGTTCCGATTTTATGCTTGGCTGCTCTCTCACTTGCCAGGAGCCAGCCTTCCCCCCATGGTCTATCTTCCCGTCGCTTTGGATTCACTTCTTTGCAAGTCCCACCTTCCAGAAAGTGGTCGATTTTCTGTCCCTTGAGTTGCTGCTCTTCTTCTCTTCTATCTCCTGTTGGGTTTGTAGGTGTTCAGAATGATTTGATAACTATCTAGCTGAACTCCTGGGACCTGATGACATTCCGGTCCCCTATTCCTCTGCCATCTTGCTCCTCCAACCCAAGTCAACTAAACTCTTTAAACGTTGGTTTCTTCCTCAGATCAGTTGTCAGTTATTCCAAGTATGGAATGAAAGATTAATATAGAATATTGAGCATGAGTCTGGTATAAGAAGGCTCTCAAATTATTATTTATCATGTTAAAAAATGCCATTTGTTTGTGTCATCATCCTTGGCCATGCTTTACTGAGGCTTTGAGCAAAGGTACATCATCTAGGAGTCAAAAAGTTTCTGAACTAAAATATAATCAAAATTACTTAAGTCGTTTTCTGAATAGTCTTTCAATTTCTATCATAAATTTATTTTAAAATGGATTTTATGTATCTCTTTGCCACAAATCTGTAACAAAACCTGAGTAGCAATAAGCCTGTTTTCCTTCTCTTCTTTCTCTCTTTCCTTTTTTATGTTTCCATAATGATTTCCATCTTTAAAGGCTCAGCAGAAAAAGGGCCACTTTTTTTTTTCAAATCCTGCTCGTTGTCATGATTACCATTACCAGGAATGAACCATTTTCAATCTGACACTGAAAAGCAAAATAAATAACACATATGGTTGTAAACTGTCTTACTAAAGATGTTCCAAAATGTGCATTGCTCACTATTTCCATAATTTACTTGTCAATAGCTCTATTTATTTGGGGATTGTTTTTATGCTTTTTTTTCTATATGTAAACGTAGATGATAAGGCCATATGCATTCATCTGGGATAAACAGAATTATTAATAATATATAATTTTAAATGTAAGATGATAAAGGTCCTAGAAAAGCAGCTCCTTGTTTTCTGTGAACTCAGCAGAAATACCTACATTGGTAATGTTCGGATGAAGTGAAGGCCATGCTTTACTGTGCCTATTATTATCAGTAGAGATGCTGTTGTCAAACCTTTTTAGAATAGCACAGCAAGCCATTTCGTATCATGCTGTGGTAAGGGCTCCCATGGGAATTTGGTGAAGTCCTCAGAGAGTAATGTGGTTTTAGTATGTCCACAGCTAATGGAATATCAAAGGCTTTTCCAGAGTAATCGTGCGTGGTAGTTAATGGATGGGCCTGTGATCAGTAAAGAAATAATTTCCCAGTTGCTAAATTCAATAAATAAGTGTCTTAATCCACTTAAATAATTTTGGGTCTCATTGATTCTAAAGGCATAGAAGTCCACTGTTCTGCTAGGCACAAGGAGGTATTGGAGCTCTGATATGTTTAAAAAATGCCTATAGAGTCTACTATAACTTGGGGAATACAAGACTTGTTTATGAAGGGCTTTAGGTTACATTAATAGGAAATAATAATAATTAATAATAATAAGCATAATTGAGCTCTGAATATCAGTCCCTAGATAATATAAATGAAGAATTAGGGAAACAAAATCATTATAAATACAATTTTTAAAATTCCCTCTCGTAATCACATGGATTTTTGTGAATTTCCTGTCACATTTAATTTAGGTTCTGAAATGGGTAAAATTAGGTTCTGAAATGGATAAAACAAGGGATTCTAGAGTATTATTTTTTTCATAGTAATTGTTTTTTCCTACATTTTCTCCAAATCAGGTCATTGCTCTGAAAGGAAAAAATGACATTTTTTAAAAAGGTGATATTTCTACATGAAGCATTTCCAAGGATAATTCATGATGTACATTGCATTTGACCATAGTGAACACAAGGAAATTGTTTTGAAATAATAAGGAAAACATTGTTTTTGATCCAAAAAATGAGATCATCATAAATACCAGTGTTCGAAATCCAATGCCCTTTCTTCAACTTTTACCCCACAAGTGTACATTACCACATATTTTCTAATTATACTTCTCTTTTCTGCTATTTTCTTTTTTTTTTCCTGTTCTGAAATAAGAACTGTAGTTAATTGGGTTACATTCAATTATTCACTGAAAATTTTCTCATAGTTGTCTACTAAAATGTATAGAAGATAACTTGGAAGTATAATTCACCAATCGAGAGTGTTGTACTTTGTTAAATAATTTGTTTCACATTTCATTCATGATGTTTCACATTATTTTACACAAGAGAGAATTTGAAACCCATTTTGGTAATGCTGATGCATGACTGTGGCATTTCTCAGATCAGGCTCCAAGGCAAATAGCTGGTGGGGGGATCCTAGCATTCTTTCCATGCTCACTTAGCAGAATTGCAGGATAGAGAATTTGCATACTGGCAGGGTAGTTGGGAGAAGTGATATTTAACATTCCTTCCAGCTCCCAAATCCTCTGATTCCTAGGTTTCTAGACTTTATGATGGCTTTTGCAAGTATTGAAGATTTTCTTCTTTGACATGGACAATAGATTATAAATATTTTAATGAAGACTTGTCTGTTCCCTGTTCCTTTTTGATAATGCTCTTTTTATGAATTTTGAACATGCTTATATGTCAATATGTGTAATGTTTCAAAAATCTGTCTTAATGTTAAATAGTTATTTCATTCAAATTCTATCTTTGATGTTTCCAAGTGAAATCTATGTATTTTCAAGTCAAAACTAATAAAAACAACACACACACACACACACACACAAAATGATCATTTACCATATTCCAGGTACATACTTTACTATATACAAAGTATGCATTATCTAAAATATTCTCTTCAATTCTCTTCAACTTCAAGGGCTCACACAAAATTAAACATTGTAAAAATAATGTCATCCACCATATTAGAGACACATAAGAAAAAGAAACATCCATATCAGCCTGAGGAAGTTAATGAAGACTTGGAGAGAAGGTAAAATTTGGGCTTAAACTAGGAGGATATATGCTATTTTGACAGGCCAAAAAAAGAACCTAAAAAGGGGATCAAAATATGCAGAGGCAGAGAGACAAGAAAGAATTTATGATGTTCACAAGACTTCAAGGGCTTCTGCAGGGGCTTCTGAGTGAAAATAGCAGGAGTTCTGTTCATTCTCCTTTTTTTTCTTTTCTCCCTCTGTTCCTCCTTCCTTTTCTCTTATCATCCCATCAGTTATCTTGGGTCCTCTGTTTTAAATTTAGTTCCTCCCAATTTCCATTGCTCTTTAGGTTACTAATAGATAATTGCCATCATCACTGTCACCTTCCCCCTCATCCCCCCTGCAACACTGCCACCTGCTAGCAGCCCAGATTAGCTTACTTGATTTTCATAATCAGAATGCATGTGCATTTATTGAGGAGAAGCATTTTTTTTTTTGGACGAGAAGCATTTTTATATAGGTGTTTATATGTTTTCAGGAAGGAGATCTCTTTACTCTTCTAATATGGTAGATTACTTCTTATAACTGAAGACTTGATAGGCAAGACATTTAGGGATAGTGCCTTTGAAAAATTAATGTCTGCTCTCTGGTGACTTCCAAGATTTAGCTTCCACAGACCCAGGAAAGATTAGGTGACAAGGTAACATTTCAATAGCCTTAGAGCTATAAACTGTGAATACCCTTTAATAACTCCCTTCTAAATGAAGATGTATATTTGTTATATAAGAGAAACATTGTAAAAATGAATGCAAGAATCTTTTACCATTTAAAAAAAAAAACAATCTATGGACCTTATCTAATGCATAAACTAGGTGTTTCAGGAATTTTAATGTGAATGACTGTGATTTCAATCCAGCAACTGATGATTAAAGAAACCAAATCAGCCAGATACAGTGCTTTCCAGGATCAATACAGTAACCCACCTTTGAAATTTATATGCTGAGGCTTTAAATACGTAAATAAAAGACAGACCAGATCATTTTAATGTCTAGGCATGACATGTATATTCTTTATTATTATTATTAATATAACTTACATTTAGCCCATGACTAACAAGTGCCAGGAGTTTTACTTAGACCATGCTTATCTTTATAATATGCTAAGTGAGCTTTTCTTAATCACAGTGAGGAAACATGCCTCAGTAATTTTAACTAACTAGCTCAAAGTCACAGTGTTAATAAGTATTGATTATGATTATAAATACTGGAACAAATCATTGTTTTCTCAAGATATTTGTGAAAATGGGAGGCCCATGGTTCTTAATAAAACATTATTTAAAAGGTTTATCTAGTACCGGGTGGCTTGATGGCCACATGAGGCTGTTTTGATCTTCTGATGGCCAGGAATGCCCTCAGATCTACACCCAAGGTCCAGCCCTTGTCCTGATGTATGTGAACTTTCATGGGACTTTTTTGTTTGTTTGGTCTTGTTTATCTTTGGATATCAACTTGATTTCCACAAAATAGTCTTTTACATAAGCAGAGATGGGTGGCTCAGTGAGTTAAAGCCTCTGCCTTCGGCTCAGGTCATGATCTCAGGGTCCTGGGATGGAGCCCCGCATCAGACTTTCTGCTCAGTGGGGAGCCTGTTCCCCCTCTCTCTCTGCCTACCTCTCTGCCTACTTGTGATCTCTCTCTCTGTCAAATAAATAAAACATGTATTAGTGAGCATATTACATGCATTAGCATATGAGTGTATGTACACACATAGTAATAATCATATACATATGTGTTTGCATGTTAAACTTTGCTGCCAAATCTAATTTAATCTAAACTTTGTTTTTAAATAAAAAATAAATACCAATAGTTCATATTTTGTTTCAAAAGATCTAACCTATAAAGGGCCTCTACATGAAAATTTTTTTCTGACACAAATTTAGTATATTTCTTAGTTAATATGGATGAGATGATTTCTCAGATAGCACATTATGTAAGTGATAGGAGGAAAGGCAAATGAGTTGGGTCTGCCCATGCTTCTTTTAAGGCAGCCAGAAGATTTTTTAACAGTTCACTAATAAAAGTAAGCTGTAAAATGTTCTGGCTAAATCAAGATAAAAGTATAATTCTTGAACAGCCAAATTGTGTCAGGATATGTAAAGTAATTTATATGCTCACATTTACATTATGGTTCATCAGTCTATTACACAAGGCACTATTTCAAGAAAACTCTGGGGAAGAGTGGAAGGGGGTGAATGGTTTGGATGTTGTTAATGGTTGTTTAACAGTTTGAAGGTTTGATGAGCTCAGGTTGAAATATTTATATTTACAGGAGAAGAAACCATTAATCCATCCTGTACAAATAGCTTACAATCGATAGCTATGTGTATCTTGTGGTCATCACTGATGGAAGTGGAAAGCTTTTAATATACATAAAAGTTGACAGTTACAATAGAATTTTTTAGTCTTTATTACCATAATCTATAGGAAAATATTCTTATAAAGCAATGCAAATTACTATGTACTGGGATTATTTATTAAAATAGGCTTGGTTACTATACTTTTACTATTATTCTGTTTGTATTTTGAGGTTTGTGCTTCTTAACCCTTTTATCAGTTTCAACCATCCTACCACTTACCTCCCCTTTGGCAACTGCCAGTTTCTTGTCTGCATTTAGGAGTCTTTCTTTTTGTCCATTTTATTTGTTTGTTTTTTAGATTCTATATATTTGTGAAATCATATGGCATGGGTCTTCCTGTCTGTCTTATTTCATTACCATAATATCCTCTAGTTTCATCCATGTTGTCACAAATGGCAAGATTTTATTCTTATGGCTGAGTAATATTCCATTGTGTGTGTATGTGTGTGTGTGCATGTCACATCTTTATCCACTCATCTTTTGATGGACACTGGGTTGCTTCCATATCTTGGCAATTGTAAATAATGCTATAATAAACATAAAGATACATATATCTTTTTGAATGTGTGTTTTTGTTTGCTTTGGATAAATACCAGTAGTGGAGCTACTGGATCATATATTATTTCCATTTTTAATATCCGAAGGCTTACTTTAGCATACTTATTTAAATAATTAAATACTATTTACAAATCTTCCTTTATGTACTTTGATTTTTCAATCAAGAACACTAGGCTGGAGTTTCTAGTTCTGCGACCTGATAATTGTATGACCTCAGGCAAGATAACTTCTCAGGGTCTTTTTTGTCTCATTTCTGAATTGATGGAGTTGGACAGGGTGATCCTATAGATTCATTCTAGTCACAATAGTCTACACAGTATTCTTTCACTTTTTTGGCATTTTTATTGGACCCTTAATGACACAGACCCATACATTCTTGACCCATACATGTCACCTTAGAATGTTGATCAAACAATGCCATTCTTTCTGATTGTCTCTCTTTTGTTTCTTTTTGTTCTTCTCTTCTTACTTTTGGTCCCTCTTCTATTTTTATTTTAACTCTTGGGATTTACAATCTCAACCATTAATGAAAGAGGTCACTGTACCTAGTTAGGCTTATTTGCATATATGAGTCAGATTTAAAATACCCATGTTTCATAGAAAGTTTAAGTTCTTTCAGATAAATAGCACTTGGTGGACAGAAGTATTCCCAATCTGTGTACTACAGAAGCATGTAACCAATTAAACACTTAAATGAGATCAAACCACTAAGCCAAGTGAAGAAAGGTGCATTGAAAGACCCATATCTGTTCCACTAGGGTTAACATGAGAATAGAAGGTGATTTACATTTCACTTACTTAGATAATTTTTTGTGTGATTTTTATTTTATTATTTGTGCAGCTGGGTTGGAATTGCCTTGAATTGCCATTCCTACTTATAATGGTATTGCTGACATATCACTTGTGATAAGAGTTTTAAATTGCATAAGACAAATACTTTGCACACTTTCTGAAATTGCGGTTAGAAAGTTAATATTTGAAATACTTTTGGTGTTTTAACAAACAGAATGTGGGCTATAGATTTTTTGTTGTATCTACAAATTGCAGAAACACCAAATATATCTCCCTGAGTTATGATTTTTTAGGATTGGCCACAAAATATATTGCCTCTTGGAGAACATTACAAACCTCAATGCAACTGGAATATAGCCATATAATTCTCAAAGGGTGGATAGATTCATTAGAAATTGACTGAAATAGAATAGTTTAAGTTTAGCTGTTTTATCAAATATGACCAAAATTTTTACTGAAATCAGAGGTGATGATAGTAAACAACTATGGTCTTGACACCTAAATTCTTCAGGCATACCTCTCCCAATTATTTTGAGCAGAAATATTCAAAATCCCAGGCTTTGGAAGACAGAAATGATACTAACAATGAAGTTGGCATCAAAAGGGAGGCAGTGTGGTGAGGTGGACCAAACAGACATGAGAGCAAAATGCTTTGGTCCTGTTGGTTACACCACATATTTGGGACTGAATTACTATTAGTAAATAAATAAACTAATTTATTTTCTCATTACTAAAAGTAATGAGACTTTAAAGACTAAAAGTAATGAGACTTTAAAATTTCCTTCCATAAAAGCTTGAAGATTAGAAGATTCTCTTTTTCACTGACTTGTTAAAAGAGTTCAATATATAGAGCCAAGATATGTGGAGAATCTCAAGTGAAAGCAGAAGGAGGGGACAAGAGCCCACTCTGCCATTTTGATCATCCTGTCCCAGTAATTAGTATGTAGCAGTAGCATAGCATAACACCTCTGCAGAGTCCAGGAATACTGAGGAGTCCTAATTGTGGACAAGATCCCATACTAACACAGATAAAACTGTATCCTGCTGGAAAAACATACAGAGTAGAAAATGCCACAGACTCCCTTTAGAAATGCATTTTAGTAGAGTTAAAGGCCCAGCCAAGATTACCCACTTACAAACATGCTGCTGTCACTTTGTGTTCACATATTTCCAATGTAGATTTACTTCCGGGCTTCCCTGAAACTGTATATATATCCATGGCCACCACGGAAAATCTTAGAATTGTTTTGCATGTTTTAAAAATAGGGAATCACAGATTAGCCAGATTCCAAAGACCATATCTAATACATTAACTTATGTGAAAATGACTGTAAGCTGGAAGCAAGTGCTAATAAGAATGAACATGGACTGCTATGGAGTTAATAAAGTGGCAGACATGTTTTCTTATTGGATTTTCATTTATGTGCTCAATAGAACCCATTCTTAATTGATACCTCTAGTGATTATAAAGTCATGACATGTTCACAAATATCTGAAGAGACCTGCATGCAGAAAAGAGACCGTTGCCTGCCTGATGAATCTCTTCCTTTGACTTCATTTGGCTGTTTTAAAAAATACATGCATATTTTTTACTTTCAAAAAAATGCAAGCAATACAAACAAAGCAAAATTTCTCTCTACCTTCTCAAGTAATCCTTCTAATCACTGTTACCCAGTGTTAACTTCTACTAGTTTTATACTTTGGAGAGAGAAAAAGAGAGATATAAATATAGAAAACATATACAAACTTGTAATCATGCACTTTTTATTTGTATAAATGGGATCATTTCTTTGTAGATTTCTCTTTTTCACTCGACGTTATGATTATGATTCCTTTCATGTAGGGCTACGAATTCTTTTAAATAAAAATAGAGATGCACAGTTGAAAATTCTTTAGTGAACAGAAAATTTGTCCTTCAGTTAGTGTATCTTGTCAAATGGGAGATTAAATGTTTTAATTTAATCATTTCTCTCCAATAAAGTTGGCTAATATTTCTCAAGTATTTGCTAGAATGAAATGTAACCAGGTCTTTAACAGTCTTAACCCAGTGGGTGGAAACATCTAGTTTTCCCTTCGGAAACACCCAGTCTTCACCTTTGACTGTGCTGATTCCTATTTCCCTTTCCATAAAAACATCTAAGGCAGTGAGACATCTGGGTGGCTCAGTTGTTGAAGGGTCTGACTCTTGGTTCTGGCCCAGGTCATGGTCTCCAGATCATGAGATCCAGCCCCGTGTCAGTCTCCAATCTCACCAGGGAGTCTGCTTGAGATTCTCTCTCTTCTTCCTCTGCCTCCCTCCTCCCCACACTCTCTCTCTCTAAAATTAATAAGTAAGTCTTAAAAAAAATGACTATGGCAGATCTCATAGATTCCTTAACTTTTCAGGTCTTAATATTCCAGTTCATTCCAATTTACTATATCAATCACTTACCCAATTTACCTCTTATCCTCCCCATCAGATTCCTTCCCTGCTTCACCTGCATGGGAAGAGGCCATGACTGCTTTTCTATGCTTTCTTTATGCTTCTATGCTCTCTCTCCTCTTCCAGTATTCTTTCTTCTCCAGTGTATTGGTGACCAGAGGGGTGGTAGGGAAAAAGAGGTAACTATCTCGGACTTAATTGATCATGTTAAAGTTCTCTCATTTTGATTACCGAAATTTTTCCAGTTATACCCTCTGAATGGCTGGTGCCCTGGTGCTGGCTCTTTGACAGAGTTTGCCTCATTTCCTTAAAAGATTCTTCAGCGGCCTCATTGTGGCAAAGTCAATCTTCAAATGCAGAAAATTCATCTGGCCCAACTTCTTTTAACCTTGTCCATCTCCTCCCATCAACTAAAAGGCACTCAGGACCAATCAGGAAGTCTGCTACCAAGATGTGCTACTGAATGTGATGCCAGCCTATCTTCTTTAGGATTGTTTCAGACTTTTACAGGGCATACTTTTGGGAACCACAGAGGGTGGTAGAAGTTTGGGAAAAGCTATGACAGTCTTTAACTAGGTCAAAGCTTTGCTCTGCAGCCCTTCCAAGTGTTTTTCTTAAATAGGGCTGGAATGGGAGAGCTGAGGTGAAGGTTGATGGAGCAGAGGCGAATTGGCTGCTGAGGATGTAGAAACCCATTATTTTAAACCTTTATTAGAAGTAAAGTACACTCCACATGTTTTGCTTTCTAGCTATGTCAGACAATTCTAGACTATTGGGCAAATCTTCCTCAACATCCATTACGTAAGCAGAAATTAAAGAAAATCACCGATTTGCCTTATCTTTTAACTCAAAACAAATCATTCATGGAAAATGAGCAAAAACCATTCAGGACTTTTTTGTTCGACACTTTGTGTTTGGTGGTCTCTGAACTAATTTTTACTAAATATTGCTCCTGTGAAGTTCTACAAAATGAAAAGGTTTAGAAGTTTCCTTTGACTGTGTTGTGTGGAAACTTTCTGAGATGCAGAGGGCTAGTTAGAGGTGCCAGGAGAGAGGGGGCACTCTATAAGGAAGTGAGGGAGGCAGGGTAGGGTTGAGGGAGAAGCTGCAAATGAGGTCTTACCTCATCCCCCAAGGAGCTCCAGAGCAGGCTTAATCCTTCAGAGTTGTGCTATATTGAGGCAGTGCAAAGGCTAGGGCCACATTAGCCAGTCAATAGTTGAACCTTGTCTTTTAGAAAGAGATGCAACCTTGGGTAAGACGGTTCCCTGAGGCCAGGGGTGATGCCCAGTGAAAAAACTCAGTTGTCAATATTCCCAGCAGCTGGGGGGAGGCATCACCTACAGAGAGGCTACAGAACAGGGCCACTGCAGTATGCACTATAGAAACCATATGAATTCATTGTAATATTTTATTGGAATGAATTGCTTCTATCTGAACATACATTAGTTAAGTATCATATCTCATGAATGCCTGGCACATAATTTGAATATTTCAACTTATATAAAGAGACTTTGCATCAGTTTCTCTAAGTATAAAATGAGCATTCTAATGTGAAGTATTTAATACTGTAATTATGTAAGTTCTTTATATGCTATACGATTAATTTTAGCCAGAAGTGATAGCGTGCATACTATATTATCTTCACTATATGATTATCAATGAAAATTCCTAGAAATTTTATTTTGGGAAGAGCTTCATTTACCTTTTAGATGATGAGGTCGATGTATCTACATTCCTAAGATCTTTAAATGCATCCAGAATCAACATCTGGCATCTCATACTAATCAATAAAACCATCCAGGCTTCCCAGGCAGATGGCTACAGAGTAACAGAAATTCAGAGCTCAAGCTATGAGTTTTTTCCAATAGGATATTACAAAAAGCAAATGAGCAGATACCATTTATAGAAAGAAATAGTTACAATGTCAGAGAAGGTAGTGAAAGTACTAAAAAAGTGATTTCTCTCAGGATAGCAGCACAAAAAGAAAACCTCATAAAACTAAAGAAACTCTTACAATTTTGGAAGCAATTGACATGTGTAAAATTATTCATGGATCAAAAGTTGCTAAGAGCCTAAAATCTTTTCTAGTTTCTAGAGACTCAACGTATTGAAGACATGACTTCAATTGTAAGGACTTAGCATATGAATAGAATTGGCAGAGGATTAATGTTCCAAAGTATTGAATCTCCAAATATAAATTAGACTGCATTGGTCCTTTGTTCACTGAATGCAATGGGAAAAGACACTATCTTGCTAGATGTCCTTGCTTTTGCTTCCCAAAATACACGTTTAAAGCAATGTCCAGTTCTTTTTGTATTTCCGTGAGAAACGGAAAAATGTGCAGATATATTAACACTAGGTTTTATAGCTCTTCTTATTTGGAACAAATCTTATTTTCCTGTTGAAATAAAAATAGCTATTAGAAATGCAGATAATTGATGGGGTCAACTTTAAATATTTCTATCACAAGATGAGTGAATTTTTTTCCCTAGAACATTGTGTCAAGGAGGCTCAGAATCAAGAAAGATTAACAGAGTGAATTGTAATCAAGCAGTCATTAAATATTCACTCTCATAACTAGATATATGTCTCTGTGAGGCAAAAATGAACATCAACAGGGGCGCCTGGGTGGCTCAGTGGGTTAAAGCCTCTGCCTTAGGCTCAGGTCATGATCTCAGGGATTGAGCCCCACATTGGCGTCTCTGCTCTGTGGGGAGCCTGCTTTCTCCTCTCTCTCTGCCTGCCTCTCTGCCTACTTGTGATCTCTTTCAAATAAATAAATAAAATATTTTTTAAAAATGAACATCAACATATGGAAAAGGATGATTTTTCAAAGATTTATTTTTAAGTAATTGCTAAGAACCCAGGGTGGAGCTTGAACTCACAACCCCAAGATCAAGAGTCACATGCTCTACTGACTGAACCAGCTGGGCAGACTAAAAGAATTGACTGATGTACAGATAGACTGGCGTACTCAGTGTAAATAAAGCAGACTGTATGGTATTTACCATCTGTCTCATTAACATATACAATAATTTAAATAGCCACATTTTATATACTGAGTCTCTGAAAGTCATAAGATTAGAAAAGTAACTTTATGATATATTGATGAAATTATAAAAGTAAGTGGCAAAAAGGGATATTGATGATTTTTATAAAAATCACAAGAGAAAGTTAAGGAAAAGAAAAGTTAGGAGTATCAGGTAAAACTTCCCAGTGCGATTATAATATTCAGGAAAATTTCTCTGTGTTATTAGAGAGATACAGTGCAATAAAGTTAATTTATTCAGCTCAAAGTATCCTCCAGAATTGAAGGTTTCAGGTTGGCGAGAAAGCACTATCATATTTTAAATGTACTATATTGCTTTTAATTATTTAATTAATTAATTATTTATTTATTCATTCATTCATTCAGTTGGTGGCTATGAAAGGTAAAGAGCCCCTATGGCTTATTGGCAGTGGGGCTTTATCAAAACTAAATTTAAGATTACAGCTGTGCTATTGAGGCAATAGATTGTAGGGGTGTGGCCTAAAATAGAGAAGGCTGAGCCCTCTTTAACATTTTTCCAAAGCTTTTTAGAACAGTATACTGTGGTATCTCACTGTGGTTTTGATTTGTATTTTCCTGATCCCCAGTGATGTTGATCATTTTTTCATGTGTCTATTGGCCATTTGTATGTCTTCTTTAGAAAAATGTCTATTCGTCTTCCGCCCATTTCTTGAGTGGCTTATTCTTTGGATGTTGAGTTTGAGATGTTCTTTGTAGGTTTTAGATACTAGCCCTTTATCTGATACGACATTTGCAAATATCTTCTCCCATTCTGTAGGTTGTCTTTTGGTTTTGTTGATGGTTTCTTTTGCTGTGCAAAAGCGTTTAATCTTGATGGAGTCTCAATAATTCATTTTTGCCTTTGTTTCCCTTGCCTTTGGAGATGTGTCTAGCAAGAAGTTGTTGTGGCCAAGATCACAAAGGTTGTTGCCTGTATTCTCCTCTATGATTTTGAAGGATATCTGTTTCACAATTAGGTCTTTCAACCATTTTGAGCCTATTTTTGTGTATGGTGCAAGGAAATGGTCCAGTTTCATTCTTCTGTGTGTGGCTGTCCAATTTTTCCAAGACCATTTTTTTAAGAGACTGTCTTTTTTCCACTGGACATTCTTTCCTGCTTTGTCAAAGATTAGTTGGCCATAGAGTCGAGGGTCCATTTCTGGGCTCTCTATTCTATTCCATTGATCTATGTGTCTGTTTTTGTTCCAGTACCATACTTTCTTGATTACAGCTTTGTAATAGAGCTTGAAGTCTGGAATTGTGATGCCACCAGCTTTGGTTTTCTTTTTCAACATTCCTTTGGCTATTTGGGGTCTTTTCTGTTTCCATGCAAATTTTAGGATTATTTATTCCAACTCCGTGAAAAAAGTTGATGGTATTTTGATAGAGATTGCACTGAATATGTAGATTGCTCTAGGTAGCATAGACTTTTTTAAATTAACACAAAATATATTATTTATTTCAGGGGTACAGGTCTGTGATTCATCAGTCCTACACAATTCACAGTGGTCCCCATAGCGCATACCCTCCCCAAAGTCCATCACCTAGCCACCCTATCCCTCCCACCTTCCTCCCCTCCAGCAACCCTCAGTTTGTGTCCTGAGATTAAGAGTTTCTTATGGTTTGTCTCCCTCTCTGGTTTCATCGTGTTCCATTTTCCACTCCCTTCCCCTATGATCCTCTGTCTTCTTTCTCAAATTCCTCAACAATATTTGTTCTTCCAATCCATTAGCATGGAACATTTTCCATTTCTTTGTGTCTTCCTCAGTTTCTTTCATGAGTGTTCTGTAGTTTTCCGACTACAGATCCTTTGACTCTTTGGTTAGGTTTATTCCTAGACATTTCATGGTTTTTTGGTGAAATTGTAAATGGGATTGATTGCTTAATTTCTCTTTCTTGTCTCATTGTTAGTGTATAGAAATACAATGAAATACCACTTCACACCAGTCAGAATGGCCAAAATTAACATGTCAGGAAACAGCAGACATTGGCAGGATGCAGAGAAAGGGGACCCTCTTACACTCTTGGTGGGAATGCAAGCTGTTACAGCTACTCTGGAAGGCAATATGGAGGTACTTCAAAAAGTTAAAAGTAGAGCTACTGTATGATCCAGGAATTACACTACTAGGATTTTACTCCAAGATACAAATGTAGTGATCCATAGGGGCCCCTGCACCCCAGTGTTTATAGCAGCAATGTCCACAATAGCCAAATATGGAAAGAGCCCAGGGGTCCATTGAGAGATGAATGGATAAAGAAGATATGGTATGGGGCACCTGAGTGGCTCAGTGGGTTAAAGCCTCTGCCTTCAGCTCAGGTCATGATCCCAGGGTCCTGGGATCGAGCCCCACATCGGGCTCTCTGCTCAGTGGGGAGCCTGCTTCCTCCTCTCTCTCTCTCTCTGCCTGCCTTTCTGCCTACTTGTGATCTGTCAAATAAATAAGAAAAAAAAAGAAGAAGATATGGTATACATATACTATGGAATATTACTCAGCCATCACAAAATGCAGTCTTGCCATTTGCAATAATATAGATGGAACTAGATGGTATTATGCTAAGTGAAATAAGTCAATCAGAGAAAGAAAACTGTCATATGATTTTACTTTTATGTGTAATTTAAGAAACAAAACAGATGAGTATAAGAGAAGGGAGGGAAAAATAAAACAATATGAAATCCAAGAGGGTGACAAACCAGAAGAGACTCTTAATCATGGGAAACAAACTTGAGAGTTGCTAGAGGGGAGGTGGGTGGGAAGATGGGATAACTGGGTGATGGGCATAAAAGAGGGCATGTGATATAATGAGCACTAGGTAGTATATGCAACTGATGAATCATTTACTTTTACCTCTGAAACTGATAATAAACTATATATTAATTATTTTAAATTTTTAAAAAGACACTGTGATGATCTTTTCTCAAATTTTAATTCACATTTTCATATCAATGCATTGAATACTTACTGAGGTTTAACTGCATTCAACTCTTTGGACAAAAGGCTTTATCCTGAACATACTGTGTAAGAAAAATTTTCTCTTTGTTTAAAAAAAAAAATCAGAGGGACCAGTTTAGACCCTATATGAATTGTGTTTCTAAAGGACTCTGCATTTCTGCTACTTAGATGATATTAGTAGCAGGCGGGAAAAGTAGCTAGTGCTATATGAAGCAGGCTGTTCTCATTGCTTTGAACACACATGATGGTCTGTTAGATTACTATTTGGCCTTCTTGTGATTTTTACCAGGGTAATTAAGTTAAAATAAAATTAAATCTTTATCATTTCATTAGGTACTATTTTAATGCAAACTAAAAAGGAAGGAAGAAAAAAATAATTTTTTACATTATAATCCTCTGAAATGTATTTATTTCTTCATCCTTACAGAAATCCTAGGGCAAAGGCTATTTTTTCAGTTATTTTGATCATCAAAATACTAGGTTATTCACAACTTGTAGAATTTTAGTTGAAGAATTTTTAAGATCCTGATCAGGATTAGGTTCAATATGTTTATAATACCACCAAATATACCTAATGTATATAACCATTTCTTATAATACTAGTAAATAGTGACTTTTACTTTTCCTGTAACTTTTTTGGCTAATGAAGTTTGCTGGCTGGATTTGTTCTGATCATCCTTAAATCCTTCCATGCTGACAGTTTTAATTAAAAGAAAAAAATTCCAATCATTTCTCTAATGCCAGAGAAATGCTAAGTACAAATCTTTTCTATGCAGAATTTCAATACCATCTCCTCTGCTAAAGCCTCATGAAATAGTTCTGGCATTTGTGGAGTTTTTCATAGATTGCATAGTAAATGTGAGCAATACTGCTTTGCCACTTGTACAAAAATATTATCCAGGACCTAAGGAGATTACAAATGTAGAATAATTTAGTACTTATGTTTTGCTATTTTATTTTTATTATAGGTTTAGACCTCCCCCCCATTTTAAAATTTTGTTAGATTTGCCGTGCTTTCCCTCAGCAATTCAAATAATTCTTTATCTTGTTTCTTGAGTTTTATATCTGTTGCTGACATTTACTCTGAATCATCTATGGAAAGAGTGAAGCAAATTATGGATTTTCATTTTAGCAACATTTTCCTCATCTACCAATAAATTATTCTTGATAATCCTTAAGATAAAGATAGCTTTTCGATAAACTTTTGGGTATTTTTTGCACTCAGATAATATCTTGGCATTATTATTCATCCCTGCCTATCATTGATTTTTTTAAATTTCCACTGTTCTCTTTACCTCAGCTTCTTTTTGACTTAAAACTTTTCAGCTTACCTGAGAATCTGAAATACAGATTTCTGTACTAGATAAGGAAGTTATGTTGAGACTAAAGACAGAATCATAAAGCTAAATATAGAATCATAGGGTGTTACCAGTCAGGGCAGCAAGTAGTCTAGCTCCATATAATCAAACCTGAGTCTAAAATAATTAAAAAAAAAAAAAGAGAGAGAGAGAGAGAGAGAGATTATTGCCCCTTGTTCTCAGACCCCAAAGAAGAGAGACTGTAAAGCTCACTGAGTAAACCAACTCTAGCTTACACTGAACCAAATGGCATTAGTGAACATATCCCTCCTTAGAGTTCATTCTTATTTACTATGATTATAAGTATTTAACATGGATTATGGTTAACGGTGCTTATTTACTATGAGCAGTGGCAGGTTATCCAGGCCATTTCTGGGCTGTGGGTTCTGTTTAAACCTGTGTGTCTAACTGAATAAGCATAAAAAAGCTGTGGTCTGTCCATCCAGTTGCCAGAAGGGATAAGCATGAGTAAACCCATTTTACAAATAGGAAGGTTATACCCCAGGAATTTTATGTGAATTACTGAAAATTATAAAAATTGTACATAGAAGAGCACACATTTATCTATCTATGAGTTTATTTTAAATTAGGTATGATTGACATATAACATTATTTAGTTTCAAGTATAAGCATAGTTATTCCGTATTTGTATATATTATGACATGATTGTAACAATAAGTCTAGTTAATATCCATCACCATACATAGTTATAACTTGTTTTCAAATATGTAATACAGTATTATTAACGGCAGTCACCATGCTGCTGTTCTTTATATCTCTATGACTTACTTATTTTAGCACTGGAAATTGATACCTTTTGACCCCTATTTAAATCAAGATCTAACCTCAAGCCCCCTTCTATTTCCAGTGATTGGCAACATTTCAGCATGTACCATTTTGGTTCAAATGCTGATTCTGTACTCACTTCGCCCCAACAGTATAAGGGTGCATTTCATTAGCTAACAAATCCGAAAAGTCTAGTTACCTCTTCACTTAGCAATAGAAAATTCTGTAGACTTCAAACACATAGAGAACCCTTATTGCATTTTATTGTTGATAGGGTGATTTTTTTTAATGAAAGTATAGTTGACATACAGTCTTATATGAGTTTCAGATATACAGCATAGTCATTCAGCAATTCCATACATTCCTCAGTGCTCACCATGAGAAGTGTAGTCACCTTCTGTTACCATATGTCATTACAATATTATTGACCATATTCCCTTTGCTGTGCTTTTCATCTGATAGGGTGACTTTTGTTAGATGATTTATTTAGTGCTCCCTGAAGTATGGCAATATAATTAACTATGCCATTATCTTTGCTATAAATGTTTTCATTACATAGAAAATTATTCTGTTCTTTGCTCCCAGGTATTTTTATTTGTTTTCCATGACCTCTAGTAACTATGGGTGCTAAAGTGTTATTATACA
This sequence comes from Lontra canadensis, assembly GCF_010015895.1. Taxonomy (NCBI): domain Eukaryota; kingdom Metazoa; phylum Chordata; class Mammalia; order Carnivora; family Mustelidae; genus Lontra; species Lontra canadensis. Next base: position 18,896,440 of record NW_022631017.1, read on the forward strand.
TGCTGGGCAAATAAATATGTCCATTTATTTCAAATATCTTCCTTTCAAATATATTGCCCTTTAACTTTACTGAGTTTGTCCTCTCAGTCATTATGCATTGGGTACAAGGGCAGAACAAATTCATTTTCATTTTGTCCTTTGTTATTTTGAAAAATCAGAGTCAACTCTTTATGTCTTTGGCTTTTTTTTTTTTCTGGATTGCTAATTTTATATTTTTCCATTGAATTTTAAGTTTTTAATTAGTCACAGCCAGATCATCAGGTAGAGAAATTAGCAGCCATAAATAAAGCCACAGTTTAAAAAATGGGCTTTAAAAATATGTTGAAAGGTGCCCAGATTTAATATGTTACACTTTCACTGTGGGATTTGTGGAGGATCCATTTGGCTTATGATTCTTCTGCCCTTGAATTGGAATCTGGGTTAATTGAGGCAAAGCTGAACTTGCTTTTTTGTGAAATGTGTGGAAGCTTACTGCTCTTTTAATTGCTAAAATCATCAATACTGTTTTGACATTTGGATATATTCCCATTTTATTTAAAGTGTCAGCTGTTTGCTCTCATATTTAGTTGCCTCTTGCCCTATCAGGTTTTTGATTTAAATTTTTATCCAAAATGGCATTCATCTCTGATGTTGGAAGAGCTACATCCTTGTGATTGCAGTCCAATTTTACAAAACCAAGAGCCCAGCTTAAATGAGGGGATTTTTTTAAATGAGTTTCCTGTTCGAAAGGCCTTTAAAATAAAAAAGAGATAAAAAGTGGTTGCAGTCCTCCATGAGCTCCCAAGGATAAGATTCATCCTAAAGTGAGCGAGCTACTCCTTTATTCCCCATAACATGTTTCCACATATGAAAATCATTCATTTCTTTGCCCAACTCCTCCAGTAGACTGAGAACTTTGAACACAAACTACCTGTTATTTATTGCTGTATCTGCAGCTTCCAGCCCAATTTATAGGCCCAATAAATATTTGTTATGAGAATAAATATTTAGCCAGAATGGTGAGACTGTAGCAAAAGTCGTTGACCATTTTGATTTAAAACATTTCATCCATGATATCCAATGACTACCCCAAGGTACAATGACTGCTTTATCCATTGTTTGAAGTGGTGAACTTGATGGAGCTCTGAAGACTTTTAGGGTGCTTATGGGTTCTCAAACAGCTAATAGTTTCTTTTATAAACCATAACTGCTTTAGTGCAGAGGATGACAAATGAGGACATTAAAAGGAGCTTTAGCTAGAAAATAGAGATTTGTTGGCTCACTGGTTTTCGAAGCAACCTGACTCTCCCCCACAGCAAGGTGCAGTGAGGGCCAAGCTAAGAGTTCTCTCTGCCCACCCTAAGCTAACTTCAATCTCACTGATTTAAGTAATGACATTAATTACTACATAATCTTAACTAGCTGGTGTCTCCATGCCTCATGTTGAGTGAGCCAATAAGAACAGGCAGTGTATGGGGCTATGTCTCCTAGTTAACATCTAGCAGAGTGCCTAACACAAATAAAGGTTCCAGAATGCAGTATTCCTGAGCACCACATGAAGTAGAAAATGGTTGGCATAGATATTTTAGCTGTAATCATCCAAACCATGTTAAACTTGCCTTCCTTTTATTACTTTTCCTTCTCTCGTTTCATTGATTACTTTAAATTTTCTATGATCCTTTTACTCTTTTCTTGAGAAACTTACAAGCTTTCCTGGCTACTCTCACAAGCATGTGGATTAATAAAGTTTTGTTACAATCATAAATAAAGCATGCCATTTATAAGATAAGTAGTTAATGGGAGGAACCTTTTTGGTAATATCTTAATTTCACATACTGATATATTTCTGCAAGCTCCCAGTGCTTTCGTGGATATTACTTAGGTTTACAATGGTCAAAACTAATACATATATATGTTTTATTATATATGAATTATTTCTCAGTTTAAAAGAAGCAATACTTCTACTGACATATATTTCCTTTATGTTTTAAGATGTGCAATAAGTTCTCTTTTATTTCAAGTAAGTTTTTATTGAATTAGAGGCTTAAATATTAAAATGTTTCATACTTTGATTTCATTTTTGGAAGTTCCTGTTTTCTGTGTGTGTATATATTTAATTTCTTGAATCCTTTCAAGAACTTTTCCCCTTATTTCTGTTTTATCCTTTACACTTTTCTCTACACCATTTATTCACCTTATAGTCAATTTTTCTTTGATCAATTCCTTTTAATTCTACAATTATTTTATTTATTTATTCATGTCTTATTTATTTATTTTTATTATTATATTCAATTAGTCAGCATATTTCTGAAGGTTTTTTTCTTCTAAATCTTCCTTGAGAACTGTCAGTTCTTATTTTAATCTTCTCACTATCTAAACATCTAATTTCTGAGCTTTTCTAGTTCTAATATTTGTTTGTTTATTTTTCAGTGGTCTGTTTTCTTAATTTCTTTAGGTTCATTTTGAAATATTGTAAATTAATTTGTGTGTGTGTCTATTTTCAATGCTCTCCTTTATAAATAGTATGTTTTGCAGTTAAAGGACTTTCTGGGATCTGCTGTTACTGCTTCCATTTCTTCTAATATTTATATCTCTCTTACCCTGAGTAGGCTTATTTTGCTCATCTTTGTTTGACTTTCAGTAATGTCTCTTCGGGTTGAGGGTCTACACTTCTAGATATTTCTGATATCCTGGAGGTAGAGTTGCCAGACAAAATGTAGATGCCTGGTAAAATTTGATTTTCCAATGAACAACAGATTTCTATTCTATTTTGTTTGTTTGCTTGTTTGTTTTAGTGTAACTATGTCCCAGACAATATTAGCTGAATCAGGTAATCCTACCCATAAGGCTTATATGACCACAGCTGTGTTTCTGTTCCCTATCTGCCCTCCTCCCCTTCCTTAGTGAACTTAGCCATTCAGTTTTTGTACTTACATGACTTCTCAACTTTTGTTGACCTTTCAAGAACCTGAAACCCAAGACTGTTCAATGTGAGGTCCTTGCCTTCTAGAGGTGAATTTTATTTCTGGTACAGAAGTTCTGTGGCTTATGAGACTCATCAGAAATTCCTTTTTGTTTCCTATAATTTCCACTGCTTGGCTCTCTTAGTGATTTGGCTACATCTACCCATATTCTGGTTTCTTGTTGACAAACATCATTGAAGATGCTATATATTTTCTTGCCCTATACTGGTTGACCTGTTTGTTTCTAGAGAAGTTTTGGAGAACAGAAAACTATATAGCTACATCTTAAGCCAGAAGTCCAGATCCAGTAGTTCTTAAGATGATATTTTTTTGCTATGTTTCCTTATGTATAGGAACATAGTTGCTTTTATATATTGATCATCTGTCATTGTTGAACTCTTAATTAGTACAAATAATTTGTTAATTATCTTATAAATAATCATCATTTATGAATAGCAAACGTTTAATTTCTTCCTTCCCAACTTTCGATTTTTTTACACTTTCCTGTGTTGCATTGGATATCTATTATAATGTTGAAGAACTTATAGCAAGCATTCTAGTTTTGTCTGTTCACTCAGTTTTTTAAAAATTATTTATTTATGTTAGGGATTGGGAGAGGGGCAGAGAGAGCCTTAAGAGACTCTATGCTTAACACATAGCCTAAGGTGGTCTTGATCCTAGAATGCTGAGATCATGACCTGAGCCGAAAACAAGAATTGGAAGCTTGAATGACTGTGCCACCAAGGTATCCCAGGTTCATTCAGTTTTTATTGGGAATAATAATGGTACCTACTTCATAGGATTGTTTGAGGATTGAATGGGGCAATCATGACAAATTAGTATATTTAGTACATAATGAACTGATAAATGATAGCTATTATGGTTTTTAAATATGAATAAAATCATCCCATGTTATATTCATACAAATATAAAGTGGCAGAAATAAGTTAAAGAGCTTAGGAAATAATAAGTAGAATATGTATGTGGATGTACCAAGAAAGAGATTATGTTTCAAATTTAAAAGACAGTCATTTTTTAAAAATTATTTCTGGCTTTTTATAACATTCTCCTGAAAAATAAAAAAGCTAGTCACATTTTAATATTAAAATAATAACTAATTTGTAAAGCACAGGATATCACTCCCCTTACAATATGAAGAAAGTGTATCATTTTGTAGGTGTGCAAAAAGGAGTAAAAGAACAGAAAGAGAAAAAAACTAAATGGAAGGGAAGACCCAGCTGAAGAAGCCAGAAGTGAATAAAAGTTATATTATTAGGAATAGCCTGTGTGTAGTACTCTAGGGGGCAGCTTTATTGAGATTGTGACATAGACATTATTAATATGTTTTTGGACATTGGGACTGTTTACCCCTTAAAATTATCATAACCTATTTTTTAATCTGTACTGTATTTGTAAAATAATAGGATTGATATTGATCCTAGTGTACAAATTCTCACATGTAATTGAGCCCTGTTCTTGATGATTTCTTATGGTGCTATTAGTATTTCTTTATGCTTATGGTATTTTCATCAAAATGATTTATGTAATCTCATTTTTTGTTGCTGAAGAAACTGAGGGAACTTTCTTCTCTTTGCTATGGCCTGTAATGATTTCCACCCATAGGTCAGCTTTCCTGGGATGCCAAGTCTGAGACAGAGATTTACATGCAGCACAGTTATTACAGTATGTCCTTAAGAACAAAAACTGGAATTGGGCAAATGAAAAATTGGAACTACAGTGCAGTTGCAACACAGGAATCATTTGCTTTTATGGAACTCTCCAAAGCCATGGTGATCTTTCGTATGTGTCCAAAACTGGGGGAATGATGGGCAGGCTTTTGTGTTTCCCCCTGGACCTGTCATTGCTTGTAAGCAATGTTGTTTAGTTATTCAGACGTGGATGGAACTAGAAGGTATTATGCTGAGTGAAATAAGTCAATCAGAGAAAGACAATTATCATATGATCTCGCTGATATGAGGAAGTTCAGAAGCAATGTGGGGGGTTTGGGGGGTAAGAAAGGAACAAATGAAACAAGATGGGATCGGGAGGGAGACAAACCATAAGAGACTCTTAATCTCACAAAACAAACTGAGGGTTGCCAGGCGTAGGGGGCTAGGGAGAGGGTGTTGGGATTATGAACATTGGGGAGGATATGTGCTATGGTGAGTGCTGTGAAGTGTGTAAACCTGGCGATTCACAGACCTGTACCCCTGGCGCTAATAATACAGTATATGTTAATAAAAAAATAAAATAAATAAAAAATAAATAAGCCATCCTAAAATACCAACAGGAAAAATGTTAATAGTTTCAGTGCTACCATCTAGGTCAAGAACTATCATTACACCATTTATTCCTGTGATAAGGTGTTCACTGCCAGTCATCAGGAAGCGATCTAGATTCAAAACTCCCTTTAACATCTGCTTTCCTGGACAGCTCCTATTTTCAGTGGTTGTTAGTTCTCCTGGTACTAAGTTCTGAAATGGAGATTTGTATGCAGGTCACTTAGAGAGGAGTGTTTTCAGGAACAGCATCTGTAATGGCGTGAGGGGAGCAGGGCAGTCAGAGAGGTTGAACTGCAATACAGCAGCATCAGAAGCCTCAGCTGATCCCATGTAGAGGTCTGAATATGAGCCAGTTTTTCGTAAATGTCCCCAGTTGAGACAAGGGTCTAGGAGCTTTGTACATTAGCATCGACCAGTCATGAAATGAGGGTTGCTCCTGGAGGTGAGTGTAATTATAAGCAAGGCAGCTCACTTTGGCAGAGGGCAATTCCTGAAAAGGGACTTGGCTGTGAGCTATCTATCAACAGGCAACACTTCTGACAGTTGGATAATGATTAGTGCCTCAGTCCTAAAGAGCCACTCGGGCAGTGCTCACAGCATCCACTGAAGTCTGACTTCTAGAATGTTTTATTTTTTTATTTCTCTCAAATATGTGTTTGTCACACTGATTTTATACAGAAGTAAGTTTGTACTGAAATAAGTTGCTAATTTTTTTTCAACTTACATGTAGGCTTTGTCAGAAAAGATATAATTTGTATATGACTGTCACACTATTTATGCACCAATAAGAAATATGGCACAAGATTTTACCCTTTTTTGGGATGTATTTTCACTGCTTATTATGTTCTTACCTTAAAACACCTTGTAGCCTTGCATTTGTAAGACATGTGTCTCTGCTAAGACCTATGTTCTTTAGGCAGGAGCCAGAAAAACCCTAAAGAGCTTACATGGGCATCCAGTGTGAGATCATGGTCTCATTAGCAGAGTAATCTAAGCACCTGGGCTACACGTTCTTAGCTTTGCATAGTAATTGGATGAAGATATAATAGTGATTTCTAGAGCCAAATACAGAACTTGGTTTTTTTTTTTTTTATGATCATGTGGACTTACCTCAGTTTTACCCTTGAGTAGGAGAAAACACTTTTTTTAAAAGGAAGATGGTTTTTAAATTTTTCATCCTTGAATACTATGTTTAAACTGGGAATTAGTCATTTTAGCTTTAAGATTATTTAAAAACAAGCAAAACACAGAAACAAAGTTAGCATGAAGATGGGAAGAACGGAATGTATTCAATGTAACTATCCATTATTAATGTTGGCAGATCATCATTACATGGCCTTCTTTTCAACTTTTGGAAAAGTTAATACATATTAAGCTCTCATCCAAAGGTCATTTAGTACTAAACATACATTAAAACTTGTGCTTTTGGGGGCATTATTTTTTAACACATTTTCCAAGGTCCTACGCACTGACAACACATTTGATCAAATAGCATTAGTTTGCAAATAGTGTGTCTACTTGATGGTCATTCTAAGGCCTGATTTTTTTTTCCCCTCAAGATATAGTCCTCAAGAAATTGTGAATACATTCTTTATAAAAGAGTTCTTGTATAATGACACAAAAAGTGATTGCTAGTGCTAATACTTTTGGTTGATACCACTCTGCAATCATTATTTCCAATAAAAGTGATTGACTGTCTAAGTGGCTGACATAAGAAGTGAAACATTCTGTTTATTGCTATTGCCATTGTTGGACTAGCCCATGGGCACTGCAGCTATAAGGTTGGTTATGTGAGAAGGGATATGCTTCTCCAGAAAAATAACAATAAAATCACTTTGCATTCTTCCAGGAATATTAGTTTCAAAAGCAGGTAAAAATCCCAATATTTTTTAGATTATAAAGGTAGATTCCTTATAGAGTTTGGATTTAAACCCAGTTGTCCTAATTTCTAGATACTTCTTTCTATGACTGAACTAATTTAAGTAAATAATGTAATTGATATACTATAACAAACTGTCTTAGAATTCAAAAGGAAATACGTATACCAGAAGTCAGTCTGAAAGATTGTATAAAATCTAGTCTACTAAAAATATAATGTATTTATAGCACTTGGTCCTTGTGGGAAATTATTTGACAGTTAAAAGCTCTTTTAGAAAACAGAAAATGTCAATATTGAAGTATTAGTTTGCTATTGCTGAATGACAAGTTACCACACACTTAGAGGCTTAAAATAACACCCATTTATTCTCTCTCAGTTCTGTAGGTCAGAAGTCCAGGTGGGCTTGGTTGAGTACTGTGGTTAGGGTTTGATGAGACAGAAATCAAGATAGTGACTATCATAGGTCCTCTGGCATTCTGTCTGCTTCCAGATCATTCAGGTCATTAGAATGATTCAGTTTCATTTGGTTATGGGACTGAGGTGCATGTTTCCTTGCTGGTGGTTGGCTGGAGACTGTTTTCAGCTTTTCTAGAGGCCACCAATATTCCTTCTCAAGAGGATTCCCCCATCCCCAAAACTAGCAAGCACCTTAAGTTCTTCATGTGCTTCAAATCTCTCTGAGGTCCCTTTCGGCCACCAGCCAAAAAGAAGTTATCTGCTTTAAAAGACTTATATGCTTAGGGGCACCTGGGTGGCTCAGTGGGTTAAAGCTTCTACTTTCAGCTCAGGTCATGATCACGGGATCCTGGGATCGAGGCCCACATCGGGCTCTCTGCTCAGCAGGGGGCCTGCTTCCTCCTCTCTCTCTGCCTGCCTCTCTGCCTATCTCTGTCTGTGAAATAAATAAATAAAATCTTTAAAAAAAAAAAAAAGACTCATATGCTTAGATTAGACCCACCTGGGTAATTACCCTATTGTAGGTCCACTCTAAGCATAACGGGAATCGTTAAGTGTAATAGCACAACATATTCACAGATTGTGGGGATTAAGGTGAGACATATTTGGGGTCCACCATTTTGTCTGCTGCTATTGAAATCAGAAAAAAAAGATGAATTCAAGAAAAATGCTTAATTGGTTTTCAGAAACACACTTCATTGATTAGAATTTCACTGATGAATCAAAGTTTGCACTTAAAACCAAATAAACCTCATAAAGTAAATCTTTAACTTTACTTTTGTCCTCAAAAAGAAATGAAATCAAAATAACATATTTATTTTACACTGTTACTATTTTCAGAATATAAATACATAGCCAAAAGATGTACAATTTAAAACTTAATTGTGCTTTGCATTGGACCAAGTGCTTTTAAGAGATTTTTTCCTTTTAGATTGATTTAAGAAATAGTTCTTATGTTCTGTGATAATTTATTTTAACTCCTCTGAGAGTAAGCTTTCTACATTCAATGTATCTTCTTATGTAGTATGCATTTAAGTGCAGATATTTAATTAATTAAAAGTTTGGTGATTTTAAGTTTTCTTCCCAAACACTGAATAACATTTAGATTTGAATATGTGGTTCTCTGGATTTCTTACCACATCAGAGCTCTTGAGCCCAAAATACCACCATAACAAACAATATTCACCCAATATGGTATGACTAAGATTTTATTACTGGCAGTATCTAATCAAGAAGACAGGTATTCAGAAGATACACATCATGTGAAATATTGTTAAATGTCTATCACGTCACTTATGTTGGCACACACACACACACAAATGCACCCAGTAAAAATTCTAATAGAACTTTTATCCAAAAGGAAGTTAGGAAGTTGTATTGTTGGAGCAATTTTAAATGTTTGGGAGAACTTGATGATTTAGCCCACACTTAAAATCTAATGTCCTTTGAGGACAAATCCCATATGATTTCACTTATAAGTGAAATCTAAAAAACAAAACAAATGAACAAACAAACCTAAAAAAAAGCATAAATGCAGAGAACAAACTGGTGGTCACCAGAGATGCGGGGAGGGGGGATGGGCAAAAAGGGTGAAGGGGAGTGGGAGTTACATGCTTCCAGTTATGGAATAAGTAAGTCATGGGGATCAAAGGTACAGCATAGTGACTATAGTCAATGGTATTGTAATAGCTCTGTGTGGTGACAGACAATAGCTACATTTGTGATGCTTATAGCATAATGTACAGAGTTGTCCACTCACTACATTGCACACCTAAAGTAATGTAACATTGTGTGTCACTTTTACTTCTAAATTTTTTTCAAATCTAATGTCTTACAAAGGACCCAAGAAGAATGAAGCTTCCTTAGTGTGTCAGTTTAACAGAAAAAAAAAAGAAAAAAAGAAAAAAAATATATATCCTTGTCTGTGTTTGGATGTTTTTAAAACAAACACAGCAAATAACCATTTTTAAAGGCCATTTAATAGATTTATCCTGTCTCCCAGTTAGGATAATTTACATATTATTACATAATATATTACATAAATTTATTACATAAGTTGCATATATTAGAAGACTATTTACCTTACTCTTAGAATCAATTTGAATTTGAGATGAAAACTAGGAGGACAGAAAAACTAAGAGATTAAAACCTTTCTGGTTGAAAGAGATGTTTCTAAGTCCAGGGGAAAAAAAATAATAGACTTTGTTTACTCAATCAATATTGTCAACCACCACACATCTACCAAATCTTAGTGAAGCAGATTTATATAAATTTTGAAAGTGTCATTGACTTTTTACTTATGACTTTTTAAAAATTCCTGTTTTCTTTTAGTATTTTTAATATTCTCCATAACATCTTCTCTTCTTTCTCAAGACACAAATGTTACATTTCAAATGAAAAAATCTAACATTAAGTATGATATTTTTCCTTTTTGTACGTTCTTCATCTTGTGGATGGTTTGTAAGACACTTCATTTAATTGATGCTCTTCCTTTATGGATAATCTGAATTTTTTTACTTTTACTTACTTTGGTTGTAATACTAAATTACACTTCTATTTAATTGAATATAGGTAGTCTACTGAGACAAAGGATTGGATATTTCTCTAGAAAACAAGAGACTCATAAGAAATCTAAAATAGCAACAATTCACTTTTGCATATAAAAAATAGTATGTCCTTAAGTTTCAGTAGCAGATAATTCTGTCTTCTAATTCTTCTCTGCTAACAGAATTCCAATTTTGTTCAGATATTTAAATGGTCAGCAAAGATCTCAGGGAGATCTACTCCAGGGTTGATAAATGGAGAATGAATTATAGTTGGTTACAAATATGATCATTTCAAACTTCTTTGCCAGTGGTTATATTCAGAATAGGCATATGACACAGTTCCAGGTAATGAGATTTGAGGAAGTCTGCTGAATACCTCTGGGAAAACTTTTCTTTCCTGAAAGAATAAAGTGTTGCAGAAGGAAGGGACCTTTTCTGCCCAGCACCTTTCTGCCTGCAGGGTGTGTTACTTTGTGAAGACTTGAAAGAAATTCCATCAGTATTGCTCTAGAGCCACAGCAGCTTTGAGGCACTGAGCCAACAGTAGCCAATTTCCAGACTTCATATATGAGAAAATATTTTTTAAAAACCCTAGTATTTAAACCTCCTATTTGGTACACTATGTTACTTGCAGCCAAAAGCATTCCTAACTAAATAGTTGTTTTTCATTTTGCTTTCATTTTTATCCATCCTACCAACAGAGTCCTGATGGTAATGGATTTGAGCCCTGCCTTTGAGATAGTAAAAGAGAAGCCATTTAGTAAATTAAAAAAAAAAAAAAAAGAAAGAAAGAAAAGGAAAAAAAAGGAAAGAAAGAAAGAAAGGTAATGAAAAGTACTTCTAAGATGGAAAAAACACTCTGTAGTTTTAATTCATTCTTAACATTTAAAGATACATTAACATAGTATATTAGTAATTTTGGAACATCACTATTCAAACAAATAGTTTCAATCTAAAAAGTACCAAGTACTAGTTTAGAATACTGTAGGAGAAATACATATTCATGTTTACATTTGTCCATTAAGTTGAACATTGCCTCTTTGATTTGTCCATGTTAGCTACAATTGTCACACAATTAATTGGCTCAGCTCTGTGATACTCCAAAAGCATCCTTTAAGTGACTATATAAAGACTTGTACAAAACTAGCTATCCTATTGATCAGGTCAGACAGGCAGACTTTATTTTTGATAGATAAGCAAGCATATCTTTTTAAAAAGAAATTGTGCATTATATATGTTTTCCTTAGAGGAATTTCCCAATAGTGTCACAGCTAATAGATTGCAAATATCTTGGCATGTTGAGTCCTTCAGGAACCTGGGGTGGCCAAAGCCCCTGAATCAATCATTTCAGCAGCAGACTGAAATAATAAAATGATTATTTATATTAGTGAGGCTTACAAATAGTATCATTGTCCATGTGTGCCATAAATTCTTTCATGAAGTACAGTTTGAAGGCTATAATTCAATATATGGATAAGAGTGCATCTTCTTTAAATTAATTATTTGCCGTAAGAAAAGAAGATTCAACATTCTTAGGCATCTTAGGATACATTGGTGAATTAGAGTCATAGAAGCCATTGAAGTGGTCAAAACGGTCATAGGGATATGCGTATACCTAAAATAATGCTTTCCACTTAATCCACTGGGCCAGATGTCACAGTATTTACTGAGTGTTAAAATATTTGCTGAAAAGTGATACAGAAGAATATTTGGTATAACTACTAGGTTGACAGATATTAAGTAATCATCAATTTAACACCTCTCCAACTTTTCAAGGCCAACTTTGATGGTTGATAAATTTAAGACTACTATTTGTTTATTAGAATTTTCAATATTTTTAGTATCAATTGATTCATTTTCCCAACTAAAAAATATCAGCCCATTATATTGATAATGGTTATCACTTGCTTTTCCTCTTCCTTGCCTTTGAAGTTAGTTCCAATAAAACATTACTTGAAATTATATATTTTCCAGGTACTTAACTCATTTTTTTACAAGTCTGTCAATATTCAGGACTCTAAATTTATTGATTTCTGCATCCTAGAACTTTATGCAATAAGTTCTGAAAACAATAAAGCAACCCTATATTGTTAGAATATTGGAAATATACTGAAAACTGATTGAGACTCATAAAACAAGAGTACCTCATTTTCTATTATCAATTTTCACAGCAATTACATAAGACAAATAAGTTTAAAAAAATATTTCTGCCTGAGTGTCATTCAAACATTAACAATGGACAGATTCTGAAGCAGTGATACAGTTGTCCAAAGGGAGTAAATCTCAGTGTTTTGAAGGTAATTGCACATCTCCACGTACTAGGCATTATAATCTCCAGGTTTATATTTCATGGACAGGGAGATTTCGGAGAACAGAAGAGTTGGGTGGATATATTAGTTTTCTGTGGCTTCTGTAACAAATTACCACAAACTTCATGGCTTAAAAAACAGAAATTCCTTCTATCTTAGTTCTGAAATCCAGAAGTCTGAAATTAGTATAACTGAGCCTAAATTGGGGCCCACATTACTTCCAGAGGCTCTAGGGGGAAATCGCATCTTTGCTTCTTCCAGCTTGTGGTAGCTGCTAAGATTCCTTGGCTTGTGGACACATCACTACAATCTTAAAGGCTGACACCTTCAAATCTCATTCTTTTCTAGTCACATTGTCCATTTGTGTGTATGAAATATCCATTTATGTGATTACGTTGGTCCCACCCAGGTAATCCAAGATAGTCTCCCCATTTAAAAACTTTTAATAACATCTGCAAAAACTTTTATTGTTTCTTCCTTGCTTGCTTGCTTGCTTGCTTGTATCCTTCCTTCCTTCCTTCCTTTGTTGGCTATATAAAGTGATATTAATGGGTTCCAGAGATTAGGGTGTCAGTGCCCTTGGGAGGGCCATTTCTCAGTCTGCTATTTTATATGTGGGGAGCAGAAGAACAGCAAAGTCATGAAATACAGTGTGTTACATGTATGGTATAACAATTTTCCAATTCACATGATATTAGGGTTTTTTTTTAAATACATTATATCATCTTGACTTGATCTTCAAACACCAGACCTAGAAGCAATTTCATATACTTTAAGTATTATTGGGTTAGTCCAAGAAACTTCAACACAGGGAAAGCCAGTCTTTTTAGATTTAACTATGATTTCCAAAACCAATGAGATCAGTATATTTGACCTTTTAATTATTTACTGACTAGCAAAAGTATTCTTTTTGAAGTCACTTTTTAAAAAAAAAGTTTTTTTTTAAATTTTTTAATTTTTTTGATAGAGAGAAACACAGCAAGAGAGGGAACACAAGCACTGGGAATGGGAGAGGGAGAAGCAGACTTCCTGTGGAGCAGGGGGCCCAATACGGGGTTTGATGCAGGGCTCAATCCCAGAACCCTGGGAACATGACCTGGGCCAAAAGCAGAGACTTAAGGACTGAGCCATCCAAGTGCCCCACTGATGTCACTTTTTAATTTTTTAAAAAAGATTTTATTTATTTATTTGACAGTGAGAAAGAGATCACAAGTAGGCAGAGAGGCAGGTGGAGACAGAGAAGGGGGAGTAGGCTCCCTGCTTAGCAGAGAGCCTGATGCAGGGCTCAATCCCAGGACCCTAAGACCATGACCCAACTCAAAGACAGAGGCTTAACCCACTGAGCCACCCAGGCGCACTATGTGTGACTTAAACACAAATGGTGTTTAAAAGTTTGATCACAAATGGTGATGATTATGTGATAATGAAACAGAAATTGCCTTTTTAATAGCTTGAGGGAAGATTCTTTTCTCACCCCTTATCACTTTATAATTACATATCAACATCTAAAAACCCTGCTTGACAAATAAATAACAATGAATGAAATCACTGTTTGATTCTTAAACTGTACAAATTTCAGATTTTAAAATTGTAGATTGGGAATTTCTCACTAGTTTTATGTTATACTAGCTGTTCAAATCTCTTATTTGCATACATCAATTAGAATGTTCCTATATAGCTTCATTTATTTTTATTCAGTATCAAAAGTCCTTTCAAAGGAATTCTCCTAGCTGTAGGGCTGTAGAGCTGTAAATATCTCTGTATGAAATATTTTCAATGAGTTAAAATTCATCATATACAGATGTCTTCATGCTAAATGAGTATTATTATTATTATTTTTTTCAGTCAAAGGGAATTACTTTCCACTCTTTGCTTCAAGAAGAATAGAATACCTTTGGGGATACTGCTTTTATTTGGAGTTGCATAAAATTTAATAGCCATGTGTTTACGTTCATTAAAATAATGCCTGTTGGATATTCTAACATTTATAGTCTGTCCTAAAATAGTCTGTATAAACAAAATATTTTCAGGTATGATTTATATGCCAAACCTAGTATTTTAAGGAAAATCCAAATTTATAGGAATTGATCAAAATAGAAGCACAAAAACTTAAAGCACAAAAAAATTAATTAAAGAGAATTTGTTGGATAACACATAGTTTATCATATTTAACATGTGTGTTTCAGAATACTCAAAGTGACTTTTTGATTAAGTGGGAAAAAATCTAGTAAAAATATAGACCCAGTTTCCTATTTAATTTAAACATATGTGACACCAGTGATTATGTCTAAGTATGGTATTTTCCAAATTTCTCTTTTTGATCTTCAAAAATTTATTAAATATTTTCTACAACAAGAAATTTCTTATAATTGGGAGAAAAGCATAATAAATCTTACTTCCTTTTTTTAAAAGATTTTATTTTATTTATTTATTTGACAGAGAGTGAGAGAGAGATCACAAGCAGGCGGAGAGGCATGCAGAGAGAGAGAGAGGAGGAAGTAGGCTCCCCGCTGAACAGAGAGCCCGATGCAGGGCTTGATCCCAGGACCCTGGGATCATGACCTGAGCCAAAGGCAGAGGCTTTAACCCACTGAGCCACCGAGGCGCCCCTAAATCTTACTTCTTAAAATGAATTAAAAGTTATGCAGTCTTTAAAATATCTAAGTAAATATAAAATCATAAGGAAGTTTAATCATATAATAAGAGCATTGGTAAAAAATGAGAAGGTAGAAACCTGCCTTTCTTTCTGATTTGCAACATGTCTGATTAGAATTGGATTTCTCTCTGGTTCTGCTTAATTAACTGATCAGAGCCTAGTCAAACTAGAAGTTATAAAAGTGTATTTCTACGTGGGTATTTCTCTTAAGGGACAAGTTTTTATAGCATAACATAGATACAACAGCGTTTTTGGGTTAGGAAACAGAACCTAAATCATAATGCAGCCTGTCCCTGGTCATAAAATGATCAAGAATTAGGATTCTGTGGGACATTTTACTCTCTCTCTCTTTTTTAAAATCCTAACAATGGATGAGGAATTGATGAGAATGCCTGAGCAGATTAAGTGATACTGCTGTTGAAGATGATAAAATTAAGCTAAATGTAATTAACTTTGAACAAAAAATGAGTATAGTCTAACCATTTTGACCAGGGATATTTGTTTTATGAGTATACATTTATATTTATTAAAACACCTTGCTATTAATAATTCTAAACCTTGCTAAAAGG
This sequence comes from Lontra canadensis, assembly GCF_010015895.1. Classification (NCBI taxonomy): domain Eukaryota; kingdom Metazoa; phylum Chordata; class Mammalia; order Carnivora; family Mustelidae; genus Lontra; species Lontra canadensis. The sequence goes on from NW_022631017.1 coordinate 18,912,079, forward strand.
AGTTATTTTTAAGATATAATTTACTAATATAATGCTTCTTAAGAGTGCGTCTAACAGAGTTTACTAGAACGGATTACATTATTCCTTTTCTGTTAGTGGCACCATATCAGTAATGTTGGTGAGCTGATAGTTTTGCTTTGAACTGAAAGTGATCATTCCTGAAAACAGTCTTAAAGATCACATCAATTGCATATCAGTGATAAATAAAAATCATTTTGGAGGATTGATTTAGTTATATCCTTGTAATGTTTCTCTGTAGAATCTGTTATAGTCACTTGCATCCAGCTGGTGCTTAAGAAATGTGAACTGATTCACTGGCCTGCTTTTCTAATTAAGCATTTCGGGCATCCTGTGGCCAATGATTGAACTGCATTACCCTCTTTCATCTTCTAATTGTTATGGTAATATTACTGAACAATAGTTTTCAAAATTGTAATTTTTAAGAGAAAGGCACTAATATAATTTAGTCCATTCATATATATTTATATATGTTTGCATGAGGATTGCCTCTCCCACTCCTTCTCCCTCCCTCCTCATATCTTTGTGTATATACACACACATACACACTATACCAGCTATTTTTGTGATAAACAAAAGATATAGTCTCTGCCCTCATGTAGTTTACATTCGAACTATAACCTGAATACAGTGAAGGAAGAAAGGAAGGCAGAGGAAAGAAAGAAAATGAAATAGTTTGCAAGAAAGATGCTCTTCAAGGGTCCAAGCAAAATTATTTTCATGCATAACATTTTGAAAAGTGTAAGTTATAGTGAAACATAATTAGAAATGTATAAGAATGTATTATATAATTAGAATGTAGTTATTATTCAGTATTTCACCCAGTAACATTATGCATGAGAAATCTACTATCAAAAAGAAGCCTAAATAAAAGAAACATTTCCTTTAAAAATTGGATTATTATCTACTAATATGTTATTCCAATATGTTTTACTCTCCCCAGACATACAAGAAAAAACAATAAGAAATTAGAAAGCCAAAAAAATCATAAGTTAAATCCCCTTTTAAATTCCATTAAAGCAAGGAATGCATAATTTAATGGGAAACTCTTTTTTTCCTGAAATTGATTTTAGAATCATTATGAATTAGTGAGAAAGTAAGAAAATCCATCTGTCTTAATAATCTCTTTTCCAGAATTTATGTAGAAAAAGTTATTTTGCAAATACAAGTCCATTAGGATTCCAGTTTTCCTCAAAAATAATTTATAAATTGAATGTAACTCAAACAAGGGTGAGAAAGTTTTATCTGTGTATATGTGTACATGAAAACTTGAGAAACTAATGTTAAAATTCCTATGTTTTGTATCTGTTAAATATATTTTATAATTCAAAAAATACAGACTTTAATTAGGAAGCTTTATTGTAAGAGAGAGAGGTAGATAAGCAGTGGCAGTGTCATTAAGGTGTGACTTGTTATTTTCCAATAAAATGTTTACCAGCCTACTAGTCTGTGGCTCTACTTTGCTAATTATTATGTAAGCATGGCACGTCATAGCACCGTGTCTCTGGATCTGGCCAATATTTTGGCCTGTCATGATTGACAGCCTTAACTAATCTTTATCTTATACAGCTAATTTGATTTCATCATTAGAGCCACAAATACAGTTCTATGATTCAGTTACTTTTAGCTGATAATTTTTACCAGTTAGCTGGAGACTCAAGTTAAATCAGCCTCTCCAATGGTCCACTTAGTGCTATGGAAATCAGCCCTTAAAGAATGAATTTCATCATACAATGGGATTTTCTGTCACCACAGTTATCTCATCATTGTTTGTATTTTTAACCTGAAACATAAAATACCAGATTTCTTTTTCACAGAAAAAGAGGCTCAAGAAAAATTAGTTTTATAGCAGATAACTACAAGGAAGGTGGTATCTGGCAAGTGTGATACTTTGTTATGTTGTTAGGTTATCTCTCCTGGGCAGGACATCACTTTCAATTATAGTCAAACTGAGCAATTGTCAATTATATCATATCAGCTGTAGCTGTAGCGACTGGGAAGAAGTTAGTACAGTATTCATACTCTTTAATAATTATGATGCGTGATTTTAAGAATGGTGTGAAATATAGGGTTTAATTGACCAAAAAAAAAAAAAATCACTCATAGGCCAGATTACAAGGAAATGTAAAGTCTATATTTAAGAAACTAGGCAAAATTCATTTGGGGATGATTTGGTTTAGGCAAATGCCACCTACTAAAATGAGAGAAGCCAAGTATGAAAAATAAATAAGAAGAGGAGAATGAAGAAAAGGGGATAGAAGTTAAATGAGAGAAAGTTAATGAATAAAGTTAAATGAGATAAAGCCTTGTTTTTGGGAAATGAGAGGATTACCTCTTATAGCACAGTGTGGGTTTCTGTATTTATTAAAGGTATCACACCACTAAACATGATCATTCTTTTTTGTAAATATTTAATGATGTAGAGTCCATTATGAGGCCAACTGGTTTGTAGTGAAGTACAGGATGAAATGAAAATTATGCAAACAAATTCAAAGATGGGAAGAATATTGGTTATGTTTCCTCTGGACATATCCTTCTAAGTTACTCTGGGAGAAAAGGGATACAAAGAAGAACAAAGTGGGTGCCAGGTGGCTCAGTCGGTTAGGCATCCGACTCTTGATTTTGGTTCAGGTTATGATCTCAGGGTCCTAGTATCAAGTCCCATGTAGGAATCCATCCTCAGCAGGGGGTCTGCTTGAGATTCTCTCTCTCCCGCTCTCCCTCTGCCCCCACACTTCCCCCCCTCAAATAAATAACTCTTTAAAAAAATTATTATTAATAAGTATGATAAAAAAGCAGCTCATAAAGCAAGGCATAGAACGCTTTAAAATTATTTAAGATGATAAGTCAGAAATAATAAATTATAGTTTTAATGAAATTAAATGAAGAAAGATTTGTTTCATAAAATGTCATTGATCTATCAATACTGGCATTAAGGTATCAAAAAAGAACATTCTAGGGAAGAATATGTGGCATTCAGGAAAACAGGTCTAGGTTGCAATTTCAATTATATAGAAGAATGTTTTACATTAATGTAAAAAATATATTTTTAGAATCCTAAGGAGATAAGAAATTGGGGATTACAGCTATATTATTTAAATAAGAAGTGGTGATATAATCATAATAAAATGGCAGCAGGTAGTTAAGAACTCAAATATTGACTATTTTCAAACAGTCTGTCATTCCATTTTTATATAAACTATGTGTGTTTGCTCCTATTACTAAGTCTGTTTTACATTTGAGGAAACAAAAATGTAGTGAGACCCTCTGGCATGAAAATAGCCACAGACCTCCCAAGTGACAGAACTTGACCTTAGATCCCAAGTTCCTAATCTCTGTGTGCTATTCATTTGCTTGTAACCCGCTATCTCACCTATCCTTCATAAAATTATTAATTTTGGTGACTGAAACATAATTTTTTCAGCTTTTTTTTCAACTAAGCTAAGTATAATTTAGATCTGTACATACACATTAAGGTAAGTAAGTGTAAGTGATGTCTAAATGTGTCTGGATAAAAGTCCAAATTCTTACTGTATATTCAATATGTAATATTGAGGTAGTGTCTATTATATGTATACCCTCATGGATGCAGATAACCTTTTCGGCATTTAAGGAGCTTAGAATATAATTTCGATTGTGAAACCGAAAAGCTACAGCATTGATATTCTTCAATGCCACATCAGGATGTCTGGCTACCAATGACAATTTTTTTCAGAAATATTTAATATATGTAATACAATATATGTCTCATCAATTCTTACCAAATGTTTCACTTATTCTGCTACTTTGGCTTTTTTTTTTTTTAAGATTTTATTTATTTATTTACTTACTTACTTATTTGACAGAGAAAGAGAGCACAGCAGGGGGAGCAGCAGGCAGAGTGAGGGGGAGAAGCAGGCTCCCCACTGAGTATGGAGCCCTGACGAGATGCAGGGATTGATCCCAAGACCCTGGGATCATGGCCTGAGCAGAAGGCAGACACTTAACCATGGAGTCACCTAGGTGCCCCTAATTCTGCTACTTTGACTTTTAGAAAATAGCACTTATTTGTCTTCCCATTATAAATAAGGTGGGAAAATTGTATCACCATGAACAAAGGATAGGATATAACACTTCAATCAGTCACTCTTTTATTTTTTTTATAGTCAAACCAGTTACTGGAAACTATAAACACTTTTAATTTTTTTCTTAACCTGTTACCTTTAAAGTATGGCCCAACACTTCATTATATTTCTAAAACAGATCCAAATCTATCAAAGAGTCACATAAGTCTAGATTTTTAGTTTTTTAATATTGTAAAATGAATATGCACTTTGTAATATTGAGCAAACTTAAATATTCATTGGATCTCTGTTTTATAACTATCATTCCTTGCTCCATCTGTCTAGCTTTCTGACTCTGTTTCCAGTCCCTAACCCTCACATCATACAGACTCTCAAACTATTTCTTTTGTCTTGGACCATTTAGTTTATTGCTCTTACTTTATTTTCAGTGAGCAATATACATATTCAGCAGTAAGGTAAATCTATCATCTGGAAAACAGCTGAGTCACGATTTAGTATTACATAAACTCATCATGTAGGACCCTCACTTCTCACACTACATATGGGTTCAGAGTCTTCTCATTAAAACCAGGTCTGGGGGTACCTGGCTGGCTTGGTGGGTTAAGCCTCTACCTTCATCTCAGGTCATGATCTCAGGGTCCTGGGATCGAAGCCTGCATAAGCTCTGTGCTCAGCAGGGAGCCTGCTTCCCCCTTTCTCTCTCTGCCTGCCTCTCTGCCTGCTTATGACCTCTCTCTCTCTGTCAAATAAATAAATAAAATCTTTAAAAAAAAATCAGGTCTGGGACAGGAGAATGGGTTCTCCATCCGAAAATAGGGAAATTTTCTCTGTATTATTCCTCATTGATTCACTGATTTGCAAAATATTTTCTGAAGCCTGTTTTGTACAAAGTTAACAATTTAGGGATATAAACATACATTTTAAAAATCTCCTTTTCTCAGGGGAGCTTATGACTGGGCATTGGAGGGGAATATACAATAATTAGAAATAAGACATTTGAAATGAAATTAAGGCAAGATCTCATTGGAGCACTAAGCACCACTCATTGGGCTAAATCAATTCTGATTGGTTATCACTACATAATCGATATTTAAATTGAACTTTGGTGAAAAACAAAATATTGATAGGTGGTAAAAGGAGTACCTAGAGAAGAGAAAAGTTTTTAAAGGATAGAGAAGTAATATACAAAATGGTACAAGAGTAAGAAATAGCTTTTGGTGTCCACTCAACAGCAAGTAAGCTGATGTGCCTATAATCCCTAATGATTTAAGAGAAGAACTGAAACGTGTGTCTGAAAAAATAACATGTATAAGATCATCAAGGTTCTTGAACTATGAAATAAAAATTTTGGATTGCACCATATAAAGGATGGGAACCATTGAAATTTATTTAGCAGAGAAATGACATGATATCCTCTTATCTTATTTTGTAGAGTTCATACCTGATGTTTCCTTTGTTTCCAGCACTTTCCATCAGAGCCCTTATAACCTCCATACTTTTATTTGGTCAAGTCCACAAAATAGCTTGCTTCACCTCTGTGGGAGGTATTTCATCTTTTCTGTTAAGTTTTGTAGGACTTTTTCCCAGGATCGTTTATATACTTCTCCCATCTTCTTTCCTTGTGCTCGGACTATACATTTTTTTATGATTCTTGTATAATAATTTCTTTACTTATCTGTCTCCATAACTTGACTTGAATTCAGGGAGAATTTATCTTTGGTCTTTGTGTCCTCGGTGTGCTTCTAGCATGTTGCCTTCTATATGCCTAATATAGTTTAGTTGACCAAATGCTGAGAAATATATCTTGGTAAGAAAAACTTGTCATCAGTGATGAAAATACACTGAATAGCTAACCGTGTAAAATCAGACATAATAATTCGGTGGTCACTCTAATGGGAGATCATGAGAGAATAAAAGAAGGTGAAGAGAGACAGGAAAGGAAGACACCAAAGAAATAAAGCTGGTTAGATGGGACTGAGGCATGGGGACTGATTTGAAGATGACACCAGAAAACTTGGAGAAAGTTTGTATATTATCAAGCATGGAATTGACTTTGCTAAAGGAAGATAATGAGCCTCTTTTGGATGATCTTTATTTGAAATATTTGTTGGAAATCCAGTTTTGTTAGCTATCTGGGAAACATAATAACCCCTCCTTAAAACATAGATGTGAGCAACTGTATCTTTTGTATAAAAGCCTAAAAGTTATCCCTAAACAAGTTTGGGCTACAATGAGACCATAACAGTGAGGGAAAAAAAAAAAAAATCAACAGAGAGAAAAATGTATACCTCAGCCTATTCCTTAGAAGCAATATAATATTATCCACTAATCTTAAGATTTGGGTGTTCCAAAGTTAGAGTTTTATTTAAATCTTGCTCAGCTGATTCAAAATTAATTTTGTGTTATTTTTCTTTTGCTTTTCTACAGTATGCCGTCTGGCTAGTCCTCTGGGTTACCTGGAATGTGTTTGTTATCTGCTTCTATTTGGAGGCTGGGGACCTCTCAAAGGTAATTTGCCATCTGATTTGCCTGAGTCATCAGTAGTGTGTTAACAAGCCTCTTCCTAAATAAGGCAGAGTTTCACCCTGCTCTTGTCACTTAGATCCACCTCGGATGAAGGTAAATTGAAAGATGTCCTCATCCAAATATCTGCTTTTCTACCATCAAAGATATGTTATCGTTTGTCACAAAAACGTGCTTTTATTAATGTAAGCAAAACTAGTGTGAAATAATGATTATTACGGGACCATCCTGTGTATTTTTAAAACATTGACTGATGAGAGATTTCTGAAGCAGAATACGAACATTTTCATTTTGAAAATTTTTTCATTTTGAAAAATTTGAAGGTTTTTGAAATCACTTAGTTTGTGTATTACTGTCCTAAAGGTTTTCCTGCTTGGACCCAAATAGCAATGCAATAGTTCAAACAATTAATGGATTTTAGTTGAATAAAATTGTTATCAGAGGGATGTGATTAATTGAATGCATAGTCTAGGAAAGACTTAAAATACTTACTTCTTCGCATAGGTTTTTTATTTTGTGCTATCCTCGTATGAGTGTGTTTGTTTGCTTGTATATGTATATTATTATTATATTTCTAACATGAATGCTTTTGCTATTGAAATAATGTAGTTTTTAGATCTCTAAAACCAGCATCCTTCTTCTATTGGAATGCAATTACCAGCAAATAAGCCAAATGAGATACTAGTAAATCCTGCTTAAGATACTTGCGAGAGTTGCAAACTTGTCCTTCCTATCAACTTTTAAAGACAGATTTTAAAATGTTCTATACCCTTTCCTTATTAGAGCAGAAAAACCCCTGCAAAGATATGGACATTTTTAAAACCCAGAGATGATAGCCTGTTTTGAAAGGTAAAGAGAACTAAAAAGTTGCCACGAAATATCCTTGTAGGGTTTTATATTTGAGAGGGTGGGAGATGGGGATAGTGATAATACCCATTTATAATCTAGCATACAGGAGCTGCACAGAGCACTCTGGGCTTTTTCAAGGAAGTTTATTATTTAACTGTGATGTGGCTTTATATCGAGTATAAATAATCTTGATTATTTGGCTGAATGGTAAATGATGAAGGGTAAAATAAGAGGGGACGTTACGGCATGACATAGAACCAAAGCTTCTGGAACCTGTGGTTTTATGATTGGATTTGGGGCACATCCTCACTGTGGCCTTCTGAGAACTCTGCGCTGGTAGATGACATTGAGATTCTCGCCAGGCATTGTCCTCCACACTCTTGGCAACAGGCGATCCTTTCCCGGAGGTGCCGTGACCAATGAAAAGAAATTGTTCAGGTTGACTATAAGAAGGACACAGAGAAGACAGCTGCTTAAAACTCACATTTCCTCTGTACCGGAGAAACATACCTGCTTCCCAAGACCTGAAACCCTTACCCAATTTATATACCCCTGCTGCTCTATAATCCACTTTCTTCAAAGAAATTCTATACTAGAATGATTTTTAATGATATTTTTTATTTAAAATAATCACCCTAAAAATTGGAAGGCATGTATTCAGATATATTGGCTGAGTAAAATAATCTAGCAGATCAGCGTTTATATATGATATATATATATATATATATATATATATATATATATATGAAGGAGAGAGGGAGATTTGAGCCAAGCTGCAGAAATGTTCTGTAATTGTGCTCACTTCTCCAGGTGATCACTGCAGGCAGAGAATAAAGCCTTGTGATCTCCTGACCTCAGACATGGGCATTGAATCCACAGTGAGGGCACATCCTAAAACATCATCGTTCAAGGCTCTTGCAACCCAAATGACTAAGAATTCTTTTAATGCACATAGGCAGGCAGTGTCTATCCTTTGGAAATGAAGTAGTTAATATTCCTTTTTCCTTTTTATCCTACCAAGGCAAGACTCTGCAGAGCCCATGAAACTTTAATAATTTCCTTTTAACAAATAATCTAAAGGAAAACCATAAAGGGCAAAGTTATATAGTTATCTCTACCTGATTTTTTCCTCCCTTTCCTACGCAACGGGTTTGAGAAAGGTGTATTTATACCATTTAATTCTTTAGCTTCTGCAACTGCCTCACATTCTCCAAGCAATGCAGTACCAGCAGGGAGCAATGGTGATTGAAAAGTATACAGATATATGAAAACTCAAAAATGGGACTCCTGAAACTGTTGATAATACTTAGATTACAGAATATAAACTGTTTTTTCCTCACTCCACCAAAAAATAAATAAAAATAGCTTGGCCATAGAAATGGGCCAGTTTGTTTGAGGCTGAGGGAGAAATATTGGGAAATAGAATCAAGGAGGAACTTCTGTAGTCTTTATATATATAAAAGAAGTGTGTTTATTTCCATAAAATGTTTCATAAATAGGTGATTTCTTCATGATGATTATAGGCAAGAAGTGATTAAAAAGTGGTAATTATTAAGGCAATTTTAATTACCTATTAGAGTTCAGAATTTTGTGTTGTCATTTTCCACAGTGTCTTTTCTGCTAAACTAAATGCCATGTAGTCACGAGCAATGAGAGATTAGAGTCCTTAACCAACCCGATGTATATATTCAGTGATTAAATGGTTTAATCACAATAATTTGACACATGGGTTTGACCTGTTTGATCTTCAGTTTCCTTATAACCTATAGTTGTATAGGTAATATATTTTGTTCATCAAATACTATCATTAAACTATCAATTAGTATATTTTAATTATTATTCTCATGAACCTATGGGAAAATAAAGCTAATCAACCAGAGAAATGGCTTTTTAAAAATTTTTTCTCAGTGAACTTGACAAAAGAATGGGAATTAATGTAAGACAGTATTAATATGATAACAATAAATAAACATTTATATTGCATAATTATTTCTACATTATTTACATTAATGATTTAGATACTAGTGTTATAGCTGAATATCCTAAAACATCCTACAGTGTGTTATTTCCTGGGTTGATATTTTAATAGATGTTCTGTTAAGAAAACAGAGATGACATTACTTTGTAATCCAAAGTGTCTGCGAACTTTGTTGGCAATTGCCTTTGAGCATTAAATGTGGCTTGGATTATTGGATTAATAGTTTTGTGAACTCCTCATGTAAATACTCTTATTGTTGCTTTGTATTATTCTGGACAGTTGTGATTTTCTTGCTCACATATCAAATAGAGAGAAATGGGAATTAATCCTAGCTTTCAACTGAGTTGACTTATTTTGAAAAGAGAAGAGATCTGCTATTTATTCTGTAGTAATTTTGAACTTCAAAGTGCATAGTAGTTAGAAGGAAAACACAAGTAATATGGCAATTCGCCTATTAGGTTCAGCACCTGGGAAAATGAAATTTATGAAATAAGTTTTGAATAGTAATACCCAGGGAAAATATATAGTGGTCTTCAGGTTATCAGTAAAAATCTGTATCCTATTGGATGTGATATAATTGAAATTATTCTGAAGCTGAAATTATATTCTAACACTTTTATTTTTATGACTTTTTTGAGCGCTTTGTTTCTACTTCTGTAATTTATTGGGCGACATTAGAGAATGATGCACCTGTCTTTAGAAATAAATTTACAGAGCCTAAAGTAGTAATTAAGGGTTTGAGTTACACTTAATTCAGCCCAATTTGTTTGTGTTTAACCATTTGAGAATTGGGATGCAGATACTTATCTCTCAGTCTTCATTATATTATCAGAAACTTCTCTAGTTAAACATAGCCTAAAGCAATTAGTCATGCCTAGTGATATGTATGTTTCAGAATGAACACCTTTAATAGCAACTTTTAGAAAGCTGTGATATCTTAATAATTTTGATAGTTGCTTCTAAGATCTAGATATAAATTTTCATTTTAATAATTTGATAGATTAAAAAAACATGAAAGAATATGAGCTATTTAAGCTTTGCGGAATAAAATTGCACTCCTGCAAATGTAAGAGACAGGAAGAAAATAAAACCCATCACACACTATAGGGAACAGGAAATAAATCCTTAAAACCAGATGCAAGTACTGTAGAAAAAAATATATACTATTGCAACAATCCCAGTTTTATTCCTTCTATAAAAAAATTATTCATTTAAAGAGGTATCTGATATTTGGATATTTTCTGCTCAATGAAATCAGTGCCTATATCAAACTTTGCTTTTATGATTTCATACAGACAAAAGATGGTATGGAGAGAAATCTGCTATAATCATTTTAATTGAATCAGTGCTATTCTTCAAGAAGTAAAAATATCTATGCAATTAGTCATAAAAAGAACACCTCTGATAATTTATTTAAGACTAAATTTAACAAATAGAAGGAGGAAAATTGATTTGATTATTTTAAATTTTGCTTTTCTTACTGCAAAATGCATATACTCAATTCAATTTTTTTAAATTTTGCTTTTCTTACTGTAAAATGCATATACTCAAAGAAAGCTTCACTTAACTATTACTAAACTAATAGGGAAAATTTTCATTTCCCAATCATCAAAGTAGATTTTGCTTTAGGATATAGAATAAAAATTTTCTACATGTTATTAAGAATTAAATATAATGCAATTTTGTCCCCCAAATAGAAGTAAACTAAAGAATTGTACTTTGGTAAAACCATCACTGCCTCTCTTCTCTTGTTTTCTTTAATAGTATATTGAATTACACTGCCTGTTTTCTTACTTCCTCAGTTCTCTTTGCTTACTTTTTCCACTTTACTTACTTTTTCCACTTATTTTCCCAAGGAAAATGGTCCTTGAACCTTTCTACTTCTCTGTCTCCACTCTTTCACTTGAAAATGCCATCTACTGCTATAATTTAAACTATCATATTTGCACATAAATCTGCCAAATTTCTATCTTCAGTTCTGACCTTGTTGCTAACTTAAAGCACCACATCTCTAACTTTCTGATAGTGTCATGTTAATTCCATTGTCACTTTAAATTCTCCATGTGCAAGAATATTTTTCATTATTCCCAAAGAATCCAACTTTCCTAATTCACATCTGACACAGAGGAGAAAATAAAAGGCAAATTATATTTTGAAAAATGAGTGAAAGAGGGAAAAAAACACAATTTGGCAGAGAGGGGCCTACAGAAATATTTATAATTTGACTATGAGTTGAAGCAAGAAATAGACTTTTAAAAAGTATATGGTATCTGTGTGTGTGTGCATATATATTATAAATTTCAGACACCAACAGTTCACAAACAGTTGTGAAGTGAAGTAATGATATGCTGAAAAGACAAATAACCACAAAGAAATGAGCTGATTTCTTAAATATAGTATACTCTGGGGACATTTGCTGGTTCTGATGAGGGAAGGAAGATAAGAATCCAGGCTTTGAATCCATACCTGACTGTTTCTGGAGTATGTATAAATCAGGATAGCTTTCAGGGAGAGGTCATCAAGGACATGGACAGTTGTTTTTTTGTTTTGTTTTGTTTGGGGAATTGGTGACTTCTGTAAGACTAAAAACATAAATAGGAATACTAAAAGCAGAGTAAAAAATTGGGGGCAGTCTTATAGAATGGAGATTGAAGATAAGAGTGGGGCTATCCAGAATAAACTCAACTTATGTTTGAAAAATTTGTAGAGTGAACCAGGGGCAAAGGAGAGGTATGACAAACATTTCCAGAGCTAAAATCCAGGCTCAACTCAGTATAGTCCTTCATTAAAATAAGTTGATCAGCCATTCCTTCATGTCTTGTTGAGGAAAAAGGGAAACACCTCAAGACAAAGATAACATTATCTTAGTCTTTACAATTTATTTTTGTGCATGATATCAGGCCATTGACAATTATAGACATGCTAAAAGAGAGAACCTCTTACTGAAGGTGAAGAAAAAACAGACAACTGAGGCAGACCAACAGATGATGCAAGTATTTTAATTACCTGGTAAGGACTTTAAAAAACCAACATGTTGAAGAAAATAACATATGTTATATGTTATTAAGAGATAATATATTTAAAAATGAAGAGAAAATATATTTAAAGATGAAGGATTTACTGTCATAGTGTCAGAATCTATATAAAGAATCAAATGGTAATTCCAGAACTGAAAAATATAATATTTAAAAGCAAGAACTCATTAGGTATATGAGTTCTTGAAATATTAGAGGACAAGATTGATGAACTGAAGGTAAGGTTAATAGTAAATATCCAAAACAAAGCACAGTTAACAAACAGAAAGTAAAGAATAAAACTATAAAAAGAATGTCAGAAAAATATAGAGCTCAGCGATAGGCTCAGTATACAAATGTTGAATTTCCAGAAAGAGAAGAGAGATAAAATTGGACAGAAGAAATATCTGAAAAGACAACAACAGAGAATTTTTCAAAACTGATTAACTACCTAAGCTCGCAGATCAAGAAGACTTTCAGATCTCAAGAAGAATAAATATCAAGAAAACCACATTCAGGTATAGCCTAGGATCACTGTTGAAAATCAAAATCAAAGAGAAAAATCTTAAAAGCCATCAAAGATGAAAGACCCATTGCCTTTAAAGAAACAACAAAACGACTGACAATTGAACTTTCAACAGAAACAATGACTCTAGAAGGCAATTGAATGACACCTTTAAAGTGCTTTAAAAGCAGCAACCTAGAATTTCATTCCCTGCAAAAATATGGTTCAGCAATAATGGTAAAGTAAAAGTATTTTCAGGCAACAAGAACTAAGATAATTCACTACCAGCAAACATGCACTAAAAGAAATACAAGGAGGGTACTTGTTGTGATGAAAAGAGGGTGTTGTATGAAACTGCTGAATCACTATATTGCACACCTGAAACTAACATTACACTGCATGTTAATTAGCTGGAATTTAAATAAATTTTTTTAAAAAAATGAATCTAAAAAGAAATGCTAAAAGGAGTTCTACGTGTAGAAGGAAAAATAGTGGCAGAGAGAAAAGTGGAATTTCAGGAAAAAAGTTAATGGAAAGGATAAATATGTGAGTAAAAAAATGCAAACCCATAATAGTAAAGTCTCTTGGAATTTAAATGGATGTAGAACTAAAATGCATGACAATAATAACATAAAAGGTAGGAAAGAGTTAAAGTGTTCTAAGTTTCTAATATTTGCAAGAAAAGGGAAAAGATAATATTTATAGTAGATTATAATATATCAAAGATTAATAATTTCTAGTATATGACGAAAAGAAAGCAAAACTGCCAAAACCAACTATAAGATGAAAAAATTAGGTAATAGAAATAATTAAATAATCCAGTGAATCTAAGAAAGGAGTAAAACTAACAAAAAACAAGGAAGTGAAGAAGAAAACGAATACCAAGATGGATGTTATAATGTCAGATATATCAATAATTACATGAAATGTAAACCAAATACTTCACTTAAAAGACAAAGACCATCAGTCTGGATAAGGACACAAAACCCAATATATGTTATATATGTTATATGTTATGTTATATATGAGATACATCTTAAATATAAGGATTTAAATTTGAAATTAAGAAAAAGTACAACATATATATATGTATATGTTACATACAAATATTTATATTATGTAAACGCACATGAAACTTCATGCAATTCTAGTATCAGGTGAAGTAGTGTTTAAAGCCAGACATAACAGTAAAGATAAAGAGGGTATGCCTATAATGATAAAAAAATTCAATCCACATGAAGATATTATAGTCAGTATTGCCTGAATAAAACAATATAGCTGCAAAAAATATAAAGCAAATATGGACAGAATTAAAAGGAGAAATAACCAGGGGCACCTGTGTGGCTCAGTGGGTTAAAGCCTTTGCCTTCAGTTCAGGTCATGATCTCAAGGTCCTGGGATCGAGCCCAACATCAGGCTCTCTGTTGAGCAGGGAGTCTGCTTCCCTCTCTCTCTCTCTGCCTACTTGTGATGTCTCTCTCTGTCAAATAAAATATTTAAAAAAAAAAGGAGAAATAACCATATCTACAATCACAGTGGGAGGTTTTTAACCCACTGAGCCACCCAGGCGCCCCCACGGTGGGAGGTTTTTGACACTCCTCTCTGAATATATTGATCAGATCAAAATTCAAAAAGGACGTAGAATATCTACACAACACAATTAACACATTTAATGAACATATATAGAATACTTACACCTACCCGTGTAAAAGGATGTATATTATTTTCAAAGGCACAAAGAATATTCAATTATAAAATGAGTCAAAATATAGAAAAATCAAAATATAGAATTATTTGCAATTATTCAACAAGTATTCTCTGATCAATGTGTAGTTAAGCTGGAAAATCTGCTACTGCTTAGAAATTAAACAGTAGTACACTTCTAAATAACCAGTAAACTCGGTAGGTTGGAATGGATATTAGAAAATATTTTGAACTGAAAACCGGAGACAACAAAGTTAAAGTGGTGATTACAGTAAAATATTTGCCCTTACAGGGAGATGTTAAAAGAGAAGAAATGTTAAAAAATTAATGATCTAAGTTTTCATACCCAGGAATCAATAAAGGAACAGCAAATGAAACTCCTCAAAAGTAGGTTTGAAATAATGAAGAAACCAGAGCTCAATGTATCTATAACAGAAAAAGAAACCAATAAAGACAAATTAGTTTCTTTAAAAATATTAATAAAATTGGGGTGCCTGGGTGGCTCAGTGGGTTAAGCCTCTGCCTTCGGCTCAGGTCATGATCTCAGAGTCCTCGGGTCAAGCCCCACATCAGGCTGTCTGCTCAGCTGGGAGCCTGCTTCCCTCTCTCTGTCTGCTTCTCTGCCTACTTGTGATCTCTGTCTGTCAAATAAATAAATAAGATCTTTAAAAAAATTAATAAAATTGTTAAAAATCTATCAAAAGGGATCAAAGGGAAAAAATAAGTAAAAGTACATTTTGCTAATATCACAAAGGGCCCTATAGATAAGAGTACATTATGAGCAAGATTAAGCCAATAAATTTGACAATCAGGGTGAAAAAGACAAATTCTTTGGAAAATATAACTTGAAATAAATTTAACACCTGAATAATCGCATCCATTAAAAAAATGAATCATTCCCCCCAAAAAAAGATTCTATCATTAATTCAAACATTTCGGGGGGGGGGCAACACTTCATGTCCACGTGGCTTTAATAGTGTATTCTTAAAATCATTTAAGAATTTTCTAATAGCAATCTCATGCAAATTCACTCAAAGAATAAAGTGGGAATGCCTCCTGTCTTATCTTAAGAGCCAGCATAACGTTGTTTATTAAAGTTATGTAAGACTGTCAAATCCTGTACACATTACTGAGTTAAAATGTAATAAGGTAAATGAAAATAAAGAAAAATGCTAAATATCTCTATGACTTTATGAATAATTATGAATTTTTTTCACATTGTATTATAATATTTAGTTCTATTTCCTACCAAACTTTAATTTGCCAAAAGGCCATATGTCAGCAACATTAATTGGGAGAATGTCTGTCACTGAGCTACTACATAACAGTGAGGAATTATTAAATCAATTAAGAACATTTTATTTTTTATTTTTTAAAGAACATTTTAGAACTTTATAAATAAGCCTTTGATATATCATAAACAAATGCAACAAGTTGCTCTTATCAGGGCTTTCTATGCATTGTTTACTTAAATATTCTTTCTTCAATAGAGGGATCATGTTTTATTCATCCCAGGTCCAAGGGAAACAACAGACGTATGAACAGTGCTTACTGGAATGAATTCAAATCCTAATAGACTGGATTTCAGTAACTGTCGAGCTCCACCAGATAAAGCTCCTGGAAGCATTCCCTTCTACTCCACCATTGCATGGGTAATGGAATCACCATCTCTCGGGGCTGGCCCAGTACTCTCTGGTGGCAGCAAGCAGAGGGAAAGTAATCCAAGCAACTAGCCTCCAATCAGTACTTATCAAGATGAAGAATCATAGAAATCACCTGGAGATCTTTTTAAAATACAGATTCTGATTCCTTTGGAGTGAGGCTTGAGTTATTTAATCTCTAACAAACTCCTGCATGATGACATTTGTATTTTTCCATTAATCATACTTTCACTTGTAAGGCTTAGATTACCCAAAACCTTTAAACAGCAGAGTTCTTATTTTCTGGCTTTTGTTTAAAGCAAGGATCACAGTGTGGATCTTGATATTTGTGCATATGCAAATTTGTTACCTGATTTATGACTTGATACTGATTCTAACCAAGGTATCAAGAAGAAACAAAACAGATTACCCAGAGTCCTGGGAAGAATTTATGCTTAAATTCAACCTTTAATACCCAGGTCATAGGTAGCTTTCCTTAATGTGGCAAAATACTTTCCAGGAACCTCCACATACCTTTTTCCATAATGGAGCTGACCAGCAATGCCTCTAATCTTACTTTGTTTGCATATTCTTTTATTATTATTCATGATTTACAGAAGCTGAGGAACCCTATTCTCAGAGTAACGAAGTTATGGTGTATCCAGTACAGCTCTGGTTGAGAATTACAGGCATATCTGAGAATTGCCACTTGGAGTTTGGCCTTCTTCTCTTGTGATTAAAACAGTGAAAACCATTTCACAATTCTGCCATTTCCTTTCTTACTTGAGTCGCTTTCTCTTTCCACTATAACTAGATGGCAATGTGTAGTTTCTATGACTCTAGTAAATTAACTGTTTTAGTTTGTATTTTCTTAATTTGATATCTTTCCCTCTTGCTGAGTCTCCCTCCAGATGCCCCTATCGGTATCAAAAATCCCATATTTTCTTTTGTGGGGCTTAACTGTGTTGTGGGTATTGAATGGAGAACGTTCCACCTAGAAGAGTTTTCATGAGCATTAGCAATGTTTTCGGGCGTGAACAAGCATTATTTCTTGTTACCTCAAGCTGGATGATTCACAGGCAACATAATGTTAAATGTTGGTAGAATATCTTCCCAGAGAACAAACAATGAGAATAGGCAACTTGAGCATCTCCCTGGAGTAGCAGAATGGTCTCTGAGTTTTAACTTGTCTCCCCTAAGTCTCTATACTTCAGGCAAAGTTCAATGTGTCAGCCTCAGAATGCTGAGTCAGTTGCAGTCCACATTTCTTAGGATCTGCTCTGCATTCAAAGGCCCACCCTTTCCCACTTTGTCAGCTACATCCAGTACATTCTCTTTAGATTTGGGCTTATATGGTCATAACTGTTCACTTTACAATCTGCAGAGGCACCTGGGTGACTCAGTGAGTTAAGCATCTGCCTTCAGCTCAGGTCATGATCCCTGGCTCCTGGGATCCAGTCCCATGTCAGGCTCCCTGCTCAGTGGAGAGTCTGCTTCTCCCTCTGCCTACCACTCCCCATGCTTGTGCACACTCTCTCTGTCAAATAAATAAATAGAAATCCTTAAACATTAAAAAAAATTTAAATAAATTAAAAATGTACTACGTGAGGTTTTCCTTATCCAAACTTTCTCAGCAACATTTTATTTTTTCTTATAAATCAAAAACTTTGGTTTCAAAGCTTTATTTCTTTTTGTAAAAGATTATTTATTTATTTATTTATTTGAGAGAGAGAGAGCAGAGTGAGCGGGAACATGAGTTGTGGGGAGGGGCAGAGGAAGAGGTGAGGGAGAAACAGGCTTCCCCCACTGAGCAGAGTGCCAGAAGCTGCTGGGCTCAATCCCAGGACCCTGGGGTCATGACTGGAGCTGAAGGTAGATGCTTAACTGACTGAGCCACACAGGCACCCCCAAATCAATCAATCAATCAATCTTTCTTTTTCATTTTTATGATTTTATTTATTTATTTGACAGAGAGACACAGTGTGAGAGGGAACACCAGCAGAGGGAGTGGGAAAGGGAGAAGCAGGTTTCTGACTGAGCAGGGAGCTGGACACTGAGCTAGGTCCTAGGATCCCAGGATCATGACCTGAGCTGAAGGCAGACGCTTAACGACTGAGTCACCCAGATTCCCCCCAAATTTTATTTCTGATAGGGACTTTGAGAAAGTCTTTTGGAAGTTAAAAGAAAGAAAGAAAGAAACAAAGAAATAAAATAAAATAAAATAAAATAAAATAAAATAAAGCACCAGCCATTTCTTTCTTTTTGCATTACTACTAAAACAATGATAATTCTCTTTGAAGCAATGAGGATGTCAGTGACTCACTAAAGAAAGTTTGTAAAAGAGAATTATCAAAAATAAAAGCACCCAGATTAATATTGCAAGATAGTATCCTGCTGGAAATAAAAGGAAGTCAGATAGAAATGTGGTCTAGACAATTGCCATCCCTGTTTGTCTCTAGAGCCTAGTCTATAGAAAGCCTCCTAGAACAGCACTTTTTTCTATCCCCAAATAGTCATGCTTTTATAGGTCTATTATTTACAGATCCCATGTAAGAATATGAAAACGTATTTGAATTGTGAGTCCCATGGCTTTAAATTTAGAAACGTTCTTTTTAAAGTTGAAAACCACTGCAATTTTTTTTCATTTTTTAAGTCTTTTATTTTTTTATAATCAACTGAGACTTATATTTTATTTTTTTAAATTTTTTATTTTTATTTATTTATTTATTTTTAGTTTAAACAACAGAAATTTATTTCTGAGGGATGGAAGTTCAAGATCGGGCTGTGTGTCAATAGGGTTGGTTTCTTCTGAGCTTGGCTTGCACATGGATGCCTTCTTACTGTGTCCTCACATGGTTTCTCTCTGTGTGTACCTGTGTACTTATCTTTTTTCTTTTTCCTTTTTATTGTGTTATGTTTGTCTCCATACGGTACGTCCTTAATTCTTGATGTAGTGTTCCATGATTCATTGTTTGTGTATAACACCCAGTGCTACATGCAATCCATGCCCTCCTTACTACTCATCACCAGGCTCACCCATCCCCCACCCCTCTCCCTTCTAAAACCCTCTGTTTCTTTCCCAGGAGTCCATAGTCTCTCATGGTTTGTCTCCCATTCTGATTTCTCCCCCTTCATTTTTCCCCTTCTCCTGATGTCCTCCATGCTACTGTAATTTTTTTAAAAGCCTTGGAATAATCGGTCCACATTAGAAAGATCTTCTATTAAGTAGGACCTTAGATGCTGGAATAGTTCCAAAATTTACTTGAGAATTATGTCCAGTTCAGCATGGTCCATCCAGCCTCACGTGCTCTCAATCTGCAATAACCTTATCAAAATCACACCCTTCAGTGTTAAACCATCATTCTAACATGACCCCTGGAACTTGTTTGGAAACTAAATTGAGATCGGCAGTTGCGAAATTAACTTTAGAAGGCAGAGTATCAGTCTCTTTGTCTACGGATTCACTCAGGGACAATTGATGCTTTGATGAACTGCGGGAAATTATATAAAAATATAACTCAAGCAATATTAAATAGTTAAATAAATGAAGTTTTGTTTTTGCTTCTGGCATCCAGGATTATTTGGCTAGAAAGAGCAAATAAGTGACTGTTTTCTGTGCTTTTCATATGATAACTAAACTACTCTCTTCCATTTTGTACTTAAAACTTACATTAAAAATGCAGTTGAACTTTGGGTTGCTAGTTTAGTACACTCTAGGTAACCAGGGAGCAATGTTCAGTAAATACTATTATTAGACACAACACAATACAAAGAAAATGAGATTATTTAAATCCCTTTCCTGACTGAGAATTGTTAAGAGGGAATTTGAAATATTTAAGTTGTTTTACGTTCCAACATAGCTCTTAAAGTGTTACTTCCCCTTCTCTTCTTTAAAGATTTATTTTTAACAGTTAGAAAAGCAAAATGTGTATACAGCTTGATGCAATGAAAAAACAGCTTAAAAGGGTAAAAAGGGGAAGATGGCTCACTAATAAACAGCCGCTTGTAGAACGTAATTAGCTTTTCCCCCTTCATTAGCACATGTAACCTGCTGGAAGAATGGGTCTGATGGTAACTGCAGGACTCCAGGCTTTCCACACTCATGGGTAGTATAATATATAAAACTGAAGAAATTAAGAGGTATTTCAAGAAATCATCTTTTTCATATTGTAAAAACTAGGCATTTGGTAGCAGAGTAGCTGCATTGATACCTTAGGGACACTGTCCCTTTTCCACTATGACTGAAAAAGTCTCTAGTGACAGGTCCTTCCATCTTTCATTTGAGTCACAAGTGAGAATGAGTTTGGTTCTCTCAATTAGTCCTGAGAGGAGAACCACATCCTACAATTTGGCACACCCCGCAGTTGTTTCTGAGGCGATCTTTAGCTACTGAGGCTTTCCGAAGGGCTGTGACTCTCCTGGGGGTACTCCAGATGCACCAGACTCACCAAGGAGCATGCAGAATGGATTGACTCGAGCTTCTGCCCTCTGATTTTATGAACACTGAAATTAATCCATTAAGCATTTTGTACACCAGACCCCCCACTACTTACTTTTCAACTCATTTACATTGTATGTTAACTGTGGCATCATGGTGCGCAGCATAATGAGTTCGATTTTTCTTGTCTTTTTGTTTTCTGTTTCCTTCTTCTCAATGGAAGAAAAAAAAAAGATAGCTGAGTTTAATATTACCAGATACCCAAATAATTAGTACTGCTGGATATTTTTTTCTCTTTAAATTATTCCTCAGAAAATATAAAGCCAGAAGCACAATTTGAAAACAAAGATAGCAGAATATTATCTAATAAATAAAATGGATGTGAATGTACAGTGCAAAAACTATAAAGTATTAATTGCTAATGAAATAATGAGAAAAGGGTGTTTCACGAGCAATCTGCTATCCCTGAAGAAATGGGCCCTCAGTCTGTGACTACTTCCATTGTTTATTAAGAGTGGAAATTGTAGCAACTTTATGGGTTTTTTTAGAAAAGTGGAAAAAAATATCCTGAATGTGATTTATAAGGGGTATAACAATTTCCAGGTTTCGATCACTTGTTGTAAGTGTACAACAAGTTGTACACAGTTGTAAGCTTCTTTTATTTTCTGAATGATTCTATTCTCTTGAGTTTTGCATAAGATCAAAATCTCTCTATAGGGGCACAAGTGACATGATCCCATTTGGAAAACATTATCCCACAGTCAAGCGAAAATGCGAATGAAACACAAACCCAAGTATTTTCCCTGACAACTATGAAATTACTAAATCAGAAGACATATGAAGAGTGAAAAAGGAGGGGAATAAAGCAATTACATGTTCAGAGTAAAGGAGAAACTGGAATGGTTTGGGCGATACATTTACTGGTACCACAAAAAGCTCCAGTGACAAAATAATGTAAATGATCACACGAAGGGTTATTCCTTGAAGAAACTGGGCTTCAGAATTTCATAGTCTCACAGGATATTTTGTAATCGCTATCATCATTTGACCATGTTTTGGGCCACATTTCAAGTTATATTCTCCCAGAATGAGTTAAAAGCAAAAGCAACATGAAAAGACAAAACTTTGAACAACACACTAGGCGGGCGATCTGGGACATCTATTGCCCTCACATCTCTAGGGTCTGTTCGATCTGCATTTGTGTTTCCTGGAGCTGTCTGCTCATTCGAGGGCATTGCTCTACCCAGATGGAGGAAAGCCAGTCTTTCAAACTCACTAGGATTGTTGTCCTGAGGATTTTTAATGATTTTTTTTGTTTGTTTGCTTGTCCTAATTGATGAACTGCATGAAAGAGGATACTCAAGCTCCTTCATATTGAAATATACTCTTTATGAAAACATACACAGTTTGGAAATTGTTAAAAAATATATTAACATGAATAAAAACAAATCACCCTATGTGGTGACTTTGCATTGAATTTTCTTGTATTTTTAGAGTATAACCTCAGTTTGTGTGTCAAAATTACATACATCTAAATTGCTGGCAAATACTATTCTGCATTATTATTCTAATTCTTGTTCAGTTTTAAAATTTCTATATCATATTAATATGCTTCAATTAAAAAACTAGTCTTTGTTAAAGTATTTGGACATTACAGGTTGCTTTTTTTATTTGAGTGAGCTTAAGCACAGTAAAAAATAACTCATTTTTCTCAGCTTTCTGAAAATGTAAGAAGTTTGAACATTATTCTAAGTGTGATGAGATTTTCAATATTTTTCTGTTTATAGAATGCTTTTCTATTTATAAAATATCACCAGGACTATTGTGAAGATATTCTGTAGGGGGACAAGAATAGTAAAAGGAAAATTAGTTTGAACACTTCTCCATGTAAACTATAAATGATTTGGGTTGAAATGAGAAGGTGGCAATGATAACAGTGACAAATGTCAAAAGGATGATGATGCCACTTAAGATTATGTCTAGTTATATTCTCGATATCACATGAGGTTAGGCACCAGGATTTGTTAATGTTGTGGATGCAGGCTGGAGGAAATGAATGATCAGGGCTGAGCCTGAGCCACTAAGAGAATTCGGTGTTTCCATTTAATGAGATGGGGGGAAGACAGGGAGCAGATCTGGGAAGAGAGAAGGGGTATGTGTGCAGACCCAGTTGCTCTATTTTGTCCATATCATATCTGAACTGCTCATTAGACATCCCAAACAGTCTTGTCAAGTAAACAGTAGGATATGTAGGTCTTTCATTTAAAAGAGGTACACACATGCGTGTCCACACACACAGGAATATTACTCAGCCATAAAAAGAAGATACTGCCATTTGAGACAATGTAGATGGACCTAGAGGGTATTATGCTAAGTGAAATGAATCAGACAGAGAAATCATGTGATTTCACTTATATGTGGAATTAAAACAAACAAACAAACAAACAAACAGACTCTTAAATACAGAGAACAGACTGGTGGTTGCCAGAGGGAAGGTGGGTGGGGTGGGAATAAGTGAAACAGAGAAAGGGAATTAAGAAGCACAAACTTCCAGTTATAAAATAAATAAGTCATGGAGATGGAAAGGACAGCATAAGGAACATAGATACTATAATAATAATGTAATACTGCAATATGTAATAAGTATGTATATTACATATGTAATATGTAATAATATCTGGTAACAGATGGTGACTACACTAATCTTGGTGAGCACTGAATAATGTATAGAATTGTTGAATTAATATGTTGTACACCTGAAATTAATATAACATTGAATGTTAATTATGCTTCAATTTTTAAAAAAGTGAAAAATAATAATAAAAGGTTTTGAACCTCTTTTAGATGTCAACTTGAGTTATCAGTAGATAAATGGGGTTTAAAGGCACACAAAAGGAGATCTCTTTGGGAAGACACATAGAGAAAGGAAGAGACCTAAGGACTGTGCTTTGGGAGCTCTACAACTTGGCAGGTCTGGGAGAGGAGGACCCAGACAAGGAGATGAGGGAGGAGTAGATAGTGAAGTCAGACTAGGTTGAGTTAAAAAAAAAAAAAAAATTAAGATGGAGGAATGATAAATTGTGGCAAGAATGGGTATTGAAAACAGAATATCAAACATGGGAAAGTGGGAGTTACTACAGACTTTGGGAAAAAAAAAAGTGGTGTCAATGGAGAAATTGTAAGGAAAGCTTTATTAAATGAGCTGAGGTGAGAAAATGAAGAGAGTAAGTAAAGCCAGCTTCTTCCAGGACTGTTGCCTGTAAGAGGCAGCGAAACAGGGCTGCAGGAGAAGGGACCTAGGACAGGCTAGGGAGGTTGGTTTGTTTTTACAAGCTTTGTCCGTGCAGATATTGGAGAATATGCTCATGGAAACAGTAGTGAGAGAGAAAAACTCATAGTATAGGAGCAAAGTTCTTGAGGAGATGAGAGAAGAGGAGATTCAGTGCTCAAGTAGAAAGTTTGACCTTAGAACAAAGACAGTGCATCTGTTGCAAGGAGGAAATGCAGAGCGGATGGTTATAGATGCAGGCAGACTAGGAGGATTAGTGGCAAGACCATAAACTCTCTTAATTGTTTCACTGTGCTTCAGTAAAAGTAAGGGGCAAGAGGCATCAATATGAGGGGTAAAGTGTTTCGGGCTTTTTAAATTTAAATTCAATTTAATTAACATATGCTGTATTATTAGTTTCAGAGGTAGAAGTCAGTGATTCATCAGTTGTGTATAACACCCAGTGCTCATCACATCACATGCCCTCCTTAATGCCCATCACCCAGTTAACCCGTCCCCCCACTCCCTCCCCTCTAGTGACCCTCCGTTTGTTTCCCTGAGTTAAGAGTCTCTTAGGGTTTGCCTCCCTCTCTGCTTTCATCTTCCTTTATTTTTCTTTCCCATTCCATATGTTCATCTGTTTTGTTTCTTAAATTCCACATATGAGTGAAATCATATGATATTTGCCTTTCTCTAACTGACTTATTTTGTGAGAGGTAAAGTTTTGAGGGGAAAAAAAAGGGAAGTCAACATTTTGAAGAAATGGGGTGGGGAATGTTTATGAACGGAATGGATTACGAGAATGAACTTGATTTTCTAACAAGAGTGATACAGATGTGCTGAGCCATCAGCATGGTTGTCAGGTGTTGCCTATGACCTGTGAAGTTCCGGATATGGACTCTTGAGGCTGAGCAGCAAGTGCTAGTCATTTACCTGTAACTGTTACCACATTAGCTTCATGCTCTTCTGAACCAATTAAGCAAATTAAACTTCAGAACTGACTAGCAAGTGAGCTTGTTTAGCATCAGTTTTCTGGGTTGGTTCCTTCCACATAAGGTTTTAAGTTTTGTTTGTTTTTAAACAAATTATTAGTAATGAAAAAGCAACATGAAAGCGTCCTGTCATAGATATAATTAGAAATTGGGACAAAGTGCTATGTGCTAAGACATAAAAAGCATTGTATATATCAAGGGAAAATATCTGGCAACAATCTAAATACCCATGGGGAAGAGAACAGTTAAGTAAGTTATGATACATCATATACAGTTTATTTTATAGTTCTTTTAAAATCAGAAATATAATTCTAAAACTATAATAATAAACAATTCTATAGAAAGTAGTTTTTTTATTATGTTCTGTTAGCCACTGTATAGTACCTCATTAGATTATGATGTAATGTTCAGTGATTCATTAGTTAAGTATAACAACCAGTGCTTATCACAGCATGTGCCCTCCTCATTACCCATCACCCTGTCACCCCCTCCTCCAGCCTCCTTCCCTCTTAAACCCCCAGATTGCTTCTTGGAGTCTATAGTCTCTCATGGTTCATCCCCTTCTCTGATTTCTCCCTCTTGGACTTCCCTCCCTTTCCCTGTGGTCCTCCGTGCTATTGCTTATGTTCCACATATGGGTGCAACCATATGACAACCGTCTTTCTCTGCCTGGCTTACTTCGCTTAACATAATCCCCTCCAGTTCCTTTCATGTCGATGTAAATGGTGGGTATTCTTCATTTCTGATGGCTGAATAATATTTCTTTGTATATATGGACCAGATCTTCATCCATTCATCTGTTGAGGGGCATCTCAGCTCCTTCCACAGTTTGGCTCTTGTGGATATTGTTGCTATGAACATTGGGGTTCCTCAAGATGTTAAGAGTAGAGCTACCTGATGACCCAGCAATTGCACTACTAGGTATTTACCCCAAAGATACAGGTGCATAGGAAAGCATCCAGCACATGCAAGACAGTGTCCGAGAAGCCCTGGTCAGGCTCCCCAGCCCCTCCAGCTCCTGTTCACCTCAGACTTTTCCCCAGGTTGTTCCCTTCTGCCATTCCTCAACCCTTCGAGCACATTCTTGTTTTGGTCCTTATTATGTGTTATTTCTTCTGCCCAAAACCTTGTTCCTCAAACGGTCTCATTCCCTACAACCGCTTTTCTTCACATAGGTCTCCAGCTAAGGGTCAGCTCCTCAAAAGATCTTAGACTATCCTGTCTAAAAATAACTTCTCCAGCTCTCACTCCCGTTACCATCTTTGCTTCTAATCATAGCCCTTGTAACAGTCTGCTATTGCTTTTTCATTTACGTGTCTACTTGTATAATGTCCATCTCTCCTATGAAACCAGGAGTTTTTCTGTGTATTCTAAGCACTGAGCACAGTGCCAGTAGGAGCTTACTATATATTTGTTACATAAACAAATTCACAAGTTGATTAATTATATGAATTCATTAAATCACTATTTCATTACAATGAATTAATGAAGTAATAACATTTTAATAAACTCTATAAAGATATAGTTGTGCTTGGAGATCTGCTCTTGCTCCTCCAGAAAGATTTCGCTTCATTTAGATATTAAGAACCAGCAGAGACTCCACGCAGCAGATGAAGTATCCAGCCAGAAAAAAATATCAAGCTAGAGCAGATGAAAATCAGAAGAGTTGTTTCCCATTTAGTCAGAGAAATTATATTTCCTTTTTGCTTCTATCCATTCGTGAGGAGATAGGGTTGGTATGATCATTTTATCCAGGGAGTGAGTGTGATGTAGAATTCAGAAAGAAAGGGGAGAAGGACACTTTTTAAATGAAGAAGCAGAGAAATTTCTAGTCAGAATAAACACCTCTATCAAAAGACTATGACTTCCAGACCTCCATCAAAAACTTAATGACTCAAAAATCCTAGACCCACATTTTATGTAAAGCTCAGTCTTTTAGATTAACCCTTTGTTCTTGGTTCAAATATTAGACCCCTGAGAGGTGGTAGCATCTGATGGTGTCTGGTTGTGGCTTACACTGGAGTATGAATGTACAATATAAGGGAAGGTTCTGGTTGAGGGTGGCAGAACAGACCATAGGAACAATGAGCTTTGAAGTGTTTGTGTGGGGCAGGAAGCTGCAGAGAAACGAAGATTTCAGAGCACCCTAATTGGAGATAGAAGGCTACTTAGAATGGAAAAGTCACAAATTCACAACTTGGGACTAAAACGGGCCTTGCTAAATCACATACTGTATCACTGCCTTCTAGTCACATGCACACAGGCAAGAACACACATAATGATCTCTTTTCATCCAAGTGTGATCAAATGAGATTTGGAAAATGGCCACTCAGTGAGATTATTATAATGAATTTGAATCAATGATTTTTATGATAAAGAACGTAAGATTGTTTTGATCTATTGTTTATTTTTCAGTTTGGATAATACAAAAATGTTTTTTATTTAAAAAAACAGGCAAATGCTAACCAGTCAGAACCCCAGAGTGTGAAATACATTGGCACAGAAGAAGATGGCATTAAATATCTCATGCAAAGAGATTTAGCCCTGAATATATGCACTGTGTTCCCCAAAGCGAATTTACCTTGATCCGTATTTTCAAATTTATTTCTTTAAAGATTTATTCATTTATTTGAGAGAAAGAAAGCACAACCAGAGGGAAGAGGCAGAGGGAGAGGGAAAAGCCCACTTCCCGCTGAGCAGGGAGCCTGACCGGGGTCCAGGATCGTATCCTGAGCCAAAGGTAGATGTTTAACTGACTGAGCCACCCAGGCACCCCCCATATTTCCAAATTTAAAAGTTCTTTCTCTTACAACTATCATATGATCTCCCTGATATGAGGAAGTGGAGATGCAACATGGGGGGTTGGGGGGATAGGAGAAGAATAAATGAAACAAGATGGGATCATCGGGAGGGATACAAACCATAAGTGACTCTTAATTTCACAAAACAAACTGAGGGTTGCCGGGGGAGGGGGTCAGGAGAGGGGGGTGGGGTTATGGACATTGAGGAGGGTATGTGTTACAGTGAGTGCTGTGAAGTGTGTAAACCTGGCGATTCACAGACCTGTACCCCTGGGGATAAAAATACATTATATGTTTATAAAAAAAAAAAAAAAGTAATGTTAAGGAAACTGAGGCTGGGAGTATTAAAGTTGCCATCTACTACTTGAAAAAAAAAAGTTCTTTCTCTTTATTAAATCAGAGAATAGATGACAGGAATAAACTCCATCAGTGTGTTTGTTTAAACTAACCACACACTTAAATACCCTCCTCACATCCAGCTCAATCTTCCTAACATGATGCAAAACAGAATAATGTGATGCTTCTTGGAACCATGGTTTTTAAAAATTATTTCTTTCTAATATTGGTAAATATAATTCATTTTACTTTGATTTTTACTCTTTCATGGGAAAATGACATAAAAATCTATTCTATTAATGATGTTTGTTTTTATCTAGAGGTGTCCTAATTTATAAAAGAAGACACATTGCCTTTAAGATGGATCTATTGGTTAAATTTGACCAGACTTCCCTACAAATTAACTTCTTGATTAATAAATCCTTCTCAGTAAAGGAACTTTGGTATTGTCGGCACTGTTGATGGATGTTTGGTAAACATTATATTATACTATTCATTTAATATGAGTTTTGGATTGCAAATAAAGTTTCCTGATCTATGGAGCCAGCAAAATATTGCCCTCGTAAGGAATTTGATACTGTGTTTTCTAGATGGAAGAAATGTCATATCACTAAAATCAGGGGTCATTCAACGTCAGTATAATCTTTGACAGTGGATACTTTGAAACAGTATTCCAGAAATCTTCAGATCTTTTCATTTGCCAATACTCTGTTATTACAATCCTTCCTTTTCTTCCCTTTTCCTTCCTTTCTTTCTTTCAACCAATATCTTTGAGCATCAGTTATGTGCCTTGAGCCCACGGATCATGGCAGGGAGCAAGCCAGACCCAAGTCTTCTGCTCATATTTTCCAGGTCTAGCGGAGAAGATAGGTAATTAAAATGGAATTGCAGTGTTGTGTGATGAGTATGATAACATAGAATGTGCAAGAGGGAAAAAGTTGTGGGACCTCCCTAAAATTCAGAGAAGAACTCTTAAGAGTTCTTAAGAGGCAGGAGTCTCTCCCGCCTTCTCTCTTTTACATATTTGGGATCTCCAACACCTTCTAGAATCTCAGAGGATTGGGCTTATTAGAACTGTGCCACATGTGTCAGCTATGCTGGCGGGTATGATCTGAACCCCAGAAGCTGAGTGAAATTTCCTGTCCTTTTGGACACTATTGGTGCCAGTGTGACTTCTCACTCTCACAGCAGTTACAAGCACGAAAGGGCACACAGTGATGCTGGCCAGGCCCTTCAGGATACTTTCTGAGTTTGTAACTGAGGTTCTTGCACCAGCATGGGCCTCCTCAAGGATGGTAGGAATGGAAAGGCAGCTGTAATTGGGATTGTAGGGCTGCAGACATGTGGGGCTCCGAAATTCTGTTCAGCTGAAGGATGGGGCAGAGATGAGCCTCTCCAACCAGGAGCGGATGCTGTGTGACCTGCGGCCCTCCTTAAGAGGAGAAAAGGCTTGGGAATCCCTCCCTGGGAAGAGTGAAACTCCCCCATGAACCCTGCCGCAGCAGAGTCACTCTGATTTCACCAGGAATGTGTTACTCCGTCTGGTGGGACTGCCCATCAAGGTCAGTTCTGGAGTGGAGTGGGGAAGGCTGAGGCCTCTGGTCTGGCTGCCAGCATGGATGCTGGGGTAGACCCACTGAATCTACCGGAAAAGCAATACCTCAGCTATGCCTGGTGGAAATTCCTCATACTCTGTTAGGCCCCAAGACAAACAATACAGCATCTACCAAATATCTTTTTTGCTACTAAAGCCTGGACTCAGGAGGTCTAGATTCCATTGCCTCTGATACTTGGATCCATTTCACCCATTTTTCTTTTCTTTTTTTTTTTTTTTTCCACTTTGTGTCATCTCTTTCCAGCCCCATAGAAGTTTATGTACTTGGCAGCAACCCTTTCCTGATGACGAGCATTGATGGGACTCATGCTGGTCTATGCTGACAAATCTCCTGTCATCAAATCTCTGTAAAGCAGGAATAGGGCCCTTGGATGTTAGCGCTCTACTCTAAACCTCAAGAGAGCTGACCCATTCAGGCTCTGGGCCATCTGGCTTCTCTTTTAAGTTTAGTCAATGACAGGTACTCTTAAGATTGGTGGGAAACTGGCAAAAAGAAATGAGATTCCAGATATTTCTTTTTCTCTCCCTATATGCCAGTGATCGCAACCATGACCACATCTTCTCTGCATCCTGTTTGTCATACAGGACCTTGTTCTGGATTCTAATGGTGGCCTCTGTTCATGGTTTCCATTAGTACTATCCCTAATATCTGTCTTCAGCATAGGATTGGGGGTAGCTTTCTGCTGCTGAGTCTTTGGTTTTCTTCTGCATTCTCAGTTCAGCTTCTCAGGTCTGTTATATATATATATATATATATATAGCTATATATATATATATATAATCAGTGTATATATATATGTAGATATATAGATATATATATTATATATATAATCAATTCCCTGCTACATCAGTTCAGTTTTCAATCCCTAAAGTGTTTTCTGTGTTTTTTATTGGACCCTAACTGACACTGGTTTTACATACAGTAAAGATAATGATTACAGTAGTTCTGTATATGCAAAAGGTGAACATTGTTTGTAGGCTTGGAAAAAATTCTAGGGGTATAGAAACCTCCTTCTCTGATTGTCAAATCAGTACTATACTTGATTGTTATTTCTATAATGAGAATAATACCCCTAAGAGAAGAAAGTGTGTCAGGTGTCTTTTTTGAAAAACCCATCAAGAAATCTGGTGTTAGAACTACAATGTCATTTGCACACCAGGAAAGACATTATGAATGACACTTGGCTTATCTTTGTGAGATATTACTGCAGCCCCTTTGTCTTGTAAAATCCCACTGTTCCTTACCAGAGTCATTTTTCTATTAGTCTGACCTTTTTAAAAAAAAATTTCCAATAAATAAAAATCCTGGAAGAAATGCCAGCATTTTCACTGAGTTTACCAAAAAGGAGAGTAAGGGATCAAATATTAGAAGGGAGGGAGAATTTTACTTCTCAATTTATATATCCTTTGAAACTATTTTACACATTTCTACTATAGACACTTGTTAATTTCTTTTTAAGGTTTTCCTTGAAAGAGAAAACATGAGCGAGGGAGAGGAGCAGAGGAAGAGGGAGAAGCAGACTACCTGCCCAGCAGGAAGCCCTACACTGGGCTAGATCCAAGGACCCTGAGGTCACGACCTGAGCAGAAGGCAGATGCTAGATCCAAGGACCCTGAGATCATGACCTGAGCAGAAGGCAGAAGCTGCTGTCAGAGGGCTGCAGGTGGCCTTGGGCCTTGTCTTCCTTCCAGCTTCCTCCCCCAGGAGCCCATCTAGGGCTTAGCCCTGCTCCCAGGGTGCCTGCCTCCACAGCAGCCCCTTGTGGCAGCTGGGTAGGGAGGAGCTGAGTCAGCCCGTGCCCCACACAGCGGGGCTAGGGATCAAGCCCAAAGCCTGGGTGGCAAGAGCCACCCAGGTGCCCCTGCACTTGTTAATTTTCTAATAAAGTTGCCAGAAAGAAATCTTAATTAATTAATTAATTAATTAATGCAAATATAAACAGAAACAAGATACAGCTATTTTGATTACTTGTGTCCTGGTGATTCAGTGATGCATCAGAACTATGGCTGCATCTCATTTGTGAAAACGTACCTTCTCTTTGTTTATCCATGTTTAGAATTCCCTCAGAAGGAACTATTGGGAGGGTCAAGAGGCTGTGGTTGAAAGAATTCCTCCTGCAACCCAACACATACAGCTGTTATGGTCTGAGAGCATTGTGACAATAGGATGATAAGATATTTTCTAGGGGCTACATTCCCTGCCCCCCTCCCTCGTACCTAAACGTAAATATATAAGTAGTTAACATTCACGGACTACATGGAGAAATAATGTGTGTCATGTCAGAGAAATGAATTTTTGAGAATCAGGTGTGTTGTCTAGCTTCTTTCTCCTTCTTTTGGCTGGATGTAGATAAAATGAGATTTGAGGAAGATAGGAAAGCTGCAAACTTGGAGCCAGGGTCTCTCAGTTACTCGTATGGAGCAGTGGTGCATTAAATATCACTTAAGAATTCCTCGGGATTTCAGAGGTCCCTTCAGGAGGCTTGTAACACAAAACTGAAAAAGCTTTCATAATAACACTGGAAAAAATAAATGATATTAGTAAATGTGGCTTTTTGATGTTATAGAAGAAAGGAAGTTAACATTTGGGACAACTGCGTCACTCAGCAAATCAAAAACTTCCAAATAATTCCACACATGAGGTAACAAATCATCCACGGATAAAAGAGCTATTCAAAGTACAAGGCACACAATTGGATTTTAATATAAAAGAGTATGAAACTTCATTGATTTGGTCCAGATTCCACATCACAACTAACCTTTAAAAAACTACCACTTGTCAAGTCTGGGTATAGTATCAAAGAATATTCACTATGGTTTGAAATATTTAAAAATATCTGAAAAGGCTATGAGACTCCTTTTCCCTTTGTGTAGTACATTGTGAGACTATATTTTCAAAAATATATTACAACAAAAACAATGTCACAAGAGATTAAATGGAGAAACAGACATGAAGACTATTTGTAATCTATTACCCCAGATATTAAAGAGATTCACAAAATAACATCACACTTCTCATAAAATTTTTGTTTGGGAAAATATAATCATTTTTCATAAAAATATATTATTGATATTAACATGTAATAACTTTATTATTATTTTAAATGAATTGATACATATTATTTGCTCAGTTTCAATTTTTAAATCTATTAATATTGATAGATATAATATGTGTAAACAAAAGCTGCTTTGAATCTTCATTAATATTTAAGAGTGTAAACAGGTCTTGAGATAAAACATTTTGAGAACCACCGTTATGGAAGAAATCTACCTGTTTATTAAGAACTGTTATGATACAAGGAATAAACTCTTGAGTTTGAGACATTATGTATATTTTGTCTACACGTTAGATCACTGAACTATATTCTGACTAATGTAAACTCCTGGGATCTGTACCCCAAGCCCAAGAGTGAGATATCATACCTTTGGGTCATCTTTTCTGTAGCACTTACTTGACACAGATTTGAGTATCTTCAACTCTACCATTAAGGAGAGTAGTTTGGCGGGTGCCAAATAATAAAGAAAAAGTAAATAAAGTAAATAATAAAGAAAAATGAAATAGAAAATGTTTTGAAAACCTTAAAAGTGTTAGTTGCTTGTATTCTGCAGGGACAAAAAATAATTTAATTTCTACTTAACACTGGTCAGGAATCTTCATCTGTAAATATTATTTTTAAGCCAGGCTTACGTATTTGCATACATTAACATTTACATTATTCAATTCTAAGCTTCTCAGTGCTTTAGAATGAACACACACATTTTGTGCTTATCACCTCCCTGTAAGGCAAGGAAGGTATGTCTTCTATGTCCTCAGTCACATTAACTGAATTGATCACTTTATTTACAGTAGTAAACCCTGCTACCAGAAGAGTGTACTTGAATTGAGAGGCATCTTAGATTGTAGATAGTTTTTAGGAAAAGACACTTTTATTTTTTTTCTCCTTGTCAGACTTATGATTGAGGTTATATAGTTACCTAATTCTTTTTGCATTCATATAAAAGTGCATGACACATGCTCTACTGTGCTTCTATATCCAATCAATACATGTTTTTAAGGACTGTTGACTCTGGGAGGGAGAAAGTACAGTTGATATTGTTTCTATGTTTGATGCATGCTTCCTCTCCAAGTGGAAAAAGGAAAAATTAATTTACGGACAATTTGTATTTTATTCATGTTCTGACTTTTTTCTACCAGTTGTAACTGAAATCAGCAGACAGACACCTAGCCCAATTGAAACGAAAATGGGCTGAAACCCTGCTATGGTTGATGGGCCAGCCCCATGCTGGTATAGTTTTGTATAATGTACACATGGCTTGGAAGATTTATCTTGAGGATAGTCTCTGATAGGTCTTCTCGGGTCTGCTCAAGCTCTGCAGTATTGAGGTAGTTAATGTGATTCTCTGTCAGAAGCTCATGGCTAACGGCAGAGAATGGAAAGCAGGGCACTTCTGGGGTACTATGGGGTTGTCCCCTCCTCACCTATATGCCACATATAGAATAAGCAGAAGAAAACAATGCCCTAATGTCTATCAAAGGGCCTAAAACATAATATTTAATGCAATGTCCCAAGGAGAGCAACATTTAGTTCCTATTACAAATTTCAGACTTCTTTGTATAAATTCATGTTGCCAACTTCAGTTTATTCGGAGTGATAACCTATTGATGAATATTTGTTATCCTAAACTATGATGAAAGAGAGTGGGCAACAAAATGATGTAGAATCTGTTGCTCGTGACATTAAAAAGTAAATGGCTTTCTGTCATTTACTAGAATTATTCTAAATGGCTTAGACAATTTATAGTTCATTTGTTCTCACAACAGTGAATGAGGTAAATATGGTTTTTCTCCTCATTTTGTAGATGAGGAAAGAAGTCTGTCAGTTAGCAATGGGCCTGATCTCCTTCACTTGATTCTGCTGTTCCTCTGATAGTATCATCATTCAGCTAGTCCCTCAAGCCAGAAACTGAGGACTCCATTAGGACTTCTCCCCAAATTCCCTTTCCCTTCTCGGCCTTAAGTGATATAAATTATGCCCCCCCACTATCATTACTAGAAATAGTATCCATCCCCACGGTGACTGGTTGACGTAAATCATGACCTCTGACTGACCCACAGATAACCTTTCTCAAACCATTTTCTTTGCTGCCTGTCTGACTCTTCAATCCATTTTCAACCACTGGCAACAGAATGATCTTTCTAAAAGGGCAAATTGTATAAGGTCATTTACCTGCTTGAAACACTTCAGTGGCTCCCTGTTAGCTATAGAAAAAAATCAAACTCCCCAGTGTAGTATACAAGGCCCTCCACAACTTGACCTCGGCTATCTCTACTTTTATCCCTCCCCATCCTCCCTCACTTCCTGTAGCCCCTCATCCTTTTCTTCGTCTCATGCAGGATCTGATGGGCATGCTCTTGCCTCCACACACATGGCGTTCCCTCTGCCTGCAGGACCCTTCAATCCCTACTTTTCTTGGCAAAACTCTATTTAACTACACACTTGTCTCCAATGCCAGTGTCCAGGAGAGTGTTTCTGATCCTGTGCCTCGTTTCCACCCCTCTCCACCTCTATACTGCTTACAATAATATACTTCCCTCTCAGTTACTTTGTTTTCATCATTCTGTCTCCCATGCATGGGCTTAATGAGAAGCCTGAACCATTAGCTAGGGTGGCTTTAGATCTTGGCTTTTACCCTGACTACCCAAATGACCGTAAGTCAATTACTCTCTTTCTCTTGCTTCGTCTCCACATTAGTAAGAGAAGAATATTAATCATATTAACTTTATAAAGTTAATATAAATATGAAATGATTTCATAGGAGTAACATTCTAAGTTTGGGGCTCATATAGTGAAAGTGTTAATAAATATGAATTATCAGTATTAGCTATTTTCTGGGAATATAACAGAAGTACTTTTATCACAATGAGTTGTCTTCATCATACGTGCTTATATGTATTATGTATCTGTCTCCCAGACACTGAAACTAGAATTCATGAGATCATTAAATTTGGTGAACTTATTCACTGTTGTAATTTTGTCATCTAGCATGTCCTGGGCAATCAATATATGTTATTTGAATAAATTATATATATTTTTTAAAATGTAGTAGCCACCTAAAAAAGCTGACATGACCAGGAAACTGAGAAGTATCCAAGGAGGATGAAAGGCACATTCAAGTATTGTACTTTCTCTAGGTCATCTTGGCCAAGAACAAATGGTTCTATAGAAGACTAAATAAGATTATACTGATAATGAGATGCCACTTAGTAATCAAATTGTATACCTCTTTTATCAAAGTATAATCAATAGTCAGTATTAACCCAAAAAATTATTGAGATGAACAAGGGCTAATGTGTGAGGATTGTATCTGTTTGTGATACACAGTTGCTCACAATGGTTTGACTCTTTCACTCACTTTTAAAATTCCCTTTAACTTGATTTTAACTATTAGGTGTTGATGTTACTGAATGGCCAAGACTCATTAATTTCACTTTTGCTGACTATTTAAAAATAATACACCTGAAATTGCAAGAATAGAGCCCAAAGGAGATAATTACTGTAGAAAGTAACATCATAATGCCAAATACCTGGTCAAGTGAGACTTTTGTCACAGATGGAAAAGGCTGGATATCTGAATGTGCTTTCCTGTAGCCATCTAGAAGGTAGAAGAGGTCCTACTAGACACTTTGAAGGGTGGTTATGGGACAAAGCCATCAGCAGGACTGAGCATGTCAAGGAGATGGACAAAGTTCTTTGAAAATCCTTAGAGGAAAGTCCCTTTACCACTGAGAACCTCTCACAATTCCTTGAGGCTGTATATTGACTTGTTGAGAGGCTTCTTCCCTCTGATATGGTTCTGCACCAATGCAGCCAGTCTCTGTCTCAACCATGTATGATTGTAATCACTCTTAGATCTTTTCAAACATAAAGATTCCCAGGATCCTAGGCAGACTCGCTGAATCAGTATTTCCTAAAACTGTGAATTTGAAATGTTAACTCTCTAGAGCTAAAGTAATAATCAATCCTTGTTTTCCTAGGTCAGTATTGATCTTCACTTGTTATTCTACTGTACTTCACTCTAAAAATGTCACTGTTGGGATAAATTATATGTTCATCCCATCTATAGGTAGTTTTGTTGAAAAGCCAAGGGCAGGGTTTCCTCTCAATTGCCTTTTCTCATATTTATGCTCTATATTTATAGAGCTCTTGCTAAAAACTTATACACACACACATACACACATGGGTATATGTGTGTGTACATACATGTGTATATACACACATATACTTTTTAGACTTACATTTCACAGTAGAGCAATGATAAGCAAGGATTGATGTCTTGGGTCCTCAATCTTCTGTAAAATGAGGTTTTGGCCTAATTAAAGTTTTCTTCAATCACTGTGTTTCTTGCAGAGTGTAGGATAGGACTCCCTTGCCCTTTGCATGAAATTGAATGTATGAACTGATCTGCTTCAGAATGTTTAGCACTTTCTCCTCATCATTTAAACAAAGCATCAGACCCAAAGTCAAGGGAATAGTATATCAGTGTCTGGCTGATTACCTCTCAGCCTGTTTACCCACTGGTCTGTGTTCAGTGATGACAAGCATTAGATGAAGCTTGAAATGACAAAATGAACCACGCAAAAACCAAAGTGTTTCAGTAAAAAAGTCCTAGTCTAACACTGGTAGATAGCTCCATGGTTTCAAAATGGGATTCTTCAGACATACAAAGCACCAACAACTAAATCTATATAGGCTGATGACTTAATCTATTATAAATCAGAATAATAATTATTTTCCTCTTTAAAGATAGGGTAATTGGTTTAGAAAATTTAAGACCTCAGAAGAAAGTCATCATACACTGTGCTTTGTTTATCTCTGCACCTCTACCCCAAGCCCAGTCTGAGTGAGACCTAACTGGTGGTTAGTATATACTTAGATGAGTTAAATTGAATAAATTAATAAACAAATAAAAATAGTACTACACTGGGTCAGTAATTCTCAGTCAGAGGCAATTTTGCCTCCAGGGAACATTGGTAATATCTGGAGCATTTTTGGCTGTCACAATCGAGGGGAGGCATGACTACCCTCTGGTGAGTGGAGTTCTGGGATGCTTTTAAATATCCCACAAGGCACAGAACAGTCCATGCTGCACAACAATTTCCAGCCCAAGATGTCAATAGTACCGAGGTTGAGAGATACCATTCTAGGTCAGTACTCTAGACTTATATTTCTTCCAATTTTTAATTTGATCAGTTTTATAAACTTATTTTACTGATGCAAAAAAAATAAAATTGTTTACTTTATTATTAGTATGGGATAAAGATCAATTTAATTGATTTGGCCATTAGGACAGCAACCATTTATACCCTACCAACCTCCCTTTACTTCCTATTATTACTCTTCAGCTAGAACCATTTATAGTGGAGTGATTCTCTGTAGCATACTCACTTGAAGGACTTTTTTAAAAAACTGATTTGTTTTTATTTTATTTTATTTATTTGAGAGAGAGAGAGAGAACATGAGCTGGGGGAAGGGCAGAGGAAGAGGGTGAAGTAGACTCCCCACTGAGCAGGGAACCTGATTTGGGGCTGGATCCCAGAACCCTGGGTTTATGATATGAGCAAAGTCAGATGCTTAACGGCCTAAGCCAACCAAGCACCCTTGGAGAGCTTGTTAAAACACAGAATATTTTTTTAGTCTCTCCCCCAGAAATTTTGATTTCACAAGTCTGTGGTGGGACCTAAGATTGTACTTCTAACAAGTCTCTTGGTTGTGCTGATGCTGCTGATGTAGGTACCATGCTTTAAAAAATATTGATCTATAGGGGCGCCTGGGTGGCTCAGTGGGTTAAGCCTCTGCCTGCTTCCCCCTCTCTGTCTGCCTGCCTCTCTGCCCACTTGTGATCTCTGTCTGTCAAATAAATAAATAAGATCTTTAAAAAAATATATTGATCTATAGGAACACAATCCACCTTTTTGCAAATTGCCAAAATTACTATGCTCCTCTCTCTCTCTCTCTCTCCCAGGTTAGTGTTAATGAAGACTGTCTGCTTTTGCTTATAAATACAATAAATCTTCATTTTTAATAGGTTCCATATTCTCAAATTTGTCTATTTGCTAAAATTTCTTTATAATCCCCAAATCAATACTCACAGTGCTTATATGGCCCTTCATGCACGTGCACAGAGGTGTAAAATATTTGAGTCACTCAGTGCACACGTTCAGAGCTGAGGTTGAATGGAAATGCTCTGCCTCTTGTTTCAGGTCTAATGCTGAAAACAAGTGCCCTTTTTGTAGTCTATTCAGTGCCATGTTTTCTGTATCTGTGTGCTTTTGTTGATTTTTTTTTTTTCTGTTCAAAACGGCCCCCAAACATAGAGCTAAAATGCTGACTGATGTTCCTAAACACAAGAAGGCAATGATATTCCTTATGAAGAAAACTTGTGTCTATAATCTTCCCTCAGGCATGAGTTATAGTGCTGTGCTCCATGAGTTCAATGATAGTGAATTATACATATCTTTTATTTAAATAAAAGCACACATAAAACAGGTCATATATTGATGGGTTGGTGAAAATGTTGTGACCAGAAGTTCACAGGAACCTGTCCCTATTTTTCCTGTAGGAGCAATGATTCAATATTCACTAACTCAGTATTTACAGCAACTATATAGAAAATAACTACACTTACTACCAAGAAATGACTATAAATAAATATTACTCACCCATCTGCTCCACTTCTCCCAACTTCCCAGTCCATGTAGAGCTTTCTTTCTAAGCATTCAAATGGCTCCTTCTATATGCAAGATACTTTAAGCAATAAAAAATTCTGTTGCAACAATACAGTGTTACTTTGTAATGTCCCACTGGGTTGCTGGGTACTTAGTGGGTGTTTACTAAATATTACTAAATAAATTGATTCAAGTGCAAACATGTTGTCTCTGTGGACATTGCAATGCTAACATGGATTAGATTAGTTTGTTTATTCCCTGGAACCTCACAACCTCAGAGGAAAGACACTCCCTCCCAAGTCAATGTTATGAAAAGATAAGTGACAGAACGATTTTCTTTTCTGAAGGTCAAGTCCATTACATCCCCTTTTTTCTGTGTGTGTGACTATGTGTGTGTATTTGTCTATGGGTTTGAACCAATTTTTATGGTTCAACTGAATTAAGTGATTTTGAACCAGTGAACCTAAGAAAGAAAATAAAAGCCCACTTATTGGCTTGTCGGAAAAAGGGAAAAAAATTTGACATGACACTAATGGTTGAACTGTGCATTGATTTCAATTCCCTATCCATTTCTAGATTCTGGATTCTGTTGGCTATTCACTTTTGGTCCCAGAATAGAAAACTCTTATAGGTGAATATTGCTTATGGAAGAGGTCATGGTAATGGATATTCCTGGACCATGGACATGCTGTGTGTAGGTCCCTATCTTTCACCCCATGATGACATTTGAAGACTTAGGTTATGTTGATAACATCAGCCTGAAAGGATGGATTTTAAGGCCAACTGCTGTAGACCTGGTAAATCTCCCAAAACTCTGAAAATGTGTAACATTCTTTCATCTTTGGCACCAATGCAAAGTGATTTTTTGTTTGTTTTTTTCTAGTCCTTTCCTTCAAAAGCCCTTGTACCTAAAGCCCAGAAGTGAATTGGTGTGGGGGGGGGGGCGGTGGAAGGGGGTAACTTTCATTAGCTTTTTCCTACCTAAGGACCGAAGCGAGGGATTTTGATGAATTTTTCTTGCTCAAGATAAACAGACTGAACATTTGAAACAAATAAACATGGATACTTTTTGAGCACAGACCAGTCAGAACTGAAGCCAACCATAGAGTGAGAGGAATCCCAGTGTTGTGCTAAGTGTGAAATTATACTTGTTGGGTTTTTAGGAGAATGGGAAAAAGTCATCTCAGAACACAAGCCAGGACAGTGGCACAGCACTGAGGGAGCTTGGGACAGTGCTATTTACTAACTGTTTGGAAGTATTTCAATATTCTGACAATTAGGCTGAAGCAAACAGCTATGAAGACAAGTTTACTGAATCAGAACATTATTCTGTCTGAGAAGTAATAACCAGTAAAAGCCTGAATTTTTTTTTTTTTAAATGCCCTCTGAACACTAGACTTGGCTTCTGTCTTTTCCAAAGGGAGAAATTAGTAGGTGAGATTCTCTTACTGAAAGAAACCTACATCATATTTTCTATCCCAACCCCAAGGTTAGATATTCATGAAGAGAACTTTAAGAAAATAATTAACTACAGAATAGATTAGAAAGGGCCCAGTGTTGTAATTTGCAGGACACATGAACATATTAGATTCATATAAGGGGCATTTTATCTCACTTTGCCCAGAAGATGGTAACATGCTTTTTCTCTGTTTCAGAGCCTGTGAACTGGTGGGAGGGATTGCATCAATGGGACTGAGGGAGTAGAAGAAAGCAAGAAAGCTCAAAATCCAGAATTTAGATCTGTAGAGTAAGGAAGGGGCTGGTTGGAACCTGGGTCTGTTGGAGACTAGGAAGCCAGGGAAAGCCATTATAAACACTATGAAGAACGAGTTAGTAAAAGAGAAAGAGACATCTGAAATATATGTTAAAAGACCAAACTTCTAGGACTGCTAGGGCATTTTGATAGAAAATTCTTTTTAGTTGATATATTTGAAAGAAATTTTTGCTTTCTGGCCCTGGTTTCCATGAGATGAATGACTATATTCCAATAACCCAGTATTGTGCTCTGCACAGGTGTAGATGATCAATAAATACACATTGAGTGATTAAAGACTTAATAGCCAGAAAAAAAAAATCAGAACTTGAATGTTTACTGAGTACTTAATACCAGTTAAAGCTGTAAGCAGAAGCAGACTGCAGACGGTTGATATTCTGAAAATTATTCTTGTCACAAACAGACCCTGTCAGCTGATGATGTGATGTTTATATGTGTGGGCAAAAGGGGTTAGCAGGTATATGTAATCATTCTGTCCCTTTGACCTTTTGTTTTCTTAATCTGTCAATGGCAATTTGGCATGATGTGACCTTTTGAAGTCCAGGACTGTGCCTGTCTTGTTCACCAGGGCCTGACACAGAGTAGCTACTCAATAAATATTTGTTCAGTGAATGAGAAGCCTTTTAACAGTTGGGAGCATATACCTCTGCAGAGCAATAGACTCTGAACCCATTCTGAAATCACTTCCACTTTCTTGTCTCTTCAGATCCAAAAAGAGTCAGAACACACAGAGCAAACTCTCCATCAAGTAAAAATCCCCCTATGACTATAGAGTCTAAGGTTAAATATAATTTTTTCAAGTTGTCTTCTAGGATTCAGAGTTCTTAGCTTCAACTCAGTGTTCTCAGAGGAAGCTCAAAGAGCATGGAAAACATGTGAAAACACTGAGTCTATTTATACATTACTTTTGGTGCTGCAGAGAACATGGCCAAAACTTGAACTTCTTGTGATCTTATGAACCCTCTACCTTCTTATCGCTGACCCTGCCGTCCTTTCCTCTACCTCAGTCAGAGAGTGGATTTCACGGATTCTATTGGTTACTAATCTCTATTTAGCAATCCAGCCCCACATCAGGCTCTCTGCTTAGCAGGGAACCTGTTTCCTCCTCTCTCTCTGCCTGCCTTTCTGCCTGCTTGTGACTTCTGTCTGTTAAATAAATAAAAAATCTTTAAAAAAATTTCCAAAAAAATAAAAAAAAATTAAAGTGTTTATCTTGTATTTATTGCAATACTAGGAAGGTGCAATCTTTTCCATGTTTTGTGATCCAGATATATTTCCTCTTTCATGAATTATCTGTTTATGTCCTTTGCTCATTTATCTTTTAAAGTTTTGATGGTTTAAATATTGGATTTTATGTGCTTTTTAAAAAAATTTAATTTAATTTAACTTTTTTAGTGTTCCAGAATTCATTGTTTATGTACCAGTGCACCAGTGCTCCATGTGATATGTGCCCTCCATAATACCCACCACCAGGCTCACCTCACCCCCCATGCCTCCCTCCAAAACCCTCAGTTTGTTTCTCAGAGCCCACAGTCTTTCATGGTTTGTCTCCCCCTCCAATTTCCCCCAACACATTTGAAGAAACAAGAAAGTGGAACTCAGTCCATCTCTCAATGCCCTCCATGTTATTCCTTATGCTCCACAAGCAAGTGAAACCATATGATAGTTGATTCTCTCTGCTTGACTTTTTTTTCTTTTTTTGTCTTTCCTTTTTCCTAAATTAAAAGTACTTTAAAAACTCGAAAATGTACTTTAGTATCTTTTTAATTTCTGATTATTTTTTAAATAATTAGGCTTCTTTCAGAGCAACTAAATTCTTAAAATGATAGTTCATATACAGACTATAAGCTTTGGGAGGTCCCTTTTCTTTTATTTTAACATAGTAGTCAGCACCTAATATAATGCTGCATACATAGTAGATATTCAATATGTATTTGCTAAATTGACAAAGGAATGATCTTTGTGATGCTTTTGATTTCCTCCATTACTTCTTAGCTATAGACACTGAAGAATAAACTGGACCAGAAATGACCCTTAAAAGATTTTGAAATCATAAGCAAAGCAGAGA
Source organism: Lontra canadensis (assembly GCF_010015895.1). Classification (NCBI taxonomy): domain Eukaryota; kingdom Metazoa; phylum Chordata; class Mammalia; order Carnivora; family Mustelidae; genus Lontra; species Lontra canadensis. The sequence continues at coordinate 18,955,393 of NW_022631017.1, forward strand.
TTGATTTTTCAGTTTTTCATTTTTGCCTGAAAGATTAGGCAAGGACTTTTCCAGCAGAGGGCACAGTGAGAAATAGTTCATTTGCCCTGAGCTAGAGAGTTTATGACTTTGCTTGACTGCAGCAGTCACCATTGGAAAAGCTGTCAAAGCATGCTCCCTATAGTTGGTTATTTCAAGGCTTTGTTCCAATCACATAGAAAAAATATATTTATGATAGAAGAGAATACAATTCTTCCTTCTATTGATTTTTGAAGGGTAGAACAATTTAAAAGATGCTGCATTTGACAGAAATACCAGAAATTTAGCAGAATTTTAAAATTATTCAATAAAATCCTGGAGGTCTTGTCTCATGCAAAATAGATTCTCTGGTTTACAGTTAGTCATCTAGCTTGGTCACTGCACTCCTAGTCATTCTTTATTTCTTCCTTCTCTAAAAGGTTTGATTTGTGTCCTTTTGCTTTTGGACCTTGCTTTCTGTCAGATTGTCAATAAGTAAATAAAACCAGGGAGTTGGAAACAGCTGTGGCTTACTAGAACATCACTGGGGATAAAAGTAATGAAATTCAAGTTTAGTTTGACTCATTTGAACAATAGGAAAACCTTAAGTTCAGGTATGTGAAATTTAACTTATACCTATAAATTAACATATACTTATTAGCATCATTGTTACATAATGATCCAATACATGGGATGCAACTGTGAACTGATGAGAATAATTCTTCGTGATACTTATAGAATATGTTTTTTATGGAAATAGCTCAAGTAATATCTCTTAAGTGGTATTTATATTTTGATAAGACAAGTAATCTCTCTTAAGTGATATTTATATTTTGACAAGACTTGGAATCAGAAGACCTGGTTTCTAACCTTTGCTGTACCATTTTCTGGTTTTATAATACAGACAAGTCATTTTCTTTTATAAAGTTATAGATTCTTTTATAAAATTAGGACAAAAATAACACTCACAGGGCACCTGGGTGGCTCAGTGGATTAAGCCTCTGCCTTCAGCTCAGGTCATGATCTCAGGGTCCTGGGATCAAGCCCTGCATCGGACTCTCTGCTCAGCAGGGAGCCTGCTTCCCCCTCTCTCTCTGCCTGCCTCTCTGCCTACTTGTGATCTCTCTGTGTCAAATAAGTAAAATCTTTAAAAAAAAAAACACTCAAAGCACTGCTGGAATTTCAAATATGAAACTGAGTGGTGGTTGAAAAGAATTGTACTGCTATAAATAATTAAAAGAATGAATCATGGGCACCTGGGTGGCTCAGTGGGTTAAGCCTCTGCCTTTTGCTCAGGGTCCTGGGATCGAGCCCCACCTCAGGCTCTCTGCTCAGTAGGGAGTCTGCTTCTCCCCCCCCACCCCTGCCTCTGTGCCTACTTGTGATCTCTCTCTGTCAAATAAATAAATAAAATCTTAAAAAAAAAAAAAAGACTGAATCATAATGAAATGCTACATACTGGTAGAGACTGGTAAGAAGAGACTGGTCTCCAAATCCCCCTGCAAACACTACAGACCCAGAAAAACAGCTCCTGTAAGCTCAACCCTGGAGGCCAGTGTCAGCCACTTATGCATAAGAGCTCTACAAATATAGTTGTACAACAACAATTGGGACCATGTTTTATGTGCTCATATATGCTACTCAATGGGAATTTTGTGTATGATTTCATTTAATCTTCATCTACTCCGAAAGAGTAGATCTTATTTCTCCACCTATAAATAAGAAAATGAATGCCAAAAGAGATAAAGTGAGCTGGTTAAGGTTAAGCCATTTTTAGGCAGCAGAGGGAGAAATGAAGTCCAGGCTTGTTAGGTCTGAAGTCTATGATGGTACCTCATACAACCTGGGCCTAAGCATCAGAGTGGGCCTACAAGACCTAGATATCATGTTCTGAGCCTAATGCTTATATGACCTAATATTTTAAGAGCTATATATTTAATGTCCAAGTTTCTTCTTTATTTTTGTTTTAATATAATGGTTCATTATTCGGTACAAATGACATTGGAAAAACAATATGGAGAAATTGGGCTCTATGAGGTCATCTCTAAGATGGCTTGTTTTATGTCTCTCCAGCTTTTGTAGTACTAGAATTCTGGTAAGGAAATATTAATACTCACACTTTCTCTATCATCTTTCTTCCCTTTCTTCCTTGGTTTCCTTTAGCAGTATTATATTAGATGGTCAAAAAGAAAAAAAGTAAATCATCACCTGCTAATAATAAATGCTGCCCGTATTAGTCAGAATTCTTCTGAGAAAGATAACCAACAGAGATACATGTTTATGTATTCATCCGTAGCAATAACTGTAACTGTCTATCTATAGATTTATTATAAGAAATTGCCTCATATATTATGGGGTCTGAAGTTCCAAGATCTGTAGTTAGCTAATTAGAGACCCGAGAGAGCTGATGTGTAGTCCCAGTTTGAGTCCAGAAACCTGGGACCTAGGAAAGCTTACAGTATAAGTTTCAGTCCAAAGTCCAAGGCTCAAGACCCAAGAAGAGTCAGTATTTTCCTCTGAGTCCAAAAGCCAGAAAACACCAAAAGGGCTCTATCTCAACCAGTTGGGCGAGAGGAGTTCCCTCTAAATCAACCTTTTGGTTTAGTTCAGGTCTTCAATTGATCTGATGAGGCCCACCCACAATAAGGAGGCAGGGCAATCTGCTTTACTTACTCTATTGATTCAAATGTTACTCTTACCCAGAAGCACCTTCATAGACACTTAGAATAATATTTGACCAAATGTCTCAATGCCTCATAGTCCAGTCAAGTTGGCATATAAAATTAACCATTGTGCCCCCAAAATATAGTACTTGATTGTTCAGAGAAGCTGTCTTTGGCCATGGCTTTGGAAGCATCAAGAAGAGTGACATTGTGGGGTTGAACTTCCTAAACATCAGTTTGATCTTTCCAACTTCTCTCTAGAAGGTCAGAGCAAGGTCTTTAAGTGAGCTAACTTAAAGATGATTTTTAACATCCTTTTGGTTTGTAAGTAAAAATAAAAACAATACTGGGGCACTTGGGTGGTGCAGTCAGTGGAGCATCTGACTCTAGGTTTTGGCTCAAGTCTGATCTCAGGGTCCTGAAATTGATCCCCATGTTGGGCTCCATGCTCAGCATGGAGTCTGCTTGTGTCTCTCTGTCTCCCTCCCCTCTGGCCCTCCACCCTCTATAAAATAAACAAAATAAATCTTTTTTTTTTTAAGATTTTATTTATTTATTTATTTGAGAGAGAGAAAGCGCATGAGAGTGGGATAAGGGGCAGAGGGAGAAGCAGACTCCCTGCTGAGCAGGGATCCCAATGTGGGGCTTGATCCTTGGACTCCAGAATCATGACCTGAGCCAAAGACAGATGCCTAACTCACTGAGTCACCCAGGTGCCTCATAAAATAAATCTTTAAATTTTTTAAAATAAAAATAGTACTAAACCATAAAATAAGTACATAGAAATTGAAAGAAATCTGTTCCTTCTCATGAAGATCATTTCCATACTTAAAATTTGAGGGTGCCCCCATTTTGTTGATGTCCTCAATATGCTTGGACTGTGTTTATTAGCTAATACTGCCCTCTGTTCCCATAGAATGAGCACATAGATCAAATTCAAGTCATAGGTGACTAAAGACAGAAATCTCTGTGAAATTCTGTCACTTGTCATTTGTTAAATTTTGTATTTTCATGAATAATCTTCCTCTGTTTAACAAATAGTGTATGCTGTATTTGTAGTTAAAAATTGATGTATCAGTAATTTATTTTTAATAAGTAACTAACAACATTAAAACCCACAAATTCAGGTGTGCTTGTGTGGCTCAGTCAGTTAAGTATTGAACTATTGAATTCAGCTCAGGTCATGAACTTGGGGTTGTGAGATCAAGCCATGGAGCCTGCTTAAGAGTCTCTCTCTCCTATTCCTTATGCCCCACACCTTGACTTGCTTACTCTCTCTCTCTAAAACAAAAACAAGGGATGCCTGGGTAGCTCAGTTGATTAGGCCACTACCATCAGCTCAGGTCTTTTAAGTCCCATATCGGGCTTCTCCTTACTTTGTGGGGAGCCTGCTTCTCCCTCTTCCTCTGCCTCTCCTCTGCTTGTGCTCTCTCTCCCTTTCTCTCTGTCAAATAAATAAATACAATCTTTTTTAAAAAGCTTAAAAATTAAAAAACAAACAAACAGGGGCGCCTGGGTGGCTCAGTGGGTTGGGGCCTCTGCTTTCAGCTCAGGTCACGATCCCAGCGTCCTGGAATCGAGCCCTGCATCGGGCTCTTTGCTCGGCAGGGAGCCTGCTTCCTCCTCTCTACCTCTCTCTGTCTGCCTCTCTGCCTACTTGTAATCTCTGACTGTCAAATAAATAAATAAAATCTTTAAAAAAAATTTAAAAAAACAAACAAAAAAATCACAACAATACACACACACAAATTCACCTGATGTAGTAGTGCACACAAAATGTTTCATTCTAATGTTCCAAAAGAGAAAAAATGTTATTTTAATAAAATCATAGTGCTCATGGAATTTTCTAATACTAGCTACTTGGAAAGATAAATATCTTGGCCATAACTGATAGTTGATATGTGACTTGTAGGGATGTAGAATTCAATTCTCAAATCCTCAAGATAATCACCCCATTCTAGTACTAGATAAAGCAACATTAATGATTTTTTTTTTAATTTTAAGGTTTTATATTTAAGTAATCTCTACACACAACATAGGGCTCAAACTTAGAACCCTGAGTCGAGAGGGTGCATGTTGTATTGATTGAGCCAGCCAGGCTCCCCTGATTATTTTCTTGATTACTAAGTATGGATCCCTACAGAATTCATATGTTGAAATCTAATCCCCAATGTGATGATATTAGGGAGTGGGGCATTTGGATGGTGAGTAGCTCATGAGGGCAGAGACCTCATAAATGAGATTAGTGCCCTTTTGAAAGAGACCCCAGAGAACTCCCTTGACCCTTTCCATCACTTGAAGTCACAGAAAAATGTTAGCCACCTATGAACCAGTAAGTGAGACTTCAACAGGCACTGAATCTGTGAGAACCTTGATCTTGATTTTCTATCCTCTAAAACTGTTTGAAATAAATTTTTGTTGGTTATAAACCACTCAGGTTATGGTATTCTGTTAGATCAGCCCAGCCAACTGAGTTAATTGCTTTCATATGTAGAGTGATGCATGGAATGTTGAAGTATTTGAATCAATAGTTGTTGAGTTTATATCACAACACAATAGGTATAGTTACATTTTGTGCTGAGGGTATTATCATATGTTCTATAAAGACTTCTGCATAGTAAGTATGGGTCAGTCTTTTGAGGATATATTTAATGATTTATTCATTAGTGTATTCAACAGATATTTTGAGTGACTGCTATGTGCTAAGAGCTCTAGGCTCTTGAGCTATAGCAGTGAATAAAATGAAACAAAACCTCTGCCCTCAGGAACCCATGTTTTAGTGTAACTGTTATGGTATTTGGTCTTCCCCAAATACTCCCGTTTCAGACAAGGTAGTATTGTTTGTGCTCTAGAACTTTACATTATTTTTTTTCCAGTTTTGAGAAATTGACATACATCACTATATGAATTTAAGGTATGTGGCATGATGGTTTGACTTATATATATTGTGAAATGATTACCACAATAGGTTCAAATAACATCCATCTTCTTATATAGATACATTAAAAAGAAAAGAGAAGAAAAAAGGAAAAACAAATTCTTCTGATGACAACTCTTAGGATTTATTCTCTTAGCAACTTTCCTGTATATCCTGCTGCAGTGCTGGTATTGTCATCATGCTGTCCACTGCGTTCCTACTATTTATTTACCTTATAAGTTTATACTTTTTGACCACCTTCCTCCAATTTCCCCTTCCCCTGCCTTTGGTAACCAAAAGTCTGATCTTTTTTAAATGGTTTTTTTGTTTTGTTTTGCTTTGTTGTTTGATCGTTTTAGATCCCACATATAAGTAACATCATATAGTATTTGTCCTTTTCTGTAGGAGTTATTTCACTTAGCATAATGTCTTTAAGGTCCACACGTATTGTTGCAAATGGTAGGATTTCTTAATTTTTTATGTTTTAGTCATATTCCATTGTGTGTGTATATGTACACACACACACATAAATATATATAAATAAATAATTCGTGATATATATATGATATATCTTATATATATCTTATATATATCTAATATATATATATCATATATATATCTTATATATATCTAATATATATATATCACGAATTATTTATTTATATATATTTGTGTGTGTGTGTGTGTATGTGTGTGTGTGTGTGTATATATATATATATATATATATATATATCAGGAATTATTTATCCATTCATCCATTGATGGACACTTAGGTGGTTTTCATGTCTTGGATATTGTAAATGATGCTTCTATGAATATGGGGATGCTAATATCTTATTGTGTTAGTGTTTCATTTCTTTTGGATATATTCTCAGAAGTGGAACTTCTGGATCATATAGTAGTTTTATTTTTAATTCTCTGAGGATCCTCAATACTGTTTTCCATAGTGGCTGCACCAATTTACAATTCCATAAATAGTGCACAACAGTTACCTTTTCTCTACATTTGGGCCAACATTTTTATCTCTTGTCATTTTGGTAAAGTCCACTCTTTTTTTATTTTATTTTATTTTATTTTATTTTATTTTATTTTATTTATTTATTTGACACAAAGAGTTGTAGAGAACAAGCACAAGCACAGGGAGTGGCAGGCCAAGGGACAAACAGGCTCCCTGTTGAGCAAGGAGCCTGATGCGGGGCTCCAACCCAGGACCCTAGGATCAGGACTTGAGCCAATATGTTATATACTATTAGGCTAACTGCTGAAATGGGGAAAATAATGGAAAATTCAAGTTGTACACATTTCAAATTTTTTCTCATAAAAATTTTTTCATTGAGCCATGTAACAAGTATGTCAAGTGGACTGCTGTTTTCATCCCCCTTTCAAACCAGAATGCTTGGCTCAAGAAGATTAATGAATTGTCAAAGCCAAAACTATTTAAGAGGTGGTGTCTGAATTTATATATATATATATATCTGATATATATATATATCACAAAATATTTATTTATATATATTTATATGTGTGTGTGTGTGTGTATCATGAATTATTTATCCATTCATCCACTGATGGACACTTAGGTGGTTTTCATGTCTTGGATATTGTAAATGATGCTTCTATGAATATGGGGATGCTAATATCTTATTATGTTAGTGTTTCATTTCCTTTGGATATATTCTCAGAAGTGGAACTTCTGGATCATATAGTAGTTTTATTTTTAATTCTCTGAGGATCCTCAATACTGTTTTCCATAGTGGCTGCACCAATTTACAATTCCACAATTGTGGAACTAACTGAGTCACTTATGTGCCCCTTAGTGATGGCCATTCTGTTAAGCATGAGGTGATACCTCATTGCGGTTTTAATTTTCATTTCCCTAATGACTAGTGATTTTTAGAAACTTTTCACAGACCTATTTGATTTTCATATGTCATCTTTGGAGAAATGTCTACTCACATTCTTTGCCTATTTTTTAATTGGGTTATTCAGGGGTTTTGTTTGTTTTGCTGTTGAGCCGTGTTATATATTTTTTAATATTAACTCCTGATGAGATATATAGTTTGCAAATATTTTCCCATTCTGTAGGTTTTAGTTTCACTTAGTTGGATTTTTTTTTCTGTTATACAGAAGCTTTTTAGTTTGATATAGTCCCACATGTTTATTTTTGATTTTGTTGCTTATGCTTGAGATGTCCTATCGAAAAATCATTACAAAGACCTACATCAAGGAACTTTATTCCTATGTTTTCTTACAGGAATTTTTTGGTTTCAGGTCTTACATTTTAAAGATTTTTTATTCATTTATTTGACAGAAAGAGAGACAGATCACACATAGGCAGAGAGGCAGGCAGAGAGTGAGGCTTCAATGGGAAGCAGGCTTCCCATTGAGCAGAGAGCCTGATGTGGGGCTTGATCCCAGGACCCTTAGACCATGACCTGAGCCGAAGGCAGAGGCTTAACTCACTGAGCCACCCAGGTGCCCCCAGGTCTTACATTTTAGTCTTTAATCCATTTTGAGTTCATTTTTTTCACTGGTGTAAGATTTGGGTCCAATGTCATTCTTTTGCATGTGAATACCCAATTATCACAGCATCAGTTTTTGAAAAACTGTCTTTTCTTATTGAGTATTCTTGGCTCCTTTATCAAATATTAGTTGATCACATATGCTTGAGTTTATTTCTGTGTTCTCAATTCTGTTTCATTGGTTTATTTCTCTGTTTTGATGACTATAGCTTTATAGTATAACTTGTAATCAGGTAGTGTAATGCCTCCTGCTTTGGTTTTCTTTCTCAATATTTCTTTATCTACTTGGGATCTTTTGTGATTCCATGTAAATTTTAAGTGTTTTTTTTTTCTACTTCTGTAAAAAGTCTCATTGGAATATTAATAGAGATTGCATTGAATCTATAGCTGGCTTTTGGTAGTATTGACATTTTAACAATATTAATTCTTCCAGTCCATGAACATGGAATACCTTTCCATTTATTTGTGTCTACCTTAATTTCTTTCCTTAATATCTTGTGGTATTCAGAGTAGAGATCCTTAATTAAATGTATCCCTAAGTATTTTTGTTCTGTTTTTATTGCTATTGTAAGTGGGATCAATTTCTTTATTTCTTCTTCAGAAAATTTGTTGTTCTGTGTGTATATACACTACTGATCTGTGTGTATATACAATTACAATTATAGTAATTATTGATTGGTAAGAACTTACTGATTTTTTTTTTATTCTTTGAATTTACTTAGTTCATTGATTTGATTTAAATCTTTTTTGGTTGTGTCTTTAAGATCTTCTATATATAAAGCCATGTCATGTGCAAATAAAGACAGTTTTACTTCTTCCTTTCCAATTCTAATATCCTTCCTTCCTTCCTTCCTTCCTTCCTTCCTTCCTTCCTTCCTTCCCTCCCTTCTCTTTCCCTCCCTCCATTCCCCCCCCTTTTCTCTTTATCCCTTCCTCTCTTTTTGCCTGATTGTTCTAGTACTATGTTGAATAAGAGTGGTGAGAGTGGGCACCCTTGTCTTAGAGGAAAAGCTTTCAACTTTTCACCATTGAATATGATATCAGCTGCAAGCTTGTTATATATGCCCTTTATTATGATGAGATATATTCCTTCTGTGCCTAATTTTTTAAGAGTTTTTATCATGAATAGATATTGAATTTTGTCAAATTTTTTTTCTGTGTCCATTGAGATGATAATATGATTCTTTTCTTTTATTCCATTAATGTGGTGTATCATACTGACTGATTTGAATATGCCTAACCTTCCTTGCATTCCAGGGATAGTCCCATTTGATCATGGTGAATGGAACTTTTAATGTGCTGCTGAATTCATTTTGCCAGTAATTTATTGAGAACTTTTGTGTCAATATTCATCAGGGATATTGGTCTATAGTTGGTTTTTTTTCTCTTTTTTTTTCTAATAGTGTCCTTTTCTTGGTTATCAGGGTAATGCTGACCTTGTAAAATGAGTTCGGGACTGTTCCTTCCTCTGAATTTTTGGAAAAGTTTGAGAAGGATTGGTGTTAATTCTTTCTTAAATATTTGGTAAAGTTTATCAGGGACGTCATGTGGCCCTAGGTTTGCGTTAATTGCGGACTTTTTGATTACTAATTGAATCTCCTTACTAGTAATTGATCTATTTAAATTTTCTTATTTCCTCTTGATTCAGTCTTGGTGAATTGTGTGTTTCTAAGAATTTTTCCATTTCTTTTACACTGTCCAGTTTGTTGAGATTTAGTTGTTCATAGTAACCTCTTATGATTCTGTGAAGTTCTGTGGTATTCTTTGTAAAATCTCCTTTCTTATTTATAATTTTGTTGATTTGGGTCCTTTCTCTTTTTCCCTTGTTTAGTGTAGCTAAGGGTTTGTTGATTTTGTTTGTCTTTTCAAAGAACAAATTCATAGTTTGGTTAATCTTTTTTGTTGTTTTTCTGATATCTATTTCATTTATTTCTGCTCAAATAGTGATTATAGAATTTCTTCTACTAACTTGGGCTCAGTCTGTTCTCTTCTTTTTCTAGCTCCATAAGGTGTATATTAAGGTTGTTTATTTAGCATCTTTCTTGTTTCTTAATGTAGGTGTTTATTGCTCTAAACCCTCTCTTAGAGCAGCTTTTGCTGAATTTCACAAGTTCTGGTATGCTATGTTTTCATTTCTATTTGTCTCAAGAAACTTTTTTTTAAATTTCTCCTTTAATTTCTTCTTCAATCCATTGGGTTGTTCAGGAATTTAATTTCCATATGTTCATGAATTTTCCAGTTTTCCTCTTATTATTGATTTCTAATTTTATGTCATTGTGGTCAGAGAACGTTCTTAGTATTATTTCAGTCTTCTTAAATTTACTACAACTTGTTTTGGTGTCTAACATATGGTCTGTTCTAGAAGATACTGTATGTGGGCTTGAGAAGAATGTGTACTCTGCTCTTATTGGGTAAAATGTTCTCTATATATGTCTGTTAGGTCCATTTAGTCTATAGTGTTGTATAAATACACTGTTTCCTTATTGATTTATGTTTAGATGATCAATTTATTGTTGAGAGTGGGATATTAAAGTCCCCAACTGTTATTGTATTACTGTTTATTATTCTTTTTAGCTCCATTAGTTTTTGATTTGTATATTTAAAGTTTTATATATATATATAATTTTTATATATATAAACATTTACAGTTTGTATGTTTCATTAATGTATTAATCCCTTTATTATATAGTATTATATAGACTTTAAAGTCTATTTTGTCTAAATATATCTACTCCTGCTGCTTGCTTGTTTGTTTATTTGTTTGCTTATTTGGTCACCATTTACTTGAAATGTTTTTTTCCATCCCTTTACTCTTAGTCTATGTGTATATTTAAGGCTAAAGTGAGTCTCTTGTAGGTGGTATATTGCATTTTTTATCCATTCAGACATTCTATGTCTTTTAATTGGAGAAGCTATTTTGTTTACTTTTAGAGTAATTATTGATTGAAGAACTTACTATTTCAATTTTGTGCCTTGTTTTCTGCTTATTTTGTAGACACATTGCTCCTTGTTTTTATCCTACTGTCTTTGTATTTTCCTGTCTTTTATTTTGTGTGTGTAATTACTACAGGTCCCTTTATGGTTATTATGAGGCTTACATAAAGTATCTTAAACTTATAACATCCAACTTTAAACTGATTAACTTCAATATAATTTGTAAATTTACACTTTTACTTTTCCTCTCACATTTTAGGTTATTTGTTACAATTTACTTTTTTTTATATTGTGTATCTAGGAACAGATTATTTTAGTTATGGTTATTTCTATAATGTTCATTTTCTTTAACATTTAAGTTAGAGTTGTAAGTGAATTAGGTACTAATATTACCTGATCATAGAATCTAGATCTAAATCATAGAATGTATATTTACCATTACCATTGAGATTTACAGTACCTTTTTGTCTTTCTATGATGTTAATTAGTGTTGTTTTACACTAATTTTTAAACTTTTGCACTCAAAGAACTACCTTTAGCATTTTTTGTAAGGCAAGTTTGGTGGTAACAAATTCCCTTAATTGGCTTTTTTTTTTTTTTTTTTTTTTTTTTGAGAGAGAGAGACCATGGGGTTGGGGGGGAAAGAAAGAGAAGCAGACTCTCTGCTGAGCAGGAAGACTGAAGCAGGACAATATCCCCAGACCCTGGGATCATGAACTGAGCCAAAGGCAGACACTTAACTGACTGAGCCACCCAGGTCCCCCTTTTGTTTTTGAGGGGAAGTATTTTTTCCTCCTTCATTTCTGAAGGACAACTTCATTTGTTACAGAATTCTTTGTCAATAGTTACTTTTTTGACTTTGTTATCCCATTCTCTCCTGGACTGAAGTTTCTGTTGAGAAATCTGCTAACAATATTATGGGGGTTCCCTTGTATGTAACCTCTCTTTTTTCTCTTCAGCTCTTAAAATTCTTTGTCCTTGAATAATTTATTTATTTTTATTTTATTAATTAGTCATTTATTATATGTCTTAATAGACCTCTGTTCAGATTCAGCCTGGCTAGGGAGTTCTTTGGACCCTCATGCATCTAGATGTCAGTTTCTCTGTCCAGAGATGTTTTCAGCCATTATTGCTTTAAATATACTTTTTGTTCCTTTCTCTTGAACTCCTCCTTCTGGAATTCCCATAATGCAAATATTGTTTCTTTTCATTGTGTTCTATAATCCTATAAGCATTTTTCACTCTTAATTTTTTTTTCTTTGTGCTCCTCTGACTAGCTATTTTCTAATGACCTATCCTCCAGTCATTGATTCTTCTATGTTTGAGTCTACTTATGAAACTCTCTAGTGAATTCTTCAGTTATTGTGTTTTTCAACTCTAGGTTTCTTTCTTTCTTTCTTTTTTAAATTGTATCTATTTCTTTGTTGACCTTCTCATTTTGGTTGTGCATTGCTTTCTTAATTTCATTTCATTGTCTCTGTGTGTTGTAATTCACTAAACTTCCTTAATTCTGAATTATTTCTGACAGTTCAAAGATCTCCATTTCTTTAGAATCAGTTATTGATGCTTTATTAGTTCCTTTGGTAGTGTCATATTTACTTGATTTTTCATGATCCTTGATTCCTTACATTGGTATCTGTACATTTCAGTAATCTGGGCTTCTCTTCCAGACTTTACAGATTTGTTTTGGCAGAGACAGTTTTTCACCAGTCACTTCTGTTTGGGTTTCTAGGTATGTCTGATGGTGAGGTACTTGAGCAGGTGGGGCCTGCTGTTGAGATTTATTTTTGAGTAAGGCAACTGTTCCAGCTCTGAGAACAGGGATGGGGGTGTGCCACCGCCTGAGAACAGTTGGATAGGAGTGCTGGCTTGGTTCCCTACCCAAGTGAGGCTGTGGGATTAGCTCCATGGTTGCCTAGTTTCTCTGGTCAAGCTTATTAGATAGTTGGCACTATAAACTATATTCAGTAGTCAATGGTGTTATGAGTTAGCTTCCCTGCCCTGGCAGGGGAGCAGGAGAGGACCCAGAGCCTATAAGCTTGTTATATGGGGACTTGAATTAGGCCAGAATGTGCACTGAATTTTCTGGTCAGGTGAAGCCACCGCTTTTACTCTGCAGACAAGGGAAGCCACAAGCTGTGCTCTTCATTCAAAATCACTCTGTGCAGAGCTGTTGAACGGACTATCCAGCTTTCCATGTGCTCTGGTTAGATTTCCTGGTCAGACAGGCCAAAGGTTGTTGTATTCAGTGATGAGCAGGGCTATGAATTAGATTCTATCCCTGAAAACAGCAGGAGAAACAGCTCTAAAGCCAATGAAGCCTTTGCTTGTTGTCTTCACTCAAGCACGACAACCCAAATTCTTCAATGAACAGAGCCACTAGTTTTGCTCTGAAAACTATTGGCTCTGCCCACCTACCCCTCTGCTTGATTGCTGCTGGGCTGCACAGCTTCCAGGAATTTTCTGCAGCCCTTCTGGTCAGATGGGGTGAGATGACATTCTCAAAAATGGATGTGTGTCAGCTCTCTTTGCTGGGTGAGAGGAGAAGGGGTCTACTCTCAACTTCCCATGTAGGCACTCTAGTTGGGAGGAGCTGGGAGCTCCCCTCATTGTTGGGATCAATCCCCCTGCTTTCTTATAGCATGGGAATTCTCCATACCTGGTACTGCCTTTGCTCTGCGGGCAATCAGCTCTGCCCACCACCTCCTAGTTCAAGTGCCACAGAGGGCTACACAGCCTCCAGGAGTTGTCAGCCCTCCACAGTGGGTGGGGCTGTGTTTCAGCATCATTCCTGGGTGTGGGCAAACCAGGCTCTAAGACAAGCAGAATTCCTCATCTGAGGATCTGAATCAGACCAATTTGTACACCACTGAGTTCTGATCAGAGAGTACCCCTGACTTGGTTCTGCAGATGAGCGAAGCTGCTGGTTGGCAATGCAGATATGAACTCAGTCTTCCAATTTATGTTGTTGCAAGTCCCTCTCTACTTCTCTGTAAAAAATTAGTGATTGAACCCTGCAGATTCTCCTCCAATAACCATGGTGTGAAATCAGAGTAGAAGGTCCCACAAAGTGACCCACAATGTTAGGGAGAACTGGTTCTTCTACCTGGCCTCTCTTTTCCCACTGGAGGAACCAGGGGCCTGGGGGAGACCTCTCCAAATGGTGCTGCACTGGCCTGGGGGGAGGACAGTGAAGTCAATGTGTAGATACTTCTCTTACCCTTCAAAAGCCATCTGCAATGAAGGGGGATGCGTAAACCTCCCTGTTGTGTTCTAGGATTCTCTCAGTGGTGTCTTGTTCTTGAATAGTTGTTTTTCCTATGAGGCAGAGTGAAATTGGGAATAACCTATGTCACAGTTTTGGTGATATCACTTCCAAACTTTATCTTCTGAAACACAGGAGGTTAGAGGTACTTTATCGCTTCAAAGAAAACAATGCATCTCTCACAATACTTTGTGAGATATGTCATATGCACCATGTAGGGCAAGAGCAACATTTAAAATAAATTGTGAATACTGGAATGGAATATAAGAAAGGGAAAGATAATATTAAGATATGAGTAATTTTTTTTGGAGCAGTGAAAATGGCTGGGGAATGAGAAAAGAACTGGAGAAAAATAATGCAATGAAATGCAGTGAGGTTTGGATAAGTTTTGTTATCTGGATTTGATGGAAGGATGTTGGCTGACTGGTAGAGAGATTTAAAGGGAATAGTTTTAACGAAATACAATAGTGAATCAGAAATGTGATTTCACTCATGTCATTTTGGCTTAATTAGAGGGCAGAAGGTTTAGAAACAGAGCCGCTGATAGGGAATGCATTTCAGTGATTCAGGCCAGAGATCATTAAGAATTTGTAGAGACAGAAAGGAAGAAATAACCGTTAGAGATGTTGTTGAATTAGAATTATCTGTGGGAGGAATAAGAGGAATCAAACATAACTTAGAAAGTTGTTCACCTCAGGGACATGATAGATGGTGGCATCTCCCACAATGATGGAAATGTTGCATAGAAAAAAGAGGAATTTAATTTTTTGCATCATTTAGGTTTCCTTACAGAGAAGTATTAGTTGTCATTAGAACATTGGAACTTCATGCTTTTTATAACTTGTAAAAATACTGAAATGCATTATAGAATAATTCCATTCCTTATCTAGAATAGGAGCAGTTGAGATATTCATAACAGTTGATACTTCGATCAGTACTAAAATAAGTATGGTCCCTTACATGTTATTCATGCCTCTGGGATAATTATATAACATATCCCTCAATATAATTCTATAAGACAATAAAAGGAACTATGATGATGGTTTTAACACTTATGACATAGCGTCCCTCCTTTGAGTTTGTTTGAAGGAATTGACTCAGGAACAGCTTGAATAAATTGCATTATAATTTAAATAATACAAATAAATATAATAATTTTTCAGCAACTTATGATAATTATTTAGTTCTTTTTAAGGTACTTTGTGGTAGAATTCAATCCAAACATACTTTACTGCTTACCAATAATAATGATGTCTAAGAGCAACAGTGATTAAAAAATGGCTTTTAACAATAGCTAAAAACTATTGAGCATTTACTGTGTACCTGTCACTGGGCTAAGTGCTTTATCTCATTTAATGATAGATACTATTATTGTCTCTGTTGTGTGGACTGATATACTTAGGCATAAACAGATTATTTTTGTGACTAAGTTGACATTAGAACCAAGTTTTGACCCCAAAGATTTGAGCCAATATGTTATATACTATTAGGCTAACTGCTGAAATGGGGAAAATAATGGAAAATTTGAGTTGTACACATTTCAAATTGTTTCTCATGGAAATTTTTTTCATTGAGCCATGTAACAAGTATGTCAAGTGGACTGCTGTTTTCATCCCCCTTTTAAACCAGAATGCTTGGCTCAAGAAGATTAATGAATTGTCAAACTCAAAAGTATTTAAGAGGTGGTGTCTGAATTTAAACACTCTTTGTTTTACTTTTTAATTTTAAATTATATTAGCTTTATTAGAAAAAGAAAGACCTGAACTTCTCAGGCCAGGTTGTTGGAATTTAATGTGTTGAAAAATTACCTTGGGAATTACTTTATAATGAAAATACTTGAATCCCAGAATCCCAAATTCCAGGTGATTCTAAGGAAAGTGGGTCCTCATTTAACTTTCAACAAAATATTTTTTCTTTTGTTTTGTATTTTATTTTATGTTATTTCATTTCATTGTTCTAGCATTCATTGTTTATGTACCACACCCAGTGCTCCATGCAATATGTGCCCTCCATAATACCCACCACCAGGCTCACCCAACCCCCCACCCACCACCCCTCCAAAACCCTCAGTTTCTTTCTCAGAGTCCACTGTCTCTCATGGTTTGTCTCCCCCCTCCCAATTTCCCCCAACTCACTTCTCCTCTCCATCTCCCAATGTCCTCTGTATTATTCCTTATGTTCTACAAGTGAGTGAAACCATATGATAATTGACTCTCTCTGCTTGACTTATTTCACTCAGCATAATCTCCTTCAGTCCCATCCATGTTGATACAAAAGTTGGATATTCATCATTTCTGATGGAGGCATAATACTCCATTGTATATATGAACTATATCTTCTTTATCCATTCATCCGTTGAAGGGCATCTTGGCTCTTTCCACAGTTTGGCAACTGTGGCCATCACTGCTATGAACATTGGGGTACAGATAGCCCTTCTTTTCACTACATCAGTATCTTTGGAGTAAATACCCAGTAGTACAATTGTAGGGTCATAGGGAAGCTCTATTTTTAATTTCTTAAGGAATCTCCCCACTGTTTTCCAAAGTGGCTGCACCAACTTGCATTCCCACCAACGATGTAAGAGGGTTCCCCTTTCTCCACATCCTCTCCAACACTTGCTGTTTACTGTCTTGTTAATTTTGGCCATTCTAACTGGTGTAAGGTGGTATCTTAATGTGGTTTTGATTTGAATCTCCCTGATGGCTAATGATGATGAACATTTTTTCATGTGTCTGATAGGCATTTGTATGTCTTCTTTGGAGAAGTGTCTGTTCATGTCTTCTGACCATTTTTTGATGTGATTATCTGTTTTGCGTGTGTTGAGTTTGAGGAGTTCTTTATAAATCTTGGATATCAGCCCTTTGTCTGTACTGTCATTTGCAAATATCTTCTCCCATTCCGTGGGTTGCCTCTTTGTTTTGTTGACTGTGTCCTTTACTGTGCAAAAGCTTTTGATCTTGATGAAGTCCCAAAAGTTCATTTTTACTTTTGTTTCCTTTGCCTTTGGAGACATATCTTGAAAGAAGTTGCTGTGGCTAATGTCAAAGAGGTTACTGCCTATGTTCTTCTCTAGGATTTTGATAGATTCCTACCTCATATTGAGGTCTTTTATCCATTTTGAGTTTATCTTTGTGTATGGTGTAAGAGAATGGTTGAGTTTCATTCTTCTACGCATTAACTTTCAAGAAAATATTACCATAGAGTTAGAACTTAAGTGAGATGAAGGTAGAATCTGACCAAAGGCACCAAAGTGGAAACCTAAGACAGGTGGCAGAAATCAGATAAGTTGATAGACAAGAGGCTGTGAAGAGATGGGAATGATGGGAAGGGTGGAAAGTAAGATGGGATAAGTTGAAGTACATCCAGACTGTAAGCTATATTCATATCTCAAATGTCTGTGCTTCACTCTTGGGCTTGAAAAGGCCTTAAAGGATTTTGAACATATAAATATGTTACAGTGATTAAAATCAGCGTTGGTATGACACATGGCTTGTAGAGGCAATTTTAAATTGTGCAGATTTAAATGAGATGTTATGAACCTAAATTAAGGTGTTACGAATGGTAATGAGTGGAATGAAAAAAACATAATCAAGTCTACTATTTTGACTTCTGACTAATCAAAAATGAAGTACAGAAAAAATAAAAAAATAAACATAATGGGCCTTTTAAGTCTGTATCACTGAGTATGTGCTCTTGAGAGGAATACATTTAAAAATTATCCCAACAGATTATTTCAAATCTTGGAAGAATACCAACTGATATTTCTTTTGACTTTATTTGAAAATGTGTTGTTGTTTTAGGTTATACATGTCTTTAAGTTTATGATGTTTGTGAGGCCTGGCAGATCTCTATCTCAGGATAGGTTAGGGGTTGCTTAGTAGATTTATAGTCTCTATGAGTTGAAGGTCAATCGCTTGAAATTCTTGCATCTTCTTTACTGGACTATTTCCCTCTAGGTCCAAATCTACAGGATGCATTAAGAAATAAGGGTTGCAGAGTTTGCAGAGAAAGTTACAGTAACCCATAGAGCCTTTTTGTGAAATTAAACTTGGATGAAACCATTTAGCTTTAAGATGAGTGAATGCTCTCGTGAGGCCTATCAACAGGTATTCAAGAGGTGAGGGTCAGTCAAGCACAGCGTTCCAGGTATATACTGCAAATCTTGGCAAACTTTCCCTCTCACAGGATCTGTCTGCTTAAGTACAACCAATAGCTAGAGATTCCTTCTTGAAGCAGAGGACAGAATTAGAGGAAAAACAGCGGGCTTTGGCCAGATATTAGGTACAATTAGTGGTTTTCCCTTTATAAACATTGTTTCTGACAGTGCAGATGGATGAGAAATCATCGAGAACACTCTAACAGCTTATTGGGGCCAGAGTTAGAAGAATTGCTAGCATGGATCAGTGATTTTTTTTTTAATTTGTTTTGCTATTTCTATAAATGAATGAATCAAAAAGGAGAGAAATAAAGGTTTTTTTTATCCTTAAGTTTAAAAAAAAGTCTCATAATTAGTAAATATAATCTAGAGGCTGTGTAAGGTAAATGGGCCTTTACCACAGCCATTATTACTTCTTCTTAGTTGACTACTCTGAGACAAGTTAAATATTTCTAACTTAATTAGCATAATTCTGAGGGGCCTATCAGGTCAGTGGTTTTCAAACTTGCCACATATTAGAATCTCCTGAGAAACTTCAAAAAATACCTGGGCCACACCCTGAGAGAACCTGATTTAATTAGTTGAGGTTAGATTTAGGCCATAGATTTTTTTTTTTAATTCCTTAAGTTGCCGACTGATTTTAATATGCAGCCAGATTTGAGAACCACTGAGATAGATAAAAGTTAACTCCTCAGTGCTAACTGGTATAAAACCATGTTTTTCATAGGACCAGTGATTCCTCCAAGTATTGAGCAAAATTCATATTAAGGATGGAAAAATTGGGAAAATGAACTGCATTATGAATTTTTATTTGTAAGGTTCTGTTACTTGTCTTGATATAGCCACAAGAGAAGAGAAACACTTGGCATGCTGTGAATTTGGCCCAGACTGCAGTGCTCAATATCCTTTAGGAGAGGAAACTTCCTGATTTAGGTGTCTGTTACACTCCCAAGTCTGCCTTGCATGGATATTTATATCTCTTTCTCTGGAAGGAAGGAATAAAGGAAGGAAGGAAGGGAGGGAGGGAGGGAGGGAAAGAAAGAGGGAGGGAAAATCCTAGTAAATTTTTTAAACTACTTTAAAATTTAGCACTCAAACAAATATGTGCATATGTGTATAAAACCAAATTCTTATATAAACACCATCCACATCAATAAATAGAATATAGATAGATAACATCTTAGAACTCTTCCATATGCCTTCTCCCAATCTTTACACCAATATTCTGACTTTTACATAACACTTCTTTAATTAATGCTTTTATGCAAACAAACATTGCTCTACAGTATATAGCTTTAGTCAACATACAGCACATAGCATAGATATACTTTAAGAATGAAAGACAGGGGGCACCTGGGTGGCTCAGTGGGTTAAAGCCTCTGCCTTCGGCTCAGGTCATGATCCCAGGGTCCTGGGATCAAGTCCCAGGGTCTTGGGATCAAACCCCACATCAGGCTTTCTGCTTAGCAGGGAGCCTGCTTTCTCCTCTCTCTCTTTCTGCCTGCCTCTCTGCCTACTTATGATCTCTGTCTGTCAAATAAATAAAAATCTTAAAAAAAAATAAAGAATGAAAGACAGGTTTCTTTGTTTTAAAGACGTATTTTTTTTTTTTTTAATTTAGAACACACACTAGTTGGAGGTGGGGCGGGGAAAAAATCTTCAAGCAGAATCCCCACTGAGCACGGAGCCCCATGTGGGGCTCAATACCAGAACCCATGAGATCATGACCTGAGCTGAAACCAAGTTGGATGCTTAACTGACCAAACCACCCAGATACCCCTAAAAGACAAGTTTTTGATGGCAGCCTATAAAAAATAAAATCACTAGGTATAGTATGTACTCCTTTTTATCTGCCTTTTTTCAAATATCATTATACTTGTTTGGGCCAACTAATAGGTAGGCTCCATAGGTGGATTCTTTTTTGATGCTATAACATTTCATTGTTTCATATGTTACATATATTGCTGTTAATAGATGTATGAGATATTTCTGTTTCTTTTTGTTACCAAAAATAGTGCCAGTAATATCTTCTACCTATCTCTCAGGACATATTTGCTTACATTTCTGAGAAATATAAACCTAAGAGTGAAATTACTGAGAGGTGTGAGTAATTTAGAAGATAATAACAAGTATGCCAAATTTTCTGTTTATCAATTTACGCTCTCATCAGCAATGTATGAACATTCATGTTACTCTACATCAGCAATCTACAAACTATGGCTTGCTGGTCAAATCAGGTCTGCCACCATTAGTGAAAAATAAGATTTTTTTCATAGTTAGCTGTGCCCATTTATTTACCCATGGTCTGTGGCTGCTTTTGTGGTACAACCACAGAATTGAGTACTAGTGACTAAAACCATATAGACCTCAGAGTGCCTGCCTGGCTCAGTGGGTAGAGCATCTGACCCTTGATCTTGGAGTCATGAGTTCAAGCCCCACATTGGGTGTAGAGATTACTTAAAAAGAAAACAAAATACATTGTTAAAAAGTAAATAAAAAATAAAAGAAATGGGCAAACTGTTTATAAAAGAATTAACTAAAAACAGAACCGTGTAAGCCGCAGTACCCGAAAGACTTACTATCCCTTCTTCAGAGTAAGTTTGCTGACCCCTGTCTTCATCTTCCATCACTCTTGATGTTGCCAGGCTTCTCCGTTTTGCCATTTCCGGTGGAGATGTAGACTTTCCTTTTAATTTATTTGTTGTTTCCTGGTTACTAGAGATTCTGAACACTTTCCCATGTCTTTTTTGGTCCTTTGGATATCTTCATTTTGTGAAGGCTCTTGATTACTTTTCTATTATTTTTGTCATTTTCCTATTGAGTTCCTTATGAAAACTGGTTATGAGCTCTTTACCAATTAGACTATTATTTTCTCCTCTTCTGTATCTTGTCTATTCACTCTCCTACTGTCTTTTGATGAACAGAATTTCTTATATTTTAATATAGTCAAATTTAACAGTTTTTATTTTGGCGAGAGCATTTTGTGTCTGATCTAAGAAGTTGTTCTCTACCCCATATAATAAATATTCTTCTCTATTATATCTTAGAATAGTAGTTCTTAACTGAAAACAATTTTGTACCAATGGACATTTGTCAATATCTGGAGAATTTTTAGTTATTACAATTGAGAGTGTGCTATTGACACCCAGTGCATAGAGGCCTAGGATATGGCTAAACTTACCACAATGGACAGGACATCCACACAAAGAACTATCTCACCCAAAATGTCAATTGTGCTACTATTGAGAAAACCATTCCCAAAAGATGTAGTATTGACTTAACTTTCACATTAAGATCTATAATCTAATAGGGAATTGATTTTTTTTTTTTTAAGAGAGGGAGAGGGGGCCATGGGAAAGGAGTAGAGGGAGAGGGAGGGAAAGAATCTCAAGTAGGCTCCACACCCAGTGCATAGCCTGATGTGGGGCTCCAGCTCACAACCCTGAGATCATGACCTGAGCTAAAATCAAGAGTCAGATGCTTAAACAACAGAGCCACCCAGGTGCCCCTAGGGAATTGATTTTATGCATGGTGTGAATTAGGGTTCAGTTTTCACTATTTTGCCTATGTATATCTGACTACCACCACCATTTACCATTTAAAACCACTGTGCTTTATGTCACATCTGCTTTGTGTAAGCCAAACATATGTACAAATTTTCCTGGGCTTACCACCCTATTCCATTGGTCTATTACTCTATCCTTGTCTGTCCTTGTAGTAAAAAACTATCTCTTAAATATTAAAGCTTTATATAAAGTCCTGATGCAGGTAGAATATCTATTATCAATATATTCTTCCTCTTCGAGAATTTATCTCCATTTTTACACATTTGAGTAATCTGTATATCTTCTTCCATAGTTTTGCAGGTGTTTTATATTTTGATGGCATCATAAATGTTATTGCTTTTGAAATTCCATTTCCTAATTACTTATTTCTAGTAGATATACAAACTTAAGGTTTTTTTTGTGTGTATTGACCTTAAATCCAGCAACATTTGTAAGTTCATTTTCTAATTCTAATCATTTATATTAGACCATTTTGGATATTGTATAATCACAATAATATCATTTTTGAATAACAATAGTGGTTGGTCAGGCAATCTCTCTCTGTCTCTTTCTCCCTTTTCCCACCACCTCCCACCCTCTTTCCATCACTAGTTCTATACTTTTCACTTCCTTTTCCCCACTTCTGTCACTGATTAGGAATTATCCTAGAAAATTATTTCAGTATAGTCAACCATATTTAATCAGCATACCTTCTGTCAAAAATATTGCAGTAGCCATTATTATAGGAATATATCTTTCTGAACAAATACCTTTTATCCAAAAATTATGTTATGTGTGTCCACTATGTGCTAAGAATTCGACTAGGCACCAGTGAAACAAGAGTGAGTAAAATATGATCCTGGGACAGAGGGAGTTTATGTTATAGTGAGAGGAAATAGAGTAAAAACAAATAATAAGGAAAACAAATTGCTTTAATTCTATGTATATTCTTCTGGCTTATCTTTTAGTTTATTCATTTTCATTCTCATTATGTGTAATCTACTGTTAATCATGTCCTTTGAGATCTTAAGTTAGGTAAATATTTTTTTTTTTCTAGAATTTCAGTTTGGTTCTTTTCATATCTATTTGTCCTTCCTTTTACAGTTTATATGTATTTGCCGAGATTCTTAATCCTGTATTTTATTTCCTCAATTCTTTTAAAATATATGTAACTTTATTCTACTATCTGAAGCACTTATCAATGTGTTTTTATTTTCTATTATTTTTACTAACTCTTATTTGTTCAATTATGCATTTGATTGTTGTTTTTAAATTTTTTTATTAAGACTATTATTAGAGCAGTTTTAGGTTAACAGCGAAATTGAAGTGAATGTGCAGAAATTTTCCACATATGCCTTGCCTCCAAACGTGACCCTCCCTATTGTCAATATTCCCCACCAGAGGGATGCATTTGTGACAACTGAGGAAGCCTACTGACACATCAAATCACTCAAAGTTCATAATTTATATTAGGGTCCACTCTTGGTGCTGTATATACTATGGGTGTGGAATAAATGTATAATATATCTATTATTACGATATCATATCTGATTGTTTTGAATATGTACTAGACCTTGTATCTGGGATATTTTGTAGAAATAAATTAGGGTCTTAGATGATTTTATTATCTTCCATAGAGGATTTACATTTGCTCTCTTAGTTGCCTGGGACTAGCAATCCCAGATTCCTTTTATCCATTTTGTAGGAAGGGAGATGATTAGATGGTAAGTTGTTATACCTGCAAAAATTTCTCTACTTTTGATTAACTTTTATCCCTCGGGAGGTACTCCAGGAGGCCCCGTCCAAACATTTCTTGGTGACCCCTAGACATCACTCACTATGCTGTAGCCAAGAGAGGCTGACAAAATTTCCTCTCATCAACCTTCTCCGAAATCAGCAAACACCCCAAAGTAATAGTGGCACTACCTCTCTGAGTCCCTTTTTCCTTTCTAGATCCTGACCCAGTAATTTGTCCCCATCTTGTCAAAGGTCTAACTCCTTCAGATGCTTTATAATTCATTCTGCTTTTCTGGATGTACTTAGTAAGAGTTAGTCAGCATTACCTAATTCACTGTGACTGGAGAAGTCTTCAGGAATTATTTGTTCGTGTAAAAGACAAGATTGATGGAAATAAAATTTCTGAAAAGAACTTATTTTTTAAATATTTTATGTATATTTTCAAAAACTTATAAAAATTAACTGTGCATGTAAACATATTTTAACTTTGTTAAGTTTACATTGATTTAAATCAGAATTAAGATATGTTTCCTTCTCTTAATCTCACAAAACAAACTGAGGGTTGATGGGGGGAGGGGGGTTGGGGGGGTGGGGTTATGGACATTGGGGAGGGTATGTGCTATGGTGAGTGCTGTGAAATGTGTAAACCTGGCGATTCACAGACCTTACCCCTGGGGATAAAAATATATTATATGTTTTAAAAAAAATAAAATGAATTAAAAAAAAGATATGTTTCCTTTTTTACTATACAATTAAAGTGCAAATCCTTTATCTTTACTTTATCAAGAGTCTTTTCATTAATTTCATTCCAAAAAGAAATACACTTGGTACAGAGAAACTATTATTTAGTCTATATCCTCCATTGCATGTTAACACCAGGAAACCAAGGATCATGTTTTTCTTGTTGAATCTTATACCCCAGTACCCTAGTGAAACGTTTGGTCCACATTAGAAACTCAAAAGAATATTTGTTGAGTAAATGAATGCTTTGTTTAAACCATTTGTTTCTATAATCACGCCTATTGAAATACTTTTGGCAGGTTTCATGGTCAATAAAAATGGTTGATGATTATACTAGAAGAATTTTCTAACATAAGTCATAGACACAGTTGAAGAAAGACCATTTTTCATTATTTGCTAAGTTCTAAATGTATGCAAGTTCATCTCTTTTTTTAGTATAATTTTTACAAAGTATGGTAAAAACCACAGATAATCTCATTGATACTTGGATTCTTGATAGAAAATAATAATATCAGCTCCAGAAAATTTATGCATGCATATCATGAGTCTAAGAAACCTAGGAGAATGGTGCACAGTTTTTGTGGGATGATTTTCATATCTCAGAACTCATTTTCTTCTTTATCCAGATATGTGGAAAGGAATATTTATTTTTAAAGTGTCAGTATAGAAACTGTTTCTATTGGTGATATTTTGAAAGTCTTATGAATTCACACTACCAAGATGAATATGGAATCTATTTTTATTATCCTAGAATATTAGGAAACCCAAGTTAATTATCCCACTAGTGAAATAGTTTAGAACCTCTCTGAAAATATTGTTTAAATCCAAACAACGTAAAGATTAATACATTTTGCAGCACCAGGGCTAAGAATTCTAAGACAAAGTAAAACAAAATAAAGGGAAAAAAAACAAGTAACATTACTTCATTATTAAGATTTTTTTTTTAATTCTGTCTAAAATTACTATTTTGGGGGCACATGGGTACCTCAGTCAGTTAAGCATCTGCCTTCAATTCAGGTCATGATCTCAAGGTTCTGGTTTCAAGCCCTGCATCAGGCTCCCTGCTCAGCAGTGAGTCTGTTTCTCCCTCTCCCTTCACCCCTCTGCTCACTTGTGCTTGTTGGAATTTTTCTACCTATATTAATGAGGGATAATACTATGTGGCTGGCTCTTCTGGTATTGCCTTATGTCCCTTTTTGATATCAAAGCAAAGCTTGCCTCATAGAATGAATTGGGAAGTATCCCTTCCTCTTAAATTTTCTGGAATCATTTTTATGAGATTGGTATGCTTTTTCCTCCCATATATTTGGGACAACTTAACAGTGAAGCCATCTAGGTTTCGAGGGTTGAGGGAGAGGTATATTTCACATTATGATTTCAATTTCTTAATAGATATAGATATTTGATTTTTTTTTCATTTTTCTTGTGCTAATTTTGGTAATTGTATTGATGCATTTATCTAAGTGTTTTAATGTATTGATATAAACTTGTTTGTAATATTCCCTTATCATTTTAATAGTTGTAGGAGTAGGATCCATAGTGATGATACCTTGTCATTTCTAGTATTGGTAATTTGTGTCTTTTTAAAAAGTTATTATTCATGGTTAGTTTGGCTCAAAGTTTACTAATATTATTGATCTTCTCAAAGAACCAGCTTTGGGTTTCATTGTTTTTTCTCACTTTTTCATTGATTTCCACTGTGATTTATTTTCTGTTGTTTACTTTGACTTAGTTCCTTTTGTTTTCTTTTACTATTTTCCTAATGTAGAAGGTAAAGTCTTACCCTTTTCTCCTGGGACTCCACTGACACAAAAATTAGATCTTTGGATTATAGTCCCAGATTGTCCCTGAGGCTCTATTTATCTTTTCACTCTATTTGCATGGGACTTATATTTCTGGAAAAATAGAGTAGATACACTTTTCCCTATCCCTCCCATTAAGGACCACTAAAATCTTTGGATGTAATATAAACAAACAAGTAAATTCTGAAAGGTGGAGAGAAGAGACTGACCAATTCAGGCTTCAAAGAACAGGATGGTCAGAATGGCAGTGAGTATCCTGAGTTTTCTTTTTGCTTTATATATCCCAAACTGGGTAACAATAACAGTTTATCTGGATCATATAAAGAGATAGGAATCTCTTCACCCAAATTATATGTACATTTTTCTGGCATGAAATTTGGAATTCAGTAGCTCATGATTAGGGTAGTATTATAGGAGGTCTAATGCAGAGTTGTGACTCACCACCACTCATCAGTGAAGAAGCAAGATGTCCACTCCCACACCTTTCCAGTACAGGTGATATGGGTGAGGGTGGGGGGCAGTAATAAGGTATTCCTCCCCCTCCCAGCCATGATGTTTTCAGTGGAGATCACTGGGGATCCTCTACATCTACCCTCACCAGGCATTTATGAGAGACTCCTGTTTTTCCCTCCATCCCAACAGTGGAGGATGTCAGTGTAAGCCTAGCAGAAAAACTGAAATTCTTTTCCCACCTAGCAGTAATGAAGGGATGTCATGCTTTTACCCAGTGGAGCAGTGTCAGAAGAGGCCTGCTAAAATGTAAGACTACGAAGATCCACAGTCTTTCAATTAATACCAAATAGTCCAGGTTTCGATAGAAACAAGTCACTTCTCATGAAAAGAATCAGAAATTTATCAAACTGAATAAGAAAAGACAATAAACAGATGTAAATACTGAAATGACATTGATTTTAAAATTAACTGACAGAGATTTTAAAGCAGCCACCATAAAATGCTTCAACAAGCACTTATGAACACATTTGAAACAAATGAAAAAATAGAAAGCCTCAAAAAAACTTGAAAGTCTCAGCAAAGTTATACAAGATATAAAGAAGAATCAAATGGAAATTTTAGAACTAAAAAATACACTTGAAAATTCAATAGATGTACTTAAGAGCAAAATAGAGAAAACAGATGGAAGAATCCATGAACTTGAAGAAATAAAGAATAGTATTACTTCATCTGAACAAGAGAAAAAGTAGACTATATCTGATATTTTAAAAATTAACATATGTGTCTCTTTTCTCCCAACCTAGCTTATAAGTTAGTTTCTTTTTTTTTTTTTTTAAGATTTTATTTATTTATTTGACAGAAAGATCACAAGTAGGCAGAGAGAGAGGGAGAGAGGAAAGCAGGCTCCCTGCTGAGCAAAGAGCCCGATGCGGGGCTCAATCCCAGGAACCTGGGATCCTGACCTGAGCCGAAGGCAGAGGCTTTAACCCACTGAGCCATCCAGGTGCCCCTATAAGTTAGTTTCTTAACCTTAGAGCATTTGATATTGTTATTTTGACTGCAAATTATATTTTCCCCTTAAATGTCATAGTTGCTATAGACCAAATGTTCTAATATGTTGAAGACTTTGCAACTATTTGAAAAATCTGTGTCAGTATTACACAGGTCTTTTACTCTGTATTTTGGGACTTGGCCCTCAGGACTTTATACATGAAACTCATAAGCATATCCAATACTTGAAGATAATCAGGGTAGACAAAATTCGTTCCTCGGTCCCAGGACTACTTCAGTCCTCAAGTTGTCAAGTAGAAATGCCAAAACCTCTTTCACGTTGTCTATTTTACTCCCTCTTTAGATGATGCTGTGTGGTTGTCTGATAGGTAGCAGGGAATTAAAAGGCTAGATGGACAATACCCAGATTTCCTTTTTTTTTTTTTTTTGTCAGTTGTTTTTGGAGGAAGTACAAAGTGGTCGTTAAGAGAATGAGCTTTTGAATCAGGCAGCAGGTTTTAAATTCCATCACTTGACTTCCTGATTATGTGACACTGGACAAGGTGCTGAATTGCCTGCTTATGACTCTCCTCATATATAAAAGTCTAACAAAGTGAGAGACATATTTGTCATTTAATAAATGTCAGCTTATAAACTTGAAGAGCTAAAGTAACCTGTAGCAAAACTAGTTTGAAACCAGATTAAAACAAAATTCTATAAGGGGTCTATTTGCTTAGTTTTCCTTGAATATGAAATAAGTTTTTTATAATAAAAAATAGGTTCTTCCAAGATTATGTTTATACACCAATATCATAGGACTCTACAAGAGCAACGGAACATTTTGTTAGAGTGACTTTCAAATGGGAAATACGTACATTGCTATAAATCAACTTGGACATATAATACACAAATAGAAATAATATGTACTGCCTGCCAATATTGGGCTTTCTCCTCATTCGAAAACAAAAGATTTCTCATCACTTGAGTCCTGGGTAATGAGGTGGTATGTTCCTTTGAACTCCCCCTAAAAATGTGTTCTCTCAGTACTGATCATTTATGTGCCCTTAGCACTCTTATCCCACTTTGCCCTGGACTGAAATGATGAATTATTTGATTTGGTTCTTTGACTAGTGTTTAATCTTTTGCATATGTGGATGATTTACATTACACACAGTCTACATCAAATGATTTCTGAAGGGACTTTATATCTTTTTTTATATGCCTTGCAAAATTTTTCTTCTGTGTTTTTGTTTTAACCAAGGAATGATTCTCTCTGAGATGAACATTTCTTAGTGTGTGTCTGCTCTCCATTCTACAATTAGCATTCACTCTGTCTATTTCCCTGTTTTCTCTCAACCTGGGGCAAAATAAATTTAATCTGTAACCTTTAAAAGCAGCTATGTCTCATGAAAACTCTAATCAAACCTCATTTACTCTCTTTCTCTCTCTCCTCTACTTTCTCTGTGCATCTACTTTATTTTTCTTTATTCTCTGCATAGCTCAACCTTCATGACTGTGTGTTTTTTTTGAAGTTACCTCTATTTAACTATTAAAGTTATCTCTATTAGAATCTTTGCTGCTTTATAAACAATGACTCTCTAGTCACATCTTGACACTTGCCATAGTATTTTATGCTTCTCCTACCAGGTCAGGGTTGAGGAGGAAAACTTTTCCTGTCACCTCTTAGATTCAATACCATGGGGCATGCAAATTAAACTAACAAAAAATAGGTTAAGAAGAGAAAGGGTACATAATTTTTATTAATAGTTCTGTACATGGGAGTTCACAGAAAAGAAATAAAACTCAAAGAAGTGGTTAAATTTGGGGCTTACATACCCTTTTAACAAACCAAAGAGGGGTTGGGTTTAAGGAAGGAAAAAGTGTGATAAGTGACTAGGAAGTCTATGGAAGAGCTAAATGAAGATACAGGTTATTTTAGTAAGGTTTATTTATGCAAACTCTTCTTGATGTTGACTCCCTTGCTTCTATAAGAGTCATTCTTCTCTCCCTGATACAAGTTGGGGCTTTCTCAAAAGAAGCTTTATCTCCTGCTTAGGCAGATAAGAGGAGGACAAAGAACTCTTCCTGCATGTTTTAATTTTCAGCTCAAAAAATCCTTATCCCAAAGTGGCATGTTTTGGGGTGGCATATTCTGATTCTCTCATCAGTCATGACAAAATTCCTAAAATTTCTGTGTGAAATGAACCTCAATAGCTAAGGGACTTTGTTCCTCGTAGTTTGATGAGACTGTGAAAACCAAGGTACTCTTATTGTTGCTAGAGAATGGGAACTATGTTTTTAGTTCAGTAAAATACACATTGAAAATTGCAGACACACAATTGCCTAAGACCGAAGGCCACTGAATTCTAAGTTTCATGCCAGAAAAATGCATATACAATTTGGTTGAGGAAACTCCTATCTCTTTCTGTGATCCAGATTAACTGTTGTTACCAGAAAGCAGCAGATTCATAGTCCTGGAATGACCCATTCATTCAGAAACAGTAGAAGACTTAAATGAAAATATACAACTGCAAATAGTAGTCTACATTCCCTGTTTGTTCCTTCCTGAATTACTTTCTGACAATGGCCTGACAATGCTTTAACTTTTCTGTGGCACAAATTATTTTTTAAACTCCCTAATCTTACTAATGAGAGGAGCAAAAAACGACTTAATTGTGATTTCTCTGTATTTGTAACACCTTTAACTGCAAATACTAGATTCTGAAGGACCGCTGATGGTGTTGGAAAGGTTGCACACTGTCTTCTTAGCAAGATTTCTCCCATTTTGTCCTGACTGTCCTGGAATATGATAATTTGAAGAGTGTGCTTATGAAGGGAAGATGAATTGATGAAGAAGAATTAGAAAAAACACTATTAAGATAGCCAGTCTGAATTAAAAATCACTTTAAGTTAGCCAAGGTGAATTTAAACTTGGTAATAAACTCTTTAAAAAAAAAAAGAAAAGAAAAATCAGAAAATACCTTCAGAAAAATAGTTATTTGAAAAGACAGGTTTTTGATGACAGCTTATGAAAAATTAAATCAAATACTCCACCAGTTCTGTAGGCATTAATTCATTATGAAGGAATCCCTTTTGTTCTGACACTTGAAGTAGGGAACCATTTCCTTTGTCTTGCCCTTAGTCTCTGCATCGTTGCCTAGAAACCCAGTCTCCTAGAGGCATTTGCCCATCAAAGTGCAGTTAAGGTAACATATTTGGTTTACAGATGGAGATGATTAGAAAGAAGTGGAGTGAGGATAGGTTAAACAAAATGTGCTTTTTGTTTATGTGTAGGTAGATCTAAAATTACATATAGAACCTGAGTACAAATATAGAATTGAGTAGAATTATAAAGAGAAGAATAAAGCTATAGGGTAATTTCTTTTTTAAGAGAACAAAAAATACAGGCCTCTCGGTATTTAAAATTGTTATAGGAACCATGTGTAGAAGCTCATTATCTGCACAGTAAAACAATTAACGATTGTGTGCCAAGTGCTTTCCCATTGAATGTTCTAAGATTGCCCCAGATTGATCCAGATTGGTCAACTATATTACTAATCCAGATCTTTGTGGGGTCAAATCAAAGATACCCAAAGAGTTTGGACAAATGATGAGTTCATGTTTTTATGTGGATTATATTGTTTCTCCTGCATTTGGCTTTTATATCGCTTTGTCTTCATTCCAATAATATAGAATTACTAATAAAGCACTTTGAAAACAAAATGATAACTGCAAATACTGCTGGCTAAGGATTTCAAGTAGAAAAAAAAGTAGATGCTTACAACAGATATCTCACCATATACATGCATAATTATATTCATGTTCTCTATTCATACCCCATCAGAGTTTTGGGCAACAAATAACGTTAAAAAAAAAAAAATTAGGAGGAACAGACAATGGCTTCCACTGTCAAAACCTGAAAACCCACGCTTTCAATTTGTCCTAATATCTTTGAAAAAATATCTTGAGTGGTTAACTGACCTTGGTTTTTCTCTTCAGAAAGCAGGATTTTGCCTGCTTCTTCCAACTGATGCTCACATGCTTTTCTCTCGAAGGTTCTTGCTATGATTGGCAACCAAAACCATAATGAACAAAATAATATTAAATCTTGTAACTTCCCTGAAACTTTGGAAAGGGAGATGGTTTTTCCTTCTAACAAATGGTATATATTAAGATCCAAGTAGGACATTAGTAGTGCCTGAACACACAAGTGACTTCTGAGTGTTACCTAAAGTCTATCCTGTGAGGTGTTTCCGTGGGGCATTTGTTTGTATGCCATCCCTGCACAACAAAAGTCTTCCAGCTTCTCTTAAAACTCTGTGTTGAATCTAACTGCATTTATCACAGTACCTCTGACAAGGAGTTAACTGTAGTGTATTTAGTAAATGCTCTGGTAAATGAGTTTCTATTATCTTCTGTTCATTGTTATGTGCCAGTAGGGATAATCACTTGTGATTCGGTGTTAGCTCCTAACAGGATTAAAGAAGTACTGCAAACGTACAACATGAGTTCACTGTATATGGACTATCATCTTTCATCATTCACACAGAACTCTTTTATTTTATAATATTAAGGCTTAGCTGTTGTCCATTATCAGATATACTCATCAATCCATACTGCGTAAACACATGCAACTCAGAAGATTTTTCTTCCCCCACAGAGATGGAATTGGTAGATCAAAAGATAATATGCTAGCAGTAGTAAAGCAGGATTATTTACTGCATACTAGAAATTTTTAATTATGATTAATACAATGTCTGGCAGTTAATAGTAACTTATTTTATTTTGTATATGCATTTTTGGGGGGTGTGATCAAAACAGCAAGCAGAGAATAATGATTATTTTTAGAACATTTTTTGTTTCATGTTTTTATTTAAATCCTACTCAGGTAACATACACTGTAATACTGGTTTTGGGAGTGGAATTTAGTGATTAATCACTTACATACAACACCCAGAACTCATCATAACAAGTGCCTTCCTTAATGTCCATCACCCATTTAGCCTATCCCCACCCACCTCCCCTCCAGCAACTCTGTTTGTTCTCTATAGTTAACAGTCACATGATTTGCCTTCCTCATTTTTTTCTTCCTTCCCATATGTTCATCTCTTGTTTCTTAAATTCCACATATGAGTGAAATCGTATGGTATTTGTCTTTGACTGACTTATTTCACTTAGCCTAGTATACTCTAGTGTACTAGAGTACACTCTGGCTCCATCCACATTGTGCTAACAGCAAGATTTCATTCTTTTTGATGGCTGAGTAATATTCCTTATATACATATACCAAGTCTTCTTTATCCATTCATCAGTCAAAGAACATTTTGGGTTCAATAGTAAGTTATTTTAAATAAATGAATGAAGTGAATTTAGGGCAAGAGTTTAAAGCAAGATACAAATGAAAGTCTATAGAATGACAGGAAATTCAAAAGTATGACTTGATATAGTAGAATTAGAAAGAGTTTATAAATATTAACTATTAAATAATATTGTGACTTATTATTAATTAGTTTCCTTTGAATCTGTTATATGACTAAAGACACTCATTTAAATTGAACTTTTTGTATAATGGCAGCTGAATAAGACATACTGATGGTTGGCTTTTTGGGAAGCTGAATTAAATATATTTTACCAAATTGAAAAGACAACAATAAATAATCCACGTATTTGTAAGAGATGAAATGGAAGGGCTATGAAAATTTCAGATGCATATCCAAAAGTAGAATACATAAAGAAAGATGTATTGTTTGCACAGCCTAAACAAAGTCACTTTTTTTAGCTATTAATTCCTATGAGCAAATTATTGCTATGTGTTACCTTAGAAACATTAGTTTTTCATTTTTGTTTTTGTTTTTATTTGAATTGGTAAGTGAAATTAGCATACTGAAATTTGGCTTAATCATTCATGCTGAACTAATGAATGAATAGAATTTTGTCTACATCTTTGCCTGCAAAGAAAACAAAACAAAACAAAACAAAAAATAGAACAACAGAAACACAACAACAAAAATAGCTCACTTGCAACCTGGATCAAATATCCTCTTTATTTTATTATTCTCAGCAGGGTTAGAATTGCATTGAGCCAAGACATAGAAGTATGGAGCTGAAGCGTTTGTCTTTTAAGGTTCAATGAAAATCCTGTAAGGTTCTGAACTTTCCTACAGAAAGTATGTGTTTGGGGCTGTCCAGTGTTTACTATGTGTTCTTCAGGATCCTATTATAAATGGTTGTGTAAATCCCCAAGCCTTCAACTTCATGACATACAAAAAAAAAATCATTTTCAAAATAATAAATAATTCCCAAGGTAAACATGAAAAAACACACACATTTGAGCAAACTCAAAAAAAAAAAGGTTGGATTTAAATGTTTTTTTTTTAATCTAAATAACTCAAACATTTCTCCTGATGATATTATTATTAGTCAAGTACAAATGCAAACTTGTATTCTTTTCTGTGAGCATTAAAAGTGATGAAACAACACTGGAAACTGAATTTTTTTTCCATTTTTAGTAACTTAAATCATTAGATTTTTGGATGGACTATTACTGTGAATATTAAATGATAAATAATAAGGAGAGTTTATGGTTGTTGATCTTACAGCCAGTCAAGCATAGTGGGAAAAGCAGGGGATTTGGAGTCAGAAAGACCTAGACTCTGAAATGAGCTCAGTTATCAGAAGCATGAGTTCCACCAGTATATCTAACTTTTGTGAGACTCAGAATTTCCATATGTAAAATATTTATAATAATCCCTACCTCATATAGTTTTCAAAGAAACATATACTTAAGCACCTAGCACAAGATAGGGACTCAAAAACTGGTATTTATTTCAATATTAAAATAAAGATGAAAAATTAAACTCTGCAATATGTATTATTCTGTTGTAAACACTTTTTACTTATTATTCACAATATTGTTCTCATGCCTTTATAGTTGTTTTTGTTTTAATGTAATTTATTTTTATTTACATACTTTGGTAACTAACAAATATAGCAGTGCTCAGACCATTTGCCAATGAATACCTAATGGCCAAATAGTTGCCAGTTTTCAATGCTCATCTAAAGGTTCTTTATAACCATTAGCACTTGTGATTTTTTTTCCTTTTCTTCTTAAATCTGTCTCCTCTTTTGAACTACGTGTCAGATTGTATTTTCAAAGATCATTGCAACAACAGCGCTCATCCTTCGTGCCTTTTTTATGTTATGACTTTATATTTGTTCCATGGAGAGTTGGTGTCTATGTCCCTACCCTTGAACTGGGGAGGGCTGTTGTGATTGTTTTGACCAGTAGAGTATAGCAGTAGTATGCTCTGTGATTTATAAGGTGATATAGCTTCCACTTTGCTCTATGGAATAAGTGATCTTAAGCTATCAGCCAAGATTTATGCCATGACTTACTTAGAACTGCCATGCTATGCAGAAGCTCAGACTAGCCCAGGTGGCGAAACTATGTGGGGAGAACAGGGGGATTATTGAAAAGAGAGATTCAGCTGGCCCCAGCTACTTCAACTCCCAGCTCCTTCAACTCCCAGCTCTGCCAGCTCCAAGTGCTATCTGACTGGAGCTTCATGAGACATGGTAAACCAGAACCACCAGCTCTTACTGTCCTGAATTCCTGAGCCACAGACACTAAGGAAAATAATTTTGTTGCTTTAAGCCACTAATTTTGGAATGATTTGTTATGCAGATATGTGTAACCAGAGCAGACTATTTGCTGTAAGACTTCTTGGTCTCCCTCTGTGTGTCTGGCATTCCTTTTCCATCATAATCGCAGGCTCCTTTTTTCTTGCTGATCTTTAAACATGGATTCCCGGGGCACCTGAGCAGCACAGTTGGTTAAGCATCCAACTCTTGATTTAGGCTCAGGTCATGATCTCAGGGTCTTGAGATGGAGTGCTGCTTTGAGCTCTGTGCTCAGCACAGCCTCTACTTGAGACTCTCTCTCCCTCTCCCTCATCCCTCCCCTCCACCCCATGCACTCTCTCTCTCTCTAAAAATAAATAAATATATCTTTATTTTTTAAAAAAATATATTTTATTTATTTTAGAGAGATCCCAAGCAGGAGGAACAGCAGGCAGAGAGAGAGAGAGCCAGGCTCCCCACCAAGCAGGGAGCCAGAAATGGGGCTTGATCTCAGAACGCTAGGATCATGATCTGATCTGAAGGCAGATGCTTAACCAACTGAACCACCCAGGTGCTCCAATAAATATATCTTTTAAAAAATTTAAAAAAATATGGATTCCCATAATGGTTTTAGCCATGGCCTTCATCTCTCTGCTTTCCACATTCTCTTCTACAGATATTTTGTTTGCCGCCATGACTGCAAATGTTACCTAAATTTTAGTGAATGAAACAGAAAGAGAAAGTAGACAGGAAAATAGTTTCAATAAATCATGGCAGAAATTTTTCAACTTCAATGAAAACTATTAGCCTACAGATCCATGAAGTTCAATAACATGAAACATGAAGCAAAGAAACATGAATAAAACTCTACCAAAGCATATCATAATAAAATTGCATAGACTTGTGATTAAAAGAAAATCTTAAAAGTCACAGACAATATACCTTTAGGTATAGAGGGACAAAAATAAGCATGATAAAAGATTTCCCATTGGAAACAATGCAAATGAGAGGTAGAACACCTACTTTAAAGTATGGAAAGAAAATAACCTGTCAACCTAGATGCTTCACTGTGTTTCAGAACTGATAGTAGATTAAGATTTTGTTTTTAAAAATTAGAAATCTGAAAGAATTGAGCACTTAGAAGACTTGTACTGCAAGAAATGTTAAAGGAAGCTCTTCAGCAGGGTCATGAGATTGAGTCCTGGGTGGGGTTCCACATTCCACACCGTCTGCTTGTCCTTCTCCCTCTGCTGCCCTCCCTGTACTCTCTCTCTCTCTGTCTCTCAAATAAATAAATACATAAAATCTTTAAAAGAATTTAAAAAAAGAAGTCCTTCAGACTAACTAAATTTATTTCAGATGGAAATCTGCATCCACAAAGGACAGAAGTATACACCTGTAATTATGTGACAACTATAAAAGAATATTTTCTTATTTTTCAAATCTTTTTGAAAGGTAATTTTGTAAAACATAAATTATAACAATATATTGTGGGGTTTATAGCATATTTGAGGTAAAAGTTGTGACAACTGGAATGTGAAGTAGTACAGTATCACATGAGGATAGAGTGTGACAGGTTTAAGACAAACTATAAACTCTAAAGCAAGCTAAGATGGCTATAATAACTGCCCAAGTATATTTAAAAGAAAAAAATATATATAATTATATAATCAGACTTACAGAGGTCATTTCATAATGATAAAGGGACTTTTTCATTGGAATCTAAAAATCATTAATGTTATAGGTCAATAACAGAGACTCAAAATACATAAGGAAAAAAACTAATAGAACTGAAAGGAGAAAAATATTAATCCACAAATATAGTCCAAGATTTCAACATTTATCTCTTAATAATATAAAGAACATTAGTAATGATACAGAAGACCTGAACACCACCACTAAACACTTTATGTAATTGAGAATAAATAAGTGAATAAACAAATAAATAAAACCCCAAGTAACATAATCTTAAAAACAAAACACTTTATTTAATTGATATTTATGTAATACACCTACCAGCAACAGCCCAAGATACAAATTTATTTCTAGGTAGGCATATATGGAGCATTTATCATGACAGACCATTTACGAACCATAAGAATTCTTAATAATTAAAAACATCCAAGTCAAAGAAGTGTGTTCTCAGAGTCCTATTAAGGGGATTCTAAGTTCAGTCAAATTAAATTAGATATAAGTATCAGAAAGATACTTAAAAAAATCTCAAAATATTTGAAACCTAAATAACATACTTCAGAAATAAATAATAGTCATCAGAAATAAATAATAATCATCTGTGAAAAAAGAAGCCTACAACTAACAGCATATGTATTATGAGAGATTGATTACTTCATTACTAAGATCAAGAACAAGGCACATTTGTCTGTTCTCAACATGCCTAATCAATGTCATACTAGAAGTTCTGGACAGTGCAGTCTGGACCGACACAGATGACTGAAGAGCACAAGAAACGGTAACTGCATTAGGCAAGGTGAAAAAAAATCCAGTTTGGACAGAGTTAAAACTCTACATCTGCACATGACATTTCTATGTAGAAAGTCCTACGGAATCTGTAAAAAGCTACTATACTAGTGTGTGTGTTTAGCAAGGTTGTAGGATACAAGGGTGACTTCTATAATCAAGCGTATTTTGTATGCTCACAACAGAAGACTAGGAAATGAAAAATTTAAAATAATATTATGTAAAATAGATAAAATATGAAGTAATTAAAGATAACCTCACAAAACATATTAAATATTTGTACCTTGAAAAACAAAAATGTCACTGAGAGAAATTTAAGAGAACTGAGTAGATGGAGAGATGTATAATGTTCCTGATTCAGAAGACACGATATTGTTCAAAAGTCAGTTCTTGCTGAATATATCTATAGATAGAGTATAATCCTAATCAAAGTCTCAGCAGGATTTTTTAAAAGAAATTGAAAAGCTGTTTCTAAAATGTATTTGGAAATGCAAAGGGCCTAGAATAAACAAGCTATTTTGAGAAGAATAAAGTTGGA
Source organism: Lontra canadensis (assembly GCF_010015895.1). Taxonomy (NCBI): domain Eukaryota; kingdom Metazoa; phylum Chordata; class Mammalia; order Carnivora; family Mustelidae; genus Lontra; species Lontra canadensis. Next base: position 18,993,751 of record NW_022631017.1, read on the forward strand.
TGACTTATACTATCAGATTTCAAGCCTCATTATAAAGCTAAGGTAATCAAGAGGAATATGGTATTGTCATCAAAATCGATCATTGGAACAGAATATATGGTCCAGAATACAAACAAAACTGTATGGTCAATATTTTTTTAAACATGTCTGGGCAAATCAGTGGAGAAGAGTTTGCCTTTTCAATAAATAATGTTGGAATAATTGATACCCATATGCAAAAAATATTAAAAACACAAAACTTCAACCTATACCTCATACTGTATAAAAAATTACTTAAAAATGGATCATTTATCATAAAAATAAAATCTGAAATTATAAAACTTCTAGACGAAAACATGGGGGAAAATTTATATGAAGTTAAATTTCGGAAACATTCTTTGATGACACTAATTACATGAAGCAAACACACAAAAATAATAAATCTGACCTTTTTAAGACTTCTGTTTAAAAAGATAATGTTAAGAGAATGAGAATACAACCTACAGAGTGGGATAAAATATTTGCCAGTTATATAGTCATAAGTAACTCATATCCAGAATAAAAAACTCTTAAAATTCAAGAATTAAAGAAAAAAAGGAAACATAGGCCAGAGATTTGAACAGATTCTTTACCAAAAAGGATTAAAATAATGGAAAATAAGCGCCTGAATCAGGTATTAGGAAAATGCCACTTAAAGCCACAGTGAGATATCATAACACATAGCTGAAATTTAAAAAAAATACAAAACAAAAAATAAACAACAAAATGAAGTGTTGGCAAGGACGTCAAGGAACTAAGACTATCATACACTTCTGATGAGACTATAACATGTTACAACTATTTCAGAAAACAATTTATTAGTTTCTTCAAAAGTTAAGATTACAGGGGCGCCTGGATGGCTCAGTCAGTTAAGCATCTGACTCTTGAGTTTGCCTCAGGCTATGAGATGGAGCCCTGATAAGAATTCTTCCTCTCTCTCCCTCTCCCTCTGCCCCTCGCCACCTGCTCATATGTTCTCTCTCTCTTTCTCTCTCTCTCTCAAAAAAAAAGAAATAACAATAAGTTAAATGCACACTTGTTGTAACAGAGTTGTTCCACTCCTAGATATTTACCCAAGAGAAATAAAGTCTATGTCAGTACAAAGAATTGTATATGAATGTTCATAGCATTTTATTTGAAATAGCCAAATATGGAAAATGACCAAAAAGTTCATGAACAAATTAATGGACTAATTATGATATATCCACACAATAGAATACTATTCAGCAATAAAAAGAATGAATGATCGATACATAATAACATAGATAAATCCCAAATAATTAACCTGAGTGAGATAAGCCAGGCCAAAAAAAAAAAAAAAAAACATATTATATGATTTCATTATTCCAGAAAATGCAAATAAATCTATGACAGAAAGCAGCCTAGTGGTTGCCTAGAGACATGGATGTAGAAGGATTACAGAAGACCACAAGTAAATTTTGTGGGGTGATGGATATGTTCATTTTCTTGATTATGATAACGATTTCACACTTGCATACATACACCAAAACTTATCAAATGGTGCATTTTAAATATGAGCTGTATTTTATGTCAATTATACCTCAGCAAATCATTTTTAAAACTAAAGCAAAAAAATTCTTGGAGAATCACATTCTTATATGACACTTAACTAACTCTGTGACTTTTTAAAGATCTTATTTATTTATTTGAAAGACAGAAATCACAAGTAGGCAGAGAGGCAGGCAGAGAAAGAGGGGGAAGCAGGCTCCCCGCTGAGCAGAGCTCTGCTGGGTTGGATCCCAGGAGCCTGAGATCATGACCTGAGCCGAAGGCAGAGGCTTTAACCCACTAAGTCACCCAGGCACCCATTTCTCTGTGACTTTTTAGCAGTTTAATTTCTGTATCCCTCAGTTTCCTTTGTAAATTTGGGTAATTATAGTGTCAATTGCATAACTCATTGTTTTGGAGGTGTTTTATTATTTGTTAAATGAGCTAATCTCTTTGAACCTCTTAGGGTGCCTGGAACATAAGAATTAGTTACTAGCTATGTTTAATATGTCAGAAGAGGCAACAGGTTCCTCACTGTCTTTCCTGATTAAAGGAAGTCTGTTACTTTCTCCAGTGTTTGTTTCTCCAAGAAACAAAGGGATGCAGTCTTGGACTTCCAAAATTTGTATCTATCATAGCTACATTCTTGAGATTTAAAAATCTATTTAGAATTACAATATTATTTAGATTTCACTTCAAAAGAATAGGATGCTAAAGACAAACTTTTCTAATCCTTTTAAATACAGTTTTCATATTTTCTGGCTTTCTATCTAGATTCTATGCTAGCCTAGTACTTTTTACCTCAACAGAATGCATCATCTATATCCCTGTACATAATAGATTCAGTGTTTTTTTTCCAATGCTGGTTATTACTCAGCAATTTCATTTTTTTTTTTTTTTAAAGAATCTTTCATTCTGGAATGCCTTCTACTCCTAACCATCGCCTAAGTACCATAAGCTAAGTTTATAAACATAAACTTCCATGGAGTGAGCACTTCTTATGAAACAGAAAAGACCTCCAAAGAACTGGAGACATGTTTCATCCCAATCCCCGATTGCTGGCAATAACCCATACACAGCCCTTTATTAACGATATCACCGGGCTGAGATGCCATCTCTGAGAGACCGAACTAAGTATGCTGGGTTTTTTATTTAGTCAGACTGGAAGCAGCTGCATTTCTGTTTGAATTGCTCCCTGAGCTCTCCTGCAAATATATAAAAGGATGTTATAAATAAGTTAGGAGTTGATGATTCTCATTTGTCAGTGAGGGCAGCCTAAGTGAAAGCTGCACCAGGCAAGAATGGAGGCAAAATACTCGGAAATCCTTCATCATGGTGGAGTGAGTTAATCATTTCGAGGATATTCTCAGGGACCTGAGGAAATATTTAAGGCCAAGAATAATATCTTTTCTTTGGGAGAGATGGAAAGAAGGAGATATATCTTTTCCAAGATTAGGTGCAAGATTTTATACCACGAATCTCCAGTATTCCTAAATCAATTTTAACACAAGCTGACACTTCAAGCCTACAAGTATGCCTATCTGGGAGCGTGCGTGTGTGTGCCCATGTGAGGTTGTGTTTTCTATAAGGGGAGTAGAGAATATGCAGAGCCCACAAGACTGTTACCGTCTAGTCCTTTGTCACCATTCTCCCAGAACGTGGTCCAATCTTCCCATAGCCTGCGCCCCTCGGGAAGCCCCTCAGTTTTAGCAAAACCAGCCACAGTCTATTTCCTGAGCATGAACCTTAACATCCCTCTTGTTGTCATGCGTGTGAATTCGTGTTCTTTCTTTTTGAATTTCCATTCTTTCTTTAATTATCAGTTCCAGTGTTGCATCAGTTGAAACATCTCCAGTCTTCTGGGTGGGCTGAAATGGGAACTTCCTCCTCTTTGTTCCCGTAGCACGCGATGCATACTTCTGTTGTGGCCAGCTGTTCATCAAAATCCCTGAGCTTGGCTCTCTCCAGGAGGGAGCTTTTGAAGACACAGGTCACATTCGCGTTTCCTTTGTATCATTGGTGCTATGCCAGTTTTTGGTGTTGCAGTTGGTGTTCTTTAAAAGCTTATGGATGAATGACTAGATAAATAAATGAACAACCTGGGACTTCAAGAGGCAGAAAACAAGAACAATCCTCTCGGGGGTTTTAATGATCTGGCACTGGCCCTGGTGACACCGTGCTGGTGTCTGGCTGCTGCTGCAGCCTTTGCTGCCAGGATGCCTCTGTCCCTGGGCCAATCCTGAATTAGTGGGGAGTATGGGTGGGTAATCATTGGAAAATGCTAAAAAGAAGTACTTGATGCAAGAAAGAATCAGCAGCAGGGACTGATGAATACGATGATTCACATGGTCAAAGAGACATTAAAACCAGATAGATGAAATGAGACAGTGAAAAATACAAGGGGAAAAATGTAAGAAAGAGTTCAAGGAAAAAGACTGCAACGAAGACAAAGATGTCAATATTTTGGAAAAGCCAAGGGACAAAATATGTAATGTGATTTACCAAGTTTCAATTATTTTTAAGGAAAATAAACTATTGCTTAAAACTTTGATGAAATTTACAATAGAATTAATCCACCCAGGGAAGGAAGGAAAGAAAGAAAGAAAGAAAGAAAGAGAGAAAGAAAGGGCGGGCCTTTTTTTGCAGTAATATTTCAGGAAATGGCCCAAGTTATTTTGAAAAATAAATTTCTCTGAAAATACATGAACATCATAGAATTGTTCTCATTTGGTATGTGCTCACATGTTCCCATTATCTATCGCTATATAACAAACTATCCCAAATTCCCATAATTCAGTGATTTACAAAACAATTGGCAATTGTTTTATCATTATTTCTTATGGAATTTGACTGCGCTCAGGCTGTTCTCACTTTGGTCTTTAATGTGGTTTCTGTCCAGGAGGTGGGCTGGGTCTGTAGTCTTCCAAGGCACACTAACTCAAGTCTAGCACAGGGGCCAGGAAGGCTCAAATAGCTGAGGGCTGGAAGAACCCGGGCCCTTCCACCTCTCTGTTTTCCTCTGTGGCATTTCCATATGGCTTCTCCAGCTCAGTGGCTTCAGGTGATACTCCGACGTAGTGTCTCAGAGCTCCAAGGCTGAGCATCCCAAAAGAGGTAGAGCACATTCCCTTTATGACTTCCCAAATGGTGCGCTGTCACCTACATGTCTCTTTATCCAGACCATCACAAAGACTCCCCCAGGTTCAGAGGGAAGAGGTATTGAACCTCTTGATGTGTGGACATTTTAAACCACACGTTCAAGTACAGATTAACCACACACACACACACACACACACACACACACAAAACTACTTCCTTACAAGGTTTCAATTGCTTGGGTGTCATGAATTTTCAGTGTGACTGAGACATGCTTCTAGAACTGCTCATGTCTTGCTAATATGCATGACCTCCATAGACGTTTAAATGGAACTTTATCGAGTGAAAATGGCAATAAATTAGAATGAGATAATAACTTCTTCACTGCCTATTTTTAGAGAGACTAATTCCTGGAGAGATTTTATAAAGTGCGTATGATTGCAGTGGGACTGAGAAACTCATTCTGAGAGTCTATCACAGGCAAAGGTTGCTTGGGAAACAGAAACTGCCAACTGGTTTGCATCCAGGGGCTTGTTTGACGCGGTAACTGATTTTCCCCGGTCCCTGTTTTCTCTTTACTCACTGCAATATCTCTGGCCAGATTCCCACATGTAGATTTTCTATTTTTGCCTTATCTGTGGCTCTCTTCAGAAAAATGACTGAAGCTGCTATCATGTCCCTGCAAATCAAAATAAAATCCTGAAAGCTAAAGAGGTCACCAGGATTACTTTATTTTAAAACATTTTTAGGGGTGCCTGGGTGGCTCAGTGGGTTAAAGCCTCTACCTTCATCTCAGGTCATGATCTCAGGGTCCTGGGGTTGAGTCCTGCATTGGGCTCTCTGCTCAGCAGGGAGCCTGCTTCCCCCCCCGCCCCCGCCTGCCTCTCTGCCTACTCATGATCTCTGTCTGTCAAATAAATAAATAAAATCTTTAAAAAAATTAAAATTAAAAAAATAAAACATTAAAAAAATACTCACTATTCATTGATACCACTGCAGATGCCCAATGATGGTGTTCTTAACTTTTTTTTCCATTACTGTCCAGTGAGTTCTCACCCCACAGAAATTTAACACCAGACACACACTGTATATCTGTCTGCATTGCATGTATAGCTGTGCTTTATGCATAAAAACAGTATTTTTTCATGCCTCAAGACCTAATTTTTCCTCTTTGAGAATGATGTCATCTCTGTTGAAATGCATGCTCTATAGGTATATATTTAGTCTAGTGATTTAGTTCATTAAGATAGCAAATCAGAGGTACCACTGCCATCTGCGAAATGCATTTTTAAATATTGACATTTTCAAAGTATTTGTGTCTAATACACCTATTTAATTGTGTTCATGTTTCTAAATATCTATGCATAATGCCTACAGATATTCCTACTGGCAACCAAAAAATAAATAATAAACCCAAGAGGATAAGAGGTTGATTTACAAAGTTCAGATGCTGAAATACAGCCATGAGTGTTGGAATCAATGTTCAGAAAAAGAACCTTGAGAAATATGAGAACTAAAAGCCATTAGAACATATAAACTTCTGTAAACCTCCATTTTAGCCTGAATAAGTGATCTATGTGAACAGTAAATGACAAAAAGGAGATCTAGTAGGTGTTGCAACTTTGTACATGTCTTGAACATTGAAACTGTGTATTCACTGCCATGCTTCAGATTTTCACTCTATGCCCATGCACACGCATCTCTATGAAAAATGGCCACTTGGAAGCCACAAAGGCTATAGTCATGTGGAGTTGCATTCCACATCAGAGGGTCAAAGAGGTTCCAAGTCAGAATGTTTATGATGTATAATTAGCAAAGAAGGAGAGTTTCATCTAGGCTTTTCCTCTCACCCTAAGCACATGCTGGCATGTGCCAACCATGCATGATATGTCTTCTGTCCCATTACTAGGATGTTCAGATGTGTGATTATCATAGATCCTCGGTGTATAAATGTATGCATGTCCAATCTTAGATTGCAGTGAACATTTTTGTAGGGCTCTATTTAAAATTCAAAGGTTTAAGTGAACCCTTATGTGAAGAAAGACATTTGGATTAAAATAACACCAAAATAAACTGACTAGGCTTCTGGTCTCCATGGCCACCATTAGAAGAGTCATATGTCCACCTGGGGGAAACATGGCATTATCTGCCCAGATTGGACTTGATTGTCATGCCTTCCGAAGGACCTTTCCTGAACCCTTTCTTTCTCACCACAGTAACCAACCACTCCCTTCTCTATGTCTCAAATGCCCTATTGTGCTCTGTGTGTGCAGCTACCATTGGAACTACTTCCTTGTAGGTTTGCCTTCCTGGCACCCACCTGTATGCTAATGAATTTGGGAGCTCCTAAATAGTCAGGGCATCTCAGTTGTCTTTGTATCCCTAGTTGGAAGAAGAGTGATGCACCTGTACAGATTTCTGAAAAAAAAGAAAGTCATACTGTCAAGTTATTCTAAATTAGTTTAACAGATTTCCCTTGGAGCAAACCTAGTATGGGCCATGTCAGCTCCTACCCATGACCATTCTCACTCAGAAGACACAGATCCTTGAAATTAGGTGGTAGCAGTATTAGTATGGGCTGGGCCACTTTTCCTAGCTTGTTAGAACAAAAGCGCATTAAGTGCCATAACTCCACTCTCCTCATCTTCGTCATGCAGAAAACTCTGGAGAAAAGAAAGCTGATAGAATGTCTGTCAAAGAGGAGAGGATTTGTATTCAGTTAAGTCCCTGTTGTATTTTTAAGGCTGCATTAATGCCTTTGGAGGGGCAGTCCTCCTCCGCTACAGGACAGAACTTGTCTCGTTTTCTATCACCAGCCCTATGACTTCATATAGAATTCCAGAATTCTGATAAACTGTCATGTGGAAAAATGATAAAGTGATTTATGCTCAATTTTGCTAGAAGGGAGAAATGCAAGGGCTGTCAGTCTGGCTCTTGAGAACAAATGAGTTACAGTTCATGAGGCAGCTCAATAAGGCTATCATTTCCCATCAGCTCCCATCACTGACAGCCAAGATTTACTAGCTGCAGAATGGGAAGGGGGCTGAGATTTGGTGCCAGGTGAATCGGCACTATTATTCCATCAACCAGGCTCTTATAGACAAGAGGCCATGAATATTTGATGGTACCATTTTCCCAGAAATGCTAGTGAAACGCAGCATTACTTTTCTCCCATTTGCTGGGAGCTTCTTCGCTCTATCCCCATATATGCACATCTCTATGAAAAATGACCACTTGTAAGACACAAAGGTATTTGGGATTGTTTGTTTTTGCTGCCCCGCTAGTGGCGTTCCTCTTGGCAGTCTGCGCATGCAGTACACCAATTCCTTGTCCTCCGCCCTCATAGGATGAAGTGAAAAATCCGTCTACTGAGACCCCATATACATTACATCTGTCAATATCCATCTGACACAGTGGCAGTGAGCGGACAGCCTTCAAGCCCCCTATGTGTTCAGAGAAAACAGACTTTGATCTATGGCATTCGCTGTGTTCTCCACGAAAACAAAAGGTGGAGGTGGGGGTGGGTTTATATTAGGCCTAAAAATAGTTCTGTTGATTCTCTTTGAAGTAGAAAGACACAACTTTGTAAATTCTACACTATTATAAGACTCTTTTACTTGAGGCATTTATTTTCAGTGGGCAGGAGGCATACCTCAGTACATTTCACATGGGTCGGGTTATTTTTAGAAGAAAAAACATTTCATCCTTGCCCTAAGGAGCTAGGGAAATGTGTTTCTAAAATCTCTAGGGGGAAGTTTAGTGTTTACTCAAAGTCATCTCTGGATGATTTCAAATGAGCCTTTTCTATTTCATCATTTCCCCAATTGTAATCACTGTGCTAGTTCAAAAAGATAATAATTGATGTTTTGTGAGCATGTGGGAAAATGAGGGCATACAAAAAGAAATTTTCAAACTACTGGACATTTTGCTTGCCTTTCTGCAGGTACTACATAAGCAAATTGCTTCATTGAATTATGAAACTAACGTCTCTTAAATTGTCCAAACATTCAGTCTAGTGGAATACTGAACAAAAATATGGCTATGATGCTGGTTGCTGAACACCAGTCATTCCGGCACCGAGTTCCTTGATCTCTTAGCCATGCAGGTTTGAGGCTGCCTGAGCCACGTATAGATGGGGGGCAGTGCTGAGAGTCTGTGAGGTAGAACGTGGCATCAATATACAAACGGTGGGCAGAAAATTTGAAGCTAAGGAAATAAAAATTTGGGCGTTTAACTTTTTTGGTCAGTCAGTCAGCAAATATTCCATACAGGCATTGTTCTTGCTACTCTTAATAGAATTTTGAGTTCTCTTTAGCTTATAAATTCATAGGGAGAGACAGAAATAAGAACAAAGTATCAAGAAAAGGTTGAGAAAGTTACAAGTATTTTGAGAGAACTAATCAGAGGGAGGTAAAAAAGAGTGACTATTTATTTTCATGTGAGTCAAGGGCATTTCCCTGAGGCAATGACTTTTAAACTGAAATCCAAATGACTGGAAGGAATATGGTATCTAAAGATCTCAAGGAAGATCATTCCCAGAGGAGGAAATGCCTAGTACAGTGAGCCCTAAGATAGGAACTGATGATCATGTTTGAGAAATCAAAAGAAAGCCAAGGGTCAGACTATAGAGGTCTTGGTAAGCCATTAAGTCTTTCAACAACAAAAATGCTCAAGTTCTCCTTCTATGCCCAGGGACTCAGATACACTTAATAAAGTTCTTTTAAAGGAGGAAAAGGAATTTTCTGTTGAGTATTTTCAACCAGCATTATAGCTGATGTTAAATGAGTGTTTATTGTGGCTATACATGGTTCTAAGTGTTTTGTATATATTAAATCTTTTAATCTTCACCATAGCCCTGTGATACTAGTATTTTTATTGACTCTCTTACTGTACCAGAGGAAAGAGAATCACATTACATGCAATTCCCACAGACTCGCAGCAGGTGGCTGAACTTGAGATTTGACCCAGGTGCTTTGGCTCCAGGGTCCATGTTCTTACTGGGAGACTTCTCACAGACTTAAAAGAAGTCTTTCCTGGATATTTTTTCTGAACTGCATATAAACATACAACTTATGCCACTGTGATCAGACAGTACCAAAGTGTCATGTTTTTCTGAAAAGCTTCTTAGGCTTAATGAACCTTTAGATTCAAAAGTTTCTAAGCCAAACATTCTTTAGTCCAGAAAGACACAGTATCCTTTGGTTCTTGGAAATGTAGTCTTCAGAAATAAGAATTCTGAGAAAAATTACTAGATTAAAAGTGTTTTCTTCATAATTCTTAAATTCAAAACTCCCAATGTAAAGTTCTCTGTGAAAGAAATATTTGCTTTCAGGGCTTTTTAAACTTAAGCTAAACACAATATCAAGTCAAATGATAGGCACTAAACACTAAACAAGCCAATCTTTATTTAATCTGTGTATTTTTGTCTTTTCTGTGTTATCATCAACTAAAGTATTTTATGTCTTACATGCTTCCAGTTGGTGTATTGAAGGAAATGATATGTTGAGAACTGTGTGGATTTATTGCCTATATACTTTCATTCCATGACAAGATTTCATTTATTAAAAAAACCCTCTACAGTATCAATTTTTCCTTCCCATAAGATTAGTTCAGATGCTTTTCTTAGCCCCTTCTTCCAAAACTCAAGGAAAAAAACCACCAGAAATGAGGATTTTTCCAATTAGTCTTCAAAATCACAAATGCATATTTTTCTACCATTACAATATCATAAAAAACAGTAGTTTTTACTCATTACATGTATTATTGATCTAATTCATAATAGTCAACAGGCAGAAATAAAAATATTTTCACATTTATGTCCATTTATATAAACATATGACTGCTTTTGAGAAACATAGAAACATAGCTGAGTAAAACTTTCATCCCCAGAATTGGAATTCAGGAAGAATGAGGTTTCCCCTGGTGCCTCGTTCTCCCACAGTCCACTCCCATCTTCTCTCAGGGTATTTTCAGAACCCACATCGCCCACTTCCACTGCTGCCACCTTATCTCCCACCTGGCCTCTCACTGTCCCCGTTTCTGCTCCCAGAACAATGCCGGAATGATCCTCATCATGTCACCCCTCTGCTAAACTCTTCAAGTAGCTTCCACGTCTCTCAAGGGAAGGTCTACCATGGCTGTGATGTCTCCATGATCTGAGATGGCTCCCCAGCCCATTTGCTATATCACCTTATTCTCTCCCTTCTCATTCAGCTTTAGCCACAGTGGCCTCCAATACTCCAGGTATAGTACAGGGCTTTTCCATGTACTGTTTCATCTCCTTGAGATGCCCTTCCTCTAGGAAATATGTGTGACTGACTCTCTAAATCAAGTAACTTTCCAGTGAATCTTGCCCTAACCATGATTTCAAAATGGCAGCCTCACACCCTTGCACTCCCAATCCAGGTAGCTCTATTGTTTTGTTTTATTCTTTTGTTGTTGGTGGTTTTCTGTAACATTCAATACATTCTGTCATATCCTATGATACCATATTATTTATAGACTATATGATATGATATATTAAGGTTGCTTGCTACCTTAGAATATGAAATCCAAAAGGCCAGGGAATTTTTAATGTTAATAAGAGCCTCCAATGGCCTCAGGCTTAGTACACAATCAGTGTTCAATGAATATTTGTTGAATGCACAGATCGTTCCCTTTTCTTTTAGAACATTTTTCAGTTTTATCAAGCATATGATTATGAGTTATAACCTCATATATTTTGCCAGTTAATTGATCACAAGCCATTCTTTCTTGTGATCTTGTGATGGTACTTCCCTAGTCTTTCTATTCATTCTCCCCTTCCCTTCCATCCTCCTTGTGCTCCTCTCCTCCCTCTCCCTAACTTTCTCTTTTCCTTTCCTTCTTCTTTTCCTTTTCTGTCTCCTCCTCCTTTTCTCTGTCTCATTCCATAATATGGAAAAAGAGTTAAGAGCTGTGAATATGCAAAGATGAGTCAAAAGCTGTGCTTCTTCTCATAGAGCTCAGTCACATCTTAGGAACTTAAAACTTAGCAGTGCATTGGGTTATGTGCGTTGGACAAGGTATGTGCCTCATGCAGAATTGGGGGAGGAGTTAGAAAAGTGGCATGGTGTACTGAGCTTTGAACTGGGGTTTAGACAAGGAATAATATTTCCCCAATTGTTTAAGGATATGGTAGCTGAATTATAAGGATTATTTGCTGATCTTTAGGTTTTCTTTCTTAATCATAATTACCGGTCCAAAGCAAAGTTATGCTTTTTCTCAGTAGTTATTATTTCTGTCATTTTAACTTGCAGCTCATCAGATCTGGAAATACAAGGGCATGTGTGTATGGCAAGAAGGTCCATTGGCATCACATCTAATGAATACATTTCAGCCAGGCTTCCTATGTGATTATCCAGTGAGTGAAAATTTTACAGGGATATCTTTCCATACACATAAGTTGTCATTATTTATATCATTATTATAAATTGTGAGACAATTCAAAGTTTTAGATAGGAAGAAAAAATAGAACTTGCTAATGAGAATGGAGCTGTAATGATTGTTTTGAAATCTCTAGAATTTTATTTTTAATTTATTTCTGATTCCATAATTTGTTCCCTCCCCTGCAAATACTTTGCTTCATAAGCCCTATACCCACTCAGCTTTAGAAAAGAAGGAACAGACTATTTGTACCAATACTGTTTTCTACCATGTGAAAGATAAAATGTCACTCTAGCTAATTCAGGATTCTTATATTATCAATTATTCTTTTTCTTTTTTGTAAATTCAACCTCCAGCATCGAATTCAGTTTTCCCTATTGTCTCTTAAATGTGCTTTATTCTCTTCAGAGAGAGAGAGACACTCAGAGAAAATATGGACTGTTTGTGTCCTCCTACAATTCACACGTTGAAGCCCTAAACCCCCATGTGATGCTACTTGGAAGGCTTTTGGGAGATGATTAGATTTACATGATGTCATGAAGGTGGGGCCTCCATGATAGAATTGGTGTCTTTAAAAGAAGAGAGACCAGAGCTCTTGTTTTCTCTGCTGTGGGAGGGCACAGCAAGAAGACAGTTGTCTGGAAGCCAGAAAGAATACTCTCACCAGGAACCAAACTGACTTATACCTGGATCTTGGACTTCTCAGCCTTCAGAACTGTGAGAAAGAAAAAGAAATTCTTACAGTTTAAGCCAATCAGTCTGGTATTTGTTATGGCAGCCTGAGCAGCTGAGTAAGGGAAGAAATTATGACAAACGATGCAGAGATGCTCCACTCTACCTCTTACTTATCAGCCTCTCTCTCCTTCCTTTGACGGCTGAACCGGTGACCATCTCCTCATGCTTCCTCATTCTTTAACCTGCTCTTATTCAGCATCCAGCCCTTCCACTCCAAGAAACATGTCTTGGTGATGTCACCAGTGGCCTCCATGTCACTAACTAAAATTAATTTTTTCAGCCCCATCTTAACTTCCTTTATCAGCAACATTCGGCACCATTTTCCACTCTCTCCTTCTTGAATCATTTTCTTTCCTTGTCTTTTAGGACATGAGAGCCATTTGTTTTTTTTCTTCAGGGAATGCCTCTTCAGTGTCTCCTTTTATTTCTATTACCCAGTTGTTAAATCTTGGAGTTAGCAGAAGCTTGGTATTAGGCTACCTTCTTTCTTTCCCTACTATCATCCTATGTGATTTTATCCATATCTGGAGCTACCTAGATGATTTCAAAACTGTATCTCTAGCATATGCTTCTTTTCTCAACCCTAGAATTATACATGAAAACATTTCACATGACACCTCTTTGCAAATGGCTAATGATATCTCCAAAGTTAAAGTATTAAATAAACAACTCCTGATTCTCACATATAAATTTCTTCTCTAAAGAAACTTAACATGGTTTTTGCCCATTGTTTTTTAATCTTATGAATGACACTAACCAATCACCTGAATGCTAATCCAAAAATCAGAGTCCCTGCTTATTCTTCATGTCCACCCTAAATCTAGGTACTATAGATTTCTCCTGCTAAATATTTCTCAATTTCATCTATACATCCCCTTGTCTTTATTTCTAAACTTCAGTTTTCTTGCATGCTTATGAGTTTATCATCTCTCATCGTCATTTCTTCATGTGTACTATAGGTACTTTGTGCTATAGGTACTTTGAAAAGCAGCTCTTATAACGTAGGTTTTTTCTCTTAAATACCTCCCTGCCTACTGTTCCTAGGATCTGTACTATCCGCTTTAAAGTTCTTCTGAACTGCAGCCTGGATTCTAAATGCCTTCTTCCTTGTTTTATTTTGTTATGTTTTTAATCAAATCTGTATTTTAGCAGTAAGATACACCATTCATTACTATACTATGTAGGAGAGGAGAAACTTCCTTTTATCCTCTTAATTTTTATGGATATACCTGAGAATTAAACTGACATAAGACAGATTAACAGGGGAATAATATACACATTTTATTTAATATTTTCACAGGCACATGGGCTTTGCATAAAGAAATTGAAGACCCGGGCGCCTGGGTGGCTCAGTGGGTTAAGCCGCTGCCTTCGGCTCAGGTCATGATCTCAGGGTCCTGGGATCTCGAGTCCCGCATCGGGCTCTCTGCTAAGCAGGGAGCCTGCTTCCCCCCACCCTTCCTCTCTCTCTGCCTGCCTCTCTGCCTACTTGTGATCTCTCTCTGTCAAATAAATATATAAAAATCTTTAAAAAAAAAAAAAAAAAGAAATTGAAGACCCAAAGAGAAGTTAGAACCAAGAGCTTATATACTTTTTAAACCATAAATAAGTAAATAAATAAATTGATTAATTGATTAATTGGATTAAATAGAAATGATCGATTTGTGGAGAAGTGACAAAAGAAAGGAATTAGGGGTAATAAATTATGGGACATTGACTAGGAAATATGTGGGAGAATTTATGGAAGGTAAGGATTATTTTAATAGGCTTGTTTGTAGAGGTTCATTTTGGCCTAGATTCCCAGTTTCAGGTGATAACAATGTTCTGTTTCTGGTACAGAAAAGGCACGTTTCTCATCGGAAATTTTACAACATGCTTTCAGATAGGAAAGGAGAGGTCAGAGAGCTCTTCCTGCATCTGTTGTTTCTCATGTGCCTTCAGCCTAAAATAATCTGTATACCAAAATAGGATATTTTGTGGTGTCATTTTCTGAACCACTTCAACTACTACAAGTGAAAAACAATTGCCTATTAAACTATAACAGAATGCTTATTTTTCATAAAAATTATAAACTGTGTTCCAACATTTCCACAAAAATGTGAAAAAAGAATTTTACAGATGATCAAATAATATGGTATTTCTGCAGATTCCTGTGTTCTTTTTCTGGTTCTATCTTCTTCTTCTCTCTACTTTTCTGGTAGGGTTCCCTAGGAAGCATGCTCTGAAGAAGGTTTGCATGCAGGGAGTTTGCTAGAGTGTGTTCTCAGGGTCAAAATCTGGAGGGGATCTGAAAAAGCATATTTGGATGGAAGGTAAACCTGAACTATGGTACAACAAAGGTCTCAGACAATCTTATAAGGACTTCTGGGGCTAGGATAAGCTTTTATTAATATCTTTAATTGGGCAAGTGGCCTAGACCTTGTATATCTTTGTTGACCAAGTTGTTGGATATGGAGTATCCTTGGAGAGCAAGCATGATCTTGAGTCAGTCATCAACAATCCAAACAAGCAGCTAGACAATGAGTACTCAATCCAGGATGGATTGGGGAATCCAAGCAGCATACCATGGCATCTACTACATACAGTACACTCTCTGCTTTAAATAAGTTATGAGAAGAACTCTTTTGGGATTCCAATGGTCTTTCTTTTCCTGGGCAAAACTTGCAAGAAGGTGACTAGCTGGATGAACATATACCCATTTTACTGTAGCTGGTCTTGAGGCCATGAGTGGTACTTTCACCCTCACCCTCAGATAGTACTTCTGGTAGTTGAGATGGCTTTCTAGATGAGGTGTCTCAACACCTGTCTTTCTAGGGTCATGCCTGCTGCACTTTCCCACTTCCCATCAAAATTAGGCAATTGAATACTGGGAAATGTCCACTTGGATCACCTGAATTCCAAATATATTCTCCCTTGATCCATTGTGTATCATCAGTTTGACCTCTTCTAATGATCAGTGTCATTTAGCCCTTCTGATACAGACTTCTGTCTTCACTTACTGTTTTTTAGAGCAAGGAGTCCTAAGTAACTGGGCAAAACTTAAAGCTCAAGATGTAATAGGACTCTTGTTGTGTCCTTTGGTATAAATCTACCCTTTGTGAGAATCAAGACTTGTAAATCCTTAGAGTCCAGAGTTGTGAAGTGAGAAGCACAGATTCTTCACAGATAGTACACTGGGAATGATGATAAGTAGGCCCATTCCTGGTTCAACTCACTAGTTCCTAGACACATGTATTCTATTAAAAAGACACAGTACCATGTCCTAGTACTTAATTTTGGGTATATACTGTCATCCTTTCAAGGTATCATCTCCAAGTTCACACTCAGATAGTTTTGCTTTAACAAGTTATTTTTCCTTCTGTGAAGCTGGTAGCTTCTATATGATACAGCCAATTGGATGGTTTATGCCCATTACTGCCCCCTCTTTTTCTGTGAAGTGAATTAGTCCAATTTGATTTTATGCAGGATCCTATGTCAGTTAATTAACCACTATTGTCCATTACCATGTGTCCATCCCTTTGCCTTTATCTTTAACCTCCTTATCCCGCCCTCACCCTTCAACTTTTCTCCTTCCGGAGCCCTAATCAACCAGTATTTGCCACTGCTCACAAGTCAGTAAATGTTCTTACCTTACAACACTTGTATTTTCAAACAAAGTGGACAACCAGGTGTACTCTGGATGTTTTAATTATGGGAGAATTCCCCTTTACCACTGTATTTTCCAGTCAACTCTGAGTAGAGCTCTAATGTAGTCAATGCTTGTTTTTTGTTTTGCATTTATAAACTGAGTTAATCTATTCAGGACCCAAGATTGGCCTTTTCCTTCTTTTATCAGCTGGTAATAAGGGACCTCCCATTCAGGCATGTGAACTGAGAGGAATTTGTGCATTAATGGTGGGTGGCATTGGGTCTGAGATATCTGTTCAAGCATCTTACTTGTAACCTCTGGTCTTACTCATGCCCAATCCCTGAAATACCACTTCCATTTTATAATAGATTGTTACTAGACCCACTTGAATCTATGATTTAGTAGTTCTGATAGAATCTAGAACATGATAAGCACTTCTGACACTTTATGTTCTATATTCAGACATTCCATTTATACCATGTCCCAGTAGCATGCCGGGGGCTCTATTTTGGCATGGTCTTACAGACGGCATGGCTTTGCTCCAATACCCTAAAATTCTATGTTATGTTTTTTGGGGGGTTTGCCATAAGCTGAAACTGAGTTTCCTCACCACCAATACTCTAATATCATAAGGTTTTCTGGGGGCTATGGTCCTAGGGGCAGGGCTACTTACACCACTGCCTGGTTCTACTCTAGGCCCCACTCAAAGTGGCAGTCTTTTATGTCATATGGTAAATGGATTTGAGTAGTATTTCCAAGTATGGACTATGTGACCTTTAGAACATGAGGAGGCTGGGGAGCCTGGTGGCTCAACCAGGTGAGTGTCCAGCTCTTGGTTTTGGTTTGGGCTCAGGTCATGTTCCAAAGGTTGTGAGATTGAGACCTATGTCAGTCTCAGTGGGGAGTCTGTTTGAAATTTTCTCTCTCTCCCTCTCCTTTTGCATCTCTCCCCACTTGTTCTCTCTCTCTCTCTTTCTCAAATATATAAATAAATCTTTTAAAAAAATTAGAACAAGATGAGACCACAAGGTGTTGTTATTTCTTCTTGGTAGTGACAGTTGCAAGATGTAATAATTTGCCCCTTACTTCAAGGGAATGTCCCATTAAGTCATAGAACACTGGACCACAACAAATTTCGCTCAGTGAGTTCTTCAATCTCTGCAGAGGTTATTTCCTATCATACCACTTATACCTTCCCAGGCCTCCTAAGTATTTGCTGCTTCTGATGATCTTTTTGGTTGATATGATGTAATTGATATGGTTCTACCAATTTAATGGACTAGTGAGATGTTCTATGGGATATCCAGATGATACAGTTCCCCTCAGACTGTATTTTGACAAAAGGAGCAATTCATAGTTCTGGAACAAGGCCATAAATGTATACTGTTTTGATTGTCATTTCTGACTGGGATAGAAAAGAACACATGTGACATCCCAAAGGCAGTTAGTTTGCTCTGGCAAAGACATTATATCCAGTATGGTGACTACAATTGGGGATACCTCTTTTTTCAGTTTTGAATAATCCAGTGTCATCTGGCTTTAGCAGGATCCAAACTCATGAGTTATGTTGGGATATGATAGAGCCATCAAATGGGTGGCTGTAATCTCTGCTGTTCCCTGCAGAAAGTAGTATTGCTTTTCACTTACTTTCTTGATAGAGGCTTCCACTTGGACTTACTGACTAGAGTACTTACTCCACACACCACAAAGCATGTTGGGACTTTTCCAACTACAAAGTATACTCATTCCAAATATATATTTGGAGACTGGGGAAATGACCTTAGTTGTGAGACCTTGCCTCACAAGGTCTTTGCAGAGGCTGTTTCCTTTCTAGAGATGCTGTCTATTTCCCTCTTTGCTTCTTTGACTCTTATTTATATTTTAAACCTCTTCAGAAAAACCTTCCTGAATAGGTAAATTCTCACATCATATGCCCTTAGATAACCTGTAATTCTCCTTTTCAGTACGTAGCAGGTTTGATTTTATAATTATTCACATGATTATTTAGGTAATATTTATTTGCCTGACTAAATTGTAACTTCCGTGAAATATGAGGAGAATATTTGTATTTATAGCATTTACCATAGTACCTGGCATTTAGTTGGTATTTAATAATTTCTAGTCAGTTTATTTTAAAGGAATATAAGAACACATTAATGAATTAGGAGCTACACTAGAATTTTGACTAGAGACCTCAAATTATGTCTCATAAAAATAGATTTATAGGACCCTTAATATTAAAAAAAGTAAATTAGTATCTGTTACATAGAACGAATTGCCTGCATTATTTGATGTGTTTTTGACAAAAATGAATGTTGTCCAGATTTGAAATATTCCACATATTTTTGCCAACTTCATGTTAAACTAACTTGAACAGCTCAAAACCACTTTAAGTACCTAACTGGGATGGTTTTGGCATAATATTTGAGGCTTTCAAGTTATCTTTACCCTAAGACACCTATATAAGAACATTTGAAGGAAATTGCTGTTAACTGTGTTATATACACTGTTTAATGACTTAAGTTGGTGTACTCGTTTTTGTTCAATAACATGTATTCTAATCTAAACTACCAAACTTTCATTATATTGAACATTATATTCTTAAATTAGGCCTTCACTGTGGGGTGCGTGAGTGACTCAGTCATTAAGTGTTTGCCTTCATCTCAGGTGGTGATCCCAGGGTACTGCGATCGAGCCCCACATGGGGCTCCCTGCTCAGAGGCGAAACCTGCTTCTCCCTCTCCCACTCCCCCTGTTTGTGTTTCCTCTCTCAATGTGTCTCTTTCTGTCAAATAAATAAATAGAATCTTTTTAAAAACTTGGGCCTTCATGCTATATGTGGAATATTTATATTATATACATTTTAGAACATTTTAAATCTAAGAACTTCAATTTCTGTCTCCTAATGTATTTGCATCTCAATAGAATTCTAAACTCAAAATTACACAAGGAATAATTTCTCATTGACAGAAATGTCTAATTCAAAAACTGTTTCTGAATTTGACAAAATTGAATTTAAAAAAATTTCATGTTAAGAATGAATCCTATAAATACTTCTACAGAACCACTCAAGGATGTATGTACAAAATCGAGTGTAGCATGTGTGTTCACAAAGAAACAAAATGTGCAGTTCTTCATAGAAGGGAATTGTTAATGAATACACACATGCAATAGAATATATACAACATTTTGTTGCATTTAGTTGCATTTTGTAGACTATAAGGTCATTATAAAGAATACATACAAAAAAGAATGCAATAAGTATATGAGTTATAATGGAAAACTCTACAACATATGTTTTCAAGTAAAAAGGCAAGATGTAGAACAACACTATGCAGAATTAAATTTCTAGTTTATGAATAAAACTTTTTGGAGGGAGATAAAAAAAACAAAACTTTGTTTATATTTCCTGGGGAAAGGAATTAGGAGTTGGAGGAAAAAGATTATCACTCACTTCCTATTTTTTGCTCTTCTTTACTGTTTTAACATTTAATCTACATAAATATTATTTTTATTGTAAAAATTAATTTAATTTTTAAAAAAATTATTATTCCATTACCTCAAGAAATAAAAACTTTAAGGTAAAATTCCCTATATGTGTTAAGGAATGAAGTTCTAGACTGTTATCTAAAAACACTTTATATTTTATTTCTCAGGTCATTGAATATCTGATTTTTTCTAGAATAGCAACTTTCTAAAAGAATCAATAGGACTCAACTATTATTTCAATGTTGAACATGTACCCAAAATAGTTTCCAGTTCTCAGACCACTATTATATCAGGTTTCAGAATCTCCTGCAACACCTATAACACCTGTATAGGTGATTAACACCTATAATTAACACCTATATTATATTAACACCTGTGATTAACACCTGTAATCTTTTACCATAGCAAAAATAATATAATAAATTCTGAAGGAAGTATTGACTGAACACCAACTATTACTGCCAAGTTATGGTATGTTTAAAAAAAAAAAAAAAAGACAACAAAAAAACAGGAACCATTGCTCAGTCTTGGCATGCCATGAAAGGGTGTTATGTGCCCTCTTTCCTGACTAATACCTAAGATTGCCAGTAGGCCATTTGTTTGGCTAATTCTTCTTATCCATATTAGTACAATTTTTTTTTTGAGCTGTAGGAGTTCATAAAAATCAAAACAAAAAAAGCGTCATTGTCATTGAATTCTATGTGCATTCAAAATGAGGGAGAAAGACCTTTGTGCAATGTAATTGCTTAGCTAATTGTGAAGTAACTGCACATCATCAGTCTTGCTGGGAGTCTTGCTCTGTCAGAGATGCTGCTCATTGAGATGTGGCAAGACCCACATACTGTTTATTATTTTACTCTCTTTGTTTTGAAAGCAAACACTGTTATTTTTGTTGTTGTTCTATGTGGGTTTTTTTTGTTTGTTTGTTTGTTACTCTGTGTTGCCTCTGAAAAAGTGTCAATATGT
This sequence comes from Lontra canadensis, assembly GCF_010015895.1. Classification (NCBI taxonomy): domain Eukaryota; kingdom Metazoa; phylum Chordata; class Mammalia; order Carnivora; family Mustelidae; genus Lontra; species Lontra canadensis. Next base: position 19,014,596 of record NW_022631017.1, read on the forward strand.
GAAAATATTCAATATTTAGAACTATCTCTAGTGATTCATGTTAGGAATTTGGATCCCCTTTGAAAAGGGCAAAGCTCAACCCTTTCTCTGAAACTGAACATATTCAAAATACACAAGTTTCATAAAATTTATAAAGTGTCAGGTGGTATGTGTGAATATGTGTATATATATATATATATATACATTCATTTAGAATTAGAAAAAAATATATATATATAGACACATACACACACACACACTCTAAAGACAGTGGGATCTCTATGACCTCTAGGCATCTTATCTACTTATATATGGAATAACATAAATTTCTTTGCATGGCATATGTGACCTTTGGTTATCTAGTTTCTACAAATTGTTTTCAACTAAGGATGATTCTGCCCATTGGGGAGCATATAGAAAGCTCTGGAGACATTTTGATTCTCACAGCTGTGCTGGTGGTACTGGGGAACATATGCTACTATTATATTGTGGGTAAATACGAGGTATTCTGTCAAACATCTGCTAAAAATGAATAGGATAGTCCCAACAACAAAATTATCAGGTTCAAAATGCCAGTAGTGCCAATATCAAGGTATCCCAGACTACTTTTAACATCTCACTCAGTCTTCTTTCTACACAAAATCATTGGCCATTCCCATGAACATTTCCTTTTCTTACAGTGCCTGTCCCTCTTGACTGTAGGGTCACTTATGTTCAAAGTATTCCTTTTATGTGACGCCTCATCAGTGTCTACAGAGAGCTCTTCTGTGAACGTCTCTATTGTAATATTGCGTTGTAATATTTACTAGCATATGTATCTTGCCCACCAGACCTTAAGCTCATTCAAGCAACGAAAACCCTAATGTCTGATAGATGGTAGCTACTCAATAACTATTTGTTGAACACTAATTGAATGAAGACAAATTTTAAAGGCTGGAATACATTTGAATTTTGTGTAAAGTTTTCATGAAAGAAGGATGAAAATGCCTCCAACCAGTTATTCTTCAAATGGATCCAGGAGGCTGACTATTATGAAATTCTTTGGGGGGAGAAAGAGGGGAAAATGACCTGTTATAGGAAATAAAATTCCAGTTGTAACAAAGAAGTACTCTGTTAGGGAGTTAAATCAGACTCTATGCTGCTGCAGGTGTTTTCTTATGCAGAAGGTGCAAAATACAGTGGTCGAATGGTGCCGTGGCAGCACAGAGATGATACACACATAGATCATAGAATCTTAATTGCCTTCAACTCTTCTAAGCGTTCTACTATCCTGTAGTCATTTCAGCCTGCTTCTGCTTCCTTGCCTCTGTCTCTGTAGGGCACAGTAACTCTGAGAGTTTCTCTAGCACTAAAAGTTTTTAGATGCCAATGAATTTGTGGAGGTGTAACTGAAACTCATTCTCTCTTTTCCTCACCCCGCAGCACATATTAACACGATGGCCCTCTGTTTCCACATCACTCTGTGAAGTGCCATCAACTTTTCAAGCCATTAAGTTGCCCTTTGCACTGGAGCAAATTTGCTCATATGACGTGTGAAGTGAAACTGCAGTTTCTCAAAGGCAGAGATCTATTTTGAGTTTCCATTGCAATGCTGTATATACTGAGCTTATTCAACCCCTGGACTGAGTTCAGGCTCTGCCATTTGTCAGCCGGATGGCACTTTGATTAGCACTGAGTGACAACTGAATGACACTTTGCTACTTTGGCTTTCGGTTTCTTTATCTGTAAAATCAGGTGTTGGAACACATGTTACTCATAAGTCTGATCTCCTTTCACTCTAAGATTAGTGTCCACAAAGAAAATCTCAGCTCCAGTTTTGCATGTGCACATAAGGGTTTGATCATGGAATGATTCTAAAGCCTAGTTGATTTTTTTTTAAATTTTATTTTTTATAAACATATATTTTTTTCCCCAGGGGTACAGGTCTGTGAATCGCCAAGTTTACACACTTCACTGCACTCACCATAGCACATACCCTCCCCAGTGTCCATAATAACCCCACCCCCCCAACCCCCCTCCCCCCAGCAACCCTCAGTTTGTTTTGTGAGATTAAGAGTCACTCATGGTTTATCTCCCTCCCAATCCCATCTTGCTTCATTTACTCTTCTCCTATCCCCTTAACCCCCATGTTGCATCTCCTCTCCCTCATATCAGGGAGATCATATGATAGTTGTCTTTCTCCGATTGACTTATTTCGCTAAGCATGATACCCTCTAGTTCCATCCACGTCGTCGCAAATGGCAAGATTTCATTTTTTTGATGGCTGCATCATATTCCATTGTGTATATATACCACATTAAAGCCTAGTTGATTTTTAAACAACTCATCATAAGACCTTGCTGTGAACTAGGTGATTTTTCTGCCAACCTAAAGGAAACTGCACTCAAATAGTGACCCATACCAGGAGAGATCGGTCTTGATAACCAACTAAAAATCATCTTCCTTTATTGAGAAGGAGATTTCTCCTTGTTCTATATCTGGTCCCTACTATCCATATATTCATTCATTCTTCTAAGCAACAGAAGGACACAGCTCTCCTTTGCCTGGCTGGTTAATAAGTTCAACCTCCATATGAACCTGTTTTGGCTTTGGTTATACCTCCACAGCATGGGTTCTGGAAATACTAAGCTCAATGGAAACTACACATTTTCCTTTACTGGGGAGCTTAATTTAGAACATCATTAACCATTTAATCTCTACTGGCTGTCCTAATTTAAGGAAACTATAACTTCCAGAAGTAGAGTAAGTGCAGATTCCAAGCTGAGGTTAAATATTTTAAGAAGCAGATGCCTGCAAATTGTCCCTATGTATAGTGAGTAGCATTCATGATCAGAATTTAAAACATTAATCCCTGCCCCTGCCTGCTCTGCTGACTTATAGACATTTGGTCTCTTTGAATTTAATGATTAATTGATGGTCCATGCCTTCAGTCGTGCTTGGTCAAGCTTTATACATATATAAATAAAGTCACTTTTGAGGGACAAGTTTGTTAATATAATAGCATCTTAATTAAGTGGAAATAGATATGTAAGGCCATCTTACTGAACATGCTCCATAATTCTCAGAGGCCATTGTATAAATATTGTATAAATGTTTGGGGAACCCTCTTAATGAGTATTTTTACATTTAGGTAAGCCCCTTAAAAAATTAGGAATCCAGATAAGAGACCTCATCTTAATATGCAAAGTATTTGATTGCTTTTTAGTGATTATTTGTAGTTTTATAAAATAGCTGTCTATCTAAGATGTACTTTCCATAATGTTTTTCCATAAAATATGGTCTAATCTGATTTACTATTTTTTTAATAATGACTACATTTTGGCAAAGAACTATCTGAAACATAAAGCCATATCTAAGCAGAAATCAGCAGGAATCTTTAGGGTTGAACAGTGTGCACCAGCCAGAGCCCAAGACATTCTTCAGATATAACCAACCAGTGTTCTGAAGAAGTAGAAAGTGACAGAGAACCATGTACCCTTCTTACACATGACCAAAAACAGAGATAAATGACAAATCTAGACATCAAAAAGCCAGTAGGTCATCTTTTAAACCAGACAAAGGATGCACACAAGTTAGTCCTGAGGAAGATTAAGTATTGTGGGTCTAGGAAGGACAAGTTTATGCTTAGACCTTGTGAGCAATGAGTCCCTCAATTTCAAGGAAGATTTACATGCACAATCACACATCACATCTCAAATTTTTGAATCATTATGCAGTTTTATTAAGAATATCCAATATAATGTAACTGAAATAACTTATATTCATGGAATACTTTCATGTCCCCATATGTAGAACTATAGATCACATCAAGAAATGTTGTTTGGATTTGGGCTATAAATTTTCCTTCACTGCCAGCTTGACCATATGGCTGTTACTTTTTAGGTAGATTGTTTCATTTGCTTTGTTTTTCAATCCAGTGTAGCCAAAGACCAAGCTAATTTAAACATAACACGTTTGATTTTAAATGGGTACAATCAGTAAATTATAATATCCAGAATGAATTTTTAGCTTTCAATGCTGATTTTGGATTTTCTTATTGTAGTTGAAGAGAGGAATTGCATCTTCAAATAGGAAGGAAACAAAGATACTTGCTAATATCAACTAAACAGACAGTTTTGTTCTTTCCCCTTCATGCTTATCCTCCTTATCACATCTCTCAAAATACGGGACTTAGTACTTATGATCCACTTAAACAACTAGTTGCAAGACTACCAAATATTAATAAAATAGATTTCTGATGTATTCTTTTCTATATCATCCTACATCACATGAAAATTTTACAATATGTGTGTATGTGTATAATATTATACGTTTCCTAAGTTTTAGAAGTAGGTTACTTGCAGTACTTAAAATTGTGCTTATTTTAATCTGAAAACTCCTTTCCTGTGCATGTCTGATAGATTTTTGATACCCAAGTTTCATATGATTTAAGGTATTAATCTAAACATTAATAATCCACATCAATGCTGCCATATAACAAGACATTCTTATTAATATTGTAAGCCTACACTTATAATTTTAACTCTCAGTCTGTAAGGATGATGACTTTTTTCATAATGAAAATAAATTCTTCACAATGGAAAGCAAAAGAGACACTTTTAGACTCTGCATATCTTCATAAGAATATTAATTGATTCTAAGATTTGTCAAACATTTAAATACAGTAGAAATAGCAATCTATCAATTTACTCCTTACATTTGAAGCTGAGGCAATAGATAAATGAACTTTTTTCTTCATAAAACATAATTATAATTTAAGTTAATCTTGTTCAAAACATCTTTGGATTTTGACCCAAGGAATTTTTCTGTTTCTTTGAGTTCCACCAGATGATTAGTCCATGTAGTTTAAAAATTTGAACATCTATTATTCAAATTGTTTAAGATTTATAAATCTGCTACCTGGGAATATAATGTAAAAGTCAGTAATGATGCATAAAAAATACTTTACCCAGCTATGCAAGAATACAAAAAAAAAGTCTAAAACATACATCAGTGAAACCAGAAATGGAAAGAATCAGTTAAAATAATAAAACATTTTAGCCCAAGCACACTTTCTATAAAGTAATTTTATTGTGATTATTCTAGGTTCCTCCAGATGAAATAACTTATCTATATTCATTGAAAGAAAAGCCAGCTGCATTATCTTTAGGGCCCTAGTGGATTTATATTTATTTTTCTATTTTATTTTAGGTCCATTGATTTTTGTTTCTTATAAGGGTTTGTTTTTTGTGGGTTTTTTAATTCGTGTTTGTTTGTAATACTCTATCAAGAAGATGTTTAAAATGCAACATTATGATGTAATGGATTTCCATTTACCTTTAAAACTCATGAAGGCAGATAATTAATTTCTAAAGAACTATTCATTTATTTAGATATATAAAATGGGTTATTGATCAATGAAGGTTTTTCTCTTCTCATCAAAGAAATGGTCAGGCTTTATCTAGAGTGTTGTTTGCATTTCCTGTTTTCCCATTTTCAGATAAATATTCACAAGCTAGTGATGTTCAAAGAAAGGGAGAGAAAGAGATTATGGCTTAGGAAACACCCTCATAAAGGATAGTCAAATCAAGTGAATATATACAATCTGGAGACAGTATCAGTAAGAGGAGTCTTGGGTTTCTTCCAATATGATAAAGACTATGATGGAACAAATTCATTTCTTCACAGATGACCAAAGCTACGATCACTAAATGGTCATTGATCAGTATAATGATGAAAAGAAGAGTGCTTTAGAGGAAGGGATGAGTTTTCTTTTTGTTTATTTGGTTTTTCTTAGCTTTATTGAGATATAATTGACAAACATTTTATATATGTATGTATGATATACAATGTGAAGTTTTGATATGTACATACATTGTGAAATGATTACACAGGTTAATTAACATACCCACCATGTCCAGTCATATAGTAGTTATTTGTGTGTGTGTGTGTGTGTGTGTGTGTGTGTGTGTAGGGGAAACACTTAAGATCTATTGTCTTGGTAAATTTCAGTATACAATACAGTATTTTTTATACTGAATTCCTATCTATTGTGGCTATGGTAAAGGGGATTTCCTAGATGAAACTGTAAAATCTCTTCCAACTATTAATTTTATACAGCTGGAATTATATTCAGATAAAAGGATCAGCGTGTGCTGAATTACTTCTCCCCCCACACCCCGCCCCCGGTAATCTTCAATCTGTTGGCTAGAGCATTGCTCTACAGAAAGAAGTGAGCCTACCCCATGGCATATGCAAGACACTCCACTGGGACATAGCAAAAAAATATTAGAACTCCTATTGGGATTTATTTTATCTATTCTTTTCATATATTTTATGATAAATATGTTAAAATAGTTATGATACACATAGCTATGATTTATAAACACATGTTTTAAATTTATAAATTCCAACAATAAATATAAAACCTTTTTATAGATAAGGGTAAGATAAAAAAAAAAAATTTGGAGACCACTGAAATGAAGTTATGGAATAAAGTAAAGTTAGTTTAAAATTATTTCACTGGAATTTCATATATCTATGACAGAAATAAAGTACAACTCACAAGTAACATAACTTTTAATTTTTATGTTTTTCAAGTTCATACCAATAAGCCTATAGTAGGATTAAAAACTGAGGGTGTACTGGAAGGACAGGCCTTGTTAGCCATATTAATGTTAATAAGTTCATACATTGTCACAAAATTAATTGTGTATGTAAATTGGGATGCAGTAATAATGGCCTCGTAGACAAAGCACTACCCTCTCACATATAGGGTCATTCTACATCTAACCCAAGGTTTTAACCACAATTAGTTTAGTGGTTTGGGGTTATTACCTGCTAGGCAGTAGTTCTCCATTAGAATGACTATAAAGCACATAATTTATCACAATTAGACTTAATTGGCTATCTTCGTCTCTGTTCAGTGGATGCCAAGAGTGGAGATGGGATGGACAACAATTCTCATCTCAGTACCCAAAAAGGACAGTTTTAGGTCATATCCTGCCAAGTTCTATGATGGATGTGATCTCATTTCACTCTGAAGTCCTCAAACAGAGGGCACCCATATCTCACAACACCATAGTTTATTTTGTTTTCCTAAGAGTTAACTTTTTATTTTCTGACCCCAGCTTCTTTTCTACTTCATCTTTCTCCATGAACATCTTCTCAGTCTCCACCTTCCTTTCCCTATCCCTTCCTCTGCCCTAACCCCCACTGCACCCCAATACCACACATAATTTCTGATGCCCATCAGGAAACTCCAATCAAGCAATGACTATATAAGAAGGAACATGATTGTAACAGTATAACATACAATTTACATAAATAAATGTCACTCCTGTTAATATACTGAATTCTGAAAGAAATTTCTATATGCTGAGGACAAAAAAGTGAAGAAAATTTTAACTTAGTGTTTCAAAAATATCCTTTCCAATATTCAGCATTTTTCATCCAGAAAAACAGTCATTTTTAGGTTTTAATATTGAGAGCTATTGGCAGAGTTGTATACTCTGATCTACAGGGCAAATGACGTTGAAATTTTTATCATCTTTCTGATCATCAAGCGTTTCTGGAATACTTAAAATCAAGAAAAGCCAGCAAAATACAATATTTGTTGAGGGTTATGGATTTTCCTCATCCACAAGGAAACAGATGTTTTTTTCAAGACACACATTGATTAATAGATCTAGCACCATCATAGTTAAAGAAAGTGTGGATTTCTCCTGCAGGCATACATAAGACAAAACACTGATATTAAGTGCATAAAAGTAAATTTATTGGGAATTAGCTGAGAAAAAAAGGACAGGATCCAATGCTAGAAATCCAATGCTAGAAAACCAAGATCAACATTATTCAGTAAATATGTTATCCAGTGGCGATGGCAAAGATTTTTTTCCTAAATAACCAGAATAGCTTACTTAAGTCAATATTTAGCTCTTTTTCTTCCATTTTATTTTATTTTATTTTATTTTATTTTAAGTGTTCCAAAATTCATTAAGCACCACACCCAGTGTTCCATGCAATATGTGCCCTCCATAATACCCACGACCAGGCTCACCCAATCTCCTACCCCCCTCCCCTCCAAAAGCCTCAGTTTGTTTCTCAGAGTCCACTGTCTTTCATGGAGTGTTTCTTCTGAAGTTACTGGTTTGCATGCTGACATTCATACATACGTTGTACCCTAGACTGTGTCATAGAACTAGATTGTGTTGAGACCTGTGTACAGTATGGATGTGATTGTATTAAAAAGGATATTTTAATCATCCAGTGATGATTTCATCATAAAAATGGTTTTTATTTACTTGTGGTCTTAGACTTAAATTCTGAATATAAATACAACAATAATGTAAATAACATTGTAGAGTGCAAAGCAAATTGGCAAATGCAGTGTCTCATACAGAAAGTATCATTGCAAGTACTAAGACTTCCTCTGGTTGTGCTATAAAATGTAAACATTTTAAGAGTCTCAATTTCACTTGTGATATGTGATCTTTTTTACATTACTTGAGATGAACGGCATTACATAGGTAAGCAAAGAACCCTGATTTCTGGTTATAGCTTAAAAGCTGAAAATCTATTGAAGTAGGCTGAAATGAATTGTCTACTTTTTTAAAACTGAAAAGCTTTGTATGACAATAAATTTTTTTTTTGTAGGCAAAAATCAGTGTAGTGAGGATTCTTTTCTAAAAACATGCTCAGAGGATAATTGAATTATTGTTATCGAGCTGTTCTAGTAGGACTAATGAACACATGGGTGGAAAGGAGGGGTGGTGTCTTATAATGAATTGGAATGTGTATGAATAAAGCTGAGAATTTTATTACTACTCAGTTCTTTTCAGGACTACTTAATGCCACTTAAGACAAATGTTGTTCTCTGCATTTCAGTATCTCTGTAAAGAAAACCACCAACCTTAACAACCCACAAGTTAGCAGAAGAGAATGAAACTTAGGCAATGCAATTTTATTTATTTTTTAAATCTATTAATCTATCAACATGTAACTATGGTGAATGTTTTTGATATTAGAATCAAACATACATGGGCATCTTAGCACAATCATATGTGTTGAAATGAGGTTTACGAGTTTTGAACTTTACTCTGACAGGTAACTTGGTCACAATCTGAAACATGGACATATATATTCATGTTGGACAACCTTGAGAAACAATGAATGATTTTAATAAGTATGAATGTCCTGCTCGTCTAGAAATAGTCACAGTAAAAATGTTAAGTGCCTGCAGTAGGCTCGCCCTTCACATGAGCTGCCCAGCAGTCACACATGCATGCCTGCTCCCGTCAGTTAAAAAAGAGCATTTGTGACAAGGTACTTGGAACAAAGGTGCTACCAGCTGAAGTGTAAACACATTTAAGAAGCACAAAGAGTGTTGTTCTAGTTTTTGAAATGATATTGAGCACTTAGAGAGAATAAGTGGAAAATGAATAGTTTATACTTCAGAGAAGCCCTGATAATCGTAAGCCGTGTTCATCAAGAAAACGTATCAGTGGACAACCACTGTGATGGCATTAGAGAAATGCCCCGGAATTCCCTTTGAGCTTTTTTGGTCTTATTTCTTCTGGAAATTAGTAATATTTCTCTTAATTACAAAATCAACAAGTTTACTATAAAAAAAGAATAAAGGAAGAGATACTGAATTCTAGTCCTCAGTATTAATAATGGTAAAATGGAGGGGGCACGTGGGTGGCTCAGGGGGTTTCAGCTCAGGTTGTGATCTCAAGTCCTGAGATTGAGCCCCTCGGGCTCCACACTGGGCATAGAATCTGCCTAAGATTTTCTCTCTCCCTCTGTCCCTCTCCCTCTCAAAAAAATAATCATGGTAAAATGGTGTGTATCCTTGCAGACATTTGTATATGTTTATGTAATATATACATAAATATATAAACAAACATGCAGTGTAACAGATATCCCTTGGGCCTGATTGGCCCCTTGCTTAAAAGCTTTCTGAGACTGCTTTACTAATCCAAAAATAAAATTAAATCCCCATCTCCTACAGTGCAGTCTGACAGACTCCTCACCAGAGTCTGTCTTTTTTTTTTTTTTAACTGAGGTGCCACATGGTGGGGTAGTGGAAGATGATGAAATGGTGGAGACACTGTTAACAGAAGCCCTGTCAGTAATTGTTTTAAGTGATACTTTTTTTTTCTTTCATGTATACTCATATACATACACACAAGTCTCACCAGACATACATACACACTTTAAATATAATTGTGCATATCTATTTCTGCCTCTTGCTTATTGCCCTTAATACATTTTAGTCAATTTTAATGTCAATACATATAGAGCTCTTTCTCTTTTACTAAAGTATTGTGTTCTTTGCCTTAATGTGCTAAAATTTACTTTCACTTTGCCTTTTTGGTGATTGCTCTTTACCAACTCATTCCCATATCTCTGCCGAGTATATTCCATATGTGGGATTTGGTGGTCATGGAGTATGCACTGTTTGTTTGTTTATTTATTTATTTATTCATTTATGGTGTGCACTTGCTAGGGCATTGGGTTTTATCAGTTTGTTTGATCTAATACATGGATATATTAGTTTCACTTTATTTTTTTAAAGATTTTATTTATTTATTTGACAGAGAAAGAGAGAGTACAAGTAGGCAGAGAGGCAGGAAGAGAGAGAGGGATTCAGGCTCCACGCTGAGCAGAGATCTGATGCGGGACTTGATCCCACAACCCTGAGGCTGTGACCTGAGCCAAAGGCAGAGGCTTAACCCACTGAGCCACCAAGGAGCCCCTAGTTTCACTTGAGAATTTGCAGTGAATAGCATCTCATATAGTTACTGAGTATTTGCTTATGGTTTTGGCCCAATTCTCCTATGAGTTGTCTGGTTTATTGATTTGTAAAACTATTTTTTATACATTATTAATATTAGCCCTTTAATTCTAAGTTTTGTTGTTTGATTTTAACACCAAAATTTTTACTATAAATTCTGTATGTTATATCTTTGAGTTTAGAAATGTCCTCTCCACTTAAATACAGAAAAATTTCTCAGAATTCATAGCATTTAATTGGTTTCTTGGTTAATTCTTGGATCCTTGATTTCTCTTATTTATTTTGGTATAGAGCATTAAATAGGGCTTTACTTGGTCAACGTATTTAAAGCATTTAGAAAAGTACCTGGGGTATTGGAAACCATCAGTGACTTGAATTTTTGGTTAAGTGGCAACTCTTTGTAGCACCTGCTCTGTGTATAGTGTCTCTGCCGCAAGTAGGGCTATATTGTAGAATGAACACTGACTGAAAATTAGCACCCAGATTCTAGATCTTTCTCAGCCGGGAGCTGGTTAATTAGTAACCCTGCTAAAGGAACTTAATGTTCTGGGCCTGTTTTCTGCTTAAGAAGCTGAGATTCAGCCTCCTTGCCATTTCTCAAATTGTCTTCTCACAAGCGCTGGTTGTGTTAGGTATTTAAAAGTGAAATAAGTAAGCCAAATACTTGATTCAAGAAAGGTGGACAAGTGGGGTGTGTGTGTATGAAAGATAGTTTTGCTTTGCTTTTTACCATCGGCCTTCTCAAAACCATTACAATCACAGATGTTGTAAATTTACATGTATTGTGCAAAATTTTCTAAACTTAGCTATCACGTATCCTTTTTTCCCCTGAGTCTCTTACCAAAAAAATGATGGTTTTTGAAAGTCTGGTTTCAGTGATCACTGAGTTCTTTCACTTCTCTACTGTTCTACAAATGTCAGATATTCTGAAGCTAAGCCATGCTTAATTTGCAGATCTGGATTTCTCAAAATATTCCACAGAATATATACCATTAATACCCACTTTCAACAGTGACACTGTTTCCTCCTGTAGCCCTACATGTCCATGTATTAATTAATAGTGTTAACTATTCCCACTGCCAAATGGTAGGCCAGGTGTTGAGCGTACAGATATTTGAGACTTAATGCCTTTCCTTTAGAGTCCTTCGTACTTCAGCAATGCATGGGAAACACAATGCATTCCTTAATTTTAGAACCAAATCCACTCTGTGGAACCAGTTATTCAGTAACCTGTGTGTGTGAAAGGTGCATAATTTTCTAATATTGCAAGATGCTGAAGAGACCATGTTTGTTGCTTTTTAGAGAATTACTCTTTTTACGGTATAAAAAGAATTTGTGTTTTGTTTGTTGATAGTCTTTAAATTGGGACATAAGCTGCTTCCATGTCATATTTGCTTAAAAGCATTCTGTTTTCAGACCTCTGTATTTAGTATGGCTTACGTAGATTTACTGCATACATTTCTGCTTAAGAAGCTGAGATTCAGCCTCCTTGCCATTTCTCAAATTGTCTTCTCACAAGCGCTGGTTGTGTTAAACTTCAATATATGAAGTTTATTGCAAAAATAAAGCATGTAGTTTATTGAAATATTAAAGAGTCATTTAAAAAGTAAATAAGCCATATGATCAAGGAACCATTCTGTAGAGCTATTTTGTGACTTAATTATTTTAGGATATAATATAAAATAACCAAAGCAAATCTAAGTAAATTGGTGCAGCCAGTTTAACATTCTTTTTTTTTTTTATAGAAACTCTGACAGGATATTTAATGGTTGTAGGAACTGAGAAGTATACCGTTGTTTTTTTGTGTTCTCAGAAGAAACCAAAGCAGTGTATTGAAAGGAGGGATTACCTGTAGGACTTAGCTTTTAATCTGGTGTATGGTGTGTACATCATTAATTACAAACAATACGTACAGTGAGGGAATATTGTACGTATCTCCACATATGTACCTATCTGTACTATACCCATGATCATTAATGGGACATAAATGCGTTTCCATTTAAAATAACCTATGCTGCAAGAAGAAAGATGAAAAAAGAAAAAGAAAATATATAATCTAGAATCTTGATATTGTTAGTTAGCATGAGTAAAACTGTAGGACTGGAACGTTTTGAGGTAGTTTCCTTTCAAGACACTATCTGGACTTAGCAATATATGCTGTAACCCTGAAGATTTCCCTGAGACCTGGTCATTCTATCCTCATAGCTGAGAACTAGACATAAATGTGTAAACTTGACCTTCACAGCTGCCTACTGGGAACATGTTATGAAGTCTAAGCATCGCCTTAAAGAAAAAGGGCCAAGCACAACTTCGGTTCCTGCCATGAGTTTCCCACCATTGTAGGGATGAATGTGTTCCTTTTATAAATCCTTGTGACTTTGGGCTCAGACCTTTGGGTCAGGCCACCAGATGAAGAGTGTCTGCAAGTCAATGATATGGAGTGAATATTAACTGACTTTCTAGTTTTTGATCACCAAAGGCAAGATAATATTGATAAGTTAGTATTTCTTTGTTAATAATAATTTCTTAGAAAATTTATTCTCAATATTACTGCTTTCCAGATTACTGAAATGGAGGGAGAAGGAGCCTGCAGGGACAAAGAGAAGAATAAATCAGCCTAGATCTTGAGGGACTGATGGGTCATTCAGTACTAGATCTATGACTTCTGTGGCCTGAACAATGTCCACAAAAAAGCCAAGTATCTGGCTCTGTGGCTTACCCATGTCCTTGAACAAAACAACTTGCTAATGCATTATAGCGTGAACTGCATTAGCACATTTACATTAAAATGTGACATGATATCGAAGATTGTAAGATAGCAAATCTTCGGCATGCTATCTGGAAAAAAAAAAAAACCCTGTGGATAAATGTCATGTTAAAAATCTTGTTCTGTCATGATTATAAGGAGAGTAGTAATCACAAATGACAGCTTTAAGAGGTTAGCAAAGAACCATCTTGACACCTAAGTGATGATATTGTTATCTATATTCTGAATAATTTTACCTGTAACAGGTACCACACTGTAAGCTTGCCTTGCGATCCATGTTTTCATTATGAAGAGAGAACATTCCAGCTGAATTTCACATTTCCTTAAAATTTATTTACCATGAGGTTAATAGTGCTTCATCAGCTTTCATTCAATTGGTGTAATATAACTTATTTTCATCTCTTTTAACATAAAGATCCCTAGGTCATTTTGCTCTAGTGTGCCTTCTACAAATAATGTGGAGCTGAATTTCATTTTACTGTTACTTTGAATAATTTCCCTCTTTCAAGGGGACAGATATAAATGACAGTTTTCTGTGAATGCACATGTCCACATTCATGTGTTTGTGAGCTACGCTCTTGCTTTATCTCCTGTCCTACTTCATACTGGATTTATGAGGTTTCTTGACTCTCACTTTTCCTCTTCCAGTGGGAGGGAAGCTATGAGTTCTATTTCTAGTCTTTTCAGGTTTACTTAGAACATATTTGCTTAACAGAGCTCTGGTTGGTAAGTGTCACTATGTTCTTCCCAAATAATGAGAGGAACATAGAGTTCTCTAACCTTGACCTTCACACAACCAAACTTCTGTTAGTTTAGTTTTCTAGTTGCACTTATTAAAAAAAAAAAAAATTACCCGTGTGAGTCATAGTTTCTTTTTCTTTTTAAGTTTAATTTTTTTTCCGTGTTCTAAAATTCATTTTTTATGCACCACACCCAGTGCTCCATGCAATACGTGCCCTCCATAATACCCACCACTAGGCTGACCCAACCCCCCACCCACGTCCCCTCCCAAACCGTCGGTTTGTTTCTCAGAGTCCACAGTCTCTCATGGTTTGTCTCCCCCTCTGATTTCTCCCAACTCACTTCTCTTCTCCATCTCCCAATATCTTCCGTGTTATTCCTTATGCTCCACAAGTAAGTGAAACCATATGATAATTGAGTCTCTCTGCTTGACTTATTTCACTCAGCATAATCTCTCCCAGTCCCATTCATGTTGATACAAAAATTGGGAATTCATCCTTTCTGGTGGAGGCATAATACTCCATTGTACATATGGACCGTATCTTCTTTATCCTTTCATCCATTGAAGGGCATCTTGGTTCTTTCCACAGTTTGGCGACTGTGGCCATTGCTGCTATGAACACTGAAGTACAGATGGCCCTTCTTTTCACTACATCTGTATCTTTGGTGTAAATACCTAGTAGTGCAATTGCAGGGTCATAAGTGAGTCAGTTTCTTTTGACAACTTTTATTATATTAACCAATAAGTTGAACAAGTTCACTGCTCACAATTGCTTCTTACATACTATCCCTTCCTTCTGAACTCACTTTTCTTCTTACTTACTTGCCTTAAGAGTGCTTAAGGGACAGTCTGTAAATGGTAACATATTTTTGTTTTTGAAAATGTCTTCAGTTAGCCTTCATTCTTTTCAGCACTAGCTGTGTGGGGTCTAGAATTCAGAATTGATATTAGGCTAAAACTCTTTTCACTCAGAACTATTAAAACATTATTTCATTGCATGACTCCCTTATTATTGTTGATGAGAAACTTGATTATTCCTTTATAGATGATACACTTTTTCTTTTCTGTTGCTTTTGAGGCCTTTCTTCTTGTGGTCTGAAATTTCACCATGATTCTTAAAGGTGATTTATTTTGTCATACTGCTTGAAAGTTGACATGCCTCTTCACCTCGAAAACTCATGTCTTTCTTCAGCTCTGAAAAGGATTAATCATTTTCTGTATGATTGCTTCCCCCTTTTTATTGTATATACTCTCACAGTATGTAATTCCTATTAGATGTATATTGGAGCCATTTTTATAGATTCTAGTCACAACCACGTGTTCTTATTTTCCCTCTTTAACTTCATTTGCTGTATTCTAGGAGATTCTTTTGGTTTCTAGTACCTGGAACATTCCCTTTCTTTCTTGACAGTGGGTTTTAAAACTCATTTTATTCAACATTTCTACGTACTGGTACCAGGAGATTAGCTCAGTCTGCCATTATGCTAGATTTAGTTGAATTCTTTATACTAAGTATTCACATGAGATGTGATCTCCTGCTATATTGACACAATGTCAAGGCTTCTGAGAAACAGCAAAACACTTATAATTCCTTGATTTACCAAAATCAACTTGACTTAGTAAGTGTTGAAAGTATAAAATGAACCTACAACATTCCTGGATTTCTGGGCACATACAGAGTTTTCTTTTTAATGTAGCTTAATTGTAACACTTTTTAAGTCCTGTGTATGTGTTATGTGTGTAGATACAAATATACAGAAAGTTTATTTCCTTCCAAACTCCTAAACAATTGAGATGCACATTATATCATTTCATCTCTCTACTTCTATCTTATACACATTTTGCTTTTCCCCCTAAATTTAGATTCAAAGTTGTTAATTTAATATTAGACTATCTTCTTAATCTGTTTTGGTTTTAACTACTTTTTAATTACTTTTGGAAAACTTCTCTTCCTCACTCCATTTTGGCCTCTCCATTCAATTTATTAAAAAAAAAAAAGGATCCTAAATTATAGCTTTTTTAACTTTCAGAAAAATTATATATAAATTTTAAAACTATAATTTTTTAATTAGAATAATAAAAACAATGTTGTCATCATCAAGATGCTAAAGAACGACTTGAATTTCCATTTGGAATATTGACAATATTTAATTGGCCAATGCACTTACTGAAAGAGGGCCCATTTTCACTTAAGGGTTTTTACCAGAGGCTATGGGAGAAGTAAAGGCAAATTTTAACTGCCACTCAACATCTAGAGTTTTATAAGCTAATAGAAAAAGGAACATTAAAAATAAAACAGGAAATTTGAAACAAAATTAAAGGAAAAAAGGTATATAGCTATCCCCAAATTCTAGTCACTGAGAAAATCCTCATAGTTCCCTTTTGGTTTTACCCAGTATTCTAGGTATTGTTTAGCTCTTGTTAACCTCAATCATTTGAATTCAAGACTTTTTGAAAAAATTTTTTATCTTATTTTTTTTTTTTGTTTAACCACTGGTATTACAACAATATGAAATTCTAAACAAAAAGCATATTATTTCAACTGCAGTGTACATTTTTTCTTTTATTAACATATACTGTTTTATTTGTTTCAGGTGTACAGGTCTGTGATTCATCAGTCTTACATAATTCACAGTGCTTCTGTAGCACATACCCACCCCGGAGTCCATCACCCAGCCACCCCATCTCTCTGCACCCCCCCACTTCAGCAACCCTCAATTTGTTTCCTGAGATTAAGAGTCTCTTATGTTTTGTCTCCCTCTCTGCTTTCATCTTGTTTCATTTTCCCTCCCTTTTCCTAAGAGCCTCTGTCTTGTTTCTCAAATTCCTCATATCAGTGAGATCATATGATAATTCTTTTTCTGATTGACTTATTTTGGTTAGTATAATACCCTCTAGTTCCATCCACATCATTGCAAATGACAAGATTCCAGTTTTATGATGGCTGCATAATATTCCATTGTGTATATATACATATATACCACATCTTCTTTATTCATTCATATGTTGATGGACCTCTAGGCTGTTTCCATAGTTTGGCTATTGTGGACATTGCTGCTATAAACACTGTGGTACATGAACCCCTGCGAATCACTACATTTGTATCTTTGGAGAAAATACCCCGTAGTGCAATTCCTGGGTCATAGAGTAGCTCTATTTTCAACTTTTTGAGAAATCTCCATACTGTTTTCCAGAGTGGTTGCACCAGCTTGCATTCCTACCAATAGTGTAGGAGGGTTCCCCTTTCTCTGCATCTTCGCCAACACCTGTCAATTCCTGGCTGGTTAATTTTAGCCATTCTGACTGGTGTGAGGTGGTATGTCATTGAGGTTTTGATTTGCATTTCTCTGATGCCAAGTGATGTTGAGCATTTTTTTCATGTGTCTGTTGGCCATTTGGATGTCTTTGCAGAAGTGTCTCTTCATGTCTTCTGCCCATTTCTTGATTGGATTATCTGTTCTTTGGGTGTTGAGTTTACAATGTAAAGGTTTTCAATATGCTCATCTTGGGATAGATCTGTCAATTACCATCTTAGTACTCTGAGGAGATACATTCTGTCTTCTAAATTATGAATTATGAAGTTTAGACTATAATAAGAAATTGAAAGGAAGGTAGAAGGGACAGAAGAGAAGAGAAGGAAAGAGAGAGAAGAAATTTTTGTATAAGTCAATATACTGTTTAAATAGACAAAAAGCCTCATATCCCAACAAAAATGTCGTTATTTTATTCATTTAAGCTGACCCTAGAAAGTAGTCTTATTTTGTTATTAATTTGTTTGAACTTTTTAAAAAACTAGATTTAGTAAATTAAATATTATTACTTAGCAAAAAATAGTTAATAGACCATATGCATTTATTTTAGGGTATAAACTTCTCACCATTGTCTCAAGTATACATCTGACCCATTAGACAAAATGCATCACATTCTCCATGCAAGATCCTTAATTTTTATTTCTTACACACACCTCTATATTAGCTTCCAAATCTAAAAACTGTAGCAAACATACAATAAGGAATACCACTTTTATATAACTCAGGTTGTCTAGTAATACCAGTAATCTAGAATAAGTAATCTAGAAAAAATACCCTGACAGTTCTATATTTTTTTTAAATTTTATTTATTTATTTATTTGTCAGAGAGAGAGAGAGAACAAGCACAAGCAGGGGGAGCAGCAGGCAGAGGGAGAAGCAGGCTCCCCACTGAGCAGGGAGCCCGATGTGAGACTTGATCTCAGGACCCTGGGATTTTGACCTGAGAACTGAAGGCAGAAACTTAACTAACTGAGCCACCCAGGTGTACCCTGTCAGTTCAGTATTATAGCCTTCCTTTCACACCAAATTTCTGAAGTATTTATTTGACTCTGTAAGACTATATACTTATTCAGTACTCTAGAGAACTTCATTTACAAACATTTCCTGAGAAATGTTTGTCATATTTTCATATGTACATCTATATGTATATCTATGTATATCACTATTCAATACTACATCAAAGAAAATACAGGATATGAATATTATGACTTGCAAGGATCACAAAATACTATGACATATGATTGAAATCTGCCTAATGGAAGTAAAGTGAATCTTTAGAAGAAAATCCTTGAGCATTTATTCTACAACTCTGCAAAACAGTTTCATGCTGAACCTCTGAGCCAGAAATGTGGGAAAATAAAGTGATTGAAGCCTGTCAGCAAAGAGAGTCAGCCAGCAGAGCGATGATTTCCCCATAAAAGAGAGGTGAGTCAAATATCTATAGATACCATTTGAAAAGATGGGATTTTGTAATAAAGCTGAGTTGCAAATGAGTAAAATAAAATTGGGGGGGGGAGGGAGAAACACACGTATGTACACTTGTGTTCCATTTATTTACATGGTATTACCTGATAATCTACCTTTGAAGAACAATTCATCATTGAGTAACACAAATTAGCCCAATAAAGTACATGCTTAAAAGAAATATTTAAACACATTTAATTATTGTTACTATTATGTAGATTTTGCTATATGTTTCTACTAATTATGTACATAAACATACACACATTTAACTGTATCAAGCAAGGTCTTGTCTCCCTTTGGATTCCCTAATGTTTCCAAGATAAATTCTAAACCTTTTAACCTGATATAAAGCTCTTCTTCCACCCTGTCCTATTGTATTAGTCCCACCTTATCTCCTAACTATTTCCTGTCACACAAACCCCGCCCAGCCAATGTTCTTCCCACTTGCCCCTTAAACTTTCTACCATCTTCCATCTGCAAGTAACTTGTGTATAGTTGTCGCCACTTCATTACCTCTGGCAGTGCCTTCCTCTCCTCCATTTATTTGAATCCTTCCATTTCTTTTAAACAGACAACTTTGTGCTATCTATCTGTCATGATGCCCTCCTTAACCCATTCTGCCTAAAATTAACACTTCTTTTTTATAAATCCCATGGCATTTAACTATAAAATTATGTACATGTTTATTTAGAGCCATTAGTAAATACATTATTTAAAGACTGTTCTGTGTGTCAGTTGCTGTTCAAAATGTTATTGCTTTTCCAAGTCATTTACACATGGTAGTTATTTTTACTGTGTATGAATCCCTGAGAGATTTCAATCCAAAATAGGATCCTTAGGATATATAAGACCTCTATTTAGCTTTTTATAACCTCTAAAGAAGTAAGGTTAGTACAGGAAATCATTTAAATGGACTTCAACTTGACAATTTCAGAGACCTTGAAAAAATAAAATTTTACGTTCTTTATTCCATGTCTGGGATGGTGTTAAATAGTCATTATTGACATTTGTCTAGTTTCGTGGCAAAAATAACCATGAACTCTAAGCTTTTTCTTTTCTTCAAACCTAAACTGTGATTGAGTGAAAATACAACTAATGACCTTTCATTTGTTACTCCTCTTTTCCCATTGAGGTATATTTACCACCAAACTGGTTTAGTGTCCATTGTATATGTTCCACCTCTACTAGATTATTAATTATTTACCTAATGAGAGCAGTTTGTTGTTGGAAAAATGCTTATTTTCAGGAAATTCCTATGACAATGATGATTCTTGAATTCCCTTATCTATATATGATTGTGCAACAGAAGCTATGTGGTCATATCTAGTTTCAAATTGTTATATTTCTATTATTCAGTGGATGGCCGTGGCCTTAAGAGGGCATTTGCCTAACTGTGAAAGGCTTGTACACCAAAAGGATGATATATTGCATCAATAGTAAGAATATTTTATACTTCTAGAAAATGATTCAATGAAAATTGCATTTATAATTTTGTACATAGACGAGTTAATAGAATTCCAAATATGTGAATATTTGCTAAAAAAATTTCATCTGCCCTCCAGTCCAGTAAAGACTTATTTGAAATCAAATTCAAATGAAGAAACATTATCACTACTTCCTAAATATTCTCTACTTTTAGATCACAAATCATTCTTTTTTAATACATTTGTAATCTTTTTATTGATGGGATAGGTATAATGTTTTGCACACTGTTTGGCTGACAATAATTGGCAATTGGATGAAGAGTCCCAATCCCAAATCCTTGGATGGCACCAGGAAACTCTTTCCCTGATTTAGGGCAAATAAATTCTGCTTCAAGTTTTATAAAACAGAGTCACTTACAGCTAACCATGGCACTGCAATTCTCATAATATGCTGCTCAGTGCGAGAACAAGCTACTCCAAGTGCCAAAGTATCGAAAACTGAAGAGTTCTTTCTATAAGATATAAGCTACTTTTAGTATGCCGTCACAAGGAGTTTGAAAAATAAAGAAAACACCAGTAATTCAGCTCTAAAATGATAGTGTTCAATTGTTAAAAGGTCACCTGCCCTTGGCCTCATTTCAGCTTAATTGGGACAGGTTAATCTTCTTTTCTGTTTTTCTTTCAATTTGGAATGAAACTGGGATCTCTGTTAGTACTCCTCATCCATCAAATCCTGTGACCTTGAAAGGAGACGGCAGCTCTCCTTCTCAGGAGAGTCTGAAAATGAGAATTAAAATAGGTCTTCTCAGTTGAGACCCACAGCAACATGTAATAAGACATGTAAAAAAAGATTCTATCACTGCAGGCATTCTGTAATATTTTTCTAAGTAACATATGGAGTCAAAAAAAGAATTCATTTAAGCTCAGAGTAAAAAAATAAAAAAAAAATCAGGAAGATGTTAAATCTTCTAAAAGTCAACTAAAATTGTCTATGAAAATTTTGTATGTAAGTCAATAATTTTATAATGCTTCAGTTCTTATGAAAAACTCCACACCTCACAGTATAAACCATTTTTAACTCTGACTCTCTAGAAAGTATCCCTCAAAAGAACAATAATAACATTAGCAAACTGTTTGAATAAAGATGCAATTTTTATTATTATAAAAAGTCTTTTTATTTAAAAGATGAGAAGACATTGCAAGTAATCACAGTGTCGGCTACTTCTGTAATATTAAATACAAAATTAAGATGAATATATAATAAGCACTACTATAGCAGCATATTTAATATCTAAGGGTCAACATTATTTCATTATTTTCAGTGTATTAAGGAAAATTCATGTGATCCTAGGGACTATAAAAGCTTATGAAAGTATTGCATGTAATGCTTCCTTTTAATCTCTCAGTAAGCACCCTGTATGGGAATATATATGGATCACCAAGTAAACTACCATTCTTCTTACAGAATTACCCAAGAAAACAATACTGGGAATAAGAAGAGATTGTTGAATTTAAGACTAAAAGGCTTTTGATTTGATTTAAGACTAGAGATTTTAGTCTGACTAAATAAATAATTCTCTATACTGTTATAATTTTATTTGAAACCAACTTCATGCAAGACCATTATTTGTAAATGCAAGACTCCACTACAAGTATATTTTCTGTGCTTCCTATAACTAAAGTCATGTGTGCACATTCCCACATCTCCTGATTCAGTGCTGTTGTCTCTTTATAAATTGCTCCATTTATAAGGAAAACCCAGACAATGTTCTCTAAAACTGACTCAAGGTCCAGGGAAATTTTAATGATCAACCATCAAAAAACTGTTATCTTTACATTACGATTTAGGATAACCAATCTCATATACACTTATTTATTAACTGTAGAATTATCTATGAAGAACAAGTATACTTGTATATCTGATAAATAAAATGTTGAAAAGATAGTATTTGTTAACATTTCATGTATTATTCATTTTAAAAGAAAGTGTTTATTGTGAAAATACTGGAAATTTAACTGATCAAAGCTCAGGCTGAGCCAACTCAGGAAGGATCTATATTCCAGTATCACTTCTTACTGGCTGGTGGCCTTGGAGAAATTATTTTATCTCCTTAAACTTCAGTTTTCTCATGTATAAGCTTTGGGTAATAGAACCTATTCATCAGCAGGCTGTTGTAAATACTAAATATGAAATACTGTTTGGGTAAAGTAGATAACATGATGCTAGGTACACACTAAGTGCTCAACAAATGTAATTTAAAATTTTTCTGATTTTATTTTGACACTTATGTGAAATAACGTGAGTATGTCTTATGGATCCAATAAACAGATTTTATGTCTTCTGATATTGATAAAGGCAACAACCTATTTTATACTACTTAAAGCCTCGATAGAATTTTCAAGATAAATTTGAGTAGGATGATGTAGTTGTACCAGATGATCTCATAGCCTAGGCCAATTAAATGTAGTAAATGTCAACCAAAGGAAATGTAAGGGTAATAAAATTCTGATATCTTGATTTAGAAGATGCCCCAACCAGTAGGCATTAGCCGGTTAGGCACTGAGAAAATAAAGGGGAGGGTGATGATGGACACTACAGTCCAGAATTGAAGAAATGATTGTGAAAAATGAATAAACATATTGAGCAATTATACTATGCTCCAGGAATTATGCCAAGTGCCTTATCCACATTATTTTATTTAACCCTTCAAATAATCCTGGCCTTTATTTAGGAAGTAAATGACCTAGATATTTAGATTGCCGTCCTCAAGGAGAATTCTTATGCTGATTAGTTTAACAAACCCTTATTGAGAGCCTAAAATGAGTCCCTGTAAGTGTTGATCCACGTAGCACTATCCAGCCCTCAATATTAATATCCATAATATTGTTTACCATAGCTAATGTTTGCAATTCAAACCATTCTTATGCTTTGTTCTACAGGTACATTTCTCTAAATTCATGGTGAAATATGAGAAAACGGAAATGTCTTTACCTAAATTGTTTTAGCTCAGATTGCATAAAATCTCTGTATGTTTACAGGCACATATATTCAAACTTTTGCTCCACTGACTTGATAATTTGAAACAAAAATAAAAATATGAGAGTTTTATTAATTATTTACATTCTGCATTTAGTTCCACCAGATGCTGAACAAGAGTTTAAGAAATGTTAGTCAATGGAACTTACATGGACAAATTTACCACTGCAGAGTGGAGATGCATCTATTTGTATGGTGTAAGAGAATGATCCAGTTTCATTCTTCTGTACATAGCTGTCCAATTTTCCCAGCACCATTTATTGAAGAGATTTCCTTCCATTGGATATTTTTTCTGCTTTGTCAAAGAATTAGTTGGCCATACAGTTGAAAATTCATATCTGGGCTCTCTATTCTGTTCCATTGGTCTATGTGTCTGTTTTTGTGCGAGTATTATGCTGCCTTGATGATCACAGCTTTGTAGTACAGCTTGAAATCAGGCAACATGATGCCCCCAGCTTTGTTTTTCTTTTCAACATTTCCTTGGCAATTTGGGGTCTTTTCTGGTTCCATACAAATTTTAGGATTGTTTGTTCCAGCATTTTGAAAAATCCTGTTGGTATTTTGATTGGGATGGTGTAGAAAGTACAAATTTCTCTGAGAAGCATAGTCATTTTAATGTTGTTTATTCTTCTGATCCATGAGCATGGAATGTTTTTCCATCTTTTTGTGTCTTCTTTGATTTCTTTCGTTGGTGTTCTGTAATTCCTGAGTATAGGTCTTTTACCTCTTTGGTTAGGTTTATTCCAAGGTATCTTATGGTTTTTGGTGCTATTATAAATGGAATAGATTCTCTAATTTCTCTTTCTACAGTTTCATTTTTAGTGTATAAGAAAGCAACTAATTTCTGAGCATTGATTTTGTATCCTGCCACATTACTGAATTGCTGTTTGGGTTCTAGTAATTTGGGGGTGGAGACTTTTGGGTTTTCCACATAGAGTATCATGTCATCTGCGAATGGAGAGAGTTTGACTTCTTCTTTGCCAATTTGAATACGTTTTATGTCTTTTTGTTGTCTGATTGCTGTTGCTAGGACTTCTAGTACTATGTTGAACAATAGTGGCGAGAGTGGGCATCCTTGTTGTGTTCCTGATCTTAAGGGAAAGGCTCTCAGCTTTCCCCCATTGAGAATGATATTCACTGTGGGTTTTTCATAGATGGATTTTATAAAGTTGAAGAATGTTCCCTCTATCCCTATACTCTGGAGAGTTTTAATCAGGAAAGGATGGTGTGTTTTGTCAAATGCTTTTTCTGTATCAGTTGAGAGGACAGTGTGGTTCTTGTCTCTTCTATTATTTATGTGTTCTAACACATTGATTTGTGAATGTTGAACCACCTTTGCATCCCAGGGATAAATCCCACCTGGTCGTGAAGAATGATCCTTTTAATGTACTTACTGTTGGATACTATGAGGTAGGATCTTGTTGAGAATTTCGGTATCTGTATTTATCAGGGATATTAGTCTGAAATTCTCATTTTTGATGGAATCTTTGCCTGGTTTTAGAATCAAAGTAATGCTGGCCTCATAGAAAGAGTCAATTCAACACCCAAAAAACAGATAATCAAGTCAAAAAATGGGCAGATGACATGAACGGACAGTTCTCCAAAGAAGTCATACAAATGGCTAACAGACACATGAAAAAGTGTTCATTATTATTAGCCATCAGGGAAATTCAAATCAAAACCACACTGAGATATCACCTTATACCAGTTAGAATAGCAAAAATTGACAAGGCAAGAAACAACAACAACAGTTGTGGAGAAAGGGGAACCCTCTTACACTGCTGGTGGGAATGCAAGTTGGTGCAGTTACTTTGGAAAACAGTGTGGAGGTTCTTCAAAAAATTAAAAATAGAGCTCCCCTATGACCCAGGCATTTACTCCAAAGATACAGATGTAATGAAAAGAAGGGCCATATGCCATAGTTTTCATAACAGCAATATCCACAACAGCCAAACTGTGGAAAGAGCCAAGATGCCCTTCAACAGATGAATGGATAGAGATGTGGTCCATATACACAATGGAATATTACTCAGCCATCAGAAAAGATGAATACCCAAGTTTTGGATGGATGTGACTGGAGGAGATTATGCTAAGCGAATTAAGTCAAACAGAGAAAGTCAATTATTATATGGTTTCACTTATTTGTGGAACATTTAAATGTTCTTCACAGAAGACACTATGAGAAGGGAAAAATGAAGGGAAAGAAACCAGAGTGGAAGATAAACCATGAGAGACTATGGACCCTGGGAAACAAACGGAGAGTTTTAGAAGGGAAGAGGTGGAGGGAGGGTGAGCCTGGTGGTTGTTATTAAGGAGGGCATGGATTGCATGGAGCACTGGGTGTTATATGCAAGCAATGAATCATGGAACACTACATCAAAACCTAATGAGGAACTGTATGGTGACTAACATAACACAATTTTAAAAAATAATAAAGGTATCAGCAATAAAAAAAAAAGAGTGGAGATGCATATTGAGGCAGATTATAGTTTCACTGTAGCAAACAAGTAAACTGACATTTTGAACTAAACTAAAAATGAGACTGGAAAATGTTATAACATAGGAGCAGATAGTTTTACTAAGGTACCTGTGAAAATGTCTTATTTTTCTTTTGATAGTTTAATTTTCGTCTTGTAATTATGTGAAACTCAAGTAAGTTCTTTCTACTTCACAACATTGATCTATTCATAACAATTCTGCCCTTCAGGGCCAGCCACATTGCATAACTCCAGGAATCAGTATTCCTAGAGAATGCCTTGTAAATGGTGTTCCTGGAATTACTCAATCCAGCAGCCCTGCTGGTGTCCAGTTAAATCCAAATACTTGATTGGATTGTTTCCATTCTTTGTTAATTCTCAGAGACTCTTGCTTATAAGGCATTCCCCAATGTGATTTCTTTCTTTTTCCCCTTCCTTCCTTCCTTCCTTCCTTCCTTCCTTCCTTCCTTCCTTCCTTCCCTTCTTCCTCCTAAGGGAGCAGTGTGCAAAGTTATGGTGTTAAAATGTTATAACATTTTGGAGATAGATTTTAGAACAAAAATATAAAACAATATAAAAATCAACTAGCCAGGGGCACCTGGGTGGCTCAGTGGGTTGGGCCGCTGCCTTCAGTCAGGTCATGATCTCAGGGTCCTGGGATAGAGTCCCGCATCAGGCTCTCTGCTCTGCAGGGAGGCTTCTTCCCTCTCTCTCTCACTGCCTGCCTGTCTGTCTACTTGTGATCTCTGTCTGTCAAATAAATAAATAAAAAATCTTTTAAAAAAAATTAACTAGCCAATGAGAAATAATTCTGCCCAGCAAGATTTTCTTTTTCATGATATCTGAGATTTTCTTGATGGAATAGATATATTAATGGGCCATGGTCAATATAATTATGTGACTCTTTAAAAAAATTAAATTTTGTCTTCCAAATAGATAATTCTAACTGATTAATACATTTTTCCTCCTTGCATGTTTGGACACTTTATTCCAAGACCAGATGGTGAACTTTTCAACTTCTGCCAAAATGTCAAGCATTAAGGGTGTGTGTGTGTGTGTGTGAGAGAGAGAGAGAGAGAGATAGAGAGAGAAGGATGAATATATTCAATTTGTACATATTCAGGAAATGAAAAACTCTCTGGTTCTAATTTGTGTCAGTTTCATGCATTGCTGTCTTGATAAGCACTGCATATAACAAAGGCCTATATGGTCCTTTTTAATATTTTTGCTAATGTAAACAATGATAATATAATGCTGTATGTCTGCTTATAAACGTATTTAAAATTGAGAGTGTTTTATGTTTTATATAAAAATAGAAAAAAACACACTCTATTCAAACTCCCTACAGAACCTCCCTTACAGATCTTTTTTTTGTCAGTTATATAGGGACAGTTTTTCACACTAAGTATCCCAGAGACCCACAACAGGACATAAAGTATAGGCTTAAAAAGAGGAATGATACACATTTCTCATCACCTCATTGTGGCCCCTGAACTTGCTTAGAATTACATGGTGATTAGATGTCCTACTCTCTGTCAATGCCTCGTATCTCCCATATTTGGATGACTTTGAGAATGAGTACATCCTTAATGCCTCAGTTGCCTTGTCCTTGTCTAAGCCCTGATGGTGCAAGAGAGTCCCACTAGTAGGTCTGATATTGTCAGTAAGGTCAGGGAGGTATTGACTGGTGAAGTGAAGGTGAAGATCAGCCATGAAGGATGAGAAGTTAACTAGATAAGGGAAGCAGTGGAGGGAGAGGGTGGAGACTGTGCCAGTTAGAACAGCATGTGCAAATGTCCTGTGAAGGCAATGAGAATCACAAGTGTGAGGAACAAGAGTAGGCCTCTGTGACTGAAGCCCAGAGCATGAGCAGGCATAGGTGAGAGACCAGAGAGCAGAGGATTGCAGGAACCTGGCCAAGCAGAGCTAAGGGAGCCTTGGGAAAGATTTTTCTTTGTATTTTGACTAAAGGGAAAGAATTTGAGCAAAATGGCTCTGCATTATGGAAGTAACACTGGAGCTACAGTGTTGAGGAAGGATTGAGTTAGGGTTCCAAATCAGTCACTTTACAGACAGAAGTATAGATGAGTTGATGGAGATGAAAACAGTAAGAGCTATTTAAAAAGCAAATCAACTGCAGGACTAGAATGCATAAGAAAGGTGAAGGAGATGTCAAAAATAGCTTCCAGGTTTTATTTTAAGTGCAATGAGAAGAGGTAATTAGGTCAATATATTGAATGTCCACAAATACAGAGAGAAATGGAAAATCTTTGGTTAGAAAATGGCAATCCAAGTGATCATTATATATCTAATTAGGAGAGTAGAAACTCTGGGAGTCCCAAACTTAAAAGAAAGTGAAGATGTTCTCTATACTATATAGCCAGTATTTTCATCATTTTGAATTGTTAGGATATTGGTGTAGAGAGAAATAGGTGGATTTTGTCATTGTAAAACACTATACCTCAGTTGAATCAACTCGAATTCACTCATTTAGCTTTACTAAATTAATATTTTCCCTCTCCTTTATTTGCTTTTTTTTTTTTTTTAATTTAAAACCGTGGCTGGCAAAATAGAGCCCAGAGGTAAAATCTGGTCTTCAGTCTGTTTTTGTAAATAAAATTTTATTGGAACACAGCCACTCCCATCAATTTCCTTCTTAAATATGGCTTATTTTAGGGTCCAAGAACATTATGGAACAGAACAGATTTGCAATAGAAATCATATGGCCCACAAAGTCTAAAATATTTACTCTCTGGCCCTTTACAGAAAAAGTTTTCTGACTCTTGGGTTGAAAGAGTTATCTTAACCTTTGTTCTCTTATCATAAAATGTTGTTCGATAAGGTTACTAATATCATTCCATTTAAATAAAATTTGACATATTTTGTATTTGGAATTCAACCTTGTGCACAGGACCTCAATTTCTTGTTTCTTTAGAACAAACATAATTTTATATGTAATTTTGGGGGACCTGAAATAATATCATTTTAGTCCACTATTCTTAAGTTATGCTTTCTGACATTTTTGTCTTTTTCTAATCTATACCTCATTAGTCAATCTCTGGCATATACAAAGGCAGACGTAGTCCCAAAATGATTACATATAGAACTTTCAATTTTTGTCACAAACATTCCATGTTAATATATCAGCTGCTTTATTAAAATATTTGGAAAACATTCATGCATCAAAATGTGTGCTGAGTGTAAATGCTTTCCTGAGGAATAAATTGGAAAGCTTCATCTCAAAAGTAATAATAAAACATTGATATTGTTGAGAGCCATATTATACAAAGTAATAATCTGTGGATCAAAGGAACTCAGTAAGAACTTCTGTTCAGTAATTTAAGTACAAATATTTAGATATAAGTAAACTCATATATATGTTTTTATATTTGTTTTTATCTGTTATATTTTTCATACTACTACTTTTATAAGGAAATAGTGAAGTACCAGAGCTAAGTAACCAATATGAAACATTATTTTACATTTTAAGAATTTTTAATGGGCAGGTGTAGTTATTATTTTCCAATTGTGTTTTTCTACCTAGAATTTTTTTTAATGACCAAATAGTTCTTAAGTTATTTTTTACTATATGGAATAATCAATTTGCAACAACAAAGTTCCTCAAATTCTTTTCACCCCTTTGATATAATTTGCACATCTAAATGAATAGGAAATTAGAAGTATTGTCTACCCTGTCATTGCCACATTTTATTTAATTATACATGATTTACTAAAAACATGTCAAAATAGCTATAATAGACACCTAAGAATCACTACTGCCCTAGAAATAAAGGCCTTCCTGAGAGCATGCGTTAGACCAATCTCTGAAAAAAAAGATATCTAAAGGATTTTACTCATGCACAAATGATTTAACACTTTATTTGAATAAGGCATAGTGATAGTATCCAAAATATTAAAACAGAAAGATAAAATCCTGTCCTCAAAGATCAGCAAAAAGCTGATGCTTAAGAAATATTCATAGGATGAATGTTAACAATTACAGCACAGTATAAAAAATGCTGCATATTTACCTGTACACAAACTTTCTGCTCCCAAATGGCAAACAGTGGCTTGGGAGCAAATGCAGGCATCACCTCAGCAGGGAGCAGGAGGAAGATCTCAGGGAGCTGAGTCCTGGAGGGTCTGAGGAGGTTTTCCATACAGGCAAGGAAGGAGATCAAGAACAAGGAACAGCACGATTAATAGTATAGGCCTGGGCAAACACAAGTGGGTTTAGAAAATAGCATCTGTTTCATTATGATCCTTGTAGGAGAGGAGGGGGTAGGGAAAGACGTACAGGATAAAAGACTAGATTATGAGGATTATGAAGCACCTTTATTATTTTCTAAAGGCGAGATCTTTTTACTGTTTTAGATATTTACATTGCATTGTTAAGTCCAGTGGATATATTCATGTATATATGTGTGTGTGTGTGTGTGTGTGTGTGTGTGTGTGTGTGTGTGGAGAGAGAGTGGAAGGGGTGGAAAGAGAGGAAGAGAGAACGAATGTGTGCCTTATCTGGACACATACATAAAACTCTTTAAAGGGGAGCTGTGTGGGGAATAGGGAGAGCTGGGTTTGGCACCCCATACCCTCTGCCTCCCCTTCCTGCCACAGCCCTTGCTGGAGAACTGCAGGAAACACCAGTGATGCTTCCACACACACAACAGGACAGAATCAAGAGAAAGGTGGAAGGCCTCTGTCAGAGAACCCACCCATTAAAACACCCAGATTTAAAAGAATGCTTTTTAAATATGAGTTTCTTTTAGTACAAGACAATGAAAACGCTTTGTACTTAAGAGGCCCAAGGATTATTGATTACTTTAGTGTCTTCAGTTTTAATTTTGCAAGTCATCATTCTTAAACACGACACTGTATTTCAGAGGTGCTCTGTGGGATTCTAGGGTCGAATGAGGAAGCTGAGAGCTGACCATGGGGTAAGGAGGATGAGGTGGTCGGGCTTCTGCTAGAGCTGTTTCCATGGGTCAAACAGATAGCGGAAGATTTTTTTAGTAAGATTGACTTTGAAAGAAAGTACGTCTTTGCTTTAGAATTTGAAAAGCACTACACTGTTTAATAAGATATACAGATTGCAGTTCCTAAATTCAAGAACGTTTATGGCTTTGGGATTTATTTCACTCATGGTAGTAACCATTTTTTTCTGTGAGATTTATGTGGGCAATTCCTTATAAAAGTAAATTCCTGTATTTATTGGCACTTATTTAGCACACAATCATTCCCTTATATTAATGCTCAACAAATACACCCGGCGAAATAAAACACAGAAAATACTGTTAGAAACGTCCTGTGACAATAGCATGTTCTTCTGTGACCTTCATTGCTGAGAAGTTCGGTGGCTCTTCCTTAAAAGAGACTGCGTAGACCTTGTGTCTAAGGCCGTGGGACTCATAAGATCCCAATCTGCCATCATGCTCATATCCACCTATTCATCTAGAACTCGCTAAGTGTATTGGTTCCCTATCAGTTCTGCTAACCTAGGAGTCAAAACCTAGAAAAAAGCAAAAACAAAACAAAACAAAACAATAAAACAAAAAAAAAAAAAAGAAAAAACACATCAATACACAGTGTGCGAACAGAGCCATTAAAAGCAGCAGTTAGGGGCGCCTTGGTAGCTCATTTGGTTGAGCCTCTTGACTCTTGGTTTCTGCTTAGGTCATGATCTTATGAGTGATGCGATCAAGCCCAGGGTCAGCCTCAGAGTTGAGTGGACAGTCTGAGATTCTCTCCCTCTGCCCCTCCCTCCACTTGTGCACTCTCTCTCTGTCTCTTTCTCTCTAAAATTTAAAAATTAAAAAAAAATAATAAAAATTAAGTTAATTTAAAAATTGGGGCGACTGGGTGGCTCAGTGGGTTAAGCCTCTGCCTTAGGCTCAGGTCCTGGGATCAAGCCCCGCATTGGGCTCTCTGCTCAGTGGGGAGTCTGCTTCCCCCTCTCTCTCTCTTCCTGCCTCTCTGCCTATTTGTACTCTGTCTGTCACATAAATAAATAAAATCTTAAAAAAATAAAAATAAAAATAAAAGTAGCAGTTACAGCTACACGTAGAAGCGCAATCTTCAAATACTAACAAGTAATAGCTTTTTTCAACTATATGTATATATATGAGTAAACATCAAGTTAGCATTATCATCTGTTAATACAAATCACTGCTCTGTATCAGTAGGAGCCAAAGTATAGAATTTGTAAATATGTATGCTTTAGATTTTCTTAGAGTTGTAGTTAAAAGGAGAAAATATTTCCACGTGCATCTGCCAAATTTCATCATTTTAAAGGTGCCCTTACCCCCTTATAAGACATGATAAGTTCTTTTTCACAAAGAAGGAAAAGGATATAAAGAAATTGGGCAAAATCAGCACAGACTGTGTTAAAACAAACACCCTCTGAGCTTGGTTTTACTGAAATTTGACTATAGTGCCCATGAGCATGCCATGCAAATGATCTCCTGTCCAATTTGGGAGGACAAAGTGATTCTACAAATACAGCAAACTCCAGCACTCAAAAATGTGATAATCATGCTCAGAATATATGTTCTAGGAGTGTGTGTGTGTGTGTGTGTGTGTGTGTGTGTGTGTATACAGGCAAACACTCTATATTCACATATATATTTTTCTATTTTAAAATGAAAATCTGTATATTATTTTAAAGATCTTATTTATTTGAGAGAGAGGGAAAGATAAAGCACAAGCAGGGGGAAGGGCAAAGGGAGGGGGGAAAAGCAGGCTCCCCACTGAGCAAGGAGCCCCATGTGGGGCTGAGCAGAAGGCAGATCCTTAGCCCACTGAGCCACCCGGGTGCTCCAAAACCGCATATTTTAAAGAAGGCAAAAAGAACACGAAGACTACTGTTAACATGCTAGGTGTTAAATATCTGATAAATGTTGTAGGTGTCAGAATAACTTTCAACATAACCTTTGTTATAACTATGCCTACAAATTATAAGCAGTAGAATTATTTTGGGGCTGTCTGTGATATGTATTTTTCTATTCCTATCTAGAAGAAGATTTTACTGTCACTATACATATATATAATTTGCTCAAGTGTAGATCCATAGTCTTTTACCCCATTTGGACATCAAGCAATGCATTGTTCTAGTGTAGAACATTCTAAAATATTCTGGAAATAAATTCTTTGAAAGTCTGTGGCCTTCTCAAGCCATAAGAAGTGGGCATTAGACATGGAACCTAACAGATATTGACATGATCAGAAATCACCAAAATTAGAAGATGGTCCCACTTTATCTGTCTCTTTCTAATAATGAATTGCTTTTAAGACCAGGATTTAGGACTCATATCTCTAGTTTCTGCTAAAAATCAGTCTACCAGTTAACACTTTGGTACTTATGCTACCACATATTATCACTTTCTAAAACAACATAACAGTTTTTAAGCCAAGCAAAATGGGTAAGCTTAAAAACCTCAGGATAAGAAATATAAGAGACCTGTGGATTTCCATCCCTGAGTAGATGTAAATGCTAATGAAATGTTCCTTAAAACACATTTAAATTAAACCATGAGCTACCTTCAGCGATTATATGAAGTTCAAGAATGACTGAAAATGTAGCTGCCATTATGATAAGACAGAGTACCAACGTGCTGATGGGCCACATTCACAGGCTGAAGGTAGTTTTCCTTTTCCTGCATATTAATAATGACAGGTGGTGCTGGAGATAATTTTAACCAGATTATGGTGAGCTCTAGTTCTGATTCAAAGACTTTTTTCTGCTTTGCTTGAATAGAGTATGACTGAATGCACTTAAAAATTCATTTCTTTCCCCAAATCATTTGAAGATTTTTTGTGAGAGAACTGATGAGGTACTTGCTTTTTTCAAAAATAAATAAATAACTGTTTGAAAAACTTAAAGCACTGATTTTTAAAGGGCTTCTCAGATATTTATGCGAAGGTAGCTTTTTCTAATTCCTGAATATGAAGATGCCTGTTTGTAGAACCTCCAAACATTGAAGTGACTATGTGCGTCTTTGTGTCTGTGTGTATGTGTGTATAAAGAATGCACAGGAAAAGTATTTCTCATCCTTGGACTTTAAAACAAAGATCCTCCTAATTGGCAAGATATGGAAATCATTTCAGCCAAGAAATAAACACTTGTATCTCTGCAGTGCTTATATTTTATAAGGTAAAATTTTTCTCAGTAAGCTAAGCTTTGGCTGGCATGTGACTCTCAGTCAAAATCTGAGGCATTTGAATCTCATTCGGAAGACTTGAAGGAAATTTTAAGTCAATCAAATCTGTTTTGTTTTGTTTTATTGAAGGGCTGTGTGCGTATGTACATGTGTTTGAGAACATGAGAAAAAAATACACTCTTCTGATTTTTAACAGGCATGTTTAAGGCATAGTTTCATTGCTAAAGCAATCAGAGGCAAAAAATGTAATCAAAGTTCTCAGATATCAAGTTTAGAAACCAATTAAATACAGCCAGTGTTAGGACTTTAAGTTTCTCAGACAAGCTTCCTTTTCTAAGGCAATGCCATAAGCATTGTGATAACAAAGGAATATATCTGAAGATAGCACCAAATCATTATAGCACAAGTCACTTATTTTATTTAAACCCTTATACTTTGCTTAATATAGTTTAACCTCTTTGCAAATATGAACTCACTGAAAGCCCTTAACAATACTGTGAGGTGGAAAGTGTTTGCACACCTATTTTATTTCTCCTGTGCATATTATCATTGTGGTACAAACCATCCAGGGTCACACAGCTCATGAAAATGTTGGACCCTGGACGTGAATGTAGGCAGCTTTCTGTTTACTACAATTATTTTGACTACATCAGAATCTGTGTACTTAACCACATACCTACCTTCCTTATTCAACATGTCACCCTTTGAACAGAGAGCACTTTATAAATACTGGGCCTTGGACTCCCAACCACAATTCCGCTAATCTTGAGGAAGAAAGGAAAGAGCTATACCACACTGCATTAATTCTTTCTGTCAGATATCCCAAGGAATTAAAAGACATCCCTTATAAAGCTCTTTCAAGAAGTGATTGATTTGCTCTAATCCTTAACCAAAGTAAGGAAAATATGGGGTATTTTTGGTATGAGTCTTAGTCCACAAATGCAAATGAGCTAGAAACATGCATTAGTGCTCCAGAGCTCAACTTTCTTTCTTTTTAAAAAAATATTTTTAGAGGTTTATATATTATTTGAGAGAGAGAGACGGAGAGAAAGAGAGAGAACCTGAGTGCTCACACACATGACAGGAGCAGAGGGAGAGAGAGAATCTCAAGCAGACTCCCTGCTGAGGGAGAGGCTCAATCCCATGATCCTAAGATCATGACCGGAGCTGAAATCAAAAGTTGGCCCCTTGGGGCGCCTGGGTGGCTCAGTGGGTTAAAGCCTCTGCCTTCGGCTCAGGTCATGATCCCTGGGTCTTGGGATCAAGCCCCGCATCAGGCTCTCTGCTCAGCAGGGAGCCTGCTTTCTCCTCTCTCTCTGCCTGCCTCTCTGCCTACTTGTGATCTCTGTCTGTCAAATAAATAAATAAAATCTAAAAAAAAAAAGTTGGACCCTTAACTGACTGAGCCACCCAGGAGCCTTTTTTTTTTTTTTCCTTTCTTTTTCTTTTTCAACTTACTTTCCCACTCCAAGCTTCCACTGATAGACTCAGCCAAGTGCCATCTCTATCCCTAGAGTCTTCCACATGTCAGGGTAGTGGGGAGGAGGAGACA
The DNA here is from genome assembly GCF_010015895.1 of Lontra canadensis. Taxonomy (NCBI): domain Eukaryota; kingdom Metazoa; phylum Chordata; class Mammalia; order Carnivora; family Mustelidae; genus Lontra; species Lontra canadensis. The sequence goes on from NW_022631017.1 coordinate 19,050,282, forward strand.
GATGGGTCACCTGCTCACTCAGTGGCCTAGTGAGATGCCTATTTTTCCAATTCTGAAGGCCTCCTCAAGTTCTATAAGCTTTCTGCTATTTTGTGCTACTTGTGAGAATAAAGACTATTTTTCAAGTCTGCGTATAATCCTGTCTTCTTGGAACTACGTGTCCGGCACTTCCTCAATAGTGCTACTCCTGCCGAATCTTCCAAAATTATTCATATTCTCTCTTTCTCTCTCTCTCTCCCTTTCTCAATGTTTGCTGGAAAGAATCCCAGGGTTTTCTTCTATGATCTGGTCAAAACTGCCTACAAACACTAATAGTTATCTTTTTATAAAGACCGTCAGTGCTTTGAGCACAAACCCGGGGAGACTGGAAGGTTATTTTTGGTTACTTTAGGTTTAGAACATCCTGCCGCATGCTTCACTGGAGACAAGGAACGCAAAGCCAATTATCTGCTACCATGGGTGAAAGGTAAAGAGGAGAATTCTAGCCCAGGCACACAAGTTTCTTGTTGTAAATACTATGTTCATCTCTGAATGTTTGCCCTTCTCTTCAAGAAAGCACAAAGAATTTTTTCTGTAAAACCAGCCTTTTAGGAGTTAACTTGAATGTATTCTACACTAATAGGTAAAGGAAAGGGCTTTTGAAAGAAGAGTATTTATCTTAATATTAGTTGCACAATCAGATCAGGAAACAATGCTGTTGGCTCAGTCGGTTGGTCCTCTGCCTTCAAATTGGGTCATGATCCTGGGGTTCTGGGATCGAGTCCTTGCATCGGAATCCTCGCTCAGCAGGGAGCCTGCTTCTCCCTCTGCCTGCCCCTCCCCCTGCTTGCTCAGTCTCTCTTTGTCTGACAAAGAATAAATAAAATCTTAAAAAAAAAACCCTGTGTTTATCACTTTAAAATTAGTTGGTACACTCAGCATGTGTATCTGTCTTTTTTTAATGGTACACTCAAATAAAAGGAACCCGCATTCCTTGGAGAAGTGACTGATCCTACAGCTGCAACAGGGAATGTGCACCATGAGCTTGGAACATCTGGTAACCCCAAAAAGGAAGAAAGTAGTACAATCCACACATACACAGACACACTCACAAACTAGGGGATGTCAGAGGGACTTAGGAGCCAACACAAAGAGCCTCAAATGGCCAAAGCTGGAACAATTTGAGCAACAAAATAAATAACTTGGTATTGCATTATAACCCAAAGTATGGAGTAAATCTATGAGTCTATACTGGTATAAATAAATGATTAAATTGATAGCTTAGAGAGAACAGATAAGTCTCCTGTGCAGAATTCCAAATAACATTTGTAGACACTATGCCCTGAAGGAGATGGAGTGTATCTATCCATTCTTTAAGTGCAGGCTGCCCACTGCGACTTCCTTCCAGAAAAATAAGGTATGGAAATGGCTAAAAAAGTAATTTTACAGTGGAGAAATCTGAAAAACACCTTCTCAGTCAGGTGATCCAGGTTTTTAGCAACAGCAATGCATCGTGTTGATAGCATGTAGCCTTGATGTGATGTGATGAAAATGGCACTTTTCCTCTGTGGGTTTCCTCCCAAAACACATTACCCAGCGTAATCATAAGGAAAACAGAGAAATACAAATTGAGGGACATGCTACAAAATATCTGACTAGTATTCCTCAAAAGTGTCAAGGGCGGCCGGAGAAACTGCCACAGTCAGAAGAGAATTTGGAGATCTGACAACTAAATGTAATATGGTCCCCGGATGGGATCTTGGAACAAAAAAGGGATATTAGATAAAAGCTGACGCTGTCTGAATAAAGTGTGGACATTAGTTACTAATGATGTACAGATACTCACTCATTAGTTGGGACAAGCGTCCCATTAATAATGTAAGATGATAAGAACAGGTGAACTGGTTGTGGGACTTATAGAAACTCTTGGTACTATCTCCACAGACTTTCTGAAACTCTAAGACTTTTCTAGAATAAAAAGTTTATTTTAAGAATCCAGATGTCAACCAACCAATCTAGGAGATGGAGTAAGTGATCTCGCTGAGCTTGTCCTGCCGTGCGGTCTCAGCAAAGGCATGCTCCCTATGCGGGCTTCTGCACAGCAGTGTGGTGGAAAGAATTCTGTCAGAGGCAAAAATAATGGCATGGAGCAGGGTTACAAACTAAAAGCTCTAAATCTTAAGTTTCTTTTTGAATCTTTTGTTTGCTCAAATCAATATATAGCAAGAAATTTTTAATAGCCTAAGGCATGTTTTATTAAATGGTGATTTTGCTGCTTCATTATCTGTTTAACAGAGAATCTGTAGTAGAATACAATTTGAGAGCTTATGGAGTAATTGTAACTACTGTTATTTATTTATTTATTCATTTATTTATTTATTTATTTTCAGTTCAGGCATGTAAAAGGCTGCTAGTATGCAGTGTGGTGTTTTGTTTTGCTTTGTTTTGTTTTAGAATGAAAGAGAAAATGAAAAAAAAAAGAGTAGCAGATTGAATTCAGATAAAGGTACTAAACCCAATTAGAAAGAGCATTAAAAAAACAAAAACCACAAAGAAAAAAAAATATATAAGAGCAAGCATTACTCTGCTTAGATGGAATCACAGCTGTGCAATGCTGAGACTCTAATGCATTCTGCACCAAACAGATTGCAGAGGAAAAACACTCTAGTTTCGGATGCCATTCAGAATTGGGCACGATCTCCCGGCTTCTGAGGTCACTTGCCTTTTCGTTCATTACAGCGCATAGACATAGCTCATACCTTGTTCAATGCTGATTCAGTGTAAGTGAGGTAATGAAGTTCTTCTTCTTTTTTTTTTTTTAAAGCTTTTCATTTCAGAGCATAAAATATTTAGCGAGCAGTTGGCTAAGTGCCAGCTACAACTTACCACTCATCAACTATAAAGAGAAAAAACTATAAAGAGTTCAACATTAGCTATGCTTACAACCCCTTCAGGGCAGGGTCTGTAGGTCCGCCGGTATATTCAGAAAGGTTCAGAAAGGTAGGTAGGTAGGTTCTGAAAGGCCTACCATGTGAAGAGGGAAGAGCGTGTGAGACATGAAGGAACAGATATTGTTAAGATACATAACAGTGTTTGACCTTTCAGTGTAGAGCTTTCCTGAACTTGCACTTTTATATAATTTACTTTGACTTTGAAAATTTTCTTTACATATTCATTATCAGAGAAATCTTGAAATCTGTGGGTTTCAAGAGACCTGTATTATTTCTGTAGATCTAGCATGTTCAAGGGGGGTGGGAATGCTATTTCCTCCCAAGCGAGCAAAAATTGTTTTTTTGAGGGAGGGTGAAAAAAAATTAGTACAATGGTTTGGGGCTTTCCCAAGAGCCTCAGTACATAAACAGATATAAGTATTAACATTTAAAGGGGAGTGATTAGGAAAAAAAAACAAAAAACAAAAAACAAAACACTAAATTGGCTTATGGAGGGGGCAATGATGAAGAAAAGGTCAAATCACTGAAAAGCCAAAGCAATTTAAATATATATTTTTAAACCCCCAAAATGTATCTGGGTTAGAAAGCAGAGTGCCAAGTCTCTTCCCAAAGCAAATTAAACCAGCTGAGTTATAAACCTTTCAAAAATTAGACTTATAATGAACATGCAGACAGATCTTTAACTCTAGTGATTCCTTCAAGGAAGGACTGGGCTACTTTAACGTTCTCTGTGAGCCTAATTGAAACTGATTATGATTTGACACCTCATAATAGACTTTAGTTTAAATAATTTCTTTTTGGCTCTAAAAACAGTTTTGGTCCCATGTATTTCTAAAATGTACAATAAAATTCCTTTATAGGACGCCTGAGTGGCTCAGTGGGTTAAAGCCTCCGCCTTTGGCTCAGGTCATGATCCCAGGTTCCTGGGATTTAGCCTCACATCAGGCTCTCTGCTCAGCAGGGAGCCTGCTTCCTCCTCTCTCTGCCTGCTTCTCTGCCTACTTGTGATCTCTGTGTGTCAAATGAATAAATAAAATCTTAAAAAAAATAAATAAAAATTCCTTTATAATTTAATAAAGATATAGTAGCTAAAATGTTGAATTTCTGAGAATATATCCAACTTCCCTTTAAAGCACAAACATGCAAGGAAAAAATAAAATAAGGTGAAAACAAAGAGGGAAACAAACCATAGAGACTATTAACTACAGAGAATAAACTGAGGGTTGCTGGAGGGGAGGTGGGGAGGGATGGGGAATTGAGTGGTGAGCATTAAGGAGGGCACTTTGATATAAAGAGCACCAGGTGTTATATGCAACTGATGAATCACTAAATTTTACCCCTGCAACAAATAAATAAATAAGTAAATAAATAATACACAAACATGAACTAAACTCAAGTGCGAGCCACACAATTCATGCTTTTCCAACCTTCACTCTGTGTTTATGTGGACTAGTGAACTCCTGGCAGGTGTCACTTTCTGACAGGCTACATCTTTGGGAGGATTTTTTTTCCCCCTTTAATTCTGTATTTAAGCAAAATCTAGGGAAAAGTAACAGTTGCCATACTCTGAGCTGATTTAATTTTACAGGTATATTTAAGAAAATTAGGAATTTTCCAATAGTTAGAGATGGGCTTCTGTGATTCATAATTACCAAGGAAAATGCACAATGTTGACATATTTGATTCTGTTAAAAATACATGTGTGTGGTATATGATCAAATAGTTTGATATGGAAGCAGTTCACCTTTATGTTCTTTTGTTAATTGTTTTTTTTAATGGCAGTAATAGTGGTTTTTTAATAACAGTAATAATGGTAATCAGCAGCACTCTATAAGAAATACAGTATGCAAACTATAATACCAAGCATACTAACAAAGTACAAATTATAACTGCTTCATTGTAGAAGGCTTTTATGATAGTGGCTCTATCAAGTTTTAATCATGTGAATTTTTTTTTTTCCCAACATCCTTTCATATGCCATAGCCCTGGAAGAATAAAAGGAAGGAGAGTATACTTTACATCTATATGTCAAGCATTTCACTAAGGGGTAACCACATCCAAGAACTGTGGGAATTGAGTCACAAAGCATTAAGTGCAGATAAAGTGCAAAAATCAAACCAGAAAATATGTTGAAAATAACATTACAGCTTTTTTTTCCCAGCTCTGAACATTAAGTCATATCTTAGCACTTATATTTCTAATTTAAAGTAAATACATAAACTTCTGACTTCTTAATTCAGACCTAGAAAAAAAAAAAGGAATCTGTTTAGTCTGTACTCATTTAGAAAAAAAAAATAGAAAAAATGGCATGCAGGAAAATTAAAATGAATATGAATAAATAAGATAAACTTTGGGTAAAAATATAAACTGTATATTCTACCACAGTTTGTAACATTGAATTTTAAATTATATAAGGTCAGAGCTAGAAACCACTTAAGAATCTTGATTCTTTAGAATCTCCAAAAAATAGAAATTATGTAAAGTAGCATTTGCTATATAATTACAAGTAAATGATTTTATAAAACACTGTAAATAATATTTTATATGAATCAACTAAAATTAGATAATGAGATGGCTTTTTAATATTTTATAACCAGTAACCGTATTTTAAAAACCAAAACAGTGATAAAAACTACAGACAATTCCCCAAGATTTTGCTATGAGACCTTCAACCTCTGTACAGCCTAGCACAGGCTACAGCAATTTTAAACTGGAAGGACCTAGTAGGGTATGTCAAGCTAGGGTAGGTACTTCAAAGCACCAGACTAGATTCAGTGAGCATAAGTGCACTTACACTTGCTAACTAAGTGACATCTTTGGGGTGTTGTTGTTTTAAGGAGGTAGTTGGAGTAGATGCATGTTTTTGAAATCTTTAAATCATGGCCAACTTTGAGAAAATGATAAAAGCTGTAGTAAAGCTAGACATCAGAAATGGCTCTGTTAGGTATTCAACTGCTCTTGTTCTGGTTCTCACAGTATCCTACACCACTAATTCTCAAACATAGCTCCCAAGATCAGCAGCATCATCACTTGGAAAACTGTTAGAAACACACATTTTCAGGTTCCACCCCTGACCTACTGAATCAGAAATTCTTGGACAGGTCCCAGCAATCTGTGTTTAAGCAGCCCTCCAAATAATTCAGATATTTGCTAACATTTGAGAACCACTGTTTTGTCCACTTTCCACTACCCATTACACCAACAAGTGATAAGTAGTTAGTCCTTCTCCTCCTCCTCCTCCTCCTCATTTTCCTCCTCCTTTTCATCCCCCTCTTCCTATTTCTCCTCCTCCCTATATTTCTCAACTAAAGAGAATTTACCATGACATGCTGAAGATATGTGAGGACATTCATGCATTATAAAGATAAAGAATAAAAAGTTTCCTCAGCCTGATATTGTGCATTTTAATTCTTCTAAGTGTTACATCTCCTACTGACTACATCAAAGGAATGGCACCTGGTTATGCTTTCATATATTCCCTCAGATGACCTCATTGCCTTGTGATTTCTATTTGCCTGAGTCCTCCTCTAATAAAGTCCTACCTGTCTTTCAGCAAGTCAAGTTACTCAAATCCTCATCTGTACAGTGTGGCATTTGGTCAGAACCCTAACTTTAAGTTGGTGTCAAACCTCCTTTTCCATAGTATGGTTTCCCGTGAGTTATACAAGGTACTAGGTCGATGCCATGAAGACCCACAAGATGTTTCATCACCTGGGTGATGACTCAGAAGTGTGGATTTTTTTTTTTTTTTCACAAAGCTGAGTTAAGGCTGACCCACCTTCATCCTTAACAGGCTGACTCTAAAGAGTGCTGAATTTTCATTTTCATTCTTGATGTTAGCTCTTAACCCAGGGCTCTTCTCATTCACCCTTACTTGTTATAAGAAATGAAGAGTAATAAGAGAGTATGGACTTCAATAATATAAAATGAAATAGATTGAAACATAGGTTGTGCTGAGTAGCTTCTAAAACTCTTTTGCTAGTCAGGTGAAAGAAATATGAAGTTTGTCTCCTTGACATCAGAATGTTACAACAGTAGGATTTCATAAGAACTCATTTATGAACTATTTTGTATGATAAAAAGGGATATCTTATCGAATAGAAATAGAAGTGGGAAATAGATAAATTCCTTAAATAGGGAAATAATGAAAAACAAACCTCTTACTCTTTTATTTTGAATGTGTGAAATGTATCTGGCTTTGTTTTTAGTAAGAATGTTCCCCCCACACACATTTATTTGCCCTCCTCCTGTATGTTTGAATAGCTGAGAAAGATCTTGGCTTTACCAGTTTTCTCTGTTGCTTTATACTAGAATAACATCTTTTAAAGCCAGGCAATACAATGATATGAACTACAAATCTATAGGTGGAGTGTAGTCCACTCTTAATATTGTCTAACGTTCTAGAAATTTCTGATGTTTTTTATTGCTATAATCAGTGAAGAATTTGAGGACATGCCCTTTAAATAATGTGAAAAAAGAACATTTATTCTTCATGTTATCACCTTCCCTATTTCCCTATATAATCATCCCCTTCATGTTTTTTTCTTAGTTCCTCAGAGAACCAGTTGGGATACCTCATTGGATATGGTCTTTAGGTCCAACTCTTGCTTTGCCCACTATCTACTATTTCCTTATCCTCTGTGTATTTCTTCACAAATCTTATTTCTGACTGCTGTGATAATCTAATTTAAGCTGAAGTAGTGATTAAAATGTATTAGTTTTCCCAAGGTGATAGAAAAGTCTTTGGTAGGGTAAGTATAAAGTCAACTCAAGACTGGAATCAACGTAAGCACGAACTTTACTGGGCACCTACCTCCAAGTAACTTTCAAGCAGTGTGTCTTATCAGAAGTTGTGAATTTAAAGAGTTGATGCGACATTATTTGATAAAAATAAATCACCACAAGTAAAAATAACTTCCCTTCTCATTAATAAGCAGTATATCTAGACAGTCTGCCCAGAAGTTTCTAAATTTCTCACTTAGATTCTGGACATATATAAATGCTCTGCTTCCAATGATTCTGTTCATTCAAGGTCTTCACTTGAAGAGTGGATAGTCTTTTTATATACCAAGGTCCCTTCGATGAACAAGAACTGTAATAGCATGCAAGACGATGAGATTCCATTCTTATTAGAATAACCTTTATCTGATTATAGAGATCCGGCCATTTGGTCCAAGAAAATCCTCCTTTTAGAAAAATTCTGAGCTATGCAAATATGCCCACTCTTAAAGCTCCACCAGTTTAATTTACTAAGAACTTTAATATATTAATCTTCCCAAACGACATGGCCTTTCAACAAGGGATTTCAAGGAGTGACTAATATGAGAATTGCAGACCATGTGGCAAGTCCATGAGGAATATCTATTTGAACAGTTGGATTGCTCATTTTCCAACACTCACAGCAGTAATTGCTAGAAATTTAATATAACTTTTTTATAAAAGGGAAATAGAAGTATCCTTATGTATCAGAGATCATGCTCTTCTCACTTTTATATTTCTATTTCATAGTTAGAAATAAATGAGTGATTAGTTTTATAAGGTAATACCTTTGTGGTGTTTTGGAGTAATAAGACTAAGAGAGAGCCCAGAAAATATCTGTTCCAGGAGCATTAAGTCCCAGCAAGTGTACTTGCCCAAGGTTACAGGGGAAATTAAGACTGTGCCAACAAAGGACCTCTCACTAGGTCCAGTTCACTCTTTTTTTTTCCCCACTCTGACACCTTTCATGTTCTATCATACAGAAATGAAAAGCCAATTGAGTTTGTTTTCCTGTCTTCCAAGAGTTATTCAGAATGATGTTTGTTTATATTTTTGGTGTTAATGACAATGTCAGCTAATACACTGGAAATTTTCTCAAAGAACTTGACAACTGTATATGTGGCATTGTACATCACTTAAATTGAGAGAAAGTATGACTAATGCAGCTTGCATCAAAATTAATTCTGTCATGAACTACTCTGTATGAGTCATAGAAGCCACAATAGTGTGTTTAGAATAATAATAAGACAAGGAATAATGGCATCCTAAAATTTAATGAGGTAGTTTAGTTTAAATGTACATTGTTAGTTTGTGTCAACCTACTGCCCATTGCAAGCAGCACATTTTTTTTAACAACCTTGTGCAATGGGGCTGTAAATTACTATAATTAAATTAAGCCATAACCTTATCCAGGCAATATGAGGTATTTGTACTTTGTTTCTGTAATCATATTATCTGCTCAGAACAGAAACCACAGTGGGAAAAAAAATCAAACAGCACAATCAACCATGTCATTTGTAAAATTTCAAAAGGAAAATAAAGCTATTTGGGATTTCTACCCATTTTCCAGGTAGAAAACTTCCTTGTATGGGTTAAAAGCTTCAATGATGAGAATTGAGCAGCTATATGTCATATCATGTGTAGCTTCCATGATCACTTTTAGAATTAAGAACATTTGGCCCACAAAGTATCACATTCAAGCTCTGATTTCTCTACCTTCACCACAATTGCCTTGTCTAATTCACTCATAGCCCCCAAAGTATTGAAAAAAGTGTGGATGGCAGAGTCATAGAACATATTCATAACATTCTCATCTTTTTATTATGGGATATAACTGTGGTGATTATTACACTGTGTTTCTGACCCTCTTTCTCTATGAGGGATTCCCACTGGGGCATAAGTCAAATCTTTCATGATCTCACCATTTTTGTGCTGTACACTTTAAAGCTACAGGTAGTATTACAATCATAAAAGAACTAGAACTGACAATATAAAATAGAAGGTGAGCAGATGTTTCTGAAAAAATTGAATGTGTGTGTTTGTGATTGTGAGGTTTTTATGATCAGTTAATATTTACTGCTCTTAGGCCAAGGTGAAAATGGCTTAGCTACTTGCGCCTGGCTATATTTTGACTTTGCTCAGTAGAACTACAAATGCATACAGGTGGTTGTTAGGAGAAAAAAAAAAAAAGAAAAATCAGCCAGAGTGTTTATGAGCCAATCAAGTTTCTTGCAGCATCCTGGGGGTACGGGGGGTGAACACAAAAGGAAAACAGACCAATTCCCATTAGAGTATTAGTTGATATGTCTTCATCATCAGAGAAGGTGAGTAAGGCCAAGTGAGTAATCTCTAAATGAGATTACATGAATGTAGCAAGGGATTGAGGAATTTCCCTCAAAGGAAAAAAAGAACGTATAGAGTGAAAGATTTTTTAAAAAACAATCTTTAATCATGGTTCACTATTTCTTTGTTATCACATTAATACCTAATGGTTTAAAATGTGGGGAAAATGCATTTAAACACAAATAACCAAGTGTTCAGGAGGGAAGTTATGTTGCTTTGTACATTATTTTCCTCTGTAGTAAAAATAGCAAGTAGTAATACCATTAATTTCAGTCCTATGAGTTTAAATGAATCATGATGTACTATTTATTTTTCTTGTCATTGAGTATGTCAGGCAAGAGGCTAATTAGTTTGAAATCTCATTTAGAATATCTTCTACTTTGTAATCCCTGAGCATGGAAATTGACAGTATTTAGTGAAAGAGAACACAGTGCAATACCATTAGAGCAAAATTTGTTCTTATATTTATCTTCCTGCAAATGCAAGTAAAGAACTAGAATCCATTTTGTTTAATTGTTATATTATTCAAAATTGATGATGTTTTCTAAGTCCTAAAGATCGTATCTAATATTTAACTGAAGCTCTAGGAGACAAGATATTTTCTAGAAAGATCTCTCTCTCTCTCTCTTTTTTTTTTTTAGAAGCAACTGCTTTATTTTCTATTGCTACCATGATATATAGGCCAAGTTGTAATACATAGTTTTCTATATTTAGAAATTTCTGGTTGTAATATTTAGAATAAAATTCCTCCAAATTGATATCTTCAGAGAAAATAAACATTTTTTTTTAGAAAATGATAATCCCTCAACAGTGAACCAAGTACTTGATAAATGCCACACATGTGTTATCTATTCATTTTCAAAAGTAACTTATAGTTACCATTACACCAGATTTACAGATGAGATCAGGGTTATATGTCAATGGGTGGTAAGGAAAGGATTCGAACCCATTACCATGTCTCAAGAGCATGAGCTGTGTTGTACTGTACTGTATATTAGTTCTGATTTCTATGTTTTGTTCCAAATCTTCTGATTTATTCACTGACTGATGATTTAATCTTTATGAATTTCAATTCTCTGATTGATAAGGTAGATAATTTAACTCTTACCACTTCGAAAAATAAATGCCATAGAATGCTGTGTGAGAAAGGCACTAGCATATACTATGTATGAGTGCACATGGACACAGTCATTTTTAAGAACAGTTTGGAAATGAATCGAGGTCCTGTAAAGTTTTTGCACCCTTCTCTTACCTTGCACTTCCACAACTGGTAACGTATCCTGAAGGAATAATCACAGATGTGGATAATGATTTATGTCTAGCCTGTAACCATCTTTGAAGAGAATGTTCAACAATACCAATACATCTAAAATTTGCAAATTTCTAAATAAATTGATATGATACAGAATATTCCCAATTCCAAAGCATGCAAGCAATAAAGTCTGTAACCGAGATTAGTGATAACCTGTCAAAGTCAAAATGAATTGGATATTTTGGTTCTATCCAGTAAATTAAGCTGTCAAAGAACAGAAAAAAAGAGTAGCATCTGCATAAGAGCATATTCATGTTTCCTTGAGAAAGTCCTCTAGAACATAGATTACATTTTTAATAGAGAAATACTAGCAACAATCATAGTGCCTGGGGACCATGGAACCTAATGATATGACAGATTAAAGGAGAATTAAAGAAATAAGATTCCCATCAATAAAAATACAAGAGAATGAAGGTGAAGGAAAACCTTTTGAATTTAATTGTAATCGCTAACCTGTTGCTGACATTTATAGCTCATTAAATATTTTAATATGTTTTCATTATCTTCACATAACTGTTGTGCAGTAGGTATTATCTCTAATAGAATTGTTTCATTAGAGTCATTGGGCCAGAAATCAGATTTCTGAAGACTAGATAGGTGATTTTAATTGGTAAATAATATGTTTGTCCATATGCTTGATATTATGCTTTAGTTATATTCTAGATTTTAATTAATTATATATAATTTCTTTGATCCTTACAATAGGTTGTCCTACAACCTATGTGATGTTTAATGTAAAATAACCTTATTTCACAGATGCCAGAATTAAATAGTTTAAGAAATTTTTTCACACACACACACACACACACACACACACACACATCAAATGTAATGAAACTTCCAACAAGATCAGCTTGAATAAGGACAAACATACAGAAATTTTTGTCTCTGTTCAATTTCTGAAATTTATTTCCTCTGGTTTCTTGGACATAGTACACCATGGTTGTCAAAAAACAGAACTGTACAACAGGTAGATGAGTTCAGGCAAGACACTAGCCTCTGCTAGCCTATATCTTCATCAACAAAATGGAGTTAATTATGGCATCAATTTACAGGGTTATTATATTGATTAAATCAGAAAATAAATGTAAGAGAGTTAACACTATGTCTAGCACACAGTAAGAGCACACATGAAATTTTAGGTATTATTATTAAGAATATTTGAAGGATAATTGGATTTATTACACATTATTTTATTATAGTGGGACATTATTAAAGCATAATGAGCTAAATCAGAAATACATAAAAACATATTTAGCCTAAATATGATGCTTGGCACACATTAAGCCTTCAGATGAATTAAATAAGTCAGTGAAGATGACAAGTTTAACCTATAGAAATGTCATAGTTATTTCTGCATTATAGAAATGATAATAAGAAGAAATACACTTTGAGCATTATCTCAGTTGGGAAATACTCCTGTGAATTCAGAGTAATACAAATTGAAATAGGTTTTGTCATGAACATTCAAACCATATTAGATGTGCTATCATATAATTGACTGATAATGATCAAGAAGCATGTCCTCTGGGTTTAGTCTGCTAACATTACATGAACTAATTTCTATAGTTAATAGCTAATTGTCAGTTGGAATGATCCCGAGAAATCCCTTGACCATTACATATAGAGAGTATGATTTCATGTCTCTGCATCTCTCCACCTTGTACTGTCTCCTATGCTGGCTGGGTCTTCTTGTTTCCCCCAGATAAACTCCAACTTTACCAATGATGTGAATCCTCCTAGAGAGAGCCTCACCACTGCCTCCCTCACCTACACTGATGGGTTAACACATCTAACATAAAAGCTCCCCACCTTCTGCCCCAGAATGGGTTGAAACTTTTCTTCAGATGAGACCACATCCATACTTAGCTTTCCAGCCTTCTGTTCTGCCTTTCCCATCCTCCCACCCCAAAGAACATGCTCTCTAAAAGTCACTTTTTCAAGAATCCCAGTCTCCAGCTCTACTAGAAAATTCAAGGCATGACAACTTTTCTGATTTCTCAGAAAAGACTTCAGATAGAGAAGTCATCATGGCGAACACTTATTCTAGTACATCTCTTATAATGCAAAACACATGATATTGCATTGTTTTAGCTATCTTTCTTCCCTACAAGACTGAATTCCATGAAAGGAGGAATTTTGTTTTATTGTCTGGGGATTCTTACAGCCTTGCATAGTGTCTGTCACTATCAGATGCTAAATAAATGTTTGCTGAGTGAATAACTCAAAATAGAGCACTTAGAATGAATATTTTTAATACACTCATTCAAATGCAAAGAATATTCAAAAACACCTTAAATATAAGTAGGAATATTTCAAGTATAAGATTCTAATTTTCAAAAAATCTTGCATTGCATTTTAAAATGAGAATAAATGGCTTTTATTAAACCTGAGGCCTTTCACTAAGGATTTTTATGAACTTAGTATGATACTTAATAGGAGAAAACCACATGTACAGTTTAATAAGCTATAATGTATAAAGTTCTGTAAATAGATCTAAGATAATGACAAATAAATCATAAGGAAGTGAATCATGAATTCCGCTTAGGTCAATATACAATGAGTCCAAAATATTTTGAATTGAACTCCAAATGATACAATTTGAATACAGAAAACCATTTGATTGCCGTCTTAAAGTCTTTTGTATGTTTTAACTGGATACACGTTTATTTTTGTGCTTTGATTGAGGAAAACCTGATTTTGCAATCCATGTTGAAAGTTCAGAAAAAAATAAAAACACGGATTAGCATCAGTAAAATAGGAAAATAGGGAACTCATCACATGAATATTTTTCCAAAGCCTTTGTTCTTATTAATATTATGAAAAATAGCATTAAGATTTTACATATTTTTCTATAACTGCAATGCAATTAATACTCTATAGTCATTGGTTAATTCTAAGTTTTATGATAATGTTATAATAAATGCCTACTAATTATAATTGACTAGAAAGGAGCAGACAGCCACCATGTCTAATGATTAACTTGGGGTTTTCTGAGGAAGGACTTACATATTTTCATTAATTCTATATCCAGATGGCAACATTTGGAAAGGAAATTAAGTACCTTGATTATCACAAGCAATCTTAGGGTTGGTGTTTATTTCCCTTTTCGTTTCCATCTTAATTAAATTTATTTCCTTTAGTTTTTCTTTTGAGCAGTATTTTTAAATTGAAAATATCTTCATTAGATGAATCGAATGGGAAATTTTGTTTCTATATTCTTTAAACCTTTCCTAACCACAATGGGGTACAAAAATCGTTGCTGTCTTCCTTTGACCATTCCTTGCCTTAAAGCAGTACCTCTCAAAGCCTAATGCGATGATGAATCACCTAGCATCTTCTTAAAATGTATAGTCTCCTAAGTAACTGTGCATAATGGCCTGAGAGTCTGCATTTCTAAGTAGTCCTAGGGTATTATCAGGGCTGCTGGTCTGAAGACCACCCTGCAAGAAACAAGGTCACAGGTGCTTGTCCTTTGTAATCTGTCTTGGTCTTTGCATTAATTTTTTTCTAAATAAAGAAAAATTTGAGTGATGCCAAGAGATGATGCCTCTGCAGAATTCCTGTGACCTTCTACCTGGCATAGGACTTCATCCCAAAAGGTCAGCATCAGCATCTCAGAAACCATCTCTGATTACTTTGACTTTCCAGCAGGGATGGTGTCAAACCATAGACAACTCCAGCATTGACACTCTTTTAACAGGCTGGCATGCAGCAATGGCTTTATCACACTTTGGTGAAATTTTTGGCTACCAAGAAGGTGGAGTTGGCACAACGTATAGAAACTTTGCTATAACAAGGAGGCAAGATAGTTAGTGGCAGTTTGACAAGTCTCTCCACACGAAAACAAATTAAGATGCTTGACGGCTTGAAAAAGCTGTTCTCGTTGGCATTTTATTTCTTCCAGTGTTCTCTGAGTATGTTATCTCAATCTCTCGTGAAGCTGTACTTATAGCCCAGGAATTTCCTTAGCAGCCAAGTCACACCTCAGAGTTCTGTCAGTTGTGAATAACCCTCAAAGATTTTTATTCCCTTGTCAAATGTGTCTGTATAGTATTCCAGCCATCAAGCCTTTCATTTCAATAAAACTTTTACTCTCCCAAGGCTTTCACATCTCTGGTCTTATATCATCTTATCTTCCTACTGAGTAAAATAGTAGAGGTAAACTTTTTTTATATTCATTGACACAATAAACATTAATTAAATTCCTGTTACGGGCCAGGCTATGGTAGGTACCACAGAAGATCTAATGATTAATAAGTTATGGCATTGCCCTCAGAGAACCTATAATGTAGCAGAGAGATAAAAACATGCGCATGAATTGCGAGGTAGAAAGGGCTAAGTGCTTCAGTGAGTTACAGATCACATACTGTGAGAATTTTTCAGAGCTTGCGATCCTTTCTAGCCCAGAGCAGCGCGTGGGAGGTATGGAAGGCACCACAGCACGGTAGCTTCATAGCTGGACTTTGAAAATGATCAGAATTTCGAAGTGGGGACGGGGCCAGGAGCTGTAGCAACACATCAGGGAGCCAGAAAACCAGGGATGCTGCTTGGGGAAGAGGTAGGTGTCATCTCTTTGTTGTGGTTGTGACCATTGTATTACGGAGAGAGTAGACTGACACTAGACTGTCACTGAGTTATATTGGAAGGATAAGGGTTTGAACTCGTACTCACCTTCCTCCTTTTTTAAACAGCTGAATAAAATGAGGTGCAGAGAGATAAGACAACTGCTATAGGGTCAGAAAGCTTGTAAGCGTCAGTATTGTGTTTTCAGCCTAGTATCTGGGCTTACTGCTCTACCCTCAAGGATAGTGACATGTTGGATCCTGGCTCCCCCATTTCACTGCTGCTGGAAGGCTCCTAGCTACTCCTGGGGGATGGGAGGGAAGAAGGGAGCATCACCTCATACCCCAGGGACAAGAGAATGAAAAAACACGTTTGTTTGTTTTTTTAATCTGAAAAAAAGATAAAAGTATCAATCAAACACTCATTTGGTTCGGCTTTGGGAATTTTTTGAACTAAAATATTTGGATTTAGTGCAACTCTTTTTTGATATATTTTTATTTTTGTAATATTACAAACTTTTTTCCCTCTATCCATGCTTCAGGTGCATCCCTTTTTATAAGATATATGACTTGCCACCAAAATCACAAATGTGTAAATTGCATTTGGCTAGCCATCATATTTAATTTTTTTTCCTAAACTGTGTTATTACCTCCTAGGCACTTTCTGCAGCACATTTGTTCAAAATAGATAATACATCATCATGGCTTTTCACGGCAAAGAAGGGGATTTTAATGAAAATGCCACTTTTAATAAGAAACCGCAATAATACGTGGTGTTGGTTGTTCCAGCTGAGATATTAATGTCTGGCACTTTTTTTTTCTAGAATTCAGTAACAAAAAGATATAACGAGTTTGGTTTGAAATGCAATGTTAAAGAAGTTGGAAAAATAATTGTCTCGAGATAGGACATAGAGTGTATATAAAGTAAAATTCTCAACATTTACTGTAAGCTATATACTATTTCTTCTAAGTCTTTTTTTCTTATTGCTACAAGCCTCAAAATTACAAAAAAAAAAAGAAGAATAAAAAAGGAAAAAAAGGAAAGAGAAGGAAAAAAGAAAGAAACAGATCAAACTAGTAATTAAGTCAGGAAAATTTTAATAAATGTATTTCTACTACTTTAAATTTCATGGTTTTTTTTAAATATTTTATTTATTTACTTCACAGACAGAGATCACAAGTAGGCAGAGATGCAAGCAGAGAGAGAGGCAGAAGCAGGCCCCCTGCTGAGCAGAGAGCCCGATGCGATGCGGGGCTCGATCCCAGGACCCTGGGATCATGACCTGAGCCGAAGGCAGAGGCTTTAACCCACTGAGCCACCCAGGCGCCCCAAATTTCATGGTTTTATATTTGTTTCTCAAAAAAGACAAAATGAGAGATTTTTAAAATAGTTCTGTTTTGAAGAGGTTTGTCCCCACACTAAGGGGAACTTGAGCATCTCTAAAGATGTATATAAGAAATTGTCAAAATATCTGTTTTCAAATTCTTTTCTCCCAAACCCAACCAAATGGCCGTATCAATTTTTCAGGGAGAATATAGAGTTGAGAAGGACAGGATGGATAATATACCTTCCCATTTTTAAAAAGCCTAAAAGAAGAAGAAGAAGAAGAAAGTTTGAAGTAAGGGAAGGTTACAAAAAAAATTCATTTATTCATTCATAAAGTAGTGAGTATGTCAGGTGACCTTACTGTATAGCAGGTGATATGTGGCAGAAGGCTGAGGTTGAAAGATTGGCCATGCATGAAGGGCCTTGTAGCCAAGTAAGCAGATTGAATTGTATTATCAGTTGAGAGCCCTCAGAGTACAGACATGTTGTTGACCATTTATGAAGGACAAGATGTGGCATGAAAGGATGGGGCAGATGTGAGCCTAGACATGCTGTAAAAACTAGCAAAACTGAAGCACAGAGCTCAGTGAGCACTTGGCATGCTAGTTGTTGGTCTACAGAAAGATTGGCTCACAGGATAGGGGCCATGTCTGTTTTATCTGCTGTTCCCCTATTCCCAGGGAGGCATATGGAGACCTGGCGTAGAGTGGGCCCTGCTTCCTTGTTGACTGTCCCAGCTCTCAACTTGATAATTGGCTAATAGTTATCCTGAGGCTTTGACAAACTTCTTACAAAAACATTTTGAATTCCTCATTAAACATACTTCGTGCTGCACTTGATAGCAGTTATTACCAATTATAAATGAGTTATACTAAATTACGACTGAATTATACCAATTAAGACAATAAAACAGGCAAAAGCTGTTAAAAGAAGAAAATCAAGTAGGAAGTCTAATACTACTCCCCTGAAAGTCACACACCATGAAATCTCAAAAACACATCTCTCCTAGGGGTGTATGGGGGGGCGGGGGCGGTGGGAATAGGATGATTTTGAATGGTAGAACTTACGTAGAATCTTACATAGAAACATACATCAACATGATGACCCAGAAAAGGGAATGATTATATCAGCTGGAATATGACAGAGCCCCAAAAGGGCATGGAACCAGATGCATACATTGTACAGCATAGATCATAGCGATATTAGTGTTTGGATGGTGAAAACATAAATGTTTCATGAAGATAAAAATCAAAGAAAATCAGAATGTCTTCTTGGGGAACTATTTTTCTGTCATGTCTGAGACTATCTTATCATCCATTCTTACTATTCTTTTTCTCACGGTATGTCAGCGGTCCTCACAAAGAGCCTTGTGTTTTACATGTCACGGGTAGTGTTTAGGACATGTTTGGTGGTTAACATATGTTATAAAATCATTTCTTTATCTGTTAAAGTACTGCCTAAACAGATTGTGATTAAAAGGGCATTGGATAAACAGCAAGGAAAACAAGATTTATACCCATCGTGCCTACTAAATTGCCATGTCATTAAATAAAACCTTCACATAAAAAGAGATTAAACTGGATGCTTGCTACAAATCCTTTTCGATGTAACATTTTTGTGATCCTTGTCATTGATAGATTCACTCTATTGCTGTACTCTTTTAGAATTTTTGGCTCTCCATTTTCACAGGTAGATATATGCCCCTAACATTTGTAGACAGACCTTACTGGAAACCGTGGATCTTATATCCATGCAAAGGTAAAACAGGAAAAAAAAGAAAAAAAAATCACAGGTTTGGAGAACTCCATATCCTAAATAGTCTTTCTGGGCATAAGAAAATTCAAAACTTGACAAATTATTGAATTACCAAGTCATTGAGATTATTTATATTTGCTATTATCCCAGTTCCACGATTTGTCTTGTGTTTTTGCCTACATGAACACTATATTATTATCTGAACAACTCATCTGAGAAACATAGGCCAACTTACATCTATTAGCAACCAATACTTTTGTCTGTCAGTGGAAGGTGGACAGCTCGGCTGAAGCCCCAGGACAACTTTGTGCCCTTTCACAAGGCTTTGAGATCCCAGAGGATAAAGAAGGTTAAAAATGGAAGGACCCTTGGTCTCAGCTAGATTTAAAAAGTCTTTGTGATCATATCCAAAGCTCTGGGAAGGATTTATAAGGCATTATTTTATATGGAAGGAAAAAGACTCTCTGAGTCAAGAATTCCCAATACTGCAATTTATTTAAAAATATACTCTGTTTTAAGGTTTGGTGGCATTAATAATGATTCTCCATATTTTACTTAGTTGGACAGAAAAGAGTATGCAAATAAAAATTATAACCTGAGTTCTTTATGAATGTGTGTGGATGAGCTTTTTCCAAACTATATTTCTGAAAGTAGTAGTATTCCAGGAGATTAAAAACAATATTGAATGAGAAGATGCACAGCAAAGGCTTAACACAATATGGGAAATGGAGTCCATGTGCGATAAATGTTACTTATCCTTATTGCTATTTTTATATCACGCTTTTAAAAAGGTGAGGGAGCTTTGTAGTGAAACCAAATACAATTTAGTCTTCCCCTTCATTATTATTACTATATGAAAGTTTCTTTAAAAAAAAAAAAACCTGCTTAAATTTAACTAATTTTCCCCCAAATATAGAGACCTGTTTTTCTTTTCTTATTTTTTTTTTTTTTTTGGTAAGATTTTATTGATTTATTTGACAGCAAGAGAAGGAACACAAGCAGGGGAGTGGGAAAGAGAGAAGCAGGCTTCCCGCAGAGCAGGTAGCTTGATGCAGAGCTCTATTCCAGGTCCCTGGGACCATGACCCAGGCCGAAGGCAGACACTCAAGGACTGGACCACCCAGGCACCCCAGAGACCAGTTTTCATAGAAGGAGTTGGGAACCAAGTTTGGGAAATGTCAATCTAACAATAGCTCACAAGCAAAGACATTCCAGTTAATTGGGTGCATACTAACTTTTTACTACATGTCTGGTTTCCAGGTTGTCCTAAGGGCTGAAGTGAATACAAAGAAACAAGTCAGAGATGCTCATTTAAAAAATAATCTAAAAGAGGGAGATAGGACTAATGCACACACATAAATCAAGGTAACAGATAATCACATTCTGGAGTGTTTAATACTGAATGCAGTAGTTGCTGAGACATGGGATAAGGGATTTTAGACTCTACATCTAATTTTCATAATTTCATGACAATGGGGATCCTTGCCACGGAGTTTGAATTTGAGTATACCTAAAGGACTAGGAAACCCAACACCTCAACAAAGATAGGGCCATAGGGTGGATGCTAAATAAAGAAAACTTCAGCAATGAGCAGGAGAGAGCTACTCTACAATACAAGGCAAAAAAAAGTAAGGATGAAAGTGGTGCTTTATGCAGATAACTTTGGAAAAAGTGTGGCCACTTGGATTGAAATTGACAATCCCAGAGTCAGAGAAGCCCTTCAACTGGCATCACAGAAGTCCTGGGCCTCAGCAAACCACAGCAGCCTCATGGTGGTCCTGGACCCAAGTGCTTGCTCTCACACTACTCCCATCCCTCACTGTGTGATTGTGGGCATGGCCCTGAACCTTTCGTGAGAGTTTTCCATCCTTTGAAGGGGGATAGGAATGTTATCTCTGCCGTGACGTTATTGCAAGGTATAAATGAAATAGATGAAACATTGGTAGAACAGTTCTGCTTAGTAATTAGTTAGCTCTAATTAACTGTGATGAAAAAAAGAAAGAAAAGAAAACTGCTTCGAGGGGTTAATTAAAGAGACTTTGTAACCTACTGTGGTATGGGATATGGGAGAGCCCACCCACCCAGCAGGCCCTGTCTCTGGTGTTGCCACCTCCCCATCTCCTTTGTATAATCAGTTTTCTGTTGTATAGCCAGAGTCATCTCTCTAAAAGGCAAACTAGATGACTGCATTCCCCTTCAATGGCCCTCTGCAGTGCCCAAGGTCAAGGCAGCCCCCTTGACAAAGACTAGAGCCCTGACTGCCCAGACCCACCTCTCCAGCTTTTTCTTCCACCAATCCCTTCCCTACAATCTGTATTGCTGAGTCCCATGAGCTCTCACTTCTGGGACAGCTCTCATGTAGGAATATTCTTCATTCTTCCTTTGTCTGATTATACATATCAATATAGGGCATATAAGGTAGAGATGAGGGAAGCTTTGGAATTACATGTAAAGCCACCAACAGGTGACTTGAAAGAGGGTATTGCTTAGCAGCACCCAAGACGGAAGTTTTTCTTTCAAACCTGAGTTGTCTTGGTTATACTGCAGATTAAAGAGAAAATCTTTCCATGTTGTTTCAGCATTACATGTATATTTTCCCTTATATTACATTCTTCTTAATTAATAAGTGATATATATTTAAAGAATGAATGGATATATGGTGAGAAGTCTCCCTACCACTCATGGGATGTCTTACAGCCACTCACTTTCAGTTTACTGTGAATCTTTCAGATATACTCTGTACATTTTGAGAGAACTGTATGCATATGCAAATCCCCCACTTCCAGAAATGTGTAACTTGTTATGCTATCAAATTTGTAACTGTTTTCTGAATTATGTTTCATGCTCGGATTTTACTTACTCCAAGATTATAGAAAAAAATTCTCATTTCAGTTAGTACACTTATAGTTCTTTGTTATATTTAAATTTGGTTACTTGTTGTCTAAGATATGTGATGTTCTAACCTAATTTTTTTCAGAAGTTTTTTTCTATTTCTTTATAATAGATTATTTTGCTAGTGACTTGAAATGTGCCCTGATTCTCAGACTTTAGTCCTATGTGGATTTTATTTGCAGTTACATCGATCTGTTTATCTATTCATGTGTGCCATTCTGATGATTTAGGCATTATAAAATGTTTTAATATCTGCTAGGGATAGTTATTCCTTATCACCAGGCTTTTTCAAAATTTTCTTGGCAATTCTTGCTTCTTATTTTTCTATAGGAATTTTATAATCATCTTGCCTGCATTAGAAAAAAAAATATAGTGTTATTAAAATGCATTAAACATATAGATTAATTTGGGGACAGTCAAAACGTATCTTCCTATCCAAGAAAATAATATGTCTTCCTCTTTTTTCAGTGTTCGTTTAAAATTTTCCACATACAGATGTTGCACATTCCTAGATCATTTGTCTTGTTACTGGTTTTAATAAGGCACTTAATCAATTATAACTTTTAACTAGTGTTTGTACATTACATCGAGTTCTCTAACCCTGCCCAAAAAACAACCAGTCGAGCAGAGTCTGAAAGGAAAGTTACAAGGATTCAATTCAAGACTGACACTGTGAGAAAAAAAACTTGACTTTAACTTTAATTTTATAATTATTATATATAAAATACTTTAAAATTATTTCAGTGATTTGTTAATACAAATAGATGGTAGAAGAATAACTCATTACCACCATACTTAAAGTCTTGTTTTTCAACAGTAAATTCTAAATTTTATTATTTACTTATTTACTTATTTATTTACTTTAGAGAGAGACAGAGAGGACAAGCAGAAGGGGCAGAAGGAGAGAGAGTCTCAGATAGACTCCCAGCTGAGCACTGAGCAGGACGTGGGGCTTGATCCCATGACCCTGAGATCATGACCTGAGCCGAAATCAAGAGTTGGATGTTCAACCGACTGAGACACCCAGGTTGCCTCCAAAATGTTCTTGTTTTAAAACTTAGAATTCTGGGGCACCTGGGCAGAATAATCAGTTAAGCACCCAACTCTTGTTTTCAGCTCAGGTCATGATCTAAGGATCATGAGTTGGAACCCAAGTTAGGCTCCATGCTCAGCAGTGAGTCTGCTTGAGGTCCTCTTCTTTCCCTCTCCCTCTGCCCCCCACTCCAAAATAAATCTTTTAAAAATAAAATAAGAATATTTTAAATTATTTTGAGCACAAGCTAGTCATTTTTTAAATAATCAACTATACCCCATTAGGTTAGAATAGAGAAAAACAACAACAACAAAAACTCAGAATCAAAGGAAATTGAATTGAAATATCAGCAGGAATTGCACGCAGGAAAAGTAAGGATTTATATCTCCAGAATGCATTAAATCTTTTGTTCTGGGGTTGCAATCGAAAAAGTTTGAAACCCATTGACTGAAACCTCCTTTGTTTCAAGCTATTACAAGGTGAGTGATTTTAGGCATATGAGTTGACTCTGGAAAGTAAGAACTCAATGATCATGTTTAGTTTAACATCAGAGGACTCAGAGGACCCAGATATTTGAAGTAGCAACTGAGACAATTATGCTTTTGCATGTTATTCATATGGACAAATTTCACTACAGGATGAACCGAGGACTTGCTCACCAACTCTGATAGTTATGATTGATCATGGAAATGGAAAAAAAAATGACTTTATAAATCTATCCCTAAACTATATCATTACATTTCAGAATACAACTCATACAGGGTAACAATGAAATCCAAACTGAAAATGAAACCTGTGCCAAAAGGTTCTGAAATTTGTATTACAGAAATAAAAACTAAAATCCTATTTCATGTTTGAGACGAAAGAATGCTTGTGCTTATATATATTTTATATTCAGTGGGTGTAGTGTGGATACTGTACCTTATTTCACTTTCCTTATGTATCCTTGAAGTTCAAGTGGCATTTGACCCTCTTCAATATGGAGAGCCCTGTGTAGCTAGTCTAACAAATTCAATGTATTTAAATGAAAATATGTTATAAAGCTCCCTAGGAAAAAGACATCAAATATATTCCAACATCAGAACCTCGTCCATCAAATTGCCATTTGTAATTGTGGCACAGAATTTTAGTTTGGTGTAGAAGGAAGATTTTGCTGAAATAATTCCATGCTGAGACAGCTCTTTAATTGGGAACTACTACGAGGCTAGAAAATATGTTCAAAGGCCAGCACAATGTTCAGGTTGGTAAATGATCTGCCTTTTTGTAAGTGACTAAGTTTTACCACCGTATTGAATCTGTCAGACGTTTTCAAATCCCAAAAAGAGGGGCATAAGTTTGGATGCTCTTTTAAAATAAAATACAATTTTCATCCTGTTGTCTCTCTCTGGAATAGTGACTCAGAACCCACAGGGAAGCATTGTAGGTGAAATTGGGTGGAGCTTGTGGTCAAATCACCTGAGGCATTTTTCAAACTATTTTGGCCTTTCCCCCAAATTTCTGCAGGCTCTTTCTTTAACTGCCTGCCCCTAACACTCGGGACTTCTTAGCAAGCCACTATGAGGGCTGTTACCCTCAGGAATGTTTAGGTTTAAAACAGTCAGAACCTTTCATTTCTCTAGTACAGAAGGTGTTGTATTCAAAAGTTATTCTTACTTTTCTATATTGCCTTATATCTGAGCTACCCCCTTGTCATGTTCAAATTTGGAGGTGGTCAAAGGAAGTGTTGTAAGAAGCTTTGCTGTTCAGAGTGCAGAGCAGTAAGGGCTGATCAAGGGCGCCTTAATGCTCAGTCGCTCCACAGGAGCGATAGTGGATTTGGTTCATCCCAAAAGGGTCAGTGAATTGAAGAGCTTTTAAATTTGCCCGAATGGCCCCAATTGAGCTTTTCATACCTTTCTCCTCTCTCAGACAGTAGAGTTTAACTCAGTGATAGAAGCCAGATTTAAGAATGTTTTTAGGGCAATTGCAAGTAGAAACTTTCCCAGGGCCAAGAAATAATGAGCCTGAAGCCCCAGAGACATTGTTGTAGTGAAACTATTTTCTCTGTAAACTACCGATATCAAGAGTTTTAATAGGAGGAAGAAAGAGGGTAAAGGTTAAGAAATAAGTGTACTTTACTTGCTATTTAGACTTCATATATACGTGTCTTAGGCCTTTGTAGGGTATTTCCCACAATGATTGAAACTTCATTGCTGTTCAAGATGGGGCCCCCTGACTGGGTTCATAGGCATCCCCTGGCAATTAGAAGGAAATGCAGAATCTCTGGCCCCATGCCAAGGCTCCTGGGTCAGTATCTGCCATCCGAACAAGCTCTGTAGGTGACTCCTGTGCACAATAAAGTCTGGGGTGTTGTGGTTGAAGGGACATTGCTCTCCTGCTACTAGAATACTTGCAGACGTTAAAGCTCCGTAGTGTAGTAACCAGAGAAGAAAGGAGATGCATTTTTAAAAGTTCTTTGCACACCTTACCAGATTGTACCTCAGGAAGGTCACAGTTACTTTCATTTGCACCAGCAGAGTATAAGAGGGGCTATTTCAATGACACCCTGATCCATGTTGGGCATTATTACTTTTTAAATTGTTAAGTTGCATACTAAAGCCATAGAATATGGCATGAGGTGGGGATCCAGCATTCATATTCTTAAATAGGTAACCAGGATTCCTAGCATGAGCAAATGAACAAATCTCCCTCTCTGTATTGAACTGAAATGCTATTATTATCTAAAGTTCTGATGACAAAGCTTTTGAATTTTGTACTTTTCCATCGGCATGTCTTTTTATTCTCACATCGGCACCATGATATTTTAATCATGGTGGCTTTATGCTATGTTTTAAAATGTGTTTTTGGTAGTTATCTTGTCCATCTTGCATTGTGTCTAAACATTTCTGTCACATTCTTTAACCATAACAGAAATTCCTAGGGCATTCTGCATATATTTTCATAATATAGGTATAAAAGAGATTCAACTTTCTACATCACTTATTTTACAAACATATTGTAAGGAAACAGGACCTGAACTTAACCCTCAAAATATTGGCATTTTTCTGTCATTCTATCATATGTTCATTTATTTTTACTATATTTGCAATATGAGGCTCGGTAAGACAACGCAGTCTTTGAATCGCTGCATTCAACAGGGTACCAAGCCAAATGGTGTGGTAAAAAGGAATTCAAAGTGAGGAAAAATGAGGAGGTAGAATTTGTGGACTCTGCACTTAGAGAGATTACAATATAAATGAGAATTTAAGTTGGATTTGAGACATAGACTCAAATACATGTAGAAATACCCAACTAGAGAAAACTAAATGAACTTGTATGAGCTTCCCAGGACTTCTGTAACAAAAGATCAGAAACTCAACAGAAAGTTATTCTTACACAATTCTAGAAATGACAAGTCTGAAATCAAGAGCTATGCTCTCCCCTGGCTTCTGAGTGTGACAGACCACCCTTGGCTTGCAGCTGCAAGGCTCCAGCTTCGCTTCCATCATCCCCTGCCTGTCTTCTCTCTGCCTGTCTCTGCCTTCATGCGGCATGCTTTCTGTCTCTTCTCATTTTATAAGGACACTAGTGTTACCGGGTTAAGGTCTTCCCCTGCTTAATTAAGGATGACCTCCTCTTCACTTATATCTGTTTCCAAGTAAGGTCACATTTCAAGTACTGGGGATGAGTACTTTGACATATCTTCTTGGGAGACACAATTTAAATCATAACAGAGCTCTTTACGGTAAAGGGATGACTCAGATGCAATTGAATTTGGTGTTCCCTTTAGATTCCTTACCGGGAGAAACATTCTTACCAGTGGTAGGTAACACAGTATAAATGTGTAAGAAGGATTTCCACACTCTTTTCCACTCCAGCAAATGAGCGTCCATTCCATTTGACGACAAAAGGACCATCTTTCACTAGGTGATGAGCTTGGAGATAGTTCCATAGGCAATTATGATTCAGGAGAATATGCTGTTATCAACAGGAGTTAGACATGGTGAAAGAAGGAACAAGTTCACAAATGACTCTGCAGTCTATGGTCCTGAAGAACTGAAAGAAGACAATGCCAGCTCCCTGGAAAAGTAGCAAACTTTTTGCCTTTCGATCAGTATCATTAACACACTGCCTTATTATCGGTCCTGGTTTGGCTGTTATTTATTATTTTTTCTGTGACTTATCTTGTTGGATAGTCTGTAGTTAGAACTCTATTTTATTCTAGTACAACACTTCCATTTCTGAACAAAAATGTTTTCTGAGTCCATGGCTTATCTAACCATCTGCCACTCACTCATGAAATGATGGCATTTCCACACTATACCCACCCAGTAATTTATGAACATAAGCCAAGGTGTTTGATTAAAGTAATTTATTTTCTCACATCATCCTTAAAATGAGCAAGATGTGGAGCCAGGTGGTTTGGCTGATGTCCTCTAAGTCTACCCTCATTTATTTTGTTTGTTTTCATCATGTGATTGAACACAAGTCTAAAAGGCAGCATATTAGGAAGGCTACATCATAGAAACTTGGACTTTGAGAGGATATAGCCAAATAAATATAGACATTATTCTTATGCTAATTTTGAAATGAACATCCAAATAAAAGGAGATTTGAGATTTGTTTGTTCTTTAGAACAAATGTCAGGAGAAACATTACCTAAGGACTGAGACATAAACAAAAGGATGTTATTCTAAATCTATTCAAACCAAAAGCCTCTTTAACACATGAACAATTCATTTAATCTCTGTCATTTTTCTATTGTTTCCTAACTAGGGACAGTATCCTCTGAGGAATAATTACTGTGATTTTTTGAAATTTGGTAAAATCCTTAGTGCTTTGGTGAAAGAAATAATAATATTTATAATTACACAGAATGCTACATCTCAGAGCTTTAGAAATGACCAAGTCTAACACTTACTTTTTAAAATAGTGGAGCCAAGTTCCTTCCATTTATTTAAAAAATAGAATTCCACTTCTTATCTGGAAAAATTTGAATAAGATCTTATTTTCAATATTATTTTAAATGATTTTGAGAAGTCATTTAAGTCTTTCTTTAACCAAGACCTTTAACATCATGCTTGAATCTGATGTATGACATTTCGGCATCCACATAATTAATCAGCAGAGATCCAGAGTAATGCTTAAATGCATGCCTCCTCATAAATGTTAGTAAGTGACTTAATTTTCCCAAAATGTTAAAGTCCACATGCCATCTTTATAAAGTTAAAAGATTCACGCCGTCCTTTATGCATTTGATATTTACAGTTGAAAGGCCTGTATCGTAAGCAATCTGGTTCACAGTTAGGCGTTTAACTTGACATTTTATGGAGTGTGGACGTTTGAGTCCTCGATCCTTTCAGCTTGTTTTGAGCTAATTGTGAATTAAGTGGTAGATGTAAAGACTATGCCCGGCATTTTAATTTATTAATAGCTTCTCTTGTAATTATTTTTATCTGACTACTCAAAAAAATGCATGTTGTTGGACAACATTTCTGTTTTTACTCACAAGTAGAAAATATTTCAGGTAATTCCTTCCCACAAAATAGGGAGACTTCTAGATACAGTCTTTCTGTTTACCTATTAGTAAACATATATTAAATGTGTTTTTAAAACAGACATTTTGGTTTGGATATAAAACAACAACTTCATCTCAACATATATACAATGTGTTCTTGGCAGGTCTGGGAGCAAACTGCTGAGTATATTCCAAGATCTCTGTGCTGCTGCGGACAGACTCGACAGACAGTACTAGTGTCAAAAGAGTCACACCGGCAGTGAAAAGGTCAAAAACAGGAGTCAGTTATGTATTCTAAGTCCTCAGAAAGAAAAGTGTAGTTGACTTACGGCGTATTTCCAGACCAGAGATTGGTTTTCAAAATCTACAAATTTATATCTATCACGTATCTTAAATATCTTAGTACAGAAATTGAACTAAGAGAACAAATTGAGAGAAAAACAGGCTAAATCCATTTTTTACCCTTAAGCCTGGTAAAAACATGTGGAGTTCTACCCCGGATCAGCTCTGAGAGCCAACTGTGCCCTGAGTTCAGGACGTTTTTCTTTAAACAGGACAGAAAATCATAGGTCACTTTGTACCTCCTCCCAGAAACTGCCCACATATGAGAGCCCAAAGCAATTAAAAATAGAAAAAATGATTCTATCCATTTTACTTAGTTACTCCTTTGTGCACACTGCTAATCCTTCCCCAGCCAAACCTGTCTTCATATTTTCTTCACCTTTATCTTTTATTAAAAACTGTTCTCAGAAAATATCTGAGAATTTAAATAATAATAATTTAAAATTACTAAAAATAGTAACCAAATAAGTAAAAATAATTCAAATTAATATGCATATGAGTCATCACTTTTCTAGGTGATACTTTCATAAGAGTTAATCCTCTAGGTCTTGAGAGATTTCAGACATTAGTATTCCACTGGAGGAAATATTTGGGGAGATTTATGAGTTCATCCTTGTGCTCCCCAGATGCCACTAAATTAATTTATTAGCCAAGGAAAGAAAGAAGGAAAAGAAAGAAAGAAAGAAAGACCAACAAGCAAGGAACTGGTCACCAAATCTTAGCCTGCTGAACCCCCTTTCCAAGCTGCTGTCCCTCATAATGTAGCAGCCAAGTCCAATTAAGGAAAAGGTGAAAAATCATTTCCTCATTTGACAAAGCCAGCATGTTAACACATGTACCTTTGCTGACGCTCAAAAGGGCTCACCACTTTTGGAATAATTCTTCGGATGTATTTATAAAGCTATTCATATATATGAAAAAGCACCAGAGTTCAAAAATAATTTCCTTTTGCTCCCCCCACTGATTTTAGTCTTGAGTTTACTCTAGGGATGATTTATGACAAGTTTTACTTTAATTTAAATGTGGCCCAAGTGATCCCTTGGCTAACTGCATAAAAGCATTTTTTTAGACAGATCCATTACCATAGTCACCTTTGGAGAATAATGGAAAGGAAGTATATTTGACAACATCCACAGTCATGCCACAAATTGCAGCTACACAGGAAGCAGACTTGCCCCCAAACAGACCATGGAGTGATGATCTTCCTGTTTCATCTCTCCAAGAGGTTCCACTTCCTTCCACAGATTGTTCAAATTCCTGTCTCTCATTGGTGGATCAGGGAAGAATTTAACTAAGAGTGTATGTCCTTTGTGTTCCACTCAAACTAAAAATAAATATAAATGATTGAGAGATGAAGCAAAGCTCATAGAAACTTATATTGAATAACTCTCAGTTGCTTAAATTATCTGAATTTTGGAAAGTAGTGAGAGAGAGAAGGCAGCCAACAGTGAGTCACAGAGAAGTAGCCATGAAGAAAATTAAAATAGCTCTAAGAACATAAACACTAAAAGAGCATCCTCCCACTGAGTAACAGGTGCAGAACTCAGCACAGAGAAGTCAGCCCGTTTGCCATATGGCTTCCGCTTAGAGCCATAGTCTATCTGACCAGCAGCCCCGAGACACGGTACACAGCCACCCATGCCCAGACCTCTAAGAGGAAAAGTAGTCTGTGTCTCATTTTGATGGGGGGGAATAGTGGAAAACTGTAGGAGGACTGTGAACAAGTAGATGAAAGATTCTGGGACACTTAGAACTCTGCTGCAGTTTGTAGGTTATGCTGTTAATTCCGGTTGGAGGGACAGCTAGAACTAGATAAATGGTAGTTCCAGATAAATGGTAGTTCCAGACCAGTAAATCTACAAGATGTTTAAAACAATTAAAATATTATAAAAATCCAAGGCAGAAAGAAATATGTTTATAGCATCCTGAGACTTTTAAGAATCAGCATAATAACCAGTGTTTTTAGCCATGGTTCATCACCTAAGAATGCAGAAATGTCCTCCAGGAAATGGAAGCCAACAAATCAGGAGGAAAGAATTGTGGGTGCTTTAAAGTAGTATTGGGACCCCATAAACTTCTTGGCAATAACCAAAGTATTATGAAAAATATTAAGCTGCAACTATGTGAAAAGTTTCTGATATATGGTTAAAAGTGGGTTGTTTCACATTTATAGAGACATATAAAATTTTGATCTCATGTTAATACTACTTGCATTTCCTAGTACTGGAAAAAAGAGGATTTTTACTAGACAAAAATCTGCTTCTGAATTATTCCCTTCCAACACACCTGGATAAGAAAGTCGCTAATTTGACAAATGCAGAAATACATAGCAAGTGACAAAGCCTCATCCTTTCAAATGTTATCATTTAGTGGCAATATTATATCAAAAGAGAAGAGAGAGAGATTATATCCAGAGAGAATTCATTTTATTGGTGTCACCGATAACTTCTTCAACTCCTCTTTTTAGCCTCAGCTAGAGATTCCTTTTGTTTTCACTTGAAATAACAGTTTTCTTCAAGACCACTTCAGTGTTAAGTAGAAATGATATCCCATATGGGTCATAGGACCTAGGACCATGCCCCTAACAATGGATGCATTTGGGCAAATCACTTTGTACCTTCCCAGTATTTTATTGCCTTATCTAAAGACAATAAAAGCAATATTTAATGGGAGCAAAACCACAAAGAGACACTTAGAGATTTGTGGAAAGTTGAGGATGATTTTTGCCTTGATTCACTGTTGAACTGATCCAATATATTGTATTAACCAGTGCTAGTTCTACATTCTTTCACTTCACAGTTTCCATGTGGAATTATAACCCAAAATGTGGGAACCATGGACGTTACCATTAAGAATTCTATACATATATAATGTGTGATTGATGATCTGCTAGGTGGAATTTTGAAGATAAATGACAGGCACAATCTAGCAAGAGTGAGAGTTACTAACTATGCTGCTCTTGTGAGGTGCCTGAAGAGACATTCATGAACCAAATGTTAATGAAACAGAAGATGAGCAATCAGGAACAAATAACAGAAAGTTGGAAGCATGTCACACATGCATGTAACTGACATGGGGATGGCTCTATTGGTTACTCATAGAAGCCTGTGACCTGTTCCAGCCTATGGTTCTTTCGAAGCATCCAACTTACACTTGAGTCATCCTTGAAGATTTTGAGAATAAGTTGTTGAAGTTCACAGGAGACCCAGAATAAAAAGTTTGGGGTGTAGTTTAATAATATCCACACTGCATTTCCCCCAGAGCTATTTCTACAGGCCTGAATCCCAAAATGCTCTTTCTCTAGGGCAATAGCTTTCAACCTTCCAAACTTCACTAATGAGAAGCTCATTCATTAGAAAGAAAACTTTCAGGCCCACCCAGACTTCCTGAATCAGAATCTCTAGAGGTCAGGCGTAGGAGTTCATATTGTAATACACTCTCTGGGTGATTCTTAGGTATTCTAGAGTTAAAGACACACTGCTAGGCACACTCTTGCAGCCTCAGTTTGGGATAGATGGCTGATTAGCTCCCAGATAATGGTTAGCCCCCAGGTTCAGAAAATTCTCCAGGAAGTCAAGTTTCAAGGGTTGACAAACCTTCATGCAGTAAGTCAGCAGATAGAGAATGTTTGTCAAAGTTGTCAAACTTGGCTGCATACTGGAATTACCTGGGGTGCTTAAGAAAAACACCCATGGGGCGCCTGGGTGGCTCAGTGGGTTAAGCCGCTGCCTTCGGCTCAGGTCATGATCACAGGGTCCTGGGATCGAGTCCCGCATCGGGCTCTCTGCTCAGCAGGGAGCCTGCTTCTCTCTCTCTCTCTCTCTCTCTCTCTCTCTCCCTCCCTGCCTCTCTGTCTACTTGTGATCTCTCTGTCAAATAAATAAATAAAATCTTAAAAAAAAAAAAAAGAAAAAGAAAAACACCCATGCCTGGATTTCACCCCCAGGGTTCTCATTTAACTGGTCAGGCTCTTTTAGAAACTCTCCAGATCACTCCTCTGTAGTCAAGTTTAAAGCCACTGCATCAGAAAGCAGTTCACCAACCTTTTCCCACTAAGAGCCTATGGGAGCTGGCAAAAGAAGCAATTTTTTTTTTTCCTAAAGATTTTATTTATTTATTTGGCAGACAGAGATGACAAGTAGGCAGAGAGGCAGGCAGAGAGAGGAAGAAGCTGGCTCCCCAAGGAGCACAGAGCCCGATGCGGGGCTTGATCCCAGGACCCTGAGATCATGACCTGAGCTGAAGTCAGAGGCTTAACCCACTGAGCCACCCAGGTGCCCCAAAAGAAACAATTTTGACAACAAAAGAAAACAAAGGGAAATATGTTTTTAAAATATATCAAACTTTATTCTTGGGTTATATAGCATTTTTAAGACTTCTTTCCAGAAAGGTATTCCTGAAGAATCTTACTGTATAATAACTGAGTAGCATAGAGATTTCAGAAACATTAAGGTTCAAAATCTAGGATCATTATTCACATCATATTCAAGTATATTGAAACCCTGAAGCATCTAATTAAGTTGTTCTCTCTTCTCCGAGGCACTCCTACTTTTCATTTTCTTCACTTTTTCTTTTATTACTTCATTCCCATTTTCTCTGCCCTGATTGCTTCCAACTCCACTTTTAGCAGTTGATAACCTTCTTCTGACATCACAGAATGCTTTCCTATAGAGTCCTTCGTATTCAATTATTGCACTTTTAAATATTTACTGAGCAAGTGTTTTGAGGGTCATGGCAGTTTTCATAGTAACTGGATGATTTCTTCAAATTTCCTCAAAAAAACTTTATTGAATTCCCACTATATTCCAGGTTCCAAGTACTGTTTTAAGTATGTGGGACACATCAGGAAACAAAATATCCAAACATCTTATCTTTTGAGGGAGCTTAATTGTAGTGGGCCAAGCAGCAAACCATAAGCAGTAGACAAGACAGTATATCATAAGCTAGAATGTACTGATGATAAGTGCTATAAATAAACTAAAAAAAAAAATAGAGAAAGTAAAATATAGTAAGAGAAATTTATGGCACAGAGATGACAATTTTGACAAGGGTGATTAAGGAAGGTCTCATTAAAAAGGGAAAATCTGAGTCAAGATTTGAAGTAAATGTAATTATTTGAGAGAACGTAAAAGGTGATACATTTCATGAAATACTGGGTAACAAAATTCTTTAAAAAAAGATTTTCTTTTGTTTCCTGTAGTAAAGAAAAAGGCAGTGCTTCCCTAATCATTCTGGTCTGCTCTGCTGCCGCCTTTCAACCCATTCCGTGTTACTAGATTAATCCTTGTCTTTGGATGTTCACTTTTGTTCATTTTCCATAAAGCATTAGGAGATCACAAAGTTCACATGGTTACACTTGTGTCATCATTGGCAGTGTCTTGGCAGGTATGTATATCTGCTTTTCACCAAACACATTTCTATCTTTCAGCATCCCAAAGTTGCATGTATATGTGTCTATGTGTGTTTTAGTTACACATACTGCTTCATATCTTAAGGAGACCTGTATCACAACCAGTTAGACACCTCCAGTAGAATTGCACTGTGCCCCCAAATTTTGTTTTCCTTTGCTCATTAAAGAGCTCAAATCACCTTACATCAAGTCAGCAAAGTTTTTGACTAAAATCTCAGAGTTGCATGGTGTTTTACTCGTTGGCATAAACCAATTTTTGTAAATGTTGGGTACATAAAAATATCTTCAAATGTAAACTTTAATCAATTAATTAATCCCACAGACATATAATGAATGTACTCTGCAAGGGGCCTTTTGCTAGATTTTTGCCAACACACAGGATACTATCTGAGTTAGAGCTACTTTCCATGTTCTCTAAAGAACAGCTCCCACCCCCAGTTTTAGATGTATCTTGGGAGGCTTATTGTGATTAGATTTTCACATTAGATTTTTCTGGTAATTATGTCTTAAAGCCCTTAAGTTCAAGTGAAATTCACAGAAGTCACAGGTGATGCAACTAAATTATTGGTCATGAGTGTATATATAACATTCAAAATAAATCTTGTTATATCTTCAGTAATTAGAAGTGGTCCTTTAGGGAGTCACTCTAAAACTAAAAAGGGAGCAATAATATGAAACCATCTTTAGGGCAGAACTGTTTAATTTATAGTTCTTTTTTGTTTCATACAGTTACTTATGAGCTCTAAATCTCTTGTGCACGCGTGCATGCGTGCACGCGTGCACGCGCTCACACACACACACACACAAATCTGATCTTTATTCCTAGAACTGACTTATTTTTTGTTTCCCAGATTTATTCTCAATATACTACAAGTGGCAACTTCTGTAATAATGTCCTTCATCAACTGTGCTCATCGTTTTTATTTTATTTAGGCTCCGAGAGAAACTTACTGGTGCCTTAGCAGACAGAAAGAGCAAGGCTTGGGCTCTGCTCCATCCCCCTTCAGCCATCTTAATCCTTTGCCACCTGACAGCCCCGACTTATTTTGCAGTTTTCATCCAAACAGGTTATGTAATTGTAACTTTCTGTAAAACAAATATTCAGAAGAAAAATAATCTTATTATATTTGATTCAGGATTTTAAATACAAAAAGTGTTAAATTAACTCTGCTTTATTATTTTCTGTTGTATTTATAAGAAAGATAATTCTGATATGTACTATCTTCTATTAAAAAACTTCTTTTTTTACATAAAGCTTTTTAGTAGATGCAAATAACCCTCGATTAAAAATAACTAAAACCTTCATGTTAAATTGGCTATATTTTTATATTGTTAATTTTAAGAAAGGATAGAAATAAATATACTTAAAATTTATTTTAGATTTTCATTGGATGAAATCTAAAAAACATAGTTTAGATTTTTATTTCTTTACAGAATTTTTATCATATCATGAGAGAGAAGTTTGTTTGTTTTTTTTTTAAAGAGCAGATTATTTTTATTATGATATTACATTAATTACATTCTCTGTGAAAACAGGCAAAACCTGCACATTTTTTTGAGGTCACCATATTTGTATAATTGGCAATATAAGGATTAATAAAACCTAGATCATTACTGTAATAATCAGTGCAGACTCTAGGGGGAAAAAAAAGAAGAAGAAGAAAAAAAGAGGCTCAGTATTTCAAATTCTAATGCAAATGTTATCCCTCATAGCATTATGCGTATATGCTTCTTTCTGCCACTGGTCCTCTTGACAATATTGATTCACAGGAAGGAAGAGAAGACGACTAAGGAAATATTGTGAGATTATCACTTGATTTAACTGATATAATGTGACCTTAGATACTTGAGAACATCTTTATAGAACACCATTCACTCAACAAATATTTAGGAATGCCTAAAAGTAGTAAATTCTTCTTGGATCCAGAAGAAGTAGAAGAATCAGGATGTAGTTAGCTGATGAGGGCAAGAAGTTATCAAGACAGATATGAACCGACAGTTTTCTGGAAAGCAAGCTGGGAGACAGAGATCAGACAGTGAGCGAAGTTAAGGCCAGTTTGCGAGATCAGTTAAACAAAAGAAATAAATTCATTATCTTGACCAAAATGAGCTAGAGATGGGGCTGAATCAATAAATACATAAATAGAACACAGCAGTGAACAAAACAGAAATATAAAAGAAGCAGAAATGGACCAGAATAGGTATGACAAAGAATCGAAATAAGTACAGGTGTTATTATAAAATGGCAGCCTGGGCGAACAAGGAAGAAGACTTGGTTAGAATGTCTCTTAGTAGGGTGTGGTTCCTGACTGGCAACAATGAATGGGAACTGACCACAAATTGATGGAAACACGGGAGTTTAACAATTGGAATTAGGATTCCAGGATAATGAAAACAGCGCACAAGAATTACACTGTTAGAGGAATTTATGAGACTTGTAGGTATAAAAACTGCATCAAAACCTCAAATTTGAGATGCAGAAATCATAACTTACTTTCTTCAGCACACTTAGAACAAGGTTACTCTAGCTAAGCAACAAAAAATTCCAAGTAAGCATAATCATCTCTGCAGATTTTGAAAGCTTAATGCAAGTTTCCAGAGTCTGAATTAAATTAAGAATGGCTACAATGTTGAAGAATTGATAAATACCTGTACGTACAAATGATGAATCCCATGACTACAAATAGAGTGTTTAAGAATTTTAAAGTAACAAGTAGCAGATTTGAAAGTCAGCAAGTCCAATTTACAAAAGACATATAAGAACATTTATATCTTAATACTTGCATATCTTAGAGTTTATCTGTAGATCATCAAGAGAAGAGAAATAGCATATGAAATGCATGAGGTTTTATTATGTACCCAGTACCATCCCAGGCTCTTTACACGAATGACCTCATTTAATCTGTACACACTTCTTTGGGATAACTACTGATACACATGTTAGAGAGAAGAAATTGAGGCAAGAGGATTTAAGCAAGGTCACAGGGCTAGTGTGAGGGCATAGATACAAGCCTGCCTGGCTGGCTCTAGGGAGCAGTCTTTAGTCCTTTACTGTCTAGTCAGACAGAAAAACAGGCCAGGAACCAAAGAAGCCTTTTCTTTGTATTCTTAACAGGTGCAATTTAGTTTCTAGGAAAGAATGGAAAACAGGTTAAAAGGCAGCGTGGGGCATTCTTATTTTTAATTGTTTGTTTTTCCTCAGTGATGCCTGTGATCTTTTCATGTCATACTTGATTAAGATGCTTCTTCTTTCATTTTTTCCCTCCCTTAGATGGGACCAGGGAGGGAGACAAACCATAAGAGACTCTTAATCACAGGAAACAAAGGGAGGGTTGCTGGAGGGGATGAGGGTGGGTAGAGATAGGGTGGCTGGGTGATGGACATTGGGGAAGGTATGTGCTATGGTGAGTGCTGTGAATTGTGTAAGACTGTTGATTCACAGACCTGTACCCCTGAAGCAAATAATACATTGTATGTTAATTTAAAAAAAAAAAGAAAAAAAGATGTTTCTTCTAATGTTGTTTGTGTTCGATGAAAGGTGAATTTCCTCCCACTGACTTTTCTCAGGGGTTCCCCAAAAGCTACTAAACTGAGAATTTTCTTAGTAAGAATTACGAGTAGACAGTAAGATCTAGAAATTATGAAATTGTTTAACATTTATAACCTTAAAGATTTATTTTTAAACTGCAATGCTTTTATCAGTACAACCACTTTCACAATTATTTTTTAAAGATGATTCTAGAGAAGACTTAAAATGTATTGTCACTTGACTAGTGCATTGACATATTTGCCAACATTAATAGGGGCCATAAGAAGGGGGAACCTCCCAAATGAAAAAAGAAATTTTTTTCTCAAAAAAGAAAATTGTTATCTGGACTCTGGCATAGTTTTGTGGTTTGCTAAGTCATTTACCTCTCTGAATTCTTGTTTGTTATTTACATACATAAAAATCCCCAACAGCTCCAATGTCTGTGACTTGACCGTCATAGTTCTACAAAGAGGAAACTAGAAATTAAGTAGTCTAATCAATGAAGACACACGCTATATTGATTTGATCTGAATGAAATCACTTCAAATTCACAGGAAAGGATAAAAGGTTTCTTTAAACCTAGACTCTTAAATATTCAGTTTCCAACTGCTCATTACTAGCATATAGAAAATATTTTTTTAAAAGATTTTATTTGTTTATTTGACAGAGATCACAAGTAGACAGAGAGGCAGGCAGAGAGAGAGGAGGAAGCTGGCTCCCTGCTGAGCAGAGAGCCCAATGTGGGGCTTGATCCCAGGACCCTGAGATCATGACCTGAGCTGAAGGCAGAGGTTTTAACCCACTGAGCCACCCAGGCGCCCCTAGAAAAACATTTTTTATATTGAACTTGTATTCTAGGTCCTTGCTAAATGAATTGATTATTTCTAATAAACTTTTTTATTCTTTGGGATTTTTAATGTACAAAAATTAGGGAGTCTGCAGACTAAGTTTTATTTCTCTCTTTTCAGTCTCTATGACTTTTATTTCTTTTTCTTACCTTATTGTACTGGTTAGGATCACTAGTACAACGTCAAATAGGGATAGTGAAAGCAGACATCCTTGCCTTGTTCCCGATTCCATCTGTGCCTTGCTCTTCATCTTAAAATCATTCAGTGTTTTATCATTATGTGTGATCTTGGCTCTAGGCTTTCCCTATATAGTTTTTATTAGTTAAGGAAGTTTCTTGCTATTCCTAGTTTGCAGTGAATTACTTTTATAAAAGAATGTAAATTTTGTCATGTGTTTTTTTCTGCATTTATTGAAGTAATTATATATTTTTTATTTTTAGTCATCACATTCTATTTTAATTATTCACTTGCATTCATCTCCCTATATGCTCCTTTGTCATCTTCCTGGTATTTATTTATTTATTTTTAAAGATTTTATTTATTTATTTGACAGAGAGAGATCACAAGTAGGCAGAGGCAGGCAGAGAGAGAGGGGGAAGCAGGCTACCCACTGAGCAGAGAGCCCAATGTGGGGTTCGACCCCAGGACCCTGAGATCATGACCTGAGCCGAAGGCAGTTGCTTTAACCCACTGAGCCACCCAGATGCCTCATCTTCCTGGTATTTAACATAGCATGTGGAATATGGTATGCAATTAATAAATACTTATAAAGTGACTAATACATGAATGCTCGTCATTGTGCTAGAATTCCCTAGGTTATATGCTTTCCTTACCTTCCTTATAAGTACAATTTTTGTTTCTGCAATACATTTTAGGTTACAAATATACAAACATTAATTATAATTTACTATGCTCATGAATGATTGATGGTATGATTTTCTCCTATAACCTTAAAATGAAGATGAGGTAAAATATCTCAGATACTAGCCCAATTCTTCCCTTAAAATGCTCAGGTATAATAGGTGAATTGTAGACAGAGTGAATGTGTCCATATTAAAAACTGCATAAGCATAGAGATATAATTATTTTTAGCAAATGAATTATTTAGGGCTATGTGTGTATGCGTGTGTCTCAATGTATATGTATACATTTTTTATCCTTGAAATCACTTTTAGTCTTTTCAGTGAGCTATATTAAGTTTAGTTTCCTAAACTTAATATAGCTTTCCTAACTTTCTTAATCATTAATAGAAAATAAAGACATACCTTGCTTGGTGATTCTTTCTCAATAACAACCCGGCAGATATTTTAACTGCTTTTTGGCTTTCTGCTCGATATCTCTCTCCCATCTGACTCACTTGCTTATGGTGGCTTTTATTAGAAATAAGGGATTATTTTTGTAGAATTGCTATAAACTATTAAATGAGACTTTTCTGGCTCAGAGTTCAGGACATAAAGTCAGTGCCATATATAATGGAGTGTTTATAAAGTTATGCTATATTCTCTAGTAGGAGTAGTACTAAAGTAATGTAAAGCTGCTTTCGTATAATACAGAATGTAAGATGTTACGACTCAATCACATATATGCTCTTCATTATATACAGTATGACATTTAGTGTAGTTGTAAGGGCTTCTCATAGGAAAATTTGATGAAATACATATCCTGAAATGGTGGCATTCTTTCAGGAATAGACATATTAATAATACGATTTTCCATGAGGTTGTGTATGGGAATAAATATAAAATACTTCAGTGAATGAAGTATTGCCATTGAGTTTATTCTCCAGCTGGGTACTATGATTTTCTTGTCAGCTTATAGTGTCACCTGCTTAAGTGACAGAAAACCTGTGGTTTCCTTTTATTTTCTATTACAAATAGAAACCTAGAAAGACACAAACTGTCTATAGATTTAATCTTGTGTATAAATCCTACAGGAACTCTACAGTGCAGTTTTCTTTTAATCCATTAGTTTAAAACAAATACTTCCATTTGAATCAAGACGTAAAATCTATGTTGATAAAATTCTTTTCCTATTACTGTTTCTGGGGAGGAAGGCCATATAAATTTTATGATTTTTTGGTAGATTAACAAAAAATTATTTTTAAGCAAACATTGTTTTTATGATCTCATTATCCTTTCCATAATCCTCTTTTTCATTAAGAATTGTCAGCTTCTATATCACAAAACAAGTTCAAGACTACGTTCATAGTTCTACTTGCCTCACCAAAATGAATGGGAAGGGTCCTTCATATTTTCTGGTACATGAAGATGATTAACATCATACTTCTCCCTTTTGTTTGTTAAACTATGATTTTCATTTTTTATTTTTTGGCAATATCATTGTCATTAGGAGGAGTTGTATTGTGGTGTGTGGCTATATTTATTAAGAATTTTTCTGTAGGGGGGCCTGGGTGGGTCAGTCAGTTAAGTGTCTGTGTTCAGCTCCAGGCATGATCCCAGAGTCCTGGGATCCAGCCCCACATCGGGCTCTCTGCTCAACGGGGAGTCTTCTTCTTCCTCCCCACTGCTACTCCCTCTGCTTGTGCTCTCTCTCTTACTCTCTGTCCCTCTTCAAATAAATAAATAAATTCTTTAAAAAAACTAATTTTTCTGTGAAGGATACCATTTTCACACTTTTCCCCCAAAGATTCACTGATAATGAGAAACAATGAGAGTCATAACAGAAAGCTAGTGTAGAAATGAGATAATAAATTAATAAGTAAATAAATAAGGTGGGCACTTGACCATATCTAATAACTTTATCAATGCAAGTTATTTGATTTGGAACTTGACAGAATTAAAAACACTTTAGTAAACTTTCGCCATTTTGCTGTATAAAAGAGAGATTACCACAGGGACATCTGTAGAGAAGAGAAACTATGCTTCCATCCTCTCTACATAAACCTTGGCCAACTCTACAAAACTGTAGCCAGAAGAGGATGAGACAGGAAGAGGGGAAAACAGTGTTCTTAAGGTTTTAAGCATGGATCATGGATGTATTATCCTGATCAGAGGTCTCCAAAAAGGCACAAATCTTGATTCATTACTTATCTTTAAAAAACGAATGTAGTGTACCTGAAATATCATAAGCCATCACAGGCAACAGTCTGGTTATTAGTGGATTGCTTTCTCAGCCCCATAATAAACTAGTCCAGAATAAATGGCATGAGTAGAACTGTATGTATTGAAAGTCTAGGAATGGCATACTTTGCTTGCAATGTTACATAAATTACTACTTATTTAAAAGAGCTTAATAATATTTCCATTTAGCCATTACTACGTTTTCAGATGTTGTGTGTGGAAAAACTGAAAGTCTCTCTTAACAATGTGATATTGATCTGGATGAAACAAGATCAATAAGTATTAGAGTTACTTGGTGACTAGGTTATTAGAAAAATAAATTTGAAATTACCCTCTTGGCAAATAAGCACAAATTTTGCAAGAAATGCTCAAATTTGTTTATATGTTCTAGAGCATTTATTGTTCATTTGCAAATACAAATAAGCCTTTTCTAGTGTTGTAACCTTTATTTATCAAATGCTGGAATTATATATTTGGAGAAATTTAACTCCTCTATTTCAGACAATTTTATATAATTAATTTTCTATAACTTAACACAACATATTAAAGTTTGCTCTGTCATTTTCACAAAAATAATGAAAATAGTAATGTATTACTGTTACTTTTTTATTTTTTTATTTTTTTTTAAGATTTTATTTATTTATTTAACAGAAAGAGAGATCACAAGTAGGCAGAGAGGCTGGCAGAGAGAGAGGGGAGGAAGCAGGCTCCCTGTGGAGCAGAGAGCCCGATGCGGGGCTTGATCCCAGGACCCTGGGACCATGACCTGAGCTGAAGGCAGAGGCTTTAACCCACTGAGCCACCCAGGTGCCCCTACTGTTACATTTTAATGTAAAGCTCACTGTACATACATGCCTGTACAAATATCAGTTTTTCAATAATTGACATGTATTGTTGACTAATTCCCCAGAAAAAAACTTATTCCCCAGAAAAAAACTAATTCCCCAGAAAAAGTGGGGCATGTGTTGTTAGCCCCTTGTTTAATGAGTCCACTTGGGCAACAAAAACTCAAGGGAATTTCTCAAACTGACAGAGCCTTTGGTGACAGAAGTGGACTCAAAGGTATTACGGTTGTCCCAATATACACATGTTCTGCACATGGATGCCAGGTAAAATCTCCACAGAAGAGGGGCCATACCAGTGAACACTAGCACAACTGCAAACATTCCTTATAGTATAATTTGCAAGATTTCTAGACTTGGAAAATGAGAACTGCCGTTAAGTGACATAACTGGTTTCTGAAGAAAAAGGCTGAGCTTCTTTTCAAGCTCTGCAGGTATCTTTTGTAGCCCAGTGAACCACTGACAGAAAATGAGACTACAGCTTCCAGAGAGACAGGAGGGAGAATGAGAAGGGAATATCTGAAAGGTCACGAACAGAACTTCATATACTGTATGTGTGTCTCCCTCTGGACTCAGAATTGGTTTTTTCCATTAGCTGGAACTGTTTATCTCATATAGGAGGTGGAAATTTAACATTTTTTCTTATATGATGTTAAAAAATCCCAAAGGAGGTATTTTCTGATAAAATTTCTACCTATCATTCATGGCAGAAAAGGTTTATGAGTTGCTTTTGTCATTTAATGTAGTAAACAAAACTCGAATCCAGTCAGAAAGTGAAATTAGCTCCTTGTACAACTTTTACTTTAGTGAATTCTAGCAACCTCGTATAGGTCATAATAATTTGGTAGGAGGCAGAAGGAGTAATAGAAAGAGACTCACCTGGCCCAGTACATTTTCGTTTACAGTGTACAGGTTTTAATTTTTTTATACATGGATGGGTGTGTTATCCCCTGTCATAATAATGTATATCTAGAGGTTAATTTTAACTTCCCTACCATAATATAGAGTTCTAAAATGAATGTAACTCAGAGGTTTTATTACTGTTTTGTTTTAAAATATTCAGTTATACCTGCAAAAAATACAGGGTTAATGGGGAGGACTTCAGAAAACACTGCACTATTGAAGGTGTTCTGAGTGTAAATGATGCTAAGAACCTGGATTCTGTGGCTCCAAAGCCAAGGACCTTTGAAAAAATTTATATTAGGAAAATAAAATTCAAAATAAAAGAACAGGTAATGGCTTTAAAAAAAATCACAAAGTTCCATACCAAGTGCAAGTCAACACAGCAGAAAATGTGGTCCAGGCACTCAGAACATGGGGAGACACAGCAGTTTAAAAAAAAAAAAAAAGAAAGAAAGAAAGAAAAGAAAAGATTGACGATAAAATGGATCAGGATTACCAGAGAAGTAAATTTCAATTCAAATATTGAGGTAGGTGATGCATATGCATTAGAATGTGTAAGGGGTGCATTCCAGATAGGAGTGATAATATGTATAAAGTTACAAAAGCAGAACATAGTAAGCAACATGAACGAGATCATCAAGAGAAGATGGGATGAAGGAGTGGTTCTGAGAAAGAGATTAAATGCACAGGGCAAGTGCATTAAGCAGGACAGGAGATGAGGAAAATAGCAAACAACATAGGAAGTTAAGTGAGTCAGTTAGAATTAATAGGGTAGGCAGAAGGAGCCCTTGAAAAGCCTTGAACATAACTATGGCTTGGGTTAAATATAATATATCTTACAGGTTAAATAAAAAGAGATAGTGGGTAAACTGAGGACTGCATGAGGTTATTTCTTTCTGCCCAATGGAAGTGATGAATTCTTCCAGGCCTTTTACATGACAATTGCTGCTGGAGTATAAGAGGGCTCAAAAGAAATTAGAAAGAGATATATCTCAGACAGTCTCAGGAAAAAGAGAACAGAACCTAA
The DNA here is from genome assembly GCF_010015895.1 of Lontra canadensis. Lineage (NCBI taxonomy): Eukaryota > Metazoa > Chordata > Mammalia > Carnivora > Mustelidae > Lontra > Lontra canadensis. The sequence goes on from NW_022631017.1 coordinate 19,094,675, forward strand.
TAATGGGTAATCTCTGATGAAGTCAGAGAAAAGAGAACAATTAAAAAATAAATCCATTATTTTTGAGTCCAGGGAAGTAACAGGAAACTACAATTGAAAATGACCAGAAATCATGATTCTCTCCACTTAGTTTTTAGTGAACACTGTCTAGTAGGAGGCACAATTCTAATCATTATGCGTGAGTCAAAGGAAGGTAGAGGCTAGTAACATTTTCTTGAATTGTTGAATTGGGGTAGTCTGGGAGGGGTGGTATGTGTGATGAGTTTATATGTTTGTTAATGGGTAACACTAAACTGTCAACACAATAGCCAAAAAGCTGTATCTCCAGGACCAGTCGTCCACTCTTCCATTTTCCTTTTTTCCTTACTAACTTCAGCTTTTAGAGGAATAGGTTTTGTGGGCTTTGTGTCTTGGACTAAGTACCATAGCGCTTAACCATGCTACCTAGAAACTAATACTAGAGTGTTCCTTTCTTAAGAAAACGGGGAATAAGTACCCTACCCAGAGCTATCTATTATATAACCTACACTTTGATGTAATTAGAGCAAATAGGCAAATCAATACAAGGTCTTGTATTTACAGAGACGCTGGATACATAGTCAATATGTTCCATGTGGAATAAGGACAAGCCGCGATGACTTTTTAGTTGGAGTCTTTGTATGATTTGAATTACGGTTCTTTTGTGCTTCCTGTGGCAAAAATATCACATGACATTTAAGAATGTCAGAAAAAAGACGATTTTTTCCCCTTGCTATTGTGTTCTTATTCTAAGACCTGCTCAAAACAACTGCTGTGAAATAACTGAAGCGCCTAAAGTGTCACCAGTTCTACTTCCTGTAATGCTGCCTGCGTCTCCTGAAGGTCTCTAAATAACAAGCATTTCTGAAGGTATATCATTAATTCCAGAACTCGTTCCTGACTTTTGTTCCACACTCTGTGCTTTCTTATGATGGGGGTTACCATGAGGGGTTCTCCATCCATCTGTTCTGTGAACGCCCTGTCAAGCTAATGGTTGCCAAGCACATACAACAACACGTCATACACAGTCAGTGGGGTCATGCAGGGAAGGTAAACATGACGGGGCACAGTAACTGTTATGATGTGGATCAATTGGCAGCTATCGGGATGCAAATGCGATGCGCGTCGCCCAGTCTGAGGGTAGCAGGTAGGTAGGAATATGCCAGAAAAGGCCCAACACTCACCTCAGCTGGGTCACTCAGCATGAGGAGAGGTTGCACGAGGGAAGGGAAATGGGAAGACTTGACAGACAAATAGTGAAGTTGGAGAGTTCAGTAGCCACCACTTGATTAACTCTCTTGCATCCCATTAGCAGTAAGCAGAAACTCCACCCGAAGGGCACTTGGCAAAGAGGAGAGCGATGTGATTGGCTTCACACTGGGAAGATCAGTGGCAATGGGAGATTCACTTGGAGAGAATTCATTTGGAGGCTGGAATAGCAGGTTGGAGTTGCATCCTACAGAGAAATGCTGATAGCCTGAACAAAGATAGCACCAACAGATGGAAACAACGATATATTCAACAGCTGCAGAGAAATGAGAATCAAAGGGAATCTAGATATTTCTGCCTTGGAAAGCATTAATTTCTTCATTTTATCTCAGCACTTTGTTTTGCCCTCTGTTTACGTGAGGTTCTTTTATATATGTGGGTGAACTATTTTCTGTTTTTATGAAAGTGGGTGAAATACTGTACCATAGTATCTTGTCTTTTTAAGTAAATATTCACAAGTGGTTTGACACCTTGCACAAATGTGTTATGTGTTTGTTCACCCAAGGCAGTTCCTTAAATATAATTGACTGTCATTGGATCATTTTAGCCCATTGTTCAAAAGAAAGACCAAAAAAGAACCTGTTAGCCTATAATAGTTTCAATAACTGAGATTACCATATATAGAGAAATATTATCAAGTCCTTGGTGCAGTAATTTTCTCCAAAATCAGTGCCTAGGGGAATATGAAACTATCCAATTTTTGGAGAATTAATAACTTTCTCTACCCTTTAAAGAAACTAAGTATGTAGAAATCCTCAAAGGGAAACAGTGAATTAGGGGGGAAAAAAATTCAACTGCACCTACTGCTTGATTGAGTAAAAAGGTAAGCTACTCTTCTATGTAGAACCTAGCAATGAAAATCAACAACCAACAAAGATTCTTTTAAAGGATGTCATACAAGACAAACTAAAATTACAGATTCATATAATTTTAGAGTTAGAAGGGACTACTGAAATCAATTTTTCAGATAGAAATACTTATTTAGGAATAAAGCTAGAGTCTCTTTGCATTCACTGGTCTAGACAACTCAAAAAACATATGCCCTCTGTGCTTGAGAAATGTAGTTTGGGGCATATCTTATTGTAAAATTACATTCATGTTTGGCTCAATATTGATTGATTATCATGGCAGTAGCCAATATATGTTCCTTTTGGGTAAGGAAATCATCTCTTATACCTTGGTATTAATCTTACTGCCTCATATCAGCTTCTACCCTCACATGTGCTGTTTATGTACATTTAACAGAAACTCAACTCAAACTAAGATGAGCGACCAAATAAAATTAGGGGCAGAAGGATAGATGCTCATGTTATCACAAAGTCCAGGGGCCAACTAGATCTAGGGGCTCAAATAATGTTACCAAGACTTCACTTCTCTAGTCTTTATCTCTCTGTAGTGGCTTCCCTCTCAGGCAAGATTTCCCTTCAATTAGCTCAGTAACTCAGCAAATAAAAACCAGCTTATCTAGCCCCATAGTGACAGAAAGCATTCAGAATTTGGGTCTTGTTGGGCAACTTGGGACAAATAGAGTCAGGTTTATTTTCCCTTTAGCCTTGTACTGGGTCCACCTTGTAGAATGTTGCTGTGTCTAAGGAAAGGAGAGCTCTGATTGGCCAGGCCTGGGTCCTGTGCATACTCCTGGGAAGCAGACTAGAACTACCTGCCCTGAGAGTGACAGAAAGAGGGGGCTCCCCAAGGGAAACAATGGTGGCCTTAGAGTAAAAGAAGGGACAGTAGATCATGGTCAAGGGAAAATATCAGATTTCCTCTACACTGCAATTTGTGATTTTCTTTCTTCCTTATCTTTACCACTCATATTGCAGTTTCTTCTCATCTCTGTGCCAACTGTTATCAAACTGTGCCTCAAAATAGGCTCTTGTTGTTGTTGTTGTTGTTGTTCCTAGACTTATTTCTTTTTTTTTTTTCTAACCAAAACGTATTCATTATTAGGAAGTGTTCTTCTTGTCCTAATCAAAATAGGCTTTTCTATTTTGTCCTAACATGTGATCTCCAAATCCTTGGGTAGCCAGATTTAGACATTATTAGAGACAGCATGAGAGATATAAAGGCATAATGAGATAATGACCAGTACACTGATGCAAATTCCAGAGGCCAGAATGATAGTCCTAGGGTTCAACACCATGCCCACAGTAAGAAAGCTGGGATTGCCATGCTCTCTGCAGCTCTGATGCCCCATGATTCCTAGGGAGAAAATAGGCTTGCTACTATAAGGAAACAAGGAATAGGTTGGAATCATATTAGGTTTCTGCCTGGGAGTGAGTATCCCTTATCCATCCCTTGGCCCTCCTTTCTGTGGTCTCTTCTTGCTTGGTGCTTGCCTCCCCCACTCCTTGGCTACAGAAAATGAACAAAAATTTATATACAAGTAGTTTATTTGGGAAGTGATCCCAAGGAGCAAGAGTGAGGAATATTGAAAATGAAATAAAGGAAGAAGAAAGCAAATGCAAACGTGAATTACTGAGTTCACAGGGCAGCCAGGATTAGATTTCAGCAGGACCTCCTGAGGAATCTATAGAAGCCTGCAGGTGGCAGAGAGAAGCAAGTCCCTATGGGTCTCTCCACCATTATAGAAGATTTTCTTCTTGGGGGCACCTGGGTGGCTCAGTTGGTTAAGTGGCTGCCTTCGGCTCAGGTCATGATCCCAGAGTCCTGGGATCGAGCCCCACATTGGGCTCCTTGCTCAGCAGAGAGCCTGCTTCTCCCTCTTCCTCTGCCTGCTGCTCTGCCTACTTGTGGTCTCTCTTTATCTCTTAAAAAAAAAAAAAAAAAGATTTTCTTCTGAGGCACAGACGTTCCTGCACACCGAGAAGACCCCAAGCCAGAAAGCAAAAGACAACAATGAATATTTGAGATAAGATGATGTAAGCATACAATGAAGCCTTATTGGAATTGTCTGCTGTAGCCAGGGCTGGATAGGAGGAAGAGATAAGAGGTATCTAATATACCTTCTCCCTGGTTTTTTGTTTTGTTTTGTTTTGTTTTTGTTTTTTTTCAAAGATCTCCCTCCCATGCGTAAAAATCTAATGCAGATTGCCTGCTATGCTTCACCATGTCCCTGACTCTGGACACTTGGCAACTGGCATGCCTCTAACTCTTGTCTTTCTGCTCACCTTTTTCATACTTTGTCCTAGCTTAGCCAGTCCCTGGCACTTAAGATGTGATGCTGCTCTTAAAAAATGTCCAAAGTGAACAAATCCCTTCATGTAGATCAGTCTGGGTTCCTTGTAGTCTACCAGTAATAATAATTCTTCTAATAAAATGTCATATGAACATTATATGCTCATATCCTCTTCTGCCTTTATTGTTTTTTTTTTCCACTTAAATGCCTAACTCCAAATTATGCATATCCTAAAAAGATAACTTTTTTCTCATCTACTGGAACCTACATTGTTTCTCTCAGAGTCCATTCAAAATCTCTTGCCTGGCCCCATTACAAACATGCATTTTTACCACCAGCTTTCTTGGTGGTAAATTCTTTTAATTCAGTTAAATTGTAAGTGGCTTGATGCCCAGGGAGGTACCATGTATTTGTATCCACTAGAGCACCTAGGTTGTACAGATAATGCACAGATAATGCAGATAAGGGCAATTTAAAAGGTCTTTTTGATTCGTGGATATCACTTAGGGGGTCAGTGGCTAGAATTTATATTTTCTCACACCACTCAGTGTCTGTATGACACCCATCAGTACCTCACGCTGTTTATCTGTCAGCCGATCTAATCAGAGTACCTAGTCTGGAGTGTGAAGCGCAAATCATGTCCGTGAGGACTCAGCCCCGTGTGCCTCGAAGAGATGCAGGGTCCTGCACTGACGGGATACTATGATTGCCCTGAAATAACGGCTGTCAGTGCTTCCGTGGTACATGTGTGTTTTTGGTTTTTCCAACTAATTAAGTTGAAATTAGCCCAATGCTTCCTGGAGATGAGTAGCTGTTTACCGAATGACCGTGATACCAAAAGTTGGTCGCTGTTTTTGAGACTGACAGGTAGTTGTTTTTTATTTCAGGATAGCTTTGTGTTCTGTCCAAGGCAGCAAACGTTGGGACATGTAAGAAAGATGCTTGGACTTCATATTCACGTTATCCTGCCCAGTGTCCCTTATGTCTCTCCTTCACTTGTCAGATTTTAGGGATCTTTTAGTGGCTATCTCCTTCATGAAGCTCTCTCTCTTCCCCAACCCACACCGTCAGCTCTCCACTAGTAGTGTGTTTGAAAATCTTACCACAACATTTGGCTTTTATCTTTTTCTCTAAGGCTTTGTCTGTATTAATTGTATATCTCCAGCTAGATTTTAAGCTGCCTCACGGCCAGGATCATATCCATTGCATTCTTTATCTGGGACACTAGTTAGCACACTTTGAGTTCACGAGAGACTCAGGGAAGACCGGTTGACTGGCTTACTAATTAAATCAGGTTGAATTTTTAAATTTGTAGTTCAGTTTACTAGTGTATTTGTAGTGTGTCCTTGATTCTATTTTGCAATGCCAGACCGCTGGCCTTTACAGCATGACAGTTGGTACAGAACAGTCAGTTGTGGTGAGATCTCTGAGTCGTTACCCAAGTGAAAAAGTAAATAAAGCCAACGACTTCCTTTAATTAGAAATCCTTTGAAATTAACAGTGCACGAATCACTAGGTTGCCCTTAAGAAATACTGGATTTTTGCCGTTCAAATGCTCTAAAACCAATACTTCATTAGATGAACTGTCACTTCCATGAGCCTGTTTACACTTGAAGAATACAATGATAACACCAGTGACCTCAAATAATTGCCATGTAAGTTTGCTTCTGACGAAAGTTCAATTTTTGCTGAAAGATGCCTGGAGCTCCAACTGCCAAGGTGACAGCGGCCAGCAAGTTTTTGTTTTTTCACCCCGGGGAAAGAAGGAGCAGTAGCAGTTCAGGGAGACGGTCCTTTCCTCTTTGCTGCTTCCCCCAGGCGTGAAGCAGCAGTTCTGGCTTGAGGAAGAAACGAATCATTATTTTCCTTTCATGATAAGGCAGAGGATGCTGACGCACAGCCCACTGACGGACAAGCCGGTCATGGCAGGTCAGAGAGGAGGCCTGGGGACACTGCCCTTCCACGGAGCGACGCAGCAGAGGGCGACACTGGGCTTTCCAAGTGGAAGAGAACCACTGAACTAGAAATCGCTCGATACAAAATTCAAACACCCAAGTAATGACTATCGAACGGAAGAAACACATAAGAAACGAGGGAAATGAGAAAGAATTGTCAACCTGTAGACATGAAATGGCTTCTCTTTAGCAAGGCATCTTAAATATTTTCTGCCCTGGAGCTCTTTGCAACTGAGCCTTTATCCTGTGTGATTTATTTGTTTGTTGACACCTTAGCAGGCCAGCCCTGGGCAAAATTCCTAGAGTAGAAATCCTCCCCTCCCCTGTCCACCAGCTCCTCCTTCTGGGCTCATCTGAAGCGCCTCCGTGACCTCGTGTACCCCACTGACCTCGTGTACCCCACTGATTGCCCAAGTCATGCATGTGATGTTCCTTAGGCATGGCAGGCATCTCAGGCCCTGAACTTTTCCCGCCTCCTGACCCTTCCAAGCACACACACCCCCAAGCCCCTTTTCTGACCCTTTCCTTGAATGGGTTAGGATTCTTCTCATTGCTACTAACAGAAAAATGCATGAGCTAGCTAACCCAAAAGAAGAATTTATCATAAGGATTCAGGGGTGTTTCATGTACTTCAAGGGCAGGGGAGCTGCTGGGCTTCAAAGACTGGAATTACAGATTACTGGGCTCTCTCTCAGGCTCCTCAGCTGTTTCCCACAGGATATTGGTTTCATTTTTTTTCTGTCTCTCCACGAAATATTTTCTTTTACAGGACCTGTAAACAAATAACGAACAAACAAAAAGACAAAACAAATGAGAAACAAAAGCAAATACACATGACTCCCAGCAAAGTGACATTATATGGCTGGCAAGCAGGGGTGAGATTCACTTATTTGAAACTTGTGCTTTGTAAGAAAAGGCCGCTGTCTAGACAAGCTTCGATCATAATGGCTGCCCTGGCCCCATCTACTGGAAACACACTGTCACCTCAGTGACCATGTGGAAGGGGAGAAGCTGTTCCTAGAAAATGGAGGCAAAAAGCTCACACGTGTGCACTTTGTCTACACAGTCAGTGTGCGGTGCTCTCCCCGCATGCATGGACTCAAGGAGCTCACCTCTGCTTCATTCCTGTTAACAAACCGTGTCTCAGAAGGAACACTGGGAAATTCTCCCAAAGTGAGAATTAGAGCTGTCAGAAAAGGAAATTAAAGTTCCTCAAATCATAGCAAGTAGCTGGAGTGTTAATCTGTTGACCCTGATTTAGCTTGTTCTACATGTGATAAATTGATTTAGAGAATAAACATCCACAAACTCATTATTGCCTTCATTTCAGTCAGATCTGGTATTAGTGTCCCCAGTTACAGCCCAAGTTTCTTTTTTCTGTGACCCGTGTTGCTTGCTTTAGCAAATGTTAAAACATTTATAATTAACTTATACCTTTAAAAAATATACATTTCACTTTATTGGGTGCAATAATTTTATACACACATGAGTGTGTGTGTGTATAATTTTATACATATATATAATTTTATACATATATATACACACACACACATATATATTCGTGGTGTCAAAACAGGTTTCTTGTTCAAATCTGTATGCCCATTTTCCTTATGGTGTGCTTAATTTTCAGTTGCTGACACTATGTTGTGGATTTGCTTGGTCAGATTCTGCTGGATTCTTCTTTCCTATCCTTCTCTCTCATATCTGTCCATATTAGGTTATGTGTAAGATACAAGTTCATGACTATTATATCTGCCTTGTAAAATTCCCTTTTATTCATAGGTAGTGTGTCTTTTTATCCCTATTGATGTTTTTTTCTTTTTTTAGAGAGATTTTATTTATTTATTTGACAGAGAGAGAGAGAGCACAAGCAGGGAGAGAGACAGGCAGAGGGAGAGGGACAAGCAGGCTTCTGGCCAAGCTGGGAGCTTGATGTGGAGCTAAACCCTAGGACCACGGGATTATGACCTGAGCTGAAGGCAAACCCTTAACGGAGTGCTTCACCAAGGCTCCCCTCCATTGATACTTTTTGCTTAAATTCTATATTGACTAAACCATGGTGGCTGTTTTCTTGTTATTAGTATTAACCTGGTAAATCTTTTCAAATTATTTTTTATCGTTTTATGTAATTTTTACCTATACATCTACTAAGCCATAAGAGCAGAATAATAAATATCTTGTTTATCTATTCACTTTTATAATTTCTGCTTTAAACCTGAGCCATATCTTCTTATATTTTTTGTCATTGTAACTATATTTTCACTTATTTCAAATAGTTTATTTAATGCTACCTTCTTCCCATGATTTTACAGACTGTAGTTAAATTTAACAAAGTACAGAAGTTGAATTTTGTATGTGTTCTTGGTTCTTGCAGTCAGTCTTCTCTACTATGTTTACTTCTCTTCTCGATAAGTTCATCTTTGGACATTTATATGTGTATGTGTGTGCAGGCATAACTACCTTCATTATTTTTGAGAGTGTCTTTGTTTTACCTCATTCCAATGATAGTTTAGCTGGGTAAAACCGGCTAAGGTTGCTTAGCGGTATGAGGACATTACTGTCTTCTAGCATCAGTTGTTGCATGTGAAAGTCTATTCTTGGTCTGATTGTTGTTTCTGCAAATAATTTTTTCTTTCCATCATACAGCTTTATTTTTTTCTTTCTTTTTCTTTTTTATATTGAAGGTCATTATGGTATATTTAGCTGTAACATCCACTAATACTCGAAAAACACTTTTCAATTTGAGAATATACCCATCTGGAAGATTCTCAGTTGTTGTTCTGCCATTGCCTCCATTCTCTTAGTTGGGACTCATTTTAATCTTTGAAAAAACTCCAAGACTGCTCATTTTGTCTCTTTTTTTCCCCTTTTTACAGGTTATTGATTGTATCTTCTGGTGCTGCATTCTGACTGATTTCTGCAGCGCTGTATTCTATTTATTTTCTTATTTGCTCAGTTAAACTAGACTTCTCTATTTCTTTTTATTCAATGACTGCATTTTTCACTTTCAAAATATTTAATTGCATATTTCATAGTCAATTGTTCTTGATGTATTTCTCCTAGTTTTTGTTTTATAATACTGCTCTTTTTTAATGGAGGTATTTCTATTTATCACATCTAGCTTTTTAAACATACTTTTACATAATCTGTCATATTTTTTCATGAGATTAATTTCATTTAAAATGACAGGTAAATCAAAGGTTATATCTCATAGCTCTACATTCCTAATGCATAGAACATGTTACTTAGTAGAGATTCAAAAAAAATGTTTAATAAATAACTATACCAGTGTTCTTTTTTGTATAATCAGAGATAATAAATGTTCATCTAGAGTTTAGAGAGTATTTAGTTCAGTACTACTCTTGTTTATTTATGAGGAAGCTGAAACTCAGAACAATTTTATCCCTTCTCTCAGTTAAACAAATACTCAGGGTCAGAGCCATGGGTGAAACTATTGTCACTCCCACTGCCTTTATTCTATTCTGCTGTAAAATGTACTTTTTCATTCAATCATTCATTTGTTCATACATGGTAGCTTTCACTTACACATTGCAATATGTGTATACAAAATAATCTAATTATCTGCAATAAATTCTTCACATAGGATTCTATTTCATAACTTGAAGCTAGATGATGTGTTTATTACTTTAAAATAAATATCTTGTTAAAATTCATCAAGAACAATTTTAATTATATTTTAATTAATTTTTTAATTGTTTTAATAAATATATTCAGTAACAATTAAAGAAAGAAGATGGCAAGATCCATTATGGATTTTCAAGCAATATTCCAGTCACCCTTAAATTTCTTATTTAAACACCAAGGTCTTAAAATATTTATGCATTAAATATGCTCAGTGTCTTCTGTAGCAGAGAGGATGTGGATTTTACATTTGATTTCTAAGCAAATTAATGATGTAGCCAGAAAGCATAGCAGGATATAGTGGGCTATAAAGAAACCAATTTAAGTAATTTGTGCAAATACTTAAAAGTTTTATGAATTAAATTTCAGACAAATTTCCTATGACAAGGCAACTTCCTCACAGAGCACAGCTCCAGTCATTTTGATGTACAGATAGGCAATTAAAAAATTCAAATTAAGAAATTAAGCCTCATGGGTCTAAATCAGCTGATTTTGTAATTTATTTTTTTCTTTGAAAATAGTTTCCTTCAATTAAATATGACAGCACTTATAAAGCTGTCTTTCTCCCTGTTATCTATGATAATTTTTTGCACATCTGTAATGTTCCACATTCCTTTTCTTTCAAGGAAATATCACTCACTAGAATGGTTGGGAACAAAAGTATTGAGTCAAGCTGACCTAGGATTCAATCCTAATTTAGCCATGTACTACCTAGGCAGTGGCATATAAGTTATACCACTCTTCTAAGCCTCAGTTTGCATATCTGTGAAATTGGGATAAGAATATATACTCCATAGCATTTTTATGAAGAGAAAATAAGGCAATGTGTTGTATTTAGTGTCCAATAAACATCACTTAACTCTTTCTAGAGCTACTTCTACTTTTATACACACACACACACAGACCTTGTATTAACCTATATTTCTAAAATTGGCTTACTATTACTAATGATTATTTAAAATACTTTATCTTACTGACTTCTTAAAGACCTCTCCAGAAGAGAATTATGAAATATTTAAGTATAGCAGACAGTATATTATAGAGGTTAGTATCTTGAATATTTCAGTCAGATACATGAGGGTGATACATAGGGCAGCATAAGCAACTAACTTAACTTTTTAAGGCCCCAAATTCCTCATTCTTACAATGAAAAAGATAATGGGACTATGTAAGTTGCCAAGTGGCTTAATGAATATAAAGGGCTAGTTCAGTGCATGAAACATATTAAGTGCTCAGTTAACATGACCTTCCATAATTATGACCATTATTAGAAAATGTACTTTGGAAAATGTCTATAGAAAGATACATTTAAAGAAAAGTATGTGCTTTGCTTGGTGTTAGAGCTAATACATTGGCAAATGTCTTTAATACTGTGACATTCAACTGTGAAAACCAATTATTACACAATTAGAAGCCTCCTCAATTAGGGAAAGATTAGGTCATGTTTTTAAAACACCCACCAATATTTGCTGCCAACCCCATCTGTGACACAAATTAGAGAGACCCCAGTTAGCAGTTGTTTAAGTCATTTTCCTAACGCTGGCATCCGTCTCCTTGGAGACATCCATCAGAGACTTGTGTTAACATCTTTCAAGTTGCATCTGGATAGGACCAATATGTGATCAGCCTATTACTACATTTCACTGGCAGACAGTGTAACATTTGCTTTTCATTCTATCTTTAAGCTTGTTTATAATAAATAAATGCTTCATGAGATATATGCCCATTTTTAATGATATAAACATAAGGACTGAGCATGTTGACTACAAAGGGGGCAAATATATATTTAGCAATGTGTCTTCTGAGCATAAGAAATTTATTTCAGAATTAAACTTTAGAATAAATAAAAGTCACGATGAATTACAAAAATAGATAAACACTGTGATGTAAATTTAAGGTAAAAGGAAAATGGGATGCTTTCAAAGGGATTTATTATCTATCTCTAAAGGGCAGCCTTATTTCCATAATTTAAATATATAGCATGTTATAGCTATACCATTCATTTTGGAATGAAATAAAACTGGGGTTTAAAAGTCAAAATACTCTAAGGTAGCATGGGTGGAAGTGGATGGCATGGAATGTTTTGAAGCATAACCCCACCAATATAAAAGTCCTCACAACAGTGTCTGATCTACTAGATTTTCTTACAAATTTAATTTCTTATGTATTTTAAGAGCTCGATAATGGGTGAAGGAATGTGCTTTCAAAATTTTATTTTGTAAAGCAACAGACTGTGATGGGAAAGTCTGTTTTCTGTAGGTTTTATTTATTGCATCCTTTGATTTAAAGATAAATTTTTATATTAAGAAGAGTCAAAATACTCTGGAATCTTTTCTTATCTCTTAGGTTCAAGGAAGAGAAAGTGTGATGGTAGGGGAGTGGGGAGAATAAAAGTACTTAACATTGATATATAATTTTATAGTTCTCATATAAATTATTTCATGTCTTTGAAAGTTTGGTATGTTTAGCCTCACTTAAATTAAGAAACAGAGACTCAGGGAAAATAGTTGTCTTGGCCAGCTGGCAAAAGATAGAGCAGAAACACAAACTCGGGTCTACTGATTTCAAGTGATATTTGAAGACCTTCATAACCACCTAACAAAAACTGAAAAACAAGATACAAATGAGTTTAGATTAGACAAAGACACTTCTCAGTCTTAAAATCCTCACTGCCAAAACAATATTGCTTAATAACAATGCTAAGGGTGGGAGAAGAGATAAGATGAACTCAAAGTCTCTTAAAGACTCAAGATCAAATATAGTAGCCACTCAGCTTCAGCTGCATGTACGATTAAGTTGATGGTCATCAGTATAATGCAAAGGTTACTAAAATTCTTATCTTGAATAATCAATAAACTAAAGGAAAAACAGGCTGTAAAAACAATACTCATAATATTTGAATTTTTAAAAGAAGGAAGAAAGAAGAAACAACAATAAAAGAAAAATCTGTGTTCCACAAACATTTTGATGAACAGATAGCTTGAGTTTCTAAATACAATAATACTAGATTGGTCTCTTATCTGACTATTTTGCAGCACTTAATAAGCATTAAATTAGAGCCTTGCTCAGCATGGCTGCTAGGTGATTATTAAATAATGATAAAAATAATCAAAACACCACTGTGAAGTCAAATATTTCTTTTTACTAGATATTTTCCCCTATGTTTAAACCTTAATAGAATTTAAATGGTATATGCTATGTATACCAACTGTTCTAAAAAGTAAGAAATGGGACTGTTTTATCATCTTAATCAAAATTTGCTTTCATTTTCCTTGGGAAATTTTACGTGCTGTTATACAACTAATCCTTGTGCTACCTAACCAAATAATTAATACCTTTACAAGCACATCATAAAATATAGATTAGTAAATAACTCATTATGTACTTATTTTCAATACTAATTGTCTAAAGACTTAATTATCTCTTCATTATAATAAGAAGGCTGATGTTTGTTTTTATTAGATATAACTTCAGAACAAAACACACTTTACCAACCTATGACCCAACTTGATGTTTAATAAAAATTCTTAAGGGAGAAAGTCTTGCCATTAACTAGTATTAGATGATTTACATAAATATTATATAATAGAGTGTTACATTAGAAATGTTAACTGATGTGCCAAAACACACAAAAAATGCTCAATTCTGAATCGGTAAAGACTAGATATAGAACTTACAAAAGTAGTACAAAATCTCTAGTCCACGTTAAGTGGATAAAGGGATGAAGCTGTGGGAGTTGAGAGGAAATAATGATGGGGATTTTATTGGGGGAGATGCAGGTAGGAGGAAAGTCCCACTTCTGCAAGGGAAGAAGTATATTATTCCTCAAGACAAGAAGGGCCTTCACTGGACCACCTGAAAAACATGAGCTCTGAGCTCCGCTGTGACTGGGCACATTGGACTAGTATTTGATCCCTGCCTAGGAATCTCTAAGGTAAAGACAAGCAAGGATGTGCTGGCCAAAGAGTGAGAAGAGTCCTACTGCATTGGAGTCAGCCTGTTTCCAGCTTTTGTTGAGTAGAAACACATATTTCTTTTCCAAGGAGCAGATGGAGGCCACTCCTAAGAGGGAGAGCCAGTCAAGTTCCCCATTAAATTCTATTGACTGAGGCTTTCTAGATGTTAACAGTTCTTGGTAGAGAAGGAACTGCAAGGAGGCCATTAGAATCCTGGGATGGAATAGAGTGACTTTCCACTGGTCAAGTAAAGTTTGATGTGAGAGGCCCACCATGGCCTGGGGTCCTTGAAGAGCTACCCAACTTTCAGTCTGCTCCAATATCTGTCAGGCCCAGAGAGGAGGAAACCAGCCAGTGACACTCCAAGCAAAGAAGAACTTTTCAGCCTCCCTACTTCTCCTCCCACTCCTCACCTCCTAACTAATCCACACCATCAGAAGGTTCAGAAATCTCTGTTAAAGGGCTGTGAAATAAAGAATGACCAGCCCCAATGCCTTTATCTTCCCAGCGCCACATTCTCTCCTTCAGCACGTACAGCTGTGGAATGGGTAAGCAACAGCAATCTTGGATAAACATGAAACTTTTGAAAGATACAGACAAGGCAAAATGGCTCTCTTGATTTACTAATGTCTTTTTTTTTTTTTTTGAAAAAAGAAAGTAAAATGGGAAAAAAATGGAAAAGTATGAATAGGCAGAATATAAATGAAATTCTGAAAGATAACATTGGATCTTCATAGAGTCACTATTAGTCTCAAAATAGATGTTTTGTAATGGCAGAATTTGTGTAATGTTTACCCACCCTATTTTAACTGAGAAATAAAAAATAAAGAGAAAGGAAGAAAGAAAGAGAGAAAGATATGTAGACCTGGGCATTCTAATTACAGTATTTAATTTGTATTTTAGAATGAACTTTTTTAGTAACTAACAGAGAGCAGAAATGTCACAGAATAGCCTGTGTTCTAATCCAGGGGCAGGGAATGGTTTCCTTATCGCAACCAATTTGAAGTGACAGTAGGAGGAAAAGAACGAGATGGTATCTGAATAAATTCAGTGAGTCCTGCCTGTTCGACATACCAATTACAGTTGTTATATTTAAATAAGAAATCGTTTACTGATAATTTCAAACTTCCTGAAGCTCAAGATCCCTAGCTTTTAAATTAAGGACTAAGAGGTGATAGAGCCAACATTTTTAAGTGTTTAAATCCTGGTACTCACCAAAAGAAACAAAATTCTTTTCTTTACCTCTAGATGAAGGTAAATATGACTTGATGATAAAGAGTTGTGTGGGTAGATCCCTTTGGATTTGTAAATGACAATTCAAGCAAAACATGGAAGAATCAATAATTCTCCTTCTCTGGGCTGTGACTTAAAACTCTTCTATTAGGATACTGTAAAGCCTTCTCGCTTCATTTAGAAAGGAGAGGGAAAGTATTTGAATTTTACATCCACTGAATTGCCTCCAGAGGTATGGGACTGAATTTTATTTACTAAGGCAAACTTGCATATGCAGAATTGCACCAGTGTCTGTCCCGAAAATAGCATAACTTTGAGTCACTTGCTCTTTAAATGGAAGCTGAAAGCTATTTGACTTGAAAATAATCTCACTTAGGAAGAAAAGCTAGTTTTCTTCATTAGAAGCAATGAAAAATAATTTGAGAATGGCATTTTCTTCTTCCCGCTAAAATTAAAACCCGTTTCCATAAAGACAAGCAATGGATTAAGTCCATGCAATAGATATGATCATTGGTGGGGTAGCATCAAATACATTTTGGCAACACAGCTGGTTTATATCAGATAAATCTTACTGTGAGTTTCTTTAGATGACTGAGTCAGTTTACAGCACAGGTTATTTTGTCCTTCCTAAATGTTTATTGTTTGACAAACATAGCTTTAAATCAATTTACTTAACATTCATTTTTTCCATTTCCAAGTTTATGGTAAATAATCTGGAAACAGTATATCATTGTGCATACACACACACACACACACGCACACACACACATACATATCATTATTTTTATCATTATAGTTGATTCTTTACCTTTGTGTGCACCCATCAAATGCTAACTACTCTACTTGATGACACTGATAAGTTGTTTACGTGCAATGTACTAAATGATGGTAATATAATTGGTAAAATTGGCTTTCACTTACCCACAAAACAACTACAAAATGAAATGACACAAACATTAGTCTCAGGAATTCTGCCATGAAATTTGATTATTTGATTCTGTGTTAGTGACAGATACTGTATACTCTAATGAAACATTAGAAGTAAATAGCAACATTCAAATACTGTCTTCTCTTCTTCAACTATTTTTAATGTTCTATTTTGAACAAGATTTCCCAGAGGGGGAGAAAATAGTGCGGAAAAACATCAATCTGTTGCTTCCTTATTTCTTCTTAAATCCTGTTCCTGATCAAAGTTCTGGTGCTCTATAGGATATATATGAACTATATATGAAAGCTATATATGAGAACTATATATATATGAGAGCTATATATGAAAGAGTAGTATGGAAAAAGAATAACATATGGATCAAGGTGCAAGTGATATTGTTAATCGCTCACACACATATCAAATTCCTGATTTGTTTAGCCAAAGATACAGAACTCAATAGAAGCAACATTAGTAGAGTAGGAATAGAGAAACATTTTGGTATGGCTCTCTCGATTTACTAATGTCTTTTTTTTTTTTTTTAAAGAAAGTAAAATGGGAAAAAAATGGAAAAGTGTGAATAGGCAGAATATAAATGGGTTTGGTCCCTTAGTGCCCCCAAGATGGTCCCTTAGTTCCCAAACAGGAAAACCAATTACTGGTGATACTCTCCATGCAGATATTGTCCACATAGAATTAAGAAAACTGCTGAGTACTTGTTGAATAACTTTTTTATATATCACTACCAAAGCCATATCCTCAGATAAAGTCAGTTCTCAAGCGTTTCTGAACAAGAATCTCAAGTTGTCTAGCATATATATATAATCTTAATGTCTTAGAATATTATAGTATATAATAAAACCTGAACATATATAAATATATAATAATATAATAAAATCTTAATAAAAACATAATAAATAAAATAAAAAACTAATAAAATCTGAGCATATATATAGATAGATATCTCCATCTATCTCATCTAATATAATCTGAGCATTTCTTTCTTTCTTTCTTTCTTTCTTTCTTTCTTTCTTTCTTTCTTCTTTCTAGTATGTCTTTATTTATTGAACCTGTTGGGACACTACAATATTGTAACAGAAGCGTAGATAATTTCACCCTGTCTCATTTCAGGCTGATATAACAAATATATCATAGATTGGGTGGTTTAAACAATAAACACTTATAGCTCACAAGTATTTATTTGTATGGAAGCTGGGAAGTTCATGATCAAGGTGCTGGCAGATCCAGTGTCCGGTGAGAACTTACTTGGCTTCCTGGTTTGCAATGTCAATTTTCTCCTTGTATCCTACATGTCATAGAGCAGAGACAGTGGAAGCAAACTTTCTAGGATCTCTTATAAAAGGCCTAATTTATGAGGGCTCAACCCTCTTGACCTAATCAGTGCCCAAGGGCCTCACTTCCAAGTACCATCATTAGGGATTTTAAGATTCAACATTGAAATGAGGGCAGGGGAGACATATAAACTTGCAGTCCATAGGGCATCCTCAAGACATTTATTTTTTTTAAGATTTTATTTTTAAGTATACAGTGGAAAAAAGACTGTCTCTTCAATAAATTGTGCTGGGAAAATTGGACAGCTGGGTGTAGAAGAATGAAACTCAACCATTCTCTTACACCATACAAAAAGGTAAACTTGAAATGAATAAAAGACCTCAACATGAGGCAGGAATCTATCAAAATCCTAGAGAACATAGGCAGTAACCTCTTTGACATCGGCCACAGCAACTTCTTTCAAGATATGTCTCCAAAGGCAAAGGAAACAAAAGCGGAAATGAACTTTTGGGACTTCATCAGGATCAAAAGCTTCTGCACAGTAAAGGAAACAGTCAACAAAACAAAGAGGCAACCCACGGAATGGGAGAAGATATTTGCAAATGACAGTACAGACAAAGGGCTGATATCCAAGATCTATAAAGAACTCCTCAAACTCAACACACACAAAACAGATAATCACATCAAAAAAATGGGCAGAAGACATTCTTCTCCAAAGATACTTCTCCACAGATACTTCTCCAAAGAAGATATACAAATGGCTAACAGGACCATGAAAAATATTCATCATTGTTAGCCATCAGGGAGACTCAAATCAAAACCACATTGAGATACCACCTTACACCAGTTAGAATGGCCAAAATTAATAAGACAGTACACAACAAGTGTTGGAGAGGATGTGGAGAAAAGGGAACCCTCTTACACTGTTGGTGGGAATGCAAGTTGGTGCAGCCACTTTGGAAAACAGTGTGGAGATTCCTTAAAAAATTAAAAATAGAGTTACCCTATGACCCTGCAATTGTACTACAGGTATTTACCCCAAAGATACAGATGTAATGAAATGAAGAGCCACCTGTACCCTAATGTTCATAGCAGCAATGGCCACAGTCGCCAAACTGTGGAAAGAACCAAGATACCCTTCAACAGACAAATGGATAAAGAAGATATGGTCCATATATACAATGGAGTATCATGCCTTCATCAGAAAGGACGAATACCCAACTTTTGTATGAACATGGATGGGACTGGAAGAGATTATGCTGAGTGAAATAAGTCAAGCAGAGAGTCAATTATCATATGGTTTCATTTACTTGTAGAACATAAGGAATAACATGGAAGACATTGGGAGATGGAGAAGAGAAGTGAGTTGGGGGAAATCAGAGGGGCACACAAACCATGAGAGACTGTGGACTCTGAGAAACTAACTGAGGGTTTGGGGTGGTTGGGGGGGGTGAGCCCGGTGGTGGGTATTATGGAAGGCACATATTGCATGGAGCACTAGGTGTGGTGCATAAACAATGAATTTTGGAACACTGAAAAAATAAAATTAAATTAAATTTTTAAAAAAGATTTTATTTTTGTTCATTTATTTGACAGAGAGAATGAGAGAGCACAAGCATGGGGAGTCGGGGGAGTGAGAAACAGACTCCTCGATGAGCAGGGAGCCTGATGTGAGACTCAATCCCAGGACCCTGGGATCATGACCTGAGCTGAAGGCAGACGCTCAACCGTCTGAATCACCTAGGTACCCCAACACATTTAAAACCTAATTGAATCAAGTTTAGGAAAGACGAGAGATCACTGTGGTTGAAAACTCAAGTAAGTCACCACTGAGCAGGATATATTTAGACTGGGCTTTAAAGAAGAATTAATTCTTTTGGTTGGGAAGGTGGGAATGGAGACAAGGAGACAACAATGAAGAGGAAAAGAACATACCAGATAGAGAAAGGAGCAAAGAGAAAGTGGATGACTCATTCCAAAAACATCAAAAGATCTGTTCTCAGCATTATAGTTTTGATAAGTGAACACTGAAGTTACTGAATATAAAGTGCCCAGCAGCCTTTCCTTTCCTAATGGACATGTCAGGTGAACTCAGCAAATAGAATATCTGAAGGTAATTGGATCTGGCAAGTCATAGAACTATTGTATATGAACATCAAGATTTTGTTTCACATTTTCTTTTGGACACAGACTATATGGTTCTTTTTAGAGTTAATTATGTAAATAAAAAGTGTTTTTTTTAAATATTTTAAAGAATAAAGTAAGAAATTATTATTTGCAAATGGTAGTAGAGAAAACTAAATGCCTAAAATGGATTTAGACAAGGATACCATAAACTGTTAAAATAGGACCATCTTTTTGCCCTTGCTAAACTCCTTGATTTGTTAGTAGTTCAAGTAAAGAAGAATATTCTATTGCTTTTTGACAGAACTATCTAATATGCACAAACTAATTGAATGATATATTCAGAGTCTCTAAATTATGTTTTACTCTAACATTTTAGATATGTAATAACATTTACAAGACTTGACCATTCAATTGTAAATACATACAGAAATTACTTTAAAGTCTAGAACATTATAAAACAATTATCCTTTACCTTTGTTCAGCTAGTACCTTAAGAACAAACCTGTTTGGAACAGCTGGATCCTAAAACTGACATTTGTAATGAACAGAAGCAGTAGTTTTTAAAATTGTACTTAAACACCAGTCTTTTTACATTTCTTTGTCAAATATCCTGTTATGTGTTTTTGTTTCTTAAAAATGTGGTTCAAAAAATTTCTTTAATAATCAAGGAAGGGGCAGAGGTCAGTTTGGGTACTTGATTTCAGGTGGCAAGAGTAAAGTCTAATGAATCTGTAGCATCTGTCCCTTGCTTTTCATTGACAGTGCCATCAGCCTAAGGCAAACACTATTGCCTAAACTAAAACACTTAGTTTTAGCTTAACCACTTCCCATTTCCCTTCCCCCTGACCCCCTTTCTCTGCACACACATCAATACATGCAAACTGATAACCACTGAAGTCTGTGCAAAATCACGTGGCTTTTTTTGATAATATTCCAAATCATCTACTGGTATTTCTTGGATTCAGCATTACTATTATATGAAATTTACAATAAAATCTCAAAACAAACCTTCATGTGAATCATGACCTGAACCATGATCATGACCTGAATCATTTCCTCGTTTCTCATGGCAGCAGTGGTCGTTAACATATTGACACATTTTCTAAGCACAACACGACAAGGAATTGATCCAGTCCAGTCTATATTACATCTGTAAATCATCACTTGGAGGGTAAAAATACAAATAATCTCATCTCTGAAATAGAAACTCATTTGTATAGGAATACTACTAACTGTGCTTTTGGTATGTGTGACCTCCTAAATATAGAGGAAGGAAAATGTTTCTTTGACTTACAAATGAAGTAAGAGAAAGCAATAATGGGATTTCATGGGTGCAAGTCTTAATTGGATTAGGCAGAGAACAGAATGAAGTTTTTCCGTTGGCATATGATATCGACCCTAGAAAATACTGACAGGATCATGTCTCCCCCTTCCACTTCTCTGAAAATGAAGCTTGGTGAACATTGCAGAGACACAACCACAAAACTCAGATATCCCCCCCCCTGTCTTCAACCAGCTCTCATTGCTAATAAAGAGAGCCAAGATCCTTCAGTCAATCAAAGATTGTCACCTTCAGATAGGGAAAGGAAATGTCAGGGCAGAAGATCTAAGTATGTATATAGCTTTTCAAATCATGAGAGTAGATAAGTAATGGAGGGAGGGAGTGCAGAGAAGAACAAACAGACAAGGACTAAATTTTGGAAACTACTGCATTCATGGAGGAGGAGGATGAATCGGAGGAGGTAGAGAAAGAGCACACAGTAAGTCACATAAGAAACCAGGACTATGTGGTGACATGAAAGCTGATGTTTCTAGGAGGAGTGTGTTACCAACTTTATGAACAACTATGGCTGAGACATGGAGGTAGGTTAGGGTAAAGAAGGAACTGTCAATTTTGCCAAGGTGGAACTGATGGGTGATAGTTCTAAGACAGTGGGTCCCACCAAAGCCTGACTGAAGCTGTGAGGAAAATGGAAGGTGAGGAGCTAGTCAGGAGCCAAACTACTCTTTCACAATGAGTTTTGTTGTATGGTACCTTGAAGGAAATATTAGGTCAAAGGTGGATTTTTTTTTTTTAACTTACAAAATTAGTTCAGCATTTCTCTATACCCTTCACCCATCTTTCTGTTATGTTAATATCTGATACAATTCTAGAATATTTATCAAAACTAAAAAAGAATTCCTGGTACAATATTATAGAACCAAGTGTAGAACTTATTCAGTGTTTCCACTAATGTCTGGGATCCTTTTGGGTGTTAATTATATTCTTTTGCTTATAATCCAATACTATCATCATTCTCTGTTGCTCAGGTTGTTTTAACTTGGGACATCAGAGACACTTTCCAGTTGCCTCCTATGACTTTTTTATATGCCCTAATCCTCTTAATTTTGTTTTTTTTTTTTAACTTCCCTTTTTCTTTCTTTCTTTCTTTCTTTCTTTCTTTCTTTCTTTCTTTCTTTCTCTCTCTCTCTCTCTCTCTGTATATATTTCCTCACTTTCTGGTACCATAATACATTCATTACATATTTTCCATGGAATCATCTAGTTCTCCAAGAAGCCCAGGTTTCTTTTATTGGAGAATGGTATTTAGAAAACTGCCATCTGATCCTACATGTGCTCATTGCTACTGTGGTATCATTGCTTCTAACCTCAAAAGTGACTTTCAAGATGAAAGATTAAAGAGTTTTTATAGGGGCGCCTGGATGGTTCAGTTGTTAAGCATCTGCCTTTGGCTCAGATCATGATCCCAGGGTCCTGGCATACAGACCCAGACCCTTACCCTGATTCCTGGGATTGAGCCCCACATCAGGCTCCCTGCTTGGCTAGAAGCCTTCTTTTCCCTCTCCCACTCCCTCTGCTTTGCTGTCTCTCTCTCTCTCTCGGTCCAAAAAAAAAAAAAAAAATCTTAAAGAGTTTTTATATGTTAGTGGTGATGATCCAAAAGAAATGAGTAGTAACTCTTTTTAGGAGCAAAGTCTTTGAGAAGGAGTTGGTGATCAGCTCCAGAGCACAAGTGAAGGGCTTGGCCTTTGATGGAAGCTGGGATATTGTTCATTGTAAAAGGATGAAAGAGAGAACACGAGTTCAGATTCAAATAGATTTTGATTTTGGGAGAAAATGAGGGAACTCGTATTTATTTTTCTGGTGTTGCTAATGAAGTATTAGGCAAGATCATTAGCCAAGAGTGAAGGAGGAAAGTGGTGAAGTTTGAGTAGAGAGAAGGTATTGGAGAGCATGAAACCTAATATATTAAGGAATTAAGGTAGACTTGCCTCAGGGATTGCCATTTTGGGGATTTACGGTCATGAAGATAAAATGCTACAACATCATTTTCAGATGCAGACATGGAGTAGACAGATAAATTTGATTAACCTATCATTGAGGTTTTTGTAGGTGACTATGGCTGAAGTGAGTAAAAAGAGAAGGGATTCAATTGGATAAGGACATAAAAGGGAAAAAATGTGTAAGTATTATCAGTCTGTTGTCATAGAAAAAAATCTGATTTTGTTTATAGCTATGAATTTATGTACATAATTTAGTTGAATGCTGTGTAACTGAAATTGAGAAAAGTAGAGAATTTGTATCCGGTTCTTTCCCTTCCCTTCAGAGAGATCCACACTAACAGCACTACCATTCCTCTAAGCTTTTATTCCCTTGACCTTGCCAGGTGACCTCTCTTGGATATGTCTTAGTCTCTGACACTCCTTTTCTCTCATCACCCTTTTCTTCTACCATATCTCAACATTTCAAGACCATTTCTGTAGTGAGAACACAATCATTTCCTAAGCAACTGAAGCAAGAAAAAAAAAAAGTGCTTTTAAAGTCTCAGACAACTCACCCAAGTCTTTGTGAGGGAAAAGGTAATATAAACTTGGGGAATCACAGTGAGCTTCTGCAAGGTCACTAGCATAAAAGTTTGAGAATCACTGACCGTATCATTGCCAATCTTCTATCCAAAAACATTTCCTTTATCCCAATCAAGGTCATATAATGAAGGCAGAAAAGTAAAAATAAAACCTACTCTGTAGGAGACTCCATTAACTGATCTGAAAACAAATTGATGAGAGGATGTGGTTTAATTTTTCACTGGTCAGAGTCATTACTTTGTGAGACATGTTTGGTCACCTTTGATGTGTCAGCTAAATGGCTGTTTCTAAAATTACCTTGACCATTATTCATGAGAGTGTTAGTAATTACTCAGTGGTTAATGAAGTTGGTTTCCAGTTGATGATCGTTAGAAACTGAGTGTGACCCGTTGCACAACAGCCTACTGAGCAGAAGTCTCAAATTTGCCCCCC
Organism: Lontra canadensis; assembly: GCF_010015895.1. Classification (NCBI taxonomy): domain Eukaryota; kingdom Metazoa; phylum Chordata; class Mammalia; order Carnivora; family Mustelidae; genus Lontra; species Lontra canadensis. The sequence continues at coordinate 19,118,531 of NW_022631017.1, forward strand.
TCTTCTCACTGGCCTTGGTTCTGACCTGAAAACACTATTAATAGCCCTGAAAAGAGAACATTTTCTAAAAGAAACATTCCATGAGATCCAGAAAGTCCAATTTTAAATGTCTACTAGTGATACTACTACTAGTGTTCTCACACTCTCTCCGTGCCCTGAGTAAATCATATACATACTTTCGAGTATGCACTAGTTTTATATCTTCCTCTTTCAACAAACTTCAAAGCACATGAAGGTGCAGACATTTTGCCTTAGACTTCCAGAGTCATAGGGAAATTCTGGGCACCTAAGTGCAGGAATCAATGAGTCAGGCAAGCACTTCTCTGATATTCAAAGTAAGAGCAGTTGGAGCAATCTTTAGCTTGTGTTCTTTTTAATCAAGTCAGTTGCCAACACATACCACTTTTTTCTATGCACAGATTAGGTCAGCGTAGATTCACAGTATTTTAGCTGTGGAAGAAACATTGAAGACCATCTAATATGGTATAGTCTTTTATGTAAAGAAATTAAAAAAAAATAATCCAAAAGAGTTAACTGAAATTACCAGTATTACACAGCTCATGTAGCCAAGCCAGTGAAGCCACTGAACTAAATATTTACAAGGAAAAAATACCTTCTTGATTCCTACTTGGCCAACAGAAGAAAAGAGGGTCTCAGAATCAAAGTCTAAAGGTCAAGTTATTCATTTGTTAAAAAAAAAGAAAATTAATGACACACTTTTAAATCTACAGATCAGAGCCTGAACATCTCAGTGGCTTAAATTTAGACATAATACTTGGTGACCAAATATATTTATGCAACTAGAAATTCATAACAATTTAAAACTAATGCTGCCCTGATGCTATTATTTGAATAATTTTATATTTTATTGTCATTTACTTCAAACTGCTGAATTAAAGCCTGCACTTTAGAAGGCAAGTAGAAGGATTTTTTTTAAGTTTAATTATTTTCCTTTTCTTGATTGAAAAACAAAAACAAAACCTTCCCTCTGGAATGTTTTAAGGAAACAGAAGTGTCTATATAATCCCCAGTCCTTTCTGTGTGTTCAGAAATGTTTAATGACAAGCAGAGGAGAAATTTCAAAATCAGAGTTCCTTTGGTAAAAGCTTTTAAAATCTGGCAATGAGTCCATATGAGGCAGAATCTCAAGCAGTTTCAGATTTGTTGTCAGAATTTTGGCCAGGATTATTGTATGAACCCTACATTACCATAACAAGGAATGAGCTAACATTTATTGAACATTTACTGTGTGCCAGAGACAGGGATTTTAGATACTTACTTCACTTGATATTCACAGAAACCCAATGAAGTATTAGTTTTGGAACACTAGCCTTGTTTCTCAGCTGCATTTACATCAAAGAAGTAATTTGACCAATACTTTACAGCAGGAATTATTTTAATCTCTAGCCTGTCCAACTCTAAAGGTTTAGCCTGCATCTGGTAAAAAGTATTTAGAATTAGCCAGCATTGTTTCCCTAGAGGAGATGGAAGAGGAGGTATAACTTGACAGGCACATTTTTTTTTTTTAAGATTTTATTTATTTATTTGACAGACAGAGCTCACAAGTAGGGAGAGAGGCAGGCAGAGAGAGAGAGGAGGAAGCAGGCTCTCCGTGGAGCAGAGAGCCCAATGTGGGGCTTGATCCCAGGACCCTGGGATCATGACCCGAGCCAAAAGCAGAGGCTTAACCCACTGAGCCACCCAGGTGCCCCTTGACAGGCACTTCTTAAACATTTTTTTTAAATTTAATTTATTTATTTATTTGACAGGTAGAGATCACAAGTAGGCAGAGAGGCAGGCAGAGAGAGAGAGAGAGAGGAAAGCAGGCTCCCCGCTGAGCAGAGAGCCCGATGTGGGGCTCGATCCCAGGACTCTGAGATCATGACCTGAGCCGAAGGCAGCAGCTTTAACCCACTGAGCCCCCCAGGTGCCCCCTTAAACATTTTTCTATTGAATCACCAGAAGCCCATCTTCTCTTTATCACACACTTAATAAATAAACTAGCTTTTTGTTTGTTTAATGAGACCAGAGTATGCTCTTTTACAATAGGAAAATGGGAAGATAATAAGTATTTCCTTGACATAAACCAGGAGCATCCCCCAAAGGCAGGTGATCTTGCTCTATAGGTACAGGCAGAAATGATAGCTCAACTTTAATTATGTCAAAAACTAAAATTACTGTCTTTGCTAAACTTTCTTCACCATCCAGTTGGTCAGTTCCAGATAACTCCATCAGGCGATTAAACTCATTCTCTTTCCTGGGGATCTACTGTACAGCTCACTTCTCCTGGCAGGCACACTGAGAATCAATGCTGCTCTAAATCAGACGTTTCTGAGCAGCCCTGCTGCAGCTTCTCTGCTGCCAGTGTAGGGAACTATTCTCCCAGCATGAAGCAGTTTTAAGCCAAAACCATTTCTGCTATATTCTCTGGTGTGAGTGTAGAATTTCAGTCAAATATTTATCCGAGAGCCCAAACTGATCTAAACTTTCTTCTAGAGAAGGACCACAGGCTGTCTTCGAGTAACCTGGCTATGCACTCTTGCAGAGGAACACCAGAATTGAGAAGCTATGTTCAGCCTTCTTGAGTTCTCTGGGAGCATTTTATTCACACAACCCAGACATTATAAGAAAATGTAAATTTATTATTTTCTGTGAATGATGCTAGTTTTTCCTCCTAGGCCCCACCGCAGTGGATAGCAAAGACACTCAATTTAAATTACCAGCTAATGGTAATTTAATCTTTTCTGTTAAAAATAGTTTAGATTTCATACAATTTTTGTCAGGACCAGTGCTGTTTCCCCTTTCTTCCTCCTTCTTCCCAAGATGATTTCTAAGCTTTGGGGGAGGGAGTGTGCAAGGTTCTCTCTCATCCATACGGGCGGGCAAATGGGGAATCTCTGGTTTTGCACTGGCTTGTGCGCTCTTCTCATGTGTGTTCTTTCTGTACTGGAATCTACTGTTGTGTTCCTCAGGCTGTTGTAACTCCGAGCTTAGACCCTGCCTTAGGGACTTTTGTCATCACGTCCTGTTACCTGCCCTTCCTAGATCTGATTCTTAGTAGGTTCCTGGAGCAAACTGCAGTGAAACCTTCAGATCCAGGATGACTTCTTTTTTGTGGCCCCTGCCATATTCCCACCTAGAATCCCAGCTTCTTTCTAGGCCCTACTTAGGCTACAGAGAAACCACTAGATCACTTACACACTGTTCACAGGCTGTTGGTGAAGGGCTACCCTAGGTGGGATGGCATCTGGTCCCTGGATAACAAACAGGAAACATTGCCAAATGCCCCTCTGCTCTACCCTTCCCGTAAACCTACCAAACACCAGTCGCCTCTGGGACTATAGACATGACTGATCTCTTGGTACTTCTGCTTCTGTCTCTCAGTCTCCAGAGTTGAAGAAGTAGAGTTTATCTTCCTATACTGTATGACAAACCTTACCAAAGTTCTCTCTACTTCTGTCAGGCAGTAAAATTCTATGATATATTTGCCCAGGACTGGCTCTTAATATAGAAAGAGATGATTTAAAAAATAGAAATCACTTCTCTTTCCCTAAATCATGGATTTCCAGACTATGTATTCCTATGACTCAAGAGTTCTCCTTTGTATATCAAAACCTTCTGTTTTTCTTTGCATTTCTGCTTCAAGTATCCTAAACTTTCCATAAGCAAATGGATGATCCTGGTTTAATAGAAGTCACAGAAGTCAAAAGACAAAAAAAAAAAAAAAAAAATATATATATATATATATATATATATATATATATATATGTATGTCAAGGTGTTCACAGAAATATTAACACTCGATAATCCAGACAATCCTACCTAACCCGGTTTCCAAATTAAACAAATTATATGGGCCAATCTGCTCTGCCTGACATAACAAAAGGAACTAAAGGACCAAAAATAATCTTCTGTTTAGCTCCTGCCAAAAGCAGACTGAAAAAGGAACTCTTTATCAAAGTTGAGTGAAGGTTAGTGTCACCATGCTTCTAATCTCTTATCTACGTATAAAGTTAAATCACCAGCCAGTTGAATCAAATTCAGTTTGACCTTTAGTGAGGTGTTTAAATGGTGCCCTTGGCTTTTATCAATAGGAAAGTCATATAAAAACTTCTTCCAATTTTGCTTCAATTACTTTGTCTGTTATATTATTGCATTTTCTATGTGAAAATGTAGAATCTAATAATAGGAAAACATCTGTATCTTTTGAGAAATTAGCCTACTTTTAGCACACTTCCTCCTCATTCTCCTCATTAGCTTGTGTATCTCTTCCTATTTCCACTTTTATCCTGACTTGCAGGAGATACAAAGACCAATGTGATGTGATGCTCAATCATTTCCATCTTTCTTTCATAGGAAGAAAGATTAATATTATTCCATGTATGTCCTTTTTAGTTGTTGCAAACTCTGGAGGTATAGGTAGGATATAATTAATGTAGAACTAACCTCCATGAAACTCTCTGAGTTAGGTGTTGTGTGTTTTATAGATAGAGAAATGGAAGTTTATAAAGTTTCATAGTTGGCTAAGATCCTGTAGCTGGTAATTGGTAAGGCTGGGGTTAAGAATCCAGCTTTCAATCTGTCTATCAAGTGCTCATTCAGCTCTATGAAGATTGTTTCCATTTTAAAACAAAGAAAAAATCCCCAGTTTAATTAACCAAAACTTAGCTGTTTAATTTCTAATTTAAAGTTAAATCTATGATTGTGAGATGATTTTTAATGCTTACATATGTTCACAAAGTCTTATTCTTTTTTTTCTTTTTATTTCCAAGTATCTTGCATGAGGTAAGGAAGTCTCAACCAATGAATTAGTTAATGTTTAGCTTTCATAAACACCAGAACAAAGATCTGGCCACTAGTATTTCAGACACTGATAACACATGCATATCATTACACAAGTAAGAAGAATCATACATAACATTAACATAGGCAAATATTGGTGACTTTTCTTATGTTATTATAGATCAGCTTCAATAAATGGTGGTAAAAACAGTCTTATGGAGAAACGCCTATACTCCTACATAGTAGAAATGTGATCTTAACATTTGAGAATTTAATAGTCAAGATACAAAGAAGTAGATATTTTTCTAAAGACAGCTTGCCTTTCCCTAGGGGAAAAAAATTCTCTGTGTTATATTTCACTTTGTAGCCCACACTAAAAAAGCACAATTTTCCTTTTTCAAGGTAATTCTACTTTTCCAAATGTGTATGTGGACAAAGGTTCCCTTTTGGCTCAAGCAACTACTGATTAAGAAAAACATAACAGAACAAAACAAAAGCCCAAACTGCTGTAACTGAATTTTTAACAGATTAGTACTATCCCTATAGATAATATGAACCCTAATAGGAAAAGAAAGAAGAATTAGGTAGCACTATCAGTGACTTTTCTCTACCTTGTGCCTTTCTTCAGGACTCTGTGTAATCTGCATTTTTTTACATTTATTTTGCTTTTTCTCTGGGATAATCCAGCTCTATTTGAGGTCAGACATAAAGCATAATTTATGATGCCTGACTACCTTAAGAAAACTAGAAGCGTCCTACATTGTTCTTTTACGTATGATTGGTTTAAAGAAAAAGCTTTCTTATTAGAAAGGCTTTTCCCTCTCTTATTAACAGCATATCACTTTGACTTAATACTATTAGATTTCTAAAGTGACTCATTCTGATGAAAAGTAAAGGTACTGTGATTTTAAATTATCATAGAAATGCGAGTTTAAATATTAGTAATTACCCCAAATTTGCACATGACCTAGTAACCTATGTATTACATGACACAGAATGCATTGCTTTTTAGATCAAACAAAAAAGACAGTGTGTCATGCTTTGTGCTTCAAAATCCACTAACTCTCTCTCCCAGGAGAACACAGCCTAATCTGAACCTTTCTTTATGCAGTTTATGATGGTGATGAGGGCTGGATGGGGAAAAAGAAACAGGTGATGATGTTGTTTAAAGAAGGCCAGACATATTGCTATCATTATCTTGCATCAGATTTCAGTCTTGTTCATGATTTACATGTAGTGCCCAACAGTTTCTTAGGAGCTATTCAGATAGCTATGGACATGAAATACATAATCAAGACATAACAGAAGATCTTTGATTGAATAGGTGAATATAAGCTAAGGCTTGTGGCAATATTTAAAAGTCCAAATTAGTAATCTCACCTGTGGACTCTTCTTTCTACTTCAGTTTTGGGTTTGTTTGTTTTCTTTCATCCCCCTCCCCTTCCCTTTAAAAGGAAGTAGCCTTCTGGGCTTAAGTAGCCTTAAGTAGCCTTAAATCTCCATCCCTATCAGATCAGGAAAAGAATTACTCTCATTCTTGTTGGTGTCATTCCTGTCATTCATTTATGGGATCAATCTCCCAGATATTTGCATCTGTACTCCTTAAGGTTTATTTGTGGAGTTAAAAACCTAGTCTCCTATTCAAGATGCCCCAAGGGGTGGCGGGCAGGAAGCAGAGAAACTTCTCATTGCCACAAAAAATTATGCTGACTGACTGGGAGGAAAGATCTGTTCAATCAGGTGAAACTGGCTCAAAAGGATGTTCCAGTACAGATACCGTTCCTTATTTACTCTTCCTAGCTTAGTATGTATTTACCAGTTTAAAAAATATTTATTGGGCTAATTTAACTCTTGAAGTATCAGAATGGAATAGAAGAATATTGAATAAAGCAATTGACTAACACAAAATCATTCTGACTTCATGAAGTCTATATAAAATCTTATGCAGAAGAGAATAACTAATGACAAATATCATGAATGATATGAAAGGAAGCAGGTGTTGTGAGAGTGTATAACGGGACTTTTAACTTCATTTTGAATAGTCATAAAAGTTGTCTCAAAGAAGTAAGCTGAAACCAGATGACTCTCAGGTGTCATGGAACAGTGTTCCTAACCCTTTAAAAGACTATCCCTTGCTGTCTCAACTAATCCCTCCTTGACATGGTGACTCCGCCAAAATAGTCCTTAGGACTGTTTTTATATATCCCAGTTTTCTCTCCTGGGCATATGAGATGACTATACTTCCCCCTCAGAGTTAAGTGGGATAATGTGATTCTCTTATGCTAATAGAATATAAGGGAAAATGGCATATGTCATCTCCAGGGAAAGTTTTAATAGTTAACAAACGTTTTGCCACATTCTTTCTTTCCCCAACCATACAACAGAGGAGTGAGTTCTAGGCCATCCAGGGCTCTGGTACTAGCACAATGACAATGTAGTACAAAGGCCCCAGGGAGCCTATAATTGACATGGAAGATGAGTGAAAAATAAAATCTCTCTTGCCTTACACCATTGAGATAATGGGACTGTGTGTTACCATAGCATAGCCTAGACTGTTCTGACTGATATATCAGCCCATATTTCAGTTTGTGCTACATCAAGTCCTCTAGAACAACATCAGTATCCATTCAAAGGAATGTTAGGTCAGAAGGTAAGACTAATAACTTTATATGGTATTACAAATGTGGTGTTTGTTTTTGAGTATTGTATTATTTATTGGCAAGGCAATATAGCATCATAACTAAAAGCATGAACTCTGTGCTGGCCTGAGTTTGAATCCAGAGTCTCACATTTATTATCTGTGTGACCTTGGTAAAGTTATTTATCCTCAGCATTTCGGTTTTCTTGTGTTAAAAATGAATATAACAATGAGGCTACCCAGTGTGTATGTTATGAAGATTAAATGAGAACCATGCCTAGCACACTGTAACCACAATGTAAGGATTATCTATTTTCATCATAATAGTAAAGTCTCTATGGAAAAATTCCACCTTCAAACTAAGAGGTGTAAAAATGTAATTATATTTGTTGCTTATGACATTATATCTCAGAGTAAAAATGAAATAATCCACTCTGAATACCGCACTTTCTTTAAATCAAGAACAGAAAAACGACAAAGAGGGAGCCTATCATTTCATGCCAAGACCATTCGAATACTTTCACATCCTGAATGTGACTCTGCTTCTTGGAAGATGTTTCAGAAGTAGGCGAATGATTAAGGCATCAGGCATTCTACCCAGGCCCAGCAACCTTCCAGACCCAGAGGTGCCAGTAAAGTAAGAATTTCTGGGCAGGTCACCTAGATGCAGAGGCTAAGCCCTCAGCAGTGCCCTCATCAGCCTTGATGTGCATCACTGTCTTGCTTCGGGCCACAGAGCAACATTGACACAAACAGAGTGATTACTGGAGAGCAATCTGAGCAAGAGAAACTAAGCTACCACAGAAGACCTAATGATCCCAGATGCCTGTAACACACAAAAAACACATTTTTGGTCCAAATCTGTAACTGAAATAATTGCTTTTAACAGATTTCTTTCAAGCAGTTTAGCCAACATATCTATATAGTGTATATAAATATCCCTTAGCCATTTATCATGTCTTTCCTGTGACATTTGCAATCTCATGTTTCATGCAACCAGCTATTATGTTAAACCTGGACAATTTTGCATTTCGGCAGCTTTGTGAAGTGTTGTAGCATTTGACGGAATGGCTAGGTTGTAAATTGCAATCTGGTCTGTGGAAAAAATACTTAAAAAACATTAAATTAGTTTTTGTTACTTAGCCGACTCCCCCTTCCAATCTCTCTTTCCCTTTATCTCAGTACCATCCTCTATATAACAAGACTTAATGAGAGAAAGATCACAGTGGTTAAGATGTATTGTTTTGCATTTTTCTTACTCTCTAACTGGAAAAAGAGGAGTAACAGATTTACCCGACAAGCTGGGGAAGATGGGAGACAGTTTTGTGTGTGTGTGTGTGTGTGTGTGAGTGTGTGTGTGTGTGTTTTGTAATTCTACTGCATTATTTTATTTTTTTAAAAATTTTTATTAACATATAATGTATTTTTTGCCTCAGGGGTACAGGTCTGTGAATCATCAGTCTTACACAATTCACAGCACTCACCATAGCACATACCCTCTCCAATGTCCATCACCCAGCCACCATATCCCTTCCTTCCTCCCGGCCCCCAGCAGCCCTCGGTTTGTTTCCTGAGATTAAGAGTCTCTTATGGTTTGTCTCCATCCCCAGTCCCATCTTGTTTCATTTTCCCCTTAATCCCCCCCCACGAACCCCTGCCCTGCCTCTCAAATTCTGCATACGAGAGACATCATATGATAATTGTCTTTTTCTGATGGACTTATTTCGCTTAGCATAATACCCTCTACTGTATTATTTCAATGCTAAATATATCCTAAAAGGAGACAAGTCTTATACTGTTTTCTGCTGAAAAAGCCCATGTTTTTAAAATATACTGGGTGGCTCCTTTGCACTTTGGATTATTAACAAGAGGATCCATCTGCAGCTGTCAGGTCTCTGGATAGCAGTCAACAAACGCATGGCCATGAATTCTTCACATAATAAGTCAAAGCATTGCACACAGTGCCTTACATTCAAGTGAACTGACTTCAAACTGGGCAGATCTCATATTTTATCTCTGTGCTGTTTTAGTATCTGTCACTGTGGAGAAATTTACCATTAAGATTTAAGTCTCTGGGATCTGGTGCCTTTGGGAGTTTTCTGAAAGCTAGGTTCATAGTCATGTAAATGTGTAGTGACTTTTCAAGTTACTTCTGAGAGTCTAACAATCAACGTAAATTCCTTTAAATTTCAGCACCTGGAAATTCACATAATACTGTGGAATGGATGCTGGATATGCTAAGTCATCAAAAAGAGAAATTTACCATTGTAGCAACACTAAAAACGTTTTTTCCTCCATGCTAGTGCCATTGAGACACCATTTCATTGATATAAAAAAATGAAGTGCAAATTCACCAGTACCTACCTTCAGACCCTCTTAGACCAACAGTCTCAGTCTACAATAGCTAAGGCACACACATGAAACTGATTATTTCCCATGGTTTAGTTTAGTTCAGATAGAAGAAAATAAATGGATAGCGTCAGATATTGAAAGTTTTATTTGACTATATTGGAAGTTCTTAAATTCTTTTTGTCTCAAGACCTCTCTACTCTCTTAATTATTGAGGACCTCAAAGAGCTTTTGTTTATGTGGGTATTGATGACCATATTAACCATTAAAACTAAAAATGGTTTAAAATTTTATCTATAAATTCATTTAAGAAAGAAGAAAATAAGCCATTATAGTTTACTACAAGCAACATATTTTCATGAAAAACGATTATTTTCCAAAACAAAAATATTCATGAAAATTTTGAGTGGCATTGTTTTATCTTTTGCAAATCTCTTTACTGTCTGCTGTCATAGAAAATTATTGATTTTCATATATGCTTCTGCATTCTCTATGTTGCCATATCATATATCAGGTGGTTTCTAGAAGACTCTACTGTACTATCAGAAGAGAATAAAAAAAGAAACAGATGAAATCTAAATATTATTACAAAAATAATTTTGTGAAAAAAAGTTCTTGGATCACACTTTGACACCTCTGCTCTAGTCTTTCTAGAGATTTCCAAAAAAGATGAGACTCTTTGGGTAATTTGTGAACATTAGTATTATTTTTGATTAGTTATAAACTAAGACCTAAAAAAAAAAAAAGTAACACTAATCAAGTCCCTTGAAATATCTTATTTTGAGACAATTTTTCTATTTTAAAGATAATTTTGCATTCAAATTTCCGTCATTGTACTTCACCTCTCTGAGCTTCTTCCCAGATTGCATTCTGTCTGGTTCATATCCTCCTTTCACCCTTTTCAGAATGAAAGCAAGTTTAGTATGTTTATAATTAACAAAATAGTTGCACAAGGGAAAGACATGAATCTTCCTAAAGACTGAGCCTTTGCATTAAATATATGTAAAATAAATAGGACCCAAATATTTTTACTCCAATTACTGTTTCTCTCTCAATTTTCCCAGACGGACTTTTGCTATTTAGCATGTTATACAAACTTCTCACATTTCACCTCCCAAATCTCACCAGTGTCTGTAACAGCTCCCCCATAGTCCACATTTCCAAATGTGACCATAAAAGGAAGAGGTTTGTCTGCGATTGGGAAGTGTAAGGATGTCACTGAACACAGAGAGAATCTCTTAGGGCAATGGAGTGACCATAGCCTAGGTGCTGACCCTTTGCTTTACAAATGCAGAAACTTAATTCTTTGAGTGCATGTAGAATTGACCAAACTCATTGAAATGCTCCATATTAGCCTTCCCAAAGACATGGAACATAAACCAGAAGCCAATGCATCACATTTTACTGAGTAACATGACTTCCAAAGAGACTTCAATAATTGCATTAACTGGTTAGTACATTAGCTCAACTTAATACAATCTCTATGAGAAGCCAACATATAATCAAAGCAAAGGAAATCAGTGAGATCATCTGAATGGCTTTTTTATCAGGCTACTGTAACCTGATGTGTCTATCGTCATTCTAAAAAGATATTATATTTCAATATGTGATTAAGACCTAATTTTCTGGGAATAGTACTTGAGACATAATCTCTCCCTGTTTAGAGTCACTTCCCCCTTCATTCTGTGTAAAAGCATTTAGAGTTCCTTGTATTTATAATGATGTTTTATGCCTCTGCATCTTTACAGAATTTATTAGACACTGACTGACCCCACATGATTTGGCCTTGCTTAGTTTTTTTTTCGTTTTGTTTTGTTTTGTTTTGTGTGTTTTTTGTTTTGTTTTGTGGGTTTGGGTATTGGGTAATGAAGCTTGAGGTGAGTGAGACAGAAAATCTTTCTTAACAAAGGCTGAATACAGGATTTCTGTGGGAAGAAGTAGGAAGTTTGATTCCAAAGGATAAACCCTTCACATCCCACTCACAAAAAGGATCACAAATGTCCATAACATGTATTAGCTAATCTTGAATACTGTTAATTTGAACAACGGAAGTCTCCTTCTCACATTCCTCCTGATAAAAACCAACAAATTCTATAAGAAAACTATATTTGCTATGCTAAGCAGTAGGGCCTACAGTCTTGACAAAGTTCTAGTTAATGGAAGACCTTTAGTAGCCACGTCTGGAGCTCCAGATAAAACACTAACCACTGCTAGAGTGAGGATTCTCATAGATCCCATTTGACCCCAGAATTGAAACTTTTAAACTAGCAATTAATACTACCCTGTCTATGGTCAAGTGTTTTAAAGTCAATTACAGATATGGCAACACAATTCAAGTTTTAAGGCCTCCTAAAATCCTTTTCTCCTCCTTCATCCAGGACCACTCTGTCCCAACCACCAAGACTTGTAGATCCCTTCCTGGGAGAGAACTCAGCATGGACTTTTATTAGTACGCACCTTTCTGTGTGGCAGTACTTCCTCTTGTTAGTTTGGGTCTCTGTCTCTCTAATTAGATTGTAGGTAGAGGCAATATTTTATTACACTTTGTGTTCTACAGAGAATAGCATGCAGCAAAGGCTCAGAAAATGTCGAATGCATGAATCAGTGAATGAATTGCTCTTGGCCTGCTCTTTTTGTCTCCTTGAATCCCTTTTTCCTCCTATTGACACACTATTTCCTTAGATACATTAATACAATTGATTAGGTGACACTATTGTTTACTAAAATGTTTTCCGCCACAGGGTATTAATAGGCTAAGCAATAAAAGATTTTGGTAATCAAAAATGTCTATGAAATGTTGAGTTAGATAAAGCTTTATAAGACTCTTTAAGACTTAAAATTTAGTATGCTAATATGTATTTTAATACTTCAAGACTTAAGCTGGAGTGAATTCTTAGGGAGGCATAGTTGAATGTAAAGAAAATCATAATTTGGTATTTCATATACACAAAAACATCTTCCAAGAAATATTGTCTTATAAAGTTCAGAAAGAAAGAAAGAAGAAGAAAGAGAAAGAAAGGTAGAAGAAAGGAGTTTCTATGATTAAGTTTGTAAAACCTGTATTCTGTACCCAGCCATGCAAATGTGTTTTGACCATAAACTCTTCATTGTGAACCATGCTTAGGCAGCTTGTTCTTTAACTTCTGTAGTACCTTTAAGCCACTAACCTCTTAGCATTTTCCAAAGTCACCAGCCATCTTCTTGGGGCTTAGATTCCATTCTCATTTTAACAACTATGAACAATAAAATAAGTTCCTGGACCTTCTGGCTCTGTTATCACACCCTGATTATCAAACCTAATTCTAGATGGAATAATGAGCTTTAGATCATCTACCCACCCCCCAAAACAGCTGAACAATGGGACACAGGACAGAGGGATGCCACTTTAAGTCATTACCACCAATTAGCTGGGCCTTCAACACTATCCAGAAATGCTCCTATGGAAGTCCAACCATTTCACCCTCCTTTTGCTTAAGTGACTATTTCAAATACCCACTTTGTTTCAAACCTCCAATCTTCTGTATCTCTATCCATAACATTTATCAAAATTTGCATTTGTATATTTGTTCTCATTATTGTTTACTAGTTCTCTGTCTCCTTAACCAAAATGTGAACCCCATGAGGGTAGGGTCCATTTTCACTTAGCTTTTGTTGAAATGCTACAAAACAATTGCAAGCATTTACTTCTTTCATGACTGCAAGTTGTCAGAGTGTCTTTGTTGACTTCAGTGGGATTCACTTATAGTCTCTGGCTCTCTGCTGTTGGAGATCAAGACCTAAGGTCAGTAAAGTTTGTTTGTTTTTTTTTCTTTTAGAGATCACAAAGTTTATAAACCACGTATGATCTCTGCCTCCTTCCTTCCTTCATTCCTTCTTTCATTCCTTTGTTCCTTCCTTTCCTTTGTGTTGCTGCTGGCTTTGTTTTAGAACTCTTCAAAAATGCAAACACCATTCTTGTTCTGTAAACCATACAAAAACAAGCCACAGGCTAAATTCAACCCCAGGTCATAGTTTGCCATCTCTTGATATAGACTATGTTTAACTGGGTACCTCTGCTTCAAGCTATGTGTCTAGTTGAGCCCGAGTGCTGTTAGTGGGGCTCAGTCAGCTTCACAGGTGCCTTCTGAGACCCAGGGATACTCTTCTCAATGCAATGTTAAAAACAGAATAGAGCAAGTAAAAACCCATATTGGTTCTTAAGGCCAAGGCACAGAACTGGCTCATTGAAACCTTAGCCTATGTTCTGCGAGCGAAGGCAAATCATCTGGCTCAATCCAAATTCTCAGTGTGGGAAGGCTCATGTTCCTTTTAATAGGAGGACAGAAAAACACATAGCAAAGGCTAAGGATACAGGGAATGGTAAAGAATTAGGACCAATAATTCAATCTCCCACCTCATTGTATATTGAGTGTTTAAAATAATGACTGATACCTCATAGGCCCTTAATAAGTATTTAACTAATAAAGGAATGAATTTTGCAAGAACTATAAAATTAACCATGGACAAGATGCAGAACATGTACTCAGTTCTAGGAGCCATGTTAAACATTTTATATAGATTATCTTTTCCAATTTTTATAAAACTATTTGGGATATCTGATTTTATTTCCATTCACTACTGAGAAAACCGATTCTCATAAGGTTAAGTTAACTTTCCTGGAGTCAATTAATATCAATTAATATTATGTTAGATTTCTGTCACTTTACAAAATCTGGGTTCAGTTATTCTAACCCCTGATACACTGAATTTATCATTGTCAATACACATCAGTTCCATCATTCCTGGTTACCATCATGAAATCAATCTGTATAGCCTATTGCAAAGGCAGGATGGTCATCTAGTGGTGAAAGAGGGATTTATGTAGGCTATTCACTAAGGAAAAAGTCAACATAAGGTTGGAGTGGGGGTGAGATATTTGTTCAGCTTTTGTTTTCCAATATTATTGCCAGAAATGTGCCAAAAAGGGGGGAACTGCCTGGAAGGTCTTTATTAAAATAAATCCATAAATATTTAAGCAACTTAAAAGGATGAATAAGCACCTGGCACTCATTATTGGTGACCACAAGCTCTTACTCTGTTCTCTCTTCCATTTCCTAACATTTACACAGTTTCCCATTTTGGCCTCACTCCCATCTGTGGTCTGAAATCCAAACTCAATCCTGTCCATAGTGTCCCCACTGACAATCTAGAATTCCACACTCATGTTTTCATCCATGCTCATTCACTTGTATGGTGTGAATACCACCCAGGATGACAAAAACTGTTAGAAAATTTCAATAAACCATAGCTGAGACCACAAGTAGAATTCAAATTAACTACTCTTAAACTGGCCTTCATTGCTGCTTTTCATCTTACGCTTCTCTTCTCATTGATTCCTTGCAACACTCTCTCCCTGCTCTTCTAAACTCTGTTTCCTCTGCCCCTACTTCTACCACAGCAACTTCACCCTAGGAGCAGGGCGTAGCTTCACTCCTAATTTATTGAGATACATACCAATGGATGTCAACTCTCACAGATTTCTTTCTACCTAAAAACCAAAAGAAAGTTTCTACTTCTGGATTTATCTTTATTTTGACTTGTTAAAAACTTTTCTTCTTCCCTATCACAATGGAACATGTTGTTGTTGTTTTTTTTTCCTTAACCTTCTTTCACTTTCTCCTCACATTTGATTAATCTATTCTCTCCTCTTCAGTTCTACTGCTTTCCATCAACTATCCATTTTTCTTACATTCCATTATCTCCTTTGGTTCCTTTTCTTTTGCTTATCAACATGTACATGGATTCTTAATCTAGAGAAAAATAATTCTCAATCTCATAATTTCCATGCTACTGACTCAGAATATCTTTCTTCAAACCAATGCACCTTTCAAAGACAGGTTCGCTAGTCCTTATTCATCTCCTTTTCTCCCACACACTCTGACCTTGCAATTTGGCTTCTACCCCCATGCTGCTTTGAAAGTGACCAGGGATCACTCCAGTACCAATTCCGGTGACACTTCCCTAGTCCTGATTCTCCTACAATTCATTATTTTACCCTGTGTGTTCCCAGCTCGAGTCTTTTTCCTTTCTTGATACCTGTAACCCTGCATTGTGCTGGTTCCTCTGTTACCTTTTAGGACTCTGCTCTATGTCTAGTGGCTTATCTTCTTCCCTTGACATGCAAGTATTTTCTCCTCTGTTCTCTCTGTATGCTTTTTCTCGGTAATTCGTAGTGATTTTCAATACAGCATCAGTTGCTAAGGACTTACTGTGTGCCAGCTACTCTATACAATGATGAACTGAGTATTACCCAAATGAGTATTACACCAAACCTGGAAGATTTGTAGTCTGGCAGGACTAACAGAACAGTAAACAGTTACTAAATTTCACTTGTTAATTGCAGTGAAGGACTATATAACCCACAAATTTTGAAGAAAGTACAGAGAAGCAACGACTTCTCTGGAGTCTATAGGGATGAGTGGAGAAAGGGTAAGAAGGGAGACTTTAAGGTGCAAAATGTCCAGGGAAAGTTTCCAAGGAGAACAAGAACTGAGTCAAAGTAATAATGTGGCTGTGTAGAAGAAATGGATTCTAAATATAATGGTATTTCTCTCTCCTATTCCAGAGTCTTGAAAGTCAATCAGTTCCTTTCCAAGTATACGCCAGAAAGAGACATTTCCAATTGATGTATTTACCTACTAAATGTCTCCTCCTTATTTACTCTTCTTTCCTGAACTTTCTAGCCCGCAGGACACGCATTTAGACCCCCTTATTGTGGCAGCTCGCTCAGCTGTGAGCGGACTGCCTTCCCACCCGGCTGCAAGGCCACTGACCCGGGAGACTCCTGCAGCTTCATGAGAATCAGGACTTGTGCCAGTCTAGAACTGCATTGACTGGGCAGTTTTTTCACCCACTCTTGCATCCTGCCCATCAGGATAAGACATATTGAAATCTGAGAGCTATCTGATTCCAGACAGGAAGAGAGGTAACTCTTGATCTCACAAAGACTAAATGATTGTTCTGCTGGTGAAAACAAAGGTAGTCAAAGAAACCTAGAAAATAAAGATTTTATTTTTTTAATGAGGTTTCTGATCCCCAAGTATAGAGACCAGAATAAGGGAAATGGAATAGGAAAGGAAAAATAGTTAAACTCATCACCTTCCATAAATGGAATGCTTCAGTTATTGTTTTGTTTTCAATTTTTTTTTGTTTTCAAATTTTGGAATTAAATAAATATAACTTTAATAAGATTTATTAACACAATAAGTTAACAACTAGTAATTTATAAAAGACTATCTAATTTCCAAATCATTGCAAAACAGATAAGAAATATACTCTCTTTTTTAAAAAGAAGGCAAGATAGGAAAAATAGAATTAAAACATTATTTAAATGTGAAACAAAGATGAGTATGAAACAGAGATGGAGAAGTCAGTTTAAGTTTAGTTCATATTTTGACAGTAAATATAAGCAATTTAAACTTTCTTATCAGGGAGTAAGGAGTCTTTTGGTTTTGATCCAGTCTGCTTTGTTGTTTGTTTGTTTGTTTGTTTGTTTTTAACAAGAGATACAATTAATAAAAAATAATTAAAATGCTCTAAACAACCTTGGTAATTATATTTCAGGTAAACATGGACAAAAAGATAAGGGAGAGCAATGGTCATATCAAAGAATTTAAGATTTAAGGAAGAACTGGGCATTTTTAAATTGAAAAGATAAAATTTGCTGGCACCTGAGTGGCTGAGTCAGTGAAGCATCTGACTCTTTGGCTCAGGTCATCACCTCAGGTTTGTGAGATGAAGCTCCAGGGCCGTGCTGGGCATGGAACCTGCTTAAGATTCTCTCTCTGCCTCTGTCTTCCACCACCCTCCCTGGCTTATGCACACACACTCTCTCTCTCTAAAAAAAAATAATAAATTTTAAAAAGATAAAATTTTATGAAATATACATTTACCAAATTAATACAAGAGGAAGTAGAATAGATAACACTTTAATTAAAAATCTAGAAAATAATTTAAGAAATACTTTGTTAAAAAGTATTTCTCTTAAAACAGTTTTTTTCTTTTTAAAACAAGTTAATGTTACTGGTAAATTATTTATTTTCAAAAAGAAGCTAATCCCAATCTCTTTTACAAAGACAAATATTGAATACCCAAAATGACAAAAGATGGCACACACAAAGAGAAATTGCCTCACTTATGAATAGTTGCACTAAAAATGTTTTAAAGCCCTACCAAATATAATCTAATTATATTGAAAGACTTCATAATTTATCATGACTATATTAGGTGTACTCCAGGAATGTAAGGTTAGATCACTATCAGGATATTTTATAATATGAACTTCAATTAGAGAATCTTATCGATTAATTTTAGAGAAGTATTTGATAAGATTTAATACCCATTTATGCCAAAAGCTCTTCTTGAACGATGAATAGAAAGATTATCTGTTAAAAACAAATAAATACATAAATAAGTAAATAAATAAAATAATAAAATAAAATAAAATAAAATGGAAAGATTTTATCTGTTTAACCCCAGTCAGTGGAACACCGTGGACATAAAGATGTGGAACAATTACCTTACGTGCTGTCTTATGCACGTATGTGTTATGCAATGTGTTATGCAATCTTGTTTGCTATGTTCTGGCCCCAGCATATGCCTTTCCTTCAGTATTTCCTATTGGAGTTGGTGGAACTAATACATAAATGACTTGGAAGTCAATTATTTCTTCTATATCCCATGAGTTGAGACCTATTAATTCCCTCCCTCCTGACCTTCTCACTCTTTACTTACCTCTTCTGCCTTCTTGTTGAAGTGTTTAAACTGACTCCTCATATCTCATCCCTTTTTTTAGGCTCTTGAAATGGTCTTCTTGCTTCTAGCCTTATCTCCATCTAATTACTTTAAATTGACAAATTATACTTCTGAAATGCAAACTTGCTCCTGTTTTTCTTCCTGTTTTTAATCTTTTTATAGTTTCACACACACACACACACACACACACACACACACACACAAAAAGTGAGATTAATTTTAAGGCAGAACAATCCAACACAACTGCCCTCTCAGACCTGAAGCTGAGGCCTGGCATAAAACACAGAGCACTGAGCAGAGTATAATGTATATTAAATTCATGGGTGATGTATAGCACAGTATGTAATATATAGAAGGTGTTGTGCTAATGTTCAGTTCTCCTTTTAGGTAAAATGCTCCACCCAAATCCTTGTGACAGTACGACTAATTTTATTCAAAGTCAGGTTGGGTAGAAAAGCCACTTGTGTATCCCAGTTTAGATAAGGAAAGAGTAGAGGTTTATTTGCTCTGCCTACAGAGGCTTTTCCACTCGCGTGCAGTTCAAGCTATGAAAGAGAGATACAACCTGAAATAACTCCTGCAGCCTGATTAGAAAATGGAAAACCCCATGCATTGCCATGAACAATCTTGGGCACTGGGGGCAATTTAAAAAAGGAAAGAGGGAGAGACCCAAAAGGCAAGCAGCAGATGTCAACAAAGACAGCCAGTAGTGTAGATAGTCACAGGGCAACTGTGTAGTGTAGACAGACAGGGCACCTGTGTCCTATCTGCAGAGCCTTTTGGAAATGCTTCTGAGATTCTTCAAATATTTGATGAGAATTTTATGGATGCTGATGCAATATGATCAGCTTTAACATTTTAGTGTTCTGCTTAAAGTTTTATTTAAAAACTTTCAGGTGAAACACAAAAATGAGTCTTGGAAAAATGCTGGTGAAAATGGAAAATCTATGGGCTTTAGCATCTGACAGATCTGGGTTTAATTCCACTTACATTATATTAGCAGTGCCATCTTGGGCTACTTAACCTAAGGCAAATTACCTCATCTATAAAATTAACACATCTCTCAGGGTTATTGGAGTTACTAATATTTTAAGTACACGGAATGCCTAGTACATAGTGAAGGGTAGATTAATGCTAGTTTTTACAACTTGTCTACCTGTCACTGTCGCAAGCTACACTGAGTGACAAATTCATTCCGAATGTCTCTCATAGGCAGAAGGATCAGAGATTCTTCTGTGAACATCCCACATCGGAGTACTTCAATATCAGTGTATAAAAATCTGTCATGGATCTCTATCAGAGATCCAAGGCATGAATGCCACCTAGAGTTAAACGGCAAAGTTCTTCTGAAACGAATGAAGGCAAACAACCTCTTTCTCGTAAGTTCGTTGGAATACACCAGACTCCTAAATCTTCACGGGGTTGACAGTATTGACTGTGTTGGTCTCCATGACCCAGGGACCTCACAGATTTGAGAGGCTAAACCCCAACTCAAGAAAAGAATAAGAAAGTCAGTTTCACTTAGTGAGATCCTTGATCAAGCAGTAAAAATTATTAGTTTATTAAATTTCAACCTTCAATGACACATCTTTTTTGATGTTCTGTGTGACAACCTAGGCAGTATGCATAAAATACTTCTATTGCATATTGAATGAAGTATGATGCTGTCTGGAAGGAAAAACATTTGTGTGATTGAGTTGCAAACTGAACTAGCCACTTTTTTTATAGAACATGATATTTACTTTGAAGAACGACTGACAGATAAAATATGGTTATACAAACTTAGATATTTGGCAGACATTTTTGTTGGGAATGAACAAAACCACGTGTCATTTCAAGGCAAAAACTTAAATTTGAGGCCAATGACAACATTTGAACTTTCAAGCAAAAAACTAGAATTTTTTTGAAACTTGTATCAACAAGTTTAACAGTGAGCTTGACAACTTGCAAATACATAAAAAGATTTTTAATGAGATTCTTGATAATATTAAAGTATATGATTTTTTTGACATTTTGTAAATAAAGTATGTCAAGATTTTGGAAAACCGTAATAGTTCAGTGAACCAGCATTTTCCAAATGAGTAATATATGATTTCATAAAATCATGTACAGGTAAAAGATCCAGGTAAAATCCAAGATAGAACAATACATTTTTACCGTAATAAACAATGAAAAGTTCACTAATAGATGGCAAACATTTGCACATTACCAATAATCTTTAAGAAACTAATACTTACTGAGTCTAGTACTGAGTCAATGAGATCCATTTCTCAAACCATACACTAAAAATTAAGTCAAAATGAATTGGAGACCTAACCGTAGGATGTAAGATTATAAAACTACTGTGAAAGCTGATACCAGAGGATGTAGTGTTCATCTGTGGATGAACTACTGAAGTCACAGGCTGTGACCCACAAAAGTTGACTTGCCCAGAGTCAGGGCACTGGACCTCAGCTCACTTGACTGGCTGAGACAAGTCAGAACACATGCTCTCTACAGGTAGACCCTAAAGAGAAGGCTTGTGCTGAAACTGAGGCACAGATGTCTTGGGCCTCTTCCAAACCTCCAACAAGGCAGCTCAGTCCACCTCCACCAGAAGAGGAGGTGATAGGGAATGAGGCTGGATTGCTTTAGGAAAAATCTCTCCTGGTAGAAAACAGAATTGGGAAAGGAAATATCTCTGCTCATATTATGATCAACTCTTTTCTTTATGGAAAATTTAAACATGTAGAAACCTAACAAAGTATAACTAGCTGGGCTTATAAAAAAAGCATTTTTGCAGCAAGTGACCAATCCTCCTAATAGTGCTATTTCCAGAAAACCTCTTTTCCTGCAAGAAATCACTAAATGAGTATGCTCCACTGCTTGTACATGGCCCAAGTAAATCATGTAGGTTCCATTTCAATATCCGTATGACTACATATCACTGAGGTCTCAGTGATTTCTCCTAGGTAAAAATTTTATAGCAGCAAGGGATCATGTCTATTTATCAATGAATGGTGCCTAACATAGCATCATGGAAAGATAATTCATTAAAAATTACTTCTATCAAGGTGCCTGGCTGGCTCAGTCAGTAGAGCATTCAACTCTTGATCTCAGAGCTGTGAGTGCAAGCACCAGGTTGGGCATGGAACCTACCTAAAAAAAAAAAAAAGAAAGAAAGAAAGAAAGAAAGAAAGAAAGAAAGAAAGAGCAAAAGAAAAAATTATTTCTATCAAAATGATGGTGTATACTACAGCTGTAAGTATGAATTTCCTTTAATTTACTTTTCCACACACTTTCCATCTCTCTGCATCCAAGAATTGTTAAGAATCTTTACTAAGATTATCATAACTTAAAAGTGTCATTTATTTAAAAAATATCCATGGACAATTAGAACCTGAAAAAAAATTGACCATAAGAATTTAAAAACCTGAGGCGTGTATGAATAATTGTTATAGTAATAACTATGCATTATTTACTGAGCAGATTTATGTTTTCTTTGGATTTACTGTTTTTGAATTTTTGCCACCATATAAAATGATATATCAGGTTCAGAAGTGAACCTGGAGCACAGGTCAGCTCAATAAATGAAATTCACTTTCAATTATGTATACTAATAATTGGGTGAGCTATGGTAAGTTATTTGGGACTTTGGGCCCATATATCCTTCTCAAGAAAGTGAGCCCAGAGATACTCAGAGGTACTACCAATTTGGGTTTGTAATAGAGCTCTTCATTCTATTACATGCATCACAGACTTTCTAGTGTACCCCCAGCTGAAAGCTCCTTTAAAATAAGCTTCGGGGACTATAGAGAGATTGATCATTTATCTGAAATAATGTTATTTCTGTGGTTTAGTCTGTTTGTGCAACCTCTGGAAAATATTTCCCATCTTGACTTATAATAAAAAATAGTACTGTTCGCAATTGGGAGAATCTACTTCAGTGACCTATTTTGGGTATTTTCTCATTATGGTAAATAATATATTACATTTCTTTAATGCTTCCTTATAATGATGTTATGTTCCTTATTCTTCTGTATATAGAATAGATACATCTCCCTAGTATATAATCATTTAAAAGCAAAAAGCAAAAGATAAAATTATGAATCAGAGATATATATATATTTATGTAGTTAAATATAGCATGCTTTTATAAATCAATATGAAAGGAACAGAAATTGTGCAAAAATGCTTTAACAGAATATAGGTCGTTCAGCAGAGTGTTTTCTTTTCTCTTGTTAAAGGAAAACAAACACTGAAGAAGTAGGGACTTTTCAGCATAAAGCTTCATTTTTCTGCTGCTGGAGAATTCAATAGTGAATTTTCCAGATAACTGAGCTATAATTTCAATAATCTTCAAAACTACTTATTTAACCTGTTTCCCCCATAAAAGATATTCTAACTTTATTAAATATTGTAAGATCTTCCTAAGTTAAAAAAAAAAAAAACAAAACTTCAAATACAGTTTCAGCTCTTCTTAATAATTTGGGGTCACTATTAATACCACATTTCCTTCATTGTAAGACTTCATATTAGGAAATCCCATTGCTTTAAAAAGAAGTCTTCCAGGAAAAATAAAGCAATATTAAGTAGACTCACTGACAAGATATATACATGGTAATTTCAAAACATGAAAATGTGGGGGAGGGGTTACATCTTCAAATGCCAGAACTGTGTATTAATTCTTAAAGTGTACCCCCAAATGCAGCAAAATGTCCCTCCTCTTTTTCCTCTCCCCACTACTTGCCAGATGCTCAGTCATTACTTCTCACCTGTGTTACTTCCTGTGTAAACTTATGTCCATTCCCCTCTCTTTTGCTGCTGCCCTGACTTGAGGTGTTGGCTGAGTTGGGACACCCAGATGGCAAACAAACCAATAATTATGTGCTAAATTGTAGCAGTCAGTTTCTTCCCTGAGACCCTGAGGCTATACTTCATTGCTGATGTTTTGTGACAATTGCTTCTGTGCTCAGAGGTTTGAGGTCACATCCAGTGTCAGGACTATGACCCAATGAACTAGAATTGCAAGGAACCTGTACTTTGGATGAATGGCATGTTAACTGCAGTAGGAATTTTGAAATCCATTTTATATAGATGACTGAAGTCTGCACAGTCCTATGCTCTCATTGCTTGAAAGAAATATATGAAATGTTGACAGTATATATCTTCATTTCAGAACCGATTCTATCAGGAGATATACTTAGATCTCAGGGACAAAACATGTGGGAAACAAGAGACTGGGAATGGGAGGGATGCCGTTTTCACCTTGCAATGGGGGCTAGTGGCTTTGTGGCTCCTGGCACATGCTTTCTATCAGTGGCAAGCATTAGGGTGGTATTCCCAGGGGGTGGGACAAAGCAAGAAATGAAGTCAGAGGGGAAATTCAAGTCTTAGGTGACTTTCAAAGTCATAGTCGCATGGGTTCTTCATAAGAGGACTTCAGTCAGTGGCTTCACAGGAGGTTTAAGAAAAGAAGGAACAGCTTCTATCAGTACACAGGAAGTAGATAACAAACTGGCCAAAACCTTCAAGATCCAGAGAAGCATGTTGGGGTTCCCCAAGGTGGCTAGGTTCTAGTTGGTAATTGGGATGCCTGAAGAAAAACTGAAAGGATCCTAACTGGATCAATGAAGTAAGAGTAGAGAAGACAATCACTCAAAGGGTATATCGTGTTTGGATTTCTTGCTTCTATGAGAGAGGCACTAGGTATGTCAGCAACAAAGAGAAATCCCAGCCACCACCAATGAGTAAGGAACATAGATATCATCCCAGCCTGCACCAAAATGGTACAGGACTTTGCTTTTTGTTAGGGATCTGGTGAGTGTGAGCCTGAAGATCATGGACACTGGTGCCCAGTTCCCTTTTGAAAAATTGGGAAACTCTAGAGAAGTCAAGAAATGATAAGCACATGATTGTTTCCAAAGTCTGTGGTGTCACAAATTAGAATGTACCATCATTGCAAGAAAAACCATGGATTCAGCCAAAGGTCATTTTTAAGTCAGTTGTTTACAGTTCTAGATTCTGCTGGTCTAGGGCAAGAAACTCTTGAAGGAAGGAGAACAGAAACGTTCATGTGACAGAAAGAAAGAAAAAATCTAATCAGAGTAAATTTGAGTGGTAGAGAAGAAAACTCTAGAGAGGGTATGAAATTGAATGTAGAAAAGTCAGGGAGGTAAAGGAGTGAAGAACTGTGAGAGGCAAGCCTATGAGTCAGGATGTTCTTTTGGGGATGTTTTCATAGCCTTGAGTCATTTCCACTTAGCCTCTCCCTTTTCTCCTGCTGAGACTGGTTTATACCCTCCCTTCTCCGATCAGTACTTGTCACTGCCCATTACACATACAATTTTCTGTCTCTCGTCCATTACAAAAGCAATTTGAAAGGGTCTTGTTGTTCTTGCTTTTGATACTGCTATTGCTGAGAATATTAATAAAAATAATAGAGAACCATATAGGTAATAAATATTTTCCTCTTCTTTCTCTTCCTCCATCATTTTATGTTCCACAGTTATTTTACATATTCTGTGAATAAGGAAGTCTGCCAGGGGCACCTAGGTGGCTCAGTGGGTTAAAGCCTCTGCCTTCAGCTCAGGTCATGATCCCAGGGTCCTGGGATCGAGCCCCGCATTGAGCCTCGCATTGAGACCCGCATAGGGCTCTCTGCTCAGGAGGGAGACTGCTTCCCTTTCTCTCTCTCTCTGCCTGCCTCTCTGCCTACTTGTGATCTCCGTCTGTCAAATAAATAAATAAAATCTTTAAAAAAAAAAAAAAAAAAGGAAGTCTGCCAGGCTCTGAGGCTAAAAAAGTGTCCTCTTGGAGTCTACAGTCCAGGGATGAGACATGGACAGGATCACAATGAAAATGTGTAGTTGTTACAATATTAAGTATATTCCATCTACATCAAAAATCCAGAAGAAAGAACACTGGTCAATGTCAGGGAATCAACCAGGTGTTCAGAGAGAAGGAAATTCATAGCTTAAAACCAAATCAAAACAAGTAAACAGAAACCCCACCCCCACCACCACCTCCAATACCAACAATGAAACAAGAGTGGGAGTATGCCAATGTCATAGGTCAAGTTCCCCTGAAGTCCTTTGGGATAAGGATTCCATGTGTAGGATTTCCTGGAGAAGTACACTTCAAGAAAAACCTCTTACTGAAGGAGTGAAGTAGGAAAGGGAAGGGTGAAGAACTCAATAGGGATGTGGTCTCAGGTAAAGACCTAACCACTTAAAGAATCACAGCTTAGAATTTGAGTAACCTTGCTAAGGTCACATAAGTAAAAAAAAAAAAGCTAAGATTAGGTCTTGATGAATACAAAATCCATACACTTTTCCCTATAACAACCTTTCTTCTTCAGAGAATAGACCCAAAAGAGTCAAGACTTGAGGCTTGCTCAACTTAATGAGGATGAAGAAAGTCCACTCTAATGAAAATGTCCTTGACTGTAGAGTTTGAGCTAAATTTGGAGTCTGACAGAGATTATATTCATTAGCCTTTAGGGCAAAACAAAACAAAACAAACAACGAAAAGGTACATAAGGTTTTGGCCAGTTTTCAAAATTTTAGATAATTGTTTTTATATGATTATGTACTCATATAAATAATGTTTTCTCCACTAGTATCTGTTACATGCAAGAAAATGTTTCAGCGGAAATTTACATTAATACATGGCTAGTGTCATTGGTGAAATGCAGGAACTGAGGGACCTCTCAACCCCGGGAATATGCAAGTCACTCTTTAAAACATAATGAGTCGTTTTGCATAATCTTTTGCATAATTATTTTGATTTCTAACACTTAACTGCGGAAAGGGCATAGACTGACTATGAGGAAAGCTAAAGTTTGCCTGAACTATAAAGCTTTGGAAACCTCTACTTCAGAGAATTTTAAAGAGATCTAAATCACGTTCTCTTTTACCCAGAACTGAATTGCAGAGACAATGAAAATATTTATTCACTGATACTTGGGCCCAAGCCATGCTAGCAATATGCTCACTTCACAATCCTGTTCACCCATCTTGGAGTGCTTAAATTTGCACCTGGAGTTGCCACTTTGTAGCTGTGTAAATTTATATCTATCTAGGAAGGTGTTCCTCTGTTTTGTTTTCTGCCCACGGTAAAATGAGAGCAGAATATTCCATGTGAAGTATTTGGATAAGTGCTGGGCATGTGGTAAGAATTCAGAAATGCTAGGTGGCATTACTGCTTTGAACTTGAGACTAGCTATTCCTCTACCAAAGTCCAAATGGAAGTCCCTCCAAAGATCTCTTCTTATATTCTGTCAGCCGACCAATTTATCCTTCCGTCCGCTGACACTCTCCCACTACTGCCCATTCTCCACATCTTTGTGCCCTCTGGAACTTCACTTCTGTTTTAAACAAGCTCTTCTAAATCCTTAGTCTCCTCCCAGAAGAATTCTTTCACCTTAACATCTTAAATGAAATTTGTCTTTACTCTAATGGCAATACTTTCTTGTTCAGCCATCCAAAGGAAATGATGAGTTTTTTGGTTCCTCACCTATTAAAAGGCCAAAGGTGGAAATAGAATTACAGGATTTTCAGCATGCTTCTTATTCTTCATGACCTTACTCTTTTACCCTCTTGCCTAACAACTTTGTTTTCCACAAGATTGATGTCATCTGGCTGTACCACTCTGTATGTATCTCTATTTTTAAGTTCTACTGATCTTTTCCCCAGTCTTTTCCCCAATTTCTTCTTCTCAGACTTCTTACCAATTAGTCTGAGAAGAAGAAATTGGGGGAGGGAACAGTGCAGGCAGAGTTAGAAGATGCCTTTACCTCAGTTCTCAAAAGGTGAAAGTTCATAGTGTGTGGACCTCTAAGGAAGCAGAAAGAGGGAGAGGTACCTCCTTCCAAAGTGAGAAAATTGGCAGAAAAATAAAAAGAGATCAGTTCATGAAGAGTCTTCTAAGCTAAGAAATTTGAAATTCATTCTAAAAGCTACAGGGAGCTACTCAAGTATTTTGGAAGTTGAGAGAGAGTAAGATTTGAATTTTCAGTCACTGTGACTATATCGTGGAGGGTGTTCCAGAAACTATTATTACGCATGACTTAAGGCTGTACTTAGACTAGAGATAAGGGAAAATTGAGAGATATTATGGAAGTAAATTAACTGGGACTTGGGAAATATTTAGGGTATTAGTGGAAGAAGATCCTGAAGTAACCTCCAGGTTCATGTTTTGAGTAAGTAGTCATTTACTGATGCTATTATATTTTGTCATAATTAAAGTTTCTAATGCATTATGTGGATCAAATGAGTTAGTGCATTTAAAGTGCCTTATAGCATTCTTGGCATGAAATCTTTTATTTGCAGAGATACAGACTATACAGAGGAGGTTAAGGTCAGCATGAGGGTGGAGAGGGGAGGTGAGCACAGTAGATAAATTGTGTTTTGGTCTTGCTGAGTCATTTTGTGGGCCTCCTGCAGAACATCCAGTCAGATATACAGAACTCAACATGACAAAACACCTCTGCCTGGATCTATGGCTTGAAGAGTCTTCAGTACAGTGAAAGTCATGAATTTAAATTATTAAATCAATTTAAACATAAATAGAGTGAAATGATGATTAAACCAAGAACAAAGCCCTGAGCAAATCTACAATTAGGAGGAGGAGAGAGAGAAGAGCCTAAGAAAGAGGAAACATACTAGACAGGAATTCAGACAATCAAGGTATTAGGAGAAAAGAGTTTTTTAAAGAGGTGTGTGCTGGGGGTAGGGGATGTCAGACTTGTAACATGCTGCAGAAAGTTCCTTTAGAATAAGGACTAAAGTGTTGGAAAGAGGAGGTTGATGTACCTAGAGATATATCCATGGGGTAGTAAGACTTAATATTTGATACTGTCATCTTGAGGTCTGCAGAATAGAAGATATAAGAAAATAAGACGAGCAAATTCTGGTTGGAAGGGGAAGGAGAGATGACTATAGGTAGAGGGAAATGTGAGTTGTGTTGTTTTGTTTTGTCTTTTTTTTTTTTAAATAGACTTTAGTATATTTATTTGTGCCACATCTAGAGAGAGAAGAGTGGGAGAGGCTAGAGATTGAGAGAAAAGGGCAAGGATTGTATTAGACCAGAAGAAAAGCACCTCCTCAACTGTCACAGGAGGGCAGATGAAAAGATAAGCACAGTCAGTGTATAAATATGGTTGCTAAGGAAGAAAATTTAGATATTTTCTCCTGATGAACTCAGTGAAATGAGAGTCAGCATTGTCTACTGAAAGAAAAGTGAAAAGTAGTTGTGTGAGAAGTTTTATGTGGAATCAAAAGGTTGGAAATAAAAGAAGAATCAAAGAAGAACCCTCTGGGCTTACGTAAGATTTTGGGGCCATCCTAAGGACTCAACTGAGATTAGAAATCATCAATTTGTAGCAGCTTTTTTTCACAAGGCTGATTGTTATTCGGTATCAATCTTTCTTCTTATTACTTTTGTCCATGATTATCCTTCAGACTCCTTGCCTAGGTTCTGATCTCTGTGTTTTTCTACTCTATCTTGACCTCTTACCTTTGGTCCCAGCCTCACAGCCTGATCTTCTCTTTAACACTGCTTCAAATGAAGCACCATATCCTTTATCTGGCCATGTCCACAGACCCTGTCTTCCCCCTCCTGGTTTTGCTAACATTGCAGGACTTGACTTCTGAGCCACCTGATGGTCTGACAATTGCAGAAAAACTCTTTGTTAGGCGGTCAGGCCCCCCGTCCATCCCCTATTGAGTATCTGAGAGAACAATCCTTTTGTGAGCCAGGGATCACCAACCCTGCTTTGGTGAAACCCCAGTGTGCCTCCAGATATCTCAGGTAATTTCTTGGAGGTATGTTTTTTGTTTTGTTTTGTTTTTTTGGATTTATTTTTGTTTTTTTTCCCCCCCTTAAGACAATGTTAAATTTATTTTAACACATACACTTTGGGGGAAAGGAAGGGAAATAAAAACAAAAATTAAACATTTGTAGGTAATTCAACTTCTATTAAAATTAAGCCTCTTTTTGTTAATGTGATGTCATGTGTTACTTATTGACATCTTTCTCACCCAGGTAAACTGTGAGTAGTGCAGAGATTATAGGAGAGCTTTGAGAATGATGATGTTACTGAGTTCCCCAGAGCCAATTTCACACAAGACATTTTCTTAATGTACAACTGCCAAGGTTCCTGGCAACTAGAGACCAGACTTATTTGGCAGTCCTGACCATCACAAATTTAAAGTGGGAATGGGGTGGGTGGAATGAGGAGGTGGAGGATAGGAAGGAGAGGGAGGGGAGTGTGAGGATTTCTCCATTTGACAGAGTGCAATATCCATGGAAAGTGGCTCTTCTGTTAATGCATACTGGTCCCACAGGATCAGCCAGGAGGATCCTTGGCTTCATGCAAGACAGAAATCAAATGTGATCTGAGAGGAAGTGAGAGCAGAGGTTTTTTTGTTTTGTTTTGTTTCTAAGATTTTATTTATTTATTTGACAGAGACAGAGATCACAAGTAGGCAGAGAGGCAGAGAGAGAGAGAGAGAGGAGGAAGCAGGCTCCCTGCTGAGCAGAGAGCCCGATGTGGGGCTTGACCCCAGGACCCTGGGATCATGACCTGAGCCCAAGGCAGAGGCTTAACCCACAAACCACCCAGGTGCCCCGAGAGCAGAGTTTATTGAAGACATAGGGAGAGTGTAGATACAGACAGGACATCTAAAAGACTCAGAAAGGGAAGAAGGAGTCTCATCGTTGCTTGGGGTCTGCAATGTCGCTTGGGGTCTGAGGATGGTGATCTGGTAAATGTGTTCCCTCAGGCATTCAGGAACTGTTCAAAACAAGGCTGAATGTTCAGATGTCTTCCATAAGTCACTTATGCCCTGGAACCATGGGTCTTGCTTCAACGTGTCTGGAGTCAGTGGTCTTAGAAAATGTTCACTCTAACCCCTCCTGGTCACTCCTTAGATGTTATCTATTGTGTTGAAGAAATCATTAGCTCCTTGACCTTTACATTTGTAAAGTACATCTGTATAGTACATTTGTATAGTGCATCATTTGTACTATAAGCCATGTGTAGGTCCAGGATACAGGTCCCAGCCAGAATAGAAGAAGGAAAAGTAGAAAAGGCAGTTTTTTTCATGCGGTCCCCTTTGGTTTCCTTGTCCCACTCTTATATGACCTCCTAGTGGCCACAGATGCTGCCTTCTCCTTCCCAGTTATGCTAGCATTGCTGGTTCTCCTTAGGTTAAAAAAAAAAAAAAAAAAGTGAATGAAAACCCAAACAAAATTACTGATCATGTTTAGTTGTCTGTAAGAGGGAAAGATTGATGCCTTAGTCTCCACTTGATGTCTGTATGATCTAGGCCTTGCTGACTTGTTTAGGTACTATCCGGATATGGGAAGGAACACTCGTAATTAGGGAGAAGGCATCAAAGATTACACCCTAGAGTTCCCAGTGCCCAATATGTATGTGAGGTGAATATTGTAATACTTGCTGAGAACTGGGTCCAAGAGTATGGATGAGATTGCTTGTTGAAGACTTGCAGGGTGGCGAGAAAGGAATGCCATGTGAGAACTCCAGGTGATGGCTGCTAGTTATGGCTGAGGGTCAGAAGGGACAACCTATGCTTAGGACTAATGATTGAGACTGAGTCTCCCTCAGTAGCAGAGCATATTGAGGTCTCCCACCCCCAACAATTCTATACACAATAAGCGATATCAACAGAGCAGACCAACAGAGGGCACACCAAACTTGTCATGGTCGATTATATAAAACGTGGGTATTTCTTCTTTCTCCATCAGACCTGTATTAGTCAGGTTCTCCAGAGAAATAGAACCAAAAGGATTTGTATATATAAATAGATTCATTAGCAGTGACTAGCTCACCTAAATATAGAGGCTGAGAAGTCCAGACCCACAAAAGCCACACATGATACAGTTTCAATCTGAGTCCAAAGGCCTGAGAAGCAGGAGAGTTGGTGGTGTTAAGTTTTAGTTCAAGTGCAAATCCAAAGGCAGGAGAAGATTGATGTTCTAGCTCAAGTACAGTTAGAAAGCTAATTCTCCCTTCCTCAGCCTTTTGGTTCCTGTCAGGCCTTCAATAGATTAGATGGTGCACACCCACATTAAGGAGGATTCTGCTTTACTCAGTGTACTGATTCAAGTGTTAATCTCATGCAGAAACCTCCTCACAGACACATCCAGAAATAATATTTAACCAAATACCTGGGCAGCCTGTGGCCCAGTCAGGTTGACACATAAAATTAACCACCATGCCATCCAAATTCCAGAAGTTTAAAAATGAACAGAATTAAAAGAAAAGAAAAGAAAAGAAAAGAAAAGAAAAGAAAGGAAAAGAAAAAAGAAAAATGAACTAGATCGTTCTTCATGATCAGATTAAAACTCTTTTGATAGTTGGCAAGTGACTGAAAACCTACTTAATCAGATGAAGATGTTAAGAGAGCCATGCGATATTTGGGACATACTTACACTAAAATGTTATTTATTATTTATCTGCAATTTAAAATTAAATGAGTACCTCTATTTTATCTGGCAACCCTACTATCATCCTCTGTACCAGAAAGAGTAATAATTGGAGCTATGAAATTAGATGGAAATGCTCATTTCATTCATTTAACACCATTTACATGAAAAATAAATTCTACTCATAATATATATTGCAGTGAAAATGCATTGGGAATAGCAAGCAATAATGCATGTTCTTAATGTGTTAATATTTGAAAAGGCAGTTATAAGATTATTTAATTACCCACCTCAGAGCCACTGCCAGAATTCTTAGAGAATTTGGATATCCAGACTTCTAGTTCGGAGTGAAATAACAGAATCAAAATTCCTCTAACCTTGAACAAATGGTCTGAGCACATAAAACCATAGAGTTTTAGAGCTGTAATGGATATTAGGGATCATCATTTGATTAAAACTATTCTTGTGCTTTTAGATGAGAAATTGCTGGTTTTAAAGAAGAGAAGTTATTCGGATGATCTTTCAGCTCTGCTGCCTGACATCCAATAAAGCAGAACATCTAAGTCTTACTATCAAACAGCTATAACCATGCTGTCAAGTACGACTTTTTAAACCTGTCAAACAGTCATTAGTTCTTCCCTCTTAAAACATCTAACTTTGAAGCTGTCTAACCTTTTCTGAGAAAATTCAAAGCTTAAGTTCATTTTATGAAAAATTACCTAGATAGAATAACTTCTTCCTTAAAAAGTACTTCTGAGAAACTACAATTGAAACCATTTTAATTATTGCCTTTCCAGGAAAAAATAGTTATGGATCTCGTTGACTGGAATGCCCCTTTTTTTTTAGTGATATCTCCCTAATTAATTGAATGTTTAAAATTATAATAATCTACCTTCTCTTTCATAAGGAATCAAAAGCATAAAACTTTTTTGGTTTTATCATAATCCTTGAAAACTGTCAACACTACATCACATCATGAATTAATAAATATCTAAACTACCAGTAGGCTTAAAACTCATTCAAAAAATATGCTCTGTTGGCATTTCTCTTCATAGTTAGTATCCCCTTACTGAGAAATATGGTCTTGATGCAGAAAAAAAAAAAAATCAAAAAGCTTTGATACAGAAAATTGTAGTATCTCAGAAGTACTTTTTAAGGAAGAAGTTACTCTATGTAGGTAATTTTTCATATATCCCCTTACTGAGATATATGGTCTTGACGTTTCTGCTTGGATGTGACACGTATCACTTCCACTCACGTTCCATTGTGCAAAGCAAGTCCACAGCCAAACTGGATGTGAATGGGGTTGGAAGTACACTCCTTTCACAGGAGTACCCAGGTAGACCCCATAGGAATGAATCCAAGAGAGAAGCCCAGTGAATATTTTGAATTAAAAAAAAAAAAAAACCATGCTATTTAACTAAAGTCCAAAAGAGATAAGGGACTAAACCACATGACCAAGTTCACAAGTTGTTTATTAACAGAGTCATGATTGGAACATAACTTCCTAATTCATAGATTTTCTATTTGTTTCTACTTGGCCCCTCTTAAAGATCTAGGCACACATGCTCCTAAAGTTTTATTTAGAGAGCCCGCTTCCCCTTATCTCTTTGTTCAGGAAGAAAATAAATCAAATATTTCTAGATTCTCTTTAAGGGGACTAATATTCAAATTCATAGAGAAAATGAGTTATACAGATCTATTTTCTGTCTTTCAACCTAATATTCCACTGTTCTTTCAAGAACCTAAAATTCCTTTTTCTTAAAAGATTTTGTTTGTTTGTTTATGTATTAATTTATTTAAGAGAGAGAGAGAGAGTGAATGAGAGAGCAGGAGCAAGGGGAAGGGTAGAGGAAGAGGGAGAAGTGGCCTCCCCACTGAGCAGGTAGCCTGATGTGGGGCTCAGTCCTGGGGCTCCAGGATCACTAACTGAGCTGAAGGCAGACACATAACCAGCTAAGCCACTCAGATGCCCCAAGAACCTAAAATTCCATCACAGAGCATGCAAAAAGCTTCTTCTCAAGCCTTGGTCTCCTCTTAAAAAACTCAATGATTACTTACTGTCTTTGGTTTCTGCCGAACTCCTATTAGGAAATAGAAGTTTTCTTCTACATTTTAAATCTTAATATAGGTAATATTGAAAACTAATAACTTGAATGAAAAGGTGATGAGGACTAATAAAAACCAAGGGTAATTTAGGTAAAATAAACTGATGGATGAAAGATAAGAACTGATTTTGAGACATGGAGACTCTTTGTAGGAAAAAAATCCTGTTTACAGACTGAAAAGAGTATGGATTTTAGTAAAACATATTTAACTGGAGCAAGACATCATGGTTCCATTTAATCTTTTGTCCCTGCAATAGATCCCATAGAAATTCCCTCCTGAAAGAAAGCTTATGGTATTGCAGCTCAAAATAGAAATTATTTTTAATCTGTGTGTGAAGACGGAGACATAGTTATGGGCCTTGTACCATGAGTACCCACCTTTCAAAACTGATCATCTATTAGGATGATGGCTACTTCTTGGGTGAGGGCTAGAAATAAGAAAAAGTAGATTAGTTGAAATGTATTTATGAAAGGCACTCTTTGTTCTTCTTTGAATATCATTGAATGGCTAAGAAATGGTCCACAATGAGTCTTTCACAGCCAAAAGGGAGCCCAGCTGTGAATGGCAGAGAATATCTACCTCTCCTGTTCTTTCAGCTCTGTGTGATCAAGGGTGATGATAAGTGACATCCTTGGGGTATGATGAAATAGAACAAAATGCTCTGGAATATACAAGGTATGCTCTGTTTGTGTCAGAGGCTGTCAAAATCAAAACTGGTCAGAGCATCAAATAGCCTGTTAAGAGGTCTGGCAGCATGACTTTTCTAATCCATGCTGGTTAAGATTTCCAGGGCTCCCAATGGATTTCATTATGTTGGGGAACATATGTGAAAGCAGAAGGATTGGTCCATGGAGTGAGAACCATTTCACAGTGAGTCCAAGAGAGTGCGAATGGTCACTTCAGCAAAGCAAGCAGGTGTGATGTGACTGGACTACAGTTCAGAGATTGTTTATAAGTGACTGCTTTGGGGCACCCACAGACACAGTGAACATTTAGAGATTAGCATCCAGCTAAATTCTAAATAACATCCATATATGTAGCTTTTTCCATTGGAAACAACTATTTTTCAGGCTAACCTATAAAAAAATCTGAAACCAATGACATATTTATGTGCTCTTATGCATAATATAAAGGCAGTCAACATTATTGAACCTAAATTTAATTTTTACAAAGGAAATTTATTTTCAAATCATGATTTATGTCATATTAAACATTTTATGTGACAAGGAGTTGCCCCAGAACCCCACTAAAAATATTTATTTTCAGGAACTCACGTTTATAATTCATTTTTTAATTCTCACTTTTATGTTTAGATGTTGAGCTCTTTAAAAGTAAATAATTTACTTTAAAATTATTTCAGTATTTGAGGAATACATGGGTTGCAGCAAATAGAATCCAAAGGGTTAAATGTGTCTAGCATAAATTTAGTATTTGAATTTTTATGACTGCAGAATAGTTTAATGAATTCCCTTTATTTTAATATGTCACAGAAAAAAATTCATGTAAGCCCCCTGTAGATAATAATTCAGTTTCACCTTTCTGGAAAACAAATATTTTCATGGGTGGAAGAAAAGGAAGTAGTCTCCCAGTTTTGATCAGAAATATGTTTGTCAATAAATAGCAGTATCCTGCACTTAATAAGCTTTCTCTATATTTTTCTTAGAAGAATCATCAGACTAAATAAAAGAAGAAGAATCATCAGACTAAATAAGATTTCCCAAAGATCCTGCTTCAGATGGTACTTTTTGAATCCCCATTGAGTTCCATTTTGAATGTCCAAGTCATTACCATATAGGCAGGGAGGATAATATGGTACTCAGTTTACATCAGAGGAAAGGGAAGGAATTTAAGTCACTCTGATCAATTCAAGCTCTAGGCATAATGCTCTGTCAATAGACACGCCAGGAGGCAGCTCCTGTTGAATGCTAATCCTTCCATTTTTAAAAGGTTACATGGCATGTTAGCTTCATGACTTCCATTAAAGCCAATGGGAGTTATACCATTACCATGCTTTGGAAAGAATGCCCTCTAATACAATTGATTTTGATCTTTTGAACTCAAGCTCTGATGCCTGTGTCCATTGACAACTACCCTGCATAGTTCTTACACAATTCTGTGCTCCTGACGTGTTGGATTAGTGAGTAAGCTTCTTTTTCAAATTAATCAGCTTGTCTATCTGAGACAAATGTTTTTATCTTAATACTCTTAGAAATGCCACATTTCAAGCTTATTTCCCATAGTTAGAGTATACAGTTCAGAAGTGCCAACGATGGGCTTTGCAAAGTAAACGGAAGGCCCAGCCCAGGAATAGGGGAGCCATTGTGACACGATCAGATTTTTATTGTAGAAAGTGTGATGTGCCTGAGGAGTAGTTATTTGATTAGGAAATGTGGGTAGCAGGTCAAGACAGAAAGCACTGGTGACTGCTGGAAGGCTGCTGAAGATATCCGGGCTACTGACAATGGCAGTTTGGACTGGGGGGGTGTGGGCGATAAAGATGTGAGAAAAATGAAGGAATTCCAGTGATGCTTACAATTGACATGAGCCAGGCAAACAAATGGTTGAAAAAGTATCATTAATGGTCAGATAATGCGAATCGACAGGCTGTAGAGCAAACTGGAGAGCCCAACCAGTGAGGACAACAGCAAATCGAGTCCAGACATTTGCTCCCAAAGTAGGAGTTTAGAATTGGTGCTCTCATCTTCTAATTTTTTTTTTAAGTATACATTTGGATATTAATGTGAATCTCCAAACTTTTAGGTATTATCACCATTGTATGGGCATCATAGAACATAGCTTGATGCTAAATCTGCCCACAGGCTGCCATTTGGGGTCCTCTACCTTTGTCCCTAGTGCTTGACTGGGACTCCATAAATCTGAATATGCATTGGATAGATGAGGAATAAACAAATGACAGGAGTAGACTGGTTCTAAGGTTGCGTGTGGTCTCAGGTGTTTGTAATTCTAAAACTGAGCTTCCATGCTATGTGTTTCATACTAACTGCATTTGAGAAAAAAGATTTACGTTTGATAGTGTGAAGGCTAAATAGTCTTGAACATTTCTTTACATAAAAATTATGTTTGTATTTTATATTAAACATCATTTCATTCTTGTTCATTTACGCAATTTCCTATTTGTAACAAGTATAAATGGTGATTACTTCATAGCTAATACCAAAATTCTCTTACAAATAATTTATTTTGATAGCATGTCATAAGCCACTTTTAGATGAATTTTGAGGATTGACATAAGGCATAAAGTGATCGGCATAAGAAAAGGAGAAATGAAAATAGAATATGAAAAAGAGGGAAAAAAAAGCTAAGAAAGAGGCTAAAACCTATGATGGTGAAGGATTTTTTTTTTTAATTTTTTGTTTTTATTTTCTGCAAAAGTACTCTTTTGTTCTTTGTTCTTTGTTTAACTCCCTACTTTGGAAACTCAAACATTGTCAATCCTCATTTCTTTTTCTAAAATCTGTATTTGAGTATGAAAAT
This sequence comes from Lontra canadensis, assembly GCF_010015895.1. Classification (NCBI taxonomy): domain Eukaryota; kingdom Metazoa; phylum Chordata; class Mammalia; order Carnivora; family Mustelidae; genus Lontra; species Lontra canadensis. Next base: position 19,156,128 of record NW_022631017.1, read on the forward strand.
CTCCTAAATATTTCCTTGCCTGTGTTACCCCTATTCTGGTATGTAGAACCTGCACTATTTACAAGCCCCATGGGACCAAGTCCCTTTGTGTCCTGTCTATTTCCACAATGTCCTTATATATAATAATTGCTGCTAATGGTATTTGACCCAAAATCAATACACCTAAAAAGAAACAACTATGGCCTACCTCACTAAAAGATCTCATCTAATGACATCTGGTCATCTACTTATAAAAACACTGAACAGTGGGCATAATAGAGTACAGAGATTAGACAGGCTCATGCTTCGCAACCAGAACTTATAAATCATTTATAATATGTGCTACTTTATTTCACCTTTATAATTTAATCATCACAACAACCCTGTTAGGAGATGTGATCCCCAGTTTATAGAAGAAGAAAAGAGCAGCCGTAAAGATTAAATGAATTCAAACCCACAAAAGCCACATACTATTATTCCAAAAGATCTAATAACTCCATGTAGCTTGATATTTCCCCCTTCTCTGCTACTGAAAATGATTCTGCACAGTTATATGTCATGTCTTCCTTCAAAGAAAAATTGTACTCTTATCGAAGTATGTATTCCTATTACTACTGTCATTTGAAGTGGTTTTGTTGACAGTCAATTTTGATATTAATTTTCCTTAATTTTCTGCATCTTCACTTCCATTACATATGTTTTGGTTAACATTATTTCATTCTTCTCAGAGAAATAAATCAAGAATTATTCATTTCAACTGTCTCATGTAGGTAGAATTAACAAATTACTTCAGTTTAACTCATTTTGGGTGTTAAGTCACCTTAAAATTATCAAAGTTACAAAATAGAATATTTGATTAAACTGCATCAAAATTTACCATTCCTCATTGAGTTGCTCTACAAATTAAGATTTGCACAGTATCAGTTCTTTCTTCCTTTCTATTATATTTACATAGGATGACCATATAATTTATTGCCCAAACTGGTACACTTGAAGAGTGAAAAGAAACAAGAAAATGGGACAACGGGGCTAAGTGGACTGTCCTGGGAAAACTGAGATGTGTGGTCACCCCTAGAGTGACCAAATGAATACGACCATTTCCCCTTACCTAAACTCAAAGAATCAACCCAAGATAGATCTCAGCAGTGTTGGTTTCAGGAGATGAGATATCACAAAACTAACTTCACAGGGCTCAAGATGGTAACTAAGTTTCATCGATTTGGGGTTTGCTGCAGTCAGAGGGTGGTCATGCCACAATTGTAGGTCTGAGATATAAAGAGTCTACAGGACACACTTTTTCTTTGAGGATCAAGATGATAGTTTTCTCTGCAAGGGCTAGATCATAGCAGAGTAGCAAGCAGCATTTCTTATAGTTCTCATAGCTAAAAACCACCGGGTGATTGACAGACCCCACCGCAGACCTACTGAACTGGAAACTCCGAGGCCCAAAAACATGAACTCTTAACTAGATCCTTAAGTGATTCATATTCTCATTACATATTGAGAAGCACTGATTTAAATTAAATGCACCCAAGCACCTGCGTGGCTCAGTTGGTTGAGCATCTGACTCTTGGTTTTGACTTAGTCCATGATCTCAGGGCCAAGAGATGGACCCCGCCCCTTGCCAGGCTGGGAATCTCGTCTCTGTTTGAGATTTTCTCCCTCTCCCTCTGCCCGTTCCCCACTCATGCACTCTCTCTCTCTCTCTCTCTCCCTCTCTCTCAAAACAAATAAATCCTTTTAAATAGTTAATTAAGTATGAATACTAAAATAATGTTGTGTAATCCCTAAGAAGGAAGGTAGTAGACCTTCCTTCTTAGACCTTCCTCTGGCTCATTTGCTATCTTAACAAGTGTCAGAACCCTCCACAATCTGCATATTATTCATAAATTTGTGTTGAATTAAAGCATTTTCAGGCTTCTAAAGTTCTTTCCTTCCTAGAGCCTCTGTCCCTCCCTCCCCTCTTTTCTGTTCTTTTCTTTCTCTGCCTTCCTCCTCTTCTCATGACTAATAGATGAATCGTCCCTGGATTTTTTTCAATACTTCTGGTAGTTTTGCCTGTTATCATCACCAAAAAATACTAAATGTGTTTTAATATTAATACTTAATATTAAAGTAAAAATATAAAAACTGAGAAGTGACAATTCATCATTTTTCCTCAATTAAAAGGTACTTCTCTAAGCACTTTATCTATTTGAGAAATGAAATCTACCCTCCCAGTTACTTGATTCATTTGCATGTCATGCTGTAGGAATCTGTTGGTTACAGATTTCAGGGCTCTAGACTCAGTGGCCTTACCACCTGCCTTTGACCGTTTTCCTTACAACAAAGTATCATAAGACTTGAGGGCAAGATCTCTACCAATTCATCCTTGTATCCTGAACAGCTCCTAGCAGAATGTCTTGTACAGGGAAGATTCCCATTAATATTTGTCAAATGAATGAACAGAGGAATAGAAACAACTGGGCTTGCTCTTGTTGCACTGGGTTCGTAAGTAAATCAAACACATAAAGAGACCCTTTCACAGTATACATGAGAGTAATAACCCTTGTTCCATGTAGCTTTGTAATAATATTTTAACAACTGGGTTCGATCTTTGTTATTATTAGGAAATGTAAAAAGAAAGTAAAAGAAGAATGTTTTATGTAAACAAATAATTTTTAATAAAAATAAATAAATAAATAATTTATTATTATTATTTGTTTTATACAAACAAATAATTTGAAATATTAAGGGGACTTATGGACTGGTTGTTACTTTTATTCCCTGAGTCTGTAAGAAAATTAGTGGTGTAGTTAGGGTGCTTTGGGGGTCCTGATGAATAAGCATTTATTGAGCCCTTACTGTTTCCATGGTACTATTTAAAAGTGTCATGGCTGGGGCCCCTGGGTGGCTCAGTGGGTTAAGGCCTCTGCCTTTGGCTCAGGTCATGATCCCAGGGTCCTGGAATCGAGCCCCGGATAGGGCTTTCTGCTCAGTGGGGATCCTGCTTCCCTCTCACTCTCTGCCTGCCTTTCTGCCTACTTGTGATCTCTGTCTGTCAAATAAATAATAAAAAACTCTTTAAAAAAAATGGCATGGCTGAGTTAAAAGAAAAAAGTACATGACATATTTTCTTCCTCTCTAGCATGCAGTCTTGATGGAAAACAAGATTTAGAGTACAATTAGAAAATAATATAAGACTACGTACAACAAAGTGCTTGATTGAATATGATTAAGCACATTTCCCATTAATAATTCCAAACTACAAGTCAGAGAGGGGGAAAGAGATGTCAGCTCCCCATGTACTGAAACGTGCCAAAATTAATTGAAGATGGAATAGACAGTATCAAATTGTACTATGGGGTATTTCATGGGGGTGTTTCCCCACATCTTTTCCTAGGACGAACTCTTTGGGAATACAAAAGCTTTTGAAACCTAAGGATTTGGACTTTAGAGAAAAAAATTTTTTAAAGTAAAGACCTCAAGTTAGGTTGGTGCTGGTTTCATCATTTAAATTTTATACATATTTAAATTTCCATTTGACCTCTATTTTAAACCCTCCCAAAGTGATAGTACCTCTACTCACCTCCTACAACTCTGTACTCATAAATACTCTATTTCTTGGAACCACCTTGATCTCAGAGCAAAGAAAAGTAGATAGCATCCTGAGGTTTGCTCTTCCCAGAAGACTTCTGCATTTTCTTTTTTTTTTTTTTTTAATTTCATGCCAACTTTATTTTCTGTCGAAAGAAGAGGTTTTTTTTTGTTTTTTTTTTTGTTTTTTTTACAGGGTGAGGGAGCAGACGTGAATGGTTGAATAAGTTCACAATCACACCTCTACTTGCTGTTTGCATTTAGTAATATCTCAGTACTATAGTCTTCAACACTGTAGATTTTTAAAAACTCAGCTATCAAAGGAGTTTTGCATTGAAGTATTAAACAGCTTAGTAAAATTTACCAACATTTTCTTTAATTGTATATCCATTGGAGATATCAAAATGGAATTTTACATCGAGGAAGAAAATTAAAATTTCATAATTTCTAGCATTTTATATAAATGATAAATGTGTACCTATATGGAAATAATAATAAATCCTTCTCAAAAAATAACTAGTAGCAAGATACATGAAATCAAGAAAAGTGGAGAAGTAAAAGGAAAGAGAACTTTGATAGTTTTATCTCCATGAAGTCAGTCAATAATAGTCATAGTAAATCAGTAATAGTCATAGTAAATCAGTAATTGTAACAGTAAATAGCAATAGTAAATCAACGAACTTATCATCTGTGTCAGTGTTCATATCACCAGCCTCATTCTTGCTTCTTCCAAAGAGGGGGTTTAGAATCCACATTTATAATTTTGAACTATATTTCAAGAAAGAACCCCAATTACATTGGTTAACAATTAAATAGAATAGCAGTTGGTTCACATAAATGGGGAATTAACAGTCCTTTCCTATGCCACTAAGCCTATGGCACTGTCAGGTAATTCATCAATGTAAGGATGAACTGTCAGCAATGGGGAAAATTGAAATTACAGAGGGGAAGTTTTGGAGTGTGTTGGACTTAGAGTTGTTTCTGGAAGGCACAACGAAATGGGATCAAAAGAGAGGAATGAACTTGGAATGCTGTGAAAACCTGTTGTCACTCATAATTTATATGAGCTTTGGAATGATTCAAATGGGTTCTGTAAAGACACTAGTCCCTAATGTTCATTTTTTTTTTAAGGAGGGCTTCTTTTTTTTTTAAAGATTTTATTTATTTATTTGATAGAGAGATCACAAGTAGGCAGAGAGGCAGGCAGAGAGAGAGGAGGAAGCAGGCTCCCTGCTGAGCAGAGAGCCTGATGTGGGGCTCAATCCCAGGACCCTGAGATCATGACCTGAGCCAAAGGCAGAGGCTTAACCCACTGAGCCACCCAGGCGCCCCAGGCCCTAATGTTCATTTTAAATGATTATGATAAAGTATGATTTTATTATATAACTATGATCTTCAAGTTACTACTGTCACACTGGTATAGTAATCTTATTCTTTGTTATCCACATATATATACATATGTGTGTGTCTATATATGAGTAAGTGTATATGTATATGTGTGTGCATATATCCATATATGTATACATACATATAGTTTGATATGTCTTTCTTACAAGCATTAGCTAAAAAGGGAACTGCCTGTGATAAAACCCGTGTTTTCATTACCCCATGAATCACACTTTTTGGCTTTACCATGATCTCTTGTCATCATTTTCTTCTACAATCAGTTTGCAGGCTCTTTAAGTGCAGAGATGACATTTACTCATGTGAATCCCCCCTACCTTTAGCACTTAACAGATTACTGGCACAAACCAGGCACTCAGTAAATGTTTTGTAAAATGAACTGCATTGTCTTCTTTATTTTACCCTTCAAGGAGATGGAGGTAATAAATGGCAATATATTGGGAGCAGAGGGAGGTCTAACCAATCTGAAGCAGTGCAAGCAATGGAAGAGAATTCAAATATTTGCTGGAGCTAAGTCTGGGGGTGAAGTCCCCGGATGCTGCTGAACGTGGAGAGAATGTGCTTTCCCTAAGGGGAATCTGTGGGCACTCTCTTCCAACTGAGCTCCTAATGAACCCTATGTTGTCAAATCTTCCAATTTCTCCAAAGAAGCTAGGCATTCCAATATTTTATGGAAACATCTGAGTTTTAAATGTTGGCAAACAATTTGAGATTTCAAAACAAAAGAAAACAAAACAAAACAAAAACCCTGTGCCTGACAAACAAAATATTTCTGTGGCTCACATCCAGCCCTGGGGCGGACAGTTTTGCCATGACTTAGCGAAATGGAAAAGCTGACCCAGAGGGTCAAGATGCTCATTAAACAACATCTCTGGCCACAGGCAGGCGCCTACAGACTCTAATTCTTCACCCCACTGTCACCCGGCTGCAGCGTGGTGGTGTTAATGACATTTGAGTGAGGAAATACATATGCCCGTGAAGATGTGTCAGTCTGTGGTGTATTCTCGTAATGGCTGAAAATCAGCTGTCTCTTATTATGTTGTTGTGGTTTGTTTGGCGAAACTCTGGGTTTGGGAGTATTTGTGGCTTAAGAGCTTGGAAACCTCAATGTAAGTGAACAGAGGAATTGTTCCGGGAGAAGATATACGGGTGAGGCAGGAAACCAAAAAGCCACCTTTAATTTCAGTTGTTGTCTGGAATACAAACAATGCTCCTGGTTACCTGACCAATATTTCCCCTCAGTTGAAATGATCTGATGAAGGAAAATAAATATTCTTTCTTGTAGCTGCAAGAGACAGCAAAAATCCTCTTATGATCTTATTTGGAAAGAAAAAAAAATTTAAAGGAAGAAAAGAAAGACAGCCACAATAATCATTACAAAGCTTGAGGCTAACATCAGTTTTACTTTATTTTTCATCATTGGTCATAGAATGGTTTTATAGGATGTTTTGAAAGATTCTGAGATGAACAGAAATCATAGAATCTCCAAATGTTAAGAATTGTTTAGTCGAATATTTATAAAACTCATTCAATTGTTGGCCCCCTAGAAGTTGTGATGTATGAGAAATTTAAAAGGGCATCTTGAACATTTGGAGTGGGAGGAAAGGATGATGAGTGAGGAAGATGATGGGTCCCCAGTCTGTCCCTACCTGTCTCTCACCTCCTCTCCTATGCCTTCACCAATGTGAACCTGGCCTCCCACAGCCTGTCAATACACTTGTCAATTTTTCATGGACGTGCTCTACCCTTTTTGAACTCAAAGATTCATATCCATGTGTCTGAGACTGTTTACCTGAAAAAAGAGAGGGGGAAGAAAAGAGAATGGAGTATTGTTAGACGCTTGAGCTCTGGGGCCAGAATTCCTGCTTTTTTTTTTCCCTCTATCTCTATCCCTTACTACTTGTGACCTTGTACCTCAGTTTCCTATCTTTACAATAAAGATAATAGTATTACCTACTGTACAGGCAAGTTTGAAGTTTAAGTTAATTGGTAGATATGGGTACCTGGGTGGCTCAGTTGGTTAAGGAACTGTCTTTGGCTCAGGTCATGATCCTGTAGTCCCAGGACTGAGTCTGGCATCTGACTCCCTGCTCAGCAGGAAGTCAGGTTCTCCTTCTGACCCTCCCTACCTCAGCCTCTCTCATTCATTCTCTCTCAAATAAATAAATAAAATCTTGAAAAAATTACTTGGTAAGTAAAAGTGCATGGAAGATTTCTAGCCATGTAGCAAACCCAGGGTAGTGCTAAGTTTAAATTGATTTAGCTCACATCCCCCTCTTACTGTTACTGTTTCTCACATCTGCTTTCCTGTGAAGCTGTCTTTGCCTAGCTGTCTTTTCCTTTCCTGGGCCATAGGAGGTTCAGAGCACTGTCAAGTACTTGCTCTCTAAGAAAAATTTTTGTATTTGACTTTTCACTGACAAATGCTTAGGACAGGGCACCTGGGTGACTCAGCCGGTTGAGCATGCAACTCTTGGTTTCAGCTCAGCTCATGATCTCACCATCAGGATCTCCAGGTCTTGGTCTCAGAGTCAGTAAGGGGTCTGCTTGGAATTCTTTCTTCCTCTGTCCCTTCCCCCACTTGAGCACAGACACTCACTCTCTCTCCTTTACGTAAATTAATCTTTAAAAAAATGCTTAGGACAGTGTATTATAATATCTACATACTCATCTTTCTAAACTGTGGACTTACTCAGGGCACAAAGTTTATAATCTTTTGTTGTATTATCCAGAACTTACTACAATGTCTGACACATTGCAGACACTCAAAATATGTCCATTTGATGGATGAATGAGAAAGTATGAGCATGAAGTTTGATTCTCACACCATTTTATGCCTTGCATTTGGATTGAATATGCATTGGAATGAATACTGTGTTTTTGTGGTTTTGACTTAATATTTGTCATAGCACAAGGTGCTTTAGTATCTTTCTACAGTGAAATTATCTGTACTCAGTAAAATGTTGGCTATGTTGCCATTTCACTCACTTCCATTAGTAAACTCTGACTCTTCACAATTTTATTTATTTATTTATTTATTTTTTAAGATTTTATTTATTTATTTGACAGACAGAGATCACAAGCAGGCAGAGAGAGAGGAGGAAGCAGGCTGCTTGCTGAGCAGAGAGCCCAATGCGGGGCTCGATCCCAGGACCCTGAGATCAGGGCCTGAGCCGAAGGCAGCTGCTTAACCCACTGAGCCACCCAGGTGCCCCAGACTCTTCACAATTTTAAATGCAATATTATCACACACTTGGCTATATGCTCATAACATTGCTGTCTTTGACACAAGTTTTCTGCACTACAAAAGTGTCACTGGGGCCTATCTCCAAACACAACATTGCTCTCTCTAGATTCACATTGAAAGAGGAAGCAGACAGCAACTTTACTTACTTCGCTTCCGTGATTTCAGTACATTTGACCACACCAAAGTGAAATAAAAAATGAAAAAAAAATCTAAGTGACACTTCTCCTGATGTAGTATATTTTATGAGGTGTTTTTTTTTTTTCATGGAAAGTTACTCAACTATCAATAGAATATTTATAAATCAGAAAAGGTGACACAGAGCAAGTTCTGTTGTAACCTTATGCATCATTTTTGTCTTATTTTAGTAAGTACACATATAAAGGATAGGATTTTCTTATCATTATTGAACTCCTGACTTCAATTTCCAAAACACTTAATTGCATTAAATCAAAGACCACTTAGAAAAATTTAGAAAACACTATTTTATGCTAGAGGTTTGACCAAGTGTCCTTAACTCTATTTTTTAAACTAGAACTAGCTCATTTCAATATTATTTCAAATTCTCCTTTTCATTTCATTTTTCATTGTTATTATTATTATTAGTTTGGTTGTCTTCTTTAGGGCATCAGAATGAAAGAGTTGGAAATCTACCCTAACTCATTAGTTAAAGGAATGAGAATCATTTACCTTGAAAAAGAAAGAGATAAGAAAGTAAATAGTATTAAAAACTAGTAGGTGAACATCCACTTTATAGACAGAATAGGTAGAAAAGAATGAGATAGTCACGTGTGTGTGTGTGTGTGTGTGTAACCAAAGAGATATATAGACATATATACTAAAAGAAATTCAGTCTCCCTTTTGTTGGCTATTTATAATAATATAATGAACTTGTCTACCACTGCTTAAGTGGGATTTCTTTGAGACACACAAATGGGCAAACCCAGAAGAGCCATTCTATCCTGAGGTACCCAGAATGTGACAAAGACTCAAGATGGGGGAGGGCGGGAATTTTGGGTGTTTTACTGCCAGTACAATTTAGAAAAAAATATATATTTCTTTTATTAACTTTAAATTCTACAGTATGTGTGAAGTACCAACTGAATTTCAGTCTTAAAGCTAGAAAAACAAATAGTGGGTATTTCTACTGTTTTGTTTTAATTTTTTCTTCTTAGAACTACCATTCATTCTCAAAGTTCATATAAAGATTGCCATTTATATCTCAAATAAATATTCACCTTCTTCCCATAATTTATATGTCTTATGGTTTGATTATATAATTTGTGCTGAGATTTCATTTGAATCACTCCATCTCTTTGGAATAGTTAAAGGTCTTATTTATGGGAACACAGTTTTTATGTGAAAACAGCTAGGGGAAAAAAATCCAGAATCAAGTAGCACAGGTTGCTTTGCATTAATTAAAGGAGAAATTCTTCGTTCCTTAGTATTTGTGGTACAACAGCAATTTATTTTAGAGAAGTTAAATTAATAGCAATAACTTAATAACAATATTGACTAGCTTGAACTTATGTCTTTTCATGTGCTTACCCTATGGTAAAATATTCAAAAGATGCAGTTACCAGCCTGTACCATATAGGTACAGGTGGAAATTTTACTCTTAAAGTCTTACGCCTTAAAGGCAGCAGAGAATAGGGGAGGCCGAAGTCAGTGGACCCTGACTTTAGTTTCCACTATGTATAACCTACATATTGTATGGCTTAAAAATCTCTGGGGCAGAATCCTCCTCTCCTATAAAAGAAGCTATTGAGTCAGAGGATGTCTAAGGTCACTTTTAAGCTTTATGAATATATGGATTAAAAGGAAAAAAAAAGTCCAAGAAAGATATAATCACAATACCCAAAAGTAATTAGACATCTTTAAGTATAACTTCAAATCATTTCTCACTATGTATCTCTGATGATGATTACTGATATGGTTATTATGTATTATTTGCATGGGGGAGTCTAAAGGAACATCTGAATTTGGGAAGAACCAACTGAAAAACAAGGGAAATAAGATAATCTTTTGGGAATTATACTTTCAAATTGACATGTTTAAGAGCCAAGAAATACAAAGTCAGCTGTAAGAGAGCAGGTAGCTCTCATGCCAGCAGGACTGGAATGTAACTTTTTGAACATTTCAATATCTCCAAAGCATGCATGTGCAGAAGTAGAAATAAATGGAAGAATAGAAAAGAAGAGCTTGAGTGCACAGGTGGTGGCAGGGCTCACACAAGCACAGTCCAGTGGGAAGTGAGGCTGAGCACTTTAAGTATTTCCATGTCAATAACAAGACCATTGTGAGATGGTGAGATGAATACATCAGGTTATCTTATCCTGATGCTATTAGAACTTCCATTCATCTAACTCCCTTGTTCTAACTTTCTGCCCACCAAGGTACCTTCTGATTATATTTTATGCATGTCTGCCTCCTGGAAGAAAGGGCACTGAGGATCTACACTTTGAATATTGCCTATCCCTATCACTGATTTCTTATGTAAAATTAAAATGGGTTTTTGATTATGATTTGGCTCCCTATGTGCTTTACCACAGGGTGGATATCCTACCAGTGTGACTATTCTAGTCTATATTCTAGTCTATATACGTATTATTTCCCATTATAAATTAATAAATAAGTACCCCAATTTTGCTTAACATTTCATTAACATAAATCAAAAGTTGGAGCTCGAAAGTCATGGATACCAAGAAATGTCTGGTCATTCAACAGAGGGCCAGATTTTCGGATGAGGCCGTTAATGGGGTCATTACCCAGTGAATTTTTACCCAGATCCAGCTGGCTTTTCTTCGTATAACACTCCATTCATCAACCTATTTCTAAATGTAAAAAAATTACCAAGAGAATCTAAATAATCATTTTATATACGTCAATGCCCAGTTACCTTTGGAGTAAGAGAAGGCCTAAATATAATAGCACCTTGAGTATCCTTCAAGCTCTGCTGAATCAATATATGTAAGGACTTCAAATAGAATTACAAAAAAGTAAATATTTTATTTCTTTTTTTAATTCCCCACAAGAATGTATGATTCTTGTGAGGAAAGACAAAAACTTCATTTTATTCATCACTCTTTGCCCGGTACTTAGTACAGTGACTGAAACATGGAGATACTGAGAAGTACACAGGGAATAAATAAATGAAACTTGTTCACATTTGCTGCCACTTCAATTTTTCGACCTCATTGCTATGCTGATTTTAAGCGAGTAATCTCAATTACATTGTTTCTGATGCAGTCTCTCGTCAAAAATTTATTTACCTTTGCTTTTTAGCAGCTTGTCTATGAAGTGCCTACATAAGGTTTTCTTCATTTCTATCGTGCTTGAATTTGTAGATCTTTCCCCAGACTTGGGGAATTTTCAGCCATAATTTCTTCAAATATTTTTTGTGACACAATTTTGTTTTCCTCTCCTTTTGGGATTGAAATTGCATGGGTATTAGAACTTACAAAAAATGTACTTGAGTATAGTTCACACATAATGTTACATTCATTTCAAGTGTATAACATAGTGATTCAACATCTGCTGTACATTATTCTATGTGACCACAAATGTAGCCACCATATGTCACCATACAATGCTATTATAATATCATGGACTAAATTCCTTATGCTGTGCCTTTTAGTCCTTTAACTTATCCACTCCATAACTGCTAGCCTGTGTCTCCCACTCCTCTGAACCCATGTTGCCTATCCTGTCACTACCCTTCCCTCTAGTAACCATTAGTTTGTACTCTGAATTTATGGGCCTGAGTCTGCTTTTTTGTTTGTTTCTTTATTCATTTGTTTTGTTCTTTAGATTTCACATATGAGTGAAATCATATGGTATTTGTTTTTCTCAGTCTGAACTATTTTACTTAGTATGATATCCTCTAGGTCCATCCATGTTGTCACAAATGGCAATGTTCCATCCTTTTTATGGCTGTGTAATATTCCATCACATAGATCTCACACATCTTCTTTTGGCTATTAAAACTTTTGATATAATAACACAAATTCCTAAGGTTCTGGTCATTTTTTTTCTATTTTTAGTCCTCTGTTCTTCAGATTACATACTTTTTATTGCTCTCTCTTCATTTTTACTCATTTTTCTGCCATCTTTACCTGCTATTAAGTCTGTCCAATGGGCACTGTTTTTCAAATACTTGTATTTTATTATTTTTTTTTAAGATTTTTATTTTTATTTATTTGACAGAGATCACAAGTAGGCAGAGAGGCAGGCAAAGAGAGAGAGGGAAGCAAGAGGGAAGCAGGCTCTTGCTGAGCAGAGAGCCTGATGTGGGGCTCCATCGCAGAACCCTGAGACTGTGACCTGAGCTGAAGGCAGAGGCTTCACTGAGCCACCCAGGTGCCCCCAGATACTTGTATTTTAGTTCCATAATTCTCATTTGGTTCTTTTTTAAAAAAATAGTTTTACTTCTCTGCTGATATTTCCTATCTTTTAATTTGCTGTGAGGATATTTTTATTCCCATCATTCAGTGTAACATCAGCTGTTTTAAAACCTGTCTGCTAGCTCTAAAATCTGAGTTACTGCCAGGCTGTCTTCAGTTGATTGTTTTTCTCTTCCAAATGAGTAATTTTTCTTGGATCTTCGTATCTGGACTGTACCCTGAATATTGTCATTTCTATATTGTGGAGACTTAGGATTATTATGCTCTGAAGATAACAGAATCTACTCTGAAGATTTCACTCTCATTTATTTATTAGCTTTAGACAGCAGTTAACTTCATTGGATTCAGACTGTGAGTCAAACTCTGTCCCTTGAGCAGTGTCTCAAACCTCTATTTCGTTCTTTGACCCTGCATTCTACTACTTGGAGTCAGCATTTATGGTTCAGGACACAGCTAGAAATTTAGGAAGATTTATACACAGAATTTGGGGGTATTCCCCTCTGGCTATCTGCTTTTTGTGGTCTCCCTTTTCTTCCTAACACCTATGATTGCCTTCAACCCTGTTCTCATATTTTTCTGACCAGAAATTCAGTGGGTTTTTATTCTAATTTTATTTGCCACATGCAGTGAGTGTGCCCTTCTCTTCTTCCAAGTGTTAAATCCTCTCTACTTTGACCTGCCTTTCTTCACTTTCCAGGGCCTACATTGGAAATATAGAAGGATTAGGCACTTTTTATATTTTGCCTAAACTTCGTAGTTGTTATTTGCAGGAGTGTTGGTCTAGCAGTAGCTTACTAGACCATATCAGAATCCAAAATCGATTCCTATTTAAAGTATTCAAAGCATGAGTTATATTTTCCGTGCTTTCTTATTACCTCTATGACTTATTCTCTACTGTCAACTTGCTGGGTAAAACTTTTCTAGCCTCAGGACTACATTTATTTAAAACCCGTAACTCCTCATCTTCCGCACCACTGACAGATGATCCTCCTTGGTGCATAGCTGTGGTCATGTACAAGAATGGCTATGGTCATGATATGCCATCCTGCAGAAGTATGCAACAACTCTCCATTTCCTGAAGAACAATATCCAAGAGTACATTGTAATGGAAAGGACAGCCATCTGAGACAAGTAAATCTGGGCTTAAGTTCAAGGTCTATCACCAAATGGCTTTATAACTAACTTAGGTTATAACTAACTTAGGTTAGATTAGGTACCTGAGGGTGCCTAGGTGGCTCATTTGGTTAAGCGACTGCCTTTGGCTCAGGTCATGATCCTGGAGTCCCGAGATAGAGTCCCGCATCAGAGTCCCTACTTGGCAGGGAGTCTTCTTCTCTCTCACCCTCCCTCTTCTCATGTTCTCTCTCTCTCTCTCATTCTTTCTCTCAAATAAATAAATAAAATCTTTTTAAAAATAAATAAATAAAATGTTTATTTGAATATTACTTTTGTCACTTATTAAATAGAATAATACCTATCTCGGGGCACCTGGGTGGCTCAGTGGGTTAAGCCGCTGCCTTCGGCTCAGGTCATGATCTCAGGGTCCTGGGATCGAGCCCCGCATGGGGCTCTCTGCTCAGCAGGGAGTCTGCTTCCTCCTCTCTCTCTGCCTGCCTCTCTGCCTACTTGTAATCTCTGTCTGTCAAATAAATAAATAAAATCTTAAAAAAAAAAAATAATACCTATCTCAAAGAATCATTATGAGAATTGATATATATGTTACAAATAAGGTAGCTCTCTTAGTACCTGGTACATAGTCAGTGCTCAGTAATAGAGAGGTATTTTAAAATAAGACACATAAAACAAAAACTCTTCATCCTAGGTGCAAGGTTTTCCTTAAGCTGGTTCCAAGGTAATTTCCTATCTATTCTCACACTTTTCTTATTCATGTATACAATTCAAATCATACTGTTTTCTCTAACCTAGACATATCTCATACTTGCCCAGAAGCATTGTTCAAACCATTCTTTTTCTCATTTCTCCTTAATGAATTCCTAAATATCCCTCAAAGAGCAGCTTAAATAACATCCACACTGAATCCTTCTCCCTTCTTCTTTTCATGTAAATCTCTTCAGCATAACTTTATATTTTTATGTAACCATCAGGTTCTATCTTGTATTATAATACTTCATAAGCATATGTTAGCCGCCTTATGTGCTGAATTGTTACTTCCTTTAGTGCAAGGACTCATGTCGAAAATGATTGATAGATAAATGAACAAATAGGATATACACAGCTTATAAAAACTGTGAGTGGGATTATAAATTCTAAAACCTTAGTGGGGTCTCACAAATAGTAACTCTGATAACCTTTTATGATTTAACTACCTTGTATGAGGATCCTATTGAGGAGAGATATTAATAAATATAGACCTAATAGAAGATTAAACTGTCTTTGTATTCATGACTATCTACAGATAATTCAAATACCCATCTGAACCCCTACGTTAAAATGGGGGAATTCTAAGGGATACTTGGGCTTAAGAAACAGTCTGCTTAAAGATGAATTTGGAGCAGAGAAGGCAGAGAATGGGGCATTTTTTTTCCTGTAGTTGGACAAATGAATGCAAAAGCAAATATTTTATTCAAAATAAGGAATATAATGAGTAAAGGAACACCATTTCTGCACAAGTTTATATCAGCAATAGCACCTGTTTGAAATTCACTAATTCTTCAGTAATTTTCATCGGTTGACTCTAGTAGTAGGGTCATTAATATCATATTTTGGATTATTTCAATGAAGAACAAATTCTCCCTTTTACATTTCCCTACAAATTCCTTTCCTTTATTTATGGTTAAATTCTTAGAAGTTACTGCCAGTATATTTCCCTTTTTAAGTTTGTTCTCCTAGGGCACCTCGGTGGCTCAGTTGGTCAAGCATCAGACTCTTGATCTCAGCTCAGGTCTCGATCTCACAGTCATGAGTTCAAGGCCTGTGTTGAGCTCCATGCTGGGCGCGGAGTCTAGTTAAAATTGATTAATTAATTAACTAATTAATTAATTAATTTGTTCTCCAAATAGGAAGCAATAAGTCTGAAACCACTTTAGTGATAAATCTACATTTCAAAAGGGACAGTATATCCTACAATTCCAAAAACAAAGATACTTAGAAGTAGGGGAAATTGGTGGCTATGAGGAGCAAATTCATAGATTATGTTAATGCAGAGAGGAAGTAGTTCAATCAATAGATGGTTTTGAGACACATGTTAAGATTCTAGGCCCATTAAATGTGAAAAAGGCAGAAACATGGTTCATATATTCACAACACATTTCTTCTGAATAGTTTGTTGTGACATTGTTGATATGGTAATCATCTTTTGGGCCAGGTGTTTCTGTATACATGAGGTTTTTAAATAAAGCACTGGTTTCCTTCAGATGAATCTAAAATAAGACTGCATTGCTTTCTACAAATCTTTTTTTGAAAAAAATAGAAAAAAACTTCCTCTCCTCCCAAAAGTTCCTGGAAAGGTTTCCACGTTAATCATCACATTTAAGGAAAAGAATTAAACTGCATAATTAGAACATGAAGACCAGAATATTTTCAATTTTGATTTATTACTTTCTGAGGATCAAAGAGACATAAGTATCTGAGCTGGGTTTGGGAGGGGCCATATTTCCTTAGGTTTGCAAAGATTCTCAGACTATGCCACGTTAACATTATGATTCCACTCCCATCAAAATGGAGGAGGTTTTCCACCAGGTGAAATTTTTTCTACACTTCTTGGAAGCCAGAAAGACCATTTGGAGATTGTGGGTAAAAGAAATCGTTTTAACTAATTCTGAAATATAAGTTTCTTCCATTATCTGAAAATTAAACCTCCAATATCTTTGTGGTGAAACTGGGAGGATGAAACATTCCATGTTCACAGCGTGGTCTCTGAAACAAATTTAAGAGTTAAAAGCATTCCGTTCTTCAACCTGGTAATTCCACTCTGCTTGAGGGGGGAAAAAAAGTCCGAAACTCTTAGAAGAAGTATTGGTACTTAGGAACAAGAAGGTAGACATTTTGTTAATTCGGGTCCTTAGACAGTGGCCAGTGTCTCTAAAAAAAGTACTTCTACTCTGGTATTGAGGACATCAGGGAGATGCTATGATGACAAACTAAAATCTGACTAAGGGTGTGGCTAGGGTGAACAAGAAATCTGCACCAGCACAGTTCCTGCCTTGAATTGTACCTTCTAAACAAACAAACAGTGTTGGGGGGCGGGGAGGGAATAGTGTGACAATCGTCACACTATTTAGATGATAACCTGTTTTGTGCTAGAACTGGGGCTCAGTGTAACATCATTGCAGACAAATAGCTAGAGAGTTACACCTGATTTTAAGTTCTAGTTTTGCCATTGATTTGCGATATAGCCTTACATTTCTTAATATCCCTGAGCAGGTCTTGGGTTCCTTATCTCCTTGTGTGAGGTTTAAATGAGAAGTGCCTGGTACAGTCAGGTACTCAAATAAATAATGTTAAACTAAAAACTGGTGTTTTAAACCTGTCTGGCCTACAGATGCCTACAAATATTAAAGTCCTTTCCCTTTGGCACACTGATGCTAAACAGAAAAGAAGACACAGTACCATAGACCTACCTGGATGCTTTTTAGGTTTAACTCTTCTTTGATCCAGAAATCACAACTTTTTGGATAAGCCTTACTTTACTATTTATTAACTATCTTTATTATTAAAATCATGCGGCAAAACTCATATGTATAGTAATCGTATTCTTTCCAAAAATTCTGACTTGTATTTTATCTTTGTTGTTGGTTTATAAAACTTATCCATGCAAATCACTATGGCTTACTTATCCTATAAGATTTATAAATGAAATATTACTCATTTAATTTAATAAATGAGAACATCTGAAGTTCAGATTGGCAAACAAAGCTACTTAGTGGTAAAACAAACAACAAAACAAACCAAAAAAAACTTGTTTTATGACCTTACACCCAGAATTCTTTCTTTTGCTACATGCTAGCTTCAAATTCCCACTGATCTAGAAGTTTTCAGCGTTTATGATACGTGATCTTCAATATTATATGGTCACAGAGTCTGGGACCTAAAAGAAAAATCCATAATTGCACACAATTTAACATTGGGTATTAATATAACACGAATACCTCTCATAAGCTAAGCTGAACACTTTAAAGATAGCACAGTCTGTTGGCCTGGCTCATGTGGAACACTAAACTTTTTAGAAGTTATGTATGGTCAAGTTAAATTTATTAGTCCCTAATAAAATAATGAGCTCAAAAGCTTAGAGGGTTTTTCACAGAATAAAAATAAATGAGCATAGGCTACCAAGGCTAAAAAGATATTCTCTTAACTTCTGCTAAAAAAAACTAGCAACAATTTGCCAGAGGGAACAAAAACAAGATTAGAAGCTGTCTCCACAGAGGTAGTGAACTTCAAAATCTTGACACAATAAATAGGCAATACTTAGGGCTGCTATTTAAAGTAAAAGCCTTCCTTTTCTCCCCACTTTTCCCCGCAAATCCTGTTTGTGAGCCATAAAACAATGGTTCTCAGCTTTGGCTGCACATTTGAATCACTTGGGGAGCTTTAAGAACATAGCAAAGCCTGAGTCTCACTCCTAGAGACTGATTTAATCAGTATAGAATGCTACTGGGCAGCAGGAGTTTTTAAAAACTGTTCAGGTGATTCGAATGTGCAACCAAGGCTGAAAACCCACTCTTTGGAAATTCATTGATGGAATCCCAGGCTAATAAGATACTAATATTTATAATGCATATACACATTTCAAGAATTACATTAAGTGGCTTTACATTGTGTATCAACAGTCTTTGGGTGAAGTGTCTTGGACAAAATGTAATTTACTGAGTCTTGTAACTAAAAAGTCTGGAGACACAGCAGAGCAGAATTGGAAATCTTAAATCATGTAACCAGTGTCTTACTTCTCTCCCAATCTCGGTTTCAATTTTTCTGGTTGGCCTTATTCTAAAACCAGATGTCCCTTCAGGGTCAGCAGATAAATCAGTGACTCTTAACACTACATTCCTCTCACATTTGAATCTGTAAGAGGAGAGCAAGGGTTTCTTTCTCAGACTGATCAGAAGTCTCATTTGCTCTGACTGGATCAGAGACAGTTCAAGATCCAAGAGCTGAGGCTGAAGCTATAATTTGCACCCAGGCCTGCCTGATTACAGAGCTCATGCACTTTTACTATCTATCACTGCCTCAAGAAAATATTACCAGTTTGATTGGAAGAGAAAATATTTCTTTCCTAATGACGAATTTGAGAAAGAAGAGATCCCCAAATAAGACTTGGCTTGTATTTCAAAATCTCTCCTCCACTCTGGCTGGAGGCATTCCCCTTCATCTCAGCTTTGCATCCGTTTGCCCTCCCTCTTCCTGTTCCAGAATTAATTCTGTCAAGGGCGGATCAGGGCTGTGTCCCAGGCTGGGAACCTCAGGGACAAAAATAACAACCTATCCATTCATTGGTTCTGAAATAACTGATTTTCACATTTATGTTTTAGACGCTTGTATTCTTTTCTTGTGGCTACCATAAAAATTACCATAAACAGAAAGTTGTTCTCTCACAGTTTTGGAGATAGTGGTCTGAAATCAAGGTATGGGAAGGGCCATCCTCCCTCTCTGGGGGCCATGGGAAAGAGTCCTTCTTTGCCCCTTCCAGCTCTGGTGGCTCCACGCATTCCTTGGACATAGTCCTGTAGACATAGTCTACAGAGTCCTCTGTGTATCTCTGACTTTTTTTCTGGCTTTTATAAGGACATTTGTCCTTGGATTTAGTGCATACCTGTATAACCAGCATGATCTTACCTCAAGATCCTTAACTGAATTACATCTACAAAGATCCTTTTCCTAAATAAGGTCACACTCACACGTTCTAGGGGTTGACATGGATATATTTGTGGGGGGCATCATTTCACCCACAACAATGCTCATTGTTACTCAGCTTCTAGTCATTTTATCCTGGGCTTTCATTTCCGAAGTGTTCTTCAGCTAGTCCCATGCATGAGTGGGCTGCAAGGGAAGGAGTGGGATGAACTTCTCATCTGTGGAGAAAGGGAACATTCAGCTGTGAGAACAGGAAGCTCTGTATGACTTATCAACAGAAGACCAAAAGTAATTCCTCATGGCACAACACTCACTACTGAACTTTATAAGTAGAAAAGAAGAGGCAGGGTCTCTTAGATCTTAAAGTTATAGAGAATGATGACTGTGCCTAATAACAAGTACAGTTAGCTGTGGAAAATTTGAGGATGTGAATAAAGAATAGTATTGTATCAAAACTCTTTTAAACTCAAGTGACAAGAACCCAACTCAAGCTGGCATAGGGAGAAAAAAAAAGAAAGGTATTGGCTCATAAACTAGAAAATCTAAGGATGTGCTCATTTCAGTATCAGCAGAATCTAAGGACACAAATGAGGTGAATCCATCAGGAATTTGTATTTCCTTTTCTACTGTTTTTCTGACTCATTCTCTTCTGTGTTACTGCTTCGCTCCCAGGCTTGCCCCCTGCTATGGTAGGAGAGAAGCCAGCAGGCCTCTGCAGACTTACTCAGTTGTCAATATATTCAGTCTCAGAAGGAGACATACTCTTTCTCTGAGGTTCGCTTCAGTCCTCCAAAATGAACGCTGATTGTCCCTACTTGAAACAGGGCCTTTCCCTTTTCTAAATCACTGTGTTTTAGGAGGATGAAGTACTGTGATTAGTCAACTTAACATCACAGGGCAAGGTGATTCCTATTATCAGAAAAGAGAAAGGGATGTCAGTCAGGTAATAATAACAGACACCCCGTTACAACCTCTTTAAAAGAGAAAACTTCCCTAGACTCTTATGTGAGATGCATACATCAGTCTAAGGGATCAATAAAAGTAATCATAGCCTGCTCCAGATGTTGAAGACAGGAAGAAAAAAGGGAGACCATTTACCTTACATGATGATCTCCATAAGATCAATAAGACAAGAGTGTGCACTTTATCCATTCTAGAAGAATAAAAATGTTTTAAAAGATACAATAAGATTTAGGACATTTGGGACACTCATCTAGCTCTGCTACTTACCAGCAAATAATATAATTTTTGAGGTCCTTTGTAGTTTTACGACTCTAAGGATACACAAATGGAAGAAGAAAGTGAGCTCAATTCCAATGCTTAAATGCCAAATTTCTTATCCTATCATGAGATGGCGGGATGGTTTGGAGTGAAAGAATGTTCAGCGAACATCTAGCAGAAGCTGACTCAACCTTTTGATCTCATTGGAACACCTTCATTTTTTTTTCAAAATCCCAACTGTGAGGAAAGTTTTACAAATGATACCAGAACATTATTTATTCTGCACCTTCTCAAAAGCAGTGAACAGAATTACACTTTTTACAGTAGGACTCTTAATTCTGGCAATATGTTGTTCTCAAAAAGTTCGAGTCTATGTGTGGTGTGGGTTTGTTTGTCTTGAATCAGAGTAGGTACCTGTTAAAATTAGAGGTTCGAATCTGAAAATATCACTTGAGCAAATGGTTACAAGTTATTTAATTAAAAATAAAATTCACCAGGGGCGCCTGGGTAGCTCAGTGGGTTAAAGCCTCTGCCTTTGGCTCGGGTCATGATCTCAGCGTCCTGGGATCGAGCTCCACATCGGGCTCTCTGCTCACTGCTTCCTCCTCTCTCTGCCTGCCTCTCTGCCTACTTGTAATGTCTGTCAAATAAATAAAAATCTTTAAAAATAAATAAATAAAATAAAATAAAATTCACCATGGTGTGTTCTCACCGGGTCATTTCGGTTAGACAACAGCTGGCTCGTTTGTAGTGCTTAATTTCTTAAAATTTTCCATCTTTGCTTCTAGCTTTCTCAAATCCAGTTTTTGGATGTTTATTTTGTTCTAAAGGAAGAGAGTTAAATTGCTAAGATGCATCATTCACAGATCAAAAATACCACGAAGGAAGAAAAGTCATTTCCTTGAGCATCCTCTGCAATATTGATTTGCGTTTGCCTCCTCTGTCTTCCTGACACGAGAGTTTCCTTCGTTCCACTTAGGAACTAAACACAATCATCAAAGAGTCTAAAACATAAATCGCAAAGCCATAGTTGAGTGTAATTTCTTTCTTTCCCTGGGACATATCCTCTCTTAGAAATCTTCTTAACCTGTACGGGCAGGAGTTGTTTAGGAGACTTGATTACATGTCAGGTTCTTAAACAAAGTTGTTCTCACCACCACAGCTGATGCAGCTCAGCACAGGGCTGTGACCCTAGCGACCAGGGAAGAAAAACACTAGATCTTGTGATTCAAGAATGTGAAATCATAGTCCTTTGTTTTATTTTTTATCTGGGCAGGAGACGTTGCTTGAAATGACAGCAAGCAGGAAATAGCCGGTGAGTTCGATAATCAGATACCAAATAGTTGGATAGGATCCAGTGGCCCATCAACAGTATTTTTCAAAACTCTTGAATAGCTTATCTCACTTCACTTTTAACAAATTTAAAGTTATTATGAAAAGAGAAAATAAATACTTTTCATCGAGCACCCACTTTGTGCCGTAGATTTTTTATGGTTTTTGGCCCCATGGAAAACCTGAAAAGTATTATCCACATTTTAAAAAGGAAGACAGAAAGGTTAATTAACCTCACTAAGATAACTCAGTTAGAAACTTCCATCAACTGCCAGATTCAAAGTGTGTCTTTTATCCCCAAGTCTCCTTTCTCTATTGTAACACATTGTCTTCTTTAAAAAAAAGTAATGATTGGGGCGCCTGGGTGGCTCAGTGGGTTAAAGCCTCTGCCTTCGGCTCAGGTCATGATCCCAGAGTCCTGGGAGTCTGCTTCCCCTCCTTCTCTCTCTGCCTGCCTCTCTGCCTACTTGTTATCTCTGTCAAATAAATAAAAATATTAAAAAAAAAATGTAATGATCATATGTAACGGGGGGAGGGGTGGTTTGGGGGGTAGGAAAAGAATAAATGA
Source organism: Lontra canadensis (assembly GCF_010015895.1). NCBI lineage: Eukaryota > Metazoa > Chordata > Mammalia > Carnivora > Mustelidae > Lontra > Lontra canadensis. Next base: position 19,178,665 of record NW_022631017.1, read on the forward strand.
AACAAGATGGGATCAGGAGGGAGACAAAACAAGAGAGACTCTTAATGTCACAAAACAAACTGAGGGAGACCGGAGGGAGGGGTATAGGGAGAGGGTGGTGGGGTTATAGACATTGGGGAGGGTATGTGCTATGGTGAGTGCTTGAAGTGTGTAAACCTGGCAATTCACAGACCTGTACCCCTGGGGCTAATAATACATTCTATGTTTATTAAAAATTTAAAAAAATTATTAAAAAAATAATTTTAAAAAGTAATGATCATAATCAGATTTACTTTATTTTTGTTACCACTGAAAAACACGCTTTTTGCATGAATATCTAAGGAGAAAGTAACTGCCAGGTTCTGAACTAAGTAGGAATACAGTAAGTAGGATAAAAGCAGAGGTGAAGGGCCAGATTCCATAAGTCCCATTCAAAAACCTCCATCCTGAGTTTGTGGGAATGTTGAGAACTCTGAATTGATGAAATACTGAAACTTATGATAAAATATGCAGTAAATGAATCATGGAGTCATGACCTAATCATATCAAGGGGCAGGTCCTGGGATTCCTGTGTTGTTATCATCAGCGTTATACAGTGGAGATTCATGGACCAAAGAAGCAGCATTTACGTATCCACGTGTGTAAATCTGTCCATCTAACATGCATTTAAAGATGCGTTAAACATCCAGGAAATCCATTCTGTGAAATGACTCATGCCTCATTAAATGCTCCCATACATAAGTAGGAGTTGAAAAGGCAAATTCATAGATATTCCGACAACTGATGGGCCGCCTGTTACTCTGTGAAATGCAGTATTTCCAAAAGAGTGCTGGACTGTTTGTGAAGGTACACAGTCAAGTAGGGTGTTTTGTTTTGTTTTTAATGGGTATATTCAGGGCCACTACATAAAGCTGTGTAGGTTGTACCTTGCTCCAAGGCACTTCTCTGAAGTAGAGACTAAAAATACAGTCTTAGTTTGGCCCACCGAATCCTGTGTCTTCATTCAGAGCTAAGCCAGGCCAGAATCGTTGGGAGGAGTGGGAGACTGAGTTTTTCTTAGCCTTATTTGGTAGCTAAAGGATTCTATGTTAGAAAAGGATTCTAAATTTGTATTTAAAAAAAGTATGACCAACATATCAAATAAGGATATGAATTTTGTTTTCAAAATAAATAATTACAACTTAAATTTAAAGTGTAAGTTAATAGCAAGAAAAATAAGAAGAGACTAATACAGGTGATGATAAGACAAACCAAGGAAGAAAGTATGCAATACATTAAAATTTGGAAGTCTCTGATTTTGGGGAGAAACCAATAGCTTTGGAGTAAGACAAGTAGAAGATCCATCTGGGTCCTACTTATCCTTTAGCAAGTCACTTCATTGCTCAGTGGCAGTTCTCTCTCCCCCTATGTAAGAAGATTCATTCCAAAGGATTGTAATGAGAATAAAATGAGATAATGTCTGTAAAGCTGTTGGCACATGTGTGTCTCCATCCTTCACCTTTCCTTGTGCAATGCAAATCTAAACCTTCAATCACCCACACTAGCTAGCTCCCTAGCTTGTGCAAAAGTCCTGGGTACTTGTGGGTGGTAGAGTCAAAAGGATGCCCCGTTGGTTCCAAGGTATTCCATCATCTCAGCTGTTTCTGCTTTAGTGCCCCATGACTCTCATGTTCCCTCTAGCCGCCCCCCACTCCACTGCCTAACCACCCCACAGTGATTGTCCCAGGGGACACATGCAGACACACACACACACACACACATACACACATAATTGCACACACATTCTTGCCTGCACACTTTCACATAATCACATATATTTAGCTTATACACATACAAACACATACAAAAGCAATCCACTGTGGCTCCATAGACCTACTCATCATTTCTTAAATATTTCCTTTTTAAATTCTTTTGTTCACTTTGTACCTTCACCCATAATTCCCTCTTATATCTCTTCCTACTTAAATCTTCTCTGTCATATAAGGTCTGGTTAAAATACCAACTCCCCTATTAAGCCTCTCATCATAACACAATAGGATGTGACCTTAACTTCAAAAGTGGTGGGGTTTTTTTTTTTTGTTTTATCTTTGCTAAGGTTATAGACACATTTTATGTTATGATGTAATTACTTGTATTGACTGGGTATCAGATTATACAGTCTTTGAAGTCTATAATCATGTCTACTTATCATTCTATCCTCTACACTGATGGCCTTCATTATTTTGAAGAACTATAATCTTAGTTAATTTTCATGAAATAGTTAGGCACTTTCCAGTTTCCAGGAACCAAGACATATTCAGAATACCACAAATGACTTGGAGATGGGTATTTTAGTGACATACAGTTCAATTTATCTAAATGTATTATGTTCAACCTGGGCAAGAGACAGGATCTAACTTGTTCTGTTGATCCTTACCTAGTATAAGGCTTATATTCATTATCCAATTAGCGATGGACAGGGATTTGGGGTCTCAACTCAGCATTCCTCAAAAGCAGGCTGTGGGTATGATGGGCCCTTTGAATAGTATAGGCTTCTCTCCAATATTTGCCTTGGGCCTCCTGTTTCCACGCCCCAATCTCCAGTCTGGTATCATTCAGCTTCCAAGTAGAAATTCAGTGGAGTTGTACATTTTTATGAAAGATAACAATATAAAATATGAATGTGTCTTTAAAAAAATCCACGTATATATTGATATAAAGAAAATATAGAATGTGCCTCCAATTTCATCCTGTGGGGTTGTAAAGAGCCTGTGCATTCTGCAGATAAGCTGGCTCCAACTAAGAGAAGAAATGACTGACCTGATCATACTCAACCTTTTTTCCAAAGTTACCCACCAAATAAGTCATTCTTTGTGGAAGTGATGAGGCTACGAGGAAGGAGAGATGTAGGAGGTTTATTTCTTCCATCCTTTTTTCCTGAGGAGGGATGAAGTGGAAATTCTTTCTCATCTCTGAAAACCCAAAGAGTGGGAAATAAGTACCTTTAATTTTCTCTTAATTCATTCGTCTAAGAAGTAAGCCTCAGGGGTATAACAATCTCACAGAAGAGAGGGGGTCAAAAGCCCAGGACAGAACCAGAACAGTCTTCCCACTTTCAAGGGACTTTTGCCCCCAAAACTAACTTTTGCAATTTTAGGTCTTTTTCTTCAGACACTGATAAGCAGTTTATCATTTGCTTCCAGAACACTCTGAAATGATTTCTATCAGACTTTACTAGCCCCAAAATTTATACTCAGTACTATTTCCCATTTCAAGTTAAGTCCCCCAAAACTAGTGTATCAAGATTTTTTTTCTTACTTATTTTAGCCCATGGGAAGGAATAATTTACCCATGTTCACAGGAGAAATATTGTTTTCTCTTTCCACCAAAGAGGAAAATAAGTACCCTGGAGCTTAAGAGAAGTAAAGATATACTTACTTGTATTCATTAATCTAATTGAACTCAAGTTTCTTATTCAATTCCTCTAGCCTCTCTTTGTTTACAGTTTGAATCTGATACACATCAAAATTTTTCTGGCATTAAGATATCGCAATAACTGTTACATTTTCCAGAAATCCATTTCAGTCAAAAAGAAATGTTAAACCAAGTTATAGAGAGCTCACATGACCACAATACATTCATTACATGTACATGAAATCTATTGACTCAATAATTCAGTTCAGAAGCTCTATTAGATGCTTGTCATAGTTAAGAGATACTTATGCCAGTAATTAGTTATGGAATATATTTAGACTCCAGGATTTATGCTGATGTGCACTGGGTCTAGAAAAGAAGTTGGCAGAGAAGGACTGTGAGGCCCAGGATCCGAAGCCAATTGTTATGTCAGGAAACACAGGCAGGAGCACAAGCAGCACAGAAGAAATGTCCCGTAGGTACTGCGGCCCTGTGTACGGAGGTTGAGGTGTTGGGTTTGAGCAGAGAGAAGGTCTAGAGCAAGGTAAATAAGCCAATATTATGTTTGGAGATATACACAGGCAAATGTAGTCTCCTTACACTTGAACAGAAGTGAGGAGAGGAGTCCAGGGGAGGAATACAGACCAAGTGACAAAGTGGAGAAGCCAGGGTACATGATCTGGGCAAATAATAATGTAAAAGTAACTCAAGTCTGTCCTATGCCATAGCGGGAAGTATCTTAAGGTGATGGGAAAGGGTTCTGAACTGTGCGCTAATCGCCAGTCAAAGGTAGGATTCTTCAGATGAAAATGGTTAATTATTACAGATCTTCAGAAATCTCATTATTTCAGTACCTTACAGAGCTTTACCCCTAAGAGCAAATTCATCCTTATTAAAGGTAACAGTTCCCATTTTACTTCTCTAGTACTCAATTACCTGGAAAGGGATAGTCATTATCTCCTCTGTATTACTGAATGAAAAAGCAATATAGAGAATGATGCCCGTGATCAGGAGCTCATATCTTCTTATTCACAGTCTTTTACTTTTCCCACTATCTCGACTCCCTGTTTCTACTAGCAAACAGAGTAGAGAAATTACATAATTACCTGGATAATTTAGACCAGAAAAAGGGTTGGGGGGCGGGTAAAGTGATTCCTATGAATTACATGAGCTCTTTCAAAATTTTCCTGAACATGAAATATTTTTACTTTTTCCTTTCCTTTTATTCTCAGTGACCTCTGACAGGCACATACATCTCTCTTTATGGAGAATGATTAACATGGACTCAACGAGGGAGAAATCAAATTATACAGTTAATAAAAACTAAAGCTTCAACCCATGCTAAGTGACAATGTAGCACCAGGGAAAATTAATTACTAGATTTTAGAGTGAAAGGAGTCAGACATGTCAGGTTTGAGTTTAGCCTTAGGATTCACAGTAAATTTCAGTTCTTCTGTGACTGAATTTTTTGAAGTTTGAAGTTACTCAAAACCATGTGGCTATTTTCTATAACAGTAAGCGATTTTTTTTAGTAGTCTAATTAGATTTAGTTCTTAGGTTTCTTGGATTTTTGTAGGAATCTTTTCAGATTCGTTGCGTAAATTCAAGTCATTCCCTTGATTCTAGCTGAGCAACCACTGGTGAAAGTTTATTAAAATTGCTCCTTTTCACAAGAGTGTTTAAGTGATTTTGATACTGTTAAAGAGATTCTCCAAGCGCCCTGATGCTGAGAATTTATATATAACCATTGTCAAATACGGCATAGTGTAGTATTTAAGAGCTAAAATGAGTGGTTGTCAGTGGAGGCAGACTTTTAGCAGTGGAGCATAAACTAGTCGTTTGTAGGCTTAAAATTATAGTGTATTTTTCTAAGTTATTTCACATGAACTTCAGAAGTTCACCTTCCCCTGTCCATTTAAGTGGCCCCAAATAAACCAAGGCAACAGAAAATCACATCATGTGTGATCTTTAGTTTTTCTCTATTCATATAATCACCGACTTATTCTGAGGAAAGAGACTGTACAAGTTTTGAGTACAGCCCCCCACTCTTAAAGGGCCATCCATCCTTTGCTTGCAAACCACTAGCTACAGAGCTTCATTACACAGAACACTACCCATTCTATTTGGGTGCACTTCTAATCCATTGAGGCTGATCAGCCTTATCTTCCAGATAAATTCGTCAGCTTGAAACTTGGCCTGCCACCCTGGAGTTAGCTATAAATGGTGAGTCTTATCACTCTGACTTTTGATATTTCTTTAACCATTTGAAGACAATTATGAGGGTCCTTCTCATTCTTTTCCAGATAATTCAACCCAAATTCCTCCCTAGTTTCCTCATGACTTGATTTTTAGTTCCCACAACCACCCTGGGCACAGTGTCAGGAGGCAGTTTTATCAGTGTCTGTTTTCAGACATAAAGCCCAAAACAAAGAGGCTGATCATAAAGCTATAAAGATCCCGTAAGTGTACGAGAATGCTAGATGTCAACAGTTCCTTATGTTCACTGCAGGAAAATAGCTGGTCATTTTACTATTCCTTTATTGAAGCCACTTAACAAAATCTACCTGCAACTTAAAATGATACCACAGTGTTTTTCTCTGTGATTTCCTATTTCATATTGGACATGCTAACGTATATAAATTAAATGGCTCTTTGGCTTATGGCTCTGAACAACCACTTTGGGAGGGAGAATTATTAAGGTATTCCTTTTCACAGGACTTCTCAAGTCATTTTTTGATCTGCTTAAGAAGAGAATCATCAATAAATAAGTTGGAAGGAAGCACGTCATTTAAAAAGAACTAGGTTGTGGGGGATGCTGCAGCAATATCGGCACTATTTCTAGAAGGAACTAGTGTCTAATGAACTACCGCTCCACTCTCATCTCTCCAGCACTGCCACAAAAATGACTGAACTGTTTCTTTCTTTCCCCGTATTTGTGACTCCAACTTCTAATTCTGTCTTCCCTTACACTTCTGGGGAGAATATCCTCTCTTCCTGAGGGAGACTAAGAAACTAAGTGCTCTCTCTCTCTATAACGTGATGACAAGTATTTTTCTCTGTTTTTTAATGTTTTTCTTCTAGACAGCGACCTTTCCACCAGTAGCCTCTTGGCCTTGTGTGTTACAAAGGCTGCAAAGAGCACTTTGGAAGCAAACCAAATGAAATAGGTACACATACTTAAAGGTGTTTTATTTAGACTTAGAGGTTTATTTATATTTGTCTCCACAGATTCTAAGCATTATTGATCTATGTACTTGCCAGGATAAAACAAGACATGAAACAAATCTTACCACTTAAAAAAAATTTTTTCTCATGAGGATAAAGTACAACTAAAATATCTTTAAAAGCCTCTTCATCCAAATGCATGGCAAATATAACTCTACTATAAATGCAAGGTACAGTGAATTTTGGATCAGAGTTGACAAACCACCTAAAAGGACACATCAAGGTCTTGTATAATGCTGAGTAGGTTTCTGAGCAGCATCTAAAAATTTTTTAAATAAGTTGTTTGAATTATGCGTCTGCCATTTTTTATTCTAGTACATTCTCCTGAAGAATACCAAGTATGGTGTTTTGGCAATGATCTATTGGGTGACCAAAAAAATTTTCTTAAGAGGCAACGAGGTCCAGTGAAAAGGCAGAAAGTCAGTTTTGAAGTCTAATTATTCCTTAATAAAAAAAATAACTTGATAGAGTTATAAATGCACACAGTCTCATTTTTTTTCCTTCTGTTAAATAAGGATAGTAATCCCTACCTCTTAAATGTTGTTGTAGCATATACTAGATAATGAATACATAAACATTACCTCCTTTTTTCTTTGCAGTATGTATGGCCTCAAATTTAACAATAAGTTGCAGAATTCATAATGGACAAGGAGACACACAGCTTCAAAATAAAAAGATTTATAGAGAAAATTTTTGTTGATTAGTATTTCATTTCATCTCCAATTATGGTCATTCTCAATAACTGAAAAATTACCTGAAGTCCATCATCAATAACATTAACACTTGGCTCATTCTCTATCTTGCTACCATTTTTTGGTCATTATCTCATGAACTGTTCTCTTCCAAGAGAATGAACAAAGAAAATGACATTAGACTTTATTAGCATCTTTGGCATCAAATTTAATGGAGACATTTTGAACTATGGATCAAAGTGAGATCAGACTCCCAGTTCAATCCTTGACAAGCTAAAATCCGTGGAGACAAACACAGATGCTATCCAAGTCAGAACTCATGACCTTGGGAAAATGACAGTGTCAATACTGGGGGTGGACTGCACTCTTAGTTGGGATAATGCCTGGCAGTATTGGTGGGGAACTATTAAAGGACATTTCAGTGTCCCTTAAATGTTTCCAAGCCTTCGATATCATCAGCACCTGTGTGCCTCCATGCCAATTAAAAATCCACAGAAATGTGCTTTATTAACAAATAGAATGGTGGCCTTCAGACAAGTGCTGAAATGGCAATAGCATCCTCTCTTTAAATAGCTAACCTGTTCCTTGCCTCCAGAAACCCCTAGAGTGAATCTGAATGCAGATCGCTGTTCAAAGCTCTTAGACAGGAAAGGAACACTCACAAGATGGGAAAAGATACCTGCAGGAAGGAACAAACGGGAAGTGAGAAAACAGCAGGAAAAGCTGCCTGAAGAGGTTTCAGTACATGGAAAACTATGAAGTCAGTGAGAAGTTGATCTTTCATTACTGTAACCAGCTGAGAAAATTCTGCCTCTAGCATCTGCTAGTAACGGTGTGAGAGAGAGAAGACTCATTTTGCCAAACTTGAATCGTACTCATAGCTGATGAGTCCTAACTTTACAAAGTTAAAAAAAAAAAAAAATTAGGACTTTCGAGCCTGGAGGTTCAATTAACTTTAACATTAACACAGGCTTCCTTATTGTATTATTTTTCCCGTCCATCTTTTCTTTCCCTTTCCTTCTCCTCCCTCACCCCGCTTCTCTTTCAGAACATTACAAAGATCACCTTAGAACAAAATTCTCTATAGTTCAGATGCAAACTTTCTTCTTCATCTGAGAGTTAATGTGGATTTTTTTTTGAGAAGGAACAGTGACTGTACTTGGGGCTTCATGTCCTCCTTTACCCGTAAGAAGAAAGCAATTAACCAAGATAGTATTGCTATTCATGTACCTATACAAAGAAGTACTAGGTATAACATTGTGGTGCTGAAAAGAGAATGAAGTTAATCAGGAAAAGCTTCTTAGAAGGAGTAGCTCAGAGTATTAATTTAAATGCAGAAAGATCTACAGGATATTAATAGGAGGTATTGAGGAGGATTTTATTAAAATGTGATTTTTGCAGCAATGCTCAAAATGCAGAAAGTGCAGACCCATTGTGAGGTAACATAAAACATTTATCTGGACTAAGAAGGCAGTCAGGATAAGATTTGGAAAAGTGAAATAATGGCCTTTGTTGGACCACAGACATTAAGAAACCTGTTTCAGTCAATAATATGTAATAGCAAATGAAATTTAAACATTGTATATTAAATCTTTAGTGAATCTTTCCATGTAGTGGGAAGAAACACATTTTGTGTTTAAAATCTGAATTTTAACAACCCGAATTCCATCAGACTTCCCTCATCTGTTTTTAGAGCAATGGTATAATGTTTTCCACACACAGAGAAATATTTGTAAAAATTTTTTCTTGAATAATTAATGATAAGAACTAGGAACTGGAGTCAACACCAGCTATGGTGTTATATTGAATTATGATCCGCAATCATCCAAATCCCAAAGTTGTCCATAGTTGAAGATTCTAAAAGAAAGTAAGGGCACAGATGTATATTTGATGCCCCATCTACTTCCCTTAAGTTCATCTTATAGCAGGATGAATCACATTTTTGGATTTTGGAGTTGTTAGATAGGAACTTCCTTATGTTCTGGGCTGCATTCCTACATATGCAACATTCATTCAACCTGTTAAATAAAACGCATTTGTAATTTTTCTCATCTTCTCAAATCTATATTTGCTCAGCTTCTTCTCCTTGACATCTTGAACAATATAATTTGCTGTCACTGATTTTCATATGTTACCAAGATAAATTTAGCATTGGGGTTTTTATATGTAGATTTGCATAGATCTAGGCATATCCTAACAAAAAAACAGAGCTATATTTAGGGCTAGAATATTAAGTTCACCAGGAGGAAACAAACCATGGTTGATGATAATTTTTAAGAATATTTCAATGTTTCTTATGAATTGGTATCCATATGTAGATATTGGCAATAAGATATAGAATGATGCTTTCTGGTGTTATTTTAAACTGTAATCCAATATATATTGCCTGTAAATAAATAAGAGTTCATTGAAAAGAAGTGACTCTTGGTGTCAAATATAGCCTTCCCCACTATTCCAGCTCCTGCATCATAGGCTAATACAGAATATCATTCAACCCCAAGGTTTCCTAACTACTTCTCTGAGTCCTTACAACTAAATATGTATGCTTTTTTTTTTTTTTTTTTTTTTTTTTTTTTTTGAGAAAGTGAGAAAGAGCAGAGAGAAGCATAGAGAGAGAATCTCAAGCAGGGAACTCTCTCAGGGCTCAATCTCAGAACCTGAGATCATGACCTAAGCTGAAATCAAAAGTAGGACGCCTAACCAACTGACCCACCCAGGTGCCCCTAAACGCACATGCTTTCATTAATTTATTTTGACCTCCCAGAACATTTTTATTGTTAAAATTTGCTTCCTTCCATTAAATATGCTTGCTGGCATTCCTCTAATATCATTACAAGAAGCATGTTTTAAAATAAGGAGAGGAGGATGCTGACTTGTTCCCAATCTTCCTCTGACTGCTGAAAACAGCGGTTTAGATCCTATCTCCCTCGACCCTTGAAGAACTCAGGACAGTAGTCTGGGGTGAATAAGTTCAAGCATTTGAATTTTATAGCATGAGTAGTCATTCATTGCCTTCATAATGGCTATTGCTTAAAACAGCACCTGTACTGGTCTCCATCGTGCTTCCTGCACTGCCCCACCCCAATCCCACAGCAGACTAACATTTACTGCAACTCCTCTTGGTTCAGGTTTGACCGTGCCCACACCCTGCCGTTGATCAAAAATCTTTCAGTAAGCCAGGATGTTATTCTGGCATTTAAGTCCCTGCTCAATCCAGCCCCAAATCAAGATCTTCTCAAAGCCATTTTATACTGCTCCTTCTCACAAACTCTCACCTCATAAAATTAAGGCCACTTAAATAATCAAGTTCTTAACTAGACAAATACTCAGCTCTGCAATTTTGATTATTTAAGCCCCCTACATAAAACGGTCTTCCCCCCTCTCCCCAGTCCATCAGCCTCTCTAAGTCTGGCCCTTTTTCTGGCCCCAGATAGAGTTTCCATCTCTTGGAGGCTGTCCCACCAGAGTACTGGTCCACTGCTACCTGTAGGCAGTACACCCTCCAAAGTCCTGTGCATAGACTGTCCACACCTCTGTTTAGGTACTTACCAAATGCTTCCCTATATTGCTACATTTCATCTTTACACCTTGTCCTTGAAAAGAGACAATAAGCTCCATAATGTTAGAGATCACATCTTCTATCACTTCACATCTTTATGGCTTTGCCTATAGTATATGAATAATTTAATGTGTGTTACCAACTATGCTGCTAACTGTAACCTAATTGCCTTATTATAAAGTACAGGTTCTAGCCTTTCTGATAGTGACTAAGCAGTCTAGAAATGAGAGAGTATCCATTTTCAATATTATTATTCCAAAAGAACTAAGTCATAGAAAACTCCAAGAATCTAAGAAAACATTTCAGATTTTTTAAACTGCAACTCAAAATTTCTCTCCCACTCTCCACCTTCGAATCTCTGTGATAGATTCTCCATTGCTTACTCTTGGAACAGATACATGTGTGTATGCTCTTCTTCAAATGCCATAAAACTGTGAAAGTAAATTTTAGCCTTTTATTGAAATTTTGAGATGTTACTAGTATCTTTTTCTCATTTGCTTGTCAAGCTTTTTTTTTTTTTAATCAAATGCTTATTATTTGTTGAGCAGTTAGGGTTCTTGTGTTGACCTGAATGCATATAGCCCCTGTCAGAAACAAATTTTTAGTGCTAATAACAGCTTTCCTGTAATACATCAGACCCTGTTATTTTGAAAATTGGCATGACCAATAATGGGGTCCTTCAATCTGAACTTTTTGGAGACTTACTAAGAGAAATGAATAAATCTATTGATACAAAGGGGGCTTTTGTTATTATACTGATCTAAACATATAATTATGAAACTTTTCTTTAGATTTAAAACTTTTAAATTCTTACAATCATGAGACCATTTTGCATGTTTTTCAATATGAATCCATGTAGAATTCACAAGATTTGGTTTACAGTTTTCTCTCTTATTTTGTGCTATCAAGACTTGTTCATTGTCTCAAAAGTTCTTATAATTTTGAGCTCAAACTTAACAAAATACATGGGAATTAAATAACCTATTGATTATGCATGGAGCAGACTACACAGAAAGTTCTGTTGCATTAAAAGAACTTCAAGACCTTTCTATTGTCTGTTTTACAGCAAGGAATTTATAGTTTGTGATTAAAATAATTCACTCACACATATCAAAAGCAAAGTCTTTTGTTTGAATGTCTACAGGAAAATAAATGAGAATATAAGATAATGCCAGGAATCTTACAGTCAATGATTGCTGGTTGAAGATATCCACTTACGTACATTTTATCCCTAAATTCCTCTATAGTGATATTAAAGAATAAAAAATTATAAACTAACAGTAAAAGAGAATAGGAGAGGGGAGAAAAGGACAGAAATTATAAACATTTTTCATAAGATAGAAAATAGATGGAGGATTGGCCAGTGACTTAGCAGAGTGGAAAAACCTAGTTTATAAAAATGTGGAGAAAGGCTCCAATGTACAGATTTGACCTATAAAGCCCTTCAAAAGACAGGATTTAGAAGGAAGCAGTGTGTGAGGCACAGGACTGAGAATGGGAATGGACTGAATAAGCTATTCAAGGAGAAATTAGGCTGCCCCAGGTTCTTCCTTTGATTTATGCAGTTAGGCTTCTCCTCTGGACAAGTGAGACTCGAGACAAAGGTAAGCATGGGCTAAATTTCTGAACACATGAGGATTAACTTAGAGACTGTATACTGGAAAAAAAAAGTGCATACAATGTATCAAAACCAGCAACTCCTTCCAGTTCAGCCAAAGCATTCTGTGGGGTGGTGCCTACCGTACCCCATTAGTAGACCGGAAGACCCAGAACAAAGTCCTACAGCTCCATACAGATCTAGAATTTGGAAGGCACTGCCCAGTCATCTATGAGAAGAACACTAGCTGCCTAACCCACTAATACAATGTAACTGCCGCTCAAGCTTTAAACGTTCTCCTCTTGGGTAGGAAAGAACAACCAGGGATACCCAGACTTTTAAGGAAAGACTCCCAACAGAAAGTCAGAGGCAAGATTAAATGTAACAAAAAATCTTCATGGCATTCCTACCAGCTCTTCCCTCTGCTGGGAATGCCCTTCCCCATCTTTGCTCTATTCACTCCTACACTTCTTTCAGGACTCTCTCTCTCTTTTTAAAGATTATATTTATTTATTTGAGAGAGAGAGAGAGAGGACAAGCAGGGGGGAAGCGGGTGGGCGAGGGTCAAAGGGCGAAGCAGACTCTCCACTAAGCAGGGAGACTGATGTCAATGCTGTACTCCATCCCAGGACCGTGGGATCATAACCTAAGCCAAGGTTGACACTTAACTGACTGAGCCAACCAGACACCCATTCAGGACTCTCTTAACACAAAATAATAGGACAGGTTTTTTTTACCATTATAATTAAATAACATTACACTTCCCCATGACTCAACCCTCAGTTATCCTATTTCTCTACTGAATTTATTTTATATGTTAATTGCTACATATGTTAATATGTTAATTGCTACACTGATAATTTTTTTTTCAGTTTTAGATGGTCATGTTAAATGTTTTTGTTGTTGTTTTTGTTTTATTAACATATATTGTATTATTTGTTTCAGGGGTACAGGTCTGTGATTCATCAGTCTTACACAATTCACAGCACTCACCCTAGCACATACCCTCCCAATGTCCATCCCCCAGCCACCCCGTTCCTCCCACTCTCCTCCACTCCAACAACCCTCAGTTTGTTTCCTGAGACCAAGAGTCTCTTAAGATTTGTCTCCCTCTCTGGTTTCGTCTTATTTCATTTTTCCCTCTCTTCCCCTATGATCTTCCCCTCAAATCTTCTGATTTGAGGAAATCAGGGAGATTATATGATAATTGTCCCTCTCTGATTGACTTGTTTTGCCTACAATAATACCTTCTAGTTCCATCCACATCCTTTCAAATGGCAAGATTTCATTTTTTCGATGGCTGCATAATATTCCAACATATACATATATATGTACCATAACTTTTTTATTCATTCATCTGTTGGTGGACATCTAGGCTCTTTCCATAGTTTGGCTATTGTGGACATTGCTGCTGTAAACATTGAGGAGCATGTGCCCCTTCAGATCACTACATTGCTACACTGATATTTTTATATATTTATGTATTTGTTGTCCATTTTCCCTACTGCATGATGAACACTTATAAAAGCAGGAATGTTGCATATAGCACATAATAGATGCTTGATAAATATTTTATTAATATTTACTAATTTATCAACTTAATTATTTAGTAAAAATAATTAATTCAGATAAAACAAAACTGATGTGAAAAACACAATTAAAAAAATAAATCAAAAACTAAGAAAAATCAGAAACAATTAAAAAATATTAGGTATACAAAGGCAATAATTAACTCCTAAAATTCAAAATATTAAAAATAAAATATATAATTCAGTATAACACTGTAAGGAGTTGGTAAAGATATGAACAATGGGGAAGAAAAGATAAGAATGTAAGAGGTTAATCCTGGAAGTCAAATGTCTGACTAACAGAAATTTCTACAGTAACAGAAAAAGTGGAGAGGAGGGAGCAATTTAAGATAAAATACAAGAATGTTTTCTGGAATGGAAGGAACAGCCTCATGATGGAAATGCCCTCAAAATGCTCTACAAATTAAATAAAAAAAAAGAAAAAGCCATCAAAGTTCTGCTTATAGAACTTATATGAAACTAAAAGATTTTCTACTTATATAAACTTGAAAAATATATGGAACCAAAATAAATTAGAGGGTATTCACATTTTACACATTTTATTTTATTTTTTTCATTTTAAATTTATTTTTTGAGTATAGTTGACACACAATGTTAAATTAGTTTCAGGGGTACAATATAGTGATTCAACATGTCTACACATTATGCTGTGTTCACAAGGGCAGCTAATCTGTCACCATACACTATTACAATACCATTGATTATATAACCTGTATTTTCCTTTTACTCCCATGACTTATTCACTCCATAACTGGAAGCCTGTATCTCCCACTCGCCTTTGCCCATTTTGCCCACCCTACCCATCCACCTCCCCCTCTGGCAACCATCAGTCCTCTGTATGTACAAGTCTGATTCTAATTTTTGTTTGTTTTTTTATTCATTTGTTTTGGTTTTTAGGTTCCACATGAGTGAATATGCACATTTTAAGACTTAAAACAATATTTTATATTATTAATGAATATGTAAACATTTAGTAAAACTATAAAGAACTTTCATGAGAGTATTAATCCAAAATCATGATAGCAATTATCTATGGAGAAGGAAAGAAGGAAATAATATTTAAGAGGAGCACAGAGGCAGCATTATTTTTATGTATAAAATCTTATTAAAAGAAAGACAACAAGCAAATATAACATAAGATTTAATGAGATTGAGTGATGGGTATAAAGATATTGCTGTAAGACCCTCTGCATTTTTCAGTATTTTTGAAATATTTCACTATTGAAAACAAAATAATGTAAGAGATCAGAAAAAAGAAAACAGTTACATAAAAAAATTGCAGGAAACAAAATGGAATCAGGATTCTTAACTGTTATAAAAGAAACCAGAAGATAATGGAGAAATATTCACCCACTCTGAGAGGAAATCATCTTCAACAAAGAAGCATATATCCACCCAAAATACCGATTAATATAAAAGCTGACTGAAAACACATAAGGCTTAACATCACTCACCTATTCTTAGGAAACTAATGAATTTTGTACTCTGCAAAGCAAGGGAAAAAACCTAGAAAGAGACATGAGAGCTGTTAAGAAAAATTGCATTGAACAATTGTTAAAAATGGAAAGACAGGTTTTTCGAACT
The DNA here is from genome assembly GCF_010015895.1 of Lontra canadensis. Taxonomy (NCBI): domain Eukaryota; kingdom Metazoa; phylum Chordata; class Mammalia; order Carnivora; family Mustelidae; genus Lontra; species Lontra canadensis. Next base: position 19,194,283 of record NW_022631017.1, read on the forward strand.
ACTATAGTAAGGAAGAGAGAGGTGAGTATAGAACTGAGCTCAACTCCAAGTTAAACAGGCAAGAAATTTTATTTATGACTGTTACAGGGGAGAGAACTTAAACTCAATTCCACTGAAACAAAAGTTGGGAGGATTTGTAAATGCTGGGCTGAGCTAATGGAAAAGTACTTAAGGACATTGTTGGGGAGGTTAGTCAATGTGATTAGGTCATCTGTGTTTGCTAATTTTTGCTTCTCAAAGTTAGACTTCTACAGAGACTGAGAGATATTGATGTTATCTTTCTTGACAATTACATTTCAAAGAAATGGCTACCAGGGACTTGAGAAATACATTCACGAGTTTTATAAAATTTACATCTTGAAGGAACAAAGGAAGAATTTATAATTACAAGTTTTCTAAAGAAAATGCTCTAAAGAAAGTGTGGTCAATGTCTATACTCAGGAAGAAACCTGTTTAGTCAAACTGAGGGGAATGTTAAGGTCATCTTAGTCAAATATAGGAAACTGGGATCCAACATAAGAGAGAACTAATGATATTAAGTAAAGTCCCATGTCCAAATTTATGCATCAGTTGCATAGAGACTGATGAGAGAAGAAGACTGTGAGATTCCAGTTCAGAGATCTCCAGGAAAAATCAGACAAAGAAGGAATTGATTGGTTTAAAGTGTTAGATCATGTAGACATTAATATTGAATGTGTTTTTATAGTTCTGTTGGTCAGTTTAAAAAAGAATTAGTGATAGAAACAGTACAGAAAGATAGTGAAAAATATGCCACAAAAGTGTAAAGAAATCAACAACTGAAAACTGGAAAATCCCCATGCACTTGGTAATTAAAGGTATATTTCTAAATAACACATGGATCATAAAAAAATCTCAAGAGAAGCTAAAACTTATTTCAAATAAATTAAATGAAAATACAACATATCAAACTATGCAATGCAATGAAAGCAGTGTTTAGAAGGAAATTTGTAGAGTTAAATGCTTCTATTGGAAAAGAAGAAAGATCTAAAATCAGTAACTAAGCTTCTATCTTAAGGAAAACAAGGCAAATTAAATCTGAAGTAAACAGAAAGAAAAGAAATAATAAAAATCAGAGCAGAAATAAAATTGAAAACAAAAAAACAATAGAGAAAATCTATTAAGTCAAAAGCGGATTCTTTAAGATCAATAAAATTGATAAGACTTTAGCCACAATAAGAAAAAATTAGAGAAGAAACAAATTACTAATATCAGAAATGGAAGAGGGGTCATCACTACAGATCCCATGAACATTGGATGGATAATAAAGGAATGTTATTAACAACTCTATGACCATAAATTTAATAACCTAGATAACCTAGGCAAATTCCTTCAAAGACACAATCTACCAAAACTCACATGAGAAGTAATAGACAATTTTAATAGGCCTATATCTATTAAAGAAATTGAATCAGTAATAAACAACTTTCCAAAACAGAAAATATCAGACCCAATGGGTTCACTGGTAAATCTACCAAACATTTAAGAAATCATACCAATTTTCCACAATCTCTTCCAGAAGATAGAAGCAGATGAAAACTTTCTTACTCATTCCAAAGAAGCACGTATTAACCTAATATCAAAATCAGACACAGACATTACAGGAAATGAAAACTACAGATCAATACCTCTTACAATACAGATGGAAATATCCTCAAAAAAATACTAGCAAAATGAATCCAACGATGTGCGAAAAGAAGTCTACACCACACCAAGAGGAATCTGTGTCAGATATGCAAGCCTGGTTCAACATTCAAAAACCAATAAATGTAATCAAAAAGTGTAGAAACATTTTGTTTGGCCATTTGCAGGTAGCTCTACCCACAGGCTTTCTTTAAAATGTATCCGGCCTGAGTCAGAAACTAGTCTGCTCTACCTCCCGGTTGCAAGAGGTGCTTTGAAGCCTTTGCCAATAGGCTGGAAAGAAAGAGGATTAACTTGCTCCCTCCCTGGAGATCATGTGACTCATACCATAGTTCACTCCAGAGGAATCATCCTTCCAATCTCCAAATCCCCTGACCACTTCAGCTGAACTTTTTCAGGCATTCTGTGTGAATGAGTGTTCAAGGTCACAAAACCTGATTTATGATATTGTCTATGCAGGATCTTCTTAGTTAACCCAACATCTCATTTTGGAGTAAAAATAGTTGGTATTTATTACCTTGTAGCACTATCACTGAGAGTGAAATAATTTTATTTTCTACCACTGACCCTCTCTGTTAGGATTCTTCCCTTGACTTACTGTGTAACAGAATGTGTTTGCCATTTTCCTTTCAGTCATTCTCTTTCTGGAAGACAACATGTGTCTACCTGCTTGTGTATGTAATTATAAACTCTCTAAGTACAGAAATTTACCTCCTATTCCATTAATTACCTAACATGCTGAACTTCAATGAAAGGGTTGTTGACTTATTATCTCTACTCTGGAAGAATTTGCTAATATTTCCTAAGAAACATTTTGACCAAATAATGATATGTTTTATTAAGTAAAGTTCTTACAAATTTTAGTTTTAGCCACATTATATTAAATTTTGCCAAATTGAAGTACAACTTTAATATTTAAATGTATAAAAGGTAAATATTCTGAGATTGAAAAAGTAGCTGATTTAAAATAAGATGAACTTCACGTTTTAAAATAGTTTAAATCACTCCTTTTGTAATATTTATAAGTCCCCATGAGTAAGAACTCTTCAATGTTACAATTAATGTCAGTCATTGATAATTTTACCAATAAATATTTTTATTTATGTTGTAGTCAGGCAAACCTCATAAATGGAATCTATAGACACATAACTTTCTTGGGATATTTCCTTTCTGTCCATAAAATAGGGTAAGGGGAGGGGGGGAAAACACATTTCCAATTGGAAAACACCAAGTCAGTCCCTTAAAATAAGCTGACTAACATTTGTAAAGTAATTCTTATCCTTATAAATTGACTTCTTGCAGGAAACAGACCTTATCCTGACTTTTAATATTTCAATGCACCGATCTTGGTGGATGGAGAATGGACCAGGATGTACAGTAACATCAGTGACCCCTGCACCAGACTGGGCCCCAGAAGACCATCGTTACATCACGGTCTCAGGGTGTTTTCTGGAGTACCAGTACATAGAAGTGGCTCATAGTTCCCTCCAGATTGTTCTCGCAGTAAGTGTTGACCATCAACCACTCCTTCTAGTGCTTTTAGAATTGTTTTATCTCCATGCAGATTTAGTGCACACAAATGGAATCTGTGGATAAAGTGTGGCTATTTGATTTTTTCTAATTAATGCCCCCTTCTATAGACATTTTTCAGGTTAAACCAGGGCATAGTAAAAAGTCATCAATCGGTAAATTAGTAAATAGGCTATGGCATCTTCAGCATTTTATGTAAGAAATTCAATCAGTCAGGGTTTGATCATTTGGCTTTTGGTAAATAAGATTTTTCCAAAGATTCCTGCAGAAAGATCAGAGAGTCTTCACAACTAACATGATGTAAAATTTATATGATTTCAATAGATATATTTTCCCCTAGTGCTTCTTTCTGTCTGTGTTGCTAGCCCTGGGAATTCTCCTCTCTGTTTGCTCTTATTCTTCCTAGAATTTCCTGAAGTACAACTCATCACCTTCTATCATTTCCCCCCTTTTTCAAAACAATCCAGTTTTTCATAAATTCTGCTTCTAGGACTGTCATGCCTCCATTTATATTGTATTAAACTGAAAAAGAAACCCCCCAGCAGGGGGCAGTAAGAGTTATAAAGGATTCCTCCGTATTTGTATACAGTATTTCTAGAGCATATTCGTATAATATATGTCTGTTATATAAAACATATTATTTTGGGGGTTCCTGGGTGGCTCAGTCAGTTGAGCATCCCACTCTTGATTTCAACTCAGGTCATGATCTTGGGGTCATAGGATTGAGCACCGCGTAAGGCTCCCTGCTAAGCAAGGAGTCGGCTGGGTATTCTCTCTTTCCCTCTCCCTCTGCCCCTCCCCTGAATCATGAGCTCTCTCTCCCTCTCTAATAAATAAATCTTAAAATACATATATATTATTTTGTGTTGTATCACTGTGACAATGTGAAACAAATATATCCTTTTCTTAAGAAAGACTTTTACTAAGCCTAAATGCATAATTTTATAGGAATTATAACGGAAATTTTTAATTATACATGTTTCCAATTATTTCTTACATAGCCTATATGTACAGATCTACATATCTTTCTTAGACTCCATGTAGATCTAAAACTGCTGTACATAGCCTTAAAATTGTTGATGACAAATAATGCAAATAGAATCTGCTTTTTTTTTTTAAGACTTTATTTATTTATTTGACAGAGAGACAGCAAGAGAGGGAGCACAAGCAGGGGGAGTGGGAGAAGGAGAAGCAGGCTTTCCACGGAGCAAGGAGACAGATGCAGGGCTCAATCCAAGGACCCTGAGATCACAACGTGAGCCAAATGCAGACACTTAATGACTGAGCTACCCAGACACCTCTAGAATCTGCTTTTTGAGTCTTTCTTCAGTTAGTTATTTTGAGAATGATGTTAACTCAACAATTTTTAAATAACAAGACATAAAATGTGCTGGATAGAATAGCCTCAAATTCAATCACATAAAATTCTTCTGGAATTAATAAAACCATATGAATGTATATGTATTAGATTATATATATCAAATATATATTGATTAGATTTTTAAAATAAATATATAGATACACACACACATGCATACACATACACACACTTAAATTATAGTAGGCTGAGTATTCTGTGCTAGTAAACATTACCAAATCATTGTGACTAAAACCATAAATGTTAATTCTTACGGATCAGTAGAAGGTTCTGCCAATCACCGCCACTAAAAAAACAAGGTTGGTGAAGAAGCCACCATCTCAGTCATCATGGGTTGCCATGCCAGAGAGCATAGATAGATCTGGAGTATCTCCACTGGCACAAAAATGTTTCTCTTTGGGAAGAGAAGCTCATTGTTCACAGTTCATTGTCTAGAACTAGTCACACAGTCCTACCCAACTGCAAAATGGCCAAGGAGAAGGGAGAATGTGAATTTTGGGAGATCATTGTAAATTATTTCCAGAATATTTGAATTATGTTTTGGCTAAAACATTGAGTGATCTCCCTTGAATATGTGCAACCTGAGACATTTCTTAATAAATACACCCTTCTACAATACTCTGAAACTCTAAAACTGTTCATTTTAATTATCGTGAAATAAAAATAAGTTAAATTTGATGGGATGGGAAAAGTCATTTCATTATTTAAAATCCATTTAGATGAAGTATTCATTCTCATAAAGGAAAAATAAAATGTTTCTGGTATTTGGGAACAGATAATGTGTTAGAGAGGGGTTTTAGATAAAACATCCTCTCTGGAGGTCCCGTTATTACTGGACCCACACATTTTGGAAGACTTCCATTTATGCCTCAAAGATGCTGTAAGGATATAGCTTATGTGCATGGATAGTTATGTGTCACTGATTTAAAGAGTTGAATTAATGTGTGTATGTATAAACTATATTCATAGATTTATTATACCTACATAAAATTTTAGCACACAGGTATTTGCTAAAAAAAACAAAAACAAAAGCAAAAACAAAAACATAATGGACATGAGGCTGACATACTGCCCAAGGTAAAATCATCTGTAAAAGTGGCTGGAGTGAAAAGAAGATGGAAGGAATGTCCCTAAAAGCAGATGTGACTGATAATTCAAGTGACTGGCTCTCACTGCTGTCTACATTGCCCCTGTTTGAGTAAGAAATAGCTTGAACAAACCATCACAGGATGTGGTATCTTTACATCTCCCCTTTCCACCTGTCCTTCCACCCAGCATTTTTCTTTGGCGATACCGGCTGTGGATCATCTGAGAATCAGTTAGCAACAGTGTACCAAGCCAGTTACTTGGAGAATTTTCAAATCCCTTTCTGTCTTTAGGCTTGCTGTTGTCTAGCCAGCCTCAGGCTGAAAGCATCTGCTGTACAGAAAACCTAGCATATCTTAACTAAGGTTTTAGAATGGAAACCAAAATGGGATTTACCATGAATAATTTACTAATTGGAAGCCTTCCAACTAGATCTTCCTATAGGCATTCTGATCGCTTCTGCTGTCGTGATTAAGAGATGACATGGTGTCTTGGATTTCTGCTCCTTCCCTTTTCATGTTACCCAAATAACCCCCCAGACAATCCAACATTTCATTCAGCTGGGTTCAGTGAATACTTTCTGAGTGCTTGTTCCCTGCTGGCATCCTGAAAAACAAATGACAGGATCCCTGACCTTGACAATGTCACAATCAAAAATAGGATGAGGTTCATTAGGATTCAAACCAGGTGCAAATATGTGCATTTTGGGGATGTGGTAGACAGAGAATATAGTTTGTACAGTTTGTGGCATACCGTTGTCTTCTTAACTCTACCCCGTGTTCTGGAAAGTCAACTAAACCCCTGCTTCTCCTTGCTCCCACCAATCTTTGAAGCTGCCCTCTCTTCCAGGATGTCTGGCTTAGATCTGCTTTCCCAAACTGCTGCTCTCCCAGCTACTGCTCTTGACACATTCCAAATTTCTCTAGCTCATTTCCTCCAACTTCATTCAGCCTTTCTTTCACAGATTCCTGACCCCTGGCAATCCTGTCGCCCTGTTGTTCAGCTTTCTGCCAATCAACTCCTAGCTGATTTGGAAATTAGTATTCACAAAGCCCACATTTGCATCGCACATACATAAGATATCTTCCATCTACAGCCAAAGGAAGATGAGTATAATATCCACATAATTGGGAAGAGGGGCTATTAATCACACAGCCTCCAGCCGAGCAGAGAGGACTGCCAGAACACCGTGATGATGAGCCAGGTGTGAGACTTCTAGCCTTCTCCTTCAGCAGCATTTTCTTCTAGTTAGTATCAGATATCGCATTCATAAGGAGTACAAGTGTGCACAGCTTTAATAAAACCAAAAGAAAAAAAAAGAAAAAAAAAACACTCACAAAATAGATCAAATAAATATGTATGGGAAGAGCCAGGGAGGAGCTCAACTACAGAGATGGTGTTGTTCGCATTACAAAAGAATTAAGCCGATTTCTTCAAACAACCTGTGATTGCAACTGCTTGGTTTACAAAATGTGTTCACAGGAATTAAATCTTTTGATTTGTGTAACAGTCCTGTGAGGGCTACAAAATAGGTTAAATGCCTTTCCCAAGATGTCTTAGCTAGCAGATAGGGAGGGTGTGACCGAAGTTTTCCTCTGGTACCAAGGACAGGAAGTAGACGGCAGCCTGTATGCCAGCAGCTGTTGGTTGGAAATGGATTCCTGAGTCCCCCAGATTCAGAGTTCTTCAGTGGCAAAGAATGCCGTGGTTGATTAGCCATGTCTGCCATGGGTGAGGGGAATGGAGGTGAGTGTGCCTCCTGATTGTTAGGCACACATTATACCGCACTTCCTGTGACCAACACGATGAACGTGGAGGATGTTTTACAAGGAAATGTAAATAAATGAAGCTTTAAGGAAAAATATTTATAGCAGTATTGAAGTAACTTTATATTTTAAAATATATGTTACAGTTTCAAATAATACATTGGGGAAAAAAAAGAAAAAAAAAAAAAAAAACAGAAGCAAATACTTAATTCTTCTTTTTTCTTGTTACCTCCAGAGGACCAATAACTCTAAATTTAAGCTAAGCTGCTGCAACCCAGATTGCTGGGTTTCATTTTCCTTTATTTCCTTTACTTCCAACACACTTCTAGGTTCATTGATTGATGACTGGCAGATTGATGATTGGTATTTTTAAGATACCAGCAGAAGGTACTGGTAAAAATGTTAATAAACTTACTATCTTCCGCAACTATTAAAATTGGTTTAGAAACCATATGCAAATTAGCAGGAACATCATAAATGACTAGAAAAAGTCTAATACCTGCTGCACTGATCATTGCTAAAAACAGGATCACTGTCAAGTTCATCCTTCAGTCATTATTTATTCCCTATTTGGAAAACTTTGGGTTTTTTTAGAGTGCATAAAATAATAGAAATCATGTTTGACAGATTGTGGTAAAAAAAAGTTTTGAAGATAAAACATGTGCCTTCACATGGATGGAGCTACAGATGTTTCCAATTATTCCCAGTTAATGATACAAATTTTAAGTTTGACTTGTTAAGACTTATCTAGGAATACCATTGGTGAGAAATTTTCAAGACTTCGAAAGCCTTTACCCAAGTTAATTTGGGATGGTGCTGAGAATGGCAGGAATACTTCTTTGGGTGTTGCTGACCACATGGTGCACAGATGAAAATGAGTTGCCTTATTGCTCACACTGCACTTTGATGCCTTCTTTAATCTGGAAGGACATATTCGAAAACAAAGATTTGGTGGTCAAAGATTTGGTTCCTGATTTTAATACAGCTTACAATATTGCTATTAAAGTGGTAAATAGTAAACCTGAGTTGTGAACTTGCGTCGTTTTGAAGGGATGCATGTTTGTTTGTTTGTTTGTTTGTTTTTGTAACATATTTATTTTATTTTATTTTATTTTTTATTACTATGTTCAATTAGCCAGCATAGTTATTTTTTGATGTAGTGTTCAGTGATTCATTAGTTGCATATAACACCCAGTGCTCAACACCACATATGCTGTCCTTAATACCCATCCCCCTCCCTCCTATAACCCTCAGTTTGGTTCCCAGAGTCCAGACTCTCTCAGTTCGTCTCCCTCTCTGATTTCTTCCCATTCAGTTTTCCCTCCCTTCTCCTGTGATCTTCCACGCTATTCCTTATGTTCCACATATGAGTGAAACTATATGATAATTTTCTTTCTCTGCTTGACTTATTTCACTTAGCATAATCCCCTCCAGTTCCATCCATATTCATGTGAATGATAGGTATTCATCCTTTCTGATGGCTAATATTCCATTGTATATATGGACCACATCTTCTTTATCCATTCGTCTGTTGAAGGGCATCTTGGCTTCTTCCACAGTTTGGCTATCGTGGACATTGCTGCTATGAACATGAGGGTGCATATGCTTCTTCTTTTCGCTATGTCTGTATCTTTGTGGTAAATACCTAGTAGTGCAATTGCTGAGTTGTAGGGTAGCTCTATTTTTAACATTTTGAGGAACCTCCATACTGTTTTCCTGAGTAGTTGTACCAGCTTGCATTCCCACCAGTAACGTAAAAGGGTTCCCCTTTCTCCACATCCTCACCACTAGTTTCCTGCCTTGTTGATTTTTGCCATTTTAAGTGATGTAAGGTGGTATCTCACTGTGACTTTGATTTGTATTTCCCTGACGGCTAGTGATGATGAACACTTTTTCCATGTGTCCATTAACCATTTATATGTCTTCTTTGGAGAAGTGTCTGTTCATGTCTTCTGCCCATTTCTTGACAGAATTATTTGTTTTTTGGGTGTTGAGTTTGACAAGTTCTTTATAGATCTTGGATACCAGCACGTTATCTGTAATGTCATTTGCAAATATCTTCTCCCATTCCTTGTCTTGCCTCTTAGTTTTCTTGACTGTTTCCTTTGCTGTGCAGAAGGTTTGATCTTGATGAAGTCCCAAAAGTTCATTTTTGCTTTTGTTTCCCTTGCCTTTATAGACATGAGTTGAAAGAAGTCATTGTGGCCGATGTCAAAGAGGTTATTGCCTATGTTCTCCTCTAGGATTTTGATGGATTCTTGTCTCACATTTAGGGATATATGTTTTTAAATGAAAGAAAGTGAATTTCAAATCACAGTGGTACTCAAATTTCATTGTTTGGATTTCAAAGACTAATATGTCTCTTTAAAAGATAGTAAAAGATAATATTTATAATATGCCAAAATAAATAGCCCTATTTAAATAGCAACTATTTAAAGTAATAATGAGAAGGTGTCTGACTGGCTTAGTCAGTAGAGCATGGGACTCTTGATCTCAGGGTCATGAGTTCGAGCCCCATGTTGGGATAGAAATTACTTTAAAAAAATAAAATGCATTTTTAAAAATTTTTTTTAAAAACTAACAATGAAAAATATCAAGCATCAATTTCAAATGTACACAGTTTTCAAATGAATTCTTAAAAATTCTTCCAGGATGTATGGGAGTGGAAAAGCTTAATGGCATTTAAGCATTAAATTACTCTAAAACAGTGGTTTTTAATGCTGGCTGAGAATAGAAATTACTTATTCACTTGTTTAAAGGATTACCATGAACATGACCTACTTCTGGAAATTCTGTACCCTTAAGACTTGAGGTAGGACCTAGGTGGGTGTCATTTTGAAAATTTTCACCAGAAATATCAGTGTCTTTCCTTTCTTTTCACTACTGATCCCTCTATTATCCTGAATTGCTCAGAAACACATAGCATTTGGTAAAAACAAACAAACAAACAAACAAACACGATTCTATAATACCAAAATGGTACCATAGCTCCAGTTGCTCCATCAGCTCCGGGAAGTGACTTGAGAGGCATTTTCCTTCCAAGTCCTGCAGGGTCTAGCCTGTGATCAAGTACTGAATCTGTGAACTTACCCTTTGTCTGCCATATCTCTGCACCAGAGGGAGTTAGTGTAGAGCCCAAACTGAAAACTGAGTCTTCTGATTCCTAGTCCAACATCCATGACTCTACAACAGTTTTCTTCTTAAGATAGAATTACTTCCTGCCAGGACAGAATATAGACAGAATATAGAAGTGGACAGAATAACAAGCACTTTGTTTCTTTCCTAGCTCCCAAGATGGTGAACAGCTTTGCTGCTTGGCTTCAAATGTTACACACACTGCTCCAACTCTAGTTCTCCTGGATATTTAGAGACATAGACCTACTTGTCAAAAGGTGGTAACTCAAGAGATGAAATAAATATGATTTGTCCTACTGTAACATCAGAATATTTTATACAAATACTTACAAAAATATGGGAAGAAGAACCAAATCACAGTTGTGAACAAGGGATTTTTCCAACGACAAAGTTACTGAAATAGGAGAATGAAAGCAGTAAACAGATCAGGAAAGGACATTTCATGTCACAATTGAGGGCTAAAAAACATATAAACAGTATTTCACAAATTAATTTTAGAACCCAAGCTGGGTATATTCCTAAATAGTAAAAAGTATTAAAATGTACTGATACTTCTGAAAAGGGTACCTGTTTAACTTTCTAATCTACTCTCAATTCCTCTAGACAGTAATAAAGCCATTACAACACTGTCACTCAGAGTATAGCACCCACATGTCTTATCCACAACTGTCAATCAATTTTGGTAAAAAAAATAAACCCCAAGTAATCAGTTATCGTGGTCTTTTGTGTTTTGCTTTATTTCTGAAAGGTGCTGTTGTAAATTGGCAAATAGTTCTGTGAGTCAATGAACAAGCAGAGTGTAAGAACTTGAATAGCCTCTAAAGTCAGATTAAGTCTAAGACTTTTTTGCTTTTAATATTCTTTGATATTCCCTACATGAACGTAAGAAATATAAAGTAAAATATTCAGTATGGGAATAACAATCCTTAACTCTTATACCCAGCTGTATAATAAACTATTTTGTAATTATGAACTAAATGAGATAATTCTTAAGAAATTGCCTGAAAACAATGAAGACTGTGTTATTTATTCTCTCCTTAGCACAGTATCTTCCACTGCTTATTGAGAATATTATTTTTTCGAACAAAGTCACAGTGATAGGCAAAAATGAACTAAATCTTACTAAGTTTACTCACTCCCCAGATACAACTGTGATTCTTAAAGCCAGTGTGATACTATTTAGTGTACCAACACACTAACCTACACAGGGGCAAGCTTTATCCCATATCAACCATTATCATCAGTGTGCAATAACTGCTTTTCTATGTAATGTTTGAAGCACTTTCATACCCCTGAAGCATAATATCACTTGATCTATGAGAATGCTTAGACACACCATGGAATAAAAATACCAGTTTATTTAAGATGGTAGTGAGGATTATAAACTGCAACAAATTACCAAGGATTAGGTTTTCTTTAATAATACGAGATTTAAGTTTCATTGTCTGAAATTGTGCAGTGAATCATGTACAATCCCATTTCTTATATTTAATCTTACAATTATAAACTTAGCTCAGAATAAATCATAAGGTATATTAAATCAGAAGTTATTTCAGAAAAATAAGTATATGTAAATATACTAAAATAGAGAAATTTTTCAAACATGACAAGCTATTGGCCTTGAACAAAGAGTTACCCTCTGCCTTTGTAATATATAATATTATTATCTTTTAGGATGTCTTTCCAGTCATGATCATTTATTATGATAAAAAGTTTTTAAGAAATAAGTCTTTGATGGCTATTTCCTTTTCACTAGAACTTTTAAACACAGTGGTAGAATAATAATAGGGGAATGTGTAAGTGTTTTCAAATAATAACAAGGCATTCTCAAAGGAAGGATGTAAAGATGATTGATAATGACAGCTATAATATGAGGTATGATTTATTGTTTAGCATGTTATACTTGAGTAAAAAAGAATAAAACTATGGGCAGACACACTTAAGCTAAATAGTGTTTACATAGGAGAAAAAGGGCCATCTGTAATGTTCCTCCTGCACCTTTTGTGTTTACCAATCCTATAAATAGGAGTTTAAACTCTACTATTCTCAACCCACACATTCTTCTAAACAACTGAAAATATGATTTCTGGTCTTCACTCTCCTCTTGCCTCTTCCTATCCTCATGGCATCATGGTTGCTTTTGTCCAGGCTCTGTCATTTGTTCCTCTCTGACCTTTGTTGTGATTCTCAATCCATTGGTAAATTCCCTGAGAGTCAAGACCACAACTTTTTTTTTTTTAGAATAACAAAAAAAATATTTTACAAAAACATAAGATTTACAGAAGTTTCCAGACAAGCCATACAAAATGGCTCTTTCTACATTTGATGGCAAAGTCACAATGTTATTAGTGAAGGCTGTGATGTTTGTTTAGTGTTCCTGTTTTGCTTCAAACAATCAAGCTTGTCCATCTGTATTGTCTAAATAAAGTTAGACTTGGCTATAGAGAATATTCTAAAGAACTGGTTAGCTGCTTTTAACCAATGCAATTAGATCACCATAAAAAGAGGGAAAGGTTAGGGTTAGACCATGACTTTTTACACATATGCCTGTCATTTGTAATTTCCTCTTAACTTTATTCATAGTATTATATGTTATTATACCTAAAAAGGTAGCTACCTGTCACATGATGATTTTGGTTAATGCTAATTGCAAATATGGCTGCAACGCCAAGGACTAAATTAGAAAGTCTCATGACTCCAAGGATATTTTGATTTTCTTTATCTCTTCTTTTATTCTGAAATGTCCAGCTTGCTCTCTTCTCCTTATTGATTCTTAGTCTCTCCAGCTCTTAAGTTTAATCAGTTTCTTATCAGCAACTTTATAAATACAAATTGTTTCTTTTACCCCAACCATGCAGTGTCTTCCAGTGATTTATCTTCATTTTTCCTACCCATTTTCCATAACTCTATTGATTTCTTTCTTCATCGCAGAATTACAGGCAGATTCTCTCTCTTTTTTCTAATTTCTAAATTTTACAAATGATATTTGTTGTAATTTCATACCATTCTCTTAGTTACATATCATGTTTAGGTTGATTTAGTCCTAATCTACTGTATCAATTACAATGAAAATCAATTTTAAGTAAAATTATACGGTGAGGTACAAAAAAATTTCCATGTCAGTGACTCAACAGTTGTTCTGGTATTCATTTTCAGCAATGTGCTTAGTTCACAAATTTGGGAACGTATGTGTTGCTTACAAATTAGGCTCGAAACAAGTTGTCAAAGGAGGCTGAATACTAAAAAGATGGTAAAGGAGTGGCCAAAACTTAATGAGAAAATGTGCTTAGCCACTCCTCTGTTGTCCTTTCATTGTGAGTCTGAGGTCTGCATTAGAATGCCTTAGCCATGTGGTGTACTTTTTTACTTTTTTGGTTCAAACTTCTGGTCTTCAAAGCTTTAAGAGTTGCTGTGGTACTTAATCTGGGACTGAGCTAGAGGAACCTTAGAATCATATCAATGAAAATGTAATTTTGTGCAACGTCATTGTCCTTATAGCGTATAAAACAATTTCATGTGTTAGTTACCGTGCTGTGTCAACAACTCTGTGAGGTAAACAGGGTTAACTGGTGAGCACCCCGCCAGTGTGGCTGGAAAAATTATCTGAACATTGAAGTGATAAACTAAAAAATTACTGAGAGCTCTATTTCAATATATCTGCGTGAACATTTACTTGAGAGGAATCTTCACGTTTCTTTTCTTTCTGGGATCCCTTACAGAGTCTTCATCCCTTTAAGCCCCATATGCTTACAGTTATTAATCTCTAGAGAAGGACTCTGATTCTCCCAACAAAGGCAGTTTGCTGCTCGGCTTGGCTTCGCTGAGATCCAGTCAGAGGCTCTGATGACAGATAGTCTGCTTGTCAGCTTTGCTTCATGAATCCAAAGAAAATGGAACTTATCAGAAGCTGAGCCTCGAGCACAACCTGTGCCTCTTATCGGGGCCTTTTCATGCTAGGATTGGCGGTGGTCTCCGTCTTTCATCGTTTGGTTCACTGACAGAAAGAGAAGGGAGCTGGTGCCCTGTTAGGTACCACTCTGCAGACTGCTATATCGCAAAATAAACAAACAATATATTTTTAGGGCACCACCTGCAGCAAGCAGCTGTACCAAACAGAGCAGAACCACGAAGGATGTGATTTGTTCCATTTAACATGAAGCCTTGAGGTTTAGAAGAGAGGGAGGAGAAGGTTCTATGTATACAACCCACACATCCTGCAATTTCAACTGAAGCTGATTTTTTTTTCTTTTTTAGATTGGAATTGAAGTATCATTATATCTCTCCCCCTTTCCCACCCTGCAACCTCTGGTTGAAAACAATTCTATTATTGGGGTTATAACTGTTAACTGAGAAAATCATTTTTCTCTGCCAGTAAACTTCCTCTTTCATTCAAGGGCAATTTTTCTCTCAACCAACCTATACTTAAATGCCAACATCTGCTATATCTAAGCTGTATATAAATGGTGTCTGGCATTTACATGATGCCAATGACATGATTAGAGAAACTCATACACTTGGCTTACATTGAATTTTCTTCTTATCTTATAGCTTTCATCTATTTCAGTCCTCCTTCAGGATCTGTCTGCCTCTCTAAATGTGCCATGCAAGTCCAAAATACTCTGAAAGCTGAACTTTTAGCTCTTTTTCTAACTGACAATCAACTCTTGCATTAACTCCTACCTTTCCGGGCATTAAAGCTGCATAACGCATCATGATAAAATGCCACCATATCTGCATTGTCTGAGAACCCAGAATTTTGAGGCTAATGCAAGGGGTATTTTAAGTACTTGCTTTTTCCCTAGATTTAAAAATCTTCTCATTCTTTTAATGGCTATTGATCCTGACCTCACAAACCAAAGTCACCATTTCATTTTGAGTTCTTCTAGGTGAGCTGGGATAAATATAATTAAATCATGGATGACTCTGGAAGCAATCCAGGTAGTTACAAATTGAGGTCATTTTAAGTACAGAGAGGGACAGTTACCTTTGATATTGGATTGGCCACCAACAACCATGTACTGTTTAGCTTTTTCTTGACAATGGACACATTTTAAAAAGAGAAACTGGTCTGAATATCTAAGAGGTGAACTCGAATGTCATCCTTAACTTCTCTATTACTAACTAGATTCTTAGTCTGAAGGAGAAAAGTCTATTGGCCATCTTTTTGTGGCTCATTAACACTCTTTGGTGGGGCTTATAGATATTGCTCTGAGATTCAGAGAGGTGAGATGAAGGAATTTCAAATCTGCGGTGATGCATGCCTCTAGCTAATAGAGGAAATTACATCCTGTGAGCCACGAAACTAAGTTTCCTCTATTATTTTCACCTGCATCATTAAGATGATGATTTTTTAAAATATTGGGCACAAAATAAATTCCTGCCAAAGTGGTATCCAACAGTGTTGAATGTGAGAACTGCTTCCCTCTCCTTCACCTTTCTAACATATTAAAGGAAGTTTTCTGGAAAAAAGCCCAGACTTGGTTTTGCTAAATTATGCCTGCTTCTGAATCCTCGTCGATCAATCAAGTTTCTACTTTATGACTTATGGGGCAGTGCTTTTCACTGCATGTTGAGGAAACTGGAAGAACGAAGGGAGGTATCTGTAGTTCCAAAGAACAAAAGAGCACCTATAGTTGGAATATCTTTATGTTCTGCAAAAGGAAGAGTTGGTTTGATTGATCTTTAATTATAGTATAGTTTATACTATAGTATTTACTGTAGTATAGTAATTTTAGGAGACCAAAAGTTCCTCAGAGTTCTCTGGGGAATATTAAGAGAGAGAGCGAGATAATAAAAGAGAGAGAAAGTCTTTGACCAGCTTTAGTGAGTGTGGAATGAGGGAGAGAACAGAGTGAGGTAGGTGTAATTGGATATTGAATAAGGCTAAAAGAAATAAGGCTAAAATTTGGGTTGCAAAATGGAGGAATCACCATTTCAGACACTGAAACTGTGTACAAAGGGTACAGAGACAAATATTAGGCATCTTCCCTAAGCTTGTTTCCTCATCCACAATAGGTATAACTCATTGGGTTTATAATTATGATTATGGTAATCATTGGTTTAGGTGGTAAAAAAAAAAACACATAACCTGAAATCTGTCCTATTAACATATTCTTAATTGTACAATATTGTTAACTATATGTACATAGCTGTATAGCAGATCTCTAGAACTTTTTACCTTCACTGAAACTCTGTACCTACTCAGTAGCAACTTCCAATATCCACCTCCCTTCTGTGCCTGGCAACATGCTTCTACTTTCTGTTTCCTCAAGTTTGACTATTTTAGATACCTCATATATCTGAAATCTTGTAGTATATGTTTTTCTGTGGCTGGGTTTAATTCACTTGGCATAATGTCCTTAAAGCTTATCCATGTTGTCACATATGACAGGATTGTCTTCTTTTTTAAGGTTGAATAATACTCCACTGTATTACATACCATATTTTCTTTATCTGTACTTTAGCCAATGGACATTTAGGTGATTTCTAGCTCTTAGCTATCGTGAATATACAACTCCAAATATTTCTTTGAGATTCTATTTTAAATTATTTCGGATAAGTACCCAGAATGGGGATTTCTGGATCATGTGGTAGTTGTATTTTTAATTTCTGGAGGAACTTTCATTCTGCTTCTCTATGGCTGCACATGTTGCATTTCAATAACAGCATGCAGGCATTTCTATTCTATGTATCTGCATCCTTGCCAACTCATGTCTTTTTTTATAATAGCTATTTTGGCAGTTGTGAGGTAATATCTCATTTGAGTTGATTTACATTTCCCTAATGAGAGTGACACTGATCATATTTTTAAAAATATATCTTTTAGCCTTTGTATGTCTTCTTAAAAATATATCTGCTCAGGTGTGCCTGGGTTGCTCAGTGGGTTAAGGCCTCTGCCTTCGGCTCAGGTCATGGTCCTGGGGTCCTGGGATCGAGCCCCACATTGGGCTCTCTGCTCAGTGGGGAGCCTGCTTCCCCCTCTCTCTCTCTGCCTGCCTCTCTGCCTACTTGTGATCTCTCTCTCTGTGTCAAATAAATAAATAAAATCTTTAAAAAATATATCTGCTCAAACCTTTTACCTGTTTTTAAAATTTAGGTTAGTTTTTTTTTTTTTTTTTGCTTTGTTTTGTTTTGTTTTTTGCCAATGAGTTTAAGTGTTCCTTATATATTCCAGATAGTAGAAGCTTGTCAGATACATGGTTTGCAAATATTATCTCCCATTCTATAAGTTGTCTTTTTACTCTGTTGATTATTCCCTTGCTGTGCAGAGCCTTTTATTTTATATAGTCCCACGAGTGTATTTTTTTTTAAGATTTTATTTATTCATTTGACAGACAGAGATCACAAGTAGGCAGAGAGGAAGGCAGAGAGAGAGAGAGGAGAAAGCAGGCTCCCTGCTGAGCAGAGAGCCCAATGCGGGGCTCGATCCCAGGACCCTGGGATCATGACCTGAGCTGAAGGCAGAGGTTTTAACCCACTGAGCCACCCAGGCGCCCCCACGTGTGTATTTTTGTCTTTGTTGTCTGTGCTTTCAGTACCATTTCTAAGACCAATGTTATATTTTCCCTGTGTTTTCTTCTGGGAGTTTTACGGTTTCAAAATTACATTTTTAATTTTCAAAATTTTAACCTATTTTGAGTTGATTTTTGTGTGGTGTAAGGGTCAAGTTTTATTCTTTTGGACGTCCAGGTTTTCCCAAAATCTATTTGTTGAAGAAACTGTCTTTTCCCATTGTGTATTCTTGACAGTCTTATTGAAGATCAGTTGACTATATATGCATGGGTTTATTTCTGGGCTCTCTGTTTTGTTCCATTGGTCTATGTCTGGTGGTTTATGCCAGTACCATAGTGTTTTGAAGACTGTAACTGTGCAATATGTTTTGGAGTCAGAAAGTGTGAGCTCTCCAACTTTGTTCTTCTTTCACAAGATTTCTCTCACTATTTAGGATTTTTTTGTGGTTCCATAAACTCTTAAAACTGCTTTTTTCTATTTCTGCCGAAAACACTATTGGGAATTGGATAGAGATTGCATTACTCAGTGGCCCCTATTTTCCCCAGACTTGGAATTATTTTCTTAACTTTCTTTTCAGATAATTTGTTGTTAGTGTACAGAAATACCAGTAATTTTTGTATATTTTTGTATATTTTTTATTTTGTGTCCTACAATTTTGCTGAATTCATTTATTAGTTATAACAGTTTTTTATGTGTGTGTGTGGAATCTTGAGCATTTCCTACATATAAGAACATGTGCATCTGCAAATGGGGATAATTTTACTTCTGCCTTTCTGATTTGGATCCCTTTTATTTATTTTCTTAGCTCTAGCTAGAATTTCCAGTACTATGTTAAGTAGAAGTGGTGAGAGTGGGCATTGTTTTGTTCCTGATCTTTGAGGTAAAGCTTTCAGTTTTTCACCATTGAATGTAATGTTAGCTGTGGACTTTTCATTTATGGCCTTTATTATGTTGAGGGAATTTCCTTCTATTTCTAGTTTGTTGAGTGCTTTTATCATGAAGGGGTGTGGAATTATTTTAATTTTTTTCTTCTGAATCTGTTGAGATGTTACAAAATTTGTATTCTTTGTTATTCTTTGCTCTATTAATATGGTATATCACATGTGGTTTTGTAGGTTGAACCACCTCTGTATCCCACTTGGTCATGGTGTATGATTCTTTTAATGAACTGTTAAATTCAATTTCCTCATGTTTTATTAAAGATTTTTGCATTTATGCTCATCAGGGATATCAGTTTACAGTGTTCTTATAGTGTCTTTGTCTGACTTTGTGTTATGGATGAATTTTATTCATCCATGAATAAGAATTCCATGGGTTTTTCTCCCCCCAAAATTGTTATGTTGAAATCCTGCCTCCCAATGTGGTATTAAGAGATGGTGATTTTGGGGAGTGTTTAGGTTGTAAGGGTGAAATCCTCATGAATGGGATTAGTGCCCTCATAAAAGAGACACCAGAGAACTTTCTTACCCTCTCTGACACATGAAGACATAGGGAAGTCAGCAGTCTGAAAACAAGATGCACACACTGACCGGATAACAGCTCTGTTAAAACTAGATTTTAACTCTGTTAAAATCAAACAAGAGCCTTGAATTTTGGATTTCTAGCCTCCAGAAGTGTGAGAAATAAATTTCTGTCATTTATAAGCTATCCATCTATGGTATTCTGTTATAGCAGCAGGAAGCAACTAAGGTAGAAATTGCTACTGTAACAAATGTCTAAATATGTGAAAATGGCTTGGGAACTGAGTAATGGGTAGACGCTGTACAAGTTTGAGGTACATGCTAGGAAAAAAACCTAAATTGTTAGCAACGGAATTTTAAAGGCAATTGTAGTAAAGGCTCATAAAGAAAAGAGGATAGCTACAGAGAAAGCTTCTTTTTCAAGAATGGATATGGATGGGAAAGACCTGATGAGGTCTCCAATGGAAATGGAGAATGTTATCAGACGATGGATAAAAGGCTATCCTTATCATAATTTGGTAACAAATTTGGGTGACATGTTTATGTTCCAGTGCTCTGCTGAAGATAGAACTTGTGAGTGATGAAATTGGCTATTTAGCTGAGGTGATTTCTAAGGAAATTGTTGAAGGAGCAGCTTGGTTCCTCTTACTTACTAATAGTAAAATGCAAGAAGAAAGAAATGGTTTAAAGATGGAATCGTTAAGCAAAATGGAGCCAGAACTTAAGTATTTGGAAAAACTCAGCCAGCCATTTTTTTTTTTTTAATTAGTAATTGTGTTCAAAAGAAAACACTAAGTGTGTGGTCAAACAACAGTTTGATAAAGATATGAATACCAACCTAATTAGCCATCTCAAGAGAAGCCAGGTTCTAGTCTTAAAGATAAGGAAAGAAATACTCCCTCAAAGGCAATTCAGAGCTCAGTGTTGCCACTTCTACCACAGGCTCACAGTGTGAGGGCTGATGGAGACTGGGGGGGATATAGAGAGTCAAAGTGTGGGGCTGCCTTTCTTTTTTTTTTTTTTAATTTTATTTTTATTTTTCATAAACATATATTTTTTTCCCCAGGGGTACAGGTCTGTGAGTCGCCAGGTTTACACACTTCACAGCACTCACCATAGCACGTACCCTCCCCAAAGTCCATAACCCCACCCCCCCTCTCCCAACCCCCTTCCCCCCTGCAACCCTCAGTTTGTTTTGTGAGATTAAGAGTCACTATGGCTGCCTTTCTGATTAAGGTGCGCCAGGATGCCCCTGCCTACTACCTCAGGGATGGGCCACCTGCAAAGAACTGCAGTATAAGCTGTAACCAGCAGAACCATGTGGTTGGAACCACCTGAAGCCATGGAGCCATGGCCTTATCCTGGGAGACCCTTGGGTATACGACCACTGTCTAGGAGAGTCAGTGAGACAGAACTGCCACCATAGTGGGTCCAAAGGTAGAACACTGTGTCAAAAAGGATTATTCTCAAGCCTTTTGGCCCAAGGAATTTACCTGATAGGTTTTAGACTTACTTGGGACCATTATCCCTTTATTCTTTTCTATTTCTCCCTTTGGAAGGGTAATGTCTATCTTATGCCTACCCCATTATTTTATTTTGGAAGTACTTGACTTTTTCGTTTCATAGGTTTATAGCTGGAGAGAAATTTGCCTCAGGATGAATTGTACCTTGAGTTTTACTCATGTCAGACTTATATAATTTTTAGGAAAACTCTGGACTTAAGAATTTAGAACTTATGCTGGCATTAGTTAAAACTTCTAGGGCTATTAGGATGGAATGAATGTTTCTTGCATATGAGAAGGACATAAATTTGGGAGGACCAGAGTGGAATATTATGGACTGAATGTTTGTGTCCTCCAGAATTTTTATATTAAAATCTTAACTCCCAGCAAGTTGTTACTGGGGGATCATGAGATCATTGAGAGGTTATTAGATCATGGTGAAGTCCTCATTAATGAGATTAGTGTCCTTATAAAAAACACACTAGAGACCTCCCTCACCCACTTTGTCATATGAGGACACAGGGAGAAGTCAGCAGTCTGCACCTAGAAAGTGATTTCTCACCAGACATTGAGTCTTCTGGGATTTCCAGTCTTCAGAACTGTGAGAAACGAAGTTCTGTTGCTTGTAAGCCATCCAGTCTATGGTATTCAGTTATAGCAGCCCCAAATGCTTAAGATACTTCGGTATCAGGGGCACCTGGGTAGTTGAGTTGGTTAAGAGTCTGCCTTCTGCTCAGGTCATTTCTCAAGGTTCTGGGATGGAACCATGTATCAGGCTCCCTGCTCAGTAGGGAGTCTTCTTCTCCCTCTGCCACTCCCTCCATGTGTACACGACCTCTCTCTCTCTCTCTCATTCTCACATAAATAAATCTTTTTTTTTTTTTTAAGGTACTTTTACCAGGATAATGCTGACCTCATAAATGAGTTTGGAAGTGTTCCCTCCTCTTCAGGTTTTTGGAATATTAAAGAAAAAATGTCATTCTTTTTTAAAGGTATGGTGGAAGCCTCCAATGAAGCCATCTGGTCCTGAGTTTTGCTTTTCTGGGAATTTTTTGGTTACTGATTCAGTTGCTTCACCAGTTAAGATTTTCTGTTAGGTCTGTTAAAATTTTCTACTTCTTCAGGATTCAGTCTGAGTAGGTTGTGTGTTTCTATGAGTTAATCCATTTCTTCTAGGTTATATAATTTGATGGCATATAATTTTTTATAGTACTCTCCCATATCCTTTTAACTTCCATGGTATCACTTGTGAAGTCTCCTCTTTCATTTCTGATTTTATTTATTTAAATGTTATTTTTTCTTGATTAATCTAGCTAAAGTTTTATCCACTTCATTGATTTTTTAAAAACCCAACTCTTAGTTCTGTTAATTTTTTTCTATTTTTTTCCTTATTCTCTATTTCATTTATTTCTGCTCTAATCTTTACTATTTTCTTCCTTCTGCTAAGTTTGTGTTTCATTTTTTTTTTTCCAAACTCTTTAACGTATAAAGTTAGGCTGTTTATTTGAGAATCTTTCTTCTCCTTTAATATGAGCCTTTACTTCAATAAACTTACCTCCTAGTATTGCTTTTGCTGCATTCCATAAGTTTTTAAATGTTGTGGTTTTGTTTTCATTTGTCTCACATAGTTTCCAATTTCCCTTTTGATTTCTTCTTTGACCCAGTGGTTGTTCAAGAGTGTGTTCTTTAACTCACACATATTCGTGAATTTTCCAGTTTTCCTTCTGCTATTGAGTTCTAATTTTATTCTATTGTGGGTGGAAATGACGGTTAGTATAAATCTTCCTAAATTTGTGAAGACTTGTTTTGTGACCTAATGTCTGAGTTATTATAGAATATTCATGTGCACTTGGGATGAATGAGTGGTTCTGCTGCTCTTGGATAGAATGCTTTGTATATGTCTGTTAGGTCCATTTTGCCTATTGTGTTAAGTTCTGCTTCCTTATCACCCATGTATTGTTGAAGTGGTGTCTCTGAGAGAGAGGGACAGTCTGGGGCTTTCTATTCCATCATCTTGCTGACATCACTCTCCCCCAATTTACTAGGTTTTGTGTATAGGAATAAAATAAGATGATGAATGTATCTAAAAATCTCCATTTTTTCATAGAATAAGTATTCAGTAAAAATTAGCATTACTATTCTTCTTATGTTTATTAGTTTTGAATTCAAGGAAGCAGTGAGGGTTATTTGGGAAAAAAAGGTGGAAGTAGTGACCATTAGAGATTTTCACAAGTGAGTTAGGAAATATAAGGGTGTCAGTTGATAAAGGAATCTGAAAGTTAGGTCAAATGCTTAGATATGATTTAACAGATAAGGGAAACTACTGTAAGCCTCTAAACAGATAAGGAAGCAAGAGATGTCATTGTTCATTCATTACCCTGAGCCACCAAATTTTTATCATTCTCTCACTTACCTACCTTATTTTATTTCCTTTTAGATGATATTTAAATTTCCTTCTATTATATTAAAGATTTCTCTGCAGTACTCCAGTTCTAAAGTGACATAAGTAAATACCAAAACTTGACGGTTTTTTGAACATGGAACATTAAAAAAGGATAAATCAATAACAACATTCATCATTTGTAGAATATTTCTCCGTAAAGAAAATTTATTGCTGGCCTTATAAGAAGTGTTGTTTCCTTCCGGTTTCTAAGGGGAGAGACAGACAGATGCTTTGCTGGTTCCTGATGACTTCAACCAGGGTCAAAGACAGAATCAGTACATGTCTGAGAATGAAATTTACATTTAGTTAATGGCATTTAGTTTAGTTACATTTAGTTAGCACTCATAATGCAAAATGTTTACATCAGAGTCAATTATTCAATCATGATTTAGAGTCGACACAGTATATAGGCATGAATGTCAGAGTGCCAACAAGGAGGAACCAGATTCTTGGGATTTTACTTCTTAGTAGTACTTGGCTATAAGGTGACTTTCCTTGAAAGATCACACAAATTGAAAAATGTTTGTAAATTCAAATACTCAACACATGCATATGAAAAATCATCCATGCAAGTAGGCAAGCATATTACAGGACAGCCCAGAATTTGGAGTATTTCTTTTTCTTGTTTTTACTTAACACTTCCACAGCAAGACATGGAGTTTTAATAGAACAAACTGCTAGAGCTCTTCAATTAATACTTTTGCTGAGACAGAGCTATAAGCAAACTTTAAAGTGACTGTCTTCTCCCTTAGAAGTGCAATAAGATATGTCATCTAACTTCGCTTAGAAAATAAAATACGATGAGAAAGAAAGGAAACTAACGGATAGGTATATGTAAAATAAACTGGTGGGGTGCATGGGTGGCTCAGTTAGTTATGCATCCAACTGTTGATTTCACTCAGGTCATGATCTCATGGCTCCCAAGATCCAGTATAGGGATCTGTGCTCAACAAGGAGTCCACTTAGGATTCTCTCCCTCTGCCCCTTTTTCTACTTGCATGTGCATGCTCTCTCTCTCTTTGTGAAATAAATAAATGTTAAAAAAATAAAATAAAATAAACTGGTATTTCATACTTTAAAAAAACAGAAAGTAAGCCAAAATATGCAGCTAGATAACAATATAAGACAAACGATTCCAGTTAATCTCACTCTAAACATCATTTTAAAGCATTAAAAATTTAGAATAGATAATAGAGGTCCTTGAATGTTATTTCTTTGTTTTGTCAATCAGAACACTGAGTCATGCAGCTGAGTGGCTGCAGGGATGGGACAACGGCCTGGGCTCCTGTGTTACAAGGCATACTCCCTCAGCTCTTATTTTGAAATTCCAAGTGTCATTTTCTTATTCAATAACTTCTCTTATCTTTCATATAGAAAAAAATCCTTTGAAAAATTGTATGGCCTCTGTTTATGAAATCAGAGAGTGTAAACTCATGTTGCCTGTAAGAAAAATTAGAAGATGAACTCAAATTGTTTTTAGAAACTTTACATTTTTCCTTCAGGTCTCTTTCCCCTCCTTAGTGGTGATGCAGGAGAGCAAGGTTGTTGTCTCATGGAGTTGAAGAATGAATCTTTGCACAAAGGAGAGAGAGTAAGGTGACAGAAGTTTATTAAGTGAAGATACAGAAAATGCTCTCAAGAGTGAGAGGGGTCTCCACAGGGTTACCATTGAGGGCCTTTAGGGTTGGTCTTTATAGAAAGCTAACCGGGGAACTTAAATCCTTTTAACATTTCTATTGATATCACCATTAAGCAAGGAGTGTTCATAACACCTCCAATGGCTTACTTCCTTTTCAGGGCCTGGTTGGTTATTCTTTGTTGGTCATGGGTGATTATCGTAAAGAGACAACTACCCCACACACCTAAGGCAGGGTGGCCTGATTTGTCCTCTTATCTCTGGGTTCTCCACACCTCCACCTTTTTTGGGATTTCTGTGAGCCTGAGCACATAGTCCCCTATCTAACTCTCCCTACCTAGCCCACCTATCCCTTACTCAGCGGGTTCCACTAACCCCTTCCCTCTCCTGAACACAGATGCTCATTCTTCTTCCTGTTCTCCTTTTGAATGAGAGAGTGGGAAGAATATCTTTATATCCCTTAAACACAGCAGCCTGCTTAGAACAGATTAGTATGTAAGAAACGTTCGTTTTAAACATACAGAATACTCTCAATCAACTATCACATTTGAAAACATATGCTAGCCAGTAGAGAGCCTTACTACCCCTCATTGGGGCAAACAACATGCAAATCAATACAGGATTCTAGAATTAGAAAATTCTTTAGAACTCAGAAGAATGAATTTTGATAGTAGAATTGAGCTAGCATGGCAGGAAATAAGGATGTTGTTCCTGGCATGGGAGAATGTTTTCAAAACATCCTTTAAGTCGTTCCCAGTTTGACTGACTATCTTTTTTCTTCTAATTGGACAGCATTACCCAACAACAATAATGTTCACCATCATCCTAACCGTCTTTGATTGAAATCTTATGGTATCAGATACTTCCCAAATACCTTTTCATGAAATACTTCATTTATTAAAATGAGGATAATAATAGGACTTACTTTATGAGATTGTTGTGAAGTTTCAGTTACTTAGTGTAAGTAAAGGGCAGTAAAGAGTTCTTAGCTAATAGAAAGCCTCCAGTAAATGTAGCTGCTATTGGTGTTATTATTTCCCTTCCTCTTTACCTTTCTACCAAGGCTCTCTTGTCTAGGCTAAATCCTTTTATTTTACCAATTTTGGCTTAGAGAATGTGGGTTTTGGCTTTCGTGACTGTGGATGGAGTCTTATCTCTGTAGAGTCAGCAATTTAGAAATGACAGATTTGTCCAAAAACAAACACAACTCTGCAAGCGTTGTCCGACTAACTGGCTTTTAGTATGCTGATCTTGGAAAGGTATCTCCTCTCTGAGTTAGACAGTGCTTCACTTACATAATTGGAAATAGATGAACATTTCATAACACCAATAACATAGGCCGGCTGAAGAGTTTGACACATTTAATGATTAGTTTTTAGCCACATAAATTTTGCATCTCAGGCTGGTTGGGAATCTCCTCTTGGCTGAGGGATTTGCTTCTGTATCTAGTGATGGCGCTATTTAATCTGGTAGAGTCAAATGAAAGATCAAATCCTCAAAGCAGCAAAAGGGAAGCCTATACTGACCTTTATATCCTCAGTTCAGGGTAAGTTTGCAGGCCCAGGAAGCAATTTGATTACAAATGACAGCCATGATGAAATCCCATGAAAACTTTATTTTGCTTAATTTTGTAACCCAGGAGCAAGTCTTTAAATAGCTATGGAACACATGTCAAAGGAAATTAAAGAAAGGGATCTCCAACTAGAGTTCTCTGTATTAATCACCTATCATATAAAGATCTTGGAAAAAGCCGAGCAAGATCTAATTACCTTTATTAAAAACGTTGGTCATTCTTGGGGCATCTGGGTGGCTTAGTCAGTTAAGCATCTGACTCCTGATTTCAGTTCAGGTCATGATCTCATAGGTCAAGATCAAGCCCCACATTGCACTCTGTGCTCAGCAGAGAATCTGCTTGAGATTCTCTCTCTCCCTGTCCCTACCCCTCCTCCTGCTCATTCATTCTCTCTCTCATAAATAAATAAATCTTTAAAAAAGAAAAACACAAAAAACAAAAAACCTTGGTCATCCTTCAGGTCCCTTTGGAAGGCAAAAAATCTTTATACATCTGATGCTAGTTTACTGTCAGGCCCCAGTTGGAGATCTGCATCAACAGTAGGCCAGCACTGGCATCTTTCTTGTCCAAGCTCCTGGCATGCCCACTGCATCACCACTGCAATCTTCTTCCTCCATTCATCCTTTCCTGTTCCCACCCACCCTGCTGTGCAGCTGGCTAATGCCTCTAAATGCTGCCAGGTCAATTAGGCAAATATCGTAAGCAGAAAAATGCTAATGTAGCTCTTCTTCTCTCAAGGAACTTCAAAGCTCAGAAAAGTTAGACTTTCAAATTCCTTGGCTATCTACGGGTGTGCACTGTTACCGTGATTCAATCTGTATTTCCTTGATTACACTGAAAGATAAGGATCTTTTCCATCTGCTCTGCAGAAATTCAGGTTTCTGTGAAGTCCCTGGTTCTTCCCTTTGTCCACTTTTCAGCTGTTTTATGCTTTTAATTTTTTTTTGTTATTTTATAAAATACATATTAGAAAGTTCTCATTTTGAGGTTATTCTTCCAGTGTTTCCTTTGACTTCTTATATGGTCTTCCATGAGGTAAAATATTTCATCCTGATATGGTCGAATTGATCAAATATATTCCATGAAGGTATGTGCTTTATAAACTTTACATAAGGAATATTTTACCAAGTCAGATTATCTCAAAAATATACTCCTATATTTGTTCTGAAACAAATGGTATAAACATTTGCTTTTCACATTTACATCTTCACTTTACCCCGAATTTACTTTTCCTTATGAGTGTGATATCTGGAAAATACCTACTGATTTTTTTCCCCCCAAAATAGACAGTTGTCCTAATGCCATTTAGTGAACCAGCTTTACTTCCCCACTTATTGGTAATTCTATTTTTGTAATAAACCACACTTACTTCTTTTTTTAAGTAACATTTCTTCCTTTTAGTTATTTTCATGTTTTATTAACTTATAATGTATTATTTGTTTCCAGGGTACAGGTCTGTGATTCATCAGTCTTACACAACCACATTTACTTCTATGCTTAGGTTTGTTTTTCAGGCTGTGTATTCTGTTCTACTGATCTATTTGGCTATTCCTATATTTATGCCTGACTTCCTTAATAACTACAGGCACACCTCAGAGACATTGTGAGTTCAGTTCCAGAATACTGCAGTAAAGAAAATATTGCAATAAAGTGAGTTAATGAATTTTTGGTTTCACAGTGCATATAAAAGTTAAGTTTACACTGTCTTGTACTCTATTAAGTGCACAAAAGCATTATGTCTAAAAAAATGTACATACCTTAATTTAAAAATATGTTATTGCCAAAAAAAAAAAAAAAAAAAAACGCTAACCATTATCTGAGAGTTCAGTGAGTCATTATCTTTTTGCCTGGGGAGGGTCTAGCTCTGATAGCTGCTGACTGATCGGGGTGGTGGTTGCTGAAAGCTGGGACCGCTGGGGCAATTTCTTAAAATAGGACAGTGAAATTTACAGCAGTGATTGACTCTTCCTTTCATGAATGAGTTTTCTGTAGTTTGCAGTCCTACATGCTACAGCATTTTATCCATGGTAGAACTTCTTTCAAAACTAGAGTCAACCCTCCCAAACTCTGCCATTGCTTCATCAGCCACATTCATGTGATATTCTAAATCCTGTGCAGTCATTTCAACACTCTTCCCAGCATTTTCACAGGAGTAGAGTCCATCTCAAGAAACAATCTTTTTTCCTCATCCATAGAAGCAGCTCCTCATCCATTCAGATTTGATCAAGAGATTACAGTAATTCAGTCCCATCTTCAGGCTCCCCTCCTGGAGTTCTCTTACTGTTTCTACCACATCTGCTGTTACTTCCTCTATACTGAAGTCCTGAACCTCTCAAAGTCATTCATGAGGGGTGGAATCAACTGCTTCCAAGCTCCTGTTAATGTTGATATTTGGACCTCTTCCCATGAATTATGAATGATCTTAATGGCATCTAGAACGATAAATTCTTTCCAAAAGTTTTTCTCGGTGTACTCTGCCCAGATTCATCAGAGGAACAACTATCTATGACATCTATAGCCTTAAAAAATACATTTCTTAAAACAGTAAGACTTGAGAGCTGAAACTATTCCTTGATCCATGGGCTGCAGAATTGATGTTGTATTAGTAGGCATGGAAATAATATAAATTTACTTATACGTCTCTATCAGAGCTCTCAGGTGACCAGGTATACTGTTAATGAATAGTAATACTTTGAAAGGAATATTTTTCTCCAAGCAGTGGGTCTCAACAATGGGACAAACCATGTTATATACAGATGTGCTGTCATCCAGGCTTCGTTGTTTCATTGATAGAACACAGTCTGACTACATCTAGCTTCATTCTTAAGGGCCCTAAGAGCTTCAGAAAGGTAAATGTGCACTGGCTTTGACTTAAAGTCACCAGCTGCATCATCCCTTAACAAGAGAAGGGGCCTGTCCTCCGAAACTGAGAAGCCAGGCATTGACTTCTCTTCAGTTACGAAAAGTCCTAGATGGCATCATCTTCCAATAGAAGGCCACTTCATCTATGTTGTTGTGCAGGGTGAATCTGTTGTGCAGGGTAGCCACATTCCTGAATGATCTTAGCTAGATCTTCTGGAGAACCTGCTGCAGCTCCTACAGCAGCACTTGCTGCTTCACCTTGCACTTTTATGTTACAAAGACCGTTTCTTTCCTCAAATCTCATGAACCAGGCTCTGCCAGCTTCAGACATTTCTTCTGCAGCTTCCTCACCTCTCTCAGCCTTCACAGGATTGAAGAGAGGTAAGGTTTTTCTCTGGATTAGGCTTTGGTTTGAGGGAATGTTGCTCCTGGTTTGATCTATCTAGACCTCTAAAGTTTTCTCTGTATCAGCAGTAAGGCTATTTTGTGTTCTTATCATTTGGGCGTTCACTGGAGTAGCACTTCCAATTTCCCTCAAGGACTTTCCTTTTGACACTCCTGGATGGCTCAGTTGGTTAAGCCTCAAACACTTGATTTTGGTGCAGGTCAAGACCTCAAGGTTGTGAGATCAAGCCCCATGTTGGGCTCCACACTAGGCATGGAGCTTACTTAAGATTCTCTCTCCCTCTGCCCTTCTCACCTCTCCCTCTCTTAAAAAAAAAAAAAAAGAAAAAAGAAAAAGAAAATTTCCCTTTTGCCAGAGGGGAAAGGGTGGAGAATGGCAAAATGGGTGAAGGGGAGTCTGAGGCACAGGCGTCCAGTTATGGAATGAATAGGTCACAGGGATGAAAGATGCAGCATAGGGAATATAGTCAATGATATTGTAATAGTGTTGCTTGGTGGCAGATGGTAGCTACATTCATAAGCACAGCATAATGTATAAACTTGTCAAATCACTATGTTGTACATCTGAAACTAATGTAATATTGTATGTCAATGATACTTCCACTAAAAAAACAAAACAAAACAAAACAAAAAAACAAAAACACCTTTCCCTTTGCATTCATTACTTGACTGTTTCCTGCAAGAGGCTTAGCTTCCAACTTAGCTTTTGACATGCTTTCCTTACTAAACTTAGTCATTCTAGTTTTTGATTTAAAGTGAAGGTTGTGTGACTCTTCCTTTCACTTGAACACTTAGAGGGCACTGTAGGGTTATTAATTGGCCTAATTTATTCAATATTCGTTGTTGTGTTTCAGGGACTAGGGAGGTCCAAGGAGAGAGAGAGAGATGAGGAATGGCTGGTGGGCAGAGAGGTCAGAACAAACACATTTATCAGTTAAGTTTATCATATTTTAAGGGTGTGATTCATGCTGCCCTATAGCAATTACAATAACAATAGTGAAGATCACTGATCATAGATCACCTTAAGAAATATCATAATAATGAAAAAGCTTGAAATATTGTAAGAATTACCAAAAGGTGACGCAGACACAGTGCGAGCAAATGCTACTGGAAAATGGGTCGGATAAACTTGACTGATGCAAGATTTTACAAATCTTCAATCTGTAAAAAACACAGTGTTAAGAATTGCAGTCAAGCAAAGCACAATAAAATGAAGTATCTGTGTACAGCTTTGTGATATGTTTTGACGTCTATTAAAGTCCTCACTCCTTGCTTCTTCTCAGAATCATTCGGTTCTTCGTATGCTTTCATTCCTCCATATGGATTTTAAATTAGTCTATCAAGTTCTATGAAAAACACTGTGGAACTTGTATTAACTTTATAGATTAATTATGGAATAAATAACATCTTACAACATTAAGTAGAAAAAATTGTGTCATTATATTTTTATTTCTGACTCTGAATATTTTCTCTCTATAATTTTTAAGTCTTGTCCGAAATAACTAAAAAAAAAAAAATAATAATTGTCCCCATAAAACACTAGCATAGCTCATTGTAATGAAAAAATTCTCTAGGTACCTGAGATGTTGTTAGAACTATGAATTTGATTTTTTAACAATTCTATTACTTTTTCTGATTGTAAATTTTGGGATGTAGGAGTCATTTTGAGTTTGTGTCCAGCAACTTTGATGAGCTCTGTTATGTTCTAAAAATATGCCTGTAGATTTTCCTGGATTTTCAATGTAGGTGGACAAATCATGTGTGAATAATGAGAATATGGTTCCTTCCTCTGCTTTCCTTTAACCTTACATCTTTGGATAGTCTTCTCAAATTTGCCATCACAGTAATGAATTATAGATCTAATAGCAGGATCTAATAGAAGGTAAGTCTGTCTTGTTGTGGCCTTATATTGTACATGCTCTAAAATTTTGTATCAAAGATGATGTCTAGTAGGTTTGTTTTGGTTTTTGGGGGGTGGGTATCATATTCTTTATCAAGTCAAGTTCTCATCTCTTCCTCCTTTTTAAAGAGCATCTGTGAAACTTACTGGACATTTTCCTTTTTATCTTGATGATTTTATAAAATTTCTCCTTGGATCTTGAATGTGGTTAATTGTGTTAAAAATCCCAAGTTGAACTATCCTTGCATTCCTTGCATAAATCATACATTTTCATATTGTTGTTTTGTTATCAGTAAGTAGTTAAATATGAAAATGTTTTGTTGAATATTTGTTTAATAAATTAAATTTTCCATGATGTTCTATAATTGTACAATCTGTCACTTCTCTTGGTGTTAAGGCCATCCTAGGGTCTCAAAAGCATTTGATTATATTTCTTCCTTCTCAACAATTGCAAGTGCTCATATAGCATAAAACTATCCTGTATATTCAGTTTATTAATTATTTAACTATTGAAATTATTTGAATTCTGAAAATATTTGGCAAAATACTTTCTACTACCTTATTTTTTAAATATGCATTTCATAAATAATATCTTCTTTTTTTTACTAACATTGTATATTTTTGCTTTAAATTTCTATTTCTTCATTAATATTTCCAGAGGTTTGTTATTTTTTCTAAAGAATCACCTTTTGTTTTCTTATATCTGCTTTTTTAAAACTTCAGAAAATCTGCTTTTATCTTCTTATTTACTTTAACTTTTTTTTTAAGATTTTTTAATTTATTTGACAGACAGAGATCACAAGTAGGCAAAGAGGCAGACAAAGAGAGGCGGGGAAGCAGGCTCCTCATTGAGCAGAGAGCTTGATGCAGGGCTCAATCCCAGAACCCTGGGATCACAACCTGAGCCGAAGGCAGAGGCTTTAACCCACTGAGCCACCCAGGCACCCCTACTTTAACTTGTACTGGACTTTTTCTGCCATTATTTTCCCAGCTCCTGGAGTTGTAACTGTGCCCTATTGTCTTCACTGTTTTCTAATTTTAAAAAAATTAAGGATAATTGCAGCTGCTTTACTTGTTCTATAACAATGTTCTGTATTCAGTTCTAAGCAATTTGTAATTTAGATTAGAACTATCCCTTAATTCATTCATTCTTTTGAATTTTTGTGCTTTAGCTTTCACAGATAAAGGGAGTTTTTCTTTTGTTTCAAAATTTATTTCATTTTGATCAGAAACTTTTTCCTTTAGTACTTTTGTTCAGCCTACATATTTTTGTTCAGCCTACATGGCACTCTATCATATGGCCATTCTTGTAAATGTACCATGTGTTTTGTTTGTTTTTTAAAATAACGTGGATTCACTTTATAAATTATATTAATTAATAATTCATATAAATATGAATTATAATTAAACCTTTAAACCTTTTACATTCTATTTTTTTTTTAGTTTACTTAATATATCAGGTGTTCAAATTTCTTAAAAACTCCTGCTATGTTTATGAATGGGTTTTGTGTTTTGTTTTGTTTTCTTTTTACACTTCAGTCAGTGTTTGCTTTATATGTTTTTGTGCTGTTTAAAAATTCTGGACATCCAACATAACAATAATTTCTTTGTGGATTGTTCCTATTATCATTATATAATGATTCCCTACCTCTAGTAATGCTTTCATATAAAATTCCTTTGGGTCTAGAATTAGTACTGCTACATCAGCTTTTTCTTAGTACTTCCTTAAAAATCTATTCTATTATTTTACTTTTAGTACCATTGCCATTATGTAAACAGTGTACAGCAGGATTAAAAACACCTCTGAGGAATTACTGAAATATTTACCCTACTTATAATTTATTTTCATGTTTTTTATTTACCGTATTTTTAAACTGTTTTTTACTGCCTTATTTTGGATTTTTGAATTTTAAATTCTTTATTCTGTACTTCTTAAAAAGTTGTATTTTCCAATTTGCTTTTATTGGTGCTTAGTTCAACATCGTACCCTCCATCTTCAACAATGCTGTATATAATCAATGTGTTTAGCATCATCTGCAATAAGATAAGGCACTAAAATGCTCTAAGCTCCCCTGAACACCCTAACTTTCTACATCCCATGATTTATTATTATATGTCTAACTTTATTTTTTTAAAAGATTTTATTTATTTATTCATGAGAGACAGAGAGAGAGAGAGAGAGGCAGAGGGAAAAGCAGGCTCCAGGGAGCAGGATGCAGGACTTGATTCCAGGACCCTGGGATCATGACCTGAGCCAAAGGCAAATGTTTAACTGACAGAGCCACCCGGGGAACCCTGTTAAACTTTATTTTTATAACTCTCCTATTCACTATATTATTTTTATTATTTTAAATTCTTGATGATAGCCTACCCCACCATGTTTCAAAGGATGCTTCGCCTTCTGTTGTTTCTCAGAATATCCTTCCATAATAAATTTTCTTGTTGCTTGTTTATCACTTTCTCTCTTTACTTGTTTACTTGTTTCTCTCTTTACTTGTTTACATTTTCTCACTTTAACGAGCTTCTGTGGTTAAGTGAATATTCAGTCTTCATATATCAAAACTAATATTTATCCTCACCTCTTAATGATAACTTATTTAGTGTTGAATTCTTAGTTGAAGCTATTCTTCCCAAGCACTTTGAAACTATTATCCTATTTTCTTCTGGCATCAGTTTTTAAAACCTAAGGAGAAGTTGGCTCTGAGTCTGCTTATCATCAAGTTATAGGTATGTGTCTATTTCCTTTACAAGCTTTAAAAATCTTGTCCTCTTCTTTGATATTCTGAAATATCACTTAAAAACATAATTAGATGGGGATTTTAAAAACTTTTTTTCCTGCTTGACACTCTA
This sequence comes from Lontra canadensis, assembly GCF_010015895.1. Taxonomy (NCBI): domain Eukaryota; kingdom Metazoa; phylum Chordata; class Mammalia; order Carnivora; family Mustelidae; genus Lontra; species Lontra canadensis. Next base: position 19,228,983 of record NW_022631017.1, read on the forward strand.
AGGTTGCCTTTTCATGTTCTTACTTTGATTCAGGAAAATGCACCATCATTTGTTTTTCAAATACTTTTTTTACCTCCTGGAAATTCAACTGGGTGTTGGAGCTTCTTATTCTTAACTTTTATATTTTTTGCTTTTCTTTCCTCTCTGTGATGGGCTTTTTAAACTTTAACAAATATATTTTTAATCTTATAATTTCTTTTTAAATCTTTTAAAAATTTGTTCTGGGTCAAGATGGCGGAGAAGTAGCAGCTGAGACTACTTCAGGTTGCGGGAGATCAGCTAGATAGCTTATCTAAAGATTGCAAACACCTACAAATCCAACGGGAGATCGAAGAGAAGAAGAACAGCAATTCTAGAAACAGAAAATCAACCACTTGCTGAAAGGTAGGACTGGCGGAGAAGTGAATCCAAAGGGACGGGAAGACAGACCCCGGGGGCAGGGGCCGGCTCCCGGCAAGCGGCGGAGCAACGGAGCACAAAATCGGGACTTTTAAAAGTCTGTTCCGCTGAGGGACATCACTCCAGAGGCTTAACTGGGGTGAAGCCCACGCAGGGCCAGTGTGGCCTCAGGTCCCGCAGGGTCACAGAAGGATCGGGGTGTCTGAGTGTCGCAGAGCTCGCAGGTATTAGAACAGGGAAGCCGGCTACAGAGACGGAGCCGAGGAGTGAGCTCACAGCTCGGGCTTACCTTGAACCGGTCGCAGGCTCGGTCAGCTCGGAGCGCGGCCGGAGGCCAGGCAGACGGGAGTAATTGGACGCTGTTCCCTGAGGGCGCACTGAGGAGTGGGACCCCTAGCTCTCGGCTCCTCCGGGCCGGAGACTGGGAGGCCGCCATCTTCCTTCCCGTCCTCCGGACTCTACGGAAAGCGCTCAGGGAACAAAAGCTCCCGAAAGCAAACCCGAGCGGATTACTCAGCCCGGCCCCTGGTAAGGGCGGTGCGACTCCGCCTGGGGCAAAGACACTTGAAAATCACTACAACAGGCCCCTCCCCCAGAAGATCAACAAGAAACCCAGCCAGGACCAAGTTCACTTACGAGGAGTGCGGTTTCAATACCAAGGAGAGCAGCGGAATTCCAGAGGAGGAGAAAGCAAAGCACGGAACTCATGGCTTTCTCCCCATGATTCTTTAGCCTTGCAGTTAATTTAATTTTTTTTTCTTTTTCAATTTTTTTCTCTTCTTCTGCTAAATTTTTTTAAACTTTTACCCTTTTCTTTTTTAACGTTTTTTAACTAGTTTATCCAATATATATATATTTTTTCCTTTTTATATTTTTTTCATTATTGGTTTTCTTTTTTTTATTTGTTTCTTTTTTCTTTTTTATTTATTTATTTTTTTTCTTTCTGAACCTCTTTTTATCCCCTTCCCCCCCCCTCACGATTTGGGATCTCTTCTGATTTGGCTAAAGCATATTTTCCTGGGGTTGTTGCCACCCTTTTAGTATTTTACTTACTCCTTCATATACTCTTATCTGGACAAAATGACAAGGCGGAAAAATTCACCACAAAAAAAAGAACAAGAGTCAGTACCAAAGTCTAGGGACCTAATCAATACAGACATTGGTAATATGTCAGATTTAGAGTTCAGAATGACGATTCTCAAGGTTCTAGCTGGGCTCGAAAAAGGCATGGAAGATATTAGAGAAACCCTCTCGGGAGATATAAAAGCCCTTTCTGGAGAAATAAAATAACTAAAATCTAATCAAGTTGAAATAAAAAAAGCTATTAATGAGGTGCAATCAAAAATGGAGGCTCTCACTGCTAGGATAAATGAGGCAGAAGAAAGAATTAGCGATATAGAAGACCAAATGACAGAGAATAAGGAAGCTGAACAAAAGAGGGACAAACAACTACTGGACCACGAGGGCAGAATTCAAGAGATAAGTGACACCATAAGACGAAACAACATTAGAATAATTGGGATTCCAGAAGAAGAAGAAAGAGAGAGGGGAGCAGAAGGTATATTGGAGAGAATTATTGGAGAGAATTTCCCCAATATGGCAAAGGGAACAAGCATCAAAATCCAGGAGGTTCAGAGAACCCCACTCAAAATCAATAAGAATAGGTCCACACCCCGTCACCTAATAGTCAAATTTACAAGTCTTAGTGACAAGGAGAAAATCCTGAAGGCAGCCCGGGAGAAGAAGTCTGTAACATACAATGGTAAAAATATTAGATTGGCAGCAGACTTATCCACAGAGACCTGGCAGGCCAGAAAGAGCTGGCATGATATATTCAGAGTACTAAACGAGAAAAACATGCAGCCAAGAATACTATATCCAGCTAGGCTATCATTGAAAATAGAAGGAGAGATTAAAAGCTTCCAGGACAAACAAAAACTGAAAGAATTTGCAAACACCAAGCCAGCTCTACAGGAAATATTGAAAGGGGTCCTCTAAGCAAAGAGAGAACCTAAAAGTAGTAGATCAGAAAGGAACAGAAACAATATACAATAGCAGTCACCTTACAGGCAATACAATGGCACTAAATTCATATCTCTCAATAGTTACCCTGAATGTTAATGGGCTAAATGCCCCAATCAAAAGACACAGGGTATCAGAATGGATAAAAAAACAAAACCCATCTATATGTTGCCTACAAGAAACTCATTTTAAACCCGAAGACACTTTCAGATTTAAAGTGAGGGGGTGGAAAAGAATTTACCATGCTAATGGACATCAGAAGAAAGCAGGAGTGGCAATCCTTATATCAGATCACTTAGATTTTAAACCAAAGACTATAATAAGAGATGAAGATGGACACTATATCATACTCAAAGGATCTGTCCAACAAGAAGATCTAACAATTGTAAATATCTATGCCCCTAACGTGGGAGCAGCCAACTATATAAACCAATTAATAACAAAATCAAAGAAACACATCGACAATCATACAATAATAGTAGGGGACTTTAACACTCCCCTCACTGAAATGGACAGATCATCCAAGCAAAAGATCAACAAGGAAATAAAGGCCTTAAATGACACACTGGACCAGATGGACATCACAGATATATTCAGAACATTTCATCCCAAAGCAACAGAATACACATTCTTCTCTAGCGCACATGGAACATTCTCCAGAATAGATCACATCCTTGGTTCTAAATCAGGTCTTAACTGTTATCAAAAAATTGGGATCATTCCCTGCATATTTTCAGACCACAATGCTCTGAAGCTAGACCCTCAACTCTATGGTCAACTCATCTTCGACAAAGCAGGAAAGAATGTCCAATGGAAAAAAGACAGCCTCTTCAATAAATGGTGTTGGGAAAATTGGACAGCCACATGCAGAAAAATGAAATTGGATCATTTCCTTACACCACACACGAAAATAGACTCAAAATAGATGAAGGACCTCAATGTGAGAAAGGAATCCATCAACATCCTTGAGGAGAACACAGGCAGCAACCTCTTCGACCTCAGCCGCAGCAACATCTTCCTAGGAACATCGCCAAAGGCAAGGGAAGCAAAGGCAAAAATGAACTATTGGGATTTTATCAAGATCAAAAGCTTTTGCACAGCAAAGGAAACAGTTCACAAAACCAAAAGACAACTGACAGAATGGGAGAAGATATTTGCAAACGACATATCAGATAAAGGGCTAGTGTCCAGAATCTATAAAGAACTTAGCAAACTCAACACCCAACGAACAAATAATCCAATCAAGAAATGGGCAGAAGACATGAACAGACATTTCTGCAAAGAAGACATCCAGATGGCCAACAGACACATGAAAAAGTGCTCCATATCACTCGGCACCAGGGAAATACAAATCAAAACCACAATGAGATACCACCTCACACCAGTCAGAATGGCTAAAATTAACAAGTCCGGAAATGACAGATGCTGGCGAGGATGCGGAGAGAGGGGAACCCTCCTACACTGTTGGTGGGAATGCAAGCTGGTGCAACCACTCTGGAAAACAGCATGGAGGTTCCTCAAAATGTTGAAAATAGAACTACCCTATGACCCAGCAATTGCACTGCTGGGTATTTACCCTAAAGATACAAACGTAGTGATCCGAAGGGGCACGTGCACCCGAATGTTTATAGCAGCAATGTCTACAATAGCCAAACTATGGAAAGAACCTAGATGTCCATCAACAGACGAATGGATAAAGAAGATGTGGTATATATATACAATGGAATACTATGCAGCCATCAAAAGAAATGAAATCTTGCCATTTGCGACAACATGGATGGAACTAGAGGGTATCATGCTTAGCGAAATAAGTCAATCGGAGAAAGACAACTATCATATGATCTCCCTGATATGAGGGAGAGGAGATGCAACATGGGGGGTTAATGTGGTAGGAGAAGAGTAAATGAAACAAGTTGGGATTGGGAGGGAGACAAACCATAAGTGACTCTTAATCTCACAAAACAAACTGAGGGTTGTTGGGCAGAGGGGGGTTGGGGGCGGTTATGGACATTGGGTAGGGTATGTGCTATGGTGAGTGCTGTGAAGTTTGTAAACGTGGAGATTCACAGACCTGTACCCCTGGGGGGGGAAAAATATATATATATATATGTTTATAAAAAATAAAATTATAAAAAAAATAATAATAATAATAAAAAAAATAACTTTAAAAATCTGTTCTGTTTCTTAAATATTTTTCTTTCTTTTGGTTTTTATTCTTTTATCTCTTTTTACATTAAAGATATTGGTTTTAAAATGTAACTTATTTGTTTTCATATGGACAGTCCCTGTACTGGAGATCTTTGTTATGTCTGTTATCTATTCTGCAGCTGGGGATTAATTTATACACTTTGTAATTACTTGGTATAAGCATCTCTTTATCAGGAGTTGTCTTGAGTAAGGCTCTACCATCATCCTAAGTTGCAAAGGCAATTTTGCATTTATTGAGCCTAATGTTCTTAAAGCCATGCACATAGTTCCTAGACCCCACTGTCATGTGTAGCTGAAGCATAAGGCTTCAATTTTTATGGTGACTGACTCCTTCCACGTATGGTCCAGGATTGCTTCATTCATGGTAAAAATGCCACTTCCCATCTCCATTCTCTTTTTGGAAGAAAGCACACTTCATCTATTCATTGTACCTGACTCTTCCAATCCCAGTTCCTACAGCAAAATGAAAGTATTCATTCTAGGGTACATATTTAATCTCTGTGCCTCCAAAGATTACAATTTTAATTCTATTCATCGTTTTGGTTTTAAAATCCCATCTTGTTCATTAGACTTAGAGCTTTTCTTTCCTTTTAAACATAGATCTGACTTTCATTTTAATTATAGTTTACCTGAGGGAATTCATATATACATTCTGTTTACCATATTGACTAGAACCTCTTAAAAATGAATGAAATTGGGGTGCCCGGGTGGCTCAGTGGGTTAAAGCCTCTGCCTTCAGCTCAGGTCATGATCCCAGGGTCCTGGGATCGAGCCCCACATTGGGCTCTCTGCTCAGCGGTGAGCCTGCTTCCCCTTCTCTCTCTGCCTGCCTCTCTGCTTACTTGTGATTTCTCTCTCTGTCAAATAAATAAAATAAAATCTTTAAAAAAACTGAATGAAATTATTTTGGTAAGAAGTGTTCTAAAATATGTCATATATTTTCATGATTTATTAAACAGAGAAAAATGGGTATAATACTATCTTTTAAAAAAATTTCTTGCAAGCCAAATATAGGGTAAAGAAATGAAAAATCCCATTTTCATAGAATATTAGATCCAGTTCCACACTTGGTTCTTGCCACTTGAGCAAATAACCATGCAGTTCCCAGTTTCTCCATCTAAAAAATGAACATTATAATATTTACCTTAGAATATTTTTAGATACTATTACAAATATTATTTAAAATATTTTTAAAAGATTATTTTTAAGAATTAAAAGTAATATCTATTAAGCAACTGGCATACTACATAGTAAACCTTTGATAAAAATACCAGTTATTTAATGGAAATATGACAGCACATTCAAGCCCCATTGAAAACATGTTGGAATGTTTTTGTTAATCACAAAGCTATAGACGGTTAGAAATTTTTGTGTCCTTACATATACTATCTATATTTTTGTCTGTTATTTTTTTTTTTACAATGAGTTGGCCATAAGTCACTTTTTCTCATTTGAGTTATGTCTGCCTCTTATTTGACCAAAATTACCTTTTCCTCTTCTTCAGCTTCTGTATGATTCCTACTTTCAGTCTCCTATAGAAAGAAAACTTAAATTATTAGAACTATTTTTAAAATAACAATGATTCACCTTTGGGTCACACACAGAAGGCCTCCCACCTGAATAAAATCCATAAGATTGGTGAAATGTTTTAGATGGGCTGTTTTTGTACATTTCCTGACTTGTGACCATATTCTAGTTAGGGACCTTGGTTAAGAAGCAATTAGTTCAGTTGGTAGAGAATGCAACTCTTAATCATGGGATTGTGAGTTTGAGCCCCTTGTTGGCGGTAGAGTTTGCTTTAAAAAAGATTGATTGATTGATTGATTGATTGACGTCAGAGAGAGAGAAAATGCATGAGCATGTTTTGGAGAGAGGGGTAAAGGGAGAGAGAAGGGAGGATCAGACTCCCCCTGAGCATGGAGCCTTATGAAGGGCTCACAATCTTGAGACCATGACCTGAGCTGAAACCCAAGAATCGGATGCTTAACTGACCCATAAAATGCCTGGCGTAGAGTTTACTTACAAAAAAAAAAAAAAAAAAAAAAAAAAGGCAGTGTAAGAATAAGTGAGGTGTTTCTGTAGAAAAGAGCCCCAGGGGCATTGGTGGCTCAGTGGATTAATCCTCTGCCTTTAGCTCAGGTCATGATCCCAGGGTCCTGGAATCAAGCCGCACATCAGGCTCCCTGCTCAGCAGGAGCCTGCTTCCCTGTCTCTCTCTGCCTGCTTGTGACCTCTCTCTCTGTGTCAAATAAAGAAAAAAAAAGAAAATCCTAAAAAAAAAAAAAAGAAAAGATCTCTAGTAGTACATTTTTCCTTGTTACATATCAATTAAAACCTTCATTTTTCTGGCCTGTCAATTCGTTCGTGGTTGAGACTGAGCCAGTCCTATCCTACACCCCTATATTCTTTCCAAATCCTTGTATTGATTCTAGTATTCACACACTATTTTGTTAATATGATAAGAAGTATGACATAGAAGTCTATCTACATATGATTTATTTTCAAGGCCAACTATAAAACAGTAGAAATTTGTTTTAACATTCTGTTTCTGTTCTTCCTACCTCCCACTAAGAAATCATCTTGTTTGAGGTAGATCACGTCACTTAACTGACTTCCACTTATTTGGAAAAATGTTATCTCTGAGTGACATAAATTACATATAGTTCGAATCTTCTAAGCTCATAGAATAATAGTTTGATGGATCATATCGGTATACTGTTAATCTAATAATTTAACTGGTTTTTCAGATAAACGTGCTAATGGCCCTCGACTCATGCTTGCTGTCAAATGATGCTGTTTTCAGAGTGGGTCACGTTGTCATTATTGTTTCATTTGGTTACTTTGCATATAGCTAAAGTCTATGCATAGTATGTATGTTCTGCTGCTATAGTTAGGAATGAAGAGTGGAGACTGAGACATATGGGGCTAGAGAAAATGAATGCTTGGAAAATCTATAATTGGATATAATTTAGAATCTTTCTGGCTTCCTTTTCATGTGAGAAAATTTTTATGTTTCTTGTAATTCTATCCTTCTAAGCACCCTCACCTACAAACAGGTGAGAAACCAGAAATAGAAATAAAGGCTTGAGAGATCATTTAAATTCAGACTTGATATCTTGAGCATCAGTGAAGCAGGTAAATTTGCAGGAAAGAGAAACAGTGGAATGGAAGGAGGAAAACAATGACAGAAGAAAAGCAGGGGAAATGTCAGAGAAACGTAAAGGGGAGCAGAGACCAGGAAAAAATGCAATGTGCATACTCTTCGAAGAAGCTAGGATTTATTTCAAATTCCAAAAACATTTGTATACATGTATTTTTCCAGACCTCTCTTCTCGGAATAAAAATGATCAGTGACACGCTTAAAAGAAATGGTGAACAGAGTCAGAGGACAGAGTTATCATGACGTGGCTAATCATTAAACAGCCAGAGTGGTATGATCAGAGAGATATCAAATTTAATAACTAGTATTTGGTGCAGGAAGGAGATCTTTGTGGTAGTAAGTCAGAAAACTTCAAAAAAGCCTATTTGAAAGAGATGCTGACACCATACACTTGAACGTGGTCACAGTATTAATCTGTTTACGATCTGTAAAAGGGTCACAATGTCTGACTAGGGGCATAAAAATGAAAAGTCTTTTATTAGCTGGAATTTTAACTTTTAGATTATGTGACACAACATTCTTACAGTAGAGGCCGATATCTTGTAAGAACTCACTCCCATAGGACACCATTATGCCAACTCAGTATTGTCTCAAAAAGAATTATATAAGCAAAATAGTATTTAAAGTTATTTCGGTCCAGAGGGTATAATACTCCCAGTACCTGATAAAATACAAACAAAATTAGCTGACTTGAATCTAAATTTTTCTCTTGATCTACATCTTTATGGCAGTATGAATCAATATTCTCTGATATAAGGCTTGACATATTTTAACTTAAAATCATGACCAGTTCTCATCAGAGAACCATAAACTGGATAAAACTTGCTTTAAAAAATTTTTTATCAGGTGAAACTGTTGAAACCTTCCCAATCACCCCACATATGGAAGGCCCTGCTAGAAGGATTACCTCTATTTGAGTCAGGTCCTACAGTTGACAGGCCAGACTGCATCTGCTAAGGAAGCAGCTCCCACAGAGCTATCCTGTTGAACTTCCTAAGTTGTGGGTGGTGATAAGTTTTGACTGTGCAGCCAGCATCTGTCATGATAAATTTTCAACTCTCTCCATAAAGAAAATACTCACTGTTCTCTAATCAAGATTAGGCTTGATTTCCCACCCACTCCCTTCCTCAAACACATCTTGGAACAAACATAAGTAAATACTTGACAGGTGAAATATCACCTGTGCCATACAGTGAACCAGAATGAACCAGAAGTAGAAAGTGTTAATTCACTGCTGCAGTCTCATTCCATTAGCACCCAAAAGATCACATCTTCCCATTCCTAATAAGGGAGCCATGAAGAACAGAAACTTCTGTTTTCTGTGAGCCACAGGGTAAATCTAGGTATTTCAATGTAGGCCTCACGGGGACTTTTTGATGAGATTTCTTTTTATCATCTTGTGCTTTCAACGGTCTAGGTTTACCTCAATTATCTCTTTATTCACCTCTGAATCCTTCTGCCATTCCTGTGCCACCACATGTCAATGCTCCATGCAGAGAAGCTGTTCTCCTTGTGTTGAGTTCACCAGAAGAAGGCAGTTTGGTATTGCATTTATTTGCCCAGTAGACTCCATGTGGAAGGTTCAGATGGATAGGAGCCACATGTAGAGGATATCTGTGAGGGCTGAGCCACAGCACATCACACACTGGAATCAGCCTTGCGAGGGGCGGGGCAGGGCGGGAGTAAGGGTGGCTGACCAGCCCTCCAGCACCAGATTTGATCCCCCTCCTACTTCAGCACATGATGTGCCAATACCAGCCTCTCTTTAGTCACTCGAGCATATGCACGGGCTTCAAAAGCAAAGACAAAGGGGGCAGCTGTTCTTATTCACAGAAGTGGGGAAAACAGTCACTATGCAAAGAGCTCTGGGACTTGGCAGTAAATGGCAAAGCCCACATGGTTCTGGCTCATCCATGAGGGATTCTGAGAGCATTTTGGAAAGTTGGGGCTCCCTGAAATTCACTAAAAATCACTGAATTTCTAAAGGAGAGTGTGTCCTTCACAGGTGAATCCCCATGTAAGAAAGGATTACGTTTCAAAATAATATAAACATACAAACCAGCAAATTAGGGGATGAGCATTGATATAAGGCACTTTGGGCAAAGTCATAAGGATATAACATACAGCATAGGGAATAGAGTCAATGATGTTGTAATAACCTTGTATGGTGACAGATGGTAACAAGACTAATCATTGGGATCATTTCATAATGTGTAAAAACATTGAAACACTACGATGAACACCTGAAAGTAATAGGCTATTGTATGTCAATTATACTTTAATAAAAAAAAAATTTCTCTCTTGAGAATTGAACAAAAGGTTTGTTTTTGTAGTGATATAAAATGGAATTCAAATTACAAATAAAATTTCAGGAATATACAAATTCTATAAAATTGGTTATACCTGCAATCTGATAGCTTCAACAGCTCTAAGTGGTGGGGTGGGGGGACTGTATGTCTTCTTGAATTTTTGTGTTTGCATGCCTCTGTTGAAACATTTTACATTTTTTAAAATATAAAACAGCAGTTAACAGATTAACGATTTATAGTGGGGATTGCTTAGCAAGCTAAACAGTTTCTCAAAGTGTGATCCCCAGAGCAGGAGCACCAGGAGCACCTAGAATCTTGCTAAAAATGCAAATTATCAGATCCCACCCAGACTCCTCAAACAGAAACTGTGCTATGGGACCCTGTACTCTGTTTTAACAACTCCTGCAAGTGATTATAGTACACACTAAATTTGGCAACCACGGCCTTAGCAAAAGCAAAATGTTGATAAACAGTTCCCATTATACCTTACACTTTGAAACTTTTAGAGAGAAAATGAATAGAGAGAAATCTCACAGAACGTATAAAGATCCCATTAAAGAAAAACCAGAATGAAAATCATTGCAACAGGTTTCTTCTCATGGAGAGGATGAAAATACAAGTTCTTTATTCTAACACACAAAGTTCTTCACAGTATGTTCCCAACCTGTATCTACAGCCACATTCATTAGTCAACAGTCACTTAACCAATATTTACTAAGTGTCTGCTACATTTGGACACAAGCAAGTAAATGGAACAAGACAAATAATTATATCCAATGACCATAACCCCAAAGGACACAAAAACCAGTTCCATGTGTCCCACTCCCTGCTCTTCAGTAATACTGAAACCTGAAGATGCTTTTTCCTGTTCTAAAACTTTATTCCACTCCCTCTTCCTGCTTCATCTTAACCATTCTGTAAGATCAGCTCAAACAGGTAAAGTCTTTCCAGACTTCCTCAGGTAAGGTTATTTCTGGGCTTTCACAGAAATATTTTTACCTTTTCTTTCTTTCTTTCTTTTTCTTTCTTTCTCTTTCTTTCTTTCTTTCTTTCTTTCTTTCTTTCTTTCTTTCTTTCTTTCTTCTTTCTCTTTCCCTTCTTTCCTTCCTTCCTTCCCTCCTTCCTTTCCTCACTTCCTTCTTTCTTTCTTCCTTTCCTCCCTCCCTTTCCCTTTCTTTCTTTCCTTCTTTCCTTCTTTTCTCTTTCCTCTTTCTTTCCTCCTTTCCTCCTTTCTTCTTTTCATCTTTCCTTTCTTCCTTCCTTTCTTCCTGTCCCTTTCCTTCTTTCTTTCCTTCTTCCTTCTTTCCTCCTACCCTTTCTTCCTATTTCTTCCTATTTACAGGTTTAAAATCCATTAGGTCAGGGGCTTCTGAAGATGAAAGACTGTCAAATTAAGTAAATAGTTGAATACTGGGGCTATTTCTCATATGTTACCCAAGTGACTTGAGGTAAACATGTGGAAGATTCCTAGAGACCTAAGCACCATAAAAAAGTTCTGCTAATTTGAGTCCCTGTAGAGAGGTAAAGGATTCTACTTTAAACTAAAAGGCAGAAAATAGTTATAATTAGTAGGAGTATTAAATATGAAATATGATTGTTTAATGAAGTGATTTCTCAAAGATTGATCCATTTGTCATTCAAAACAATACTAAAACATGAACCATATTACATATGAGATTATTTGCAAGAAGTTTTGCAAAGCAAATCAGTCTAGACATGATACAAATGTGGAAGGGATTTTAGAGATTTTTCTGGTCAATTCACTGTGAAAATGAGGTGACTTTAAGAGAGACAGTCTTTGGGACGCCTGGGTGGCTCAGTCAGTTAAGCAGCTGCCTTTGACTCAGGTCATGAGCCCAGGGTCTGGAGATGGAGCCCCACATTGGGCTTCTTACTCAGCGGAAAGCCTGCTTCTTCCTCTACCCCTCACCCTGCTTATGTGCTCACACTCTATTGCTCTCTCTCAAATAAATAAATAAAACCTTAAAAAAATAAAAGCAGTCTTCCCTTAAAAACAGGCTGTGAGAAAAAGCCCGAAGTCAAGATGATATTAAGATTTCAATATTCGTATTAATCACATGTTAACCTCATAAATCTTGTTCCATCACCTACAAGGCCCTGGCTTCCTCAGGACTCCAAAAATACAAAGCTTACTTCTAGCCCAAACCATCATCTAGTCATATCTTCTCATGGGAGGGGTTGGTTAGCAGTATTGGCATTGTAACTGGACAGATCTGGGTGCAAATCATAGCTCTGACACTGACCATTCTGCATTTTTTTTTTTAAGATTTCATTCATTTATTTGACAGAAGACACACATTGAGAGAGAAAACACAGCAGGGGGAGTGGGAGAGGGAGAAGCACACTTCCCACCCATCAGGGAACTCGATGTGGGCCTGGATCCCAGGACCCTGGGATCATGACCTGAGCAGAAGCTAGACACTTAATGACTGAGCCACCCAGGTGCCCCCTGTGCATTTGTTAAATAATTTAATATCCTCTAACCTGAGCATTCTCATCTTAACGGGGATAGCAATAGGGAATTTATGGAAATCAAAGTGAAAATGTATGAAAAGTAATTATAATTGTGCCTAACATAGGATCAAATGCACGGTGAATAAAACTCCTGTAAAGACTATATTATAAAAGCTCCTTATCCTAAGAATTCTTCAGTTAGACCAAATTAAGTCTAGGAAAAATGTGAGAGAGATTCTATTCCACCTCCCTCATTTTATGAACAAGGCAAACCATGACTCAGAAAGGTGAAGTACCTTGGCTACTATAATACCATTCTATTCTCAGCAGGCCAGAAACTTCTTCATTATACTTTGATGTCTATGACAGTTATCTTATTGCCACTGATTCAATTTCCCAGAAATTTAGTAGCTTAAGACAACCCACATTTCCCTCATAATTTCCATGGAAAAGAACTCTGGGCACAGCTTAGCTGAGTCATCTGCTTCAGAGTTTCTCAAAGGTGACAATCGATGGACATTAAGGAGGGCATGTGATGTAATGAGCACTGGGTATTATATAAGACTGATGAATCACAGACCTGTACCCCAAAACCATTAATACATTATATGTTAATTAATTGAATTTGAATTTTTGAAAAGGTGACAATTGAGGCTTTGGTCAGAGCTGTGGTCTTATCTGAGAATTGCCTGGGGAAGGATTCACTTCCAAGCTCAGTGAGGTTGTTGGCAGAATTCAGTGAGGTTGTGTGGCTATAGGAACTGTGGGCTTCAGTTTCTTGCAAGTAGTCAGTCAGAAGCCTCCCTCAACTCCTAGATGTTACCTACAATTAATACATTGTCTTGTGGGCCTCCTGCTATGGACTAATTTCTGTGTCCCCTCAGAATTCATACAATGAAATCCTAACCCCTGGTGTGATGCTATTAGGTGGTGGGGCATTGGGGAGGTAATTAGGTCATGAAGTTGGAGCCCTCATGAATGGATTTAGTGCCCTTACAAGAAGAGTCATGAGACCTTGCTGGAGCACTCTCTGCTCTCAGGGATATGAGAATGTGACAAGAAATTAACAGTCTGCAACCCAGAAGAGGGCTTTTACCAAAATTCAGCCATGCTGGCAACTTAATCTAGGACTTTGAATCTCTAGAATGGTGACAAATTTCTGCTGTGTATAAGACAACCTATAGTACTTTGTTAAAGCAACCCAGATTGACTAAGATGCCTCTTAAGGTAGGGAACCTACAACATGGCAGCTTGCCTCTTGAAATCAGCAAGCAAGAGACTCCTACAAGACAGACCTTAAAATTTTACAGATGTCGTCATGTGATCGTATACTTCCCATCACCCTTGTGTATTCTCTGGGTTAGAAGCAAGTCACAGGCCATAACTTCACTCAAAATTATGTAAAGCCTTGAACATCAGGAGGTGGGAATCATTGGGGTTCCCCTAAAGTCGGTCTGTTACAGTATCCTACAGAACTTCCATTTATTCAATAATCCTGCCCCCTTATCACTAATAAATTCTTTTTCTTTTCTTGCTTCTACCAGTCAGCTGACTGTTACTCTTTTGGAAAACAATTTACTAATCAACTTTATTCATCACAGGTCAGTTTTCCTCTGAGTGTGAATATCCTCTTGATTCAAACATTTCTAATGTTTCCAATTTAATGCTATTACTGATTTCTATTAACTTTTTTCCTTCTATTTTCCAGGTGTTAATAAAAATACCAATATAGCCAAGAGTTATTCTCTCTCTCTTTTTTTTTTTTTAAGTTTTTATTTATTTATTTGTCAGAAAGAAAGAGCACAAGCAGGGGGAGCAGGAGGCAGAGGGAGAAGCAGGCTCCCCACTGAGCAGGGAGCAGGATGTGGGACTTGATCCATGACCATTTTTTGCCTTAACCAACTGAGGCCCCAAGGCAATCGGAGAGTTTACATTATACCCGCCTACTCTGTCTTTACCTTTGAATGTATCTTTCTGAGCCAGGCCCTTTTCTGTTTCCTTGGGCCTTTTTAACCTTAAGAGAATTTTTTCCCTATCCCTTTCATCTCAGTTGGGCTCTTCCCACCTCTTCTTCCTCTATGGTGCATCTCAAGTTGAGCCTTCATCCCTGTTGCCACCATGGTTGTCTAAGCATGTATCCCCCCTGAATAGTTTTAAACCTCTTTCCCTGGAATATACTGACTCCACTTCCTTTCTCTCCTGTCCTGTTGTTCTATACATTATAGTCATACTTTTCCCCCCAAAGCACTGTGTTAATATTGTCACATTTGCTTGTCATTTCAGAATCAAATTATTTCAGACCCCTTATCCATTCTCCATACCTTACTCTCCCAACTTCCTACTATGCCTGGAGAGGGTGTTTAAAATGATATGGAGGAAGGAAATCAGAAAAAAGAAAAGGATTCAAGAAAGGCAGCAGGTTAAGTTGTAACATTTTTTAAGTTTTTATTTGAATTCCAGTTAGTTGACATATAGTATAGTTTAGTTTAGTATAGTTAACATATAGTTAACTATAGTTAACTAACATATAGTTAGTTAACATATAGTATAGTTTAGTTTCAGGTGTGTGATATAGTGATTCAACACTTACATACAACATCCTGTGCTCCTCACGACAAATGTGCTCCTTAATCCCCACCATCTATTTCATCCATCGCCCCACCCACTTCCTTTCTGGTAAACATCGGTTTGTTCTCTATAATTAAGACTCTGTCTCTTGTTTTGTTTCTCTCTCTCTCTCTCTCTCTCTCTCTCTCGCGTTTTCCCTTTGCTTGTTTTGTCTCTTAAATTCCACGTATGAGTGAAATCATACAGTATTTATCTTTCTCTGACTGACTTATTTTGCTTAAGTATTATACTCTGTAGCTCCATCCATGTTGTTGCAAATGGCAAGATTTCCTTCTTTTTGTAGCTTAATAATACTCCATTATATAACAGGACACTTGGGCTGCTTCCATCTCTTGGTTATTGTAAATAATGCTACTGTAAACATAGCAGGTGTATGTGTCCCTTTGAATTACTGTTCATGTATCCTTTGGGTAAATACCCAGTAGTGCAATTGCCGGATCATAAGGTAGTTTTATTTTTAACTTCTTGAGGGACCACCATACTATTTTCCATAGTGATTGCACCACTTTGCATTCCCAGCAACAGTCCATGAGATCTGTCCTTTCTCCACATCGTTGCCAACACTTGCTGTTTCTTGTTTTGTTGATTTTAGCCATCCCAACTGGTGTGAGGTGATAATCTCATTGTAGTTCATATGCCTTTCCCTGATGATAAGCAATTATGAGCATCTTTTCATGTGTCTCTTGGTCATCTATTCATGTCTTCTGTCTATTTTTTAACTGGATTATTTGGCTTTGGGGTGTTGAATTTTATAAGTTCTTTGTATATTTTGAATACTACCCTTTATCGGATATGTCATTTGCAAATATCTTCTCCCATTCAGTAGGTTGCTTTTAGCTTTGTTGATTGTTTCTTGTACTGTGCAAAAGCTTTTTATTTTGATGTAGACCCAATAGTTTACCTTTGCTTTTGTTACCCTTGCCCCATACACATCTAGAAAAAAGTTGTTATAGCCAATGTCAAAGAAGTTACTGCCTGTGCTCTCGTCTAGGATTTTTATGGTTTCGGCTCTCATATTTAGGTCTTTAAACCATTTTGAATTTATTTTTGTGTATGGTGTAAGAAAATAGTCCCATTTCATTCTTTGGCATGTTGCTGTCCAGTTTTCCCAACATCATCTGTTAAAGAAGCTTTTTCCCATTGGATAGTCTTTCCTGTTTTATCAAGGATTAATTGACCATATAATTGTGGGTTCATTTCTGGGTCTTCTGTTCTGTTCTATTGATCTATACATCTATTTTTGTGCCAGTAGCATACTGTTTTGATTACTACAGCTTTGTAATATAACTTGAAGTCTGAAATTGTGGTACCTCCTGCTTTGTTTTCCTTTTCAAGATTGCTTTAGCTATTCAGAGTCTTTTGTGATTCCATACAAATTTCAGGATTCCTTGTTCTAGTGCTATGAAAAAAATGCTGCTGGTATTTTGATAGGGATTGCATTAAATGTGTAGATTACTTTGAATAGTAAGACACTTTAACAGTATGTGTTCTTCCAATCCATGAGCATGGAATGTCTTCAAGTTTATTTGTATCATTTTCAGTTTCTTTCTTTGGCATTTTGTAGTTTTCAGAGTACAATCTTTCACCTCTTTGGTTAGGTTTACTCTCAGGTATCTTATTTTTGGTGCAATTATAAATGGGATTGTTCTCTTAATTTCTCTTTCTGCTGCTTCATCATTGATGTGCAGAAATGCAACAGATTTCTGCACATTGGTTCTGTATCCTGTGACTCTACTGAATTTGTTTATCTGTTCTAGCAGGGTATTTTGGTGGAGTCTTTGGTGGAGTATATATATAGTATTTTGTCATATGTGAATAGTGAAATTTTTACTTGTTCCTCACCAATTTGGGTGTTTTTTTTTAATTTCTTTTTGTTGTCTGATTGCTTTGGCTAGGACTTCCAGTACTATGTTAAATAAAAGTGGTGAGCGTGGACATCCTTGCCTTGTTTCTGACTTTAGGGGAAAAGCTCTCAGTTCTCCCCCATTAAGGATGATATTAACTGTGGACTTCTCATATATGACCTTTATTATGTTGAGGAATATTCCCTCTATATTTTTTTAACTGTGTTATGTTAGTCACCTTACAGTACATCATAAGTTTTTGATGTAGTGTTCCATGATTCATTGTTTTTGTGTAACACCCAGTGTTCCATTTTATACATACCCTCCTTAATACCCATGACAGGGCTCACCCATCCCTCCTTCTCCCTCCCTTCTAAAATCCTCAGTTTGTTTCCCGGAGTCCATAGTCTCCCGTGGTTCATCTCCCACGCTGATTTCTCCCCCTTCATTTTTCCCTTCCTTCTCCTAATGTCCTCCATGCTATCCCTTATGCTCCAGAAATAAGCAAAACCATATGATAATTGACTTTCTCTGTTTGACTTATTTCACTTAGCATAATCTCCTCCAGTCCCACCCATGTTGATGCAAAAGTTGGGTATTCATCATTTTTGATGGCTCAGTAATATATATTGTGTATATGGATTACATCTTCTTTATCCATTTGTCTGTCGAAGGGCATCTTGGCTCTTTCCACAATTCGACTATTGTGGGCATTGCTGCTATGAACATTGGGGTACATATGGTCCTTCTTTTCACTACATCTGTATCTTTGGGGTAAATACCCAGTAGTGCAATTGCTGGGTCATAGGGAAGCTCTATTTTTAATTTTTTGAGGAACCTCCATACTGTTTACCAAAGTAGCTGCACCAACTTGCATTGTCACCAAGAGTGTAAGAGGGTTCCCCTTTCTCCACAACCTCTCCAACACTTGTTTCTTGTCTTGTCAATTTTTGCCAGAATTTTTCCCTCTAAACCTACTTTGTTGAAGTCTTTTATCATGAATGGATGTTGTACTTTGTCAAATGCTTTTTCTCTGCCTATTAAAATGGTCATATGGTTTTTATCCTTTCTCTTAATTGATGTGATATAGCACGTTGATTGATTTGCAAATATTGAACCACCCTTAAGTTATAACTTTTTGTTTCCCTTCAAATCTCCCCCTTCTAAATTGCAATGAGGAAACATTACTTTTATTCCAACCATGGGATTAGGCTTGTCTATGCCTTATATTTTCTTATCCTACATTAAGATTATCCAAAAATCCTGGATCACTTCTACCAAAAGTTCTACAGAAATCACCTCTATACCAGGCAGGAAAGGCTGCTGAATCCATAACAATAAGCACACTGCCCAGGTAGTGACCTCTACTCGCATCACCACACTCTCAGACCCCTTCACTTACCCATAAGAAAGTTATCCATAAGAAAGTTTGACCTATTTGATTTTTCAACTCTAAGATATTCCCCCCATTGGTAACAGGTGAGGTCTCCCTCTTGCCACCTCCTCTTACAACATAGAACAACACAGTTTGGAAACACACAATGGGAAAAGTACATGGTAACAAATTCACATGTACATTCTAGCTTTTCTTTTGAATGTAGATCTTGAAGCAATCAGATTACTGCTTTCTGACCTCTTCCCTATGTCTGGTACACTGTAATTGCCTCCATATTCATCCATCATCAGTTAGTTACATTTTCTTTTCATTTTGAAGATTTTATTTATTTATTTGTCAGAGAGAGAGAGCACAAGCAGAGGGAGGAAAAGGCAAACGGAGAAGCAGGCTCCCCACTGAGCAAAGAGCCCGACTCGGGACTCCATCCTAGGACCCTGGGATCATGACCTGAGACAAAGGCAAACTGCTTAACCAACTGAGCCACCCAGGGATCCCAGTTAGTTATATTTTGATACTTAAATAAAGGATAAAAATCTGCAATGTAGTATTTGGATAAAACTAAGTATTTAACTATTTTTATCAAAGGGACTTAAAACTAACTTTATTATAAAATATACTCCATTTACTGATACATTTTGTCTTTCTTTGAAATACTGGTTTAACTCCTATTGTAACTAGAAAGTTTTGGGGCGCCTGGGTGTCTCAGTGGGTTAAAGCCTCTGCCTTCGGCTCAGGTCATGGTCCCAGGGTCCTGGGATCGAGTCCCAATATCGAGCCCGGAATCGGGCTCTCTGCTCGGCAGGGAGCCTGCTTCCCCCTCTCTCTCTGCCTGCCTCTCTGCCTACTTGTGATCTCTCTCTGTCAAATAAATAAATAAAATCTTTAAAAAAAAAAGAAAGAAAGTTTTAATTCACCAATGCATCACAGAAGTAGTATTCTATGCTGGCTTTACTTTTTCGTATTTTCACGAGGTATTAATGTAGGGTAGAAGGAATAAGCAAGTATCCTTTCTATTTTTCTCAGATTCTGTAAATGATTACAAGATTTGTAGATGACATAATAGCCATTGAGCTGAAGTATTGATGTTCTCATGAAAGTACTTTTTGTCTCTCCCTACACCATATCTAAAAATAAACATAATGCTATGTTTATTGAGGTAAGTGGGCAGGAAATCAAGTAATTTTTAAAAACTAAGGTGGTTATTTTTCTCATAGAAACTAATTTTTTTTTTTTATGATTATGATGGAGGCTCTTGGGACCTCACTATTATATATTATAATCACAATGAAAAAGTCAGTTCTGTGGTTCAGGCTCCAGTGTTAAACGTGAGATAAACTATGCATTTAATATGGAAGCCATGATTTCTTTATGATTTTGAATACCCAATCTATTCCTCAGAACAATTAGTATAATTTGAACTCTTTACAGTGAACAGCCATGTCACGATGCTGGTGTTAGGGAATCATGATATAGCCTGTACTTTACACTGATGTACAATGTATATCTCTCTCATGTCATTCTCTCAGGAAAAATACTTATTTGGTTGTCTTCTAAGTCAGGACAGTGTCATTTTGTATACAAATTTCCTGCCCTCGGGAGTATATTCCAAGTTGAAGATAAATATTACAAGGTGATGTGCTAAGTAGGATGATAGGGAAAAAGTCCAAGTGATAGAGGAACTCAGATAACGAACACTTAACCCAGCCTTGGGAGATTAGGAAAGCAGGGGCAGAGGTGAGATACCCCTGATTCAGTTTTGAAGGATGAGAGGAAGTTACCAAGGAGCAGTAGGTAAAGGGAAAAAGGGAAAGGTCAGGTGTTTGTGTGACCGGAGTACAGGGAATACACTGAGGGAGGCAAGCCAAGAGAAACCAAAGAGGTCCAGAGACCCTGGATGTGGGCACATGAACATGCCATTTCTTATAATACTGTTTGTTTATTATACACTGTTTACTATACTGTTTATTTATTTATTTATTATGTTTATTATACACTTCCTGTTTATTATACACTTCCTGCCAAAGGACACACAACCGAAGAATCCAAGGAGACCTGGTGTGAAAACTCAAGTCAAGCATGTTGCATCTGTTCTAGTCCAATCTACTTGCTTGCAAACTAACGAAAATAAAAGTACACTTTAAAAACAATTTTAAAACCTTTTACAAAGGGAAAAACAGACACCATTGCCATAAAATCAGTAACCCGAGCCAATTACCATAAATGTGCCTCTCATGAACACCATTCCATCAAGTGTTGTAGGCATTTGCTTAAAAGCACTGTTTGCATATATGAACATTTAATATATGGCATGTAGTTAAACAAGTACATGTGTGTATATATATATATATATATATGTATATATATTTTTTTTTTTTTACTAAGCATCATCTTTAGCAAAAAATAATGGAGTGTTCTGCACGCTCACATCCAGAAATCTGCTGTCCTGGCACATATGGTGAGTAGGAATAGTAGTTGAGGCTCACTCATGCAATCGTTTTAATGAAACCATCACAATTAGGCACTCTGCAAAGTAGTACTCTATTCCTCTGTCCACTAAATGCATCCCCCATCCCTTTCAACCGTGCATAAATTGCAAAGGCAGTGTTATTTACCAATTGGAACTGGCAGCATTAAATTAGCACAGGCTGATTACTAGACTTTTGCCCAGTGAACTTTATGTTCCCCCATTGAATCCGTTTATTGTTGCTGTCCCTACTTTGGAACATGACTTCCTTAGAAAGCATTTCTTCATTCAGCCTCTGTGCTGCAGACAGACAACAGCTTGAAGTCAGCAGCTGCCCTTGAACAAAGCAGGTAGAGAGGCAGGAAAGGCTGCTGAATCCATAACAATAAGCACATCATGACATAATTACAGTAAATCTCCAGAGTGACCTGCACACATTCAATACCATATGGTTATTTTTGGTGCTGGAAACGTGTAGCCGGGAGCCATAGTTTAATCTAGCCACTTTCCACAGTATCCCTCCTAGCATGAAATTGATTTTTTATCCAGAAAATTAACATGAATATTTATTGACAGAAGCGAAGACTATATTTGCACAGTCAGCTAAGTGTGCTGGTAAATTTCATAAAAATATTCGAATTTTGTTTTACCTGAAAGGTAGGAATAGGTGAATAGGAATAGGTGAATAGAAGTTTTGTTTTCTTTCCTTTTTTTTTTTTTTTTTGGTAGTGTTGGGTGTTTTGTTTGTTTGTTTTGATTCCAGCAGCACTTTTGTCCTATGCGATATATACCTTTCAGCCTCCTCTACCTCCCTCTTTTTTGGTGCAGTGTTTCTTCAGTGGTTCTTAGAAGGACCGTTCTCTGTTTCTGTCCTATGCAATATAAACCTTTAGACCTCCTCTACCTCCCTCTTTTTTGGTGCAGTCAGTCTTTCTTTAGTGGAGCCTAGAAGGACTGTTCTCTGTTTCTCTTAAGGTCTTCATTTGACTTTGACTCAGTTAATAGGATTTACTGCTGCTGTAGCCTTCCCAGGAAAAACAGATTGTCAATAAAGACAATACCTTGTGGTCCATTAAGAATTAATAAACTGTCCTCTCTGCCCCTGATTCTGAGAATAATTTATTCTACAGAAGATGTAGATGCATACATATATATCGGGGAAGTGGGCTGGCCAGGATCCCAGCCTCCTAAGCCCACTGAGAGGTTTCCCAGGCAAATCAAGTCTTACCTGGACAGTAGAATGAATCTCAGATAAATGTAAACATTCCATCACTTTCTTGAAAATATTTGCCATACAATCCCACTCATTGATTTGATTCTTGGGAAGTTTCAGAAGGTTAAATATTGTTCTGTGCCGGGCACCTGGGTGGCTCAGTGGGTTAAGCCGCTGCCTTCAGCTCAGGTCATGATCTCAGGGGTCCTGGGATCGAGCCCCGCATCGGGCTCTCTGCTGGGCCGGGGGCCTGCTTCCCCCTCTCTCTCTGCCTGCCTCTCCGCCTGCTTGTGATCTCTCTCTGTCAAATAAATAAATAAATAAAATCTTTAAAAATATATATATATTGTTCTGTGCCTTCACCAAGTACATTAGTCCCATCTTGGTAACAGTGGACTGAATAACCAAATCCTAAACTATGTCGATCCTCCAGCAAGAGTCCTGGAGGATTCTAGGCAACCTGCTTTATGCCTTTAGAGGACTTTTATTTCCAGAAGACTGTAATGCATTAAAAACACTGTATTTTAGGGGTGCCTGGGTAGCTCAGTGGGTTAAGCTTCTGCCTTTGGCTCAGGTCATGATCCCAGGATCCTGGGATAGAGCCCCGCATCGGGCTCTCTGCTTGGCGGGGAGCCTGCCCTCTCTCTCTGCTGCTGCTGTGCCTCCTTGTGATCTCTCTCTCTCTGTCAAATAAATAAAATTTAAAAAAAAAACAACAACACTGTATTTTAAAAATCAAATTAAAAGAAAAAGAAAATGGAAGGCAAATTCTGCTAAAGCGGGAGGGTTCCAAGAACGCATATGTTGGTATAGGAATGGAGGATAATTCAAACTAACTTCACTTCAGAGTTTTCTTCCTGCCCTGTGTCCTGGCCATGAGTTTCCTCTAGTGACCTGAGGCCTATGGGATTGAAAATATGCCCCAGATTTGCTGTATCTTGGAGTAGATAATGGGAGATATCTACAAAGGGAGTTCTTGTATCACCGTCATTGGGAGCCACATAAATCCCCCCAGTAACAGAAACAAACACTGTCTCTTTCTGTCACCCCAACAACTTAAACTGCTGCAACCCAATCACTTTAGGTCTTTTGTTGAGAATCAAAGCAACTGGCATTGTCTCATGGACTTGACTGTATATGTATGTACAAAAAACTAAAAGAATGCAACAGAATAACTAGCAGTCAAGAAGATTGAAATAAAACAATTTAGGGAATTTGTTCAACAACTGACAAAATGAGGACTTATTTAGGCCATTGTTATCTGTTTGACACTTTTATGAATGTGGATTCCGAACAAGCTCACTCGCGACTTAGTAAGTAACTGCTTCAGTAAGCAAAGAAGGCGGGAAAAAAAATGGTATCTTTCCTGTTGACTTACTGCACGACCTCAGAGAGTTGTTTTCCCATTGCCTCTGTCTCCTCCATTTTAAATGAAAAATCATAACAGTAATTGATTTTCTCCCAGGGTTTTCTTAAGTCTTGAAAAAACTTTTAAAATTAAAGTACACAATAATCACTAAAAGTCTAGCAGAACACATAACCTGAACTTCTACAGAAACCCTATGCCTTCAAGCGGCCAAAGCAAATCAACTAAATGTTCAGAATGCAAAGATAACTGGTCAAACGCAGTAAATATGTCAAAAATAGTGGCAGAATGAGGTGTGGGAATCAGAATAAGAATAAGGAAAATATGCTTTATTTTGAGAAATACAATTAAATCAATTAGGTGATAGTGTTTCTGACTCAATCCTTGAGTTGCTCAATAGATTTTTAACACAGTGGCTCATGAACCATATAATACCTAACATAGATCATGAGTTTTTTAGCTCATTGGTTATTCCATCATATGAAATATTTATTTTTTATGAAGCTATAAGTACACTTATGTGTCTTTGTTACACTAGAGCTCTCCTAAATGAGAAACCCTATGACACTTTAATACTTACTCTGCATAAGCAATGCTCTTATGAACTCCAGCAAAACCTAATGCAGGATTTCAAGCCTGCACAATGAATGTAGGTTAACAGGCACTTGTTATTTATAGCACTTAAGCTAACTTTTCCTACCTGTAATTTTTCTAACCCAAATTGCTAAATATTATTGTTCCTATAAAGCATACAGATAGTTCTACTGCTATTACATACTAACAAAAATCCAGTAAAAGATTATTTCACAAAACACTTCCTAGGCCTTCGTTAGTCCTCCTGCCCTTAAAATTCCTATATTGCCCACACTTGGCAGTGCACAGACTTGTAATCCATCTCTGCAGCTGGTCTATGTAAATGAGCTAGAAATTATATGTGTGTGTCCTACACTCACCAGCCTGAGTTTGGTGGGGTTGTGTCACTTCTGAATTGATTAAGAGTACACCTGTGACCAAGTCAGTGATGAAACGTGGAGCAAATACACAGAGACAGCTGGATTAAGATGGTCATAATTGTAGTTTTACTTGATTATCATTTTCACAGGCTCCAGGTGATTTCTATTTCTTTATGGCTTCACTCGTCTCAGTGGGTCCCAGAGGACCTTGAACCAGAAGAGAGAGACGCGTCCTGCTTTTTGTCTAGGCCAGTTTGCCGAGTGGGTACTTCAGAGAATTGTGCTATGAAAAAGCAATTAGCTTCTTGAGTCTAGGGTGCCATTTAGAATATCTAAGCTACTGTACTTCATCATAAAATTGACCTTTTTAATTTTTTATGTTGGAAATTTCTACTCAAAGTGCTAGCGTGAAAAAAGTACAGCTCTAAGGAAAATATGAAAGGCATGGGAAGGAGTCAGGAAAGGTTGTGCTGCCCTGAAGGAAAGTTGAAATCATCTCTACTTGGATATAATAAATACCATGTCACCTGTGCTTAATTTTTATGTAATTGCTATCATTAAGTAACATAACAATGACACAGCAACAGCAGATCTGCGTAAGAAGTGGGCAGGCAGTGTATTTTGAATTTACAGCCAACTCACAATCATGCAGGATAATTGCTTTGCTCTCTAGAAAAGAGGTCCTTTTCTCATTACTTTTGACTGTCATTCCTATGCTATAATCATCTTAATGTGACCATAATTTATGTACTGTATTTTTCCAAGCTGTATCAGATTTGCCATTTTAATTTCCCTGTCCAACTCCAATGTTTCAGCAGCAGCAGAAAAAAAAAATGTTGATAGGAAAAAAGAAGGGAAGTTATTTAGAAACAGGAGAATTACCACAGAAGGTCATCCAAGTCATCCATGCAGGCCACAGTTCTATCATCACCAGTAACAACACAGAAGGATTATTCCAGAAGGATAAAGGCTAAGAGTTAACTTACCTATATTGCAGCTCTAATAACTCTACTTATTCACTGTGTGACCTCGGGCAAATTTTTTAACCTTTTGGTTCTTCAGTATCTCTATCTCTAAAATGGGAATGCAATATAATTAGAGCTGTAGATCTATTACTAACCTTGGTAGCTTAAGGCAGCACTTTATTAACTATCTCTCAAGGTGCTGTGGGTTGCCTGCGCTCAGGGAGGTGGTTCTGACTTGTGGAGCTCAGCCAGGTGTTGGTTGGGCTGGAGGCTGTTGTCTCTGGACTGGGCATCCAAGATGGCTCTTCTGCACAGGGAACGGCTGATGCTAAGGGCCACTGGAGGCTCCCATGGGAGACAAATCAGAATGCCTACTAACAGCCTCTCAGGGTGCCTTGGGTTTCTCACAGCATGGTAGCTTAGTTGGCGGGGGGGGGTAAGGATCCTGGGAGAGTGCCTTCCTAAAGACCCAAGAAGACGCTCCAAGGCTTTTATGACCTTTTATGACCCAGGTTCATGGGCTGAAGAATTAAGATTCCACATCATGCTGGAGGGAGTGGCAAGATCTCATTGTAGAAGAGCACTGTGGGATGAGGAAGGTCATTGCAATCATATTTGCAAAATAATATCTGCTATAGACTTACCATTATATAGTATCTGCTCTAAGGTTTGGAGGAGGATGATATGAGTTAGTCACCCTAGGCAAATATTTAGAACAGCACCTGGCATATCTTGAGCCTTTAGTAAGTATTGGATATTAATATTGTCCTCCAGAACCTGGAGTAGGCTGCTTTGTGTCCTGATCTCTTTATCCTCTCAGTTATTTATGACTGTGAGTTTTTTTTCCAATATTTCAAAATTACCATATTTTCAACCTCTACCTACTCTTGCAGATAGGTGGAAAGA
Organism: Lontra canadensis; assembly: GCF_010015895.1. NCBI lineage: Eukaryota > Metazoa > Chordata > Mammalia > Carnivora > Mustelidae > Lontra > Lontra canadensis. The sequence goes on from NW_022631017.1 coordinate 19,255,291, forward strand.
AACATTTACTGATTTCTCAGGCTTGAGTAGGTATGTAAGTATTCACTTTGTTGATTTTTTTTTTATAATTTACAGTTGTGGAATTTCTTTCTTTTAAGCAGCAGCTTTCCACATGCTGAATCCCAGTACACTTCTTCTGTGCCCTTTCACCAATATTCCATCACCTCTCCCTGTGAGGACTGCTTATGGCGTGTGGAATCTCTAGTCAATAATGGGTCAATTCCAGTGGTGTATAAAATTTTACATAAGTGATGAAAAGATGATGATATTTTAAAAAAATTAAGACTGCTCTCAGACTAAAGCATAGTATTTTTATCTTGAACTTCACAGTGCTGGAAAATGGACTCAACTTAATATGCAAAATCTTATTCTTAGAAACAAAAGTGCTGCAAAATAATAATAATATAAAGATAAACAATGTCATTGAAGTATAGTTTTATTGGTATTATATAGAGAGGGAAATTAAGTTTTCTTTTTCTTGCACTGTGCTAGTTAAGTAAGATTTAGAAGCTAGCAGAATTCTTTGCTCATAGCAAATACTAAAAGAAATATGTGTTTATAAAGATGATTCATTGATATATTTTTAATTTCACATTTTGATGACTTCCAACACACCTCATTACTAATATTCAGAATAACTTATTTTCACTCTTTAAGTGAGTGACTCTAATCATTGTTCTACAGATGAACATTACTGGAATTAGATGAAAAATCAGGCAAAATCATGGAAGTCACAAGGGAAAATAACCCATGCATTAAATACTTTAATAGGATCTCACCAAGATGTGGGAAAGAACATTTAAAAATATGTTTCCCTCTGAATTGATTAGTATTACTTTTTTTCGCTTGGAATCTCATTAATAAAAACTCAAGGTGTTGAGTTACATCAGTAACTCTCTGCCAAAAGCAAGAAGTTCATCACAACTGAGAAATTAAAGTATAGTCACAAGGTGGAGGACATTGTCCCAAACACCTTTCAGCCCCTTGTGAATGTTGGATAATTGACATGGGCCTCAGTTTGCAGATGGATAGCATAATTTTATTTTTACCAGGCTTCTTCAAAAATGAACTAATAATTAAAGTAAATGACAGAACCCACCAATGGCCAAAGATGTGGAAATGTGCCCCACAAAACAATTACAAGTCAGCTCAGTGACATACCTAGAGGCTGGCTCACAGGCATGTAGAACAAGCGAAACATAAACCATCTGACAGAAACTAAACTAAGACAGAAAAATGCACCTTAAAATAACTGGGTGTCTTAACACTGAAGCTCATTTTCCAGCCTTGGACAACAGAATATTAGGGTGATTTCCTTGGATTCCAAGAAAAAGGAATAGGGTAGATCAAGTTTTCCTGTAGAAATCATCTCTTTCCTTAGATATAAATATGAAATGAGAACATTTTAAAATAATGCTTTAGAATTTTGAACCTGTGGAGACAAAGTCCTATAAAACCTTCAAATCTAAGCTTATTGTAAATTATTTTATTTACTCACAGAGTACTTTCATCGAGAATTTTTAGCATAGGAAAGAAAAGCATGATTGACAAAACTAAAGATACAGAAATCCACAAACTGGGCGGCATATGTATGAAAAACTGGGCCACAAGTTTGGAGTTTTATTTCTTTTCTTTAATGTTTTATGGGGTTTTTTCCCCCATTGTCCAATGAGTTCTTTTGTAATATTAAAACTATAAGAAAAGACATTAAACTGTGTGATCTTATGCAGTCTTCCTTAAGGACAATTCATTGACCATGACTTTCATTGAACCTCTCACCTCAAACATCTGTCCATGTGAACTTTATACGTATTGTTGAAAAATACCCAGAGATTAGTTATGTATATAATTATTTATGATTTTTTCTTGGCTACTAGAGATATAAGGTAGCTTTATAGGGATGCCTGAGTGGCTCATTTGGTTAAGCATCTGCCTTTGACTCAGGTCATGATCCCGGGGTCCTGGGACCCAGCTGTGTTGGACTCCCTACTCAATGGGGAGTCTGCTTCTCCCTCTCTTTCTGCCCCTCCCCCAGCTGTGTTTTCTCTCTCTCTCAAAGAAATAAATAAAATCTTTTTTAAAAAGATAGCTTTATAAAAATTAAACAATGTGACATAGTATAATAAAAAATAAACTGAAAAACAACTAACTAAAGAAAGAACAGAAGTAAGTAGATATAATAGGTGAACTGGGATTTATTACCTATAACATAATAGTCTTTCAGGGGAAAAAGAAACAGGATAATAAATGTAAATAAAATTTTATTTTTCTAATCAGCAGTAACATACATTTATCTATGTTGCTCTTCTTGTTGTCATTAACAAAGTTTAATTTTTTGAATTTTTCATATTAAAAAACCAGAATCTAGAAACGTTTGAAATTGATTTTGACCATCATCCATTCTGCTATGGGAACCAATCATTTGGTTTTTATATTTATAAGGATTATTGAATAGCCCAATAGAATATATCTGTTTTTTTTTTTTAAGATTTTATTCATTTATTTAGCAGAGAGAGACACAGTAAGAGAGAGAACACAAGCAGAGGGAGTGGGAGAGGAAGAAGCAGGTTTCCCGCCAAGCAGTGAGCCCCATGTGGGGCTATACCTGGGATTCTGACCTGAGCAGAAGGCAGAAGCTTAACGACTGAGCCACCTAGGTGCCCCTGGCCCAACAGAATATATCTTAATAAAGACATTGCAAGTTTTAGGATGTTTGAGAATGGGATTAGCTCTGTTCTTTTATCTCAGATTGGGCTAGGGATTTGTGCTGACCTCTGGAATTAGAGTGAGCCCACACAGAACACTTATGGAGATTCAGAGATCTTGGACATAGCTACAGTTTGAACCATTTATATGTTCAGAATATTCCTGCTTAAAGAATAGTTTAAAATTGGGTTACATTTAACTGATAGATATAAATAAATACATGTACTGCTAAACATATATATTTGCCTATATACCAAATATATGTGGTGAAAATGGCATAAAATATCAAAATCAGTTGCACAAAGCATTCTGAACTACTTAAGAATCCTTTCTGAATATTGAATATTTATTTTCTGTATGGATAAATATATCAGATTTTGAATTTCATGAAAATCTCCACCTTAAAGTCATCAATCTAAAAGTTCATCTTTCTGGAGTATGACATTTTCTCACTTAAACGTACAAGGACAAACAACAAAAGACCATTCATGTTTATTTGAATGATTAGTAAGCTTTGTGAATTGTCTTCATGAATTTCATATCTGGCTAACATAAACAGCCGGCAAATTCTTGCCAACATTATTTTCATTTTCTTTCACAATAGGGCTTCTTTAGATACATTACAGGGTTTAAGGAAAGTGTCAGGAAAAGGCAATCTGTAGCCAAAACAATGTGGAAGAGGGGGAGTGAGAAATAGGTTTATGATGCTTCTCCCCAACTTCTGTATTCATCACATTCCTGGTCTGCTTGCACTGATGCTAGTACTGTCCTTTTCTTATTAAATAGGCAATGCTTATTAGCTTTCTGGAAGCAGCAGAATGTAAAATTTCCAAAGCTAAAATGACAGCACAAATGCCTTCACATTGGTCATTATATCTCTGTGCCCCCAAAACAGTCAGAGTCTCTTAAGTCATTAAATGTGCAAACATGGTATTGAGATTATTTCAATGTTATGTGGGTAATTTTCCAAATCGAATATATTCCTTAAATGTATGGTTTCATAAGTTAAATATGGCTCACTGCTTTACTCATATGATAACATTTTTATTTAAAAATGAATTAAAAATAAGTTCTGTGGGCTTAGCAGTCATCTTGAGCTCATATGCCGAACAGAGTAAATGTTGCATGGAGGAAAAGGGCATTACTACTTGTTTCCATCATTCTACTGGGTGTATTTAAAATTGGACCCAGCCAGTACTGTGTCTGTCAAGAAAGTCATAAACCTTTCACAAATGTATTGTCACCAAAAGACAAAAACTCTGATCTGGAACAAACCAATGATCCTTCAAGACTGGCTCTGACAGGTTTACTGTGGGAATCTTCAAAGGTAGATATAGCATACTCTCCAAAGTAAGGATGACTGAAAAAGAAAGAAGAAGAAAAATTACTGTGTGGGAGAATTTCTTCCAGACCTTAAAAAATCAGTGTAATCTTTGAACTATGAGCACTGATTACTCCTTACTGCCCTCTTCTTAATTGGGCAACTTTGTAATTTGTTTGCCTCTGATGACTTCACAGAGCAGAAAATTCTGTTATTTTGGTGCCTTATTCAACTCACACATTTCTTTAATTTTATTGTGCTTTAATAACTACATTAATTCATGCATTCAGCTGTATCTTGATCTGTGGTACTATAAACAAGAGGGGGAAATAAAAATTAGAAAATTATACAACCTAAAAACTGGCAGCTCTGACAAGTGTTTAGAGAATAGCTATTAGCTCCAGGAGCACACTTCTGGTCATGAGGGTTAGTATCTTTAGGTGAGGAGTAAAGAAGTGACCCTGTATTAGCTCTGACATGTCTGGTAGGAGATAAGCTATTTTGCCAGAATATAAATGTGAAACATAATTGAGAACTGCCAAGAAATATAAAATTCACTAACAAATGTTTGCTTATGCTAGTTTGTTGGTAAATCTGGAGTATGCTAGATTAGTATGTGTGCTTAGTAAATTTAATATCATATAGGAAATAGGCTTTGGAGCACAAATGTACAATTTTTATCTCTACCATTTGAAAGTAGTATCTATCTACAAAACCACCACCACCACCACAAAACTAAATAAAAAGGGAGAAATAAAGAATTAATTATGTATATGGTGCTAGAGAGCAGTGTTTTTCTGAGCCAGAGTTTTATATAATAAAATGGGAGTTTCTGGAAAATACTGATATAGATCATAACAATGGCCCACAGGGCATTCATAACAACAAAAGGAATATCGTGAAAAGAGGCTCACTTAAACATCAAAGACAATTTGAGAGAAAAAAACAATGAGAAATATGTCAGAGGTTGAAGCATAAAAATTAATATATTTATTCAAATGTGTATTGAAAGAGCTCTATATGGAAGGCCCTGCAGTTAGGAACTTATTAGAAAAATGTCTTTTAAAAAAAATCAGAGAAGACTATAGAAAGAAGAAATAAAGCATACTGGTCACAAATGTTCTGACTACAATATGTATACTCTAATTCACAGAAATTAAATAAACAATGTAAACTGAAATTCAAATACAGGGCTACAAATATGATCCAAAACAAATGTCCAAGACTGACCAGAACGGGTTATGGTTATTGAATGACAATGGAAGGCTTATTCCCCAAAAAACCTTAATAGAGAAAAGTAAGAGTATATGTCACAAATATATGAGTATAAGGGAAAACAACAATCCTACTGTGAGAGAATAATGGACAGCATTTTATTGGGAACAAATGGCAAGTGCAAGAATAAGAGTGAGAGTGACAGAGGGAAAGAAAGTAATGACCCAATGATGGAAGTATTCAGAAACCTTCTGGTTAGATGATTAGGGTCTCCTAAAACCAGTTATGAGACCAAATATCTTCACTCCAACAGACTTTCATTACCTGGACAGCTACTCTGATTTATATCCTGACAGAACCTAGTAAATTCTCTACTTACCTTCCTGATGAAAAGGAGGAAGGGAAGAAAAGGCAGTAGGGAATTATCTGCACTCAATTCTGATCACCCAAGAAGAATCAATTAACAGTAAAATGGAAGCAAGAAAATTCTCTGTGGATGTGATATTACTATCTTAATGTTTATAGAAGTCATGGAAAAAACACTTGATTTAGTCACAAATGGGTCCTCTGCTCTTTAAAAAGTTTCTGCTAAAGGATAAATATAAGCCAACAGCCAAAACCCTCATAAAAAATATTGCTTAGAAAGAAACTAAATGCTCCCCAGAACAAAATACTGATCATACAAAGATAAGCTTGATAAATAATACTAGGGATAGTTAACTAAGTGGTTAAATGAATCTGGATGGAGAAAGCTCTCTAAGAGCTCTCACTAAAAAGGAATGCATAGAAAAGATGGGAAGTCCTGCAATTATTATTAAGGAGAGCAAGCTGAGACATTTGAAAAATAAGTGGAATAATAAAAATGATTTTTATTATATTCAAAACAAAATACAAATAAGACAGAAGCTGCTATTAATATAGTTGACAAAATGCTGTCAGATGACATGAAAAATAGAGAAATTCCCAGATGCTTTCTTATTCTTTTCTGTCATGGACTGGTGTGAGGAGAGAGAACATCAGTAGGAGAGAATTGAACCTTAAGTGGAAAAAAAATGAGTACCTAGCAACTCTACATGGATTCAAATGTCTTGCTTAATAAAAATTGCATCCCAGAGTAATGAAAAAGTTTGTAAATAAGATTGCTGAGATGTTATCAGTCATATTTGGGGAATATAAAAATATAGGCATTGGAAGACTAGAAACAGGCAAATTATGTACTGATTTTCAAAAGCTATAAAAAGATTTCTGAAGGGAAAAAAGACAAAGCTCTTTAGAGTAGGAGTAAAAACGTAACAAGTATTATTAAACCCAGCATTTTTAACACCTAATGGAGATGGTGATTACTAAGACTCGAAATAGGGCTAGAAAAGAGTCCGTGGAAATAATTAAGTATATATGATGTATTTTTAAAAAATAGAAATAAGTTAAAGAAATACCCTTAATAACAGAAGCAGGAGAGGAAAACTTGGAGAGAATATAGACTCACTAAATTAAGAGACCGACAGATTTCCCTACATATACTGTTGATGGCCATTGAGTCTTTAGAGAGAGTGATGACAATGACAACCCCACAAGGCAATACTTACCACAACAATAATGATCATGATGATAGGGTCAATGATCCATAGACTCCTGAGGGCAGGAACTAGTTTTGTTTTGTGCATTGGTGTGGTCCAGTACCCAGGACCTAGTGGGACTTCGATATGTTTGAACCGAATTGAATAATAACAACAATTCTGCATACAATTGTCTAAACAGTTTACAATGCTTTATTTCACTTCTTCATCCCAACAAGCTTACAAGATCCAGATAATATTATTACTCCTTATATTATAGATGAACAAATAAGGCTTAGGAAGGTCCTTAGCCAAGGTCACCCTAATAAGTGGGGAAGTTCTAATTCAAATCCAAGGCTCTCTGATTCAAAGCCTTAAGCACTTAACAACCGTTGTTATATTTCTTACGTGACAATGAGCAACTTTCCATCCTGACGGAAGCCTGATTCTGTGGCAGCTGAGACAGTTTTCTTTGTTCCATGTAAGTTCTAAGAAAAAAGAGTGAATGGCTGGAAGTCCAAGCAGAAGTATCAGAAAAGCTGAAAATTCTAAGGAACAAAATGAATAAACTGACAAGTTCAAAGGAATTCAGAATCAAGGAGCTGGATGCAGAATCAGGGCTAGGGGAAGCAGGCAGAAAAATGTCAATATAAATAAATAGTCACAGAGTATCAAGGCACTCGGTGTCACTATGACAACAATGTAGTACCAGATCTTCATTTGACCCCAGCACCTTATTTGGGGCATAATGCATCTCCAGCTGAAAAAATTAAATTAGGTTCAACTAAATTAATAAAGTGACTGACCTTATTAAAGGGATTTTTCTTTTTTTAAATATATACCTGGTTTTATTTTAAGAAACTCTGCTTCTCCAAGAGAATAGCATTGCATCTAACTATACAGGAAGAGAAATCAGGTTTCATGGTAGGCAGTGAAAAAAAAAAAAGTTTAGGTCTTAAATTGTGGTGTTTGGGTTTGTTTGGGGGGAGAATTGGTTTTGTTTTCATCTACTTATAGTCAACATATTCATCTCTGCTTTATATAAAGAAATGGAAGGAGGAAAAAAACTGTGATGCATGACACAGTGAATATATAAAATAATAACAATAGTGTGCATTATGGAGTGCTTCCTGTTGAAATAAACACTTTATGAAGCATATTTATTACTCATATCAATCCCATGATACTATGATCCCTGTTACACAGATAAGGACACTGGGGCTCAGGTATATTAAATTCCTTGTATCTGATCAGAGCTATTAAGTACAGGAGCAAACTCTCAAATTCAGAAAATTCTTTCTCTTAATCATGATAATAAACTGACATTAAGTTTGGTATTTCCTAAGAAAGTCTGTAAGAATAGCCTCAATATAAAATATGGGATACGGAGTGTCTGGTTTAACAGAGATCACAAGGAAAAGCCTCAGACACTTTTACTTGACAGCCAGCCCAATATGAGTCAACAATGTGCTTAAGATTTCAAATAAAGACAAAATAGGCTGGAACTGAATTAAAAGATCTTGGAATTTCAAACAATGGTGGTGCTTACAGCTCACCTCTCCGCATTTGAAGTATCATGGTCACTTCTGGACATCATGTGTCAGGTGAAACTTTAGGAAATGGAAATGCATCTAAAAATGGTGATGCTGAAGAGACTTTAGAGCCATTATGCATGAAGAATCATATCCCTGAGCTGAGTTGACTCAGGATATTGGGATGGTTATTCTTAAAAATCAGAAAGACGTTCACATAGGAGAGGTATAAGGTTTACTCTGTGTAGTTCTAGAGGTAGGAGGCAAAATTTTACTCTGAATAAGAAATAATTCTGATAATCAAAGCCATTCTAAAATATAAAGGAAGTGAGCGTTCCATTAATGTAACGATTCAAGAGGCTGTCTGGTTACCTGTCAGGGAGGTCATAAGGAGGATGGGTAAGTGGCCTTGAGTAGTACATGTCTCCGAGAAACCTCACCATTTGCACATCTAGCAACTTTAAAATTGGCTTGGACAAAGTCCAGCTGTTCCTGAGGCCCAAATGCACTGTCCTCAAGACATTCTCCTGAATATGTCCTTTCTGTCAATGTAATTTTGTTCCCAGGAGAGTGTACACCTGACCCTGACACGTTGTTTCCAGCTCTTTTAAATGTCTGCTTTGTGAACCCCTTTTATTACTATAATGATTCTAACTTCAAGAGATTAAGATGTAATCTATATAACTACTGAAACTGAGAGCTCTAAATTAAGCTAAAGCCTCTTCGTTTCCCTTTAAAAAACAGACCGTAGTTCTGAATAGAGCCATAAGCACAGTTGGGAGTTACTCAACCAGAGGTAGCTCTTTGATTGATAAATCAATTTGCGGGAATATATTAAATGATTAATGAATCTGTCATATCAACTAGGACACTTGCTAATTGTTTTCAAGGTTCCAATAAATGTAATGGCAATTAATTACACCTGCTACAATCCACTTCCTGCTTGCAGCTGACGTGGAAGTTTAACTTTCATTTTTCACTGGTGAAAAGCCTTTGGTCTATTCTTGGTCTTTCTCTACACCTGCCTGATATAGGAAAACAATATTTGTGTTAGGCAAAATTCTGCTTATTAATGGCTATAAATTTAAAGCCCTTAGAGCCCTCCCTACAAATGAAAGTGAGAAGTTTTTGCAAGCCGCCCAGAGAAGAAAGTGGTGTACTTACAAATCTAATTTTCATCTGAGTGTAGTATATTGTGGTTCCCTGAGGCAGGCCTTGATATCACAAAAGCAATTTCTGGCAGATTGGAAGGATTATTCCCTTCTGAGTTTCCAGCATCTGACAGGAGATCAGAGTGGAGGTCCTACTCTCAGGGGACTAGCAGCTTCATGAAGCAGATGGGACCTGACAGGCTATTTCCAAGAAACGGAGGCTTCGAAGCAGGAACCAGGTATGCCTGACTGAGTAATGGGAGGCTCCTCATTTAAACTGGGAGAGCCAGAGCCCAGTGGAGGCAGGGAGCATTTATTCATGTCAGGGGAGCATTGCCAGCCATTGCAGGAACCCTGAGAAGACAGAATGATTCAGAACGCTGAGCACCCAGGCTACAGAATTCATTAGGCAATTTAACCCTATTAATGCCATCCACTTCCTGCAAGTGCTGTGAAAAAGTGGATTTCATTCGATTACACTTTGTGTCTCCAATCCCAGGGCCCTCTAGAGGACATTTTGTTTCCTCTTCTATCCAGATCACAATTGCTACTTTCCTCAATTTGTAGCTGCTAAAAATGAGAATCAGCTGTAGTCTCCCCTCCATACCCAGAATAAGGCACAGTAAGTTTTGGGGGAGGGGGCAAACGTGGATGTTCGCCCACCTCTGGGAGGAAGGAGGTAGGATGGGAAATGAAAGGGGAGAGGGCTGCTCCATCATCTCGTCGCCCACCGTCACTCTGCCCTGCATTCTTCACGCCTCCTCCTTTCCCTTCCCCATGAAGCCAGAGTCAGAGGCTCGTCTTGAGCTCTGATCACCTTCTGTTACCGTGAGCCTTTCCCCTGCCACCCACCCCCTTACCTACCTATCACTCTCTAGGCAGATTTAGAAATAATCCTCAGGGAGCCTGGGATCATTGTGACATGTAATAACTGAATTATCCTTTTTAACGTCTTATTAAGATATAATTTACATACCATAAAATTCATTCCTTTTAAAGGGTACAAATCAGTGATTTTGAGTATAATCACGGTTGAACAGCCATCACCACAATCTTCGCTTAAAATATTTCACTTTAAAAGGAAGCCCTGTGCCCACTAGCAGTCACTCCTGGTCTCTGTCTCCCCCAGGTCCTGGAAACCATAAATCCACTTTCTATAGATTTGCCTATTCTAGACATCTCATATGAGTACAATCATGTAATATGTGATCTTTTGTGACTGAATCCTTTCACTTAGCATGTTGTAGCATGCATCACTCATTTTTTTTTTCTGCCAGATATTTTCCATTGCATGAATATGCCACATTTTGTTTACCCATTCATCAGTTGATGGACATTTGGATGTTCTCACTTTCTGGCTGCAATGAGTGATGCAGCTATGAACATTTGTGCAAAACTCTTTATTCATTGTCTTGTAAGTACTGTGAGAGGATCACAAACTTTGCAACTACACAGTTGAGCACTTAAACTGTGTGGTTTTGTGCATATATTTTTAGCTTCTCTTAACTTCTGTTTCCTCTGCAAGCTATCTTGGCAGAATGTAAATGCTCAAAAGTGATGCTCATGCAGGAAACTCAAAAAACTTTCAAACATTGTATCTCATGTCTGTCTTCACAGCTATTTTACAAGATGGCTGATTGGCAAATGCACTCTTTCTGAGTCAATTTAAATGATCTAAACTTTCCAGGTAAAAATCTGAGGAACAAGAATTAATAAGCTGTAATCCATAACTTGTTAATAAACAATAAAATAAAATCCATAATTTGTTAATAAAGTAAAAAATCAATTTAACACATCACTTTTGACAAATGGGAGTGACCAACTAGAAAAGAAGATTTAAATAATACATATGAGTTTAATGTAATTTTATTGAGTATTTTTGTGTGCTAATTTATCAACACAGAAGGAAAAATGAGAAATGGTGATGCATTTTGTCATCTCTTATTAGTCAAATAGACTATTTTTTCCAATAGCATTCTTAGCATAAGTTGCTAATTTCCATTTTGTGTAAAAATCAAGTTTTATGTAAGTCTTCATCTCAACCCATTCTATAAAACTGGGACTTACTATATTCAAGTGCTGACAATGGTTCAGACTTTAATAGAATATATAGAGAGCATTTCTGTCTTTTTTTCTGACTATGGTACATTAAGTCTCCAGAGGGAGCAAATGTTTAGCAACATGTTACTTATCACTTTGTGACTGTATTGGAATCGAACTCAGAAATGTCTTTTTGAAAAAAAAAAAAAAAAAGACAAATACTTTGTGACTATATTGGAATCTAACTCAGAAATGTCCTTTTGAAATAAAAAAAAAAAGACAAAACAAAATCTTCTTACCAGGAAGCAATTAGCAAATCACACCTTTAAAGACAATCTGTAAACAAATAGTTTTCTTTATTTATGGTCTTCCTACTTGGAAAAGATCAGCCAATGAGGACTCTTACTACTTTTCCAAGGGCATAACCACTATTTTATTTATTTATTTACTTTTTACTCTAAAGCTTTCTCTTCCTAGAAAGTAAACACCATAGTTCACCTATAAAGTAGATATTTCTGTTCAATAAACCTATCCTGCTAATCAAGAGAAATAGGGAAATTTGTGTGCACAAGCATAGTATTAATGATGGGACTTATTTCTGCTCGTTCATATTGTAATGAAATGTTTCCCCTATGGTTCATTCATCACTTTAAAAAATTAAGCCAATTTAGAAATATAATTTGAATGTATAATTGAATTTGTCAGTTGATCTCAGCCTTTACAAGTTAATCGAATAACACGGACTTAAGGAAGTTTCCCACACATGCTCTCATTTATGGGCAGCCAATCATCCCCTAAAGAGAATGTCAGGTTCTTTCAGGATTTTTTGTTGATTAGATCCTCATTCTTTCTTTAGAGGATTGAATCATTTTTTTTCCTAGCAATCAAGATTCATGCTATCAGTCAAACTGAAAGGAAGAAAATGGCATAATTTTAGCTAAAATATTAGAAATGACAAATAAGTGAAATATGTTAACTGGAGTGGAAAAGAAATGTGTAATTAAGCAGCACAAGGACCATATGTCAGATTCTTCTATAGTAATATATGGGAGGAGAGTTTAGACTTTTTGCAAAGACCAATGTAGCTGTCAGGACATTTTAGTCTTCTTTATGATTCACTGGACTCATTGGGGACATCTCACCTCAACCAACAATTGACAAGTTAGTTTGTTTTCTTTTTTGTTTGTTTTTCATTAAATATAGGAGGGTAGATCAATTAATTGAAAGCTATGGCAAATTCAATGGAACAAATTATAATAGAAAAAAGATATATGTGTTCTTTAGATGATTTCAATGCATGCAAAAATAGGCTTTTAGGAATCTTGAGATATTTGAATTGGTACCTTTCAAATACACCTCAGCCCTGTGTCAAGCATATTTTGAAAATTTTAGTGGAATATGTGTCACGCTTAAAATAGCTTCTCCTTCACGGTGTTCCAGTGGTGCTCTAGCCATAGAGCCCTTTTTAGATTTTTCTCCACAAAGCTGGAAGGTTGGACATTCCGATTGTGAAGTAGGTGTCGTAATTCTGCACTGTACAGGGAGAGAAGCACCTCGGCAACAGAGACCTCAGCTCCCCAAAGCCCAGAGAAACCTGGGGGCGAGATTGTTCCATTTGGAGAAAAGAATGACAGGACCTATCAGCTTTAATCTGAGAATATTTCTAAACTCCTATGGAGACATAATTAAATCTAGGTCCCAGTATTGGAACATGTATTCTTTATCCTCCTCAATTTAGTTAGTGGGGTTGCCAACATTTTTATGTTTTGAAACACTCACCACCATTTTGTCCATAGAATCAATGTCATTAACTCATTTTATGCATAGAAGTGTGCAGTGCAAGAACAATGAAGTGAACCTCCTTCTACATTTGGCGTTTCTGAAACTGATCATTTCAATGCTAGCATGGTTCTAGTCAGAGAGGTAGGAAGGACTTTTAACCCTGATACCTACCCACTTTCACTTACGTCGTGGAAATATGAAAAGTTAGAGTCCCTCAGACATTTCACCTAATTCACTCTCTGATGCAGAGTGTACATGGAAAGATTAAGGATATTGAGAACCTATTAGGTGCCAAGTTTTACTTATGAATTATAAAGATACTTCACACATATTGTAGTATGGTTAATTCCCTTGCGTTATTAACATTTCTCTCTTCACTGAATCCTTCAAACTACTGCTCATCCCTGCTTTCCCTTCACAAAAAAGATAGGATAAAATTTACCATCTTAACAACTTTTAAGTGTACAGTTCAGAAGTATTAAGTACATTCGCATCATTGTGCAGCCAATCTCCAGAACTCCTTTCATCTTTAAAACTGAAACTCTATACCCAGTGAACAACTCCCCATTTCCCCCCTAAGCAGCCCCTGGCAACCGCCATTCTATTTTCTGTCTCTATGAATTTGACTTCTCCAAATACCTCATTAAGTGGAATCATTTAGTGTGTGTCTATTTGTGTGTCTTGCTTGTTTCACTTCGCATCATGTCCTCAAAGTTCACCAAGTTGTAGCGTATGTCAGAGTTTCTTTTGAAAACTGAATAACATTCCCTTGTACGTATATATCACATATATCATCCATTTCATGTTGATAGACATGTTCATCCATTTCATGTTGATAGACACTGGGGCTTCTTCCTCCTTTTGACTAGTGTGAATAATGCTGCCATGAACATGGGTGTATAGATATCTAAGACTCTGCTTCCAGTTTTTAATATATGCCCAAAAGTGGAATTGCTTGATCACATGGTAATTCTATTTTTCATTTTTAAGGAGCCTCCAAACTGCCATAACAGCTGTGCCGTGTCATGTTCCTACCAACAGCGCAGAAGGATTCCAGTTTATCTGCATCCTTATCAACACTGGTTATTTTCTGTCTTCTTGATAGCAGCCATCCTATGGGGTTAATGGATGTGAAGCACCAGATCATTGTTAGACCTAATATTTTCGACAGTTTTCCAAAGTGTGGTTTGCAAATGCCATTTCATTAGGATCGCTTCGCAAACGTATTACAAACATTCAGATTCCTGAATCAAATCTCTGAGGATTGAGCAGGAGCAAGTTCCTCAGACCATTGTTTTGAGGATTTTCAGCATACAGCTTACTATATTGGATGGAGGGGATATGAAAGTGCCTCAAAGTAAGAAAGAAAACACCAGGCCAATCCTACAATATTGTGTAGAGTAGAATGCTTGCTATAAAAATTTTGCTTTTTATCTGTATAAACAGATTACATAGAAACAACTAACATTTTTCACCGCTAGATGTGTAATTTTTACAGATATAACTAAGTCCTTGAGCCACATGGTAACACTCTAGAGTGTGTTGCTGGATGTTATTATTATCATCACTGAAGTAATAGGAAACTATAAGCACTTTTATTATCCTTTGCGGGGGGTGGGTGTGTGTGTATGTGTGTGTGTGTGACATACATAATGATCTCTGACTTGGTGCTGCACTGGCAGAGATTTTTATTTTTATCCATTTCCCTTCTTTGGCGCAGTAAAAGTCAGGGTTGACATTTCAGATCTATTATGATTATTTGAGACCTTCACACTGACTACTGTGCTAGGTAGGCACTGTTTATTTTCTAGAGTAGATGGTGTCTTAGACCTTAGCTATTTGGAAAGATCCTTGTTTATTATAAAAGAAGAACTTAGAGACCAAAAATGAAATTGTGTCCAAAATGACAGTGGATAGGAACATGGGTCTAACAGGAATAAAATCAGTATTCACTGGTGGTGAGGAGTAAGTTAAAGGTGCTTGATGTCAAGACTTGAATTAAGAAGCTTTAGTGTATGCCAAAGAATTTTTAAAAATTTAAACTACTTATACCAATTTTTGCATCAGCACAATTACATTTATAAAGTCATGTACAAGCAGACCCTTTGTTTCCAAAATACTGGGCATCTTTCCAATCCTAGTCTTCAGATTTATTGTGTTTCTATAGTTCTGTGCTGATACTTTCATGCTTCTGAACCCTGTCTGCTTTCCGCAATTAATAAAAATGTTATGGGTTTTGATTTGCATCACTGCAGCATATGAACTAAACTACTTTTCATTGGCAGGTTTAAAGCAGAATGAAACTCTGTGATAAATTTTCATACTGCTCGGACAGGAGTTGCTGAACCCTGGAATCCAATGAGTCAACACTAAGGCAGCCAGGAAGAGTGGCCACCTTTTGTTCCATCTTGTATTACCCCAGCTAAGCAGTCTGCTGCTCTAGGACATTTTAAATGCTAAGCCCCTCTGTGGCTTTTGGAAATTGAAGTATATTCTGACCAAAGGCAAGCACTGAACTAAACCGGAGCACAGCATGGGACGGCACCTCACCTTGTCTGCTGTGGCTTAATAATTGCAGTTGCCGATTAAGTGCAGAAAACTTTGCTCTCAGAAGTATTCAAAGAACAAATATTACAAGTTATTATATGCTTAGTAGAATGTATTTCACGTCACCTCCACCCAAGTATAAAGTCAAAGTTCTTTCTCCTTCTACTGACTACTCGGTGTTCCTTCCTTTCTTCATTGCTTCTCCCCTTTGTTCTAGTTTAGCTCGCTGTAGGATAGCTTACACAGATAGTGTGCTCAACTACTTTTTACCATAGTGTAAAGGAATATATGTGTTTGTGTGTGTATAGGAGATTTTATGTATTTTTCTATATATCATCTTTCTTCTAGAATAAAAATGGAATGGGTTTTATTTAGATTACAGTTGTAAAATAGTTACAAAGATAGGAAGTAGTTCATTAATTATATAAGAATTAAGGATAAGGATATGTTTTATTTATATGCATACCCCCCTCGGTGTTTAGCACAGTTTGTGCATGTAATAAAGAAGTAAACTCTAAATGCATGAATAAGTTAAGAAGAGTTTGCTGGGTTTAAATATTCCCATTTGGTCTGTAAACCCTTCCATAGATCTTGGCCTTAGCTTCCTTGTTCTTCCGGATAATCTACCCTAATTCTCCCAGTCCCAGTTTGAGCTACTCCCTTTTACTCACTGTTTTATTTTCTTAGGGTAGGGGGATGTGTTATAAATTTCCGGTGATCTTTTCTGCACCTTTCTCACCAACTCTGCTGCAGTTTCCTGGAATCTGTCAGGAATTCTGTCTTCTTTCTTCTTTCTGTAGCTTTTGACTAAGATCCTCTGCCGGTACCTGGATTTTTTTTTTTTTTTTTTCAAATGCATCATTCCGTTAAGTAGCTTTCTTGCATGTCCCGGAGTGTCCTCCCATCTTCACTCCCAGACATACCCCACTCTTAACTCACGATTCAGACACTGGAAAACCAGCTTCAGCTTTTGGCATTATGCTATATTTGAAGGCTTACTTGGGTTTCATCATCCTAGAACATTTCTGTGCCTTATTCTATTTCTAGTTCTCTTTTAAAGAGAGGACATCTAGTTTTTCTTATATTCTCCTGAATAGCATATACTAAGTTATTTTTCCTTTATTACCCAAATCTAGCTATTAATTTCCTTTCCAAGCAAGAGAATTCTAAGGGATACAATAGGGCTGTGTTCTGAAAGTTTAATCAGTTGTGGGGTTTAATCAGTTGTTTAAACCCCACATCACCTATCCAAAATAAAACTAAGATGTAAGCTTCTTGAGAGAAGCTTACTGACTTTACTATAGTATGAGTATTGCTACTCATCCACCTGCCTTTCTCCTAAGAAACTGTCTTGAATCCCTCAGTTTACCTTGTGCCTCTATAACAGTATCAATAGAACAGTAGTAGTGTCTGTATAGGTATAGGCAGTGTCTACATAACAGTGTCTATAAAGTCCATATGAAATGAACATGTAGTAAGTAAATTAATTGTGGTCATTAGAATGAATATAATAAATGGGTATCAGAATACTTTAAAAGCCTGTTTAACCCACATGTGGGTGAACGATCATTCTACTGTATGGAATAGTATCTTATGATGTAACTTCCACTTATCAAAGGCATCCCTCATGAAAATTCTATAGAAACTTCAAAATAGGGGTAAAAGAAACACATCTTTCTCTGCTACAATTTTCACACAATGAGAGTCTTCCTTCTCCAACACTCCTTTTATCTTTTGAGTGAGAATAGCCTGCCTAAATTCTAGTTTATTTCTGGGAGTTCTAGACAAGAAGGGACCATTGGAACACAATGTGGTTAGGGACCACATACAAAGAGTCGGGAGTAGAGATTTAAGCTTTTGAAGGGAGATAGGGAATAAGACAGAGTTTGGTGAAATGAGAAATAGGAGGGAAGTTAAGCACAGGGCTAAGACTGAGACAAAGAGCAGAGGACTGGGTCATGAGGATGGAATGGAACAGGAGATATCTGAATGATCACTATGGGCCAACCACTGTAGGAAGAATGCTACATGATTAGCTCATTTAGTTTTTACAAGACCCAAGCAAAGTGTACATTATTACTCCCCATTCCATAGATAAGGAGATTGGCACTCAAAAATTCATTTTTCTGTAGTTCCACATAGTGGCACGAATGAGGACAAGTAAAACTGGTGAAATCTGAATAAGATTTGTAAATTGTATCAATATCAATATCCTGGTATTAATATTTTACTATTGTTTTACAAGATGTTGCCTTCAGGAAAACTGTGAAAAGCGTACTCTAAATTTTCAAAATTTTATATTACAAATACCAGCCCTTTGTCATATATGTTGTGAATATTTTCATCTAGTTTTTCACTTGTCTTTACTTTTCGTTTGTGGTGTTTTGGGCTATGGGGGGAAAAAGTACTTTGTGGAGCCAAAGGTATTAATATTTTTTTTTCCCTAGAATTTTGAGTCATAGAAAGTCTTTCCTTATAACTATGTTAAAGAGCAATTTACTCGTGTTTTTCTTCTAGTACCTGCATGGTTTCATTTCTTACATTTAGATACTTAAATCCATTCTCAGGCTATAGTGCAAGTTTGGTATCTCGGGAAAACTGCTGAGAGGTTTCAAGATGACATTTTTTTACTCATTAGTTAGGAAAGGTTTTCTTAGCACATTGATCTGTGCACAATTGTCCCCTGCATGGTAAGCACCAGATAACTCGTGGTGTTTGATTATTGCTCCCACAGCCCTTGCACAGGAAGAGTGCAATCGGGAACAAACTTTCAGTGAAGAGTACAAGTGTCGTTGGTCCCATAGACTCATGGGGTATTTGCAGAACTATCTGTGTTACAATGTGGTTTTAAAGTCACATGAGTTTCTAATGCAGAAAAGTGTTTATCCACTGGCTCCTTTTAAAAAATCTTGAGGAATTTCTACACTAGAAATGTGGGTTATACTATTTGTGGCTGTTTTCAGGTTTTGGCTTGGGAATATTTAGAAGAGTACAGTCGTACCAAAGTAGACAGACAATAATGTCGGGAGTCTTGTGAGCATCTAGTAAGTGTCTGGGTCCCCTTAGATGAGAAGTCAGCATTTTGCTAGGTGTTTCTCACCCTAGTTACCGATTTCTACTCGATTTATATTGTCACTCTATGTATAGCATTTACTTTAAAAATAAGCATTTTATATTTTTTGCCATCACTTCTAGATGTTGTAAAACAAGACTTAGTAGTTAGGGCAATAGATGTTGGCATTGCAGACAGCATTAAGCAAATTACCATTATTTAGATCATACCTCCCTCAGAAAAAAACATCAGTATAATGAGGTAGAGATAAGGGACTGAGCTGAAGTGGGGAAAACACATCATAAATAAAAGCATAAAATACATTAAAGTGAATTTCAGTTTCTAATGGATGATCTGGAAACTTCCAAGTTTAATGTCTGATTTTATTTTCCAAATGAGTAGAGTTAAATATAATGAAAATAATTGTTATTTTGAAGTTTGCATTGTATGGCTATGAAAATTATTACATTAAGAATAATTTTATTTTTCTTTTAAACATTCAGTCTAACAGAATCTTAAATTTTCACTATCTTAAATTTTAAGAATATAGTAATGACTAATGATGAATTATTGAGGTCAAAACATTTCTATCATCAACTAGGATTAAAGCAGTATATTGTAAAATTATTTCAATCATAAACAGAGTTAGCTCTTAAGAAGTCACCAATATGTTTGCACAATAGGAATTTAAGTTCCTTAGCACTTGGTTTAATTTTTAACTTTTTATTAGTGTATTTCCAAAAGAAATCCAGTGTAGCAAACTCTTGCTTCTTTCATATTGTAGTAGTTTGAGAAGCTGTTTAATCCAAGGTAGTTTCTGCAACCACCACTCCATCTCTTATTAGCTGGGATGTAGAAGTAATGAATAAGAAATCATTTTAATTTTGCCTGAACTTGAAGCCACACAATGCCAAATCAGAAAGTTAAAGATAAAAGTAGTAAATTAGGAGTGCCTGGATGGCTCAGTTGGTTAAGTGTCTGACTCTAGATTTCAACTCAGGTCATGATCTCAGGGTCATGGGATTGAGCCCAGTGTCAGGCTCAGTGCTCAACATGGAGTCTGCCAGTCCTTCTCTCTCTACTCCCCACCCCACCTGCTTGCTCACTTGCTCTTTCTCTCTAATTATTAGATAATATATTTTAAAAAGTAGTAAATTAAATCATGCAAACTAATTAGTATAGATTAAGAAACTCATAATAAAAAACTGAACCTCTTCCCACACAGTTGTTTTGACAATATATACCTATGACTCTTAAAGTTATTTTAATTACAATAATAATTTTTCTATTATAAAACAAATCATAAAATACATTCAAAAGGGAAACACAATTCATGTTTTAAAATATCCCCCCATTTTGGATTATTTATACTGCTGGTCCCCAAGATAAGTGTATTTAATCAAACTTTGTATATAATTTAAAGTGCTATAAAAATTAAATGTGTTGAAGATTACTTGCAAGTTGGAAAATAACCCAACATCTGGTTAACTGAAATGTAAGAATTTTGCCAGCCTTAAAAATATGATTCTTTTTCTATTTATTATAACTATTATTTTAAAAGTTAAATAAGTTTTTAACTTTTCCCTATCTATGAGAATAGCTACAATCCAAAAATGAATTTTAGAAACTAGAAAATACCAAATGCTGGCATAGATATGAAGAAATAGGAAATCCTATTCATTGCTAGTGGGAATGCAAACTGGTGCAGCTACTTTGGAAGACAGTTGGCAGTTTCTTTCAAAACTAAACATAGTCTTGTGACATCACCCAGGAATCATTCTAGTGGGTTTTTATACAACTTATTTGAAAACTTATATCCACACAAAAATCTGCACACTGATGTTTATAGAAGCTTGACTTAAAATTGCCAAAAATTCAGAGCAACCAATATGTCCTTCAATAGGAAATGGATAAACAAACTGTGGTATCACCATACAATGGAAGAGTATTCAGCAATAAAAACAAATGAGTTACAAAAAGACATAGATCAACATTAAATGTATATACAAAGTAAGAGCATCCGGTTACAAATTTTATATTTATATGATTCCAATTATATGGCATTTTGGAATAGTCCAAACTATAGCCAGTTAAAAAAAAAAAAAAAAAAAGTCAGTGATTGCCAGGACAGAAGGGCACCAGGAGTAAGACGGAATAAGTGAAGTACAGGGAACTTTTAGGATGGTGACACTATTCTTCATGATATATAGTGGTGAATACATGAAATTATGAATTGGTCAAAACCCAAAGAACATTATAGCATAATAGTAAAATTTAATGTATGAAAAGTTTTGAAATATCTATTTAAGAGGTTCAGAGATCCCAAGAAGGAATGCAGATTAGGACGAGAGAATCCAACTGAATTACAAATGTGTGACACAACTTCACTGAAGGGGATGAGTGGAATGGTGCTGAAACTTGGAAATAAGCCTAAAACTAAAAGAAAAATAAACTGTACAGAAACACTGCACAGTAGTTGATAAAGTTGTCTCCCGTGAATGGCACAGGTTAGTAATTCTGATACTGCCCCACATGTATACTAGAATTAAACAGTTACATAAATGGATGGTGGGAGACAGATTTTTCACTGTTGTATTACAAGGTTGCTGGTAAGCAAGGAAAGAATGCTAGAATGAGCCTGTGGTAATGGATTGGAGTTGGAGTCATCAGTATGAGCTCATGTTTAGCTTAATATAAGTATATACAGTTACATATATAAATAAATATACAGGTACACATATACATATATACACATACAACATAGGTTAGTATATACACATATGTTGCTTTGCTCTTCCAATGAAAGGGGCCAAAGCAATAACACCCCCATAGAAATGAGCACATCTAATGCCTAGATATTGGCTTCTAATACCTTTTTCTAATAAGAAATTGAGCTCCCTGGGGGGGGGGGAAAAAAAAAGCAGAACAAAATAAAACAAAACCACACACACAGAAGCCAGCTAACTGACCAAAGTTGTAACTATTTGTGCAACAAAGTAAAGTAGTTGCATTCTTTTTCTCTGGCTGCTGTAAAAAAATACCATAAACCAGGTGGTTTGCCCAACAGAAATTTATTTTCTCACAGTCTGGGAGGCTGGAAGTTCAAGATCAGAGTACTAGCATGGTCAGGTTCTGGTGAGAGCTCTTTCTCTGGCTTGCAGATCGCTGCCTTTTCACTGTGTGCTCACATGGCCTTTCCAGCACATGCACACATGGAGAGAGCAAGTTCTCTAGTGCTTCTTCCTGAAAGGGCACTAATTCCTTCAGACCAAGTTTCCACCCTCATGATCTCATCTAACCCTAATTATTTGCCAAGATCTCCAGCTCAAAATGCTGTCCCTTTGGGGGTTCGAGCTTCAGCATATGAATTCAGGGGGAGGGGGTGACACAAACATTCAGTTCATAACAGTAGTGTGGGATTACAGCCCTCATTTCTCTTATCCAACATCTATGTCAATTCCATATATATGAATTTCATATATAGATCTAGGATCTTGACCCTGTTTGCTATTATCTCTGCTGTGTTTTATTATGTCCTGGTAAATTACTCTCACAGCCTCAGAACTGGGCTCTCTGCTTCAGCCTTGTCTATAGTTCACTGCATTTTATAAAGTGACACAGAGTTACCTTTTTAAGTGTAGTTCTCACCATGCTTCTCCTCTGTTTAAAATCCTTAAATGGCTCCTCACTACCCAAATTTCTTAATGTGGCCCTTGATAATTTGACCCCAGATTACCTTATCATCATTTTCCACCATTTCTCCCTGACAGAACCCAGACATCCAATAAACTAGGACAAAAACAGCTTACTTCCAAAGAAAACTTCCAGGAGAGACCTTCAAACAGAACTTGACTGACAAAAGTAGGTAGTGGGAAGAAATGAAAAGAGTTAACAGAATGTCAGAAAAATCAGTAACAGACAAATGTTAGGCATCACTCAGTTCAAGGCACAGAGTAAATAGGTAATGTTCCATAAACATTCACTGAACAGAAAAATCAGTCCAAAAGAGGCAGAAAGTAGATATGAGGGCATTACTGCTAATTCTTACTGTTAATGGAAAAAATAATAACAATAGTCTTTACATATAATATGTGCTGAATATATCTTGCATTGAAATTCTCTTTCATACTCTTACAAATATTTCATATGATATATTTAAAATCTCCGTGAACTTTTCTATGTCTTTCTTTCTCTTGCCTTCTCTACTACCCTAGAAAGACTGAATGGCATGATCATATGGTATAGAATTTAATTTAATGGCACACACTCATAGTTTTTCAGCCACCATAATGTGTAAGTAATAAAAATTTGAGCAACATTTTTAAAATGCAGAATTTACATTTAAATCCAGATTGCTGGCTTCCCTTGAAATCGATGAGATTTGTGACTCAGAGCTTTTATTTCTGCACAGCAACACTGAGTGAGAACCAAAGGGGACTTGCACTCAAGCACTTACCTCTCTCACCTTTGTAGGCATTGGAATTCGAGTCAGACTGACTTTTAGGAGTCTTGGTTCTGCCAATTACCAACAGGGTGGACCTAGGCATATTATATAAACTCTCTGTACCCCACTATCTTCAGCTGTAGAGTTGGGATAATCATCATCTCTCAGTAATAGGGTTATTGTGTAAGCTAAGTGAAATAATTTCTGCAGAGGCTTTTAGCACGGAGTAATAACCCTAAAAATTGTGGTTATTTTTAAACACGCATTGTCCTTTTGTTCATACTAACAAAGGTATAGAGTTAAAAAATAAAAGTAATGGTATGTGGAGAGAAACAAATAGTGCTTTAGTTTTTTAGGGAGTATGGTTGTGCTGTTAATAGTAAATGGAAGTTAGGAATACAGGACAAAAAGCCTAAATCATCCTGTTAAAAAAATCTTTCCTACGATTTCCTTCATGGTGATTTACCGTTCTGGTCCTGATACTTGTCTAGCCAATTCCTTGTCTCATTCGATGGTCCTGCTTTCTCCCTATACACCCTAAATATGAATGTAGCACAGCAGGGGTGTGCTGGAACCAGTTCATTGCAGCTCAAAGTCAACTGTTAATTTTTTATGAATTTTGCAAACCAGTTGACATCACACATCTAGCTTGAAATCACCCATGATGGGTATATTTATACTGTAGAAGTCAGCAAATGCTACTAATTAGGGTTCTTTTTTTTTTCCTTTCTTTTTTTTTTTTTTGGAGAGCATAATACATTTATCAGCACATCATGCCCCAAGACTGACTCTGATTCTGTGAAAGCTTCCCTCTGCCTTGAGAAATGCTTCCATTCTTATAGTTTCATTTATCACTTAAATTTGGATTTCTCACATATCTCAAACTAACAAGCCTTGACATGATTATTATCTGTGATGTCCTGGTAAATATTTCCATATAGACAACCCATATATGGTCTCAGGTTGATCATTAATGTATTAACTCCTTAGGGCTGCCGTAACAGTGTCATAAACTAGGATGGCTTAAAACAACCAAAAAATAGATTCCCTCACAGTTCCAGAAGTTAAAGCCTGCAGTCGAAGTGTTAGTAGAGCCATGCTACCTCCGACACCTGTAGGGGAAACTTCCTCGCTTCTCTCAGCATATGGCAGGGTCATCGGTCCCTTGCATCCCCTTGGCTTGCAGTGGCCACACGCCAGTCAGCTCCTTGGTCACATGGCATTCTCTCCTCTGTGTGTCTTTGTGCCCAAACTTTCTTCTTCTTTTAAGGACACCAATCATATTGGATTAGGACACACTCAGATGCATCTTAACTTGTTCAGGGATGCAGAGATCCTGAAAAATAAAATAAATCAAATAAAGTCAAATTCACAGACTTGGGGGGACTTCGATATATCTTTTATGGGGATACATTTCAACCTATAGCAACTACTGAAACCAAACTTCCAGCCAAATAATCTCCTCTAGATTGGCTCCATTCTTTCAGGTTGGAATCCTTGGTGACATTTCTCAAATCTTCGTACAGCTGGTTCTCCGTGGCCCTCACCCGTTTATCAGATTCATTACAGTGTACACATCATGCTAGTGCTTTAACTATCGCAACAGTTCCCTAAGAATCTTCACATCTACTTTAGTTTATCTTTCCTTCCAAGACAAACTTTGCAGTGGATTTTGATCACCCTGTTCAAAAATCCTTAGTGCCTTCCCATGGCCCAGAGGATAAGATTTAAATGCCATACCCTGTTTTTCAAAAAGCTCTACACACCAAAGTTTCGATCTCTGTTTACTTAGTCATGTTTTTTCATTCTCACTCAAAGTATCCCATCCTTCAGTAGAAAGCACTGGCCTTCCTTCATGAAGCCTAAAAAAGGCAGCAAACCTCTGTCTTCAAATATCTATACACTTGTTTCCCAATCCATGCACTTGGCTCATGTAACATACAACAATCTGATTATTTGCTCTGTATTGTTTTTCTCTCCTTCTTCATGTAACACTAAAGGAACTTTAAGACAAGGACTTTGTTCCTCTCCCCTGGCATATTTCCTTGCTCTTGGTAGACATTTCATAGATATTTATTGATTCGGATACCAAGATTGTTGTCAAAGAGGATGTTAGTGGGAGATTAAAGGGGCGACATTAAATGAGAAAGTTAAATGACCTTATGAGGTATCAAATTAATTCAAAATGATAGTTTGACTATTGATAAAGTGCCATAATGTAATAATATTTTAAAGATAAGGTTAAGTAACCAATCATAGCTAATCATTCATCATTCATTCACTAAACATTTATTTTTCTTACTAAGTGCCTGGTACTATATTAAATAAAAAAAGTTAGTATGCATTATTCTCTCAACTATCTATCTACAGAGAGGAATTTACATATATGAAGTATGTGTAAATATGTGTAAAATGTGTAAAAATGTCTGTGTTTATATGTTTATGTGTATGTATTTGTGTGTATATGTGTGTGTATGTGTTTGTGTAGGTATTATATATACATACACACAGAGGAAGAAAAAGAGAATTGTTATTAATTTTTCACATAAGGAGAAATGGATGTACTTCTCTCCCTTATATAATCAACACAGTTGTATATAGCACTCTTTGAAATAGATGCAAATAAAATTTTACAAAGACTCAAATCAGATAGAAGTTGCATTGTTGAGTAGTAGTGCAATTTGTCAGAGAACAGACTCATGAGATTCATATTCTATTTCTTCCCCCCTCTAGGAGAAATACACAAACAGTTTATTGTACTTGAGAGAAAAATATCCCATTCATGATGAAAATGGTCTAAATTCACAAGCAAAATGAAACTAAAGCATAAGATTCCTTTGTAATAGGCCAAGAAAAACACTTAAAGCACAATAGTAACATATTTTAGAGGGCATAATTCAGGATAGAACTGCAGAGAGGTTATTAAAAGTGAACAAAAAGATTATAAAAGTGCAAATGTACTGTACAGAATGTATTCACGGAGCATAAAATATACCTCACTGCAGAAACTTAACAACTGTGTGAGTATGGAGCTTAGATGGTGTGTTGTGTTAAAGAGAGCTGCTAACACAATGAAGTCAAAGCCTCAAAGAGATCTTGAACATACCACCTTTCCAGCAACCACTGGCTCTGCTCCAGAAGAGAGCTAACCAACGCTGGGGAGCATCAGCCTGGAAGCCAAGTTCATAGTCTCTTACTGCCAGCCAAAAGCTAGAGGTTGACCCAAAACCCACAATTTTCTGCACCCCGTTGTGGTGAAATTCTTATTTTTTACAATGCCCACATTGTGAAAGGGACTTGATTACTTCTTTCCTTTCTTCCTCAGAGGGGGGAAAAAAAGACAAAATTTTACATATATAAAGAACCAGACATATTTAACTTTTTCATAATGTAAACGAAGACACCATTGCCTGGAAGGGTCAGGGGACTTGCCTAAACACAGGGCTACTAGTCAGTGAGATAAATGGATATGATGACTGAAGCTACTCTGCGAAATGAGAGCGAAAGAGAGACTGAGTGACCTTTACTCTGTGTGTGTATATGGATATATACATATGTAGAGTGAACAAAGAAGCATATGAGAAAATACATGCAAATAACATGGACTTAACATAAATTATACAATTACCTAATGTGGCTTATAAGCTTTACACATGAGAAAAATATTGTGATGGTGAACATTATTGTTTACCATGTGAACATTATTGTTCTGGTATTTTCTTTCTACCGTTGTAGTTTTCTCTCACTTATTCTTCTGTGTCCTGTGTACATACCCTATCATCCTGCATTAAAACAATGACGTTCTTAAAACTTGGATTTCGTTTTAATTGCCCACCTCTTTCTGTCCTGCCTCCGGCAATGGCTCAAAGTTGGAGGCATGAAGTACAGGTTCTTCTCCAACTGTGTCTCCATAATTCCGGTGATCCCTCACCAGAGTTTGTCAGAGTTTGTGCCGATGCTCATCTGTGCACAGCATACTCTGCAAAATGCCTCACACCTGTTTTCATCTGGGATGGCCTTCTCCAGTTGATCTGTGCCTGCTGTCTCTGCCCTTTCCTCTCTATTTAGTGTTGCTGTGACCTACAGGGGGAACCAGCTACCTGATTTGTGGGGCCCCATGCAAAATGCTCCTTGTATTAAAACAAGAACAGCAGGAGTGCCTGGTGGCTCAGTCTGTTTTCGGCTTGGGTCATGATCACAGGGATCAAGCCCCACATGGGGCTTCCCTCTCGGCAGAGAGCCTGCTTCTCCCTCTGCCACTCATCCCAGTTATGTTCGCTCCCTCTCTCTCTCTCTCTAACTCAAATAAATAAATAAAATCTTAAACAAGAAAAAAGAGGACAGCAAGTACTGGGTCCTTCTGAGCATGAGGCCCCGTGTGACTGTACATAGCTCATCCACAAAGCTAGCCCTGCCTGCAAGGATGCATGGAAGGATTTGAGTGCTCTTATGGCTTTTGGCAGAAATAGAACTGTGTGCAAGCTACATCCAACCTATTGTGCAGAAGTCATTGACTGAATGATGCTTCCCATCACGCCCTGCTGCACACCTCCTCCTTCCCTCCCATCCTTGGCACCCCCCACCCCCCACCCCTGGGCTGCTCTGCCATCTGGGGATTGCTCTTTAGCTGATTTCTAGGCAGTTCCACTTTGGCTTCTCTGGGACCAGAACTGGGGTTGCCTGAATAATTCCATGTGCTTTTCAACTCTATTACCTTCCTTCTGATTTTTGTTGACCTTGAGATAATATCTGTGAAACTCTCTGTCACAGTCCTTGGCATAGAAGAGATACTCGGCACGACATTTTATTAAAAATACAGGCTCATAGACAGAACTTAAAGGGACCTGAACCAAACTTCTTTTTCCAGAAGAACAGAGATGAATCACCGCTTAAGTTGCTCCAGACCACAAAGGGTGATCAGTGAACGGCCCCCCACAGGTCTCTCTCCTCCGGTCAAATGCCTACCCTCTGGGCGTTCTCTCCCTGCCTGCTGCTAGGCTGGCAGTTTTCTTAACTTACTCTGTTTGGAAGTAGGAGATACTTATTTTCTTTTCCATTATTACTTGAAACCCTGTTATTTCACTTACTCAACAAATAGTAACTGAGCAAGTAGTAAGCATTATACTAAGGGATGCCATCCATAAGTGTATGAAAAATATAAAAAGAACTCATGATCTTCAGAAGCCTAATCCAGACATGAAGCAGGTAAGTAACCCTGTAAGGCGAGAGATAATTGCATGCCAAATGCTTGTTAGAGAAGATTACAGGGGTCCACTAATGCGGGACAGCAGATGAGGTAAGAATCCCTGGAAAGGACTTTATGGGATCCCAAAGAACAGGAACTACACATCAAAGTGATGGTAAAAGTGCGAGTTGCAGACCAGGAATCTGGAGACCAGAGACCAGAATTAGCATGATTTTTCCGTTGAGAGTGAAGCTGTTCAGTATTTTTCTTTCATGAGGCTTAAATGTACTTTGCAAACAAATATAGTGCACATTGAAATAAACTGCAAATCTCCTGCAGAAAGCACAACTGGAAAATATTCAATAATGAAACGGTTCTGTTTTGGATACTTCTAACTTCTGAGTCCTAAGAAATTGCCACCTTCCAGTCTTGACAGAAGTTAACCAAACACATCATTAACCTCCATAAGAAGCATCCAAGACTGTGTACCAACACTTTCACAACTATATTTTCTCAAAAATTCAGAACTTGTTAGAGCCGTGTGAAAATGTATAAGGAAGAGCAGGTAAGAGGAGTTCTCCTGAGAAAAGAATTCTTATTTTCACCTGTAACCCACATTTATAACAGCAGCAAACCAATTGTTTGAGCTTAACAGCATGATACATTCTCAGTTACAGTTATCCCCATGCATCAGCCAATGATGGCTTCCCTGTCAGATAGTATCTTCCAATCTAGGTTAGCTAGAAAGCGATTATAATGTGTCATCTTGTCATGGTTAAAAATAAACCCTTGGAATTCAGAACTTCGTACAGTTTGTCAGACATATTTAATTGAGTTAAAGAAGCCATTCCACAGATCAGATCCCAATGGCATTATGATAACATAATAAGTAACAATATGCACAAACATAGAGGAAGCTCAGGGTAATGGAAATATATGAGGTCATAAATACTTCAAGGGAAAATATTAACTGTAAAATAAAATGTGATTTAAGGCTCAAATGGTCTATGGGGTCTAATGAATGTTAAATAAATGTGGACTAACCCTGAGCTTGGATCCTGTAGCAGAATAATCCTAGCTCCATATTTATCTCCACCCATACCTTATTTAATATTGGCATTAGATAAATTAGCATCAAACATCGACTATATTAAAAGTAGCAATATATTGGCTATAATAAACAGCAAGTTCAACCATTTTTTTCTATGCTTGGCAAAATGCCTGCCACTTAAAGATTTATTACATAAGCAGTATAATTAAATAAGCTATAAGATATGGGTGACTGGGTGGCTCAGTAACTTAAGCATCTGCCTTTTGCTCAGGTCATGATCTCAGGGTACTGGGATCGAGTCCCTCATTGGGCTCTCTGCTCAGAGGGGAGCCTGCTTCTCCTTCTCCCTCTGCTCCTCACCCTGCCCATGCTCCGTCTCTCTCGCTCTCAAATAAAATCCTTAAATAAATAAATAAATAAATAAACTAAGATAGTATGGTCATAGTGTTTTTCCCTGTGGATAACAAAATTTAATAAGAAAAAAATGAAAATAACTTTTAAAATAATTTTTTTAATTTCCAAAGAATGCTTCAATTATCAATAGCTTTTTAAGATATATTCTTTATCTTTGTTCCACAAAGCAAAATTCTAATATTACCTTGTAAATGCAATATTTTTGTGTCTAAAAGTGGAAAGCCGATGAGAATTATTGCTATGTCACTTAGCAGTATTTGGTACCCTCATTAATTAACAATCACAATTTTTTTAGGATGCATGCAACCTCTCTTCACCTAAACTGTGCATCTTTGAAAAGCAGTTACTAGAAAACCTTCAGTGAGTCCTAGTTCCAAAATGGAAAATCATTTAATTTTTTCAGTCTTGCTTTCTTCCTCATAAAATGGAGTTCAACATCTTTTTAATAGGATTGTTATAAGAGATAAAAGGTAAATTGTATGAGAAAATGATTTGCAACTTGCAATGTTTTCCACACG
Organism: Lontra canadensis; assembly: GCF_010015895.1. Classification (NCBI taxonomy): domain Eukaryota; kingdom Metazoa; phylum Chordata; class Mammalia; order Carnivora; family Mustelidae; genus Lontra; species Lontra canadensis. The sequence goes on from NW_022631017.1 coordinate 19,285,805, forward strand.
TTAGTGATTAGTATATTTTTTGTTTATGTTTAATAGATTATTTTCCCCAATAATTCCCAGGCATCTCAAAGCTAAGCTTATTAACTCCAGTTCATCTATCGGTTTATCTTAGACATCTCTATTTTTTTTATTTTTCCATGATGTTTATGACTACCAATACAATTATTGAAAAATTTATAAAGATTTATCATCACTTTTCCAGATTTTTTTTTTAGGTTTTTGTTCTTGAGGCAAAGGCAGCCAAGTTTAGTTAGCATCAGCAAAAATTAATCACAAGCAGTTTAGAGACTTTTCCTCCCTGTGTGTGGGTCTTTGTGCACAATATCCTTCACAAATAACTAGGAAGTGACTTACAGTGGCGGCTTATGGAGCATTGTGGCCAGTGGCCCTTCCAAACTGTGATTATGGAGAGACACTACTGGTCATATTTGGGGCCAGCTCAGGGCTACATATTCTGTTGTCATCGTAGCGGGACTCTGGGTGTGGTGGGAGGAGGTAGAAGGCTTGGTAGTTCAGTTAACCATGTTGAGAGTATGAAAAGTAATGAAAAGACACCATATGCATCTTGAAGATGGTTTTGGCTCATGATATCTTCAACCAGGTCATAAATGGAATCATAGGGTGAGCACCACAAGTAACCTGATGCCTAGTGCAGCAAGAAAACAAAATACTTCATGATTTAAAACAAAACAAAACAAAACAAAAACAAAAACCTGTTGTGGTCCTGCTGCCTGTATACCATATGGTTAGTTCTCCTAAAGAGGGCTTAATGAGATCTGAGTATCTTCCTAGCAATCAGCATGTTCTGGCAGGGAGGGTGGGCAGGAGACAGACCACCCTGGGCAGCCAAGAAATCCTAAGGAAGGTATAAATGCTCTGTAGTCTTGGCAGTGCCCCTCCAGCTTTGTTTCATCTGAGACAAAGGGGCCTAGAGAAGCACTTCATGATCTGTATTTCCATTTTTGCACAAAGTCAACTGCATTTCCTCTAGTCTCTCCTCAAAGGTTCCCATCCAAAAATAACCAAAGATTGGTTACCCTCTCTTTTCATTCCCATCATTTTATCAGTATGACTGAAAAGTACAGTTTAAGTATTACAGTAACTAGAGAAGGAAGAGTAATGGTAGGGAGTCAAGATTGAGGACATGGTTAATTCATAGCCAATATAATCTCCACCCAGAGAGTTTGTGTATGTAAGAGTTTATGTGTGTAAATATTCAAAAAATATTTGCTGAGTGCCGTCCTAAATACCAGTTACTGTTTGAGGCCAGGGAATACATTAGAGATAAGTAAAGATCTTACCGTCATGGAGCTCACCTTTTAATGAATGAGACAGAAAATAAACATATATGTAACATAACATCAGGTAGTGACAGGTGCTAGAAATAAAAATAGAACAATGTGCAGAAAAAGAAGAAGAAAGAGGGGAGGGCTATTTAGACCTGGAAGGTCACGGAAGACATCTCTGATGACCTTTGAGCAAGGAGATGAGTAAAGTGATGAAGTGAACCCTGTTAATGTCAACCCAAGGAAAATTCCAAGCCAAGAGATGAGTAAGAGAAAGTCCTAAGATGGCAACGAGTTTGCCATTCTCAAGACACTGCAAGACAGCCAGTGCATGTGAAAATGAATGAGTGAGAAGCAACATAGTAGAAGATCAGTTGGGAGAAGAAGCCAGATCAAGTGGAACAGTGAAGGTTGTGATAAAAACTCTGAATGTGATCTAATTATATAATGGCAAGATTTTTGTAAAGACTTCAAACCACAGTGCAAAGAATTGATGGTGGGAAGTCAAGTATGGAATTCCATAGAGATACCAGTTTAGATGCAACGAAAATAATTTAGCTGAGAAAAGATGGAGTTTTAGACATGGTAGTAGAGCAAAGGAAGTAGCAAAAAATGTTTTGATGCTGGTTCTATTTTGGGATTCACGAGCATGAAAAATGCACAGGAGAAGGAGAGAAATCATGAATAACTTCTAAATGGACAACAGTTGAATAGTGATGCTATTTACTGAGATGGGAAAGATGTGAAGGAGTAGAGTCAAAAGAAGAAATGAGTCAAAAGAAGAAAATCATAATTCAAATAATTTTCCAGGATCTGCAGCTCAGGATTTTTAAGTTTCAGAGATGAACACTAAAAATAATACCAGTGTGAATCACAAAGACTACGCTGCACAGTCTGACTAATCCACTATCAAAATATGAGACCCCTCAGAAATACAATGTGTGCTAATCTCTGACTAGAAACACTAATTCAGGTGAGAAGAGAAAATGAGAAGCAGAACTTCCACTGAACCTCAGGGCAAAAAAGTGGGTAAAGATGGCTATTATTATTATTTATCATGATTATGATTCTGTACTGTACCCTCATATTGCAATTTGCGAAGGCAAACTGCTTCATGATTGATTTTACTAATCCATCACAGCCTACTCTATTTATATGCCTTTTGATCTTTTTACTGTCCTAACTCACATGTTTTGACATATAAACCACCTGGATGCTCCTTAGGATACAAATCATAAAAACAAATACTTTATAATGAGCAAGTTGTCAGCTAATTGGTAAATGGTACAAGTTGAACTTCCTCAGTGAAGGGTAGAAGCTTAAGGAGATTCATTGATTTGTTTTGTGTCATGAGCAAGCCAATGAGTATATAGTGCTCAGATTCCAAAGGGGTCAATGTCAAAGCAGGGATATTGCCATCATCAATAGCTCCATACCTCCATCAATAGCTCCATCAAGAGCTACCCTATAAAATGCAGGAGACAACACCTTTGCTGGATCATATGTGTCTCTCTTAATTTTTCATTTCAGTAGATTGTCTTAACCTGACCCCTTCTCCCACAAACACACTGCATCCTCAGGAAACATTCCCTCCCTTAGCAACATCCTACTACAGATCCCCAGTGAGTGCCTTGCCCTCCCTCCATCACACCCTCACTCAGGACACCATCCCTGCCCTGGGTCTGTGTGCCTGAGGTACTGATTCCTGGAAGGTGGTCAGATTTTAAAAGCCCAGTGCTATTACTTTCAAAAAAGACAGTGGAGATTTTATAACGTAACATGACCAAAACATTAAAATTATAATTCATTCAAAAATTATTTCCTTCAGAATTCAGAAGTGTTAGACTGAGCCTCCGAGAGTGGAGATCTTGTCAGTCTTGTTCACTGCTTCATGCTTGGCATCTGGCATTATGCACAGCTCATTGTAGGCCATGGATAAATAGAGGCTGTGGCATGAAAGAGGCATGGTGTACTGGTGGAAAGTACAGACTCTGACGTGAGATCACCTGGGAAAAACCATAGCTCTGTCTTACTAGCGCTGTGATCTCAGCAAGTTACCTCATCTAAGTCCTGGTCTGGTAAAACAGGTGGTACCTGCCTCAGAAGAGTGTTGTGAGGTTCAGTAAACTACCACACAAATAAAACTTGGAATGTGATTGGTCTTGATGTGTTTTAGATATCAATGATGAATTATTTAAGAATTTAGAATGTTCTGTGTGTGATGAGTTAAAATCCGTGCCTCCGCATTTATTCCACCATTGAAAATAGCTCATGTGCAAAGATAGACACAGGCAGTTGCTTCTGCTCTCTTTCCTGTTTCTCTCCATCTGTGAATTCCATGACCCTCAGAGGCAGTGTTGAAATTAGAGAAGCGAGAGGTGTTATTGGTAAGTTCACAACTCCCCAACCCTCAAAGAGGGAGATACCATCTGTCATCCTTACTGTCCCCTATCTAGTTCAAGTTTCAGAGTTCCCGGACATTCAAGTTTGCCAGAGGAAATCAGAATCAGGACACTCATGAAATTCATTGACATAGACCATAGCCAGAAGAGTTTGCTGTAGAAACATTGGTAATTGATTAATTTATAAAAATATTAATATGGATGCCTGGGTGGCTTAGTTGGGTAAGCATCCAACTCCTGATTTCAGCTCAGGTCATGATCTCAGGGTCGTGAGATTGAGCCTTGTGTAGGTCTCTGTGCTGGGCATGGAGCCTACTTGAGATTCTCTCTGATCCTCCTCTCTCTCATGCAAAAATATAATGAAAATAAAAATTTTAATAATGACCAATTTGTTAATTTCTAATGAAAAACAAAACTACCCTTCATACAAGATAATTGTGATGGGTTGGTTTTATTAGAAAAATTATTAGAAAAAACCAGGGCACCTGGGTGGCTCGATCAGTTGAGCATCTGCCTTCAGCTCAGGACCTGGTCTCAGGGTCCTGGGTTCGAGCCCCACATTGGGGTCCCCATTCATTAGAGAGTCTGCTTCTCTCTGTCTGCCCCTCCATCTGCTCTGCTCTCTCTCTAATAAATATATAAAATGTTTAAAAAAGAAGAAAATATATTAGAAAAAATCTACATTAAAAACAATTACAGCAAGAGGAAGTTTTATTCTGTTCTATTTTCTTTGGGGATGAGTTTGGAAAAAGAGTACAGGAGTTACTTAGATTAATAGCTGATGGAATTAAAACAGGGTAGCCTGGATACATCCTTTGTTAATGTAAGGATAAACCGGAATAATACTGATGGTTCTACATATTCCCCTGGCTTATGTACTTATTATTGGAAAACAGACAAATCTTTACTCTCTGGCCTTTTTTTTTTAATTTATTTGGTGTTTGTTTGTTTTGTTTTTAAAGGTTTTATTTATTTGACAGAGAGAAAGAGAGAGAGAGAGAACACAAGCAGGGGGAGCAGCAGGCAGAAGGAGAAGCAGGCTTCCCGCTGAGCAGGGAGTCTAATGCAGGGCTGGATCCCAGGACCCCAGGATCCTGACCTGAGCAGAAGGCAGACACTTAACCCAAATACACTACCCAGGCACCCCTATTTTTATTTATTTGGTAGAAAGAAGGGGTAGATGTGGATTACACAAAGACCATTTGAGTCACTTATGACGATGATTATGTATAGTTTTTTCTGGCTATCATATTGTCATAATGCCTCCTTCATATTTCACCCAAGTGATTTTCTTTGAATCTGTGACTCCCCAAGTTTTTTTCTGCTACTCTGTTAAAGCAAAATTAGTTGATCTGCATCTATTTATTTTTTTCTGTTTTCTCTCAGACTTTGGGAGTGGGGAAAGGCCTTATTTTACCCCCATGGAGTGAGCATCATGCATTCTCAGAAATATTGTAATTTTGAAGTTAATTCCCAAGCACTTCAAAAGCAAGTAACATTACATCTATCCTATTTTGTGCATTTAGGGTCACATAGGGGCTCCATCAAATGATTAAGTGATGATATAAAACCTTTCCACTAGGTTAACAATAGTCATGATGTACAATACACAAATTTTAGCAGAGATGTTTTTTCAATACATCTTCCTATCACCACTTTCTTGTCAGCACTAAAGAGATAAATGTTTTCCATTGAGAAGCATAAAACTGTAATGTTTTCCAAGAAGGGTCCTTAAGATGGTAAAGTTCAAACAGGGGAGATGTCATCCTTGGCTACATGTTAACTCCATTTTCCAGTGAAGGGCAAATGTCTCACACAATTAACAAAGATTCCATCAGCCCACAAAATGCCTGGCTTGAATGCCAACAACTTACACATTGCTGGGAGATCTTGGGATTCTCTTCTGATTTTTTTCCCATTTAAATTTTCCCAGTTGCCCTAACACTATAGCAAGGAAGATAAATTAGTCTAATGCAGGATACTGTAAAATGTTCAATTACTTCAAAAGATATGACCAGTTCCCAAAGGAAGGAATTTAATCGAAACTAGATCAAAATGGGAAAGTGAGTGACAGAATATGTAAATATTCTCACATACTTAAAAATGATTTTACAAAAAGTCTTAAAAAATGAATATATCACAGTGGATGTACAAACACTTAGAGGCATTCAATTTGTCCATTACCTAGTGGGACTTTAACATTTGATATGACAGAATTTCTAGACTTAAATTTAAAGATGAATCTAATATTTAGGGCATTTCCTGTAAGAGGAAATTTTATGGCTATCAGAATTTTCCTAAAATTTCCTTATATTTTGAAATATGAATCTGCAATAATTTTTAAGTTATCTTTATTTTTCACAACTATTATTATTATGCAATAAAAACATGACACTATTACAAATTTTCAGTTGTGTTACATGTCCTTTCCGTTAAATATTACTTTAAAGATTTTATTTGTTTATTTATTTATTTATTTGAGAGAAAGAAAAAGTGTGTGTGCGACCAGGGGAAGGGGCAATAGGAGAGGGAGAGAGAGAATCCCAAGCAGACTCCCCACTGAGTTCAAACCCAGAACCCCAAGATCATGACCCAAGCCAAAATCAAGAGTCAGACACTCAACTGACTGAGCCACCCAGGTGCCCCCTTTTAAAAATTATTTTAAAAACTGTTTACCGATATCTGTGACTGAATATCAACCTTAGAAGAATCAGAGATATTGAAATAGGAAAACATTCATGTCTCCAAAGAGGATATGAATGGTACTGTGACTTCTCAACTTTATTTCTCTATATTCTTTATCTAGACATGGATATGTTCCAAAGATCAGATAAATCATTAGTGTACAAGTCCATGTAACCATTCTTTTTCTGTAAGAATACCTGGTTATCAAAATAACAATAATAATAAACATTATTAAGTTGTTCATTATTCGTGAGACATTCTATGGTATACACGGAAAGGAAAGGTTAAGTGTTATTAACCGAATGCAAATCACAAGATTGAATGATATGGAGATGTTTTTAGTTCCAGGTATCATAAAGAATCAAAATGAAAAGTAAAAGATATAGAATATTGATTTACAAATGACTCCTTGTCAGAATGGTTTACTGCTTGAATTGTAAAACTCTCATTAACTATCTAGTAATTGGGACATGAGCCCTACTTTTTAGATCTCAGCTGTTCAGAAAAGCAGTGTGCTGTAATAAGAAAGAACTAGGTTTTGGTATGGCACACTTGCTTTTCATTGACAGCTGTCTCTTACAGTTGTGTGATCTCAGACAAGTTACTTAACCCACAAGGATGTCCTTTGAAGGAGCTGAAATTCAAAATGATGGCCCTGAATCATTATACTTAACATTAAATGTTCTAATACTCCTTATAAAGGTAGGAGAAAAGAAAGTTAAGTTTTTAAAGATTTATTTATTTTAGAGAGAGAGCAGGGCAGGGTGGAGGTGCAGGGAGAGAAAGAGAATCTGAAGCAGACCCCAAGCTGAGCGTGTAGCCCAACAGGGGTCTGGCTATCCCAACCCTGAGATCATGACCTGAGCCAAAACCACTGAGCTCAACCCAGTGAGCCACCCCAAGAATTGATGGGGGTTTTTTTGTTTGTTTTTTGTTTTTTGTGGTTTTTTTTTAAGATTTTATTTATTTATTTGACAGAGAGAGAGAGATCACAAGTAGGCAGAGAGGCAGGCAGAGAGAGAGAGGAGGAAGCAGGCTCCCCGCTGAGCAGAGAGCCCTATGAAGGGCTCCATCCCAGGACCCTGAGATCATGACCTGAGCCGAAGGCAGAGGCTTTAACCTACTGAGCCACCCAGGCACCCCCAAGAATTGATGTTTTTAATAGGTAAAGAACATTTATAAATTCTGAGAAGGAATGGTATGATCAAAAATGGGAAAAATGAACAAGGTGGGGGAAAGACTAGTTTAAAAACAAGTACAAGGAACTAAAATTTGTCTTTTTCTCCAATAATCAAAGGTATTTATACTTATGGGACCAAGCTGGCAAGGGGTATTATTCAATTATTACAAAGATAACCTAGAGAATTTTTTAATGACAGTGAAAAAACTTGACATATATTAATATTGAATGAAAGAAGAGGACACCAAGCTATCTATGCAATAAGAACCCAATTTTAAAAATCTGTATCTAAATATAATAAGAAATTATTAGGAATATTTATCTCTGAATTGTGGAATTACACAGGATTTTAATTTGTTTTTATATCATTTATATGTCCCAAGTTTTCTACAATGAGTATTTATTACTTTTATAATCACACGCAAAAAAATGTTCAATACTAAGAAATAGGAAAACTATTTGGTTAGATTTGGCTCTATCATTAATAGGCTAAGTGACCTAGAGAAGTCAGTTAATCTCATTGAGTCTCAGCTTTCTTATCCATAAAATGAGAAAATTGAAGTAGATCACCTCCTGAGGTCATTTTCATTTCTGTAATTCCATGAATCTGTAATGTAGTCCTAACCATGTGATAGCCAAAGACAACAAAGACTAATTAAAGTATTAGTAGCAACAAAGTTACTGCATCAGCACTAAGCCTACTGGGCATTTTTAGCAAATCAGATCTCACTGGCCACTTCCCTATGGCATAACACCTTCTATCTACTATAAAATTAAATTTTCAAAACAATTTCAAAGATAATATTCAAAATTTTCTTAATAATAGCCCTGTAAGATTCACAGGACAAAGACACCCTAAATGAAAATATACTGCATAAGGTCTGAGGTGAGGGCACATGCGTCCTTGATCCCCGACCCCCATCAGGCCTTTGTCACTATATGATACTTCCCTGGATCGCCCTTGTCCCTTCTTAGAATCCCACCAGGTTATGTGTTGCATTTTTCATATGCCATTTTCATAGCTGGTTAATCAGAAAACACTGTTTCTCTATGATTTGGGGGATTCTTCCAGTAATGACTTTGCAGCCATAATTAAGAAATATGTTAAGCTTTCTGTCAATTAACTTAACTGATGTGAAAACCCGACTGGTCCAGGGAGCGATGGATTTCCCCAGCTGCACCTTATCAGAGAAGAGCTTAGTGTGAAGGAGAGAAGCTCTGCTGAAGCCAGAGCTGTAAAAGGCCAGGAAAACTGGCACGAGCTCCTCATGCAGGGGGCGAAGAGGGAAGTGTGCTCTGCTGCTGTGTGGGAGTTGCTTAAGCAGGAATTATTTTAAAATCTTTCATTGATGGGAAGAATAGTTGCATAAATTTTTGCTCCATCAGAGTTTCTTCAAAGAACTGGGCCAATAGGAGAAGTGGAGGAGAGGGTCTAAATGCAGACAGAGGGGGATCAGTGCTTCTGCAAAATATTCCAGAATGTGGCCCCATGAAAATATAAAAAACTTGGGTGAAAGCAAGAGCTCACACATGACACCCCTGACCTCTCTTCTTTCCTTCTATTTTTCCCCAGTCTAGGCTGTATACCTCTTTTCAATGCTTGACCAGTACTTCTCAAGCTCTCATGAGCTTTTCTTTTTCCCAATCCATTGCAATGGGTGTTTTTGTAAAGTATAGGAAAAAATTACCACAAAAATTATGTTTAAAACACATAAAAATAAGCCCATTTTTTATTATTAGGTTCAACAGACATAAAATCACTCTGTCAATTTGCTATAAAGTTTCTTATCATTTAACTCTGTACATTATCATCACAGACCAACTACACACAAATTCCCTGACAGGAGCTTTTGAATAGCAATTACCCTGCAAAAACTTATCTTGGCTTTTTCCACACTTCAGCTGTTTGTTTGGATTTCTACCTGCCCAGATTAGACTGGGAGATCCCTAAAGGGGTAAGCAATGCCAAACACTCAGAGGTACTCAGCAAATATTTACTGAATGAATGAATGAATGAATGAATGAAACATAAAGGAACATAAGCATTTCTTTTTTTTTTTAAGATTTTATTTATTTATTTGACAGAGAGAGACCACAAGCAGGCAGAGAGGCAGGCAGAGAGAGAGGAGGAAGCAGGCTCCCCGCAGAGCAGAGAGCCCGATGTGGGGCTCGATCCCAGGACCCCGGGACCATGACCTGAGCTGAAGGCAGAGGCTTTAACCCACTGAGCCACCCAGGCGCCCCGAACATAAGCATTTCTGTCATTACACCTATGGGGACCCTTCTAACACCTCAAGTAACTCCCATGCTCTCCTCACTTCCCTTAAAAGATTCCCAAATAGAGGCGACTGGGTCACTCAGTTGGTTAATAGTCTGCCTTCGGCTCAAGTCATGATCCTAGAGTCCTGGGATCAGGCCCCATAACAAGTCCTGCATTGGGCTCCCTGCTCCATGGGGAGCCTGATTCTCCCTCTGCCTGGTGCTCCCTTGCTTGTATTTTCTCTCTCTGTGAAATAAATAAATAAAATCTTAAAAAAAGAAAGAGAGATTTCCCTAATAAAGCATTGGCTTGGGCTCTTGCTTAGTTCCTGCTGTTCAAAGATCATAAGAACACTGGGGTCCTATACCTCTATTTTTTATTTTCTCTATTTTCCCCATTTGGTTTCCTGCACCTCAGCAAAAATATTTATGAACTCTTTTCTTGCAGACATTTGCTGCTTTCTTCAGCTTTAATGTTAAGTATACTAGTGTGTTCATTTTCTATTAATACTGTAACACATTGCCATAAACTTAATGGTTCAAAACAACAGAAATTTATTATCCCACAACTTCTGTAGGTCAGAAGTCCAGTGTGGTCTCCCTGAACTGTAATCACAGTTGTCATCAGGGCTGCATTCTTTCTTTGAGAGTCTGGAAGAGAATTTGTCTTTGCTCATTCAGGTTGTAGGAAGAGTTCAGTCTTTGAAGTTATATGACAGAGGTCCCCATTTCCTCCCTGTTAGCTAAGGGCTGTTCCCAGCTCCTCAAGGCTACCAGTTCCCTTGGCTTGTGGCTTCCTTCCTCCATCTTCAAACCTAGCAATGGTGGGTATAGTCCTTAGGCTGCACTTCTCTGACCCCCATGGGGAAAAGGTTCTCCATTTTTAAGGGATCATGTGATTAAACTGGGCCCACCTAGATAATACAGGATGCTTTCCCCATTTCAGGATCTGCAACCTTAGTTATATCTGCAAAGTCCTTTCAGGCCTGTAATGTAACATGGTCACAGGTTGCAGAGAATAGGAAGGAGCACGTTTGGAAACTGTTACCTAACACAAATATAAATCCACGATATTATGCCAGGAAAAAAATAAAACAAAAAACAAAATTAAAAATATGTGTTATTAACTTTATATCACTGGATAAGTCCCCAGTCTTATATGAGGACTCCTGATAAGATTCTCAGAGGCTTTCTGGTGGGGTCTGTGCTGTGTTTGTACACTGGTCTATTGGGTTGTTCTCCAAATGTCCTCCCAGCTCCAGGGCAACTTCCAGGGACCCACCATAGTTGACCCATACCATTTTAGTCCTCTGCCTAAATTTCTTTTTTAACCCAAATTCCATCCTCTAATATTCAGTTTGTTTTGCCTGGCAAATCTGATTTTTCATAATATGAGCTCACCCTACTCTATAGCCTCATTTCTCACGAGTTCCTACTCATTGCCTATACCATACCAAAATACTTGCAAAATACTTCTCTTTTTATGCTTCTCTTTGCACATGCTTTTCTTTCTGCTTGGATGAAACTTCCTCTGCCCTTCCTTTTGGGGACACATAGAATAATCACAATAGAGTAAGCTTAGAAATGACTAATTTGAATTTGAGCTAGTCGCTCCGCCACTTACTAGACCTGAAGCTACCAAAAGCCTCCTTGGCCTGGTGAGTAAATAGGATTATTAAAACTGACTTCACAGGGATGTTTTGAGGCTTTGAAATAATGTACATAAATGCATATGACACAATGTCTCTCATATAATAGTCTTTAACTTCATGATAGTTATTCACTTGCCCTTACAGAACCTCATTTTTGCTTTAGGCTTCAGCTTACCATCTCTCTTTCATGTTGCCTATATATATATGTATATGTATTTGGGTTCCTAGATAGATAGACAGGAACTGATTCTCAGAAAGCCAACTGCATATACAAGAAATTTCTAACAGCTGACCTAAACACAGTAAGAAATATTTGGAGACTTGGGGGCATGAAGACCACCTGTGTTTGCTAATTGGCCTTATCCAAAAGAAAAGTAAGCTTTCTAGTATCTTTATGACAGGAGATAGTTTTACAGCTTGACACAAGTCACCTCTCTTCTCACGGAAATTAGGAGATGGAGTATTGTCCTCCTTGATGATTATATTTCAATGGGAGGGCTTCCAGGACCTTGAGAAAGGCATTCCTGGGCTTTCAAACTGGTGAAAAGCTTTTTAAAAATGTATACCCCAAAGGGGCAGAGAGAGAATTTACAACACAAGTTTTCTGAAGTGTTCTAAGAAAAGAGAGGTCACAGTCTGGAAGAAGAGTTTAGTCAGGCCAAGGGAAATGTTGAGGCCCTCTTGGCAGTAGGAACCTAAATGTGTATTTCTGGACATGAATATGTATTTCTGGATCAGAAGAGATGAGTCAGAAAGTTTCCTTGAAAAGATAGGATAAGCTCAAGATAGGCATGAGTGAGTAAATTCCTCAATGGAATCTATCCACCATGGTGCACTGCAGCATGTCTATTGATAAGCAAATTGAACCCAGCAACCCCTTAGTTGAAGTAGTCTAAATATAAGCTCAAATCTTTTTTTTTGTTTTTAAGATTTTATTTATTTATTTGACAGAGAGATAGAGATCACAAGTAGGCAGGGTGGCAGGCAGAGGGAACGGAAGAAGCAGGTTCTCTGCTGAGCAGGGAGCCTGATGTGGGGCTCAATCCCAGGACACTGGGATCATGACCTGAGCCTAAAGCAGCCGCTTAAGCGACTGAGCCACCCAGGTGCCCCTAAGCTCAAATCTTTGGGTGTAAAGGAATACTTGTGTTAAAAAATAGAGCTCTAAATCTGTCTTCATAAAAACATATATGTAAAAGTGTCCATTTTTCAGAAAACTTTATTGCTTCAGAACATGTTGTATAACTTTGCTTTTCAACTCCCATTTTTCAGTTAAAAGACTGTAGAGGTCACAACCCCACTGACAACATGGTCTGTGTCCTCATCTCCTTCATGTTCTTCTCATTACAAAAGTGGGTGGAGGGAAAGCTCAGATCTTGCTCTTGGGAGAGAACATGGTGATTAACCTTAAGCATCTTCCAGAACTTTTAAATTCTCACATATCAGGCATTTTTTTTCTCTTTGACTCTTCACATTTATTCAAAGCATCGTGATTCTGCAGTTCTCTAAAACATACTCCACATGTTAAGTAAACAGTGGGAAGAAATGCGGGGAAAGCTATTTGTTTCTCTCCTTCCGGGTGTATCTTTTTTAAAATTTCCTTCAGCTTTCCTTTATTTGTTTCTCCATTCTCACTCCCAGCTGCTCCTTGTCATTTCCTCCACTCTGAACATGACCAACTTTGTGGTGATCAAAGTGATATACTGAATAGTATGTGAAAGCATGTCCATATGTTTGAGAAGTCTGAACAATCACCAACGGATTTTATAGGGAAACAGTCCCACAATTATCTGAATACTACTTTCTAGACTCCTCAGCAGAGTCTGCCTGGAGTTCAGTGAGGTCCAGAGCTCGTACACACCTTCCTGTTCTAATACAGTGACATGTTAAACAAGAAATGTATATCTAAGCATGTATTCTATAAAGGTAAAAATAAATTCTGCTTATGAAATGAATAAATTATAATTATGAAATTATACTTAGGAAATGAATTCTGACCTATAAGCTAAAAATATTTCAAGTATCTCATAGATTGTACATCAACAAAATGAACAAGAAAATATCCAAGTTTTGGATACTCTTTTTTCTCTGTCTCATCCTTTTGGCTCTTAATATCCATACTCGAGCATAATTTTTGAATATTTTTTTTAGCCAGTTTTCACTGAAGAGGTCAGATGAGGTCAGGGACTTTACAGTAAGCCACACTCTTGTCAGTGTGAAATTCTGTTGTACTTGTCATTTCTCAGTTAATTAAGCCAGATATCTCCTTAGAAATCTTTCTTATATGAAATTGGAAACTGGCTCCATGTTCGTGATTGTACCAAAATGGGCTTTAAAATGTAAAAGTCTCTAATCCTCTTTTAGAAGGGCAAGTGTTTTATGTCACCTTGTCTGTAGGGCAAAATCTCCTTCTGAATGAAGGATACAGCTTTGCTAAACCACATACTCTGATTATGCATCAACCAGTATAATAATGGTACTGCAGACACAACCTCCTAAGATAATCTGTTTAGCACAAAATTGTATTCAGCAAGATGAAAATCCTAACAAGAATGTGATTTCTGTCAGTTTAGCTTTTCATGCATGCCATTTACACTAAGATTGCCCCCCCCCCCAAACTCCTGTTACCAGCTCAATGGGGCCAGGGGATAGCTCACTATTTGATCAGGGTTCATATGCATGGACCACCGAGGGTATAAAGCATACGAGGGTTTCTTATTGAGTCAAGATTCCTAGAGATTAGAAGGCATTCGAAGCAAGGAAATAAACGTGATTAGAAGGCCATGCTTGGCTCGTGAACACAGAGTAAAGGAACAAGAGGTACACAGCCAGATTGCATTGTCCCAGCAAGGAATGAGGAATCTCTGAACAGTGCAACTTCAGAGGAGAAGCTGAAATTGTTTATTGTTGCCCTGGGGAGGTGTAATTGGGGTTAATGGGATGAAGTTAAGCAAAGAAAAATTCAGGAAACACTTCTTAATAATGAGGTCTTCTATAATATTGTCCCAGTGGAAGTATTAGAAGCCCTTTTGGTGGAGTCATTCAAACTTCAAGTAGGAAAATATATGGAAAAATAGCTGTAAAAGACAGTCTCATTCCAGTCCTCCAGGGATGAATTACATATCACAATCAGATCTCTCTCAGCTCTAATTTCCATGACTCTTTCAGGAAGTTCCTCAAAGGCTCAATTTTCAAAATGCGTGTTCAATTGCTTCTACAATGCACCTGCATCAGTAACAGGTTCCAATTAACAGAACTTGCAATGCACACTTACAACAATTGGGAGCTTTGCCTGAGACCTGGAACCTTGAAGTCATTTGGGATGACCTCAGTCAGTATTTATGATTGTAAAGGTACTTAATACAAAGCTCAGTACAATAAACAAAGTTCCAAAGAATGCTACCAGTGAACTGATCCAATTGCTACACTGAATTTCTTGTCTCATTTGATTTCTTACCACATTCTTTAATTCATTATATTAGAATTTATTTGGAATCTCTTCAGTGCTGGCCACTGAGTAAATACTAGGGATAAAAACATGAAAATATTAAATGAGGCGTGATTTTCCATCTTTGTTGAAGTGTATTCTAGCTAAAGATGGTGTCCTTTTTCTGCCATTTCATGTGCTGGTACCAAAGCCAGAGTCTGACACGTATATATTTAATTAATTAACTAATTAATTAATATCCATCATTGAGACTAACACCAACAAGAGCATACACTCATTCTCTGCTTTTCCTCCGATGAACTCATTACAAAAGATGTATTTTTAAATTAAAGAAAGAAATAGGCAAGCAAGCAAGACAAGTGATGGTTTAGGTACGTTACCCAAGATTTTCCACCTTGTTTTATTCCAGATAGAAGGCCCCAAATAACTAGAAACTGGGGCTGGTTGCCTGAGGCCCCTTCTTCATTCTTAAGTCGGAGTGGGAGTGAGGCAGGAGTTTGAGGAAAGTTTCCTCCCTCTCCTTTCAATACTGGGCTGTTTTTTAAAATTTATTTTAATAACAGTATAGCTAACATTCCATGTTATATTAGTCTCAGATGTACAACATAGTGATTTAACAACTGTATATATTTATATTATTTCAGTGCTCATCATGATACTCTTAATCCTCCTCACTTGTTTCACCCATCCCCCACTCACCTCCCCTCTGCTAGCCATCAGTGTGTTCCATACAGTTAAGAGTCTGTTTCTTGGTTTGTCACTTTTTTTATTTGTTCATTTCTTTCTTAAATTCTGCATAGGAGTGGAATATACTGGGCTTTTTAAAGACACTGGAGTAAACCCATTTGTGTTCTCTTTGGAGAAAAGGCAAAAATTATCATGAGGACCTACCCTACTCTCCCACCACGATCAGATTCTGCAAATGCCCAGTCAAGACAGCTAGCCCTGTATACCAGTGGATACCCAAAGAAAAATTTAAGTGGGGAAAAGATTGCTTGCAGTATAGAAAATCAAGAAGTAGAATGATAGAATTCACTAAGTATTAGAACCATGGCACTGACTAAACCAGGAGCTCTGGTGATTGCTCAGATTATGAAAGCCTTCACCTCCCTTTCTTTTCTTATGTTTGGCCCCATTCACACCATTGGTCTTCCTTTGTATTTTGCATTTTTATGTTATAGAAGCAACTTTTTTTTTATTATTTCTTTGGTCTTCGATTAATTACAAAACATATTTAAATGTTTATAAAATTTTTGCTTTTCCTTTTGCTATTTAATATTTCTCTCATTGTTTTCAATCTTTTCCTACAGATGTTAAAAAATAAATTATTTGCCTCATTTTTGTTTTTTTCTACTTTACATCTATATTTTAAATAAAATCAGTATGAAGAAAATTTTAGTGGTATTGTTAGAACTCTGTTTATTCATTTGCAGTCTTTTTTCTATTCTTTCTGCCCTCCCACTTTTTATTGGCAAAGAACAACTCTGCCACTAATAAATTGGAATTTTAAGTTGGAGGTAATTTCATCTCTTACTTGCTTTAATCTCTGTATTTGAAATATCATTTATTTGGCCTCTGATGTGCTATCCCTTTCATTTTCCACATTTGTTTTTCCTGCATTTCCTCTTATTAAACAGTATAGATTTGTTTAGTCATTTGGAGACCTGATTTGCTTTACCATTATTTTACTCTGCACATCTCAACATTTCTGTCACTATTATATATTGGTTCATATTGTTATCTACTGGGAATCCCTGTTCTCATCTTTTTCCCCAAATTTCCACGATGCATGTGTCTTGCGGAGGATTCACTAGATACCTTTTACATTTTACTTAACTAAACATGTTCAGAAATGAAACTAGATACATCCATTCATAAAACTGTAGTTCTTCTGAGACAAGAGCAAGTATGACAGTGATAGGATGTTTCATCTAAGTTTAGACCAACATACACCTTGATGCATGTCTGTAGAGTTAAAACAGGCTTCTCTAGGATACATGTTACATTTTCCAAAGCAACAAAGCATGGCCGACTATGGTCGCTAAAAGGTAAAAGTTCTCATGGAGGTGGAGCATTCTGGGGCATACAAGTTCATGTAGGATTATCCAGAAACGAGCTAATCTAATGAGGAGTGACTTATTATCTTGGAAATATAAATTAAGCTGGCACACTAAATTAAATAGATCTACATAGTTTTAAACAGCATGGGCTCAAATTTAAATGTTACAGAAAAGTCACTGTTACTGAGATTAAGCATAAAATAGCCACACTTCAATAGGAGTATCAACACTATATTTATTTAGTTTTGTTTTTAAGATTTATTTATTTGGGGGCTAGCAGAGGGAGAGGGAGAGAGAATTTCCAGCCAGATTCCATGGTGAGCACAAAGCCCATCATGGGGCTCGATCTCATGACCCTGAGATCATGACCTGAGCCAAAACAGAGTTGGATACTTAACCAACTTAACCACCCAGCAGCCCATATTTATTTCATTTTTAACAAATAAGGTATCATTGTTTTATGAGATTCTCTGTATTAAGAGAAGATAGAAAAATATAAAAGAGAACAAAGTTTGAATATGTGAATAGCTACAATCTCTGAATTCTTTATTGTTGCAGACATTCCAGTTCAGTAAATTAAATTGGCAAAGGAACATTATGGTAATATCCCTGAATTTTGCTTATTGTGTTACCAGTATGCTGTACAATGATTTTTTTAAATGTTTTGAAAGATTTTGAAAATGTTTCAACTTCAGGTTCTAGTCCTAACTACCAAATATCCAAATACATGTCAGTTGCTCCACCCAAACATGCCCACATCCCACCATTGCACACTGCCCCCCTCCCCTCTGACATTCTCGTTACTGGCAAAGGCTTCCAGAAGCCTCAGTTAGGCCCCTGCCTCAACCCATGGCAGAGGCTCACTGATTAATGTCTCTGTCTCCTGCATCACCCAGCTTGCCAAGGAATTCTTAAATCACAGCTCAAAGTGGCTTATTTTTCTCTTTTCAAAAATGTTCAATGACTCCCCATTTCTGTCAAATTAACGACAATGTTTCAACCCAGAATTCAAAGCCTTACACAAGATAGCTCTAACCTATCTCTTCAGTGTATCGCTTTCTAGTCTCTGACTTAAACTCTGTATTCCAACAAAATTGAACAGCTTGTATTCATTGCATTTTCTAGTATTTTCCCTCCTCTAAGGCACTGTTTCTATTTTCCTCTGTCAGGAGCCTTTCCTTTAAGATTATTTTAAATATTATCTCCTATAAAAACAACTTTCCTAATTTTTCAATCATATATTATGTACCATTTCTTTAATACACCAGTCATTTTTTTCCTCTTGTATGATGGTTGTTTTTTATTTGCCTCATCCCTGGTATAAGAACTGCTCAGGGAAAGCAAATACAGCAACTCCTAAAGGATATCTCCCACAGCAACCTGGACAGTGCCAGGCAAGCAGTGGCTGATCATTTATTTATTCATGTTTTCAGCAAAGACTCATCAAGTAGTCAATGTGTGTCAAACACAATACTACTGACATTACGATAGAATTTCATACATAAGGTCAAAAAAATATTCTTCGATCTCATATGGTAACTTGCTATGAACAAAATTTTTGTACACCATCGATTGCTAGTAAGGGGTTCAGAGAATTATTTTAATAATTATTAACTACAGAATCTAGTCAATAAACATATCATATAAAATACTTATTTAACACTTCCTGTTTCATATGTCTATGCCTGGAATGCTTATCCTTCTCACAGAAACTCCCTTGGATCTCTCTTCCATCCAGTCTTTACTGACATGACACTTTCTCAATGAGCTACATCCTGGCCACCCTATATAATATTGCAGTATACACACACACACACACACACACACACACGTCTTACAGCCCTTTCTTATTCTATTTTCCTCCTTAGCACTTACACCATCTAACATATAAATATTTTACTCATTTATGTTTTCATTGTCTATTTCCCCCACAACAATGTAAACTCCATGACAGTAATTTCATTCAAAGAGTATATTAATATTTACACAAACAGTACACCACAGCAAATGTAAAATAGTGCTTATTGAAGAGAAGATTTACAAGCAGAGAAGTCACAGAATGCCCATGCTCCCATGTGCCCTGATTAGCCCACAGAGCTTTGATGCGCGAACTAAAAAGGGACACTGTCCCTGACTATTGTGTGTAATCCCAAGAGAGGCAGAGGGAGCTTAGAATAGCAAGTTGATTTCGATGACAGTGAGAGCTTCCTGGTCAGAGAATGAACTTGTTAGAAATGGGCTAACACTTCCATTCAGCCCCATTCTTTCTACTCTACCAAGAAGGAAGAATCTTCAGAACCATCCAGATTGAATTTCCTCAGTCCACTTTCAGGTCTATGGGAGCGCAGGGCATGTAAGTCCATTAATCAACTGTGACAGACACTAACTTGTTCTGGTGTTTAGGAGTTGAGTGTAGTAAGTGTCCCCTGCAACTAAGTCAAGTAAAGAGCGATATATCCAGTATTACGATGAGTTCAGTTTAAGAGCTACTGCTTGCTCCAATCTTAGAAAGCTGTTTGAGTCTGTCTGTTCACATCTGCAATGGAAATTCATTGTTCACATCACCCCACCACCCCACAGTCTTCATTCACTTGCCAAGATTATGTGAGTTTACAGCCAATCAAATGAAGGCTCTTAATACACCTTGGGAATGAGCCGAGAATTTTTCTCTGCTCTCTTCACTGTTGTATTCAGGTACTTAAAATGATTCCTGGCATACAGTAGGCACTCAGTAAATATTTGTTGCATGCGTTCTTCAATAATAGAGTTTATTGCCAATTTAACTATCTATTGCTAACCATCAGAATGACTGATACTAACAAAATTTCTTTTTAAAAGGAGTCACCCCATAATGTGCACTCTTCTTCTTCTTCTTCTTTTTTAAGATTTTATTTATTTATTTGACAGAGAGAGACAGCTCGAAAGGGAACACAAGCAGGGGGAGTGGGAGAGGGAGAAACAGATTTCCCGCCCAGCAGGGAGCCCGATGCAGAGCTCTATCCCAGGATGCCAGGATCATGACCTGAGCCAAAGGCAGACGCTCAACAGCTGAGCCACCCAAGCACCCCGCAAAATTTCTTATAACAACCAAATTTCAAAATCTTTTTTTATTAATTACAACATGAAGTTTGTTATCCAGTCACTTTCTTAGTTTCTTGTTGCACATTCAAAATAGTTACTACACCTGATGAGCTACTTACATGCTTGTCTTTTTCTTCACATCATTTGGCACTAACTGAACTTATATAACCCCATTTCTACATGATGTCATTATTTCATACTGAGATTCTTCTTAACCTCTTGTTATTTCTAAGGCACTCTGCCACTATGAGAAAATGGCACTCATCTGCTTTTTAATAAACTCTTTCTGACACTCATCAACAGACTTTCACTCATAAGCTCTCAAACACATTTTTCTCTTATTAAATAATATTATATATTTCTACACCACATAGATTGTATCTTTTCCTTTCATCTTATGACAAATAGTTTCTTAATTCTCGAGTATTTTTTCAAACATTGAACACTTCCTGATTTCATTTTCTTTAACTGGCATTCTCTAACATAACCTTCTCTTTACATTGTAACATTTCCACTTATAAATGCAATATAATTTATCAAACTAGCATCTTGCAACATCCATCTTTGCTATGATTACCACGTAAGGTCTATTAGCAATCTAAATAGGGAAAAAGGGAGAGTTAAAATCTCATATTATGAATCAGTTCTTTAATATTTTTCATCATAAATCCATTTGACTAAAGCATCAAGAACTCTGAAGAAACAGAAAGGTGGGGGAGAGCTAGGTCTTCAAAAATGTGCAAATATATACCTTCTTATCTCAGCTTCAACTCTATTTGGCTCATCTTTGTCTCTCTCTCTCTCTCTCTTTCTCACTGTTGCTCTTTCTCTCTTAGTCTCTCACCTCTCTCTTTTTTTTTTTTTATATTTAGAAAGAATCAATAGGTATTCAGTGTAGAAGGATTCTAGCTTATATTAGTTTACAAGGGCTACCATAACAAAATACCACAGACTTGGTAACTCAAACAACAGAAATTTATTTTCTCACAATTCTGGGGTCTAGCAAATCCAAGATCAAGGTATTGGCAGTTTTGGCTTCTCCTGAGGTATCTCTCCTGGGCTTGCAGATGATGACTCTCTCTTTCTCACATGGTCTTTCCTCTGTGCACTGTCTCTCTCTCTGCACCCAAACTTCCTCTTCTTAGGAAGACATCAGTCAGCTTGGATTAGGGCCCTCCCTAAGGGCCTCATTTTCACTTAATCACCTATTTAAAGGCTCTACATCTAATGCAGTCACATTCTGATGTACAGAGGGTAGGATTTCAATATATGAATTTGGGGGACATAATTCAACTCATAGCAAAGCTTATGGTGGAGAACAATGAAATCATTAAAGATGTAATTCAAAGTATGTTGTGATAAATATAATGAATAAGTATGGTTTGTTTCTGGCGTGGTTGATGAGACGTTTGATTGTTGGTTTGTTTTTGAATGAGGTGGCATAAGACCTAGACCAGAAGAGGATAATTTGACTTTAAAGGATAGGATCTATACAGTAGACTGGGAGAACAGATGAAGGGAATAAAGTGGACACATTCCCAATGTCAGGAAAATATTAGGTAAAGAATAGAGATCTGCCTAGAATGCTGAGTATTGGGGAGTGGTGATTTGGAGGAGCAGGAGCAGGGTGCCCCTTGTGTAGGAAGAAGTGTAGGAGGGTATAAGACTGGAAATGCTAGGTAGGACTTCATTTTCATGCTGAAGTTTACTGTTAGTAAGAGCAAAGTTGTAAGGTCAAAGTATTCTTGATGGTTCTGTCACTTACATGTATCATTCCTTTTTTTTTTTTGAAACTCTGTATTAACCAAAATCTAAATTATAAAGCATTTGGCTTCCCTCAAATGTTTGAACATTTCTTATTTCACAATAGTAACCCAAATTCAGTTGAAATTTTCATAACTAATCCTGAAGACCCCAAACCAATGATTTACTTCAATCACATGATCACTTTCACAAATTCTGACATCCTCAGATACCTTATTTTTTTTTTCGAATTTTATTTTTTCAGTGTTCCAAGATTCATTGTTTATGCAGCACACCCAGCGCTCCATGCAATACGTGCCCTCCTTAATGCCCACCACCAGGCTCACCCAAACCTCATCCCCCTCCCCCTCCAAAACCCTCAGTTTGTTTCTCAGGGTCCACAGTCTCTCATGGTTTGTCTCCTCCTCCGATTTCCCCCAACTCACTTCTCCTCTCCATCTCCCAATGTTCTCCGTGTTATTCCTTATGCTCCACAAGTAAGTGAAACCATATAATTGACTTTCTCTGCCCGACTTATTTCACTCAGCATAATCTCCTCCAGTCCCATCCATATTGATACAAAATTTGAGTATTCATCCTTCCTGATAGAGGCATAATATTCCACTGTATATATGGACCATATACTCTTTATTCATTTGTCTGTTGAAGGGCATCTTGGCTCTTTCCACAGTTTGGTGATTGTGGCCATTGCTGCTAGGAACATTAGGGTACAGGTGGCTCTTCATTTCACTACATCTCTATCTTTGGGGTAAATACCCAGTAGTGCAATTGCAGGGTCATAGGGTAGCTCTATTTTTAATTTTTTGAGGAACCTCCACACTGTTTTCCAAAGTGGCTGCACCAAGTTGCATTCCCACCAACAGTGTAAGAGGGTTCCCCCTTCTCCACATCCTCTCCAACATTTGTTGTTTACTGTCTTGGTGATTGTGGCCATTCTAACTGGTGGGAGGTGGTATCTCAATGTGGTTTTGATTGAATCTCCCTGTTTGCTAATGATGATAAACACTTTTTCATGTGTTTGTTAGCCATTTGTATGTCTTCTTTGGAGAAGTGTCTGTCCATGTCCTCTGCCCATTTTTTGACATGATTATCTGTTTTGTTAGTGTTATCTGTGTTTTGAGTGTTGAGTTTGAGGAGTTCCTTATAGATCTTGGCTATCAGCCCTTTGTCTGTAGTGTCATTTGTGAATATATTTTCCCATTCCGTGGGTTGCCTCTTTCTTTTGTTGACTGTTTCCATTGCTGTGCAGAAGCTTTTGATCTTGATGAAGTCCCAAAAGTTCATTTTTGCTTTTGTTTCCTTTGCCTTTGGAGACATGTCTTGAAAGAAGTTGCTGTAGTCGATGTCGAAGAGTTTACTGCCTGTGTTCTCCTCTACGATTTTGATAGATTCTTGCCTTACATTGAGGTCTTTAATCCATTTCGAGTTTATCTTTGTGTATGGTGTAAGAGAATGGTTGAGTTTTCATTCTTCTACACATAGCTGTCCAGTTTTCCCAGCACCATTTATTGAAGAGACTATCTTTTTTCCACTGGATATCTTTTCCTGCTTTGTTGAAGATTATTTGACCATAGAGTTGCAGGTCCATATCTTGACTCTCTACTCTGTTCCACTGGTCTATGTGTCTGTTTTTGTGCCAGTACCATGCTGTCTTGGTGATCATAGCTTTGTAGTAAAGCTTGAAATCAGGCATCGTGATGCCCCCAGTTTTGTTTTTCTTTTTCAACATTTTCTTAGCAATTATCCTTGTATCCTTTATATAAATGATTATCAAACAATGGTCTTTGGTTCCCTAGGCATCCATGGATTTCTTCTCAGGAGTTAAAGAAAATCACTTTGCTTTAACTTTAGGTTCTTAATGTGCAGTTCTTGAAGATGGGGAAGAAAATAATAACGTATTTTACTTTCAATAACTTCTAACTGAAATATGATATATGGAATATTGGTGGCACAACAGGAAGAGATTTGTAGGGCATTATAATTACTGTGAAAATCTGGAATATTTTTATGCCCATCACTAATTCAAAACTACAGAAGTTATCAAACCTGATATTGCTAGATCTTCTTGTTTATTGAGTTAATAAGGACAAACTTATATTAAATATGATTTTCAAAATACTTGATTATTATAATTCTACATAAAAATTGGTTTTCTCAGTAAGCCTTTGAGTTTAAGTTTTATGCATTTGAAAACATTGTTCTAAGAAGAGGTCCATAAGCTACACCAGACTGCCAAAGGACTCTACAGGTTAAAAATGTTAAAGGATAGCATGGCTAAGAATGAGTCTATATACTACTCAAGTTTGGGGGGAGGGGAGAACTGCTTTGTATTATGACTCCTCTTTGCTGTTATAAACCTGTATTTGGGGGTGGGGGAAAACTGCCTTTTATTATTGCTCCTCCTTGCTGTAAGAACTTGTATTTAGACTTTTGCTTTGACTACTAACCCATCTATTTCTGTATTTATCAGACTTCTCTGCATCGATACCTCTGAGCCTTCCTCGACAGCTTCTTATCACTTGAAAGTTGACTATAAATGGATTCTTTTATTTAGTTTACCCTGGAGTCAGAACAGGCAGGAAGAAATCAGGTTGAGAGTAGAACACACTAAGGAAAATTCTATCAATTAAATGTTAATGCAAAAAAAAAAACTTTATATACTCTCCTGATTTTTATTACTTTAAGGTAAAAGTCAGTGTATTGAATGAACTTATCACAAGGTTGCCTAAATGCTTGCAACTTTTTGGCACATCCTTTCACTGAGCTCTACTAGGGCCAAAATATAAATATATAGCTTCCACTTAGGCAACTTCCAGATAATATTTTAAAAGGTAATGAAATAATATCTGAGCTCCTCAGATGGAAGCTGTTATGTAAATACAAACTACAGTCATTATTATTTTCATAAATATTTGGATACTCGGAGCTCACAGAAACCTTTCACATTCTTTTCAAATGCTCTGTGCGAAGAAAAATGCAGTCAAAGCATGTTGCACTGCAAAGACCCGCTCCTCTTCCTTTCTGTAGGAAGTAATCGTCTTAGGGAATGGCCTGCTGAAATTCCAGTGGCTTTATCAAATGAGACCCTGACCAGTTTGTTCAACAATATTTAAAGCCTCCCCTCATGATTTCATTGCCTTTACAGAGAGACCTCAATAATCGAGAAGGAAATGTGTGTTTTGCTGTTTCTTGGCTCACTTTAGTGCCTGGTTTTATCAAGCTGCTGCACAGCACTTCTGTCCTGAAAGACGCCTGTGTGACTTGGATTCCATTTCACAGAGTCACACTGGATCCTCTTATGTCTCGCCAATTAAATTATCTTCCCCAGCCTTTATTCCTGCCAAAGAGGTTCAGGCTGAGATTAGGTCACACTCCTCTTAAGTTGCTCTTTGAAATAGTGTAGAAGGCTTTGTGGAGAATAGGAGTACGCAGAAGCATTAATCCCTAGGCTTCCTCAGCCTCCGAGGTAGATAACTGAATTTCTTTGCAGTACTTCCTCCTGTTGTCTACTTCTACCCAAATCTCTAAAAACTAAAGAATCCTCTATAATCTTATTAAATTAAATTAAATTATAGCGCCCCCGAAAACATGTGGGAAGTGTGGCATCTCACTATCACTGTGCCTGTTGAATTACCGACCTGGCGTTGCAGGAGCTGAAAGAGAATTCTTAAGTCAGCCCTCTTAAGGGACTCTGGAGGCCAGTTATTGACTCTATCCTGTGTTTTCACAGAACTGTCTCCACAACGTTACACAACTAAAACAAAATTGAGTTTTTGGGAGCTATCTGGATCTTTGCTGTTTTGCATGTTTGTCATCCTGTACTTTGCCTTGACCTTCTCTTTCCTATAAGAATATTTCCTAAGACAGAAGTAAGATAACAGGTGCTTATTTTGAAGAAAGCCTGAGGTCTAAAAATTGAGCTGTTAGTGGATTTCATATCAGGATGAAGAAACTAGTTCTCCATGAAGAGCCAGCTGCAATCTCACACTCTGGACTGGCAGGAGACTGTAGGGTCTTCTCTATAAAACATGTGTTTAAAATGCCTGTTAGGACGATTGAGGTTGTCAAGACGAAATTTACCTTTGTGGCACAAAATGAGAGGAAGAGAACTTAAGGCTGCCTTGTAAGAGTGGACCCAAGAACAAGGAGCCCCAGGGGTGTGGTGTGTAGTTCCACTCACAGCACACTGACTTCTGCAACCTAATCATTATCAGCCACTTGTCCCTCTCACACATGCCTTCCTCTGCCTCTTAACAGAATCAGTCATGGATTGTATAAGTGACTACAGCACAATTTTGGACCCTGAGTGCTTCAACACTCCTCCCCTACAGGTGATTTCATGTGTAGGAAACACATTGCCCACCCTGCAGAGATTGTAAACACACAAGTAGCCCTTGCTTAAATGTCTGCTTACACAATTTCTGGCATAGTAAAATAGTAAAAGGAGGAAAAGATAAGCTCTAGAGTCTGTGTTTTTCCAGAACTGGTTCTCTTTATTAACTGTTCTCAAACCAAAGAATATTTGAGCAGATTTAACAGAATGAAGGGTTGGAAACTTTTAGGCAAAGGAACTGAACACAGTGAAGATTGAGAAGCCTTCCTCATCGCTGGGTATTTTCCTTTGAGGTGTCTTTCTTATTTGAAGTACAGGACATACTTTGTATTTCATGTCTCAAATGGTACTTCATGCCAACTTTCTATGTCACTTCAGGTGTGAATGAAGGAGGAAGAGAAGGAAGAGAAGCAACACTATTCACTTTCCTTGGCAGTGCTGCTCCAAGACACTGCTCGATAAAGAATAGATTTTGCTTTGTGATTACATGGGTGGTTCTCCACTAAAGACATCGCATGCCTTGAAGATAATCAGGTGTGCATTTGCTTTCACAGATGAG
Source organism: Lontra canadensis (assembly GCF_010015895.1). Taxonomy (NCBI): domain Eukaryota; kingdom Metazoa; phylum Chordata; class Mammalia; order Carnivora; family Mustelidae; genus Lontra; species Lontra canadensis. The sequence continues at coordinate 19,312,514 of NW_022631017.1, forward strand.
GACACTGTCACATTCAAATTCTACAAGAATCCTCTGTTTTCCTTTTGAATATTGGAGGAAGGTACATAAGATGTCAGGTGCTCAAAGATAACTTCTTTTTCCTTTTGTCAGACCCCCCACACACACGTCACACCACTTATAAAAGATTCTGCAATGTTTTCCTTCCCACTCAGTTTTTGTCAAGTCCCATCTCTCTGCTATGTGCCCCCTTTCCTCGCTTCTTCCCTCTTTTCCTTATATTCTACCATTCTTTATAAAATACTTCCTTACATAGATTCTAAGAGGTTGTGTGCTTGTTTTTTGTGATAATAGGTAAAAATAAATCAGGTGAAACCTTAGCTGTGTTCAGATACATAAAAAAATTGATTTCCAATTACTGATAGAACTAAGTCTTGTGTCCCTCTATAGATTTAAAACAGCATTTAATTCTATTTTTATTTGTATTTGGGTATAGTTGACACATAATGTTACAGTAGTTTCAGGTGAACAGACTAGTGATTTGAAAAGTTCATATATCATGCTGTGCTCATCACAAGTGTAGCTACAGTTTGTCTCATTATATCATGATATCACTCACTGCATCCCTCACACTGTGCCTTTTGTTCTTGTGACTTACTCATTCCAGAATTAAAAGCCTGTAGCTCCCACTCCCCTTCACCTATCTTGCCCAATCGTCCACACCCCTAGCAACCATCAGTTTGTCCTCTGTATTTATACGTCTGATTCTGCTTTTTGTTTGTTTAATCATTTGTTGTATTTTTTTTAGATTCCACTTATAAGTGGAATCCTATGGTATTTGTCTTTCTCAGTCTGACTTAGTTCATTTAGCGTAATACCTTCTAGGTCCATCCATGTTGTGTTAAATGGCGTGATTTCATCCCTTTTTATAGTTGTGTACTATTCCATTGTATTTATACACCACACTTTCCTTATTCATTAGTCTATTGATGGTTGCTTCCATGTCTTGACGATTTTAAGTAATGCTGCAGTGAAAATAGAGGTGCAAAAACTTTTTGAATTACTGTTTTCAGAAGTGGAATTACTGGGTCATATAGTATTTTCTATTTTTAATTTTTTGAGGAAATTTTATACTGTTTTCCACAGTGTCTATACCAATTTACATTCCCACCACAGTGCATAAGGGTTCCTTTTTCTCCACATCTTCACCAACATTTGTTGTTTCTTATCTTTTTGATTTTGGGGATTCTAACAAATGTGAGGTGATATTTCACTGTGGTTTTGGTTTACATTTCCCTGATGATGAGTGATGTTGAACAATTTTTTCATGTGTTTGATGGCCATCTGTGTGTTTTCTTTGGATAAATGTCTATTCAGGTCTTCTGCTCATTTTTTAATCTGCTTGTTTGGTTTTTTGTGTTGAATTGTATAAGTTTTTTATATATTTTGGATATTAACCCCTTATCATTTGCAAATATATTCTCCATTTAGTCAGTTGTCTTTTTGTTTTGTTGAGGTTTCCTTCTCTGTGAAAAAGCTTTTACTTTTGATGTGGTCCCAATAGTTTATTTTTGCTTTGGTTTCCTTCATCTTAGGGGACAAATCCAAAAAAACAACATTTAAAATTCATATTCTTATATAAGTCTTTTTTTTTTTTCTTTTTTCAAATTCCTAACTGGCCCATGCCTCCCCTTTCAAACTCAGCTCCCATCACACTTACACCAGCTCATGAAGTTCTAATCTCACTGATTTTTTTTTCTGGTCTCCAAATAATGTCAGACCTTTTCCTACCTCGTAGTTTTTGCACTTGCTGGGTCTTTTACCTAGAAATCTCTGTCATTTGGTATTCATATGACCAGTTTCCTTGTTGCTAGTTAGGCCTCAGTTTAAACGTGGCCGAAAAGTTTGTTTGTTTGTTTTTAAGATTTTATTTATTTATTTGAGAGAGAGTGAAGATGAGAGGGATCACAGAGGGAGAAGGAGAAGCAGACACGCTGCTGAGCAGAGAGCCCAATGTGGGGTTCAATCCCAAGACCTTGAGATCATGACCTGAACTGAAGGCAGACACTTAACCAACTGAGCCACCCAGGCACCCTGCCACCCCTTTCTTTTGTCCAAAAGCTTTTAAGTTTGATGTAGTCTTCTTTGTTAATTTTTGCTTTTGTTGTTTGTGCTTTTGGTGTTCTAGGCAAAAAAAAAAAGTCATTGCTAACACCAATGTCTAGAAGCTTTTTCCCTATGTTTTCTTCTAGGAGTTTTATAGTATAGGGTTTGTTTGTTTGTTTGTTTGTTTGTTTTTAAGTCTTTAATCTATTTTGAGTTAATCTTTTATAAGTGGTGTAAGATAGGGGTTCATTTTCACTGCTATGCTTAAATCAATTGATTATCTTTTAAAGGATGAAAAAAGAGGAAAAAAATTTTATATTTATCTATATGTTTAGCATTTCCAGTGTTTTAATGTATATCCTAGTATCATTTATCTTCAACTAAAAGAGCTTCTATTAATAATTTTGATACTGCAGGTCTGCTAGCAATAATTTTACTCAGAATTTATCACCTTCTCTATCAGAAGAAAATTTTTCATGGATATAGACTTCTAGGTTGGCAAATTGTCTTATTTTTCTCTCATTCCTTTAAAGATGACATTCTTTTTCCTTTTAGCTTCCTTTGTTTCTGATAAAAAGTCAAATATTTTTCTTATCATTTTTCCCCTTGGCTGCTTTTTGCGGGGCGGGGGGGGATTTGGTACAAGATGCCAATATAGCAAGATCCTGAACTCATCTCCTCCTATGGAAACATCAAATCTACAACTACACATGGAATAATTCCCTCTGAAAGAAACTGAAAAAATTCAATGAAGAGAGTTTATACAACAAAGGATGACAGGATAACATCAAGATAGGAAAGAGAGGCAGAAAAAGACTCACCAGAAAAAAAAAAAAAAAAAACACACCCCAGCTGTTGTGAGTCACAATTGGGAAGGATAGTGGATATACAGAACTTTTCCCTGAGGAGCAAGGGATTAGAGCTCTACATTAAGCACCCCAACCTTTAGACCCTTCACAGGAGAGAAAAGCTCAGAGCCAAACAGTTGGCTCTGAAAACCAATGGGCATTATATTCAGGAAAATAAAACTGTAGGGAACAGAAAACCCACTCTTAAAGGGCTCATGGGTAGACTGATTCAACCTGGTTACCAGCACAAAAGCACCAGTTTGAAAAGTGCTTAAGCCATAGGTAAAAGAGACCCATTTACCAATCTTTAAGCATCTTCCAGAGAAGCAAGAAACAGCAGAAAATTCGTCCAGAGATTGAGACATTGGCAAAAGCCATTTTTTCAATCTCAGTCTTTCTTACTAATACTGGAGTTTATAGGCAACATTTTGGAATTTTCCCTATAACTTCTAGTGCCTGTGGATGTGTCCTGCTGAGAGCCCCACTCACCAACACACTGCAACAGTCATGAGTACACACCACAGCAGATCTAGAGACTAACCCCACCCACCAACATGCCACAGCAGTTGGAGATATGTCCCACAGCTAAAATGACACCAATTTCATCAAATGTGCTCAGATATGCCCCCCCCCCACATGAAGAGGATACACACAGGATACACACATAACCTTTATGTGGATAAAGGACACCCCTTGAACACCTGGCTCTGGTGACCTGGGGAGATAGAGCTTCTTAACCCCATAGGGCATCTCCAACATAAGACAACTCTTGCAAGACTGGGAGAGGTAGCTGACTTGCCAATACATGGGGGAAAAAATGCAGGACACAAAATAAGGACACAAAGGAATATGTTTCACACAAAAGAAGGAGATAAAAATAACTAAATAACTAAAGGAAATACAATAAGCAATCTAATTAATAAAGAGTTCAAAGCCCTTCAACGGACGAATGGATAAGGAAGATGTGGTCCATATACACTATGGAATATTATGCCTCCATCAGAAAGGATGAATACCCAACTTTTGTAGCAACATGGATGGGACTGGAAGAGATTATGCTGAGTGCAATAAGTCAAGCAGAGAGAGTCAATTATCATATAGTTTCACTTATTTGTGGAGCATAACAAATAGCATGGAGTACATGGGGAGTTAGGGGAAGGGAGTTGTGGGAAATTGGAAGGGGAGGTGAACAATGAGAGACTATGGACTCTGAAAAACAATCTGAAGGGTTTGAAGAGGTTGGGGGGGTGGGAGGTTGGGGGAACCAGGTGGTGGGTATTAGAGAGGGCACAGATGGCATGGAGCACTGGGTGTGGTACAAAAACAATGAATACTGTTATGCTGAAAATAAATTTAAAAAAATGATTAAAAAAAAGAGTTCAAAGTAATGGTCATAAAGATGCTCACAGGACTTGAGAGAAGAGTGAATCAACTTAGTTAGAACTTTAACAAAGAACTAGAAAATATTAAAAAACAACCAATCAGAGCTAAAGAATTAAATAACAAAGTAACTACACAAACAGCCAGAAAACAACAATATGGCAATAAGTAAATACTTATCAAAAGTTACTTTAAATTTAAATAGACTAAATTCACCAATCAAAAGTCATAGGATGGCTAAATGAATAAATAAACAAGACCCATCTAGTATGCTGCCTATGAAAGACTCACTTCAGAAGTAAGGACACACACAGACTGAAAATGAAATGGTTGAAAAAGATATTCCATCAAATGGAAATGGAAAAAGAAAAGCTAGAGTAGCTATACTCTTATCAGACAAAAATAGACTTTTAAATAATGAATGTAATAAAAGACAAAGAAGGGCATTATGTAATGATGAAAGGGTCAATCCAATAAGAAGATATAACATTTAAAAATGCATATACACCCAATATAGGAACACCAAACTATATAAAGAAAATATAAACAGAACCAAAGGAGAAATTGAAAGCAATAAAATAATAGTGGGAGACCTTAACACTCCATTTACACCAATGGATAGATCATCCAGACAAAAAAAAATCAATAAGGAAACATTGGCCTTAGATAAGACAGTAGACTAGATGGAATTAATACATACAGAACATTCCATGCAAAAGCAGTGGAATCCATACTCTTCTCTAGAGCACATGGAACATTTCTCAGGATAGATCACGCATTGAGCCCCAAAACAAGTCTCAATGAATTTGAGAAAACTGAAATCGTATCAATCAACTTTTCTAACCACAATGGAATGAAACTAGAAACAAATTACAAGAAGAAAATGGGAAAAATCACAAAAACATGGAGATCAAACAACATGCTACTAAACAACCAATAAAATTTTAAAATACTTAGAACAAATGAAAACAGAAATACAACATACCAAAATCTATAGTAGGCAGCAAGAGTGGTTCTTAGGGAGAAGTTTATAACAATACAGTCCTACGTCAGAAATAAGAGAAATCTTGGGGCGCCTGGGTGGCTCAGTGGGTTAAGCCTCTGCCTTCAGCTCAAGTCATGATCTCAGAGTCCTGGGATCGAGCCCCGCTTCGGGCTCTCTGCTCAGCAGGGAGCCTGCTTCTGCCTCTCTCTCTGCCTGCCTCTCTGCCTGCTTGTGATCTATGTCTGTCAAATAGATAAATAAAATCTTTTAATAAAAAAAAATAAGAGAAACCTCAAATAAACAATTTAACCCTATGCCTTAAGGAACTTGGAAGAAAAACAAATGAAGCACAAAGTTAGTAAACGGAAGGAATAAATAGAAATAGAAATAGAATAGATAGAAAATAAAATAAATAGAAATAGAAACTAAAAAGACAGTAGAAAAGATAAATGAAACTAAGAGCCAATTCTTTGAGAAAATAAAATCAGCAAACTCAGCTACACTAACCAAGAAAAAAAGCAAGAGAACTCAAATAAATAAAATCAGAGATAAAAGAAGTTACAAATGATACCATAGATATACAAAGGATCATGAGACTATTATGAACAATTACATGCCAACAAACTGGATAACATAGAAGAAATGGATAAATTCCTACATACATCATAATCTTCCAAATCATGAAGCAATAGATTAATTTACTAGTAAGGAGATTGAAACAATAATCCCAACAAACAAAATTCCAGGGCCAGACACTGACAAATTTTACCAAACATTTAAAGAAAATTTAATACCTATCATTCTCAAACTCTTCCTAAAAATTTAAGAGGAGGGAATACTTCCAAACTCATTTATGAGCCAGCTTACTATGATATCAAAATCGGACAAGGATGCCACACAAAAGAAAATTACAGGAAATATTGTTGATGAACACAGATGTAAAAATCCTCAACAAAATATTAGTAAACTGAACCTAATTCTACATTAAAAGGATCACATATCACAATCAAGAGGGATTTATCCCAGGAATACAAGAATAGTTCAACACGTACAAATCAAGCAACATGATGCATCACATTAACAGAAGGAAAGATAAAAAAAAATCATATGATCATCTTAAAAGATGAAGAAAAAGCACTTAAGATAAAAACTCTCAACAAAGTAAATGCACAGGGAACATACCTCAATATAGTAAAGCCCATATGAGACAATTCTATGCTAACATCATATTCCATGGTAAAAAGCTGGAAGCTTTTCCTCAAAGATCAAGAACAAGACAAGAATACTCAATTTCACCATATTTATTCAACATAATATTGGAAGTCCTAGCCACAGAAATTACACACACACAAAAAAATAAATAAAAACATCGAGTCAGAAAGGAAGAAGTCAGGGTGCCTGGGTGGCTTAGGGGGTTAAAGCCTCTGTCTTCGGCTCAGGTCATGATGCCAGGGTCCTGGGATCAAGCCCCGCATAGGGCTCTCTGCTCAGCGGTGAGCCTGCTTCCCCCTCTCTCTCTCTGCCTGCCTCTCTGCCTACTTGTGATCTCTGTTAAATAAATAAATAAAATCTTTAAAAAAAAAAAAGAAAGGAAGAAGTCAAACTGTTGCTATTTGTAGGTGCCATGATACTAAATACCAAAAACCTAAAAATACCACCAAATAATTGCTAGAACTAACAAATTCAGTAAAGTTGCAGAACACAAAAATTAATATACAGAAATCTGTGACATTTTTATGCACTAATAATAAAACATTGGAAGGATAAATTAATAATTCCATTTATAATTACATCAAAAAATATCTAGGAATAAATTTAACCAAGGAGATGAAAGATTTGTACACTGAAAATTATAAGGCACTGATGATATAAACTGACAAAAACACAAATAAATGGAATGATACACTGTGCTCTTGGATTGGAAGAATTAATATTGTTAAAATGTCCATACTACCCAAAGCAATGTACAGATTCAATGCAATACTTATGAAAATTATAATAGCATGCTTTACAGAACTATAACAAATAATTCTAAAATTCATACGTAACCACTAAAGATCCCAAAAAGCCAAAGCAATCCTGAGAAAGAAAAACAAAACTGACATTATTATGCAGCCTGATTTCAAACTCTACTACAAAGGTATAGTAATCAACACAGTATGGTATTGCTATAGAAACAAACACACAGACCAGTGGGACAGAATTAAGAGCCCAGAAGTAAACCCAAACATGTATACACAGTTAATCTATAATAAAGAGCCAAGAACATGCAATGGAGAAAGAACAGTCTCTTTAATAAACAGTATTGGGAAAACTGGATGACCACATACAAAAGAATGAAACTCCACCAGTATCTTTCATCATACACCCAAACTAACTCAAAATTGATTATAGACTTGAATATAAGACCTGAAACCATAAAATTCTGAGAGGAAAACAAAGGGAAATGGCATCAGTCCTAGTAATGTCTTGGAGGATCTGATTACAAAGGCAAAGTAAACAAACCAAAATTTTAAAAATGGTCTGTATCAATCTAAACAGCTTCTGCATAACAAAGGAAATGACAATCAAGAAAAAAATGATAATCAAGAAAAAAAGGCAAACAGGAGGGAGAAAGATATTTACAAACCATATACCCAATAAGGTGTCAATAACCAAAATATATAAAGAACTTATATAACTCAACAACAACAGCAGCAACAATAAAACAACTGAATTTAAAAAGTAGGCAGGAGGCTACCTTCAGCTCAGGTCATGATCCCAGGGTCCTGGGATCGAGCCCCACATCGGGCTCCCTGCTCTGCACATGAAGCCTGCTTCTCCCTCTCCCACTCCCTCTGCTTGTGTTCCCTCTCATGCTGTCTCTCTCTCTCTGTCAAATAAATAGATAAAATCTTTAAAAATAAAATATAATAATAAAAAGAAGATAGAGGGCCAGAATAGACATTTCTTTGAGGAGGACGTACAGATGGCCAACAGGCACATGAGAAGATGCTCAACATCACTAATTATTAGGAAAATGGAAATCAGAACAACATGAAATATCTTCTCACACCTGTTAGAATGACTATTATCAAAAGACAAGAGATAATAAGTGTTGGTGAGGATCTAGAGAAAAGGGAACTCTTATGCATTGTTGGTGGGTATTTAAATTTGTATAGTCACTATGGAAAACAGTATGAAGATTCCTCAAAAAGTTAAGAATAGATCTATCATATGACCCAGATGTTCAACTTCTTTATCCAATGGAAACAAAAACACTAATTTAAAAAGATATATGTACACTCTATGTTCATTGCACAGGGAAGAAACCTAAATGTTCAACAATAGATGAATGGATAAAGATGTGTTATGTTTATAGAAGGGAATACTATGCAGACATAGAAAGGAAAGAAATCTTTTCATCTGGGATATGGACCTTGAGGGTATTATACTATGTGAAATAGGTCAAATGAAGAAAGACAAATACCATATAGTTTACTTGTATGTGAAATCTAAAGAAGCAAAATAAATAAGACAATATAAAAACAATCTCCTAGATACAGAGAACAGACTAGTAATTACCAGAGGGGAAAGGGGTTGGCAAATGGGTGAAATGGATGAAAGGAACAACTGTATGATGATGGATGGTAACTAGACTTGTGGTGGTGATCACTTTGTAGTGCCTGCCAATATCAAATTTAAAGCTGTACACCTTAGGGGCACCTGGCTGTCTCAGTCAGTAGAGCATGCAGCTCTTGATCTCAGGGTCATGAGTTTGAGCCCCATGCTGAGCATAGGGGTTCCTTGCAAGGAAGGAAAGAAGAAGGAAGGAAGGAAGGAAGGAAGGAAGGAAGGAAGGAAGGAAGGAAGGATAGGAAGGAGGACGAAATGAATGAATGAATGAATGAATGATAAACAATAAAGCTATACACCTGAAATATTATATATACATACAAAGATTTCCTCTCTAGTTTTAGCAGTTTGACTATGATGAGCCTAGGCTTCGTTTTCATTGCATTTCTTTGTGTATAATATTTACTGAGCTTGTTTGAGAGTTTTCTTAAAAGTCAAACTTAGCCAGCATCTCTTCAAATTATTTTTCTGTCCCATGTTCTACCTCTTCTCCTCAGACTTCAATATAATCTGTGTAAGACATCTTACAAATACTGTCCCAAATGCCACTGAATCTCTCTTGTTTTCTATTTTTTTTCTCTCTGTGCTTCAATTAGATAGTGTAGATATTGTACAATCTACAAGTATAATGATCCTCTCTTTTGTTGTTACATAGAGTGCATTTAATTCCATTTAACAAATACTTGATTTCAGATGTTGTATTGTTTGGATCTAAGGTTTCTATTTGGTTCTTGTTACAAATCTCTCCTGAAATCCCCTCATTTCTTCATCTATTATAACAATCTTTCTCTGTAGATTCTTTAATAGTTTTTTAATTCCTTATTACAAAATTCCAAGATCTGGGTCATTTTTTATTCTATTCTTATTTTCCTCTTCTCATACTCTCTTGTTTCTTCATAAGCCTAGTAATTTCTGATGTATACTAGACCTTATAAGTGAAACAATATAGTATCTTAGGATTTTGTTCATTTTCCCTAAAGATTGGCGAGTTCTTTCCTACTAGGGAGTTAAATGGCTGGCAGATTATTTTAAATTTGTAGAGTTTTGGTTTTATACTTTGTTAGAGACAGACTATGTTGATTTGTCTGCTAATTAAAGGAAATCACTTAGTCCTAGGACACAGTCTTAACTCTATGTACAAACTCTGGGTATTTGCCAAGAACTTTTGGCTTGGCTGAACTTGAACTCCAAATTTTTTTTACCTTTGCATTTGAAATCTCTGAATATCTGTTTTAACCTTGAACCTATTGTTTTTTTCCTGGGCAACTTGGAACATTACATGCAATATGTAGGAAAGGGGTTAGTCAAGGGTTTGAAAGAATTCTATAGGTAGATTTTGGTATTCTTCACTGTTGCCCTCTCTTTTTCAACGTTTCGGAGGTCTTGCACCCATCCTTTGATCACTGAGGCAAATAAGGCTGTGGTTTTCAACTTCAGTTTTAGCTGATCCACACTGTGCTGGCCCCATTTATTTATTTATTGGTCCATTCATATTTTACTTGTATTTTCACCTGGTTTCTCCCACTAAAGTATAATTTTTGGAAGAACAGATTCCTTATCTGGCACCACAGTATTTCAGACATGATGGTACGCATAGCACACAGCAGATTTTCAAGAAATAATTACCTATTAACATTTTACATTATACCATATGACAACAGCTTTATAGTAACATTAAAATTGCATTAATCTTTGCCATACCATTAAAAGTAAAATAAACAGAATGTCTGCATCCCCATTTTGCAGATAGAAAAAAAAGTCCAAAACATTTAAAATAAAAATGCTAATCATTTAAACTCAAGAGGATGTCCTTAAAAACCAAGTATGTAAATTTATATCATTTTTAGATGGTCTATCATATAACGTGTGAAACTACTGAATACGGCACACCAGGATGGAATTAATTAACTCTTTATTAAGGTTATGTGTCCAACTTTATTGCGAAGGAAAGCCTGGACAAACTCTACATTTCTGTCAGCATGGAGAAATAATAGATTTTCCCTCTGAGAATGCTGACCAGTCATGTCAGCTAAGTTCTTTCCTCTCCATCAGGACATCAATCTCATCTGTCATCTCAGCAGCACTCACTGGCCATTCTGTGAAACATCTTTCCATCTTAGCCTTTTGAGAGCCCAGACTCCTAACCTTTACTATCAGAAAAAATAACCAATCAGACTGTCTTGATCCTAGAGTGCTTCTTAAGCTAAAAAAGCAATAGCAAAACCTTCATATACAACACTTTTGATGTAACTATAAACAGATATCAATCACCAAATACACCTACCTTCTCTATCATCTCCTAAATATAGGGGTTGTATCATTACTCTTACTTCAAAATTTTCCTACGTAGGGAGGAAAACCCCTTTGTTTGATTGCTGTCTGTCTTGTTTGCAGCATTTTAATGGCTGGCATGGTATAGGAAATAAGAATTTATACCTTGTCCTTTACTGGGTTGTACTCCTTTCCAGAGATAGACATATTGATGCAAATACCATTTAAATGCCTATTTTGTAGCATTGCATTTACGAAGATATTTTGGGTCACCACAATCATTGGAATTCACTCACCCCTCAGAAAATATTTCATTCTGGTCATAACATCATATTTTTCCTCTCATGCAAAACGAACAATCCATAGTCATATGTTGTTTCTTTCTTTAAGCCACAGTTTCTAAATTGAGTGTCTAGCATTTATAATCAACTGCTTCATTTAATTCAGGTCGATTTTAAATGCTAGGCATTCATTTGGTGGGCTGTGAGCAGCCTGTGGTTTTGTTAGATCTACAGCATAAAGAAACAATTTTTCTTATCCTGATCCTATAGCTGTCTGGAAAAGGTGACACACGGTGAGACATAATGATAAGAAAGGCTACAGCAGCCCTGGGCAGTCAGATACCAAAGCCAGATGATTAAACCATTCTGTAGCATTCCCCAAAGACAAAGCAGGGGGTCGGGAGGGGGGAATGGTTAAATACTTAATGCTAAAAAAAACAAAAAACAAAAAACCTCAAACCTCCAGAAGTCACACATGCTGTATGTGTTTTTATTTCTCCAACCCCCACTCTCTGCCTCTATGGTTTTCCCTATTAATAAAGAATTCAGAACAGGAGGAATGATAGGTTTTAAAATGCATATTTACTAAGAAGTCTTCTTTATCTGTTGTATAGAAATATCAACTTGATTAACTTTGAAAGATTATAAAAGGGCTTAGAATTTTCCATGTCTCCCCGCAAAAGATTATTTTTCCCTGTCTGAAACAGCCCTCCTAAAAGACACACTTATTCCGTTTTGTTGCTTCTTATTTCTCGTTCTCATTCAGGTACATTTAAGAGTAAAGGGACTGAAATATATTCAGGACAGTTGAGATTGTTAGATTAATTACAAGTGATGGATGGGTTTACCTGGCAACTTCAAACCCTATTTGCTTTTCAAAAGCAAACCCTTAATCCTAACTCTAACATGATGAATTATAACTTAGGCAGACCGTTTTTAGGTCCCCAAAGCACACTCTATCTTAACACTCTTGTTTTAGGTAGAGGAGTGGGGAAGAGGGAGGTTGGGTGCATATAGTTTCATAACTCACCTTCTTCTGAAAATTCAGGAGTTAACTTTGTTCTTTTATTATCTTCAGCTTGGTTGAAGGCAGGTAGCAGCAGCCCTCTCCAGAGACAGATTCTGTGAGCACTTCAACAGCTCCCTCAAATGAGAACAGTCACATTCAATAGGGTTAGAGAAAATAGAGTACATATTTGCTTTAACAGGAGAAGAGGAAAACGTTAACCAACCAAACATGTTCTTTTAAATATATGAAAGCATCAAGTTTTAAAGCCAAAACCCCTAACTAAATCTTGCAATATGATGCCCTCATCGCCGGTACCTGGGCAGGACTCCAGCCCTCCTCCCAGCAGGGCTCCGCAATGCCTCTCAAGCCTGCCTCTCTTCCCCTTGGAAATTCTGTTTCCTACCTCTTGGTCTCCCTCACACCCTTGAACTCCTTTGAGTCTTTCAGAGAAAGGAGGTGACAAAACTTCACTAACCTCTTTAGCAAAATTCTAGCTATCGGTCTGTGAACACGTGCCGCCAAACACCTTACCAACCCATCCCATTTTCCTATAGCATTGGACCTTCTGGAGTGAGGTATTCAGAGGTTTGGCTTCCATTTTTCTGGATAATTTCTTTTATTTGCCTTTTTTTTCTTTTTTCTGCCTCTGAATGGCATCCATTTCAAGATTCCATTGCATAATTTACACATTTCCTTTCTTCTCTTCTTTTTATCTTTCCCTTTTTCTCTTTACTGCCTAAAGTCTGCCTTCTCTTGTTGACTTCGCTCTGATTCATTATTTTACTTATTATCATCTGACTGTTTTAAGTCCACCAGAGGTAACTTAAAAGACTATTAAACCTCCAGAAGATGGCTGCCTGGGTGGCTCAGTGGGTTAAGCCTCTGCCTTTAGCTTGGGTCGTGATCTCAGGGTCGTGGGATCAAGCCCAGCATCTGGTCTGCTCAGTGGGGAGCTTGCTTCTCTCTCTCTCTCTGGTTGCCTCTATGCCTGCTTGTGATCTGTCAAATAAATAGATAAAATCTTTAAAAAACAAAAACCTCTGGAGGACTGATTGGTACATTAGCTCAATGATTCTCACTTGTTTTCTATCTGTGATACCCTCACTAGGGCTTTCTTTCAAGCCCATGCTATATTGTCCCTTTTCTTTAAATAATAATTTAAAGGGGCACCTGGGTGGCTCAGTGGGTTAAAGCCTCTGACTTTGGCTCAGGTCATGATCCCAGGGTCCTGGGATCGAGCCCTGCATCAGGCTCTCTGCTCAGTGGGGACTCTGCTTCCTCCTCTCTCTCTCCTGCTTCTCTGCCTACTTGTGATCTCTGTCTGTCAAATAAATAAATAAAATCTTTAAATAATTATAATAATAATTTAAGAATCCACAGCTTAACCTCCTTTTGCCACATCAGGAGAACTATTAAGTTGGGAAGGAAAGGGAACAAGAGGAAATCTAGAAATAGCTCTTCTCACCATTTTCTGTTTTTAAACGTTCTCAGAACACCTTATGATATCCTGACCCCGTGGGCATCTTGACCAGTCCAATAACCCTTGCTTCTAATTTCTTCAAGAACTAACAGAGAAATATGTGTTGTCTAAGACAGTTTCTTCACACAAGGCATTTTGAAGAACTTATACCTTTGAAGTATTTCAGAAAGTATTATATGTTTTATCTGGTTTAAAATACAGCTTGAAATTGTTTATAGAAGGATTAACTGAAATTTGGCAAAAGCTACAAAATGTGTTAGTGACCATGATGTAGCAATGTCATTCAGAATATGTCCTAAAGAAATAATTTGATAATTGAACCAACATGTATATTTTTAATAGGACCTTTAATCAAAAAAAAATTAAAAAAAAAACCTGAAGCTACATGAAAATAATAGGGGACTGAGTGAATTATCCTTCATCTATAGAATGGACTATAAGTAAACATTTAAGAAATGATCAAGAGTTCTATTTATTGTCATTGAAAGATGTTCATAATATTTTGCTGAGGGAAAAAAGTAGGTTTCTTTCTTTTTTAAAAGATTTTATTTATTCATCTGAGAGAGAGAAACAGAAACAAGATGAGCAGGGGAGGAGCAAAAGGAAAGGGAGAGAGAGAGAGACAGAGACATGATCTGAAATCATGATCTGAGCCAAAGTCAGATGTTTAACCAACTGAGCCACCTAGGCACCCCAAGAGTGGGTTTCAAACAAATAATATGACGGCATTTAACATTTTTGAAGAATTATAGTTTTATATGTATATTATATGTACATTTTATTGGAGAGGTAGACAGTAGGATAGACAAGAGCATGTTAGCAGAGGTTAAGTAAATGGCAGAACTGTAATTTCTATTTTTCTCTTCCTAGTTCCTCTCTCCTTTTTTTAGTGAATGTAGCTTAGTTTTGAAATTTAAACTAAATTTTAAAAAGAAGGGATTTGCTCCACTAAGGACCCCAAACAAAGACTAAGGAGATATCTAAGCTGCGTTTTGCATAAAGAGAAAAAGTTCTCAAGGTGAATGCAGTAGTTCCCTTTCATTTTCAGGCAGAAGGAGCAAGAAGGGGCAACAGCTGTTAGCTGTTGGGGGGTTATTAGGATGGAATTTATGAACAACTTCAAGTAGCTCAGTGTGACTATGCAATGGAAATGAAGTTGTGTGACAGGCAGGAGGCAAATCTTGAAATACAGCCTATATCAGGTAAGAGATTTTGAATGTTGTCCTGAAGGAATGTGAAGGACTTCTTTAAAGAGAAGATTGACATGATAGGATTGCATTTTTAGAAAGATCAGTGTGGCAGCACTATGGAAAATGAATTGGCAACCTATTACAGTACACTGTGCAAGAAATGGCAAGGTCCCAAATGAAAGCGCTGGCAATGTGGTTAGAAAAATAAGAACCGGGTTTAGTGATCCTTAGTAAGTAGAAATGGGGGCTTAGTAAGTTGGAGGCAAGGGTGCAGGTGTCAATGATAATCTCTGAGATTCAGGCTGATGTGATGGAAAGGATAATAGTGCTCTTCACTGAGATGGGGAACAAGAGAGGAGGACCAGAGCTGAGAGCAAAGAGGACTCAGGGCTGCAAAGGATGCATCTGAAATGCCCACAGCTCACTCAAGTGGTGATGCCCGTGGACAAGCTGACATTAGTCTGCAGAACTGGGCAGCTGATGTGCCCTTGGACACAGACAGTGCACTTGTGAGAGCGAATGCAGAAGTATGTGACGTGCCCAGTGAAGAGGGGCTGGGAGACAACTGTGGGTTCATAATTACCTAGTGTTCTGTTAAGAAAATGGTACCTGGAAAGGGGATTGAAATGTATTGATACATGGGGGTGGGGGGTAGTGGGGAGAGACTGTTGTCACTAAAGCAGAGGGTGAGGTGAGAATTTTAAGACTCTGGGAGCTTTTTAACAGTAGTGGACTAAAGCCAAGGCAAGTAAAATAAGGTCTAAACACTGTCCATGGGCTTAGCATCCTGAAAATCATTGGATATCATTTAAAACAGTTTAAATGGAGAGGACAAAGTGGAAACCTGATTGCTCTGGATTGCGCAATGTAAGAGATAGAATGAGCCTTCAAAATGCTTGGCTGTAAGTAGGAAGGGGTTGGGGGGAGTGGAAGAAGAAGAGAAAGAGAGGTCAATGGAAGGCTTATAAGTAACTTAGTGTTTTTGTTTTTGGAGGGGAAAAAATCAGTAGAATGGGAACATTTATGGGCAGAGTTGGAGGTAATGATAATTGATGAGAAAAAAAGCAGGAGGATGTAGCATCTAAACCATAGTGGAAGAATCAACCTTGAAGGATGAAGACTAGAATGGAAGTGGGACCATAGGCCTTCAGCATGAACAAGGTTGGAGGTAAGTTTGAATATGGAAGAAATTTTGGGGTGTTTTCTCTAAGCAGAGTACTAGAACCAAATAATAATTTATATTCAGTTTCCCCAAAAGGGAACAGAGACTGAAATTTTTATCCAGACTACTAGTGCCAAAATAACAGAAATCAATCACACAATTAACTTCAGAAATGGAATAAAAAGGACTTATTTACGAATCAGAAAAAATTACTATGGCAAACTAACAGACAACGGTGAGAGGTGTTAAGAGTGCCAAGGAAGGAGCGATTTAAAATAGAGTAGTCAAGATAAGCCTCATTGAGAAGGTAACTTTTCAACAAAACTGGAAAGAGGTACAGAGAGAATATCCAGTGTGTAAGGCTGCCATGGGTCTGTTTGTTCAAGTAATAGCAAGAAAACTCATGGTGATTAAATAAGAATGAGTAAGGAGATCAAGAGGTCAGGATCGGGTCAGAGAGTTAATGGGGGGACAAATCTGTCATATTTGGGAGCCACTGCAATGACTTTGGCCTTTACTCTGAGTAAACTGGAACACTAGAGAGGGTTTGAACAAAAGATCTAATTTACATTCTTAAATAATCAAGCTGGCTGCTGTGGTGTCGGTAGGTTACAGGTGGAGGGGAAATGGTTGGAAGTGGAGGGATGAGTTAGGAGGTTATGGCTACAATCTAGGTGAGAGAGATGGCAACTTGGATCTGGGAAACCCTGTGGTTAAAGTGGTCATATTCTGGAAATCCTTTGAAGGCAGTCCTATAGCAGTTTCCTGACAGGTTGGTTCTGCAGCATGAAAGAAGACCAAGGATGAGTCCACAGGCTTGGGATTTAACATCTGGAAGGATAGCACTGTCATCACCTGAAAGAGAAAGGCTGTGGGTGCCTTCAAGTGTTAGGGAGAAGAGCAGAAGTTTCATTTGAGCATGGTAAATTTGCAGTATCTACTAAGACACCAAAGGGGAGATGTCTGGTGGGCAGTTGGTAACACAATATGGAGCTCAAAGATACTGCCAAGGAATCTGGAGATAATTTTTTAACATAGAGTTTCCAATTCTAGAGGGGACAGAAAAGAGAAAGGTTTGATTTCCTGACCCCTCAATTCTTTGTGTTCCCACTATGCTTGGATCCAGCATATGGAAGGGACTCAGTCAATATTTGATAATCAAATAATTTGAGCACATTCCTTGCTTGCATGAAGGAAAATGCTTCACCTCTTCTAACTATAAGATTTTAGAATATTAACTATTCAATAGACTGAATAATAAAGGCAAGAGTAAGTATTCAGAAAATTTTTGGAAGAAAGTGAAACTCAGAAGTGAGCTCTGCATCTGCCACTCTCCCAGGAGGCTAATTGAGCCCAATCATTCTGAACCCTCATTTGCAGCTTTCTTGGGACAGAGCCAGCCTTTAATCTCCTCAAAGGAACTTCTGTTTTCACCCACTGGATTAATCATTTTACCTAAGAAGTTGATACCGAACAGATTAAAAACCTGCATTATACACTGAAGTCATCTCCAAACAGTATATTCCAGTTCTGAATTATTTAGGAAATTTTGACCTCCCAGAGAACATTACATTATTTGTTTAATCCCATTTCATTTTCCCCAAAAGCTCTTTGACAGGAATGTAGTTGTATACCGGTAAAACTGCAGGTTATCATGAAAGAATGTATTGTAATTCCATGTGAACACAAAAGAACATTATCTCTGAAGTGGGAAAATGCCTGTGGCTTCAATCTTTCATTCAGCTTGAGCAGTGACCCTGCCATCTTAGCTGTGATAACACTGTGAGGAACCAAACTGTACCAGTCAGGGTGATTATACTGGGCAGCTTCAGAACCCTCTTGACACCAGTTTAGTTGAAATAAAGATTTTTTTTTTTTCTTTTACTATCCTGAACATTTCTGTTCCCTTACAGAGGTCAAGCTCCTAAAGTATCAATGGCGTCTAAAGAGTCAGGGCCAGGGGGACCAAAACAGGAATCTGAAGTGGTCTAGCCTAGGAGGGTTCCAGAATGTGAGGATGCCCTGCTTGCTGTGCCAACTTCAATACTCTGCTCCTTGTGACTGAAGTTAGCATCTCTGGCAGAGAAGGAAATCAACCCTCATCTTTTTGACTCCACTTGCAGTTTAGGTTTGAGGATGTGGGGTCCTGAAACAGAGTGCAGAGATCTCTGTTCACACTCAGTCCATCCTGCGAGAAATGATAAAACCCAGTTTGTCTAAATTGTTCATGAAGCCTCCACAGATGTTTTTGTATAACTATGAACGTCATATTTCTCCCCAACAGTATATCATGAATTTTCTCTGATAACGGCAGTGTCCTCGGCTTTCTTGTACTCTCCACTCAATTTTTACCAAAGGCACTGTACTTGAGACTGGCATCATTGACTTGAGAAAAGAGCAGGAATTCTAGGCTAGATGAACTGGGAATAGGAAATGGATTGTTTCACCTCCTTTTCGCCTGCCTTTTAATCCCTCATTTCACCTCCTGACAGTAGGAAAAGGAATGATCGCCATAAAAAGGTAATAAAGAAATGCACCACCATTGCAATTTTGTATTCTACCTGAGTCAAGTTGTAGTGATGGTACATGTGCATGTGTTCCCTTGCCTTCCCAAATAGTGTAAGCTCCTGAGGATGGGGCTATACCTTTTATCTCTATGATAGCCCTATAGTTCAATTTTAATATAGACTAAATATGTTATTATACATCTCCATTTTTATGACATCTTTCTATTATACTATATTTTCTAAGTGATAAAACTGTGGTTTATAGTTTTTATTTCTCTAAAAATAACTACAGTATCAAGTTTCAAATTATAGGCAATCCATATTGACAATTATTCAAGTATTTTTGTCCCGAGTAGTTTTTTCTCAGTTATTTTACCTTTAGAAAAATTAAAAGTTTCTTTTTTATATTGGTTGTCTATATTTCATCTTTGTTATAGTTTATTTCATTTTACTCATAGATGTACAATTTAGGTTAAAGGCTTAGGTTTCCATTAGATGTCAATAATACATAGAAATAGTTGATATGAGCCTAAAATGTTTACCTCTGCAAAATAAAATGTAATCAAGGAAATATACTGTCACGTGGGCAAATTTTTTAATTGCCTAAAAATTTGTAAGAGAATGTATTTTTTATACAGGATTTTAATGAATAAATAATATTAAAGCCCAGAAGGAAATTATGCTTTTTGGTATTTATCTGTTTTTACTTTTCTAAACAGCTATATCTCAAGGGGTAAATTTTAGCCCATGAGGTGGATGGTCTAAAAATCCACAGTGCCAGGGAGAAGTCAGCCTTTGGGGTTCTGGGCTGAGTTGGCAGCACAGACTCATAAAGAGCATGGATCCTGGAGCCAGCCGGGGATTGAACACTAGCTCTACCACTAACTGGCCGGTGGCCTGAAAGAAGTCATTGAACTTGAACTTCTCTCTACCGCAAATTCCTCATCTATAAGGATGGCATAATAATTATAGCTACGTCATAAAGTATGAGGATAATAGACTTTACATATGAACAGTGTCTGGCACAGAAGGAGTACCATATAAATGTTAATTATTATGATTGACCAGGACTCTCAGATTGAGTATGTTCATCGGAGATGATGAACTGCGAAGTCTACCTGCTTTTCAGGAAGCTGTAAAGATTGAATATGGTATATGACAGGGACAATAAAGTTGCAAGTAGTTGGGGATCAGCTCTCTGAAGAAGGAGATTTAGAAGGAATCATATGTATTCCAGATGGGGAGTTCTGAGATGGAGAACAGATGTCAGGTATAGAAAAAACATCTCTAAATGATCTTAATCTTAGAAAATTGATCTGCAAAAGCAGACTAGCCTAATATTAAAAGAATTCAGTGAAACTTCATAAAAGATCATGAAAATCAACAGAATGTACTCTCTTATGCAGTATTTCTTCCTGTCTTAAAACCCACATTCACACACACACTCATGCATGCACACACATGCACCCAGTGATGACATTCAGTAATGAGGTTTCAACACTTTTGAAGTCATTAAGGCAAAGTGAGGAGATAGATTGTCATCAAGCCTCACTTTTCTGGGAGATACAGCTGATAACGGTGGCATCTTTAAAAACAAGACAAAAGCAGATGGCTTTCTCTCCCTCTGATTTCTGATGTTGTGGTCATGAAGAGTGTGCCCCTTTGTATCTTTTCAAATGTAACAAAAAAATAATGGGATGGAACACATATTTTCTGGAGTGAAGGAAAAACTACAAGTCAGTGTAAACAATAATATGCTGAATTTAAAAAATGTAAACTTGATCTAAAGATTGCAAACACCTACAAATCCAATGGGAGATCGAAGAGAAGAAGAACAGCAATTCTAGAAAGAAAAAATCAACCACTTTCTGAAAGGTAGGACTGGCGGAGAAGTGAATCCAAAGCGACGGGAAGATAGACGGCGGAGCAACGGAGCACAAAATCAGGACTTTAAAAAGTCTGTACCACTGAGGGACATCACTCCAGAGGCTTAACCAGGGTGAAGCCCACGCGGGGTCAGCGTGGCCTCAGGTCCCGCAGGGTCACAGAAGGATCGGGGGTGTCTGAGTGTCGCAGAGCTTGCAGGTATTAGAATGGGGAAGCCAGCTACAGAGACAGAGCCAAGGAGTGAGCTCTCAGCTCGGAGTTACCTTGAACCAGTCGAAGGCTCGGTGAGCTCGAAGCGCGGCCGGAGGCCAGAGTGACGGGAGTAATTGGGCGCTGTTCACTGAGGAGTGGGGCCCCGGGCTCTCGGCTCCTCGGGGCAGGAGACTGGGAGGCCGCCATCTTCATTCCCGTCCTCCAGAACTCTACGGAAAGTGCTCAGGGAACAGAAGCTCCCGAAAGCAAACACGAGCGGATTACTCAGCCCTGCCCCGGGTAAGGGCGGTGCAACTCTGCCTGGGGCAAAGACACTTGAGAATCACTACAACAGGCCCCTCCCCCAGAAGATCAACAAGAAACCCAGCCAGGACCAAGTTCACCTACCAAGGAGTGCAGTTTCAATACAAAGGAGAGCAGCGGAATTCCAGAGGAGGAGAAAGCAAAGCACGGAACTCATGGCTTTCTCCCCATGATTCTTTAGCCTTGCAGTTAATTTAATTTTTTTTTCTTTTTCAATTTTTTTCTCTTCTGCTAATTTTTTTTAACTTTTACCCTTTTCTTTTTTAACGTTTTTTAACTAGTTTATCTAATATATATTTTTTTTCCTTTTTAATTCTTTCTTTATTGGTTTTCTTTTTTTAATTCTTTTTTTCTTTTTCTTTCTGAACCTCTTTTTATCCCTTTATCCCCCCTCACGATTTGGGATCTCTTCTGATTTGGCTAAAGCATATTTTCCTGGGGTTGTTGCCACCCTTTTAGTATTTTACTTGCTCCTTCATATACTCTTATCTGGACAAAATGACAAGGCGGAAAAATTCACCACAAAAAAAAGAACAAGAGGCAGTACCAAAGGCTAGGGACCTAATCAATACAGACATTGGTAATAAGTGAGATCTAAAGTTCAGAATGACGATTCTCAAGGTTCTAGCCGGGCTCAAAAAAGGCATGGAAGATATTAGAGAAACCCTCTTGGGAGATATAAAAGCCCTTTCTGGAGAAATAAAAGAACTAAAATCTAACCAAGTTGAAATAGAAAGAGCTATTAATGAGGTGCAATAAAAAATGGAGGCTCTCACTGCTAGGATAAATGAGGCAGAAGAAAAAATTAGCGATATAGAAGACCAAATGACAGAGAATAAAGAAGCTGAGCAAAAGAGGGACAAACAGCTTCTGGACCACGAGGGGAGAATTCGAGAGATAAGTGACACCATAAGACGAACAAACATTAGAATAAGTGGGATTCCAGAAGAAGAAGAAAGAGAGGGGGAGCAGAAGGTATATTGGAGAGAATTATTGGAGAGAATTTCCACAATATGGCAAAGGGAACAAGCATCAAAATCCAGGAGGTTCAGAGAACCCCCCTCAAAATCAATGAGAAGAGGTCCACACCCCGTCACCTAATAGTCAAATTTACAAGTCTTAGTGACAAAGAGAAAATCCTGAAAGCAGCCCAGGAAAAGAAGTCTGTAACATACAATGGTAAAAATATTAGATTGGCAGCAGACTTATCCACAGAGACCTGGCAGGCCAGAAAGAGCTGGCATGATATAGTCAGAGCATTAAACGAGAAAAACATGCAGCCAAGAATACTATATTCAGCTAGGCTATCATTGAAAATAGAAGGAGAGATTAAAAGCTTCCAGGACAAAGAAAAACTGAAAGAATTTGCAAACACCAAACCAGCTCTACAGGAAATATTGAAAGGGGTCCTCTAAGCAAAGAGAGATCCTAAAAGTAGTAGATCAGAAAGGAACAGAGACAATATACCGTAACAGTCACCTTACAGGCAATACAATGGCACTAAATTCATATCTCTCAATAGTTACCTTGAATGTTAATGGGCTAAATGCCCCAATCAAAAGACACAGGGTATCAGAATGGATAAAAAAACAAAACCCATCTATATGTTGCCTACAAGAAACTCATTTTAAACCCGAAGACACCTCCAGATTTAAAGTGAGGGGGTGGAAAAGAATTTATCATGCTAATGGACATCAGAAGAAAGCAGGAGTGACAATCCTTATATCAGATCAATTAGATTTTAAGCCAAAGACTATAATAAGAGAGGAGGAAGGACACTATATCATACTCAAAGGATCTGTCCAACAAGAAGATCTAACAATTGTAAATATCTATGCCCCTAACGTGGGAGCAGCCAACTATATAAACCAATTAATAACAAAATCAAAGAAACACATCAACAATCATACAATAATAGTAGGGGACTTTAACACTCCCCTCACTGAAATGGACAGATCATCCAAGCAAAAGATCAACAAGGAAATAAAGGCCTTAAATGACACACTGGACCAGATGGACATCACAGATATATTCAGAACATTTCATCCCAAAGCAACAGAATACACATTCTTCTCTAGTGCCCATGGAACATTCTCCAGAATAGATCACATCCTCGGTCCTAAATCAGGTCTCAACTGGTATCAAAAGATTCGGATCATTCCCTGCATATTTTCAGACCACAATGCTCTGAAGCTAGAACTCAATCACAAGAGGAAATTTGGAAAGAACCCAAATACATGGAGACTAAACAGCATCCTTCTAAAGAATGAATGGGTCAACCAGGAAATTAAAGAAGAATTGAAAAAATTCATGGAAACAAATGATAATGAAAACACAACGGTTCAAAATCTGTGGGACACAACAAAGGCAGTCCTGAGAGGAAAATATATAGCGGTACAAGCCTTTCTCAAGAAACAAGAAAGGTCTCAGGTACACAACCTAACCCTACACCTAAAGGAGCTGGAGAAAGAACAAGAAAGAAACCCTAAACCCAGCAGGAGAAGAGAAATCATAAAGATCAGAGCAGAAATCAATGAAATAGAAACCAAAAAAACAATAGAACAAATCAACGAAACTAGGACCTGGTTCTTTGAACGAATTAATAAGATTGATAAACCCCTGGCCAGACTTATCAAAAAGAAAAGAGAAAGGACCCAAATAAATAAAATCATGAATGAAAGAGGAAAGATCACAACGAACACCAAAGAAATACAAACAATTATAAGAACATATTATGAGCAACTCTATGCCAACAAATTTGACAATCTGGAAGAAATGGATGCATTCCTAGAGACATATAAACTACCACAACTGAACCAGGAAGAAATAGAAAGCCTGAACAGACCCATAACCAGTAAGGAGATTGAAACAGTCATCAAAAATCTCCAAACAAACAAAAGCCCAGGGCCAGACGGCTTCCCGGGGGAATTCTACCAAACATTTAAAGAAGAACTAATTCCTATTCTCCTGAAACTGTTCCAAAAAATAGAAATGGAAGGTAAACTTCCAAACTCATTTTATGAGGCCAGCATCACCTTGATCCCCAAACCAGACAAGGATCCCATCAAAAAAAGAGAACTACAGACCAATATCCTTGATGAACACAGATGCAAAAATTCTCACCAAAATACTAGCCAATAGGATTCAACAGTACATTAAAAGGATTATTCACCACGACCAAGTGGGATTTATTCCAGGGCTGCAAGGTTGGTTCAACATCCGCAAATCAATCAATGTGATACAACACATTAATAAAAGAAAGAACAAGAACCATATGATACTCTCCATAGATGCTGAGAAAGCATTTGACAAAGTACAGCATCCCTTCCTGATCAAAACTCTTCCAAGTGTAGGGATAGAGGGCACATACCTCAATGTTATCAAAGCCATCTATGAAAAACCCACCGCAAATATCATTCTCAATGGAGAAAAACGGAAAGCTTTTCCGCTAAGGTCAGGAACATGGCAGGGATGTCCATTATCACCACTGCTATTCAACATAGTACTAGAAGTCCTAGCCTCAGCAATCAGACAACAAAAGGAAATTAAAGGCATCCAAATTGGCAAAGAAGAAGTCAAACTATCACTCTTCGCAGATGATATGATATTATATATGGAAAACCCAAAAGACTCCACTCCAAAACTGCTAGAACTTGTACAGGAATTCAGTAAAGTGTCAGGATATAAAATCAATGCACAGAAATCAGTTGCATTTCTCTACACCAACAACAAGACAGAAGAAAGAGAAATTAAGGAGTCCATCCCATTTACAATTGCACCCAAAACTATAAGATACCTAGGAATAAACCTAACCAAAGAGGCTAAGAATCTATACACAGAAAACTATAAAGTACTCATGAAAGAAATTGAGGAAGACACAAGGAAATGGAAAAACGTTCCGTGCTCCTGGAGTGGAAGAATAAATATTGTGAAAATGTCTATGCTACCTAAAGCAATCTACACATTTAATGCAATTCCGATCAAAGTACCATCCATTTTTTTCAAAGAAATGGAACAAATAATCCTAAAATTTATATGGAACCAGAAAAGACCTCGAATAGCCAAAGGAATATTGAAAAAGAAAGCCAAAGTTGGTGGCATCACAATTCCGGACTTCAAGCTCTATTACAAAGCTGTCATCATCAAGACATCATAGTACTGTCACAAAAACAGACACATAGATCAATGGAACAGAATAGAGAGCCCAGAAATAGACCCTCAACTCTATGGTCAACTAATCTTTGACAAAGCAGGAAAGAAATGTCCAATGGAAGAAAGACAGCCTCTTTAATAAATGGTGTTGGGAAAATTGGACAGCCACATGCAGAAAAATGAAATTGGATCATTTCCTTACACCACACACGCAAATAGACTCACAATGGATGAAGGACCTCAATGTGAGAAAGGAATCCATCAACATCCTTGAGGAGAACACAGGCAGCAACCTCTTCGACCTCAGCCGCAACAACATCCTCCTAGGAACATCGCCAAAGGCAAGGAAAGCAAGGGCAAAAATGAACTATTGGGATTTTATCAAGATCAAAAGCTTTTGCACAGCAAAGGAAACAGTTAACAAAACCAAAAGACAACTGACAGAATGGGAGAAGATATTTGCAAATGCCATATCAGATAAAGGGCTAGTGTCCAAAATCTATAAAGAACTTAGCAAACTCAACACCCAAAGAACAAATAATCCAATCAAGAATTGGGCAGAAGACATGAACAGACATTTCTGCAAAGAAGACATCCAGATGGCCAACAGACACATGAAAAAGTGCTCCATATCACTCGGCATCAGGGAAATACAAATCAAAACCACAATGAAGTATCACCTCACACCAGTCAGAATGGCTAAAATTAACAAGTCAGGAAATGACAGATGCTGGCGAGGATGCAGAGAAAGGGGAACCCTCCTACACTGTTGGTGGGAATGCAAGCTGGTGCAACCACTCTGGAAAACAGCGTGGAGGTTTCTCAAAATGTTGAAAATAGAACTACCCTATGACCCAGCAATTGCACTGCTGGGTATTTACCCTAAAGATACAAATGTAGTGATCTAAGGGGCACGTGCACCAGAATGTTTATAGCAGCAATGTCTACAATAGCCAAACTATGGAAAGAACCCAGATGTCCATCAACTGACGAATGGATAAAGAAGAAGTGGTATATATACACAATGGAATACTATGCAGCCATCAAAAGAAATGAAATCTTGCCATTTGCGACAACGTGGATGGAACTAGAGAGTATCATGCTTAGCGAAATAAGTCAATCGTTGAAAGACAACTATCATATGATCTCCCTGATATGAAGGAGGGGAGATGCAACATGGGGGGTTAAGGGGTAGGAGAAGAGTAAATGAAACAAGATGGGATTGGGAGGGAGACAAACCATAAGTGACTCTTAATCTCACAAAACAAACTGAGGGTTGATGGGGGGAGGGGTTTTGGGGGGGTGGGGTTATGGACATTGGGGAGGGTATGTGCTATGGTGAGTGCTGTGAAGTGTGTAAACCTAGGGATTCACAGACCTGTACCCCTGGGGATAAAAATATATTATATGTTTCTTTTAAAAAAAAATGTAAACGTTTTTTTCAGTATCTGGATCACAATTTTAAAATAATAAATTAAGCAATTAATCACTGCATGGGGATCATTCTCAGCAATCTTTTCTACTCATATCTTTACAAACTTATCAAATCTTTTCCTTTTTCTTTTATTTTTCCTTCTCTTCTTGCTTCTTCAATGAAGTCGTCAATGGTGTGTACTCTCCTTGATAGTTCTTGAAAAGTGTATAATGAGAAAATGTGAATTATATAATAATTACAGGACGAAAATAAGTATTGATAATCCAGATAGAATTAGCTTGACTTAAGTCAAGGAAGTTAGAGTTCATAAATGTGAATGAAATTTACTAATAAAAAATAAGTATCTTTCAAAAGACTTTTAAATGGAGGGGGCACAATTCTAAACCCCACTTCAACTTTAGAAGCCGTTTTCATAAAAATTCTAATTTATCCGACAAGTTCACAACTTCTACACCCTTAATGTTTAAAGACAAAGACAAAGATGAAGATGAAGACAGAGAAGAAAGGAGGAAAGAAACAGAAACCACTTGAGATGATCACTGCAGAATGGGGACAAAAAAAGAAATAAAAAGACTGTCTTCCTTCTTAAGGGAATGGCTAAAACCAGTCTAAGTCTGATGAACATTTAGAGATGAGGAGAATGGTTAAAAAATAAGATGTTTCTCCTCAGAGTTCAAAGTATGTTCATAGTTATGATTTCACATTGTTATCTTCACATTGACCAGTAAACTATAAGAAACACCTTCCTATCACTACTTAATTGTGAAATCTTTAAAGTATAATTATTTAAATGAGTTTTCCCAAGAGATAAGATCAGAACTAGGTGAAACAGGAACTAGTTAATTTTTGAGAGCCTACTAAGTGTGGGCATAATGCTTATACAGTTTCCACTGAAAGTCTTCCAATCTACTGGGATCAACTTATTTTGAGGTATTAAAAGAAAGCCCAAACTCCCATCCCATACGCACTTATTCTGCAATATGACTTGAGGATTTGGGGAGGGGGACTTTTTTGATGCCCTTAACTCCACTCTTTCAACTGAATTCTCAATTATCTTTTTGCATCTCATCTCTGTACACTGTCACCATGATTCCTTCAGTTGCATAGCAAGACTTTACTAAAGTTACGAGTATAATGAGATGTTGGGGAAATAATCACGTTGTACAAACATACCAAAAAAATTAATAAAACTAAAATTTGGATTATAGCAGTCTATATTCTTTTTTTTTAAGATTATTTATTTATTTATTTGACAGAAAGTGAGAGATCACAAGTAGGCAGAGAGGCAGGCAGAGGGAGAGGGGGAAGCAGGCTCCCTGCTGAACAGAGAGCCCCATGTGGGGCTCGATCCCAGAACCCTGAGATCATCACCTGAGCCGAAGACGGAGGCCTAACCCACTGAGCCACCCAGGCGCCCCATAGCAGTCTATGTTCCTGAAGAAGCCAGTTTATACTCTCTGCTAATTATTTCCAGAGGCTCAGACCAGTTCCTGTCACCAGGCTTCTACCCTGCAATTGACCCAGGAATTCCACTGTAGTATTTCTTTAAGAGAATAATAAAAATACATGTTCACAAAAGATTTGTAGAAACTGTTTAAGGGAGTTTATTTATAGTATCACCCGCAGTAAACTGAAGGTAATTAGCGGCTCACCAATATACTTCTGATATTTGAGGCCCATTCTGGCCTTCTGTTTAGAAACACATACAAACTATTCAGAGGAGGACTATAAAATCATGATGAGTTGGAACAAATGAAAGAGAACTGAAATGGTAATTAAATGAGTGGGAGGAAAACTCCAGTTCTCCTGCACACTACAGGTTTCCCATGAGTGGCATTAAGCCCTTCTGTGGTTCATCTGGTAGCTCAGCCAGTTTGTTCCTTGCTGATTTCCAAGATCTGCCAATCCAAAGCTCAGTAAAATCCTCCACGTCCAAATTTCCAACTTGGAAAATTAGGTGAACTTAATTTTAGGAATTGTTTTCCTAAATGTGAATTTACTCTGATTCTTAGAATCTATGTTCCCTTCACTTGATAATGTTGTCAGTTTTGCCTGATGGAGAAGGTAGCAATCCTGTGTAAGAGTGGACAATGGATGATTTCAGTTTTGTAGACATGAATTCAAGTCCTCTTCTATCTTTTAATCTTGGGACATCAACTAATTTCTGTAGCCTTGTTTTTCTCATTTATAAATCGTGGATGGGGATAAAGGTCTTTCCTTGGTTCTGGAAAGAATGGTTTGGACAATAGCTGTAAAGATGTTAGCATATGCTCAGAATATGGTGCACGCTCCAACAACGCTAGCTGTTACCTTGAAAAATAATCACTAGCCTTTCCTTTCCTACTTCCTGCGATATGAGGGGATTCGTTAGATGATTGGTTGTTTTGAGGTTTATACACATAAAAATTAGAAACAAAATATACAAATACACTTACAGTTTTTCTAGTTTATATGTTCCCAAATGGTAATAATCCTGTTACCAGTAATTAATGAAATTGTTTCAGTCTGAGGTAGTTGATACAGTGTCTGGCACCCTCATATTGGCTATGACTTATATAGAAAGAAGATAATCTAGAATTTCTGTTGAGAAGGAGGTAATTCAGATGGAAAGGAAAAAGAGGTCAGTGAAGAACACCAATCAGAGCCAAGTTTATTCGATCCAACTAGATTATACTGCTGTACATGGATAGGGTTGACAGGCCTTTTAAAAGTAACAGTTTGGGGCGCCTGGGTGGCTCAGTGGGTTAAGCCGCTGCCTTCGGCTCAGGTCATGATCTCAGGGTCCTGGGATCGAGCCCCACATCGGGCTCTCTGCTCGGCAGGGAGCCTGCTTCCCTCTCTCTCTCTGTCTCTGCCTGCCTCTCTGTCTACTTGTGATCTCTCTCTGTCAAATAAATAAATAAAATCTTAAAATAAATAATAAATAAAATAAAATAAAATAAAAGTAACAGTTTGATTCAGTTTTGAGCCTTTTAAAATTGCTTTGGGAAAAAAACTGGTCTTCAAACTTGTGTCTTCCCCAATCCATATCTTATTCTCCTTGTGGTTCTTTTGCTGTTACTACCTTCACTCTCATTCAACTTCTCCTGCCTTGTGTTGCAAGTACTTTGCTTTAGAAACAAGCTCCATTGAATGCTACATAAAATACCTTTTCATAGAGCATAAAGTTTATTCCCACAGATGTCATGGTAAACGGACCAATTGCTCTAAGTTTCCCTTTTAACTATATTTTCAAACCCCAAATAATACATCTAAGTTTACCGTAACATTTTGAAGCAACTTTTCTCTCTAGCTGATATATTCTGATATTTTCTCAGTTTTTCCTTTCTTAGAACAGTGAGAGCTCTGTTCTTGTTGACACCATTTTTCTGTAATGTTAACCACTAAATTATTTTTTATAATGGTGAGTTTGTCATTTAGCAATCTCTTCTGACACTTGTTCTGCCAAAAGAAGAAAAAAATGCCTTATGAAAATTTGTCGAAGTTAGTTAACATTAACTCTTTCCTACATCCCACCACATGGCCAATCAGCCTGGGCCAAGGATTTCTCATATATTATGAGAGTGTAGCATTGGCTTCCAAGCTATAAGGATATCCCAGCTGGCCGTGCCAAAACTTACATAGGGCCAGCAAGGCGTTTGAGGTCTGGTTTATAGTTTGCCTAATGAGATTCATGATTCTCAGTTATATTTCTTGACTCAGCCCCTGTTTCTGTAACGAAACACCTAAATGGAATTTACCTTTTAACTGGTAAATGACAACTGGAATTCTCATTCCGGAAAGGTCTCCAGTGGGATCTCATTTAGTTAGTATCATCAGATGAAATTGGAAGGAATGACTTCTACCTAAGCCTTGTACCTACATATATCTGTATTATTCTAAAAATCCTAGATGACC
Source organism: Lontra canadensis (assembly GCF_010015895.1). Classification (NCBI taxonomy): domain Eukaryota; kingdom Metazoa; phylum Chordata; class Mammalia; order Carnivora; family Mustelidae; genus Lontra; species Lontra canadensis. The sequence goes on from NW_022631017.1 coordinate 19,343,193, forward strand.
CCAGATTCCTTGAGAAATGTGAACAAGACAGAATTTTAGAAACCAAAGATAATTTTTTTTGTTCTCCATTCCCAAAACATTAAATGGCCCACTGTATTTCATCAGAGTTACTTTAACAAGAAAAAATAGAGAATATTTACTACTCAAGCGTGGGTGGATGTGTTCATTTTGTCCTTTGACAAAATACTAATTTAACAGCTTATTTGCATAAGAGACATCTGAATGCACTTGCAATTTCTAAATTGTTATTTCTAAACAATGATAATTTACTCATTAATTCATTTTAAAATCTCTGAGGTGAAGTGACCACAGAGGTCATCTGGTCCTCAATGATGTTCCTAGGAAGCAGTCAACCATTAGCTTCCATTGGGAATTCTGTGTCATCATCATCACAAAGTTTACTGAGAACTTTCTATGATCCAAGAAGTTTTCTCATCCTGTCTCAATTCTCTGTCTCCCATCACAGTGTGGTTATAATTCCGTTGGGTATTTCTCTTATTTATGATACCAGCATTGAATACTGTAAGCATTTTGAGAAGACCAGAAGGAAGTGGGGCTATTTGCCTCCCTAGTTCTAGATAAAGTATTTTCTTCAGATAACCTAGGACCACACAACTTCTATAGGCATGCTCCATTAATGACAAACTTGGATCATTACATCGTTGTTGTCCTTCCTCAAGAATTTTTAGGGGTTCCTGGGTGGCTCAATTGGTTAAGTGACTGCCTTTCAGCTCAGGTCATGATCCCAGGATCCTGGGATCAAACTCCACCTAGGTCTCCCTGCTCTGCGGGGGAGCCTGTTTCTCCCGCTGCCTGCCACTCTCCCTGCTTGTGTTCTCTCTCTCTGTCAAAAAAATAAAATCTTTAAAAAAAAAAAAAAAAGAGTTTTTAAATATCCTATAGAGCAGGACTTAAGGTGAGACCCTAAAGCATGCCCATTGGAACTGGCCCTCAATTTTAAACTGATCTCTTTATCATTGCTCTTTTCAGAGTCCAGGTCTTTAATCAGACTCAGATCCAGTGTATAGTCTCCATATATAATATATAATATAGATATAATCTAGGATGTGATGTATTATTTCAGTTATAGTCTCTCTCTCTCTCTATATATATATATATAAATAAATAATCTCATGATGTCATTTATGATTTCATGATATATAATATTGTAATATGTGCTGCAGGACAAGGTGCATTATATATTCTACATGTTCCTTCTAATCTAGCCCCGCTAAAAAAGAAAAAAATGTTAACATAGTTTTAGCGCCTTTTTAAAAGAGGCTCTTTTTGCAACTAATATTACAATTCATTTCTCCTCTCTTCAGAAGAATCTGGTCTTGTATTCCCATCTTCATCACTGGAGCAGCTTGCTCTCTCCAGTGAAATACAGCGAAAATTGTTCGCTTTGTCTGCCAATGTTGACATACCTAAGTTGGGCTCATTTATTTCTGCATATGTCTTATTGTATCATTAATTTTGTTTTCAGTTCCCTATTATCTCTGAGCAAAAATCATGCTATTCGAACCATTTTCTCACAAAGAAATTTTGTACTTAATTTCTTTTTTTTTGCTGGACAATATTAAATGTTTATATTTTACAGAACATTTTAAAACCACATTTTCTTTCTCAAATGCTACATTATAATAAACCAGGATCCCTATTTTATTATATAATCTTATTTATAATTATGTAATTATGTAATCTAATTTTATATAAACTTAGTTTTACTTTTGAAATAGTAGGGTGCTGTTGATAGGTTGCTTTTTGCATTTCCCAATCACTTTCTTTTTTTTAATTGAGATATAATTAACATTTTAATGTATTAGTTTTAAGGATATGAAATAATGCCAGTTATTTTCAATAAACAGTTTTGGTTAAGGAGTTTTGTTATGACTCCTACCCCCAAAACTGAAGGCATCTTGTGACAGCTCTATTGCATTAGACAGTATTTCTTTGATCACCTCCCAAACAGCATATGTAGAGAACAGTTGAACTATAACTCTCAATACAGTTTTTTAAAACTAATTTGATATTTAAACTCTGAAAGCAGTATTAACCATCATGACATTTGAATTTTATTAGTTGTCTTCTACCCCACCTGAATATCTTTTGCTCTGCCAACTTTACTAATCCATTTGGACTCACTTGAACTCAGATAACTTTTGGGTAAGTTGGACCTGAAGAAATCTTCCAGTCTCCAGAGGCCAGTTTATAATGGGAATTACTGGTTAAGCCAGCATTGGCATTTGGTTCAGTCCATTTCCCAGCCTTAAGTAGATAATACAAGTTTGCATGTGCGTCTACTTTTATTTAATCTTTTAAAAAGTGTTTAATACAGTCATGCTTGATGATGCGGCACAATACCTAAAGGCTGGTATTAAGATATGTTTCTGATCCTCTGAAAAGCTTTTCTGACTCAGTAGGCTGTGAACATTCACAATAGCCCTAAAGGCAATCCTCCATGAGTTATTGTAGGTTGATAACTGCACCTGGATTATCCATAGCAAAGAAAATTTGCAACAAGCTTTCTAACAGTCCAGTCAGTGGAATAGTATGGGATAAGAATCATCTGGTGGATAAGATAGATGATACACCAACCCACATAAAAAATATTTCATATAAAAGACCTTCATTAATAACACTGATATAATCATATTAGAATCCTTTGCTGAAGCAATCTCAAATTATGTAAATGGAGTAAGATACAAAAGAGCAAGTAAAATCATTTGCAACTTAAAAGTATATTTTGTGAGGGCATAATATCCTTCCTTCAAATTCATATTACAAAAAGCACGGGCTTATAGCATCTGAATTATGAACTCAGAACAAAAATAGATGATTTGATATAAATGAAATATAAAACTAATTTATCTGAGAAAGAGATAATTGCAAATAAAAATGTAGTGTTTCCTACTTCCCATCTCCAACCCCAGGCCAAAAAGAGTGTTAAACAGTGATTCTATACAGTATCAACATTAAAAACTATTGTAGCCTTCTCTGTTGGTCTAAGGGCTCGGAATTAAAATGTGTCTCTGTACTTAAGAAAACAAATATACCTACCATATTTACATATATTTGAAAATTTAGAAATTATATTACAAGTGTTTTTTACCATAAATAATAGTTGCCTAAAATACAGTACTTAATTAGACTTTTCACTGTGAGATAATGGCAGATCACAATTATGTGAAATAATGCAGAGAGAGCCTGTATACCCTTTACCCAGTTTCCCCCCATGGTAAAATCTTGCAAAACTATAGGGTATCACTATGAGGGTAGTAATGTTGATGCAGTCAGGGTGATGAACTGCTGTGACCAAAAGGATCCTTCCAGCTGCCTCTTTATGACCACGTCCACTTCTGACTCCAACCTAACTTAGTCCTGGCAAGGACTCATCTGTTCTCCATTTCTATATTTTGTCATGCTGAGAATGTTATATAAATGGAATCATACATGTAATATATAACCTTTTTGGGATTTTTTTTCACCCAGCATAATTCTATGGAAATTCATACAGGTTACTACGCATATCAGTAGTACCTTCCTTTTATTGCTGAGGAATATTCCATGATACGGACACACCACTGTTTGTCTAACTATTCACCCACTGAAGGACGTCTGGATTGTGACCAGTTTTTGCCTGTTATGGATAAAGCTGTTGTAGACATTAGTGTACAGTTGTTCATGCGAACATGTCTTCATTCCTTTGCAGTAAATGGCCAGGAAAGCAATTGCAGGGTTGTATCGTAGTTATATGTTTAGTTGTTAAAGAAACCCACAAGCTGTTTTTTCAGAACAGTGTACATAAATATTGCCGTCTTTCTGCTTCCAAGATTTTTGTCTCTGATTTTTCAAATTTTGACTGTCATGTGTCTTACTTGGTGTCAATCTCTTTGGCTTATCCCATTTGGGCTTCACTCAGCTTCTTGGACATGTAACTTCACATCTTTTGTCAAATTTATGAAGTTTCTGCCCACTACTCTTTTTAGTACTTTTTCAGTATGCTCTCTTTTGCTTTTATTTCAGGACCTCAATAATACAAATGTGAGCTGTTTTATTATAATCTCAAGGGTCCCTGAAACTCTGTTCATTTTTTTTTTTTTTCAATCTACTTTTTTCTCTCTGGTCCACATCAGATCTATCTTCAAGTTCATGGATTCCTTTCCATTCTGGAGTTGAGTTGTTCTGATTATTTTTGTTATTGCATATTTTTCAGTTCTAAATTTTCAGTTTGGTTCTTCTTTAGGTCTTCTGTTTCTTTGCTGAGACTGTGATTTAAATTTATTTCAGATGTGTTCATAATTACTTATCGAAGCATTTTTATGGTAACTACTTTAAAATATCTGTCAGACAGGTAATTCTAACATCTCCATCATCCAGCTCTGTGTCATCTTCCACTGATTGTCTTTTTTCACTCAGTTTGAGATCCTCTTTATTAGCATGTTGAGTACTTTAAATCAAAACATGGATATTTGGGATATTATGTTTTGAGACTCTAGGTCTTTCTTAAACTTCCTGTATTAGCTGGGTTCTTCTGATACTGCTTTGGCAGGGGAGGGAGGATGCACACTCGTTACTGCCAAGTGGGATAGAAGTCCAGGTTCTCCACTCAAACTTCTTTGAAAACAAAGTAGGGAAGGGCCTCTCATTAAGGCAGGAGACAGTGGAAACTCCTGCTCCCCATGTGGCCTTCACTGATCTCTGTGGCTGGGAGGGGTATCAGTGGCTTGTTACTGCTCCGAGATTACTTTGTCTGACACCATGGAGGCAGAGGATTACCTTCCTTACTGCTGAGCATTAGTAAAAATCTTGATTCTCCACTAGATCTCCCCAACACTCCCTGAGGAGGGTTTTTCAGGGGAGGTATACCTCCTTACTACAGAGTGAGGCTAGAATTCTAGATTCCCCTTGTGGTCTCTACCTGATATTAGGGAAAAGGTCTTCCTCCTTCCTGACAGGAAAGCAAGTTTAGCTTTCTGCCTGACATCTCAGACACTCCCGCACGGTGATGGGAGGAGTCGGCCCTCCACTCTTTGCGGCTGTGGTTGAGGAAAGGGATACAGATTTTTCTGTGGTGTTGAATAAAGAAGAGCTATTATTGTCTTAAAATTTTGTCTTACTAGGCTGTCCCTTTCCTGGTCCTTTGGCTTTTATTAGCGTTTTTAGATGTGTGCGTGTTGGGATTTCTGAATTGTGAATTTCTTCAGCTCCAGGTCTGCTATATATAAAAAGAAAGAAATATAGGGAACTCACTCCCATGTTTTTCCTTGGCTCTTAAGATTCCTGGCCAGTCTACATTCTTTCCACTTTTCAGAATCTTCCTATGTTCATTATACATAAAATTTCCTGTTTTTTTCAGTTGTAGTTATTGGGAAAGCTAGGGACAACTATGTGTACTCCAACTTCCTGGAAAGAGAAATCCAGGAGATAGTATATTAAACACTAAGGTTGTTACATTTTCAATTACTACAATTGAATCTTTTAACATACTTACCAAAAGGCTTTGGTTTCCTCTTATCTATTAGCTTCTAAGTGAGTTTCTGGGACATGCAATCATAATTTGGTTTGCAGATACAAAAAAGAATTTTAATCTGATTAGTTATAGAGAGAAAATATGATTTCCTTTCAGCAAGTAATGATATCAAGATGATATGAATTCCCTATCAGGTGAATTAGAAATGAACAAATCATATTAGATGTATCAAGGTGAAAAGATGAATTTAAAAAAAAAAAGATTTAGGCTTAGCTCTGCTTTGAATGCCAAAGACTAAAACAACTGGAATATTTCATTTTTTAAAAATAAATGGACAATTATATGTTTGCTTAATATAACACCAGTTGTATCTTTCATCATTACTCTAGTTATCTTTAAACTAAGAAAATAAAACAATTTTATTTTAATTCCATGTACTTGGATCTGCTTTGACAACATGGATTACTCTTCTCTAACTTGTGCACCATTATTGTCTTCCCATCGCCCAAAGTCCTCTAAACCAGGCTGCTTACTCCTCCCTAAGCATAATCCACATCTTCCAGAGTTTTCCTGGGTTCTGCTTGAAAGACATCCTCGCCTTTCCCCTCATTATTCCCTCTCAAAGCTCTCCCATTTCTCAAGCTCTTGTTTCCAAAATGCCAACCCTGCAACCTATCCTGGGAATGGATTGCCTGTTCTTGGGGGACACCATACTTTAATTCAGTCTTAAAGGATAAGTTAGAGTTACTCAGAGGTGCCAGTGTGAGTAGGGATGGCAGGGAGGTATAGGACATGCATATGCTTTGTTGGCAGAGTGGGTTAATGAATTAAAGAATAGAATGAAACCACCTCATGTAGATTGGCAGACTACCAACAGCTTACTTACTATTCGCACCAAGTCCAAGACTAGGAGTAGTGGGAAATGAGGCTAGGAGGTAGCTAAGAATCACATTAGGAAGGATTTGTATTCCATGAAAATTTTTCTACTTTATGAGTAGAAGATGAGGTGCTTCTTTCTCTTTTTTTAAGGCTAAGCATACTCTTTTAATCTTTTTGAAGTGCATGAGGTTTTAAAATTTTTTTTATTTAAATTCAATTTAGTTAATATATACTGTATTATTAGTTTCAAGGGTAGAGTTCAGCTATTCATCAGTTGCATAGAACACCCAGTGCCCATTTCATCAAGTGCCCCGCTTAGTACCCACCACCCAGTTACCCCATCCCCCCACCCCCCTCCCCTCCAGCAACCCTCAGTTTGTTTCCTAGAGTTAAGAGTCTCTTATGATTTGCACCCCTCTCTGTTTTCATCTTCTTTTATTTTTTCCTTCCCTTCTCCTATGTTCATCTGTTCTGTTTCTTAATTCCACATTTGAGTGAAATCATATGTTGTTTGTCTTTCTGTGATTAACTTATTTCAGTTAGCATAATACCCTCTAGTTCCATCCACATTATTGCAAATGGCAAGATTTCATTCTTCTTGATGGCTCAGTAATTCTCCCTTACATGTGTGACATGTATGTATGTTTGTGTATATGTATGTATGTATGTGTGTGTGTGTGTATATATATATATATATATATCACATCTTCTTTATCCATGAAGATGAGGTGCTTCTTAAGTGTATTGTGTAGAAAATGACATAGTTAGATTTGCAATTTAATACATACCCAAGGCCTTCCAATCATAGCCCTAATCTGCCTTCCCAGCTTCTATTTCCATTGCTCTAGGATGGGATCCCCAAATTCTCAGATCCAACTACAGGCTTTTCTCTGAACACAACCCACACCTCTCCCACCTGATGAACATACTCCAGAAAAGCAAGATCCATCATCTCTCCCCCACAAAAATACATATAACATTCTTCCAATGGTGGTTGTGGGAATTAGTGAGCTAATGCATGAAAATATGCAGTTTACTGTTTGTCACTAAGTATGCATTCAGTCGTCTCCCTTCCTCATAACACTTACCTTAATCTACCTCACATTATAATTATATGCATATACCAGCCACAGAATTGCACATTCCTTGAAGATAGGACTGCATCTAAAACAGTGGCTCTAACTTGGGGAAATTTCGTCCTTTAAGGGACATGTGGCAATATCTGCAGACATTTGAGATTGTCTCAGTTGTCAACCGGATTGATTGTAGGCTGTTACTGCTTAAGCATCCTATAATTCACAACAAACCCTACAAGAAAGTATTACCCAACCCAGATGTCAATGGTGCCAAGGTTGAGAAACTCTGGCTTAGTTTGTCTTTGCAGCCCACGTAGCAATTATAGGAGTTACACATTATAAGAAGCATTCAGAGTTGTTACAAATGATTTGAAGCCTCTTTCTGTAGGTAAACTTTATAAATTGCTATGGAGTAAAAATTAAATTATAAATTTCTGTGGTATAGGAAACATGTAAGATAACAAAGGCTTATGAGTCTTGATTAATTGGGGGGAAACTAATTTCCATTTGTATTTAGAGGTGACCAATTTAAAAGCTAAAGTTCTCTTAATCAGCAAGCTTTTGTAATGAAATGCAGCAGGATTTACTTTTATATCAAAGGAGCTCCCCTGATAGTTAAAGAATGCAACCGAACACAATTAAAAGATCACTGGTAAGCAGAATACAGTGCCTGGCTGCATTCTGGGAAACTAGTACACTTAATAATCCAGGATCTAGTGACACTTTAATGAGAAGTTTACATTTATTGGCCCTGAATCTCAGAATTTATCAAGGCTCTCTACCTAGACTTTCATTTAGAAGTAATGAAGTGATGAGTGAAAATCAAAAGAAAAGTTTGTGACTGGGAAAAGGTTGCTTCATAGATTATTCAAGTAGTAAGTATTTAAAACTGAAAAGAAGAGATAAATTATTGATAAATGGAAAGCATTTAGCCAAGGATGGTCAGGACTTCCAACGGAGGAAGGAAAGGAGCTGAAAAGGCAGTACCCAGGGGATTTAACCAAAGCCACAGCCTCTTTAACTAGCCACAGTCAGATGCAAACCCTAGTGACAGAGTACCCACGGACCAACTCACTCCATAATTAGAGCATTTTCATGGATCCTGGTGGATCAAAGATTAAGAAGTGTTAGCATTGCCTATTTTTCCAGTACCTATGAAAATTTCAAATTACTATGTCATTTTGTTTGATCAAAAAAAACCTTAGCTGAAGCCAAACCTCTAATTCCACCTTGTCCTCTAAACATAAGCCTGTAAAAACAACAATCCTGATGATTCTATCCTATAAGGAAAGAGTTCTTACCACCACTTTTTTATTGCCCATAGCAACATATAATTTAAAGAGAAAAATGCTGATTTGATGATTTTTCTAAGATATTTTTGTTTGTTTGTTTGTTTTTTAAGAAAACTAACTTAATATATTAGTGGTTTCTTACGTAGCTCTCCATTATGTGTACTGCTTCAGAAACTACATTCAGTGGGTGAAAAAGGACAGGAGTTCACATTCCCACTCAACCAGGATGTAGAAACAAAAACCCTTGAAAATTATTTTGCAGGGGTCTTCTTCCTCATCCATTCCTCCCCTAAGCAGGGTCACCACTGTTTTATCCCAAGCTGGTTCTCTTTGGAAGAGAGTTAGAATCTGCCAGAATATGCTTTTCTCCCTCAAATCCAATATTAGGGATTTTCTGAAGTTTCTCTTTTAACCGGACCCCTCTTTGTCTCCAGACAATACTACGCTCATTAAATACCTATCAGCGTACCCTCTTGCTTAAAGTGTTCCACTCACATCTTCCAGAGAGATCTGTCAGCTAATGAAAAACAACTTCATTGGGCTTCTCACAGCATCTCCTTCTTGCCCTACCTTAGCTTCCTGCTGGAAGACTGCAGGATTTCCTGATGTTCCCTTCCCCAGGCCAAATAGTGTCCCAACTATTGACATATATGGTCAGTTCTCATCCAGATCAATGCCTTCCTGAAATGTCATTGAGAATAATCTTCATCACTGTTCCATCCTTTAAGGATTCCCCCAAGCAAGAATATTTTGGGAAAAATGCCACTATCTGGAAATTATATAAGTTTTCATATTTTCACCAGCACTCACAATTTCACTAAATAAATATTACAATGATATGAGGAAATACAAAACCACTCCATGTGAGAAGCTAGATATCAAGGAACTTCGCTGTGCTCCTTAATAATTTCAGTGAGCTAGGACTTTTCCGACCATAGGGACCTTTGTGCAGAATGTTTCAGAAAGGATGATGTGATGTGTGCCATCCCAAATTCAATGCATCCTGACAGGTCTTAGCTACAGGTATCCACCCCATTGCTTCTCTGTAACATGTCATCCTAATCGTGTTTCATATGCTCTGGTTCCTGGGACAGGTCTAAATAAGGGCTTTTCTTACTTACAAAGCATCCGTGCAGCATACCACAAAATCTTAATATTTATCCCTCAAAACATTTTTCTAATAGTCGGTGAGAGTCCAATTTTAGGATCTAAGGCTCTTGGCTAACGAAAGTTAATTAGAAGTTGATTGGCACAAGTGCAAATGTTATCTTATTAATAAGTGACCATAACTTTTTCTCCTGTACCTAAAATCACGTGTTTTAGATTGCCTGGCAGTTAACAAATCTTACACATAAACGCAGCTCAGAGAAAAAGGAGCGATGTACAGATTTACAAGAAAGATAGACATCACTTGTATCAAGAATCCACAATGGAGTCAAGATTCAGTATGAGGGACCATCATTTTGGAGCACTGTATCTAGCTAGTCACCAACTGCCTGCCTTTGGAAAGCCACTCCCCCAGGGAGGTCCAGTCCCGCTGCCTTTGCCTCCTGTCTAAAGCATCTTTGTTTTGTTTCAGCTGGCAGGGTTCATCTACGCCTGTTATGTTGTGAAATGTATAACTGAAGAAGAGGACAGCTGTAAGTATTAAAACCCTATTCTGTTTCTTTCAAGTTCAAAGCATCTCCTTTACTGCCTCCTACCTAGCCTTCCTACTTCTCAGACAATATCCTCCAACACATCTTTGGAACAGGGAATAAGCCTTTTGTATCCATCGGACTAAAGTGTTTTCATAAAAGATCCAGCATATTGAAAAAATGGAGAAGCACCCATTTTGAAAACATGTTACTTTCATTTCATTAAAGGTATTTTTTAAAGAAGTGTTTCTCTTATAACACTTCTAGTAGAGAATAAAGAGGAAATTGAAGATGGAAATGGTTTCTAAGTGTGGTTAATTTGACTGCTTTCTTTTTATAAACCCTTATTGATTATTGATACCTAATCAGCTTCACCCAGGACTAAAATTCTCAGCAATCAACAATTTGGAATAGTTCCTAAAATTTTCAAGAACTGACCTCAGATTAATTCAAGAAATGTGTTTTCAGGAAACCAAATGTTCATATTTCCTTTTTGTTCCTACAATTTGATGCAAATAGCTGTAACTCTCTGTCAGAGTCTCAGCATTGAGGCCTATTGGTTAATCCAGAGTTTAGATGCTGATACCCTCTTCCAAGCCTCCAAGTGGTTCCCTTGTGTTTGAATCTTCTAAACATGGCATATGGAAGGTTTCACTCCTTCCTGGCCCCGCTAAGGATCTGAAATGGGAGGACTGGAAAAATACTTCTGTGCTCATGGTACTATCATGGATAGTTGCCTAGGCAGCTATATTTACTCTGAGGAAAAAATTAAAGCTGGGCATCCTTTCTTCTTTTTTCTGGTTTCCAAAAATATTCATAATGATTAGGATTTCACGACAAAGGATGAGATCTATTGCTCTGCAAAGGAAAATTTGAGGAAAAATTCCAAAGAGAAATATGTGTTTCTTCTTCACTTTCCAATCATACTAGAAAGGAGGAAGCAGTATCAGGTGATTAATTTAGAGGAGGTACTTTTTCAATCATAGTAATACATGACGTAAAATCGGGAATACACAACACACAGTTTGTTATTTTGTGTGTTAAAAGAAATGATGGTCCTGTCACTAAAACAGCATTTGTGTAACACTCTTCAATATGTCAAGTGTTATGTCAGGCTTTGGAAATTTTAAGATTAGTAATACACAAGCTTTTACCTCTAGGAATTTACCATCTAGTAGGAAAAAACAAACATGTGAACATGTAAGTATAACAAAACTCTGTAGAGTGTATATTGTGGAGAGATGAGACAAGAACCAGGAATGGTTTCATTGAGAAAGACACTCTTGAGTGTGATCTTCAAAGATGAATAGATATTGTTGGGTCACTGATAAGAGTAAGGTGATCTGAGGCAAAAGATGATAAAGTACCACGACACATCACAGCCTGCCATGTTAGGGGCAGAGCTGCCAGATTAATATGACTAAGTTGTATCTGTATTTCCAGAGAAGATTGGAAAAGAGAGCACGAGGGAGTCAGTAGACAAACGGTCATGCCAGAGTAAGGACTTTGGACTTCATTTTGCATAGCATGACAGCAAATCAACTGGCAGGTAGTTTATGAAGAAAGAATAACATAATCAGGAATGTGCTTTAGAAAAATCACATTGGTATCAACATGAAAGAAAGTCTTTGATGAGGGACAAGATGAGGGAAAGGGAGTCTAGTTAGGACATCATGAAAATGAGAGATATGAGATGATGAAGGTCTGGACATCTCTGTATTAGAGATGGAGCAGCTAGATCTGGTAAGAAACATGCTAAAAGGAAGTAGTTCCTTGGTGATGGATGCATACTATGTAAGAGAAGGACTGACAGATTCCTGGGTTTCTGGTAAGAATGAATGGATAAATGGAAATGTCATTTGAGGAAAGTAGAATGGGGATGTGACAACTAGTTCTGTTTAGACAGGTCGAGACTGAGATGCCTAATGAATGCACATGAGAAGATATCTCACAAGCATTTGTCTTATGCACAAAAGCCTTATTCAAAGATTAGGGAGGGTAATAGATGTATGCATTTTAAAATATATGGACTCCACAACCGATGTGAGTTCATTCAAATATTATCATTTTGTGTCTTTGTGCCAACTCCTTGGTGAAGGGCAAGTCCAAATTTCATATGGGAATTGAGCTTTCCTTAAACTATAATATTTGATTTCATTTTACAATGATATCAGTGCATTTTCATCTTCAGAAAATACTGACACACAAAACCTCCTGGACAGATAATCAGTATCTCTCCAGAAGAGTACCTCCCAAAGGGGATCCCAGAAATGCCAGTTCCATAAGACATACTGCTCAGAAAGATTCCAAAGCCAAGTAAGTTTGATACTAAAAATGTAGGATGCGCATTTACATATTAACAACTCCAAGGGCTTTGTGGTAAAGTATGTTTGATTTTTCCTAATCTACAATGTTGTTTTAACCATACTACTTGGGTGAGGCCAGATGCAAATCAAAGCAAGAAGCTAGAAAGATTTCTATAGTTTTATAATGCTCACAGTTCCCCAGGAAGAACACAGCACACCATACAAGGCCATTGGGAAGGGTCATGAAGCAGAGAGAGAGGGCAGAACTGTTGGCCAAGCACCTTTATTGTGATTTCCTCAGAAAGGTCTAGGCAAGGCAGCATAAACAGGTTTAGGGTTGGCTAGCTAAGTTGGAACCCTTGTTCACTGTGACTATGCGAGGAGATGGTCTGGGGGCACCTAAATTCTCCAGATGTTTTAAGCAAGCCAGGGTTGACTTGGGAATAACCAGTGGTCATTTTGTAGATGTGAAAGCATTAAGTTACAGAAATCAGAAGTATAGTTAATATCCTGACATTTGAACACAGAACACTTCTTCGTAAGAAATCCTAACATTCCAGAGAATTAGAAGGCTGAGGAACTCAGTTTAGGGAATTCCAACCTCTATCAAGTTTTGGCCAAAGCAATGTAAATCCAAGAGGATATGAAGTCACAAACATCTTTTGGAAGGTTAGGTTTCTATTTCAAGCATCTAATAAACTATTTTCCAAAAAACTCCAAAAAATAGTGCTTATATCGTTATGTGTATTTTAACCATGGCCCCTTACCTGCCTTTATTAATTCAAGTCCCAAGTAGAATCCTCATAAACAAGTTTTTCAATTTAGTCTTTTTGCTCAGTGGTTTACATGAACTACTTGTCTATTTGTATACCCAAAAAGACTGATCCTTACCTTAGATATTTGTGGGACCCCTAACAAGCCCAGAGGAGATGCTCATTTGGGCCAGTTCTGTATCTGGCTAGTTCATTTACTGTAGTCCTTTACACACAGGAGTAAATTGTGAGTATTCGTTGAACATGATGTTTTGGATTGATAGTTCCCTTATATTTTTGCTGCCATTATTTGTCTGTATGCTCACCTGTAGACACTGCCTAAATCCTCAGGTTGTAAATTTCTGTCTAATTTTTGGTAATCATATTCTAGAGAAAAATCTTTTGATCTCTTAAAAGCATTCTGGCTTGGCAAAAAAGAATAAATGCTCTCAGAAAGTAAGGCCTGAAGTATGGGAGAAGTTTATTGTATGTGTAAACAGAGAAGGGGGCTCGGGACGTGTCCATTCTTACCTGCTGTGGATCTGCAACGCAACATTCAGTTAGCAGCAGACTGTCAGGAGGCCGTGCTAGCCACCTGCTTGCCAAATTGGACAAGTTTTCACTCCTAAGAGCCTGAGGACAGTTTTAGTTCTATAACTTTGCTGAAAACAGGCAGTAGAGTAAGAGATAAGGACCCAATTTTGGAAACTGGAAAACTAAGGTATTCTTGACGTCAGTACAGAGCTGACCAGCCACGTGTTCCATTTTGATGTTGAGGTCTTAGTCGCCAGGGGAGCCGGGGAGCTGTAGGACCAGAAGCCTCCAAGGAAACTATGGAAAGGGTTTAGGTTCCAGAAGCAAACTCTGCCACTTCACTGCATGAAATAGCCATCCGTCATCAGTGAGCTAGAGGGAGTTAGACCGTAGGCACACCAAATGCCTGAGAATTTGTTTCCTTATTTCTCCTTTCAAACAGGATCTCATTTTCTTTTGTGAAGCCCAGGTCCACAGATAGGTAGAGAGATGAGAGATAAATAGGTAAGATCGGTAGATATGCTTTAGTACAAAGGTGTTTTGGTTTCCAGTAAAAAAGCCTGGACCTTGAAGTTTACATCTCCCGTCCTTCAGTTCTGGAAGCCAGAGGCACAGCCTGACAGGCCAGCAGCGGGCAAACCCACAGGACAGCACTGCCATCTGCTGTGCCTTCCTGGAGACAGCGACAGCCCTTGGAGCAGAGCTGCTTCCTGGGAGCAGGAAGACGGGGGCACTCTGCACCCCGCCCCTCCTGTATAGTAGTCGCCTAGGGCTGCAATAATAAAATACCACAGACTGGATGGCTTAAACAACACAAATTTATTTTCTCACAGTCCTTGATGCTAGAAGTCCAAGATCAAATTATTGATAGGTTTGCTTTAAGCCTCTGTCCTGGCTTCTCACTCTGTCCTCACAGGACCTTCTCTCTGTGTGGACATACCCCTGGCGTCTCTTCCTCTTTTTCTTCTTTTTTTTAGATTTTTATTTATCTATTTGAGAGAGAGAGAGAGAGAGAGAGAGCATGTGTGCAAACATAGAGGAGGGACAGAGGGAAAAGTAGAGTCCCCTATGAGTGGGAAATTCCAACAAGGGACTCAATTCCAGGACCCTAGGATTATGACCTGAGCCAGAGGCAGGCATTTAACCAACTGAGCCACGCAGGTGACCTGTCTCTTCTTCTTCTTATAAGGACACCAGTCCTACTGAATTAGGGCCCCACCCATATGGCCTCATTTAAAATTAATTGCCTTGGGGCACCTGGGTGGCTCAATGGGTTAAAGCCTCTGCCTTCAGCTCAGGTCATGATCCCAGGGTCCTGGGATCGAGCCCCGCATCAGGCTCTCTGCTCAGCAGGGAGCCTGCTTCCTCCTCTCTCTCTGCCTGCCTCTCTGCCTACTCGTGATCTCTGTCTGTCAAATAAATAAATAAAATCTTTAAAAAAATAAATAAATAAAATAAATTGCCTCTTTTAAAGACCCTACCAAATACAATCCTACTGGGGGGTTAAGCCTTTAACATATAAATGGGGGGGGGGACAGATTTCAGATCCAACATTCCATATCAACACACACACACACACACACACACACACACACACACACACACCATGTGGCTCCCAGACCTTTGACCATCCCTATGGGGCATAGACTGAGGCAAGCAGTGGCCCCCCCAGCCCATCAAACACATGTGGGTAAAAGGCTCCAGGCTATACTAGTTCCCACCTCCCTGGTTTCATGCTCTCTAAGGAGTTCCCGGTCAGCACCCCGAGCCTTGGCATGGGGTGATTTCCCTTCAGATGAGAAGCTCCTCGCCAGAAAAAAAACCTGGGAGCCTGCTCCAGAGGGTGTGCCTTGACACTTGAACCCTATTCAAGTGAGGAAACCATTGCCACATACTTTTATATATTTGTTCATGAAAAGGCAGTGATATTTCTTAGGAGGAAAGACTTTCTCCAGGAGAGCGGGCGACCCTTGCTGCACTGTCTTTGTGGCGAGGCTCTTCCCTGTATCATCTGTTGCCAACCACGCTGCATTTTCCTTATGACCTCCAGTCCTTTCTATTCTCCCCTACATGTTCTCTTTTACAATATTCTGTGAAAGAAATGAAATGTTCTGAGATTCTCAGTCTGGGATGCCTTTTATGATCTGTGTAGCTCCTCTCTCACCTAATCCCTAGCTCTCCTGCACCACAGTTGGATGTCCACTTACAGGGATAGAATGAAAACCTTCCCTCTCAGCCTCGTTAACACTGTGAGATGTGACAATTAAAAGGAAGACATGCAGCCATGGAAAATAGCACCAATCCGGAATAGAAAAAAAAATCATATGATTTCTCAATTTTTATTATATTTTCCCATAAACCTTTTATTTAATAGTTAAACTAAAACGAAACATCAGTCCTCTAGAAAACGGATCCATTTCTCTTAAGTAATCACTATCTTTTCAAAAAGAGATTCACACATTTTCAAGTGTTACTAAATATTCAAATCACCCCTAGAAAGATACAGAATGTCATTAAAAAATAATATCCTAGGGGCGCCTGGCGGGTTCAGTGGGTTAAAGCCTCTGCCTTCGGCTCAGGTCATGATCCCAGGATCCTAGGATAGAGCTCCGCATCGGGCTCTCTGCTCCGCGGGGAGCCTGCTTCCTCCCGTCTCTCTCTCTGCTTTCCTCTCTGCCTACCTGTGATCTGTCTGTTAAATAAATAAATAAAATCTTTAAAAAATAATAATAATATCCTAAAGGGACCTATTTTGAAAAAAATATTGAAAAATGAATTCTAGATGTTTAAACTTATAGATATACACAAGTACAAACCCACCAACCAAGCAGAAATGCATAAAAACCTGTCCTGAATTCTCTAAATTCAAGCGGCCTTGGGATAAAAGTCACAATCGATTTATAGAAACGTTCATTTGAAAAGCAAACCACAGGAAATTATTCACTTCTCTGAGGCTAATAATTTTCTGTTATTTTTGTTTGATTTTTCTTCTAAAGGCTGCTGGCCTACACTTGTGTGTATTGAACTCCATTCTGTATGTTTTTATCATTTTTCCAGTTTGTCAGGATCATTGAGTTTGAAGGCAATTCTTTGAACACAATCACACACACTCCCACTTTTGGGGGAGGCAGAAGTGGCAGCAGGGAAGGGTACTACCCTTATAAAAAATATTTGTTTCTTCTTGTTTATAAAGAAATGTAAGTTGACTGCAGAATGTATAGAAAATACAAATAACACGCACACACACACACACACAAAATTAGAATGACCCCACAATTTGAAATTCTGTTTCTCCATTAACATTTCAGTGTATTATATGGCTCCTAGTCTTCCTTCCTTCTTCCCTCCCTTCCCTCTTCTCTCCCTCCTTTCTTCCTTTCCTTCCTCCCTCCCTCCCTTCCTATTGTCTATCTGTCATCTATGGATCATCTTTCTTTCTTCCCTTTCCTTCCTTTCCTTCCTTTGTATCTGGTACTTAGGGTCACACTATACAGTCTGTTTGGTAATCTAAGCTTTCTTTCTTGTTATTTATAAATCACTCTTCAAACCTAACCTAAGGAGTAGACAATCAGCGGTTCAAAAAAGGTGCCGCGTTCTTGGGTATCAGATTGGCAGAGTTAAGATAATGTTGTGTCTGTTTTACTTTTGGTGTATCATACTCAAGCAATCAAATGAGAGAATAATATGTTGTTAGTATGGCACTGTTTTATTGTCTTTTTAAAACATTTCTTTTGTGATTTTCAAGGTGACTGAGTGAAATAATCTTGTCCACGTCTGCTAGCCTCCCACAAAACCCAAACTTGCCATTTTTTTCCCCATTTCTGAATAGCATCACATATTATGAAGGCCTAGAGTCCCAAATTTCTAATAGCTACCTATGCTGTACAGAATCATAGTGAGGCCAGGGTAAAGGGCATCACCTTGCTCCTTCCTCAACCCCCCAAAACCACAGAAGCTCGGCTTCCATTTAATTTTACAACTTTTACAAGTTTCTACTTAAGATTTCTTTTGGACTAGGAACACTGCAGATTTTAAAATGATGGAAAACTGTTGTCGACCACTCTTTTAACACCTTAATCTTGCCGACCCATAAAGACTAGATGACTTGCTCAAGGTCCCTGAGCTTATTCCTGAACTTGTGACACCAGTGCCACACATATGGACTCCCTCAGGATCAGGAATATTAGCCAGTACCCCTCGGGAGCCACACCTGTCTTGACCACTGCTGTATCCTCAGCATCTAGCATATCTCTAACCTGGAGCAGGACTCAATAAGATCTGGGAAATAAATGAATCAACCAATCAGCTCTCCTCAAACACTTCTTGGACTATCTGTAAACTGGTAAGGAATGGGACATCTCCTTAGACCCCAGTTTATTCTAAGTAAATGAATAATCAATTATAATAAAGCACTTCCGTCGTTTTCTAAGCAAATGACAGAAAAGGATGGGATGGAGACTTGCCGCCATATGTAAAAAGGAAAAACTGAATAAATGATCAACACCTGAAATGAATGCTGACATAGGCATATGCCTCCCGTCAATCACATGCAAGTTTCTATCAGCGGCAACAGCATTCCCTACCAGTGAAATACACTTTTAACATACATTGTCTTCCCCGTTAGCTGCTAGTACTGGTCTCTTTTTTCAGCCTTCTGTTAAATTCCTCCCTCTTGTGGTCACGGAAGGGAAAATAGATGAGCTTTATTTTTAACTTCAGATGTTCAGGTGAAAGTTGCATCTGATTCCTCAAAGGTCACTTCTTATTTTCCCCTTTTTCTCACAATGCCTCCCCCATTGTATCATACTGCTTTCCACTTATGCCCACACATGTACGTGCGCGCACACATGCACACCATAATCATCTTTACAAGAATTTCATGCCCCCGAGTCAAAAATGCAGGGGAAGAAAATCGATTTGTTCCCTGCCCTCTGTTGGTTCAGAAGGACCGGGACCTTGTTTCTAAGGAATCACGTTGAGGTAGCAATATTCAGACCAGCACAAAGGAGGACCCTTTCCTGGGGTGTAATAAAGGAAGTATTTTATGCACAAGATATGTCTGCCTAGGAGAACTGAAATTATCCAATATGCTTCAGGTTGTCTTAATCAACCTCAATGGAAAAGAAAGCCAGAGAATGAATGGAAGGAGAAGTGGTGACATTGTAACAGAAACAATTAAAAGAAAAACCTTCCCCTCTGATTATCCTGCTTCATCTTCCAGTTCTGCGGTACCCAGGCCACCTGTAATGGACTCACACCATCTCTCTGGACTCGCACTAATAATGACATGACAAAGAAGGCAGCTAAGGGGCGGGAAAATAGCATGCTTTTAGCACCACAGTGTAGATACACAGGCCAACAAAATAAAGTTCCCGAGATCCCATAGTCCTATTTCGAAAGAACAAACGAGAGCAAGACAAAGAGGACACCGAGCGCTAAAAGCCCTCCAGAGCTGAGCGGTGCTGGTCAAGAAGGCTCGAGATTCTGTGCGTGTCTTTTGATAAATGGTACTGGCAGGTGCCCACTTCATTACGTGCAGTTGCGCTTCCGCTGGGGAAGTGGCTTCTAATAGAGACAGAGGGCTGGGCTTCGTGATCTCCTTCCAAACAGCAGGAGGATGAAAACCAATGTGTGTCTAAGGATGGCCACCAGGTATGCAGGAGGAAAACCTCTGAGCACAGCAGCCTTCCACGTAGCCTCTGGACGAGTCTTTGTAAATAAGCGAGCAGAGCGCAAACCCGCAGTCCTGCGTGACATTTGAATGAGGCTGCTTTAGCAGCCGCGACGACTCCACGAGGATTGGCCGCCGTTGTGTGGCAGGAAGTGGGGGAGAAACAAACTTAAAGCTCACAGGAGGTGAGGTTTGTTTAAATAATAGAAAGTAATTAGACTGAAGACAAAAATCAGTGATGGCATTTTATAATTACAATTAATTTAAAGGTTAATTTCCTTTGGTGCTAAAATCTTATTTAAAACATTTACCAGGAAAGGAAATTAGGATGTTGCTATCAAGAGGCATAGAGTGCTTCTGGGAATCCATGCCTATTATCACTTGAAAATTAGGTTAGGCCCAAAGTGGGAATTTCAATTCATTTTTGTGTATAACGGATGGTGGTCAGGCTCAGAGTCGGTGAGGTTGGCTGGGGCAGGCAGTGCAAGATTTGCATTTTTCTGTTTGTTTGTTTATGGGATTAATTGCAAATGTTTCCAACAAAGGAGACTAGTTTATACATGAACAATCCTGATGCGAAAAGAAAATTGGATATGGATTGCCTGTTCCCTTTGTAACTAATGAAGTTGATGTTAAGGAATTCCCTAAAGCGGAAAAGCCAAGGGAAGGGCAGAGTAACATCCATACACCTTCGTCTTCGGAAGTGAATGGAATCCGGGGGCAGTGTTTCTCTTGGCTCCAAACCTGCCAATCCTGTTCCCTTCTCCCGGTACCCACATTTTCTTTTCATCACCCTGATTCTCAACTGGACATTGTCATGTCTCAGGTTCCAAATGCCGTGTGTGTATGCATGTAAATATATAAATGTAAAATACGCATTTTGGGAACTGTGCAGAATCTTAGAGTTATAAGCAATATTAACAATCACCTACTTGAATCCCCTCATTTTACAGTTGAGAAAAGGGATACTTGAATTGACTTTCTCTAAGTTAAACAGTCATTTAGAGGCAGAACTGGGAATAGAACCTAAGTCTCCTGATTTAAATATGTTTTCCACATCACTTCTTTGAGATAATCAAGATAGATTCTTTCAACGCGTATTTATCAATAACCACTCTGTGGGAGATTGTGTATTATCAGTTGTGTATTATCCTTGGTTCCCCACCAAAGGAGGTACCACCTTTGCCTTCACGGTGCTTAGAGTCAAGGGTGCATTTCACACGAAGAACAACTGTAACTCATAGTGAGAATTCAGGCAAGGCAAGGAGGTGTGGCGGGAATGCACCCCAACGTGTCTCATCGGAATGAGAAGACTAGCAGATTCTTCTCTCAGACGATGACATTTTGGCTGAAATCTAAAGAAGATGTCAGAGGGGTATGTAGAATTTAACAAAAATAGGTGTTCCTTTGCTAAAGAGGACTACTTTCTACTACAATCCCTATCGACCAAATGTATACCACAATTCACACAGGACTAATCTGAAGTGTTTTTAATGAGCTCGATAGAGCAAATCTCGTTTCAGCTTTCACAAACATCAATAAAAATGTTAGAATAACTACTGGACATTCTCTTTCCTTAAATTGCTACTGTCCTTCTAAAGAGAGGATTAATTTCAGCTCCAGAGTTTTGTGATTTTCCTTTCTGGAGAATGCAAAAGGACACAAATATTATGTTAGCAAGGATTATAAGGCAAGGCATGCATGGTTTTTTAAAATTTTCTTCAATATGCTTGCATATATAAATGAGCCCACCCCCTAATTAAAACCTCTGCATTTAAATGGGCCGTGCATTCTAAGTACACCCTGGATATCAGCGGGGAAGACATGCCCAACCATGTCTGGCTCGCCCACCAATAGCTTGTAATAACGGTTCTCTCTGAGTTTAACTGAAAAGCATGTCGTGTCTACTTGAAAGCAAGTCTGAGAGGGAAGAATGAAACGGATCGGTGAATCCAGTCCATCCAAATGGTGTGGCACAAAGTGAGACCAGGTACCTTGAAGGTGAAGTTTGCTCAGTTATCTCATCCCATTCTGTATGCTTCTCCACATCTACTGAAGGCATTAAACGTGCCTGGATACATAATTTTCTGACTCTAGCTTTACAATTTCTTGACCTCCTCAGCACTTACCACTCTTGTTATCACTCACTTCATCAACCCCTTAATTTCCTTCCTCAAAGAGGCTAATTTGGGTCACCTTCACTGTGGAGAAAAGAGACTTCTCCAAAATTAAAAATTCTCTGCCTGATTGTTAAGTTCTGCTTTTTTTGTTTTTTTGTTTGTTTGTTTGTTTGTTTGTTTTCCCCTTCCACTTTGTTCCTCTATCTTCCTCCTCGAAAAACTTCCCTTCATCCTTATTTAGGAATTTCACTCCACAGGAAACTTTGTTTTTCTCATTCTCTGAATCATTCCACTTCTCATCTCTGTCCAGTACAGTCATGCAATGATGCCCCCACTGGCCCCTGCACTTGAATCATGCTTGGATTTCCAACAGCCACACTTGATGAAGCTCAGGCTCACTTTCTCCACTGCTAATCCTTGGTTGCTGCACATAGCTGGAGAAAGTCTCTAAACATGGCTGGATGCTCCCTCCTGCTTAATGATATTTTCACTTCCTCCCGTGGACTCTCCTCAGGACCTGTTCCAAACCTAGGCATGGGTTCTGAACCTAAGCTAGTACTCAAACCAAGAAAATTAAGGCTATCAAACTTGAAAACCTTCCATTTTTTCTCCCAGAACCTGAAAAACTCTCTATACTGGAAATTATCCTTTTGTCTCCTTGCAACCCTACCTAAATCTGAGAGGAACAGTTACAGCTTTTTTCTTCCTGAGTAATCCTTCACCAAACACTGAGCTCATCCTCTCTGCCTGATCCAGAAGGATAAGCTTTCAGGCTCTTCATTCTGGCACACTCCACTGGATAGTTCCTTTGGCCTATCTACAGGTTGAAACCTCAGAGACCACAAACAAGGCTGGTCCCAGCCTGTCTCTGGCCTTTTAAATAATATACAAGGCGATTTCCCAAAAAAAATAAAATAAAATAAAAAATAAATACTTGAAGTATGAAAACTCAGTTCCATACAGATTCCCCGCCCCCTTTTTTTTCGAAATTATGTCACACAAGATATTCCTGTTGCTTGTCAGACCACAGTTAACCAACAGAGTGGTCAGTTAAAGGGTTTCCATAGACCTACCTCAGCTCTCCTCAGCTTCTGCTGATGACCCAATACTATGTCATTCCACACAGTAACTCTTGGAAATTCTAATATACAGTTCTCACCCTCTCAGAAATAACCTAAATATGCATTTTAAATTATTTTCTTCATGGAGCACCTGCATGCTCAGTTGGTTAAGCAGGTCATGATCCCAGGGTGCTGGGATCAAGCCCCACATCGGGCTCCCTCTTCAGTGGAGAGCCTGCTTCTTCCTCTCCCTCTGCCTGCCTCTCTGCCTACTTGCACTCCCTATCTCTCTTAAATAAATAAATAAAATATTTTTAAAAAATTATTTTCTTCACATAATTCTCCTTCAAAAAAATGAGATCCTAAATCTGTCCATGGTGTATCTTTAAAAAGGCATGCATCTAAATATTGAATATGACACTTGATTCTGTCAATGACCCTATGAAGTTGGAATTACTTCATTATCCCCACTTTAGGGAGGACAAAAGTCAGGCTCAGAGTAGCTGTGACCTTTTTGTGGGTACAATGCTGGTAAGAAGTGAAGGTACAACCTGAGTCAGGTCTTCTGACTCCAAAGCCCTCAATACTTACCCTACTTCACCCTTCCCCGTGATGTATCCAGGGGTGACTTACACTATTGGAGAATTGTTTGATAGCATCATCCTGGTGTCCCCAGAAAATCAGCATGTGTTTCTTCAAATCTCCCAAAGGTACTACATTCTCTCAAACCAGGCAGAAATAGGCAAGAGCAGAAAGACAGAATACTTTGTCATGTGGAACTTATATTTTATTTTTTATTTAGTTTTTAAAACCAAAAGCTTTACGTGGTTGCTCAGGCTATTTCAAACTAAAAAAATATTTCTTCTGCTATGATACCATTGTAATGATTGCTTTTCGCTTTCATTTTTTGGCATATGTAATTGCATTTGGTACTGAATGTAAAATATTGAAGATCTGGTTCTAATACAACTAAGAGAGAAACATGAAAATAAGATCCTGAGAAAACACATCTGCTGAGCAAGGTTAGAAAGTGAAGTATGTGCACTGATTTAGCTCCTAAGTCTCATTTCATTCAGTGTGGGCTCTGCCTGTCAGAAGCCCTCTCTATTATAAGAGTCATTTTAGTGACCTTAAAGCAGCAACAGGGTAAAGTACCCCTACAAAGGGTTGTTTCCCTAATCAGAAAAAGAGAAAAAGAAAAAAGTTAACTCAGCGTCCACTCAGGGATTTTAGCCCAGACCAAACCCCTCAGGTTCACACAATAAGCTGAATTGCTGCTACCAAGCAAGTCTGTGTGGGAGAAATGTGGTTCTTTTGAATTTGGCCTGTGGTTGGTTATGCTCTAAATTTCTTTTGTGCAACTGGAGATAAGTACCCTTGAAATTCTCACCTGCAGAGATAATGGATATACACTCTGTTTTCATAGGCCCACACAAATTTTTTAATGTCTTTCAGAGAGTTCTCCTAAATATATAGGCTGTTTTCTGTGATCTGCCTTTTAAAATTCCCCTCATGGTCTTTTCCAGCTCTGTCTCCAAAAGGGAGTATGTTGACTAGTGGCTTTGTCATTAATGACCAGGATACCATTTTATATTGCAATACCTCACTACCAACATGTACTTTAAAAAGGCAATTTTCAGTTTACTGAACACGGTGTTCATGATTGAGAAGTTTAAATAAATAGGGAGCTCACAACAGGGAATATATTTTAGCAAGGAATATATATTCAAAAAGCATTCTTCTCTCACTTGATAATTTTTAAATTCCACTATTATTAATGTTATTAAATCATAGTTATTAAACTGATATGGCACTTTACTAATTTAAAATCATTGGACCTCCATGGGTCTTTATAGGTCAGTAGATCTAAATACACCCATGTTGCAGGTAGAAAAACTAAGGCAAAGAGACAATGTAACAGTTGCAAAGAAAATGGTAACGTTCCTGAGTTACCTTCAGAGGACCAAAGGCAAATCCCTCCAATGAGGCAAAAATTAAATGAGTATAATTTTTGTTTTATTTTGTCACCTTCTGCCCCACTAGGATGGTATAAACTGGCCAGAAAGAGAATCATGGTTTCCCTACCAATTACCAACATTTGCAGCACTCACCAGGATTCATGGAAGAATTATTCTCTCACTGGAGTCACTTTGAGGCCAAGAATGTCTTAGCCTCTCTTCCTCTACTCCTCTAAGGCCAAGGAGACTACTGCGGTGGTTTCTTCCCATTGGCATTCAAAACTTTCTTTTATCGCACAGGACCCAGTCAACAGCTAACATTCTAGATCTTCTAGAAAGGGTCTTCTCTTTATTATCATTGAAGGTCTTAAGGAGGAAAGAGTGAAAACAGTTGAATTTCACTTAGAAATTTTTCCAACATCTTCCATACTCCAATGATTACCTAATTTTCCTTAAAGGCTAACAGGTCTAGAGTTTTCACTCAGTAAAGATAGTCTTCCAGGAGCCAAGACTGTTCTGGGTTCTGGGCTACTGTAGCAAAAAGCAGGAAACAGTAAAGTTCACCCAGCTTACATTACAGCAATGGAATCAACAAAACAAGCAGATTGCAATGTCAGATGGCAGTAGATATGTTCCAATGAAGCCCAATAAAGTTGAGCCAGAAGAAACTAATCTCTAAATATCCCAACATGTTTCCAATTGGCCTTGCACCAGTCAAAGTTATGTTTCCCTTTTTACAGGGATGTCCTGGCCCTTGCCACTTGAATATGCCACTTGTCACTTACTGCATTTCCAAATGAAGCCAAGCCCCAGCTCCCTCCTGACATTCTTTACTCTTCTGTTAGAAGCGACAACACTCTCTTAGTCAACACGTTTCTGAGTCAACTTTGAATCTTGCCTTTTCCTCTCCTTCCCCCATATTTAAAACTCGGCAGGTGGTATGTTTTCTAACTCTTTCTCCATACATCTTGAACTCATTATCATCTTTTCTTTCTCATTCTCCTAATCCTAATTTAGTCTTCAGTAATTCCCATCCTTCATATTTTCCGATAAACCTTGAAATAATAGACAATATGCCAAGTGGCTATGAAGAAAACATTCCTCCTTACTTTGAAAAACATCATTGTAATCAGAGTTGTACGAGATGGGGCTGAGGATATAAGTAATTTTCGAAAGAAAGGATCATTTAAATGTTTATGTGATATCCCGCGTAAGTGAGCAGACACAGAAGAAATGAACTAAACCTTGAAGGACGCTCACCTTATTGCCTCTGAAGGATACGTTACAGAAAACCAAGATGTCTCACGAGTAACCATCACTGGCAAATCCAGCCTGTACGGGGTTTTGTTTTGATCCTTGTTCACATCAGAATATTCCTAGAATAGTAGATTGGAAATGAGAAGAAAATGAAAAAGTAAATTTTCTAGAAAGAACAGAGGAAAGATGCTGGAGAATAAGTGACAAAGGGGAGCATCTATGAGCAACAGAAGACTCAAAGCAACAACTCAAAAAATGTTTGTTAAGTGAATAATATAAAAGAAGCCTGAATATTTTAGATTTAATCCAAAATGTGATGCAAAGCCTTTGATAACCTCCCAGTAATTTATCAGAAGGGCATGAGTGAAAAGCATATTTTTCAATATACTTAGGAAAGAAATAGAGTATCTACCTTTCAGTCCTGTCCTCAGCTATTGTGTGCCCCCAAGCAGTCAAGTAATACTGCATTTATCCGTAAAGTGTAGATTATTATTCCTACCCACGTTAGAGTAATTTTGTAAAGATAATTGATATCACCTGAAAGGGCTTTAGAAACTATTAAGTATCACGCAACTGTTTAGAACTTTATTTTTATTTTCAGGAGTTAAGGAGATACCTAAGGAATAAAAGGTACTCTTTTTTTAATAATGCAGAGATGAGCGATGATCCAAGCATCTAGATGCTATCATAATTACTTAGAAAATGACCTGTCTGGTGTTTTATGACCCTTATTGCTCAGAAAAGTTTTATAGCATATGGTAGCCTCTTTAAAGCCTAAATAAATGTGATTATGTAAAGGAAAAGGAAAACAGACCAAAGTGGTATTAAGGGTATTCTAAAAATGTAAGTTAACCCCACTGACTCAGTTTTTTGAGCAAGAAAAAAAAAAAAAAAACTGGTTTCCTCTGCTTCTGCTCTCCACCCACGTGGCATCACAAAGAGTTCCAGATGTGGTTGAAGCACATCTGTAAAGGTGCAAGGAATCGAGTCTACCTACGCTGATCACCAGAATATTACCCGTCGTCATCAGTTGGACCCAGCTTATGGCTGTTCCTCTCCCTCGGGTCTTAAGGAAGACAGCCCAACAATTACCGAGAATGAATATAGGTGGAAACTGACCTTCACAGTTTCCTTGGCTGTGAACTCAGGCATATTTATAAAATATACAACAGAAATATGCCCTTTGATTGTTGTTTAAATTTGAATGCTCCCCTCATGAGTGAAATGGTAAAAGTCCATCCTACTTGATTCAGGTCCTTCTCTTTTCTCATGTTGGTTCTGAGTCCCCTGCTGTTGGAGCCTTTTTATGGCTCCAGATGATCCGAGTGATCAGAGCAATGGCAAACCTTCCAACTTGGGTGGTTGTAAGCCAGTTCTACCACACCTCACACCCCTAGATCACGGCTAATAAGAGCAAGCCTCAGACAACTCAAACACTGTTCACGACACATACTCAAGGACACACCTCATTTCCCCTCTCGCCTTTTCTTTCTTTCTTTTTTTTTTTTAACTTTATTTATTTATTTATTTGTCAGAAAGAGCACACAAGCAGGGGGAGTGGGAGGCAGAGGGAAAAGCAGGCTTCTGGCTGAATAAAGAGCCTGATGTGGGACTTGATCCCAGGATTCTGGGATCATGACCCGAGCTGAAGGCAGATGCTTAAACAACTGAGCCACCCAGGCACCCCTAACTTATTTTATTGAAATTCAGTTAGTCAACATATAGTGTATTGTTAGTTTCAAATATTCATCTAGTGATTCATCCACTGAATATAATGGCCAGTGCTCATTACATCGCACGCCCTCCTTAATGCCCCTCACCCAGTTACCCCATCCCCCCACCCACCTCCCCTCCAGCAACCCTCAGTTTGTTCCCTATAGTTAAGAGTCTCTTATGGCTTTTTCTCGTGTCTTAGAATGGTCTACATTGCTCCCAACTCAAGCTTTATTTTCCATTTTTGGTCCTGATTCTATCCATTGGACTAGAAGACTCATCCTGGTTTCTTCTAGTTATCCCTTGGTTCACTCCATAATACTTGGTTTGTAATTACATCTGTTTTTTTCTGCTGTCCATCTCAAACTCCTGGAAACCAGCCAAGGAAATATTTCATAACACCATTAAAAGCAATAAAGCTGAGTTTGACTTAGATCTCAATTTCAGTGGAGGAGACCTTACCACTTACATCTGCTGCGATCTCATTCTACTCTAGCCCACTCTATTCTCCAGCACCAGGGTGGGGACCATCCTACGGAAAGGGAACCTCAGAACAAGGAAACGCTAATACTGTGAACACCTCTCAGCAAACTAGTCCTTAACTAAGTCTCATTGTTGACAAGAGCAAACTCAAATGAAAAGGAATTTAGATACTATCTGCAGTGACTCTCCAATCACAGGCAATAATTTCTCAAAATACAAACTTTAAATATAGTTGCCACTCAATTACGGTATAGCTCTTCTGATAGCATTTATATTAGCTAATGTACAAATGTGGGTAATTCAGAAAACAAAGGAGTTTCCTTCTCTTTTAGTCCATCTTCTGTAAAGTTCTGTAAAACTGGTAAAGTTTCATAGTTGTCCCAAATCACACGCTTCCTGTTTTTCTTTCTCCTACACCACATGACTTAGAAGAATTATAAAGAAAATCCTGAAGTTTTTCAAGGGCTTTTAATTTTCTTCTTCCATGCCGTATGTCTTACCCAGGGCTCTACATGCTGTATTTCATTTTATCCTCACACTAATTGTATGAAATAAGTATTTTAATTCCTATCTTAAGAGTGTTAAATGATTTAAGGTCACACAGTTGGCCTTAAAATGGTCAAAGCAGCATTTGAACCTTGATCCTTCTAACATCAGGGCCTTTGTTCTTGCGCTGTTCCATGTTTGATGAGAAGAGAAATTCAGCCTCAAAAAAGTGTTCTCAAGATAAAAAGGAATGAGGTATTACGCTATAAAAATACAGGGAGGCACCTCAAATGCACAGTATGGAGGGAGAGAAGCCAATCAGGAAAGGCTACATACTGAGTCCAACTATATGATGTTTTCGAAAAGGCAAAACTATGGGAACAGTAAAAAGATCAGTAGTTGCCAGAGACTGGGGGAGGGTGGGATAAAAGACAGAACCCAGAGGATTTTTAGGACAGTGAGACTCTTCTGTATGACACTAACATTGTGGATGCATGTCATTATATGTTCATCAAAACACATAGTTTAAAAGGCCAAACCCTAATGTGAACTCTGGACTCCAGGTGGTAAGGATGAATCAATGTAGATTTACCAGTTGCAACAAATGTCCCATTCTGGTGTAAGCCGTTGACAGTATGAGAGGTTGTGCATGTGTGGAGACAGAAGCTATATACGAACTCTCTGTACTTTCTGCTCAATTTTGCCATAAACTTAAAACTGCCCTAAAAAATAAAAATCTGTTAAATAAAGATCTCCCCCACTAAAAGACATCATAGACTTGATGTTATTTCAAACCTTGCTTGATTTTCTACCTGTGGCACTTAAGATACTAAAAAGAAAATAAAAACTAGTCGAAGGTAAGCTAGTATAGAATGTGACTCTAGAAGTGAAGCTATCCACAGGCATCCTAATTCAGTCTCAATTTCCCTTTCTCTATCCTCCCTGTCATCTACATTGCCTGCCTTTCATTGTTTTACCTCTTTTATCCCTACCACACAACCTTCATATCCAGGAGTGGAAAAGAAAAAAATAAAAACAAAATCTTTTAACAGTGCTCTAAGTATTTACGGTCTCCCCAACTACTGCTTCCAAAACCTTGTGGTGTAAAGCAACCATTTATTATGCTCATGGGTCTGTGAGTAAGATTTCAGACAGGGCACTGTGAGGATGGCTTTTGTCTGATCCCTGATATCATGGCCCTCAACTGGGCAGACTCCACGACTGGGCTGACTGAGCAGGTTGGGGCTGGACTCACTTGGATGCCTTTTTTCTCATGTTTCTGGGTGGTGAGGCTAGCTATCAGAGGGAACCTCAACTAGATGGTTGGTCAAAGTACTGGTCCATGGGGGTCTCCATTAATCTCTCCCTGTGGGCTAGTTTGGGCATGATGGCTGTGTGCCAGGAGAGCATCTCAAAAGAGCAAGGGGAAGTGCATTACACCTCTATGATCTAACCTTGGAAGTCATATAGGATCACTTCTACCATACTCTGTTGGTCAAAGCGACCACTAAGTTGTACCCCGGTCCAAGAGGAAGGGACACAGACCAAAACTGCCAGGTGGAAGGAGTGTCAAGATCATACTGTAAGCAGATATGGGATAGGAGATATTGTTGGAGCCATTTGTGATAGATTCTATCACAGTAACTTTTGCTATATCTTGTTGTACCTCAAATACTAAGTATGTATTGCATTTGAGTGTTCGGTTAGACTTTATTTCTGATTGTCTATTTCAGATTATGAACCACAAAATGTTCAGTTAATTTACACAAGTTCTCCCATAGCAACTTGTACTTGACAATCATAGTATATGATATTATTACTAGTGCTGCAATTGCTGATAGATACATGCACTTAAGCAATCACTATTTTTTACATTTGTAATGTGTTGCAGAAAATCTCCACACTAACCAAAAAGACATATAGCATCTTTACAGTGCAAGTAAATTTTATTACTCCAATTAGGTCTTAGTTGCTTGAGAGGAGTACATAAAATCTCACAGTTGGCGGTGGGGTTGGGGAATCACTACCCTGAATAAACTATCTGGTTTCATCCACAATTGATCACTTTGGTTTCAATAGATTATTACACGGTCTAGATGAGTAATCTGTGTAAGATCTTGACCATGACTGTTGACCTCTTTTAAAAAGTGAACTAAAGCACTTCTCCCTTTTCAGTTGATTTCATAGGTGGCTTTGATTCTTATGGCTATCAAGGGCCTCAGAAGACATCTCATTTACAACTACAGCCTATGTACATGTAAGTACTGTACTTCAGAGATAATCTTCTGTGATCCTAAAAGATAATTAAGTAAACATTATTGTGGCACAAAATAGATGGCAAGGAGCTTTCCTCCAATTACATACTTCCAGTATTTTCTCTTCTATTAATATTGTCTTGGCTAGGATAATTCTATAACATTTTCTTCATAATTCTTTTTTAAATTTAACTTACTGAAATGCCATCTCTAAAGTTACCTTTAGTCTTATATATAAGTATCAAAAGTATCAACTACAGAGCTAAAAGGCCTTTATTAATATACTACTTCTTTGAATTACCCCAAATTATACGTTTTGAGAATGATATAACATGGGAGGTAGTTACATGTGACTATATATAAACTATATGTTCTGGCTTTCCCAGGAGAGTCTCGGTTTACATAGTTGTCCTGGCATAGTTATTACCAGTACCTCCTCTTCCTCTCAAAAGTATTCTCATTTGGACGATAAAAGATAGGTTATCAGTTATATATAGTATAACCCTAGTATATATAGTATAACATTAGTTATGTATAGTGTTAAAAAAATTTAAAAACTGAACAATATGCTCTGTATCATTTTTCTGATGTGAAAAGTGAAAATTAAGCCAGAAGAGTAACACTGAAATTTATCAGACCCTTAGCTCTAGCACTCAAGAGAGCAGACATACAATCAGAGCCTGATTTTTATATCTGTGTTTAGGCAAATTCCCTTGGATAACAACTGATAACAAATTCTATATATCAGCATCAAGTGATATGCTGAATTGCAAGCGAAGATCAAAATAGAAAGTAAGATTCCAATTCATTTTGAAATGTGAGCTTCTCTCTTTGAAGATATGTGTTTGTCGTCGTTGTCCTCCACCATTGAATCATTTTACCTTTTAAGATTGTTAATGTGTAGGATAATACATGGATTTTTAGAGTATTTCTCCTCCAAGAGATTAAAGTAATTTTTATACACCTCCTTGTAAGCTTCTCCTTAAAAGGGGAATGATCTATGTATCACGCCTGCGTTTTTCTTTGGAAGTATTTGGTAACACCACCCATAAAAAAGACTTTTTCGGTTCAGAATTCAGTCAGTATGATATGTCATTCAAAGCATCCCCTCTGCAAACAGTACATCACACATTTTCTTTTTAGTACCCCGCAATCACTGCCCTAATTCAGGCATTCATTACCTATTGCCTTCTAAATTTAATATCTCCATCCCTTCTTCCATGAGGCTGCCAAATTAATCTTCTCAAAGTACCATTTTGACTATTCCCTCCCTTGCCCCCAAACCATCAATGAATCCTTATTACCTACTCAGCAAAGTCCACTCTCCTCCCCATAAACTGCAAATAGACTCTCATCTGGCCCCAATATTCTGCTGAAATATTATCTCTTCTCTTCAACCCTTAACAACCCTTGACTGCCAATCATATGCAGAAGATGCTCAGAGACACTGGAAAAATGTAATCATGAGTAAGAATTAGCTCTGTCCTCCTGAAGCTTATACTCTACTGAAGACATTAACAGTCTGATATCTCCCCTTATCCACTTTTTTTTTTTGCCTGCCAAACTAGAACTCTTGATTTCTGCAAACATGATGTGTATTTTTCCAATTATCTACACTGTTCTCTTAACACCAAACATATTTTTTTCCAAAATGAAATCCCACTATCCCTCAAATTGTATCTTAAATACATATTTTATGGAAGATTTTTAAATCTCTTTTTCCTCTGATAGTTCTCTTTTTTCCTTTTACCTCGTACTGCAGTTGTTTTCTATTTAGACTATGTGTCTTCTATGTTCCCCGGAAGACTTGATAGCTTACACAAAAAGTAAAATGATAAATCTTTTAAATTCTTTACCACTCTTCTCAATATTGTAGCATAACCTTATGTAAAGTATTCCATTAAAAAATAAAGGCAAAGCAGTAAGGAGTAGTGGTTAAGATGACCTACAAAAAGCAGAGTACTGGAGATAAAATTCTTTATGACCTTGGACATACAATTTTATTTGAATAACTGTAACTATTCTCATCAAACCTAAGTTTCCTTATCTGCAAAATAGAGATTATATAGCCTACATGCTTCATATAATTATTCTGAATTTAGAGGCACATAAGACATAAAATATGCCACAGAGTAAATGCTTAATAAACATTAACTTATTAGTAGCAGCAACAATGCTATATTAATGAATATTACTAATGGAAAGACTTTATCAAGACAGAAATAAATATGTACTATATTTCGTTCCCAAAGGATTTCCTCTATAAACAATGTATCACATAGAATATCTACCCAAGTAACATGTAACAGTATGTTTGTACTTAAGAGTAGACCAGAACATCTACAAAGCTTGCAATTGTTTGCTTCTGACAATATTGCATGCATTTCTTCACCATGTAGCACTTCACTGTGCCGATCAATATGCACGATCAATAAATGTGACCAAGTTATAATAAATGACATGTAACCACATATGTAGGATTAATTACAATAATAACACAAGAATGCTAATTATAGACAATCAAGTATATTGTTTCAAATCAGGCATTTATAATTCTAATGTTGTCCTTAAAGAGGGGACTCTGCAAGTTTAATATCCAACATTAAATTCCTTGAGCAAAACTTCCCATGATTTTATTAAATATAAGACTTTAAATGCCAAACCAAAAGTAATAAAAATATTTTCTTCCTTACTGCCTGGGACTGATAAAAGTATCTAAGAAGTTTCAAGTCTTACTGCTCATGAAATAAGTAAAATATTTAATGAAATTCAAATTTAGGAAGTTAGAAATACTTGCATATAACCAATTGCTAGTCAAAATACAATCCTGTCCCTTCTACAAAACATCCCCTATGAGACTTCAAGTACTACAACACTAAGATTTTATTTTACAGATGAGGAAACTGGATGAAGAGAAAGGAAAACAGAGGTCCCATGACTTGGTAGTTGTACAACCCCCCATTATCAGCCAGTTTCCCTAACCCCTTAATTCCGTTCTCTCCAAATTCTCAGACAGACCTGCCAGTTTGCTCTGGCATTCACTGTGTTTCCTGATTTTCAGTTTATTCATTTATACTTCTCCACACTAACTTAGCTGCCATGCTTCCAAACAGGCCTGCCTCCCTCCCTTTCTCTGCACTCCCTGTATCCCCTTCTGATTTTACATTATGCCCTGAGGAATGAAGGGCTTTTTCAACGTGGTAGCCCTCGAAATCAGTCACTTGAGAGCCACTGCCTGTTCAGATCCTGTGAAAAGCCAAAAGGACTCACGCACAGACCTCATCCCCTGCTGAGAGGCAGGGACCCGAACATCTCCTGTGTCTTTGTCCTTTGGGTGTAGCTTTTCCTGTCAACCTGCCATAAATAAGTCTCATAAAGTAAGAGTAATTTAACATCACGGGCCAGTTCAAGCGCTTTAACGATATTATATAGCAACTGGAAATAAAAACTCTTTCTTACAAGGAAAGCAAATGCTTTAAAGTAATGTGCAGTTTTAGCTGTGGGGCTTCCATTATACCCAGTCAATCTATGGCTGAGAGCTTTGAAAACGCTGCCCTGACTGACTTCCATTTAGGGCCATGTTTCACCGCCTACCGTCACCCAACAGACCGTCCTCTTCAGTTAAGTTAGGCAAATGCCCTTGGCCTGTAATTCTTCCGATTATCTATCACTCATCCTAAAAGAAAAGGTTTTCATGAATTTATTTCTTAGGGTTTGGCACACCTCTTTGAAACAAATCATAGCTCTAAAGCTGCTGCCCCCACACATTCCCATGTCCACGGGTTAATTGTTTAACAAAGTAGGTGCTCTGACGACCCCTGACCTCCATGCCACTGTGCATAGAGCTCTGTCCCGGCACCATGCTATATAGACTGCGAGAATATCCCTTGGTATCTCACTGGTAACATCTGAAAATACTGCATTCTTTTTGGCAGGCTAATTGTACAGCAATACATATTCATTTCATGTGCCCCCAGAAATGGACTTTAAATGATCATAAGTGGCCTCTTTATCCAGGAGGTTACAGACTAAAAAGAAAAGGGAAGGAAAATTGTCTCTTTTAAAACAAAATTGGGGCTTGGACTTTTTTTTTTTTTTTTTTTTTTTTTTTTTAATTTTTGTTTGTTCTTGTGCTTGGAGAGGCGAGAAAAGGCACTGCGCTCTCCCCCTGGATTAAAAACATCTTCTCTCTCTCTCCCGTTCTCTCTCCCAGGTCGAAGTAATACAGATGGCTCCGGGATGTCAGCTCCTGGACCTTTCAAAGAACTTGATTCACAGTGGCCCCCTGCATTTTATGAAGAGCAAGAAGCAACTGAGTCTAAATATATATACATATTAACACAACAAACATAAAGCCTCCACACACACTGGGACACACACACACACGCACGCACACGCACACAGAGGCCCATACTAATTCCACTTGGCCTCCTTTTTCTAACTGAAACAAACATGCAGGACACGCCCATCTTGGATTTCCCGAGAGCCCGCTTCTTTCTCCTAGGCCTTCTGAAAGTTCTCAAGGAGACGTTTTGGCGCCCTCTGCTGGCCGTCACTAACTCCTCCGCAGCCCAGCCGGTCGGCCTCTGCCAGCTGCCAAGTCTTCGGGAAGCGCTTTAGTTGGAGAGCCCTGTCTTCTGGACTCCATACGTTTTGATAGCACCACGGCTCTGTAGGCAATGTAATTGCAAAAACAAACAAAACACGCCATGATGACCTTGTAACCGAAGTCCGAAATGGCAGGTTGTTTGCCCTCAAGGCTATACCGTACATACTTGCCTTAACCCACCTAAGTTGTGCGCCCGAGTCTCAGTGCAGACCTCCCCAAGTCCCTTCCTTTAGGCGAACGCACTGCTATTAATCCTGAATGAGTTCGAGTCTGTGTGTTTCATGTCAAGAAACAAGACTGCACAGCCCAGCAGCTCCAGTGTGTCTGTGTACAAAAGCTGCCCGCTGTCAGCAAAGTGCTTTACCATTGAACCTCCACGGTGGCCAAAACAGACAAGTGACAATAACAACAACGACAAAAATCGTCATCTTTATAATGCTTAAATATGGTCTTCTCGAAGGGGTTGGGTGGGACGATGTAAAATTTACTAATCTACTAAACTCATTAATCTACTGGAAGCAGAGAGCAGAAATGGCTTAACTCACTGATTTTATTTCTCGCACTCTAGGTGCTTTTATAAGTATCTACAAATGTCTTTTACTAACACAGAAACAGCTGTGGATTTCTATCAACAGAGGCCAACTGAATATGTATTAGCTATGTTTACTCTTTTATATCTAACTCAAACTGAAGACCCTACGTAGGTGAACTTTTTTTCCTAACTTCAGCGTACGAGATTATTTTTCGGGTGGGGGGGAGCAATAGTTACCTTGGTGAAATATTTGAGATCTCTTTGTGGTATTTGGGGGATCTGTTGTGTGTTAGAGTGTATTTTAATCCTCCTGTATTATTGTGGCAGAAAAACTGTGCTGTTAACGTAGTTGGCAACAAGATGCCTTTGGAAACTTAATAGTAGGTCAATGTGTTTATGGAATATTCTGAATTCCTAGGAAATTTTGTTCTATATATTCAAGCATTATTTGGTTTTCATTAGTGGAAAACATAATTAGCTCAGGCTTGTCAGGAACTCAGAAGACTCATATTTTTTTCTTGGGAAAATCCACCTGAGATGCTAAAATCAATTTTTTTAAACAAATACAACATCCTTAAATGCAGTGAATTTGAGACTTGAAAAGTTACTAACTGGCATGGAGCAATGTTTCCTCTTGGTTTCTATGTAGTTTCAGTTACTGGGTTAGCCTACTTTGGACCTTAGCCCATCCAGATCTACATAAACCAGTCCTATTAATGTGTTTGCATGGATGTCTGTGAAATACACACATACACATTTGAAAATGATAAAGGAACAAAGGTGATATTGGAACATAAACAAACAAACAAAAAGGTTCCAGCACTTGTGCTTGAATTTTCTCAGTGGCTTGTATATGTTTGTCCATACGTACAATGTATAAAATCTATAATTGCAAACATGTCAGTGAAACCTCATATGATGATTTTATAGTGACATGCATGTTTAATGTATGAGAAAAATATTTACCAATGTGTTGTCCTCTGATTCTTAAAATATAAATACTATACATGCCAGAAACTACTCATTTCATATAGTCACATTTTAGTGTGACTATTATAATGAGGTTTCACTGTACATTCATGCTGTGATGGGGTTCCACCTTCTAGGACATGTATATGGATAGAGATTTAAGTGCACAGACAACAAGCCCTCATATTCCTGCTTTAAGTTACAGCCAAGCTACCACCTAATCACTACTATCATCGCCACGAAAATTTTCAAAAACAGTTGTTGACTACTAAAAAGTAATCAGTGGACAGGTCCTTTTTTGGGAGCAGTGAGCACAGTAGTGTGATTATATCTGGAAAAACATCTAAGTTGTACAGCTGAATCCTCCTCAAAATCCGGTGAAGAATGCTATTTTTCTAGGCTGAGCTTTTGTTATAAACCTAATATTCAGAAGGCAAGAGTTACAATCCTGATGTGTCTTCTTTTTTTTTTTTTTGCGTTTGTTAATTCTGAATGTATTTTTAACAGAGTGATTTTTTTGACTTACTAGTGTAATTTGCATTTTAAAAATAAATGGAAAAACAATTAAGTTTCTGAGCCATTCCTGAAAACCCCTTCTCCTTCACCCAGCGTATTTGCTTATGTCATTGACAAGGAAACCCTATTAAATTTACATGTAGGCAACGCGGTGTTCTGTGCTATGCAGGGATGGACGCGTCAGCAATAAAAAGAAATTGCCAGGTCACGGCACCATTTTAGCTCAGTCATAGGTAGCGCGTACTTTCATTATCCACGAACACTAAGAGTTCTTTTACGAGACTGCTTGGAATAGACTTGCTGTCATTTAGAGAACTTCCCCCCCGCCTTCCATCTGAATTTTAGAGCATCGGGCTAATAGCTCACAGAGGTGTTCGGGCATTATATTAAAATTTTTTGCTTAACGTAGGCAGGGTTTTTCATTTTTTTAAAGGCCAAATTCTTTAAAATAAAATAATCTAACATGCATTTATTTACTATTCCTTTGATGACATAGTCTTTGACAATACTCTCAGTGGACAGTGCTGGGGAGGGATGGGCAAGTAGAGAAGATTAACCCCTGGCATTTGTGATTGCACAACCGTGATTTTCACTGTATGGATAGAAGCCTGGGGCCTTAGACTGCTCCAGGCTTGGACCATCTCAGGCTTGAGCTGCCGTTGGGGTTCTTCTCACTGCACAGACACACAGCAGCACCCCACCCCCTCCAAGCCAAAATGCAGAAATTGATTGAAAACAAAAAAGGCTTTGAGGCGGCATTCCAAGAAGCTGGAGATCAGCTTGTAGTATTTGACTTCTTGGCCACACGGTGAGTCTTATAAATGATCAAGCTTGTTTTTACTTTTGTTCCCTGTGTGAAAGGGATGTTGGTGTGGTTCATTGTGATGACTGTCAAGCTATGCTTCACACTGTGAGGTCAAATGCACACAATATCTACGTTGCATAAAAAGAGACAAAAGTTAATAAAGCAACTCTATCCAGGTACCCTAAGGAAGATTCCAGCATCTGGAGTTCTCAAATAGGGCGTGCATGTGGTAAATAATAAATGTTGTTATTTGTTGATGGTGCCAAGATCTTTGTTTGGTAACTGTTAAAATCATCATCTCTAATACAGTGAAGGAAACAGCCAGAATTCCATTGTATTATAATGAGTGGACCATAAATTCAGAAATACAAATTCATTTTAAGTAGGTCACACTGCAGAACAAACTTTTTTGAGATCCAAACCCATTTATTACAGAGGCAATAAACTAAGGCCCACAGAGGTAAGAAATTACTCTAGCTTACCATTTATCCTGAAAATGCAAATAACTCACCATTCTACACCAAATTCTGGAATGTGTACTCTGGTCAGAATAAAATAAACAAAATCGCAGGCAATGGAGATCTGTCAACTGATGCTAGACTGCTAAATCAGAATGAACCATGACAAGGAAGACCCTAAGACAGTATAAAATTATGAAATGTGTCCGAATTATTGTGTATTAAGTTCAATATAGTCTCAATGTGAAATACATTTAAATATGTTTTATTATCTTCTAATTCTTTTAAAAAACAATAACTCATACCCATATGTAAACATAGTCAACCAATTATGTTTGTTTTCAGGGTTAGAATTTTTTCTGTTATTTCTTTTTTTTCCTAAGATTTTATTTATTCATTTGAGAGAGAGAGAGAGAGAAATCACAAGCAGGGAGAGCAGCAGAGAGAAAGGGAAAAGCAGGCTCTCTGCTGAGCAGGGAGCCCAATGTGGGGCTCAATCCCAGGACCCTGGGATCATGACCTGAGCTGAAGGCAGAGGCTTAGCCAACTGAGGCACCTAGGCGCCCCCTGTTATTTCTTTTATAATACATTTATGAATAGTTAATATTAGAGAGATTGAGATTATTTTAACCGTTCCATCATGAAAATACTTACCATGATTGTCAAGATAATCTTCCTTCAGACATTTTATCTGTCTTCGGTAAAATTTCAGCACTAAACGCTTGTACTCAGAAAGCTTTGATATCGAGATCCTTACATTGTAAAAAATGAAGCCCCAGCTATCCTCATCACATGTGAATCTTTGCTTAGGATGCATAGTCAATCCTCTTTTCGTTCTATTACATCTTCCCTCCGCCCACTCCCAAGACAGGAAAGAACAAAATCTGTGATTGATATATTATGTCCAATTTAAAACATGCTAGTATCTTGAAACAATAACTTCTGATAACTGTAAGAGCAAAATCTCTAAGACATTTATGTACTCTCTGCCGTTTAATTCCAAAAACTTGAACTAGATACATTCAAGGGTCTCATTTGGCACTGGAATCTGCACAGGTATCATGAGTTATGCCTGCCACTGACAACAAAGAAAATGAAGGGAGCTTCCTCTGAAAAAGGAATAGAGGCACCGCTTTTTACATTGTTTAGAATTATAATGAAGGTTATTTTTAAAAATCCTCAAACACGGATTTAGAAGCAAAGGAGCCTGAAATTTTAATAGGGATTGGAAGTTTATTTCTATAAGATAAGTCCAGATGAAAAAATCCTTTTACGAGCCACATGCTGATGTTCTGACACAGCCCAAACCTTTATTAAAATTAATGTAAGCCTTCTCCATAACGAGAGCACAGAATTGCAGTGCCTTAATAATAAAACAGTTATACTTTTTAACCTCTCATTCTACCCTCATATGAATTGAAGCTGTAACAGCAATGGAATAAAACAACTCCCAAAAAAAGATTGCAAATTGATGCTGTCACCCCAAGGATGATGGATTGATTCAATTAATCAGTAAGTCTTTTCTAAGAGTCCTTCAGGGAGTTATTTACCAGAGGCATACCCTGTTTATTCCCCTCCCCTGTGACTGTCATTTTTCTTCATTATTCTTCTAGTTTTACTCATTATATCCTTTGGGGATATGTTGATCTCCGCGTGCAGAGGGGTTTTGCACACTGCTGTCTAGACATAAATCTTCCGAGCCTCAGACTAGAGGCTACCAGAGCACCTGAGCCTCTTGCTGTTGTTATCTCAGGCTGACCAAGACTCTCAAGATGAAGTCAAGCAAAGGGACCCTGAGCTCTAAATGAGAAGTCACGGGAACCTATTAAATTGAGTGAGGACTCTGAGAACTTCTCGGTTGGCAATGATATAACAACTCGGTGCTGCAGACACACCCATAGCACTAGTCTTCCCATCTGCAAAAGCAGATGAATAGGGCAGAGCTGGAGGGTTGAGAGGCTGGGGTGTATGCTAATTCATAGGAAAATGAACCGGATTCATTGTTTGTATTGTTTTGAGTGCTGAAAGGCAAATATTTCTAGACATGAAACATTGCCATTTCTAATGAGCCAGATATCTGCCTAAATCTTGCTCTCAGGGGTGGCTACACAGTTTGTGAGACCCAGTGAAAAGGCAAAATGTGAGGCCTTTGTTCAGAGAGTAGGAAAAAAGTGTCACTAAAGTACTAAAATAGGGACACCTGGGTGGCTCAGTTGGTTAAGCGTCTGCCTTTGGCTCCACTGGGCGTCTGCTTCTCCATGACCTTGTGCTCCTCCCTACCCCTTGTGCGCTCTCTCCTTCTCTCTCTCTCAAATAAATAAATAAAATATTTTAAAAAGAAAAATAAAAATAAATAAAGATACTGAAATATAACAATTTTGCCTTGGGGCGTCTGGGTGGCTCAATCAGTTATGTGTCTGAATTTTTTTATTTTTTCTTTTAAGATTTTATTTATTTACTTGAGACAGAGAGAGAGAGAGAGAGAGAGAGAGAGCAGGAGAGGTGGGGAGGGGTAGAGGAAAAGGGAGAAGCAGAGCCCAGTGTGGGGCTCAATGCCAGGACCCTGAGATTATGACCTGAGCCAAAGGCAGATGCTTAATGGATGGAGCCACCCAGGTGCCCCAAGTGACTGACTCTTGATCTCAGCTCAGGTCTTGATCTCAGGGTTGTGAGTTCAAGCCCCCCTAAAACAAAGAGTTATTTATTTATTTATTTATTCAAAGATTTTATTTTTTTTAAGTAATCTCTACACATAGTACAGGGCTCAAACTCATAACCCCAAGACCAGGAGTCATATACCCTGCCAACTAACTAAACCAGCCAGCCAGGCATCCCAAAGACCTTTCCTGTAAAAGTATTTTATTACTTATAAAATATAATAAAGGTAAATAGTAACATTTAAATAACAATATAGAATATAAATAAAAAAAATACTTCGGTGTCATCACCAAATAATACAATGAATATACATTATTAACGGGACATCGTGGATCATAAAATGTTTCCCCCACCTTTCTACAACTTATCATGAAGTCATCAAAATGTATGCATTCGACCAGTTAATTTTCAATCAATAAAATGAATGTGATGTCAGTCACTCTTGGCAAATGCATCACAACTTTGGTAATTTTTGATCTTGAGAAGAATCTTCCTGCTGCTTCCGCTATTACTAGAAGCAGGAAGAACATTTTTTTAATATTGAATTTCTTTTTTTTTTTTCAGCATAACAATATTCATTGTTTTTGCACCACTCCCAGTGCTCCATGCAATCTGTGCCCTCCCTAATACCCACCACCTGGTTCCCCCAAGCTCCCACACCCCGCCCCTTCAAAACCCTCAGTTTCTTTTTCAGAGTCCATAGTCTCTCATGGTTCCTCTCCCCTTCCAATTGCCCTCAACTCCCTTCTCCTCTCCATCTCCCCTTGTCCTCCATGTTATTTGTTATGCTCCACAAATAAGTGAAACCATATGATAATTGACTCTCTCTGCTTGGCTTATTTCACTCAGCATAATCTCTTCCAGTCCCGTCCATGTTGCTACAAAAGTTGGGTATTCATCCTTTCTGATAGAGGCATAATACTCCATAGTGTATATGGGCCACATCTTCCTTATCCATTCGTCCGTTGAAGGGCATCTTGGTTCTTTCCACAGTTTGGCGACCGTGGCCATTGCTGCTATAAACATTGGGGTACAGATGGCCCTTGTTTCACTACATCTATGTCTTTGGGGTAAATACCCAGTAGTGCAACTGCAGGGTCATAGGGAAGCTCTATTTTTAATTTCTTGAGGAATCTCCACACTGTTCTCCAAAGTGGCTGCACCAACTTGCATTCCCACCAACAGTGTAAGAGGGTTCCCCTTTCTCCACATCCTCTTAGAACATTTTTTTAACAGTGACAACATTGAGATAAATTTGATTGATTGATTTTATTTTATTTTATTTTATTTTATTTTATTATTTTTAAAGATTTTATTTATTTGTTTGACAGAGATCACAAGTAGGCAGAGAGGCAGGCAGAAAGAGAAAGGAAGAAACATGCTCCCTGAGCAGAAAGCCCGATTCGGGGCTCCATCCCAGGACCCTGGGATCATGACTTGAGCTGAAGGCAGAGGCTTTAACCCACTGAACCACTCAGGCACCCTGATTACTTTTAAATATAACTTTTAATCATTTGAGTTAATGTTTCACATACAACTTTTCTAAAAAGATTTAACTTCATAAAAATCACTTTCATGTAAGTCTGAGTCTAATTTTAAAGAAAAAATATACAGTAACCTCTTAATGTTTCCTCTGACATTTCCTGTAACTTGCTGTTCAAGAAACTGAAAATAGCTCCATGGTTTCCATGTACTTGAAAACACCCACTTAAATAATCTATTGCTACTTATTCAATTACAAGGAAAATAATTTTAAAATTGCCTTTCTCGTTAGTAATTTGTTCATCTGAAGCATCATGTGAAAAGAGAGTTATTTTCTGTCTACTACTACCGCTACAGACTTTACTTTTTAAGGGTAAGCCTGTGGATTTGTTTTACAATATTACAGCAGTTCTCAAAACCAGAGCGTCCAAGCTCTTTGAATAATTCTAATAAGTCTCTGATATGCTTTATTACATGTCGATGTGTACACTTTCATCTCACAATAATTCACTGACAATGCTTGCTGCCTGA
Organism: Lontra canadensis; assembly: GCF_010015895.1. Lineage (NCBI taxonomy): Eukaryota > Metazoa > Chordata > Mammalia > Carnivora > Mustelidae > Lontra > Lontra canadensis. The sequence continues at coordinate 19,386,706 of NW_022631017.1, forward strand.
GCAAGCCATTGCTGTCCCAGCACAGCCAGAGTAAACATATGTTCACAAGCCACAGGGAGGGAGGAGCAAGCGCTTTTGGGGAATTAAAAGGTAAGTTGGCCTCCCCCAGTTCGTAGGTCCGCCCAGGACCCCTGCTTTCCCCCAGGGGTAGAGTTGCCACTGTTGTTCCACGGCTATTGCTGCCACTGTCACCACTGCCAGTCTGGTCCCAGGTCACTCCCCAGCCCAGCCACTCTCTCCACTGCCCTGAGGCAGGCCAGGCCAATTGCTGTGCACACCGCACGCTGCACCCAGGGGCCTGAGCCCGTACCCTCCAGTACTGCTGCCAGATCACAATCAGTCACGCAAGCTGTCACCCCAGGGTATCTTGTCTGCTCACCACATGCTCAAGAAAAATATATTAAGAATTTCACGAAGAGGAGAGTAGGACATTAAGCTGAATGCCAGACTCCTCTGAGTTTGGGGACTATGTGCAATGAGACATGTCACATGCCCACACATCCTTAAAGCTAGGTAGCCCTGCTAGCTACAGAAGCCAAGAGTAAAAAAATCTACATCTACCCCCAATTCAAACTTATCCCCATTTTGTTACTGGAATAAATGGAACTAGGATATTGCATTTATTATTAAAAATAGATCTGGGATGTTTTCACCAAGAACGAAAGGATGATTATGTCTCCAAAAAAGAACAAAACACAAAAAGGATAGATTGGATGTCTTGGACACCAAGGCTGGTGAGTAGTTTCACACTCTCCAGTGAATCGGATCAAACATCTAGTTATGTGCATAATTAGTCAGGTTTTTATTACAGCTCTATTCAAGGAAAGGTATCATCGTGATAACTGAAATCCATTATGGTGCACGGGCACTAACATTTCATGGCAATAATTCAATCTGGTTCTGCAAGTTAAAGAATAAATCTCAAGTGTAACAACAAAGGTTTCTGAATCCTTCCCACTAAAATTCTGAACTAAGAATTGTTGAGGTTAGTGACAGTATATATCTAATATATTTAAAATAAGATGGAATTATTGTTGAAATGCATTTAGAAACTGAAAATAGGGGTGCCTGGGTGGCTCACTCAGTGAAACCTCCTGTGTTTCAGTTCAGGTCATGATCTCACGTGTCCTGAGGTGGTACCCTGAGCCCTGCCTCAGGCTCCTCGCTCAGCGAGGAGTCTGCTTGAGATTCTCTCCCTCTGCCCCTCCCCCATTCACTGGAGCTCTCTCTCTAAAATAAATAAGTTTTTTAAAAAAGAAACTGAAAATATACCTAATTATAATGCATTGTGAATCAGGACACCATGTGCCAAAAGAATAAATTGAAATAACTATGTTTTATGTAATTGGGAGTTCTTTCCTTCATACTTTTCTGTGTGGGCATATGTTGAAAGCACTGCAATAGCAAAGTCCCCTCCTTTACTCCTTTTTTCTATTTTTCAACATTCTTCAGTAAAAGATGATATTAAAGCTAGGAGCACCACACAGTACTCGACACAGTCATAACATCTAAGTGACAGATCCAAATCTCAAACACAATCTGTCAGCGGAGCCCACCGTTCTAACCTCTACTAAACAAAATTTCCAGAGAGCAGGATGCAGATGTGAGTAGCCAGGTTTTCCTTTGATATCAAAGAAAATCTGTTTCTGATCATAGCCATTTTTATCCATTCATCCACAGAATATGTAGTTCTCCCCTAACTCAGACAACTTCTTTCCTTCCATCCACTGCACCTTCCCAAACACTTTACACTGAGACATGCAATGAGATTTCTTGACAAGGAAGGCTGTTAGACAGAGGGTAGACTTCAGGGGAAAACTCTGGAATTATCCCTCCCTCAGGGGCACCATGGATTACATGTCATCCATTTAAGCCCTCATGACCATACACCACCCCCCCACCAACACTGTTTCCCTGTCTGTACAGAGAGGAAAAAAGCACAGTAAATCTTGGTAAACATGGTCAACTCTGAAGGAAAACAAGACACTTCTAATATATTGTGTTTATAAATTCCCTTCTCCATAAGTCCCACTTTGGTTGTGCTTGACATTTAGAATTGAAACTCAACAGAGAAGTGCTGAGCTAGAGTGAAAAGGGATATGGATGGGCAGTAAACCAGAACGTGTTGCCAGTGTCATTCATTCTTACAGACAGAATTTAATATCACTACAAAAAGTCACATCTTCCTAAAGGACTATTTATATTAAAAGGCTAGACAAAAACTGAAGCAAGTCCCTACAGTTTTCCACCAATCATGCCAAACATAATGGTACTCCCTCATCCCTAGTCTCATCAAATGTCTATGGCAATTTCTCCTTCTTAAGTAGTGTACATTTGCAACTTCAAGCCAGGTATGTGAACAAAAAGCAAAAACCTATTTCCTTAAAAAAAATTGACCTACTGACTCATCTTTTCTTGTATTTTATCCATAAAAGTCAACAACATTTTATATTTATTATTGATTGTTAGTGGGTGGTCACAAATTCTCTTCAGTCTTACTCTGGTTGACAATTTCTATTTGTATTAAAGGAGAGGGAAACACATACAACTGCTATGACCCTCAAATTTTAATTCTAGGTATAAATCACTGTACTAGTTTCCCACTGCTGTAGAAGCCAGTTGTCACAAGTTGTTCATTTAAAACAACACAAACTTATCAAGATATTAAGATACACTTCCAGAGATCAGAAGTCCTGAATGAGTTTCATTGAGCTAAAATCAAGGTGTCAACAGGACTTTGCTCCTCCCAGAGGCTCGAGAGAAGAATCCATTTCTTTCCCTTTTCCAAATTCTAAAAGCTGCCTGCATTCCTTGGCTGGAGTCCCTTTGGTCTATCTTCAAAATCAGAAGCGCAGCGTCTTCTTCTCTCCCTCACTCTGTGACCTGTGATTTCACCATCACATCTCTTTCTGACACTGACCCGCCTGCTCCCCTCTTCTAAAGGACCCTTTTGATTATATTGGGTAATCCAGGAAGATCTTCCCATCTCAAAATTCTTAATCACATCTGTAAAAGAGACTACAAAAATCCTTTTGTTGTATGAGGTAACAAAGTCATGGGTTTCAGGGATTAAGCCACGGACATCTTTGGAGAGCTGTGAGTCCAGCTACCATAATCGCCTGTGTCTCTGCTTAGCTACGACCCACAAGCCCTAACGTAAAGTGTTCTTGCTGAAGGTTAGCCTTTCTCATTGCTGCTTAAAACTCTTTAAAGAATTCACAGAACTACTTAAAGAAGCTCAAATTCTCTGCTTTCTGGCAGTAAGAGTTAGAATCCCAGAACTGTGAAGCAGGACAGAAGATGAACCAGTCACCTCCTTTTGTAACACAGGTCAGTGACACCTGAGTGGACGAGCTCAGTGAGACTTTTAGAGCACGTGAGACCGCTATTTCTACTACAATGTGTTGTTGCTAATAATCTGTAACTCATTTTTAATAAGCCACTTCTAAAGACTAAGTGTGACCTAAAGAAAAAGTCTCTAGAGTAGATTAGCTGCCATCTATCCTCTTATGAAGTTTTTACAGGCGTTTTCTAGAATGTTATATAACATATTCATTTGGGTTCCCATTGACTTAAGAAAATATTCCTAATGACATGGAACTTCCTTTCACAGAAGCATAATAAACCTGACTTTTAACTACTCATTAAATAAAAATAATATTTTAAATGAGCATATTAAAAAGACAAATACTAAAGAAATTTGTAAAATGACAAAGTCATACTCCCCATACAGTCATCCTATCTCCTCTCTGTCAAAGTAATACTTATTCCTCTTTTCATGTGTGCCCATCCAGAAAACACAATGGTTTACAGAATGGCATATGTGCAGAATGTTCTGGTGTGCTTTCTAAAAATGTACAGATGTGAAACTTTGCACATACTGCACTTTATTTTGTTCGCTTATGGATTTACTGATGCCAACCTACCTCATGATTTCTAATAGATGCAGAGTATATTCTAGTATATGGAACATCGTAATTTACCTAACTGCTCCCTTAATGATTAACGGAAGAAGGATTCAAAGGTTCTGCTTTGTTTTGTCTCAGTAACAAGAGCCTTTGAAAATGTATTATTTTTATTTATTTCAGGAATAAATAAAAAAATTTTATTTATTTATTTATTTATTTTTAGTTTGTTCAAAACTAAAAAGGTCTAACAGAGATGTGAACTCCTCTTTTTTAAACCTGACTTCTCTTTTTGAAGGCAGCCAGAGATATACATTTTGTGGGGCATCTTACTTTTTTCACTTAAAAAAAAAAAACCGCAGGCGCCCCCTGTTTTTATTCCACTCCCTTATTGCAATTTGCAAGTACTGTATGTTTCACAGGTTTGTGACAACCCTGCGTCGAACAAGTCTATTAGCGCCATTTTTCCAACAGCTTTTTCTCCCTTCAGGTCTCTGTCACATTTTCGTAATCCTTGAAATGTTTCAAACTTTTTCACCATTATTATATTTGGTCACCTGTGATCTTTGCTGCTACTATTGTCATCCTTCCAAGGTGCCACAAACTGCACCCATAGACGAGGGCGAACTTAATAAATGTTGTGTGTGTTATGACTGCTTCACCAACCATCTGTTCCCTGTCCCTCTCTCACCTGCTCCTCAGGTCTCCCTGTCCCCTGAGACATAACAATATTAGGGTGAGGCCAATTAATAACCCCCCAATGGCCTCTGAGTGTCCAGGTGAAAGGAAGTGTTGCTAGCCTCTCAATTTAAATCAGAAGCTAGAAACAATGAAGCTTAGTGAGGAATCTATATGGAAAGACAAAACAACCTGAAAGTCAGGCCTCTTGCATGAAACCGTGTGCTGAGTTGTGAATGCGAAGGGAAAGTTCTTGAAGGAAATCACAAGTGCATCTCCAATGACTACACGAATGAAAAGAAACTGAAACAGCCTTATTGCTGAGATGGAGAAAGTTTGAATGGTCTGGATAGAGCGAACCAGCAACAGCATTCCCTTACACCAAAGCCTAACCTAGAACTTGGCCCTAACTTTATTCAGTTCTATAAAGGTTGAGAGAGGTATGGAATCTGTATAGGGCATGTTGGAAGCTAGCAGGGTTTGGTTCCTGAGATATGAGGAAGTCATCTCCACGACATGAAAGCGCAAAGTGAAGCAGCAGGTGCTGATAAGAAAATAGCAGTAAGTCATCCAACCCAAAGATCTAGCGGAGGTAGTGAATGAAGGTGGCTACACTCAACCACAGATTTCCAGTGTGGATGAAACAGCCTTATATTGGAAGAAAATTCCAGTTATAACTTCCATAGCTAGAAAGGAGAAGACAGTGCCCAGCTTCAAAGCTTCAAAAAACAGGCTGACCCTCTCATTAGGGGCTCCTATAGCTGATGACTGTAAGTTGAAGCCAGTGCTCATTGACTCTGTGAGTACTTCCTAAGGGCTCTGAAATCCCAGAGCCCTGGATGACAGCACACCTCTTTACCACATGGTTTACTGAATAATTTTGATCCTTCTGCTGGAAGCGATAGCTCAGAGGGAAAAAAAATCCTTTCAAAATATTACTGTTCTCAATGCATTTGTTCACCCAAGAGCTCTAATGAAGATGTAAAACAAAATTCATAATGTTTTCATGACTGATAACACAATATCCATTCCACAGCCCACAGATCAAGGAGTAGGTTCAGTTTTCAAGTCTTGCTAATTTAAGAAGCAAATTTCAGGTGTGCTTGGGGGCTCAGTTTTTGGGCATCTGTGTTCAGCTCAGGTCATGACTGTGGGGTCCTGGGGTCGAGCCCCACATTGGGCTTCCTGATTGGCAGGAAGCCTGCTTCTCCCTCTCCCCCTGTTTGTGTTCCCTCTCTCACTGGGTCTCTCTCTGTCAAATAACTAAACAAAATCTAAAAGAAAAAAAAGAAGAAGAAGAAGTAAATTTCATAAGTGTCTAGTTGCAATAGATAGTGAATCCTCTGATGAATCTGGGCAGAGTACATTGAAAACCTTCTGAAAAGAATTCACAGTTCTAGAAAGAATTCCTTTCTAGAGCATGCCATTCAGCATGCCATTATTCTAGAAAGAATTCACCATGCCATTAAGGACATTTGTAATTCATGGGAAGAGGTCACAACATCAACATGAACAGGAGTTTGGTAGAGGCTGATTCCACCCTCATGGATGACTCTGAGGGGTTCAGAACTTCAGTGGAGGAAGCAACCTCAGATGTGGTAGGAACAGCAACAAAACTAGAACTAGAAGTGGAGCCCAAAGATGTGACTGAATTGCCAAATCACATGAGAAAACTTGAACAGATGAGGAGCTGCTTCCTATGGATGAGCAAAGAAAGTGGCTTCTTGAGATGCAGTCTACTCCTGGTGAAGATACTGTGAAGGTTGTAGAAGTGACAATGGGATTTAGAATATGACATCAACTTAGTAGATAAAGCAGCAGCAGGGTTTGGGAGGATTGGCTCCAAATTTGAAAGAGGGTCTACCATGGGTAAAATGCTGTTGAACAGCATTGCATGCTACAGAGAAATCATTTGTGAAAGGAAGAATCAACCCATGCAGCAAACTATATTGTCTTATTTTAAGAAATTTCCACAGCAATCCCAGGCTTCAGAAACCACCACCCTGATCCGTCAGCAGCCATCAAGGCAAAACCTTCCACCCACAAAAAGATTATGACTCACCCAACTCTCAGATGATGATGAACACTTTTTAGCAATATTTTTATTAAAATACATATATTGTTTTTTAAACATAATACTAATGCATACTTAATATATTATAGTACAATTTAAACACAACTTTTTTTTTAAATAGGCTCCACAACCAGAGAGGAGTCCAATGTGGGGCCCAAATTCATGACCACAAGATCAAAACCTGAGTTGAGATCAAGGGTCAGACAAACCCACTGAGCCCTCCAGGCATCCCTAAACATAACTTTTATATATACTGGGAAGCCAATAAATTCATTTGATTCCCTTTATTGTAGTATCAGCTTTATTGCAGTGTTATGGAACTGATCTTCAAGGTCTTGAATCTTGAATCTTGAATTAAAATCTTCAAGATCTTGAAGATCTTTCCATAGTAGCACTCAGACTTCAGCAAAATCTATTCAATGTCCATTGATTATCATCAGCTCTGGGAAGAACTGAGGCCTTTAAAAGGACTTCATGATGAGAAAATTGTATTTCCAAAACATGGGAAGTGCACATTTCCTTATGATAATTCAGATATTATTATGTATGCAGTTAAGATTCACTAATAAAAAATTATCCTGAGACCATAAAGAACTCATACAACAAAACAAACCAAAAAAAAAAAAATCCATTTAAAAATGGGCAGAAGACATGAACAGACATTTCTCCAAAGAAGTCATACAAAAGGCCAAGACACATGAGAAGTTACTCAACATCACCCCAATCAGGGAAATGCAAATCAAAACCACAATGAGATGTTACTTTACAACTTTCAAAATGGCTAAAATCAAAAAAACTCAAGAAACAACAGGTGTTGGCAAGAATGTGGAAAAAATGGAATCCTCATGCATTGTGAGTGGGAAGGCAAACTGGTGCAGCCACTGCGGAAGACAATATGGAGATTCCTAGAAAATTTAAACATAGAACTACCCTACAATAGTAGTAACAGTAATCACACTACTGGGTATTTAGCCAAAGAATACAAAAACATTAATTAGAAGGGATATATACACCCCTGTGTTTATTACAACATAGCCAAACTATAGAAACAGTCCAAATGTCCGTAGACAGATGGAGGCATGAAGAAGAGGTGGTATGTACGTGTGTGTGTGTGTGTGTGTGTGTGTGTAATATAAAATGGTATATTATTTGGACATAAATTTGCAACAACATGAATGGATCTAGAGAGTATTATGCTATGAGAAATAAGCCTGTCAAAGGAAGACAAGTAACATATGATTTCACTCATATGTAGAATTTAAGAAACAAAACAGTGAACGAAGGAAAGAGAGAGACCAACCAAAAAAAAAAAAAAAAACAAACAAACAAAAAAAATGGATCCTTACTATAGAGAACAGGTTACCAAAGGAGAGGTGGGCAGGGGGATGAGTAACGCATGTGAAGGGGATTAAGAGGACACGTATCATGATTAGCACTGAGTAATATATGGAACTGTTGGATCACTTGACTGTACACCCAAAACTAATATAACACTGTATGTTAACTCTAATGAAATTAAATTTTTAAAAAATTAATTCTGAAGCCAACCTATCATCTATGTTGCTTAGTTAAGGGTCCATCAACACTCACTGCAGAGACACTCTTCCTGTGTCTATTCCAAGTGCACTCTCCAGAGATTTCAGCACATCAACAACTGCTTTGTCCTCAATGAAGACATAATAGCTGTTTATCACTCAAAAAAAAAAAAAATGGTGATAACTATTTCTTTAAAATGATCTCTGCCATATAGCTTTCCTTTATTTCTTAATATTTCCTTTTTAAAAATATTTTATTTATTTATTTATTTGACAGAGAGAGGGAGAGCACAAACAGGGGGAGCAGCAGACAGAGTCCCTGCTGAGAGGGGAGCCTGACTGGGGGCTTGATCCCAGGACCCCAAGATTGTGACCTGAGTGGAAGGCATACACGCACTTAACCAACTGAGCCAACTAAGAGCCCCGTTTCTTAATATTTCAAGACAACCCCAATCTTTGATATAACAGACCAGAAGAGAAATATTTACAGCCAGAAACAAAGCAAAGCAAACTATGAGTACACTCTAGGATGAGGCACACAGAAGATGAATACAGTGTTACTGACAGACGTGTTATATGTATAAGTTGTGGTCTACAACAGAGGCAACAACGGTTTGTCTTCAGCAGTAAGAGGAAATTGATAACCCAAGTTCTCTGGAGAGTGTATACTTACACAAATTGCAATAAAGATTGTAGTTAAACACTATTTTTGATTCCAAAAATGATTTAACATGTATTTATTTTCTCTGACTTTGGAAAAACGTTTGCTGGTGAAGATCTTACAAAGATAAGCTTGAAAGATATCACTACTTTTTTGTAAATTTCTCATTGTACAAATAACTGCCTACTTTTCAGAAATAACTTTTTTTTTGCTAGAATTTTCTCACATTATCCAGCAGATATGTCTTTTATAGAATGTTGATGAACCCAGCCATGAGCAGTGAACAGATCTCAAATTTTCCAACCAGGATTATCAATGAACTTGAACCTACCTGATCTTTCATTGCTATATAAATCAACTTAGATGTATTGAGGATCTACTAGATACCATAAAATCTGATGGAACACAAAGGGGTTTTAAGACAGATGCCTGCCTCAGTGAACATAAAGAATTAATAGTGCACGGTTAAATATGCAGTGAGTGCTGTAGATAGTAAGAGTGCAGATGGGAACCACTTATGGCTAAAAACAAATAGTTGAAATTTCAATGATTTCTGTCTTATGCATGTTTTTGAGATTTCACTAAACAAATGGGATTGAATGGTCTTAGTGAGGAAAAACAAAATACTTCTGATGATAAGTACTTATATTATGAAAAAAACTTACAAATTGTTGATCGTCTGGTATTGTCAAGTAGTAGAACAAAGCAGTCAACTACAGAAAATGTAAAACTCATTTTGCTCTCATTGTTTTCTTCTATCCCAACTTGTCTCTCTCTAAGCCGACCCACAGAGAGAGAGGCACAGACCAAAATAACTTACAATTATGCAAAGATTTTCTCCCTGTTGGTATTGCATCATCTCACTTTCAAAATAATGGCATGTATTGCATGGAGCACTGGGTGTGGTGCATAAACAATTAATTTTGGAACACTGAAAAAAATAAAATTAAAAAAAAAGAATATAGATGCAAAAAATTCAAACCAAAAAGGAAAAAAAAAAACCTAAAAAATAAAAAATAAATAGCTGAAGAATGAGAAATCCCGGTCCTGGTTCGAGTTGTATCATGCCCAAACACTTTGACCTAAACATGTGTTAACTAACTAGTCTTAAAGGATTTAGACCAAGGGGGCTCAAAATTAAAAAATGAAAAGAAATACTGCCTATACCAAGTATTAAGAAAAATACATAGTTTTCATATTAGACACACCTGAAAAATAAAACCCTGAGAAACTAAATCCCGTGTTTTCCTTCAGGTAGTAAAAGCAGTGACTTCAATTTGGTGCTACTGCGATTAGACCCGAGTGGACTTGAGTAGATCTACAATTATGACTGGATCTTGAATAAAGTGTGTTTTTCACAGCTGAGTGCCATGTTATTGTCCTTTGAATTCTTTCAGACACGTCGCCTCTAATCATGATTACTAAGATTCTTCTCATGCACCTCAGCCCAAGTCTACCTCCCAGAGCCACCTCAGAACGCAGACGCTGCCCATCTGATGCCCTGCCCATCACTCAATCCAATCTCAAATCCTGCCCCTCCTCCACCTTCCTCATTGAGTCCCCTTCATGGCTTGGAGTCCACTGGTCTATTCACAAGCCAACTCTCCCACATCCTTTCAAGTCTCTCAACGTGCTCCTCACCCTCTTTCTCGACTCACAGTTTTCAAATGTTGGTGTCATCAACATCCCTTGGGGTGCCAGAGAAGCTGCAACAGCCACTTTTCCTGCCACCCCTTTGTCTGTGGACTTCTTGAGGGTCAGCGGCTACTCAGTCAAGGGCACTGGGACCATGGGCTCAGCCACCTACCATGGGCTCTGTCCAGCCAGCAGAGTGCAGGGGACAGCACCAAGGAAAGTGCTGGAGGACGTGGGCCTGGTGCTGAGGAGTCACAGTTGTAGACACTGCCAGCATCTGCAAGTGGTCATGTGGGCCTGGGGTTGGCTTCCTTGCCATGACCCTCAGGGCAGGGTTCTCACAAGACCCTTAAGTGGATGTCTTTATGCCCCTGAGTCAACTGTTCAGGGAGGGCTTCCAGAGTCTGAAGGAGGGGGCGGCAGTGGAGTTGGCTTTTAAGAAGTCCCTATGGGCTCAGAATCTCTTCACGTCACGGCTCTGGTGGGGTATTCTGTGTTGAGAGCAAGAGAGCACCAAAAAGAGGCATATGCTGAAGGGTTACCAAAGGAAGCCTATGGAGGGCTAAACTATCAGGCCAAGGGACGCAGGCTGCCATCCCACCCAGAAATGCCCCCTCTGTCTGAGCGTTCCAGCCCCATGATGGTCTGGTGTCCACTGAAGGGTCCATAAGACCCCTACCCTCAGGCAAAGCCAGCCTACTTTCAGGAGGAAGAGAGATCCACAGGCAGACCCTGCTCCCAGAAGGCCAGAACTGAGCCACAGTGGGTGGGGGCTGTCCTTTTGCCATCAGGAAATTTCTAGAAGCAGTCCCCAACCACCATACTGGAGAAGGTGGGGATAGGGTAGGTAGGTGGCACTCCCAGCTTTTCAGGCCAAGTCCACATCAATCACTGCTCCTTCCTTTTGGGGGGCAGAAGGCTGAGGCAAAGGAACTCCAATCATGCTCTGTGCAGAAGCACGGGAGGGCTTTGGAGGAAATACCTCTAGAACCTGAGTGTTTTAATGGAGTCAACACCCCAGAATCTCCAGCTTTTTGAGGTGACTTGAATAAGGAAGTTGTTTTCTTTCTAAAGAAAAATATGTAACAATATTTCTCATGCCAGAATGGGATGATTAATCATGAGACCAGATTAATGGGTCCACTCACATGCCCCTACATTCTGGTGGGGGGAAACTCTCAGGTATAAAGCAGGATTTTTTTCATTTCTTATCTCTTCTTTTTTTTTTTTTTAAGATTTTTTGTTTATTTATTTGACAGACAGAGATCACAAGTAGGCAGAGAGTCAGACAGAGAGAGAGAGGAGGAAGCAGGGTCCCTGTGGAGCAGAGAGCCCGATGGGGGATTCAAGCCCAAGACCCTGGGATCATGACCTGAGCCAAAGGCAGAAGCTTAACCCACTGAGCCACCCAGGCACCCCCATGTCTTATCTCCTCCTAACCCACTCCTGGGAAAGGGTACCAGGAACTTTCCCAAGAAATAGGTTGTAATGATAGGCAAAAGGAGCTGTTGGGGGACCAGCTACAGACCTGCTCCCCCCCAGCCGCCTCCTACCCATATTGCCCATTCTGGGCCAACACAAATTTATTTATTTACTCCCTTGGAAAAGGATACCTTGGGTCAATACCAACTATACCAGCTGTGTCCAAATGGCATATAGCACTTTTTTTTTCTTAATATAAATATTCTGGGTTTGTATCTTTGTGCATGTTAATCTAATGCCCTCATTCCCACACTGTGTTCCCAGGTAGCTGAGCAAGCCCAGGGTAAGTGGGCAACAGCTCTGGGTCTGTAGAGCAGGAATACTTTCTGTTGTGTTACCATCACAGAGAAGAACTATTTGGAGTGTGTAGCTTATTGACCTATCTCACTTTTGCCAATTACAGCTGGCTCTTCTGCCACTGTGTCTGCTTGAAATCGCACCCCCCTAACCTAAAATGTTTCATAGGAGCCTAGGTTTTAACGAGTTTGTCCTATGGCTTGATTTCCTTCTACTGCAAGATTGGAAATTCGTCCGAACAGGAAAGGGTGGTACAGAGAGTTTAGGAGAGGCTTGGCCAGCTGAAAGGCATCTGGAGGAAGCCAAGATTAAGTGAAGGTTGCCTAATCTATGATAAATGTTTCCTATCCCAGACCTCTAATCCCAGGGCATGGCCCTGGCATTACATACTGGATGTATCCTCCGCGGGATTGGGCCAGGCCTCCCTTGCACAACAGGGTATAGATGTTCGTCATTATATAAAATGCGAGTTGATAAAGATAGGTCTTAAGAAGAGGACCTCTCCACCTATCTTGGGCTGCCCAGGGATGCATATATGAAGGAAGGACTAGAATCCTTAACCTTCAAAATTTCTGGGCTCTTCTTCTATAGCTTTCAGAGAAACCATTAGTAATGTCTCCTTTTGGGGCCCAGAGCCAGGGTCCTGTCCTGCAGCAGTGATTAATAACGTTGTGGTAGCTAAAGGAGAAAAGGGGGTTTCATTTGCACACTGTGAGACCACTCCAAACCTGATTCACTGGGTCAAAGTGGGGCAAATGCAATAGAATGCATTGGGTGACCTATGTCTGATCCTGGGTCCTTGTTTCGTCCAGCCGCTGCCCCCATCATCATTGTATCTGTCGGGGCTTTGTAGGACTTCACAAGTTACTGATTTGTAATTGCGAGTTGGCCTGCTTTGTGTAAATACAGTGTGTTTGTCTTTCCTCATGTTCCTTTGGAGGTTTACTGTTGAAAAACTTCTTTTTGTGTTGAGAGCAAAATACCTCAAGCTTCTTCAGCAAAAGTTTCGGCACCAGGCAAAAGGATCTAAAACATAAACTTAGGGCCTCCTCTTCTTGAAGTGGGGGTCCTGAGCCATATTTTCTTTGTGTTCCTCTTCCCCTATTTCCTCTTCTTAACCAGGACTTTGAACCTAAAAACTTGACTCCTACCCTACTCCTTTCTCTCCCTTCCTGAGAAAAGCCCACATACCCATTGCCATAATCATTTAATTTGTGGGATGTCTTCACGGATCTTAAAGGATTTGTGTAAAAATCTTGAAGAATCTAGAAACACTCTATCCCTTATTCCTACCCACCTGAGTCAAGACCATCCCTTGGTGTGGTTAATGTCAAACACTTACACTGCTATATTTGGATGGATTGATCCTCCTTTAATCTCTAATCCTTGAGTAGAGAGAAGCAATGAGAGGGTCTTCCACATAGAAAGTAGAATCAGAAGACCAAGGAACTTGTATATCCAAGTTGTTCAGAACTTTTATGCAGGTGCAAGAAACATGTCAATGTGGCCAAAAGATTGTTTAATAGGAGACAAACAAATATAACTTCATGTTACTGCTGGAAACCAAAGCTTTGTGTGAAACCTTGAGTTTATGAGGAGGGAGGGAGAGAGAAAAGGTGGGAAAGAGTGTGCCTCTCTGTTCTTTTTTTTTTTTTTTCTGTATTTTATTTTGTTATGTTCTGTTAGTCAAATACCCATCACTGGGCTCACCCATACCCCCACTCTTCCTCCCCTCTGAAACTCTCAGTTTGTTTCCCAGAGTCCATAATATTTCATAGTTCATCTCCCCTTCTGATTTCCCCCCCCGTTCATTTTCCCTTCTTTCTCCTAATGTCCTCTATTCCACGTATTCCTAATGTCCTTATGTTCCACGTAGAGATGAAACCATATGATAATTATCTTTCTCTGCTGTGCCTCTCTGTTCTTTCCCCGATCTCTTTCTTTCATTACTGAACTGTAGGAGACTGAGCCCCCATGGGTTTTGGTGATCCCATCACTGGGGAGTGTTTATTTGATGGTTGATTTTATCATTCCAAGTACTTCCTTTCCTGTTTGCTATTGTTTTGTAACACAAATGATTTTTTTTCCTTTTTCTTTCCCTGGCAAAAGACAATGAATAAATAAAGATTGTTGGTGCGGAAAAAAATCATCCAGATAGCCTGTTATTAAAATAGAGTCCTAGGCTCCAACGCCAGTGATTCTGATTCAGTAGGTGAGGATGGAACCCATTTGTTTTCATAGATGATGTCAAAACTATTTACCCAAAGACCACATTTTAAGAACCACTCTTTTATGAACATCTCGGAAGGCTTTCTTTCCCTTCACATTCTTAATAGGAGGTGGTTACACAAGGATAAATGCAACCAGGGTAAAGGAACAATCAACATTAGGTGAATGTTGTCAGTCATGCCTTCTTGGAGAAGGCAAACCCAAATAAAGTGTTGTCCATGGGTTGGCAAAGGTACAAGGAGAGCAAAGGCCTCCAAGTTAACCCATCCACTTCCCTAAATTTCATGACAAAGTGAAGCTTACCCAGAAAATTCAGTTAAGCCAGTAGTCTCCTAGAGGTTAAATTCAACTCCAACAATTATAAAAAATATATATATATGTGTGCAGAAATCATAAAAACATAAAATTGGAATCCCCAGAAAGCACTGGGTTCCTTGTGTCCCTATTCCATATCCTTCTTCAAGCTTATAGTTTTGGAAGATACCAGAGAAACAAGAAGATCAGCTCTGGGGATAAAAATAAAACTTTGTGCCATCCAGAAGTATATCTCTCAAAGGAGACAAAAATTATATTACAAGAAACAATTTTTAAGTGGCTCTGAAATTTCTATAATGAAATGTTAAATTGAAGTTATATAAAATTTTCAAGAGTTGTAAAGAACAGAGCAATCAATTCAATAGCCTTTTTAAAGACTTCATCTCTTAAAATATGAAGAGGGATTAGCTTCCAGATTAGTTCCTAGTTTTCTTGGGACAGAGACCTTTCACCCCCAAACTGCACATCTTCTTCTCTACAAGTCTCAGGGAAGTCCTGGCAGTGAGCAACCAATCATAACTCTGTATGTATCCATCACTGGAAGAGATAGCTCCACCCTGAGTAGGGCTGTCACTCCCATGTCACCCCCATTTCTATTCGAGCTCTTCTCAAGCAACCTTCTAGATTTCTTTATAACCATGGTCTGCTCCATCTCAGAAATACTGAATTTCAATTGTCCATTCTGACCACACTCTTGTCATTACTGTCCTCTCATACCCAAGACTATTACACAGCCGTTGATCTCAGAGAGATGTCTAGCCCACTGACTCTTCTATTTTCTCTCAGTCTGTTAAGTACTTATTGAGCTCTCTTAATTCCCTTCTCATGGGCTCCCAGATCATCAGTTGTATCTGGAATTATTTAGTATGCTTAGCTTCCACTCCTGTAGAGCAAAACCTTATCTCTACTACTTTCTGTTAAATACTGCTGAAGATATAAAAAGAGGAAAAAGAAGAAAAACCCAAGATCTTGCCATTAAAAATTCACATTCTTTAATCTCAGATGGCTCCATATCACTGTCCATCAATTGTTTTGAATATTTATGTCACTCTTGCTTCTATATGGCCAGGATCATTTGGGTAGCTAAGTAGAGTGGGATGGATAGGGAATTGGAAATGAGGTGATCAAAGAACTAAGTACTAGGTTATTTGACAGGATGCTCACATGGAAGTTTAAGTTATTGAGGATTCCCTGAGGGCTCTGTGTTAAAGAATATCATGGTCCAGAGGCCCAAGGTTGAGCTGAGGTCATCAGTGATGAGGAGTCGTTGTGAGCCTATCAGGTTAGCACAAAACTGGAGCTGGAGCTGGAGAAATCAAGGTCTGTGAAGCAACACTTCCTGGGAAATAGGGAGACATGTAACCATATCCCAGCCCTGATATGTGATATAGAAGAATAATTATTATCCCCTCAAAGTCAGGAAACCAATGAGGAACACTGGCACCTAACTTCTAGTCTTCCTCCTGACATTTCCTTCTTCCTGACATCATCTTTAATGAAAATAAACATCAGTATGAATAACCAATCAAATCCACTGGCCTCTTGGGTTTGTTGGAGTAGAAAACTTTTCCAATCTTCCCTTCTAGATTCTTCAGCTGGCTTAACGATTAAGTTGACAGGGCACCTAGCTCACTTGGTCAGTGGAATGTGTGACTCTTGATCTCAGGGTTGTGGGTTCAAACCCTGTGTTAGGTGTAGAGATTACTTAAAAATAAAATCTTTAAAAAATAATTAAATTGACACAAGACAAATTAACAGGAGAAAAATATAATTCCATATATACTGGACACCCATAAAAACCA
Organism: Lontra canadensis; assembly: GCF_010015895.1. Lineage (NCBI taxonomy): Eukaryota > Metazoa > Chordata > Mammalia > Carnivora > Mustelidae > Lontra > Lontra canadensis. The sequence continues at coordinate 19,403,319 of NW_022631017.1, forward strand.
AAAGACTCAAAGAAACAACTAAAACAACAGCTTTTATACCTTTTAGGCAAGGAAATAACAAATTTGTGAAGAATTGACAAGACAAAGGGGTTTGGGCATGGGGTAGTAAATTAGTGAAGAAGTAACAATATCTGTTTATATAGCTTTCTTGGCCCTAAATTTCATCTCCCTGGTGATAAACATGACTTCTACCTTCCTGGTACAGGGAGGGAATCTTTCACATAAAAGATTTATTCTCTGTTTTCAGAGAGGGCCAGAGTAGGGCCAGAGTGTCCTTGCACTGGCTATTTCTTAAGTAACTTTAATTCAAAATTATCAATATGCCAAAATGGCATATCTGGGGATGGCATATTCTGCTGTCCTCCAGTTCCCAGACTGCCTCGTCTTTGGGGATCTTTCCGGTAATTCTCTTTAGTTCTCTGGCCCATGGTCAATCCTAGAATATATATGAACTACAAGGATGCTGTGGTACACTATCCAGAATCCCTGTTTAGGACTGAAACCCTCATCCCTTGATCACCTAAAAGCCCTTGTGGCTGACAGCTTTCTACTAAGACCTTTCCTGGGAATATCTCCTTGGCTTGACCTACACAAATTGCACCACCTTCCCATCACCAAAGCCCATAGTAAGTGACTGCTCACTGTGGAGATTCTTTCAGTATATATATTTTAACCTGATGTCAGCTTTCTCTGCATTGCATTTCATGACACAGAATAAAGGAAACCTCTTTTAAAATGGAGTCACAGGCCAGCAAGGGGAGCTTCCAAACTGTACCACTAGTTGAAACCCTTGGCCAACCCATAAGGAAGAGATGTACTATACTCTGCACTTCCATTAGAAAGAAGCCTTCTAGCCAGAGAAAGGAAGATATTCTCCTTGCCCAGCAGTAGCCCAGCCAATGAGAGATTGCCACAACTAAGCCAATGAAAAACCACTATACGTGGAATTCCCAGTTAATGCCAGTGGACTTTTTGCTTATAACAGCCCCTCTCAACAACCCGTTTCCCTTTCTTCTATAAAAGACATTTCTCCCCTTTGTTCTCCAGACCTATAGCTTTTGCTGTAGCTTTCTTTTCCTGAATTGCAATTCCTCCACTATTCCTGAATAAACCCGTTTTGTTAGTAAAATAACCAGTTGTTTTACCCTTAAGTTTGACAATTTACAAATACACCTAAGTTTATAACACACTAGTTCATTAACATTGTAGAAAATGGTATATTTTATGTTAATTGTACTAATGGTTTGGTTATTTATACATCACCTACTTTAAAGGAGATGATGCAACTTTATTCCTTTGCAGTAGGCCTAACGAAAAACCACTGAATTATTTCAAATCAAGTTTGAGCAAAGAGAAACAAAAATGCTAACATACACTTCCTTCCTTCTTTCTTCTCTGTTGAATAATTTCTGCTATCCAATAAAGTTTATATGTACCAACTGAAAATTTTATATGCAAAACTGAAATGTTAACAGTTCTCTGATTCCTACTCATTTTCTAAAAGAGAAGTTTCTCCTTTCCAGTCATCTGGCTACCTAACTACCAATAAGATTTAGACCAGGGTCCAGCAAAACGTTTTTTATTGAAAGGCCGGACAGTAAAAATTTTAAGTTTTCTCACTCTACAGCCTCTCTTGCAACAACTCAACTCTGCTACTGTGGCCTGAAAGCAATCATAGATGCGATAAAAAGTGAGGGGTTGTAGCTATGTTTCAATTAAACTATTTACAAAAACAGGCAGCTGGCTAGATATGATATTGTGATTTGTAAGAATTATTTATATTTGGTGATTCAAATATATTTATAGTTGGCCATGCAGATATATATTTCTTATATGTATTTGGTCTTCATTCACAGATCCTGGTTTATCATTTCCAAAACCTTTGGAATTTCCTAAGTGATGAAGGCAGTGGAAACACCTTTTATTATTATAATATGTGGGCTCTTGTCCTCAGCTCCTGAAAATGCTTTCAGAGCCACAAAAGTAAAATGGTTGCCTTTTTATTCAGAACAAGCTCTTCAAACTACAACTGGGTTAATGTTAGTGAAGTGACTTCTGGAAAGCATCTGTGGATGTGGGGTAGATTGTCGGGGAACCAACCAATAGTAGAGAGTTGGAACTTTCAGTCCAGGCCCTGATTTCTGAGGAGGGGAGAGGGGCTGAAGGTCAAATCAGCCACCAAAGGCCAACGATTCAATCTATCCCACCTATATAATGAAGACTCCGTAAAAACCCGAATAGAAGGGGTTCAGCGTGCTTATAGGTTGAGAAATCAGAACTCTTCCAGATGACACTGTGTGGGGCCCCAAGCTCTATGAGGATAGGAATTCTTTTGTTCAATATCTCACTCTAGGCACCTCTTCATCTGGCTGTTGATTCATATCTTCTAACATTCTTTGTAATAAATTGATAATCTAGTGAGTAAATGGGTTTCCTGAGTTCTGTGAGCCATTCTACGAAATTAACCAAACCCAAGGAAGGGATCATGGAGACCTCTGATTTATAGCCAGTTAGTCAGAAGTACAGGTAACAACCTGGGCTTCGGCTTGGCATGTAAAGTGGAGGGCAGTCTCGTGGGACCAAGCCCTTTACCTGTGGAATCTGATTTTCTCTTCAGGTATGGATTCTCTTCAGAATGGATTTGCATTTTTGACACCCTATGGGTGTCCAAGAATTGCTGGTTGGTGTGGGGAAGCCTTCACATATTCTCTCTGGAATTGTGTCCAAGAACATAATTTATTGCATCTAGCCCAGGGGCTGTAGTTTGATGGCTCCTGTTATAGATTTAAAATATGCTGGAAGAGGAAACTATAGTCTTTTACTATTGTCTATTTCATGACAGAATCATGATTTCTTATAGACATAGAAGAAAACAACCTGTTTTATTTTCTCCAGTAATCCCTCATTGTTTCGTATTTTATTTTAAATATAAGAATACGCATAAGACCAAAATATTAAGAGTTAAAATAAACAGGCAGAGAAAAACATGTTCTGTGACCCTCAGATCAAACAACATTCATATATTCATTAATTTATTTTACACATATTTGTAAGTTGCCTATGATGTATATTACTGTGATAGGTACCATAAGGGATGCAAATATGGGTGAGATTTAGACTCTTTCATCAGGAAGTTAATAGCCCAATGGGGAAAATAACACATATTCATAAATATGCATAGTACAAGGTATGCAAGGAAGTGAATCACAAAAGAAATAAAGATACATTTTTCTAGAGGAAGGAAGTTACTCTTGACTGGCTTGAGGATATGTGGAGGCTTGGGAGAGAGATCAGAGCCTTTTTCATGAAGAAAATGATATACAAACTTGGTCTTATAGACCTAGGCAAGTAGAAATTCCAAAGGCAACACCAAGAGAAAGGGCATTAAAAAAAAAAATCAACAGGACAGTATAAACAAAGTCCAGTACTGAGAGAAAGAAAGGAAGGAAGGAAGGAAGGAAGGAAGGAAGGAAGGAAGGAAGGAATGAATAACAAACAAACGCTATGTAATAGCAACCAACAATTACTTTTTATAGGAACACAAGGTAAAGGGCTAGCTTTATGTAGGGCCAGAAGGTTAAGTAAGAGCACGACATTTGTGGGACTTAAAAGGGGTTGGAGCAAAGACAGTTTTTTGAACCACATTTAAGAATAAGAATAGAAAATTATACATAAATTGAGTATATATTTGAAATGAGAAAAGAAGTCACAACAAATCAGAAAAATTTAAAGCAGGCAAATACTACAAATATCACAAGATCCAGAAACTATGGAACCCTTGAGCTACTTTTACTACTAACGCACCCACCCTCTTCCCCGTTGACTGGCTACCCTCTTTCTTCATATCTCCATCTGCCAAGGAGGGTAACTCAGATTTTCCTCCAGCACAACTGATCAAAATTTGCTTATTATCAATAGTATATATAAGTTTCTTTCAGCGTCACAAAATATTACTGACAATGAGTAAGTGTTGAGGACCTTTGTCAAATTCAAAAAACTCTTTAAATTGTGAGATTTCAAGTTACTTCAAAGTATTCTAAGCAGTGACAAATTGTAAATATTCCTTGGACTGATGGCAAGTCAGTCATGAATCACTGATGTCCTAATGTAGTGGCATATCATCAGGTATACATTATCTTTGTTGGAGGAAGAATTACGTGTCAAGAATTTAAATCTTGGGGTACCTGGGTGGCTCAGTGGGTTAAAGCCTCTGCCTTCGGCTCAGGTCAAGATCCCAGGGTCCTGGGATCGAGCCCCACATCGGACTCTCTGCTCAGCAGAAAGCCTGCTTCCCTCTCTCTCTCTGCCTGCATCTGCCTACTTGTGATCTCTGTCAAATAAATAAATAAAATCTTAAAAAAAAAAAAGAATTTGTTCTAAAAAGAATTTAAATCTTTCGTCAATGTGTTCACAGAATTCGTGCCTCATCGTTAATTGGTTTATCAAACTGTTCAAGAGCCTAGTCATTATTTCCATTTACAATGTATTTCTTCCTCTTCATGAACTTTTTCATTTGATGGAAAGGTATGCAGGAAGGCAAAATCTGTGGACCACTGAAATAGCATTTTTTAATAATTTTAACTACAAATTATGTATTTCTATTGTTTGGTAATTTTATTACCTATTTTATTCGGTAATTTTATTACCTACTAGTGCACTAGTAAGTGCACTAGTAGCATTACTTGTTTTAAATGTTTTCAAAAAATACAAACAGGGCTTCCTGGGTGGCTTAGTAGGTTGGGCCTCTGCCTTTGGCTCAGGCCATGATCTCAGGGTCCTAGGATCGAGCACCGCATCAGGCTCTCTGCTCAGCAGGGAACCTGCTTCCCTCCTAAACCTGCTCTCTCTGTCTTCCTCTCTGAGTACTTGTGATCTCTCTCTCTCTGTCAAATAAATAAAATAAAATCTTTTAAAAAAATAAGAAAAAAAAATACAAATAATGCATCACCTTATGAGATCATGAAATTGCTTATATTTCCTCCTGATAAAACATAACCTATCATGCTATATTTTTGGTGCCATCTAGTGTTTAAAAGATTTCATCTGAGATATAAATAAGCAAACATTTTTTTATTTTTTTGTCAACACATATTCTTTGGTTCTACATCCCAGAGATTCCATCCAAGATTTGATATTAGATATTGACAATAAAATAATTGACTATAAGGCCAATCAGAGTTTCTAGAAATTAAATCAATTATTATGTAAGGAGAGGAATTAAATCATTCCTTCACTATTCTAATAGAAGGTGTCAGGACCTCAACTACCATAAGACAGAGACTAGTTCTTATCAAAATGCCCCATCAGATACACTTTTGTCATGGACTCTTAGGTACAGAAGGAGATGTTTGATTCAAATCAAGCTGAATTTAAACTGCATATGATATCTTCTTAAATAAGAATTTTTTACCACTAACTTTATAGTTCTATCAAAAGCAAAAATTTTATTTAGCAAATCAGTACATTTCTTATTATCACCATCACCAAAAAGAGATGTTTAAGTTCTTTCATTTTATCAAAATAACATAGCTTACTTGGTTTTACTATTTTTGTCCTGTAGCAAACAATACTAGGTTAACAATACAAAGGTTTACTTAGATGGTTTTAGTGTTATGTATGAAACACATAACCAAAGACTTAAAAATTTCTGCAAATCTCTTGGGAGAGATAACAAGAGGTAGGCAGCAGACTTGTTCTTCCTCCTGCTTTCACTGTTAATTCATTGTTCATATGAAACGGCTGAACTTATATGCCAGTAAATTCATACTGCTCTTATATTCCAAGAATTCAGATGGAAAAACAAAGTCAAAGGAAATTACAAATATTTAAAAGCGATACATACTACAAATACCACAGTACCATAATGATCTTACCCTAAGCCGATTTTTTAAAACTAAGAGTCACAAACTGCACTCCCTTCGACACACAAAGGCATTTGTACGGACGCAGCGATGGGACACAGTGATGACTCGCTGCAGACGTGGGTGGATGTTCATGCTTCAGTGTGTGGGAGGCTCAGTCACAGTCATACTCTCATTCACCTCTCAGTCGGCCTGACTCCACAGGGGCAAAAACCCCCAGATGTTCAGTCTAACCCAGGCTTGCACAAGTCAGGAGGCTCTACTGTGTAATACAGGATCAGATCTTTATGGTCCCCCAGGAAGTTACGAAAATTTTGGATAAGTTATTTCGGGGCATTATCAATCAACAGTGTGGGTACCGAACACTCCCCAGTCAAGCCCGGGGTCGGGGGTGGGAGGGCACCAGGGGGCGCTAGGCAAATGAGTAGCGCCTGGCGGAAAGTCCCTTGATTGAAACTGAATCTTGGATAGTAACAGCAGCAATAGGGGAGTATGGGTGCACGTGAGAATCTGTATATTAAGTAACAAGCGACATACATAAGTCTCTCTGTCTAGAAGCCCAGCTGAGTACATTTCGCTGTAAATTCTCTCTGATCCACAAACATTTATCGTTTCTGTCATGTGGGATGCTCTCCGCTACCTTGTTATAGCGTCTAGGTTTTCAATAAATATACTCTGAATGAATTTTCCCTCTCCTTTAAAAAGAGCTAGTGAAAATGAGAAAAAAAATTGGATGTAGAGGGGAAGCAATTTTTACTTCATCAGTTTCTGCTTAATCCAGGTGCTTTTAAATTCCACCCGCTGATTAAAGTTGCAATGGTTTAAAAAAAAAAAAAAAGCCTCCCCAAAATATTTCCTGAGTTATTCATCTTTAACCCTAAAATGTATTGTGGCTTTAGTGGATGCTTGAATCTTGGCTGGCAATTCTTATAATTAATTAGGAAACTAGTCCTCAAGCTGAACATAGAGACAACCAACAAGAAAAAAATCATAAATTTGACTTGCTGTTATGTTTTGCTCATAATTCATAACATCCTTCTTTTAAGCATCCCATTAAAAACTGCTTTCAAGTGTTATATAGTGCTATTATACAACCAAAATTTTTATCATTGGAACATTTTAAAACTTCATATTATTCTTTTCCAAAAATAAATTTATTGGACAGTCACATATTAATTATACCTCCTTTTTATAAAAATTACTTTTAATTTATTTAAGCCATTTATTTTACTTTTCTATGTAGAATTGCAATGAAGTGGTCTCAGGCAGAAGAAAACAAATTATTCTAAAGAATGATCTAAAGAATCCCAATCACAACATTTACTAATCCTTTCCAAGAGTTCACATTTCTCTCTGTATTTCTTCTCTAATAAATACTTATTCTATTCTTAGATATCTAAGAAAAATGAGGTGCTAATTATCACTACCATGACAATCATATTATATATATAAATATATCAAACTAGCATATTATAAACCTAAAATTTATACTATGTTATATGTTAAATATAATTCAATTAAAACATACCCAAGATCATCTTTTGAGGTACTGTAGTCAAAGGAAATCGATATTAGTATATGACTCCCTTTCATATACATAAAAACAAGTTTTATGATGTCTCCTGAAGTTTTCCTCTACAAATAAATGTTTTTTTTTTCCAGGTCTTTGCTACAAACCCTCTGAAGCAAAGTAGTTTATTTACTTAACCTAAGCTCACTTGTTTGTTCACTCATTTAGTATTGAAATCCTTTCTTGCAATTCATTTAGTATTGAAATCCTTTCTTGATTCCAAAAAAAAAAAAAAGCTCCAGGCATTTTACGGATTTAAAAGACAATTTTTAGAATTAAAGCACAAAGGAAGTCAAAGGCAAGTAAAATATTTAAATGCTAAATTAATGAGTGTCATTAGAAGAGGAGGAGCAAATGCCTTCAAATGTGAGACAGCAAATCTTTTATTTATCTTTTATCTTCATGATAAGCCAGTTTTAGTTTCTAAAGTTCGAAGATTCCTAAAATGGTGAAAATCATGAACTGATATACTTGAACTTGAAGATAACCTTACTACACAAGATTCTCAACCTTCTCTTACTTGCAGTACAACCTCAGCCAGCTCTCGGGGAGCAGGCTGCCTTTTGGTAGGGCTGCAAGAGGACACATCCAAGGTGCCTGGAGAGCAGAGGCATGGTGTCAACAGGGCCTTTTTACCTAAGTGACCAAGGAGCATCATGAGGGGAAAAAGTCACTCTGAAGAAATAGAGTGGGACCAAGCCCCATGGGTCATGCCAGAGGGACAGCGAGAGTGTTGTCCCCACTTCAGTAGAGCAACGTATGAAGTGACAGGAGGTGGCATTTTATGGACGAGGCAAGCAGCGGGTGATCAGCACAAGGGCCTGGGAAGCAAATCAAACCAGTTCATTTGGGGAGGTGACCGAGTACGCAGAGACAGAAACAACAACACCACACTAGAACATAGAGGAGAACCTGACATATGGGCTTCACCTCCAAACTGTGTATCCTGGATCTGACCATTTCCAGGATCTCTGCCTCCACCACCCTGACCGAAGTCACTGTCTTCTTCTGGATCACCACCGTAACATCCTTACCAGTTTCCCTGTTCCTTCTCTCCTCAGTCCCTTCCACACTGTGCTCACACAACAGCCAGATGGACCCACTGAAAATATAATTCAGATCAAGTCACCTACTTAAAGCTTTTTGATATCTTCGTATTACAGTTAAAATAAAATCAACCTTTGGTTACCAGGACTTAAAATGTCTTCTATGAGCTAGCTCTTGAATACATCTGCAACCTCATTTCCCACCACTTTATCTACAGTCACACTGGCTCCCAAATCTTCCTCAGTAGATCAGAAACACACCTAACTCAGGCCTTTACAACTGCTTTTCCCTTTGCCTCGAACATTCTTCCCACTGACATTTGCATGTTGGCACTCTCACTTTCATCAAGTCCTCAGACATTTGGTATATATATGCTCGGCTAAGGAGCCGATGGGACAAAGCTACTGTCCGTGGGATGTCAGAGTCCTGCCTAGGCAGAAGGATGGGTGCTCATTGGCCTTGGAGAGCTGGTGCCCCATCATCCCCACCAGCGGGCTGCATTCAAGATCATCTCATTAAAGATGTCTTCCCTTTAAAAATCTAAAATGACCACCACCTGTCACTCTCCAGCACTTTTTCTCTACATAGTACTTCCAACTATAATCCATGTTTCCTTGTCTGTGGATTGACTGTCTCCATCACTGGAATATAAGTTCCATGTGGACAAGGATTTTGACTTCTTCCCAACAGTGTCCTTTGTACTTAGAACAGTGACTAGTACTTACAGTATTCAGTGTATACTTATGGGTTAAACACATGATTGAAGAAGAATTCTTGATGTGACAGAGAAGAATCTGTAGAAGACTAGAATCTCCAGTTCCTGGGGGCGGGGTGGGGGGAGTGGGCTGAGCCAGAGGAAAATCTATTTGATATGTTTTGAAATATTGAGTTCCCGGCACTGCAAACTGGCGTTTGCACTTGAATGTCTGAAAGGCACCTCAAACCCAAAATGTACACTCAATCTTCCCCCGCAAAACTAGCATTCCTTGTTAAATGGTATCATTTCTTTCTCCAAGTATGCAAGTCAAAAACCGGAGCCATTCCTGAGGGCTCTTGCTACCCCTACCCCATAAAATAAGTTAATAATCTGACCATATTCAAGTTAGTCTATTTATCTCCGTTTCTCTTATTACTTCTCAGGTCCACGTTACCAGTAGGCCCATCATACCTCCCTATTAACATGTCATCTGTCCTTACTGCCTCCAATCCACACTCCCCTATAACCAAAATGGTATCTTGAAAACGCAAATCAGATCAACTACATTATCCCCTTCTCCACCACAACATCCCACACACACATGTACTCATTTCCATTTAAAATGCTTCCAGTCTTCTTAATTTCTTTATAATGAAGACAAAATCCTTAATAGGGGCTTCCAAGCCCTACTTGGCCTGACCCTGCCTGCCTAGGAATCCCTGCCTTATCTCCCATAGTGGTTCTCTGCTTTGAAGCTGAACGGCCCTTCCCTCACCTCACACAGAGCCTGTCATCTTGTCTCTTTCATTAGAATGTTCTGCCTCCTTATCCCATCTCATCCCCTCCTTCTCAGCTCAGTTCATTTCTACCTATTCTTCAGATCTGTGATAAGCTGTCTGTTACAGAAATGGCCATAACAATTCCTCCTTTCCCATATGAGTTTCCCCAGAACTTGGCGTTTCTCCCATAAAGAGGTACAATCTACTTCCCCTCGCCCCGCACCTGGGCCGGCCTCTGTGACAGCCTTGAGAACAGACTGTAATAGAAACAACACCACAATACAGCATCGGGCTCACTTTCTCAGGTTGCTAATGCCTAGAACCCAGCTGTTAGGCACCAAGGAAGCCCAGGCTTCGTGGCGAGCCTGCCTGTGGGCGCTCTAATCAAGTCCCAGCACAAGTCCCAGCCTACAGCCAGCTGGGTAGCCCTAAAGATTCCAGTTCTGGGCTTTAGAATCCACCCATACCCCCGGGACCCTGAAAGTGCAAAGATACATATTACGTTCTCAGCTGCCTGCAGACGTTGAGTTTCAGCTCCTAAAGAACTGCCTGCCTCAGCAATGCGTAGAATCCGAGGTGGACTCAGGAGATGAGGCCAGGGGCAACCAGCGCATCCTGTCATACACCCCTCGCAGCCCTCAGATCTGCTCATGCCCATGTTGCGTCCACTGTATCCTAGATGCCTTGAGGGGCTGCTGATCATAATCGGGCTGTAATTTGTTTTCATCATCTCCTAACTCTGTGTGTTCTAGATGTGCCTCACTTCTGCCTCATCTTCAGCCGGTCCACAGTGCTTACGTGGTGGGAGGCTTCAGGCCCTCAGCACTGACGAGTCTCTGCCTGGCCTCGGTTGCTGCACTAGTCCATCAACATGATCATCCCCCCTCGCAGTACCAAGAAGCTCTCCAGTGAATCCGTTATGTTCAAGACATAATTCTCCCTGTTCCCATATGGAACAGCAATTCTAAAAAAAAATAAAAAATAAATAAAACAGATTCTTGACCCTTGCCTTTCTGTGCCTGCTGATCCCTTGGCATGAGAACTACTAAGTGAACAGGTAGCGATGCACAGTTCCAGGATCCCTGGGCCACTTACTGTATCCTTTGTAGGGACCGGGACCTGCAACTGAGCAGAGCCTACAGGGGTGAGAAGCATGAAGTCTGCAAGCGAGTCAGAGACAGTGATGAGGACAACATCACCTGAGAAGCCAGGAATCCAGATAAAATGTTTCTTGGTTTATCTAGACCTACAAGAGCCCTGGAATTCTTATTTTTAATTAAAATGACCACAGAGTCACAAAAAGAAAAAGGCTACATAATTCTACTTGCATGAGGAACCTCATATTCATAGAAACAGGAAGCAGAGTGGTGGTTGCCAGGAGCCCGGGAAGAGGGCACAGGGGAGTTCATGTTTAACGGGTACAGAGTTGTAGTTTGGGAAGCTGAAGAGAGTTCTGGAGATCGAGACTGGTGTTGACTGCACAGCAGTAAGAATGTACTTCATACCACTGAATGGTACAATTAAAAATGGTTAAGAGGTAAATTTGAGGTCATGTTATTTTACCACAGTTGTTTCCAAAACTAGGGGAAGGGAAGGAACTATATGCTCCTCCTCCCCTAGTGCCCTTCTAGGGGCCACGGAGAGCTTGAAAGAAAACAGATCCCACGGTGGTGCTGGGAAGCATAAACGCTGAGCCTCGTCCTTACCACTTCTAAAGGAGTGGCCATTGACAAATGACGTAATTATGTGAGTCTTGGATCCTTTTCATTTGTAACATGGAAATAATGATATCTACCTCGCAGTGCTCTTGTGAGAAGTAAGGTTTTGTAAGTGAGAATTTCTAAATGAATTCTAAAGCTGTCTACCTTCATGAAAGATTTTTAGTATCATAAATGATGATGATAAGAAACCCAGCTACAGGAAATGATTGACCTTCTTCTAAGCCGTCCATTCTCATATCACACATTGATATCTTTGAATCACCTTTCACATGTCAAGTGTGAACTTGCATTACCCCAGAATGATCATTTCCAGCATGGGAGTCTACTTTCCCGCATGACCAGCTTAGCCTTCACAGTGTGAAATTCCAACCCGCTCTTTTGCAAATATCTTCTACTCCCCAAATCTCTCCTCTTGCTTGTCCGGAAAAAACTCCTCTCCCTAAACCTGAGTTGCTGAATTTGCTGAAGAGAACATACAACCAAGGCAGATTAGTCTCCAGAGAGTTCCTAAGGAAGGAGCCCCCACCAAGGTCTTAAAAGATGTGGCTCTCACCGGCTGGTCCATTTTATGTCCTGCTCAAACATATCATGTCCTTCCATCATGAGCTGTCTTTATTAAGGGATACATTTGGTTTGGGAGGATGTCATCCATTATATGGTATTAAAGTGGAGCTGGGCACTTTACCTGTTGGATATTAACTCATGAAGAGGAGGAAACCAGTTAAGTACAGACATTGGGCACTAATGACTCTAACCTTGACCTCGACCCAGACTTCCATCCTTCTCACAAGTTCATTGCTACCTTCTCAATCACCTCCATGGTGATTTGCAAAAGCAAGGAAGCACTATGTTAAAAACAACCCTATTTCTAAGACAGGTTCCACTTTTTCTTTGTCTTTATTCACATTTGCTTTGGCCTAAGAGCAGGATATAGGGGTCTTTGGTGAAGAAACAAATTAAATATTTCTTCCCCCATTCCCCAAATAATTTTGATCACACTCCCAACCAACACAGCCTATCCCATCCCTTGAAACGTCCTGGGGGACGAAGGGAACAAGAAAAGAGAGTAAGAGAGAAATGAGCATCTGAGGCGGGCAAGGGGAGAAAATGACCCTAAAAATGGAAAAATGCTTCTCTTTCTCCCACTCCCTCTGATTGCAGGTGTGTAACAAAAAAATAATCAATTAAGGATAGCAATAAGGGAGGAAGAGGGTAATAAGGGATCAGTGAACAAGGCACAGGCAAAGAAAAAGAAAAAGAAAGACATCGTTGGTCATTCCTTAGTGCCTGCATGAATTTTCTGTTGTGGCCATAGCCAGTGACCAAAAATTTTGCTATTCGAAACAATGCAAGTTTATTATCGCAAAGTACCGCCAGAGCTGTGTTCCCTGCTGCAGGCTCCAGAGTTGAACGTGCTTCAAAAGTTCATTTGGTTGTTGGCAGAATTGGGTTCCATGCAGTGGCAGGGTGGGAGGACTGTTTCCACACCAGCTGTAGCTCAGGGCTTTCCCTCCACTTCTAGAGGGCCCCCTTGTTCCTTGGCTCACAGTGACCCTGGATTCAGTCTTTCTTGTGCTTCAAAAGTCTCTGACTTCTGCTCTGTCTCTCTGACTGAGGTTTCTGCCTTCCTCCTAGGCTTCTGAGGGCTCCTATGATGACAGGGGGGACATCCAGATGATCCGGGACAAGTTCTTCAAGGTCAGCTGGTTAGTACCCTTAATTGCACCTGTAGAGTCTCTTCCCAGCAATATCTACATTAGCCTTTGGTTGAATAACCAGGGATGGGAATCTTCCAGGGCCAGCTTTAGCCATCTGCCTACTACCATTTTTTTTAAGAATTTATTTATTTATTTGACAGAGAGAGATCACAAGTAGGCAGAGAGGCAAGCAGAGAGAGAGAGAGAGAGGGAGAAAGAGAGAGAGAGAGGAGGAAGCAGGTTCCCCACTGAGCAGAGAGCCCGATGAGGGACTTGATCCCAGGACCCTGAGATCATGACCTGAGCCAAAGGCAGAGGCTTAACCCACTGTGCCACGCAGGTGCCCCTGCCTACTACATTTTAAAAACCATGCTGAATGCTTTCCGTACATGATGGCATTTAACTATTTAAGGCAATCTAACCAGGAGATAATTACCATTATCCCTAACAAAAAGAGCAAAAACAAGAAATCTCTATATTCTTTGTTTCAGGCTAGCCAACTATAGCTGTCAGACTACTTTCATGTATCTATAACTGGATTTCATTTTTAAAAGTTAAATACGAAAATGAAACTCTTTAAAGGACACACCTGCTGTATAAACAAGGGTTGACTATGGCTGAGGTTATTTTGGATACTGGGCTTTTTGGGTTTTTTTTTTTTTTCTTCCAAATCTCAACTTGCCTTTTCTCTGTGCTCATTCCCACAATGTGACCAAAAATCCTGATGCTGAATCAGTGATCATGGCATTTCCATGGCAACACACCAGGGACCCTCCAGCATAAGGCCGTTTTCACTTAACAGCATAAACAATTCACCTGATTATGGGCTATTAAGGAGCTAGACATAAGGACATGTGAGTAGAAAAAGAAAGGGGGGGGGGTGTTCTTTAAATGTACATTGGAATAAATTTTGGCAATTCCTAATAAGTCAAGATAAGGACAACGATGCTGATACAACGGTAAAGAATTCTTCCAATCGGATTTTGCAAAAATTGGACAGCTTCTCAGCCATCTGACTTTGTAGTGTGCCCTTGCAAGATGCAGGATGGTTTTTCTCTGTACAAAGTGCAGAGTATGAAATATTTCTCTCTCCTTCTTCCTCATTATCCACCAAAATATTCTTTTCTCACCACATAAAACACAAAAGTGGTTCTCACACAAAAGTGAGAAAGTTTATGATATACTCGTATTATGTGTATGTTATTTTAAGCCAAGACCGGAGAGAAGAAAAAGAGTCTCTCATTTGGAATTTTATGTCAGGACCAAAGCCCAGAAAGAGAACAGCTTTTTAAAAATCCTCATTCACAGTGTTTCTCTAAGTCCACGTAAATGCAGTTGCTGCCGTGAGAGGCACCCTACCGACTGTCAGAGCCAGGAGCCTCCGCCTCTGCCTCGGGATTTTCCAAGCAGACCCTTCGCTGACATCCAGCTGGGCTACCAACCCCTGCTGAGGTTTCTGTCTGCCTTATCACTTCTTAAAATTCAAATACTCTTGGGGAAAGACGTGTGTCAAGTCACATTAAAGTTAATGAGTTTTATCAAATATAGTATCCTATTATCTGGTTCTTTGGGGCCTCCACTTCTATTATCTTAAAAAAAAAAAAAAAAAAAAAAAAAAAGGATGGGTCGGGGGGATGAACCGGGTTTCCTTTAGGTAGACACTTCCCATACGCCCCCAAGGCTGCCGTTTTGCAGCTTTTCCCCGCAGGGGGGCGCTTTGCTGAAGCTTTGGCTTCATCCTGCTCCCAACTTCCACCTCTGACCCTACATTCATACAGCATGGATTTGTTTTTGTTTTTGTTTCTGTTTTTTTAAATCTGTGGACAAATATCCTAAAGATGAATTTCAAAGGACCTATGCATTTGATAACCCCAGTACTGAAGGTTTTAACACAGAGGATTTTCTCTCTGGCAATGAGAGAAAATCGCTTTTCCCAGGAACTAATTAATAAAATTATTATTCAACAAGGAGAACTCTTTGATCTGACAGAGAGCTACCGGAAAGACCAAATATTCAATAAAGATAACACTGCCTTTCAATATCCTGAGAAACTTTGGATTTGACCTGGTAAAGAACCGTTTGGCAATCACTCTGCAAAGCAACCAAATGCAGCCATCAAAAAGGCTGATAGCGCTCGCTCGTGAGTGGTCATGTCAGCAAGACCTGGGTTTCATTTTGAAATGGAATTCTATTTTATGTGGAAAGTTTAATCACCGTTCCAAATTAGCCTATAAAGGCTACAAGATGAGCAATAAATTACATGCCTCAGTAGGCAGGGGAGGGTCAAAAAGGCCCTGGAGAAATCCTGAATATGTGACCGCCACAACCTGGGCACAGTGAAAGCCTAATTAGGGTCAGGCAGAATCTTCTCTCAGTGCTAACATGGCAGTTTACAGTCTGGCCACCTTGGGCTAGTTGCTTCACTTCTCTGGGCCCTGGTTTCCACAAGAACAAAAGATAGATAATTAGAAGGACATATACACATTGTCCAAATTTGGATGTTTTGAACAGTGAGAGGAGTCCTATTAAAAACTAGCCCAGGACAAGGAGAGTAAAGCAAGACTATCCAAGAAGTCAGGATGTATGGTTATCTCATCAGGGTAATTGCAATTCATTGCCTTTCACCGCAGAGTTGTTGTAACAATTAATAAAAACAAACAAACAAAGAAACGTTCAGCATGTAGTCAGCACTAGGCAAAAATCTCTGTTCTTCTAAATTTTTCCCCCTCTCCTTTGGGGAATAAAAAACAATACAATTTTGGGGTGTCTGGGTAGTTCAGTCGATTAAGCCTCTGACTCTTGGTTTCAGGGCAGGTCATGATTTCATGGGTGGTGAAATGGAGCACCCCATGGGGCTATGAGCTCAATCAGAGTCTGCTTAAAAATTCTCTCCCTCCCCTGACTCTGATGCTCGCTCTCTCTCTCCCTCAAATTAATAAATAAATCTTTCAAAAAATTGGGGAATGGGGCACCTAGGTGGCTCAGTCTATTGAGCATCTGACTCTTGGTTTTGGCTCAGGTCATGATCTCAAGGTCATGAGATCGAGCTCCGTGTCAGACTCAGGGCTCAGAAGGGAGTCTGCTTAGGATTCTCTCTCTCTTTCTCTCCTTCTGCCCCTCTCCCGGCTCGCATGCACGTTCTTTCTCTCTAAAATAAATAAATAAAACTTTTAAAAAATACAATTTAAAAAATAAATAAGTAAAAAATTTAAAAATACAATTTTTGTGTTAAAGAAGGATAAGAACACAATTTGTCAGTACTTATTATTATGTAATGAAAAGATCACCTGACATCTAACAATATTTATAGCTAAATCTATTTGCCTATGAAAATATTTTAAGTTAAAATATATTTAACAGATTTTAGCCATATATAGTCTCCAATCCACAAATCTAATCATGCTTGTTAAATGAGTAATTGAATGAGTAAGTCACAAACTCTGTCCATTCATGACTCTTCTGCTTCTCTCTCTACTTTCTATCACGAATTAACTGAGAGAGGACAAGATTTGCAGTCAAGAAGGCCCAGATGCCTGGCTCTATCAATTACGTGATCTTAGGAAAGTCGTTCAAAAAAGTCGCTTAGGAAAGAGCTCAAAAATGCGCTCAATTTTCTTTGTGAAACCAGCAACCGTTGAACTCTTTAAGATGATGACTGGAGAATATCTAGTGCTTCATCTGATATGCAGTAACTGATGAATTACATCAGCTTTCTTCCATCTTCCTTTTTTTCCTTTTTTTCCTTTGTGATATTCCCATTTGTGCCCTAAGTATCTTGGCTCTCAGATATAAGCTTCTTAGGGATTTCTGGTGCATATAAATGATTCCTGTTCATCACACACTGTAGTTCAGGTAAACTTGTCTCTTATTAACAATCAACACTAGTGATTTGCAGTCACATTTCAGAAATTTAATTACAAAAATATAGAAGTACAGATTTTAGCACAAATTTTAGTGTCCATTGATAAAATTCAGAATTTCTCATGCCTACCAATAACCAGAAGAGGGCGCCCTAAGATTGAATTACAGACTACACCTTCTTAAAGCTACTGCCATCAAATTTTCAATAGAAGCAAACTCTAAGCCAAAAATACCTAAGTGATATTAAAAAAAAATCCAGAAAGACAACAAAAAATATATTTGAGTCTTCATTCAAAGATTTTTTCATTTTATTTTTTAATTTTAAGTACAATCTACCCCCCGAACGTGGAGCTTGAACTCACAATGCCAAGACCAAGAGTCCTATCCTTTACTGATTAAATATGGAATAATTTATTTTTTATTCCAAATGCAATATGAATTCTATTTTTATTACTATGAAACACTTTATTTCAATGTGTGTTTATAATACAACACTTCACTCATATATCTGAATATATATAAATATTTAAAAGGTTTCCCAAGTGTACTGTCATATGTCATTTTTTTAAACTATTGAGGCTTTAATTCAGATTGCTGTGAATCTCTACATAAATTTGGCTTTTACCATATTGACTCTTTAAAACCTTGGTTATAATTTGTTACCTCTCCTTCTCATTTATTACATTTTTAAAAATTCCTCTCAAGAATATTTTGTTTCTTGAGTTTTTATCCAAGTTCCAGTTAGTTAACATACAATGTAATATTAGTTTCAGGTATATAATATACTGATTCAACATTCCATAATTCTGATGTTCAAAAATGTTGGAGAGTTGTGGAAGGTGAGGTCATTGTCCCATGTTATATCCTTCTAGTTTCATTTCTCCTGCTAAATTTAGGGGCACATTCCTCTGACTTTAAAAATGCCCAAGTCGGGGCGCCTGGGTGGCTCAGTGGGTTAAGCCGCTGCCTTCGGCTCAGGTCATGATCTTGGGGTCCTGGGATCGAGTCCCGCGTCGGGCTCTCTGCTTGGCAGGGAGCCTGCTTCCCTCTCTCTCTCTCTCTGCCTGCCTTTCCATCTACTTGTGATCTCTCTCTGTCAAATAAATAAATAAAATCTTTTTAAAAAAATGCCCAAGTCCTGTGACACTTCACAAAAAAATTAGTCTTTTATTCATTATGGACAAGACTGACTGGTTCTTACTTTCTTGATAGCTAGCGCTCTCTCTCTCTCTCCCTCCATCTACCTACCTACCTACCTATCTACCTAACTATAATTTCATCCACCAGAACTTATAACTTACACATTGACAACTTATCAGAGACCAACCAGAAACTATGAAAATCATAATTATTTCATGAATTATTTCCAGCAAAGTTATATAAACAACAGCAGGTATACAAGATCAAGCTGTGAACTGCTTCAATTAGTTAAACTAGATGAAGCATCAAAAGGAAGAAAAGTCATCTCCATTCAATCAATTTTGGCTTGTTAAATTTGCTACAAGAAAGTAAAAATAGGGGCTCCAGGATGGCTTAGTTGGTGAATTTTCTGCCTTTAGCTCAGGTCATGATCCCTGGGTCCTGGGATGGAGCCCTGCCCAGCAGGGAGTCTCCTTCTCCCTCTACCTTGGCCCCTCCCCCTGCTTGTGCACACTCCGCGCGCTCTCTCTCTCTCTCTTACTCTCTCTTAAATAAACAAAATCTTTTTTTTTTTTTTAAGAAAAAGAAAGTAAAAATAGGGGCTTGGGGAATTTGAATATAGTTCTGCCACTAACTATCCAGAAACAGAATTTCTCATATCCCAATTCTGAATGAGAAGAATAGTTACTATTCTACAAGGCTGTTGTGCAGACGAAATGAGATACTACATGCTAAGTTTGCTCACCGCGCACCTATAACACAGAGGTCAATAGAAACAGCTCCCTGCTTTTCTCATTCTAGAAGACCATTGTCACCAAAGTCTGCATTTCTATCCCAACCCCATACTATATGAATCAGATTTCCACACAAATCTTTCTCATTTATGGACTTGATAGTTGATTATCTAATGACAGCACTGAGACAATAGCAAATTCTAATAAAGCTGAATATTTTTTGAACAGTTTATTAGACATTGTATGTAACAAAGTAGAATTTATTCAGTGGCTGAGATCTTGTGAGATAGGTCCTTGCTGTCATCCTTTTACCTTAGAAGGCATGAAAGAGGCTCCTTCCTTGACTCCAAACCACAACCAGTGATCAACAGAGCAGAAGTGTTTGACCACAAAAGCCAGAATTCTTAACCATTGCCCTTTACTGCTCAAGGATATTCTGAAACAGAAAGTTTGCTTCAAAGTCACTTGCGGTAGAGTTTCAACTAGCATATTTTAACGGATTGGTAAACATATTGATTATATATGTGTGTGTAGCTAATTCTGCTATTTGGATGAGTTTTACTCGTTCAGTTTTTTCCAAACTATCAAATCTATGAGGATCATATAGTTTGTAATGTTCTCTTATCATCCTTTTAATGGCTGTAGTAGGAGGGATGCCACCTAGTCTATTCTTGATATTGTTGATTTCATTTTTCACTTTTTATTTTAATCACTCTTGCTAGCTGTTTATTAATTTTGTTGTCTTTGTTTTGAAAAATAGCCTTTGTTTCATTCATTTTCCTTACCGTTTTTCCTATTTTCAATTTCACTGATTTCTGTTCTTTATTCTTTTCTTTCTTCTGCAAATTTGGATTTATTTTGCTCTTCCTTTTCTAGTAAGATAAAATAGAAACTTAAATACTGATTTGAAAACTTGCTTCATTTTTCATGTAAGTATTTAATGCCAAACATCTCTCTCTCTCTCTCTCAGAACTGCTTTAGCTACCTCCCACATATTTTGATACGCTATGTTTTCATTTCCATTGTAGGTATTTTTGTTGTTCTTGTTTCCTTTTAGACTTGCTTTGGCCCATGCATTTCTTAGAGGGTGTTGTTTAATTTACATGTGTCTGATGATGTCCCTGTTTTCTTTCTGTTATTGATTTCTGGTATGATTTCATTATGATCAGAGAATATATTTTATATAACTTCAGTTCTTTGTGTTAGGGCTCAGGGTATCTTGGTTACCCTTTCGTGGAGATCTATAAACTAGCATAATCTGCTGCTCTTGAGTGAAATTCCCTGGATTCACCAACGAGGTCTGTTGGTTGATCAGATCGTTCAGATCTTTTACATCTTAGGTGCCTATAATTTTGGATTTGTCTACTTCCTTTCTCAGTTCTATCCATTTTGTTCCACTTTTTCTCTTTCCCCCTTCACATATGTTCGGTGTGTACACCATTAAGTTTGTTATGTCCTTAGTCTAAAATTTAACATCATGGGGGCACCTGGCTGGCTCAGTCGCTCAAGCATGGAACTTCTGATATTGGGGTTGTGAGTTCAAGCCCCATGCTGGGAGTAGAGCTTACTTTAAAAAGAAAAGGAAAAGTATTTTTAAAACGTTGATCATTATGTAATGTCCTTCCTTTCTTCTAGGAATTTTTATTGCTCCGAAGTCTACTTTATCATTTTTAAAAAAAATATTTTATTCATTTATTTGACAGAGAGAAAGAGATCACGAGTAGGCAGAGAGGCGGGCAAAGGGAGGGGGAAAGCAGGCTCTCCACTGAGCAGGGAGCCCGACAAGGCCGGGGGTGGGGCTCAATCCCAGGACCCCGAGACCATGACCTGAACTGAAGGCAGAGGCTTACCCCACTGAGCTGACCAGGTGCCCCCTACTTCATCATTTTTAATTTTTTTTTATTTTCAAAGATTTTATTTATTATCAGACATGGAGAGCATGAGAGAGAGAGATGTGCGTGCATGCATGGGATGATGCGCAGAGGGAGAGGGAGAAGCAGATTCCTTGCTGAGCTGGGAACCTGGGATTATGACCCAAGATGAAGGCAGCAGCTCAACCGACTGAGCCCCTTCATCATTCTTTTTAAATTAATATTGGCATGTATATCTGTTTCCATCTTTTTCCTACTCACTCATGTCATTGAATTTGAACTGTGTTTCTTATACAGCACATACTTGGGTTGTTCGGGAAGAGTTTATATTCACTTCATTGGCTTAAAATCTCCATACATTATAAGTAATAGTCATTAGAACCCCAGAGCTGCTTTGCCTACCTATATTTATGCAGGTGACACTTTTTCCATTTATGGAAGTACAGAGAATAAAATGTTTCTGTCACATTCCCAGGCCAATAGATAAAGATCTTTCTGGTCCCAATTTCATAGCTTATGCAGCTCTTCAATGTTTCCAGCTTTATATGGATAGCTTCTTTTCAGGTCTCCATATGCATGCACGTATCTTTTATTATTATTGAGTAAGCTCTACACCCAACATGGGGATTGAACTCAGGATCCTGAGATCAAGAGTCACATGTTCTACCTACTGAGTCAGCCAGGCACCCCAAGATACACACGTCTTCAAACTTGGCTTCTCCAAGTCTTGCTAGTCCCAGACCCAGCAATAGGACTTGGGTCTGGTGTGAATACTCTTATGTATTTTTGTCTACTTGTTCTTATTCACTGATGATTCAAGCTCACCTGTGTTTTAAGAAAACTTGCTATTTTATTCAGATTCTTCTATGTTTGGGACCTGAGAATTTTCCTTCTGCATTACCATAGTCCACTAAAATGACTGCAAGGCTTAGACCTGATTCTTACCTGGTCCCGAAGAAAACCACCATCTAGGTTTTGCCTCCACATTATCCACATTCTATTTTATATGATTATTTAAGCCAACGCTTATTTTTCCTTATTATTAATTTACTATGATTATTTGATGAACATTTATTTATAACACTAATTAGGTGCCCAGTACTATTCTAACTATAGGTTAACTCATTTAGACCTCACAATAACATTTCCCCATTTTACAGCTGGAAAAACCAAAGAGGCACAGGAAGTAGGAGTAACTTATCCTAATTTCATCAACTAGTAAATAGCAGAGGGAAGATATTAATCCAAGCAGTCTAGCTCTAGACTCCATCCTTTTAACCACTCTGCTATCATTCATACTGTCTTCCAAACTAGTTTCCTAAAACACAGACTGAATCACAGAAAATCAGATTCCTTGCCTTACCATGTGAGTTCCTCCACAATCTGCCTCCAGTGTACTTTCCCCCTGCTTCAACCCATGCTTACCCACCTATGCTTTGTCTAAACCCTCATTGAAGATTCTGGTTACTCTGGACTTCTATTTCATGGATATCCCACGTATCGAATCTTTGCAAATTCATTTCTTTTTCTCTTTTCTTTTCTTTTTTTCTTTCTTTCTTTTTTTTTTTTTTTTTGTTTTTAGATTTTATTTGTTTATTTGAGAGCGGAAAAGAGCTTGACCACGGAAGGAACAGAGGGAGAGGGAGAAGCATACTCCTGGCTGAGCAGAGAGCCAAATATGGGGCTTGATCCCAGGACCCTGGGATCATGACCTGAGCTGAAGGCAGACGCTTACCCGACTAAGCCACCCAGATGCCTCTGCAAATTCCTTTCTACTGCCTACAGTGACCCTTTTTATTTTTTTTGCCTGACACATTTATACTCATTCTTCCAGTCTGAAGCCAAGTTCCCATTTCCTGGCAAGTTTTCCTGGAGGATCCTTGATAAAGTTAATCACTGTGTTCCTAATCTCTATTCTTTTATTATTATTACACAGTTGTTTTATGACTCATTTATTCAAGTGCTGAAACTGTTGCTGCTTGAGAGTAAAGTCAGAGTACTTCTCGTTTTAGTGTCTTCATAACCTATCTCACATATCGATTCCATACAATACTTTTAATGGGCAGCTTTGAGCAGAAGATTTACAATGTGCTAGAATTTTGGTGTTTTTATACGGGTTCTCTTGAAAAGATAAATCTTCAAAAGGTAAATATATCTTTATTTTATATACGAGAAAACTGATAGAAAAAACACATGACATGTAAGGGGGAGAGACAAATGTCCATGTAGAAGAAGTTCAGTCCTAAGGAACTTTTCACAGTGCTCTCAGCCTCCCTCTTTCGCAGAAAGTAATTGAAGAACTATTTACACTAAGTGAAAATATTATTGTACTTGTATCAGAAAATATGCTTTTGAAATTTATTAATTCAGTTCCACAGCTATACCAGCAGAACACCAAGTATGTGCTGGGAATTAGAGATGAGAAATAATGATGCAAACCACCAAGTCCATGTTCCCTGAATCTTAGCATCTGCCTAAAAGAGCACTTTGCAGGGAATAAATGGTGTGATTCTGACACTTGAAGTCCCCACGGTCTGAAGCCAGCCATCAGAATTCGAAGCTCTTACCAAAAATGACTGGAAGGCAGAGACCTTACTTAGCTCCTGGAATGCATGCAACATACATTTATGTTATTAAAGTTAAGGGGGAAAAAAATGGCCAAGAGGGTGAAAACAGTCGCCTTCCTTTTTCTTCCCAAAATAACATGGAGAGCTCCTTCTGAAAACCTGCCACTTAACTAATGAGCTTACGCACTCACTCATGCTTTCCGTCAAAAACATTAGTCGTCCCTCCTGCTTGCCAGCCACTGTGCTATGTGCCTGAGATACAGGTAGAACAAGTCAAACAACGTCCTTGTTTATGCAACATGCTCCTGGCCTTGTCCTTAGCACTAAAAATCTCCTGGAGGGGAAGTTCCTCACATGATGACTTCCGTTTCTCCTGTTTTTGCTCTGGCTTAATGAAAATCCTTACTAGCTGATCAAAGAATCCAGCTGAGTTTCAAAGTGTCAAATGCCACTTCAGTTGAGGGCCAAGAGACTCCACCCATCAAACAAGGAAGAAGCATGGCTTTTAAAACCTTAAACTCTGTGACATAAGCTTAAGGTGTCACGCTTACATTTTCGAAAGTGACCAAAACAGCCAATTTTGGGAAAGAGCTATAGGAAGAGAGAACCCAATCAAGGGAAAGCAAAATCTGCCTTCCTTACAGAGAAAAGGAATAGGGGAGTGAATCCCATCGGAATATCCAATAGCCACCATGGACAAATAGAGATAACATAGAAGGCATGAGTTTCTGTCTCTGAATTGCTGTAACAGTGCTTCCTTCCCAATAAAATTAACCTTTTCCAGAGCAATTGAGTTAGCTTGCTAAGTTTTCATTCCCAGGTGGTGAAGAATGTCCCCATCCTTCTCAAAGATAGAATACATTATAGGTAGAACAAAAACGGCTCCAAGTTATTGGAGAATACATGTGCCACCGGATTACCGTTTATAGTTCTGACTCACCACGCATTCTTAGACATTCTGGGGAGTTTCCTTATTTAAAACCTAGGGTCCATAGAACTTGTCAGCAAGAACGTGTGAACCCTCAAGTAAAATTTAGTCCACGGAGCCTAGTGCTCAGAGTTATCATATCATCCCCCCATTGGAACTGGCCGTGTGACAGATTTCAAATCCCAGAATCCTGCAAAGCAACTGCAGTAAGTCTGTACATTCCTAGCAAACCTGAAAGCACGTTCAAAATATCGGTGCATCTGGTTTCCCCTACGGGCCAGCTGCAGCTGCTCCACGGGCTGTGGGCTCTGAAGTGACAGCCCCCTCCTGGCTGGCAGGGTCACTGTCATTCAGGAGAGAGATCACAGAGCCTATATCCTTTCTGTTTGGGACACAGGGCTCCAGATGTCAGCGGGAGAGCTGATGGCATGTCCGGCCAGAGATGAGAAGCCTCCGGAGCAGGAATGCCTTCGTCATGTGGCGATTCACCTGTCCCTAGTGGGACTGGGCGGCCCCAGGAGGGAGAGAAAAATACATCGGAATCTCCACTGCTTTAGGTTCTCATCAACAAAGACGAGCAAACTCTGAAATATGAGCCTCAATGCTGACATCCATAGTTTAAAAAAAAAAAAAAGTGAGGCCTCATTTTAAATGGCTCTGGGGGTGGAGCAAGGGAAGTTTAAGAAAACATAAGCAGGCGACATGTTTTTCCCTCCTTTTTCTGCAGTTTTTTTTTTTTCTACACAGGATTTCCTGGTCACATCATGAGGAACTATGTAAATATGCCCCCTTTGACTTAGTGGCAAAAATCATTTCCTCTCAGGTTCTTTCAAGGAGGAAAAAAGAAACCCCCAACAGCCCAAACCAAAAAGGTATGAATTGAGATACAAAATTTGGTCAGAAAAAAATTTGCAGACAGACAAAACATCATTTTATAATCCATTCTTGGTCGCCTTTGTTTTGCTTTGTATTGTTATTTGGGTCTAGCATACCATTTGCCTTGTGAAAATACCTTGCCTGGTATTTTCATCTTGTGATCATTGTTCAAAATAAATTTCATTTCTTGAAAGGTTTCAGCCTTATTCCAAGCCCAGGGTGATTCACTGGAAGTGTTAAGAACACTTCCTCTTTCTCCCCATTCTCCTTCCCACCTTGTTTTATTTATTGTGGAAGTAGGAAATCTTCAGCTGACACAGATGTGGGTGTTTAATTTAAGAAAGGAAAATGTTCTAAAATGTTTTTCCACACTAGAGCAGAAAAAAAAAGTAAATCCATGGAACTAAATGGACCATTTGCTGCCTTCTCCAGATGATTCCCTTTCTGACTCTGTCCCTCTCTAACTTTAACATTTAATACTTCCACGTCAGTGCAATTCAAATCCTCCGAGGGTAGCCTGCATGTCTCAGCTATTTCTGCCTACTTGAAGTGTCCTTGGCATTTCCCTAGCTCAAAGATTCCTTACAATTATTCAGTTGTTCACTGTTTCTTTGGGCAATGGTCTCTCCCTCTCTCTATCTCTCTCTCCCTTTTTCTCTTTCTCTCTTTCATACCTAGGAGACACTACTGTTTAGAGAAATATTCTTTGGGAAATGTTGTTTTCAATTAAGAGTTATATAGGAAGTGAGTTCCCTGGAACTATACCACACAATATACCAGTTGTAACATTTTGTGTTGAACAAGCATGGGAATAAACATTAAGTATCCAGCCTCCTAGAAACTCCCTTTTGCCAGTCAGGCCAACGCTGTCATTCAAAGGATGGCTCTTCAAAATCTCACAGCATCAGATAACATCAGCTTGCTTATGTTTTTTTTTGTTTGTTTGTTTTTCTTTTTTCTTTTAAATTAGGAGAAGACAGAAGAGTAAATGCCTCTACCATTTATATCGAGATGAACACTAACATAGGAGACAGTTTTCTGGGGTGCTCAAAAGCTGTGGTCTTAATGCCTGTGTTTCCCTCAAAGTTTATATGTTGAAATCCTAATTCTCAAAGATGATGGTATTAGAAAGTCGGGACTTGGGAGGTGCTTAATTTGTGAGGGTGAAGCCCTCAGGAATGGGATTAGTGCCCTTATAAAAGAGGCTTCAGAGAGTCACCGAGCCCCTTCTGTCATGTGAAGACAAGCCATGAATAAGAAGGAGCAAACCATGAACCAGGAAGCCTTCCCAGAGCACAATCATGTTGGCAACTAGATCTTAGACTTCTTAGCCTCCCAAACTATGAGAAATGAATTTCTGTTGTTATAAACCACCTAGTCTGTAATATTTTGTTATAGCAGCCAAATAGACTAGGACGGCAAGTCAAAGCTAAAGAAAGTAAGAGATGAACGGACAGACAGGGATATCAGCTGTGAAGAAAATTTAAAACTACTCCATACCACATACATCTCTTGGAGATGTGTAATTCACCATCAGTTATTAAAAACAATAGTAAAGGTGTAGAGCTCGGTAATCCATCAGTTGCATTAATACCCAGTGCTCATCACATCACCTGTGTTCCTTACTGCTAATGATATACTATATGTTGGCTAATTGAATTTACATTTTAAAAAATAGTAAAGAAAGCACTCTCATCCTTTTTACCACAACGTTTCCCAAAGTTTACTGTGAACCTTAAACATATATGTATATAATATTTATTAATACTCTACAGAGCCTACTCTACAGAGTTCATTATTTTTTTAAAGATTTTGTTTTTAAGTGATCTCTACACCCAATGTGGGGCTTAAATCTACAACCCCTGAGATCAAGAGTCACATGTTCTACCTATTGAGCCAGCCAGATATCCCGAGACTGTGTCCTTTAGAACACCTTTTGGAAGGTGCCTGCCTGGGTGGCTCAGTCGTTAAGCGTCTGCCTTCAGCTCAGGTCACTATTCCAGTGTCCTGGGATCGAGCCCCCACATCCGGCTCCATGCTCTGCAGGAAGCTTGCTTCTCCCTCTGCCACTTGAGTTCTCCCTCTGCTTGTGTTCTCTCTCTCGCTGTGTCTCTCTCTGTCAAATAAATAAATAAAATATTTTTTAAAATACCCTTTAGAAATCACAGATTTAGAACATAGCTAAACTGCACTAAAAGAAAAATGTTTATCAGGTTAAAAATATTTGACTTTAATTTTCAAGATCAAAAATTATGTAGATTTTCCTTAATTAGCCCACCACATTGGGCTGCTATGTTACTGTTGCCATGGTACTTGCCACCACTTCAAATTATATTTTCAAGTCCAACCCCAAAGACATTATGGTTCTTCTGTACATACTCTTCCACCAAAGTGACAGAATGATGCCAGATCACAAATAGATCCTTCAAGTCATCCAACACACAAGGCGCTTTTTCTCAGAGAATGAGACACCAATTGATATCCCACCCAAATTCAACTGTCCATTAAATCAACTGTATGTCTAAACACGGAAATACTAGAACCAATTTTTCAGAGACATTGAAACATGCTAGTTCACTTTCTACTCCTTAACTGAATAACCTCCTACCTGAGCCCTTCCTATTCACTCAACTCCTGTCATACAGTGGTATCTTGCATTGGTGGACACCTAGTTTATAAAATAAATGGTGTTTGGTACTGAAATATTTGGGGGTTGTCACTTAACCACAAAGATTACTTAAGGCAGGATCCTTTGTGTCAATGAGCTCAAAAACTGGAGATGGAGAAAATGCAGGAACAAATAACCACTGAGCAGAGTGCTGAACATTGTAGGAAGGTTTATAGAAAGCTTTGCTAAGCACTGGGGAGAGACTGAGGCTCAGGGAATTCTGGAAGGTTCACACAGGGGATGAAGTGTGAGGTGGATCTTGAAGACAAGTATGAAACAGTGTTTGTACTTGAGGGTTTTCTGTGTGGTTGAGATTGGAGAATAGAGGTGAAGGTTGATAGGCAATGGACCCGGAAATAGAAGAGTGGGTCAGGATTAACAGATGAGAACATGTCTCCACTTCGTGAAAGATCTAGATTCTTCCCAAAAAGACATAAGAGCCTCAGGAAAGTTTTAACCAGAAAAGTGACATAATGAGGTCTGTTCATCTTCTTTAAACTGTTTGCTAGAGATAATTAAAGGTTTGGCCATAGTCTTAAAAAGCTTAAATCAGACTTATTGTCTCTGACTCTTTCTTACATTATTTTACATGCACAGCAAAAATAGAAATAAAAACAAGTTCCTAGTCCCTGTCGCCAATAGGAATGAATTGCTTTTAATCAAAGCTCTCAAATAAAAATTCTGTCCCTATTTTGCTCTTACAAAAATACACTTTTGTCAGTAGTTTTGTTTTATAGCTCCATCTACATATAACCTTCCTCTATTACTCCAAGTCTGTTTCTAGCAATAGAAGCTCAAACTCTGTTTCTCCACTCCTGTGAGAAAAATAGTCTCATTAACAGACTGGCTCAGTCTGTAGGTCATGTGACTCTTGACCTTGGGTTGTGAGTTCAAGCCCCATGTTGGGTGTAGAGATTACTTAAAAATAAAAAATTAAAAAAATCTTTTAAAAAAAGAAAGACAAAAGCTACACTAGGCATATGGCATTTCCCATAGATTTGCACCTAAACATAAGCCAATTTTTGACACAGGAACATAGTTATGAAAGCACCTCTGAAAACTCTTTTATTTCTTTTATTTCCTGGCCAAGGTGAACTTTTAAAGCATTACAAAGTCCTAGAGCAATTAGATTCAATTCAACAAGATCTGATGGCTAGTTAAAAACACAAACAGGTGGAATCTGTTTATTTTTGCAAGAGAAACATGTTACCAAACCCTTAAGTGCATCCTTAGGAATGTGGAATGAAGAACTAACATGGGCACAAGAGATGGAATGGAGAGTGCCAGAGAAATAATCTTCTTCTTGTCTCAGTTACTTCATTATCCATGCATGAAATGAGAGAGTGGTGTCTTCTCTACAGGATGCAAGTTGGCCCTTAAATGTTCAAGAAAAGAATTCTGGAAACAATACAGTATTTACAAGTTTTGGTTGTTCTTACTGAATGACTGTGAACATATGACTCAGATCTTTTAAACACTGGCCTACCAAACATCCTCTCCTCTGCTGTCACCCCATGCATCAGTATGCATGTCCTCCTTGCAATAAAATTCCTGATTCCAGAATTTTCTATGTGGTCTGCCATGCCCTGGTGGCGTCAAGACATTTCCTTACCCTCTTATATTCAAGTAGTATGAGAAAGATTTTTAGTGATGTAGTAATAGGTGTAGATCTATTCATTTTCTAATCTCAAAGATTCTCTACCGGAGGTTCTCTGTGTCATTTTTTTCTCCCTAAGATCTCCCTACTGGATCTCAAACCGTTCCTCTTCTGGGCTCTTCACCCTTACCAGCCCCTTCGTATGCACTCCTTTTGGTGTTGCTCTTCCTTCCTCTCCAGGAGCAAGTGCCCTCCAAACAAGGAACGCTGGTTATTTTCTTTCTTCCTAAGAAAGCCCATCTGTTTCAGGCCCGAGCCATGGTTTTTTTGGTGTGTGTGTGAATCATTTACCTACTGACCCTTGACTCCATCGCGTCCCACATCTCTTCCTGTTTTCTCAGGGTGATGCCCTCTGACCATCCTCTGTAGGGACAGTTCCATTTCCTCACAAACAGGACACTTCCCAGCGGCCCCGACTCTGAAGGATCATCTCTCATTCTCTTTGGTCTCCTGGCAGCTTCTGTTTCCCCCTCACACCTCAGCCTGCCAGATTGCACCGCTACTTCCTCTGCATGATCTCAGAGATCTGTTTCTTCCTCTCGGGGTGGCAGGCAGATACCTGAATTAGATCCTTTTTTCTTTGACTAAGCTGGCGCTCAATTTCCTTATGTGCCACAAGTTCTTATTTCCAAAGTCTTGAAATTGTTGTTATCTGTTGGTATCACTGGTTCCACCCATTTATTTTTCACACTTTCCTCTAGCCTCTTGGCTCTGGGCTCCATCCTAGATCATTTGTACTTGGTTTGGAAACCTGACTCCAAAGCATTCTGCAAACATTATCTGTCATCTTCACACTACTTTCCTTCACAATCCAGGGAGAGACCTTCTCCCAGTACTTCATAACTGACTTGATTTGTAGTCTGCACACAACATCAATGTCTGTACTTCCAGGCTAATGTTGGTACAGATCAGTTCTGTCCAGTAAAAACTTCTATGATGATAGAAAGATTTTATACCTGCATTTTTCTATATGGTAGTCATTAAATGCACGTGGCTATTGGATACCTGAAATGTAGCGAGGGCCTCTGAGGAACTGAGTTTTTAATTTTACTTAATTTTAATTCAAATAGCCACATGAGGCTAGTGGCTAGTAGTGTAAAGCTAGGCCCTAGGCTATCAAATGAGACTATGAGATTTGGACCCATTAAACACAATAAGCTTTTCAAGGTTGTAGGGAAATGTATGAGAACTGAAAAATATTTTTACAAATGAGCAACAGATTTCAAAATCAAAGTTGATAAATGATTAAGTACTACAAAACAGATTTTGTCAGTTTTAAAAAGTTATTTAAGAACTCAAGAAACTTGCATCATTTCCAAATAATTTGTTTATATTTTTCCTCTTTTTTATAAGAATTCCAAGTATACTGATAATTGCCAAGAAATCAAATCATAGCCAATTGTAAATTAAGTGAGTTTCTTCTGGCCAAATTCTATCAAAAACAACACTATACATACTCCTAAAATTTTTATAGCAAAAATTAATATTCAACAAGTACATTTTTGATGTGTTTGATATGATACGATGTGGGGACTCAGCAAGAGTGTCTTGTCTATATTCAAGCATAACCTCCTAATCGACCGAACTAAAAGTAAGTTGCAAACTAAGTACCCAAACTTTCTACCCATTCACTTAGACCTATCTTTAGCATTTACAGGACAGAGCAGAGTATAAATGGAAACTCTTTCCTCATGCTCACTATCCTTCCCTTTTCACTTCATCTTGTGCTGAGAAAGAGGTCTTTCATGCCCTTGCTTATGGGCAGCCCAGTCCAGCCTCCTTGCTTTCAGAAGTCATCCTAGGAATGTACACACATGCAGCTCTATTTTCCCTTTAGAATACAAACACCATTAGAAGGACCTAGAAATGGAGGGGCACCTGGGTATCTCAGTCACCTGGGTATTGGACTCTTGATTTCCGCTCAAGACATGGTCTCTCATGGCCATTTGATTGTGCCCCAGGTCGGATACTGTGCTCAGTAGGGAGTCTGCTTTAGATTCTCTCCCTCTTGGGTAGGAGAAGAATAAATGAAACAAGATGAGATTGGGAGGGAGACAAACCATAAGTGACTCGTAATCTCACAAAACAAACTGAGGGTTGCTGAGGGGAGGGGGGTGGGGTTATGGACATTGGGGAGGGTATGTGCTAAGGTGAGTGCTGTGAAGTGTGTAAACCTGGCGATTCACAGACCTGTACCCCTGGGGATAAAAATATATTATATGTTTATAAAAAATAAAAAAAATAACATAATTTAAAAAAAAGGATTCTCTCCCTCTCCCTCTGCCCCACCCTTGCTTGTGCTCTCTTTCTCTCTCTTAAATAAATAAATCCTGGGGGGGTGGGGGGAAGGAAGGACCTGGAAGTGGGGAATTCTGAAATTGCTGACTCAGAGTGACCATGACTCTTTTTTTAAATTTTTATTTCTTTTCAGCATAACAGAATTCATTGTTTATGCACCACACCCAGTGCTCCATGCAATACATGCCTTCCATAATACCCACCACCTGGCTCCCCCAATCTCCCACCCCCTGCCCCTTCAAAACCCTCAGATTGTTTTTCAGAGTCCATAGTGTCTCATGGTTCACCTCTCCTTCCAATTTCCCTCAACTCCCTTCTCCTCTCCATCTCCCTATGGCCTCCATGTTATTTGTTATGCTCCACAATAAGTGAAACCATATGATAATTGACTCTCTCTGCTTGACTCATTTCACTCAGCATAATCTCTTCCAGTCCCATCCATGTTGATACAAAAGTTGGGTATTCATCCTTTCTGATGGAGGCATATCACTCCTTAGTGTATATGGACCACATCTTCCTTATCCATTCGTCCTTTGAAGGGCATCTTGGTTCTTTCCACAGTTTGACGACTGTGGCCATTGCTGCTATAAACATTGGGGTACAGATGGCCCTTCTCTTGACTGCAGAGATTCTTTGCTTTGTGAGTAGAAGTACAACAGGAGGGTCATAGTGGAGTCCTTTAAAGTATGGAGCTTGGGTAGTACAGCTTTTACCTTTCTATATTTCTATCTATTGGGTACTATCCAGAATACTATTTTGTTTGTTTTTTATCTACATTAAAGAAAATATTGCTACTGAGGTGCCTGGGTGGTTCAGTCAATTAAGCAACTGACTCTTGATTTCCCCTCAGGTCATGATCACAGGGTTGTAAGATCAAGCCCCACAGTAGGCTCCATGCTGTTGTGGAGCTTCCTTAAGATTTTCTTTCTCTCTCTCTTTCCCTCCCTCCCTCTGTAAAAATAAATAAATATGCAAATAAGTTAATTAATTAATTAGTTAAAATGAAAATATTGCTACCGCTGGACTAAAGGTAGACTTTGCCTGTTATGATAAGGGAATAATAGGAATCTTGATGATAGAATAGCATGTGGTTTATAGCAGATACTAAATATTTGTTCAAATAGAATTGATCATTTTTTGCAGCATATTTTTACAAAAAGATGGCATTTACATTGGAAAGAATTTTTTTTTTAAAGATTTTATTTATATACTTGACAGACAGATCATAAGTAGGCAGAGAGACAGGCAGAGAGAGAGAAGGAAGCAGGCTCCCCGCGGAGCAGAGAGCCTGATACGGGGCTCGATCCCCGGACCCTGGGATCATGACTTGAGCCAAAGGCAGAGGCTTTAACCCATTGAGCAACCCAGGAGCCCCAAGAATATGGTTTTCAAAATTGGATAAACTTAAATTGCATTCTCTCCCATTCAGTTATTATCATGACCTTGGCTGGTGGGGATAAAATTAAAATCTAGACCTTTTTTTTCATTTCCTCCAGATTAATTTTTGTTTGTTTGTTTATTTGTTTCCTGACTTAATGTGTTCTCTGTGTTAAACAGTGGCTGGCCACCTGTTCGTGACTTCCCAATCTAATCTAGCATCATAGTTCCCAAAGTGCAGTCTATGGGAACCTGGGCAGGGAGAGGGGTTAGACAGGTCCATTAGGTCAAAACTATTTTCATAATGATACTAAGATGTTATTTGCTTTCCCCACTGTGTTAACATTTGCAACATAGTGTATGATATTCCATAATCATGGTGCAAAAGGAATAGTGGGTAAAACTGTGTGCCTTTAGCAAAAATCAAAGCAATAGCATCAAATTATACTAGTAGATACTCTATTCTTCATTGAACTGCACCCACAGTTAAAAAAAAAATATCAATTTCATTTAGGAATGTCCTTGATGAAACGGTAAGAGTGTTAATTACATTAAATCTCAACTTAAGTATACACCTTTCCAATCTTCTCGGTGACAGTGGGGGAATAGTGAAGTCAAATGTTGTCTCAAGGAAAATTCTCATACGATTAAGCTACCAGAGGAACTACATACTTTTTTAAATGACATACCATTTCAGTTTGAAACTAAGAATCTATTATTATTCAGTCTCCGGTATTTGGCCACCACTTTGGTGAATATGAAAAAAATGAGTGTATATCAATGTTGCCATTATAAAATTCAAAATTTCTAGCAAAAATGGGAACTCTTGAAAAATCCCATATCCACCACTGTGAGCCATATTTAATGATTTTTCTGATGAGATGAATGGTGATATTAACAAATACAATTTTTTGATATTATATAATGCAGTTTACCAACATTTAGAATATCTTCATGATTCTATGGACCAGTATTTTCCAAGTGACCAGTGTATGATTTGCCCAACTCATGAGTGGGTAAAAGATCCATTCAAAGTGCAAAACAGGCCAACAAATTCTTTAAAAATGTTCTGAAATTTCATTGGCACAGTTTCAGATGTCATTATGTGGTGGCCTTTAAGAAACTACTACTCATTGGGCGCCTGCATGGCTCAGAGAGTTAAGCCTCTGCCTCCAGCTCAGGTCATCTTCCCAGGGTCCTGGGATCACACCCAGCATCAGCATCAGGCCAGCAGTGAGCCTGCTTCTTCCTCTCCCTTTGCTTGTGCTCGCTTTGTGTGTGTGTGTGTGTGTGTGTGTGTGTGTGTGTGTTAAGTAAATAAATCAAATCTTTAAAAAAAAAAAGAAGGAAGAAAGAAAGAAAGAAAAGGAAAAGAAAAAGAAACTACTACTCATTGAATTTGGTGTAGTAAGAAAGAAAATCCACAATTATCTTCAAAAGGCTATTAAAATGCTTTTTTTTTCCTAATTACACATCCATGTAAAGCCAGGCTTCTTTATCTACCTCGATTTAAATAGCATATCTCAACCAAGTGAATACAAAAGCAGATATAAGAATCTAGTTGCTTTACACCTTAAAGGGATTTACAAAAATGTAAAGCAAGGTCCTTTTATACTAATTTTTGTGTGGGTTACCTTAAGGACATTTTTCACTAAAAATAAGTTAGGTTAACATATAATGGTTTTGTTGTTGCCATTTTTAGATAAATATCTTTTAGTTATCCATTTTAACTTAAAATATGGTAAACCTCAATTTGTATAGTCCACATAAATGAAAAGCCTTTTAGGATCCTTAATAATTAAGAGTATAAGAGCTCCTAAAGCCAAAATGTTTGAGAATCATTGATTTAATGGATTTTAATAGCATTTTCTAAATGAAATAAAATATAAAACAACACTGTATTTTATACTCCTGAAATATTTTACAGTAATTTTTATGTCTTACATTTTATGGGTAAATATCATTTATTGAAACCTTTGTTACAGTTATACAAATATGTATAAGTGCATCCTGGGTTACAGACAAAATTTATTTTTTACTATGGAGTCAAAAAGTTTAGGAAAAACAAAATGTACTAGGTCAACTGCTCCTTAAAAGCAGGGGCTGTGCTTTTTTATCTTTCTAGGCCAAGATACTTAGCACAACGCCTGACTCAGTAAATATAGAACGGATCCTCTCATTCTCTCAATTTACATCCTATGTATCAGCAAATCTTGTTGGCTCTGTCTTCAAAGCCCACCGAGTATCTGACTACTTGCCATGTAATCCATGCCACTCTCATTTCTACCCTGGATCATTGTAATGTTTGTATTGTAATGTTAACTCTTCATTCAACCTTTCTGCCTATAGTCCGATCTTAACACAGATGCTAGGATGATAGCGTTACCTATGTCTGACGTCAACTCCTATTACTCTCCCCTTTTGCTTGTTCCCTTCAACTCCTTTATCTTCTCCTTTGTCCCTTGAACATTCAGGGCTTCTCACCTGGACTTAGATTTCAGCATTATAAATATTCCATTTGTATTAAGGACAATGAATTAACACTTTCTTCCATTGTTGCCTTTTGCCATCTGCTTTCCTACATCACATTTTCTATATTCTTGGATGAGATTTTCTATGACTCCATGAATTGTCAATTGCACTTATCTTTGTACTGAGTAAATGGTAATAACCCTTTGTCACTGAATGACCTTAACCAATACTAATGAAAGTTTGGCAGAAAGCAGTTGAGAAATTAGCAGCCCCTACATCTGCATATTGCTTGTAAATCAGATATCAACATATATTAAAAGGGAAGATTAACTGAAGTAATGTAAAATATAATAACAACAACATTTTCTGGAATTAAAAAAAAAAGTTTTCAGATGGACCAGTTCTAAACTAGTCAGAGGAAATTTAGAAAACAGAAATCTGAGGGCCCCCAGATGGCTCAGTTGGTTATTAAGTCTCTGACTCTTGATTTTGGCTCAGGTCCTGGGATCAAGCCCTGCAACAGGCTATGTGCTCAATGGGAAGTCTTCTTGAAGATTCTCTCCCTCTCCTTTGACCTTCTTCCCACTTATGCTCTCTCTTTCTATAAAATAAATAAATCAATTTTTAAAAAAGAAAAAATGTGAACTTATATTTTAAGGAAATAATTTCAATAAATTAGCCCATGTCTGAATTAAGAGAGGGCTATGAGCTTACGATAAAGTGGTCATAGAGAAGCACATATGACTAGGTTCACAGTGATGTTGGCTCTCTACCTTTTCCTTTACAAGAACAGAATTCTTAAATTTCCTCTTATTTGAAAAGGAACTTGGAATTTAAATGTTAAACTGTTTGACCAACCAAGCTTTTAGAAGCTTTTTTTAATTTAATTATGTTTCTATATTTTCTGAATGTTTATATATCTACTTCTGTTCAATGGAGATGATATCTCTTCAATGGAGATAATACTTGTTCCTAGAAGAGATGTATGACCATAAATTTAACTTCTGTGGTCATTTTAATTCCTTTTTTGAAAAAGAGCAAGAGAATCATAGGATAGAGTTGACTTAGCCGTTATTTCCCAGACAGCAGCAAACAGGAAAAAAAAAAAAATTCTGTCCATGACTAAATACTGGTCCTGTTCCAGCAACAAAAATGATTATAAATCATATGAGATTTCTGCAATATTTCTTCTCACAGTAATTGTACTTTGTGGATATTCTTACAGGCTCTGAGGGACAGATAATAATGCTAGAAGAAACTTTTATTTATGATTAAGGAAATGACCAAAGCCAAAAATAATGTACAGAAGAAAAAAAAAATCAACAACTGGACAAATATAAATTAATGTAAAAAATGTGTCACTTAAGATGGCTAAATTTAAAAAGAAAGCAAGTTTATGATAGAAAGAAAACTTATTGGGGTGCCTGGGTGACTCAGCGGGTTAAAGCCTCTGCCTTCAGCTCAGGTCATGATTTCAGGGTCCTGGGATTGAGCCCCACATAAGGCACTGCTCAGAAGGGAGCCTGCTTCCTCCTCTCTCTCTCTGCCTGCCTCTGCCTACTTGTGATCTCTGTCTGTCAAATAAATAAATAAAATATTAAAAAAAAAATAGAAAGAGAACTCATTGGCATCTTTTTTTTTTTTTAAAAGATTTTATTTATTTATTTGACAGAGAGAGATCACAAGTAGATGGAGAGGCAGGCAGAGAGAGAGAGAGAGAGAGAGAGAGGGAAGCAGGCTCCCTGCTGAGCAGAGAGCCCGACACGGGACTCGATCCCAGGACCCTGAGATCATGACCTGAGCCGAAGGCAGCGGCTTAACCCACTGAGCCACCCAGGCGCCCCTCATTGGCATCTTTGTAAGACCAGTCCCCACAAGAGTCTAATGCTTACTGATATCACCATAAGCCTGACACCTAGTCCTGCATACTTAGTAAATTCATTGTTTCAAATCACTCTGGGATGTCCCCAAGCTGCTCCTTTCCAACTTCAATCCCTGACATGACCCAGAAAGTTCTTGATCAATGATACATGACTGTGGCTAAGATTAATCTGTTCCCACAGAACAGAGATAATGAGCTGGGGGCTAACAAATGCCCAGCATTGTGGCATTACTATCTTAAATAATTTTTTTAAATGAAAGAACTCAATCAAAATGATAGTACAGGGGCACCTGGGTGGCTCAACTGGTTAAGAGACTGCCTTGAGCTCAGGTCGTGATCCTGGAGTCCTGGGATCAAGCACTACATCAGGCTCCCAGCTCAGCGGGGAGCCTGCTTCTCCCTCTGACCCTGTCCCCTCTCACACTGTTTTCTTCTCTCTCTCAAACAAACAAATAAAATCTTTTTTAAAAAATGATAGTACATAAAAGATGATTTGGAAATATACAATGGAAAAAGTAATCAAAGCTATTACTGAGCAAGGCAGTTCATTATTTCTCTATTAATTCTTTTATTTATTTGACCTTTCAACCATCATCTATTCTGTGACTACAACGACTGTCAAAAACGTGTGGAAGAGATAATGTTTTTCTTCAAGATCTTACAGTCTGCTATCTGGGTGTACATACAAACCTCAAGTTACTGAATTACCGTAACAAATAAGTTTCTAGTAGACATAAATAAACATAGATAAGTTTACTTTTTGATACTTTTTCATTCTTTCAAATTCTGTAGAGAGTATCTTTGAAAAATAACTCTAAGCACAATTTCCCGACATTTAAGGCAACAATTTGGTCAACAAAATCCATAAAGAAGTTAAAAAAAAAAAAAACAGATTACAGCACAATAATTTTATAATTTTGGAGTTGTGATAGCTGTTCTATGCATTTGGGTTGCTCCAATTTTAGGATAAAAGAATCAGAAATAACAATAATAGATTATTCCAGAGGGCCATCTAAAAGTAGAAATTGACTCTGCAGATGGCAAATTAAACCTCATCTGTAAAACGTTGAGCATATCCAAGGGCTTGACCACTGAGAGCCTTTTGACATTTCCTTTACTCTTCTTCAACTGTAGTGAATACAATGAAATCCTTATGATGAGTAGGCCCTGTAGACTTGTAGTGACCATCTGAAAGATGATGTCCTCTTGCATAGCTCTCCCTAGGGCTCATCTTGGGGAGAAAGAAGCCACAGGATGCTTAGGACAGTGGTGAGGGAAAGAAGCCACAATGCCCTGAGGTTGGCCAGAGGAAAAGAAAGGTGTGGAGTCAGTTTAGAGGAGGTCCTTAGATCTTTACTCAATCTTGGAGTTCCTGTACTCCTGCCTATTTCCCTTTAACAGCATCTCTGCCTGGACACGCAGGGGAATTCATTTTTCCTCTTCAAGAATGTGTTTCAGGGCCATATGCACCCCAGAGTTCATAGCAGCAATGTCCACAATAGCCAAACTGTGGAAGAAGCCAAGATGACCTTCAACAGACTAATGGATAAAGAAGATGAGGCGCATATATACAACGGAATATTACTCAGCCATCAGAAAGGATGAATACTCAACATTTGCATCAATGTGGATGGAACTGGAGGAGATTATGCTGAATGAAGTAAGTCAAACAGAGAAAGACAATTATCATACAGTTTCACTTATTTGTGGAACATAAGGAATAACATGGAGGACATTAGGAGAAGGAAGGGGAAAATAACGGGGGGAAATCAGAGGGGGAGATGAACCAAGAGAGACTGCAGACTCTGAGAATCAAACTGAGGGTTTCAGACAGGAGGAGGGTGGGGGGATGGGTGAGCCCTGTGATGGGTATTAAGAAGGGCACATTTTGCTTGGAGCACTGGGTGTTATACACAAACAATGAATCATGGAACCCTACATCAAAAACTAATGATGTACTATATGGTGACTAACATAACATAATAAAAAATAATTTAAAAAAGAATATGTTTCGGAGCGCCTGGGTGGCTCAGTGGGTTAAATCCTCTGCCTTCAGCTCAGGTCATGATCCCAGAGTCCTGGGATTGAGCCCTGCATCGAATCGGGCTCTCTGCTCAGCGGGGGGCCTGCTTCTCTCTCTCTCTGCCTGCCTCTCTGCCTACTTGTGATCTCTGTCTATCAAATAAATAAATAAAATCTTTAAAAAAATAAAAAAATTTAAAAAATAATATGTTTCTATTAAACATTTCCCTTATGTTCTGATAAATTTATGAAAAGCAAGGAAATAACAAATAAAATGAACTCATTCTTTCTTAATGGAATAGATAACTTCAGATTATGTACAGCAAAGATTAATACTGATAAAGACTGTGTGTTGCCTGCCAGAGAAGCGATAGGTACTCTCTCATTTAACTTCTTTTTTTTTAAAGATAGATTGATTGATTGATTGATTGATTTATTTATTTATTTTACAGATGGAGAGAGAGAGAGAAAACACAAGCAGGGGGAGTGGGAGAGGGAGAAGCAGGCTTCCCGCCAAGCAGGGAGCCCGATGTGTGGCTTGATCCCAGGACCCGGAATCATGACCTGAGCTGAAGGGAGAATCACCCAATCACCCCTCTTACTTAATTTCATAGGAGCTCTAGAATGGATCCCCTGCAATCAAATTCAATTTGCATCAGAGAGAAGTGAACATTTTAGTGCCCTTGACTATGAGTGCTGTGACTGGGGATCAAAAGCACGGAAATCTTCAAAGCCTTGAAGCTTCTTTGAGCCCCTTCCTAATCCTGTTTTTCTAATAGCTGTTTTGTTTACTGTATTTATCAGAACGTTGTTTTCCTAGCTAATATGATTTGCACCACAAGTAGCACACAGCCTGTAAACCTTCTGGCTTCTTAAAGCAGTAACGCCAGTGGACCTTCCACGTCAAAGAGCAACTGTGTTATCTCCTCAAGTCATGAAATCCCCGTGGGTCTCAGCATCTCTGTCTGTAAAACTCAGGAGTCAGATTTGATTATCTTTAAGCTCAAGGATTCTATAGTTGATTTCCATTCTGGGAAAAATTATAGATGTCACAGATGTTTCCAGAGTATAATTGATCAAATCTCACTAGATCATTTTTGTCCATGAGCAAGGTCCAGAAAAATATTAGTAAACATAGAAATAAGGAGAAAAAATGTCTCATTATTTCTCATCAGATCTATTTTTAGACATCTGGGAAAATAAGGAATAAAGACCGAACTGCAGAAGTCAAATCTTTGTGGTAAAATATACATAATAAAATATACATTTTTACCATCTTTAAGTGCACAGTTCTGGGGCATTAGGTACAGTCACACATTGAGCAATCATCCCCACCATCCACCTTATTCCATCTTCTCCATGTGAAGCTCTTTGCCAATAAGCATGAGCTCCTCATTCCTCCCTCTCCCAGACCCTGGCAATCATCCTTCTTTCTGTCTCTATGAATCTGACTACTCTAGGAACCTCATATAAGTGAAATCATACACTGTAAGTGTTTTTGTGATAGACTTTATTACTTATATTTTCAAGGTTCACCCATACCAATGATATTTCAGAATTTCCTTCCATGTGAAGATTGAATGATATTTTACTGTATATATACACCACATTTTACCTCTCTATCTGTATATAAACACTTGTGTTGCTTCCAGATTCGGAGTATTGTGAATAATGCTGCTATGAATATCAGTGTACAAATACCACTTTGACTTCCTACCTTGACTTTTTGGGGGTATATACCCAGAAGTGAAAATGCCTAGATCATAACTAATTTTATGATTAATTTGTTGAGGGACTACCATACTGTTTTCCATCACAGCTGCTGGGTTCTAATTTCTTCACATCCTCCCCAACACTTGCTATTTTCTTTATACCTATTCTAATAGGTGTGAAGTAGTACCTTATTGTGGTTTTGATTTGCATACCCCTAATGACTAGTGATGTTAAGCATCTTTTCATGCGCTTGTTGGCTATTTGATACCTTCTTTGGAGAAATACTTATTCAAGTCCTTTGCCCATTTTTAATTGGGTTGTTTCTGTGGGTTTGTTTTTTTTTAAGTTGTAGGAGTTCTTTATATATTCTGATATCAATCCCTTATCAAAGATGGGATTTGCAATTTTTCTCTACAATTCTGTGGGTTGTTTTTATTCTGCTGCTAGTGTCCTTTGAAAATTAAAATGTGTTAAATTTTGATGAGGTTTAACATCGTATTCTTGCATCTATATATTCAGTTTTTTTTCACATCATTTGTTAAAAAGACTGTCCCTTTCTCATTGAGTGGTCTCAGCATCTCTTGTCCAAAATATGTGACCATGTACATGAGGGTTTATTTCTGGACTGTGTATTTTATTCCGTTGGTCTGTATGTCCATCTTTATGCCAGTACCACACTGCTTTGATTACCTGTGGCTTTGTAGTATAAAATTTGACATCAGGGAGTGTGAGACTTCTAACCTTATTCTTCTTTTTAAAGACTGTCTTGGTTATTCAAGA
This sequence comes from Lontra canadensis, assembly GCF_010015895.1. Classification (NCBI taxonomy): domain Eukaryota; kingdom Metazoa; phylum Chordata; class Mammalia; order Carnivora; family Mustelidae; genus Lontra; species Lontra canadensis. The sequence continues at coordinate 19,445,537 of NW_022631017.1, forward strand.
AAAACTAATTATCTTTTTTTTAGAAAGAGAAAGAGTATGTGCATACAATGGTGAGGGGGAGGGGAGAGGGAGACGGAGTGGGAGAATCTCAAGCAGGCTCCACACTCAGCACAGAGCCCTACACAGGGCTCTATCTCATACTCCTGAAATTGTGATCTGAGCTGAAATCAGGAGTCAGACTCTTAACCGACTGAACCACCCTGGCGCCCCAGGAAAAAGTAATTTTTTCTGCAGAAGTAAATAGACTTAAAAGTAAGTTTAAGACAAGAATCTTATCATAGGCATACAATAAAATATTCTATTCATGAATGAATAGGAACTTGTTCTCAAGGAACTTGTTCTCTAGGAACTAGTTCTCTGGTCAGAGAGATGTGTTCTAAATGAGACACAAGGTAAAACCACAATGAAAGAAACTAAAACAAAGCAGATTTCAAGAAAATGAGAAACTTCTTCTGATGAAGGTTAACAAAGAAGACTTCCTTGAGGAAGTACAAGTTGAACTAGGGCTAAAAAAATAGGAGAACAAGTTGAGGAAATGTATATTTATTGATCAATAGGTTCTCCTACCTTCTATTTCAATCTTGGTTCTATATGCAATGTAGGATATTTCCAGCCTGCTTTTACATTCTTTCAAATGCTCGGTTCAAGAGGAAAATATCAATAACTGCTTAAACAATATCCTATATGTTGTTTCATCATGTGCTTTCCCAACTTTGAGGAAGAACTGCATAAATTTTTTTCAACATGTTTTCTGAATTAATGATTTTTTTAAAATCTTATTAAAAAGATCTATTTTAACATTTCATCAAGGAAGTTATAGAGCTAGCAAACAAGCATATGAAAAGATGCTCAGTGTCACATGTCATCAAGTAAATGCAAATTTAAACAATGAGATATTACTATGTAGCTGTTACAATGGCCAAAACACCAAACACTGATAGCACCAAGTGCCAAGAAGTATATAAGCCACAGAAAGTCTCATTTATTTCCAGTAGGAATGTAAAATAGTACAGCCACTTTGAAACATAGTTTGAAGAAACAAAATGTACTTTCACTGTATGATTCAGCAATCATCTCCTTGGTATTTATCCAAAGGAGCTAAAAACTTATGTTCACACAAAAAACTGCACTTGGATATTTATGGAAAATTATTTAATTAATTAATTTGTTTGTTTATGTTTAAGTACGCTCTCTGCCCAATGTGGGGCTTGAACTCATGACCCTGAGATGAAGAGTCACATGCTCTACTAACTGAACCACACAGCTACCCCTGGAAACTTTATTAATAATTACCAGAGTGAGCATTTTGGAGGAAATCAGTATGTCCTTCAGTAGGTGAATGGATAAATAAAGTCTAGGCACATCCAGACAATGGAATATTATTCAGTACTCAGAAGAAATAAGCTATCAAGCCATGAGAAGACATGGAAAAATCTTAAATGTACATTACTAAAAATGAAGCCAATCTGAAAAGGCTTCATATGGTATGACTCCAACCTATAGGATCTATATGATACACTCTGGAATAGGCAAACCTGTGGAGATAGTAGGAAGATCACTGGTTGCCAGAGGTTGGGGTGAAGGAAGAATGAATAGACAGAGAATAAAGGATTTTTAGGGCAGTGAAAATACTCTGGATAGGACCATAATGATTGATATATGTCATATTTATACTTTTTTTAAAATAAGCTCTATACCCAACATGAGGCTTGAATTCATGACCTGGAGATCAGGAGTCATATGCTCTACTGACTGAACCAGACAGGTTGCCCATGTCATTTATACTCTTGTCCAAACCCACAGAATGTACAACACCAAGAATAAAACCTAGTGTAAACTCTGGACTCTGGGTATAATGGTGTATCAGTGTAGATTCATTAACAGTAACAACTGTATCACCCTGGTGGGAGATGCTGATAATGCGGGAAGTTATGCATACGGGGTGGGGGGGTGTGGGTAATAGGTATTTGGGTAATCTTTGTACAATCCACTCAGTTTTTCTGTGGACCTAAATCTGCTTTCTTTTTTTTTTAATTTGACAGAGAGAGATCACAAGTAGGCAGAGAGGCAGGCACAGAGAGAGAGAGGAGGAAGCAGGCTCCCACCGAGCAGAGAGCCTGATGTGGGACTTGATCCGAGGACTCTGAGATCATGACCTGGGCCAAAGGCAGATGCTTAACCCACTGAGCCACCCAGGTGCCCCTAAAACTGCTTTAAAAAATAAAGTCTGGTTGGGGTACCTGGGTGGCTCAGTGGGTTAAGTCTCTGCCTTCAGCTCAGGTCATGATCTCAGGGTCCTGGGATCGAGCTCCATATCAGGCTCTCTGCTCAGCGGGAGTCTGCTTCTCCCTCTTTCTCTCTGCCTGCCTCTCTGCCTACTTGTGATCTTTGTCAAATAAATAAATTAAAAATCTTTTAAAAAAATTAAAAATAAAGTCAGGTTTAAAAAAGTGGTCTTTTTTGTTTCTCTTTGGGATGGTAGAAAAATTCTGGAAATACGTAGTGGTGATGGTTACATGACATTATGAATATTATTTAATGCCACCGAACAGTATACTTAAAATAGTTAAAATGTTGAAATTTGTGTTCTGTGTATTTTATCACTATTTTTTAAAAGGTCTGTTCATTGTCTGATATAATAATACTTTGCTAAATAGGAACTTCTATAGATGCACAGAAATTTGAAAGTTAAGTGTAATTGAGAGTTTGTGGGAAAGATGGAGGCTATGATAGGGAACCAAGAAATATTGGTAATTGACGCTTGTATAAATGATTATTACGCTCCAGGGTAGATAAACTGATAATGTGGCACTATGAAGAAACAAAGAGCTTCCAGAAAATTCTGGAAAGTCAACTAGTACGTTTTAACTTAAATGATATGTTTAAAAGCAAGTAAAGGAGATAATTATCTCATTCCTCAAGATAAATCCCACAGAATACACGAGAATGGAAAATCAAATTAAGGGAACAATTTTTGACATGAAAATAAAGAGACAGTGCCTTGTGCCCAGTCAAGATTTTTTTTTCCCCCTCCAGAAATCCAGAGGAATGGAAGAGAGAAGTCAATCTAGGCCCAAGTCCAGAGGGATCCCAGAGATTTTTGGCTTTTTCTCAATCATCTGTGAATCCTTTCCCCTTGTGGCTTCTCTCAAAGATGAGTCATGCATCTGGGCATCACTTCTCCCCTAGTAGTCCCCAAATATCCTTAATCTAAAATTTCATAAGGAGCTAGAAAGAATTATCTGGTGTTTTAAAGTAACGACAGCTGGCCTCAGAGAAATGACGCTCTGAGGCTCTCATTCTACCCTACAGTGAAACTTCAGAATTTGCTCCTTCAGGAGCCAGACAGTAAATAGAGGAGGGAAATATTACAAAGGGTCACAAAAGAAAGTGTGGAATATGATGATTATACTCACTATCCTGACTGAAGTGTTGGTTTCTATGAATCATATATATGTCAATAGTCACCAAATTGTTCAACTTCAGTATGAGTAGTTTATCATATGCTAATGATCTTCAATAAACCTCTGAAAATAAATTAAAAGAAATACATTTGAATAAAATAAATTTTTAAAAAATTTTAAAATTTTATTTTTAAATAATTTCTACACCCAACATCTGCTCAGACTCACAACCCTGAGATCAAGAGTTGCATATTCTACCCACTGAGCCAGGTAGGTGCCCCAAACAAATTAAAAATTTTTAAAGAATTTACTCCTTCTGAGACCTTCCCACTGAAGTAAAGATTAGCTCTGTCTGGCCTTCCCTAAATTAGGAACATGCCAAAATGTTCAGCAAGTATTTAAGATCCCACTTTGTGACCTGAAGGGAAGAAAATGAGTAGGACATAATGCCCTGTTTTAAGGAGCTTTCAGCGTGAAAGGAACTTTGTGAAGAAGATCGTGTGTGTTAGCCTTGGGGTGTATTCATTCACTCCACGATCACTGATCAAGAGCCTTCCCTGAGCTGTGACCATTTCTACGATTTGGGACAATATGGATGAGTGACATGTGTTTGTGTGGTCATGGAGCCCTGAACATAACGGACCACCAGAGATGAGAGCACAAGTCAGACCTGCAGGGAACACCCAGCATTTTCTGCACCCTTCCTGTATTCCAGTCTCTCTGCCAAGGACTGGGCTTTCGTTAACTCATCAGATTTTTTTCAAACTTCTTTGAAATAAGAATTAATGAACCCAGATGGAACTAGAAGGTATTATGCTGGATGAAATAACTCAATCAGAGAAAGATAATTATCATATGATGTTACTCATCTATGAAATTTAAGAAACATAACAGAGGACCATGGGGAATGGAGGGAAAAAATAAGATGAAATCAGAGAGGGAGACATACCATAAGAGATACTTTTTTTTTTTTTAAGATTTTATTTATTTATTTGGGAGAAAGGCAGTGAGAGAGAGCGTGAGCGAGGAGAAGGTCAGAGGGAGAAGCAGACTCCCCATGGAGTTGGGAGCCCGATGCGGGGCTTGATCCCGGGACTCCGGGATCATGACCTGAGCCAAAAGCAGTCATCCAACAAACTGAGCCACCCAGGTGTCCCACCATAAGAGACTCTTAACTATAGGAAACAAACTGACGGTTGATGGAGGGGAGGCAAGTGGAGAGATGGGTAACTAGGTGATGGGCGTTAAGGAGGGCACTTGAAGTAATGATCACTGGGTGTTAGTTACAACTGATGAATCACTAAACTTTACCTCTGAAACTAATGGTACACTATATGTTAATTAATTGAATTTAAATAAAATTAAAAAGAAGAAATTAATGACCCCATTTTAAAGTTGAGAACACTATTCATCCATATAATTCCAGTAGAAGTAGCTCTGTCAAATAAAAGAAATCCCCCTTTTTTTGCTAATAAAAAACATCTATATGACAGAAAAAGGATATGTATAGAAAAATGTCCCTATGGGCATACTGTGAATATGATTTCCTCTGAGCAGTAAGAATGAAAGGGAAAAAGAGATCATTCATTTTTACTATATGTTTGTTAAATAGGATTTGACTATTTCTATTACAACTGTCTTACACTGTTTTATAGCAAAAATGTGTTTGCCAAAAAAAAAAAAAAAAAAAAAAAAGAGGAGTTCTCTAAGGTCACACAGCAAGAGTAATTCAAACCCTGAGTTCTCTACTACACATGTGATACCCTGAGGCATCATATTGTTTTGTATCCCAGCTCCAGTCTCAAACATGTAGAAGTCTTTACTCCCATACCTCCTTTTGACTAATGCATCAGAAAGAGGTCTTGAGCCCCTGTTTCCCACCATGAAAGAAAAGTAAAACGTCCTAGCTGTATTAAAATATATTTAAATTTTCCTGGTGAGCCTTCTGAGACTGATGCTAGCAGATCCTCAGGAGGGCCGAGTTGCCTGGGAAGAGCTTGCCTCATGACAGACACAATGCAGAAATTATGCTCTGAGAGGGCACAAGCGAACATCTGCATCATTCTTTCCTTGTTGGTTTGGTCTGGGTTTTATTGTCTTGACAGTTAAAGCAGTTCATCTACATAATTCTCTGAGAAATATTTGCTACCACCACAGTAATAAAAGAGGCCTACAAAAGAAGAAAACAAATATGGCAAGTCTTTACATTCGCAGAATTATTTTCTCCACACAAAAACAAAAGGTTATTTCTTTGGTTTCCTCCTTGAAGCTAGGTTAGAGTTATCCTCCCATATAAATAAAAATACTGGAAAAAATAAAACAACTGCCATGTAATTGAAGAGAAAACAAAATACATGAATATTAGATGTGGGACGCCTTTTCACTGGTTCCAAACATAAAGTCATTCTTTTTCCATATTTTGCTGTCTGAAGAGGGATTTTCATTGGATACACATAAAAAAGGACTTTTAGCAGAAAAAAAACAAAACTATAATTTTCAGAAAATTGGGATGTAAGCCCCCCAAAGAACAGCAATAATAGTTCTTAAAAGGCAAACTTTTTAATTCATTAATAAGCTGAGAATTAGAATACTGTAGACTCACTTCCCTTGAGTGTCCTTGCTCGGCTTAAGTAAAAGCCAGCATCACCGGATCCATTTTCCTTTTCCCTCGAGCTTGCCTTTCCTAATTAAGAGAGATAGTAAGGGCACTTAGATTTCATCTAATCTGGCTTTAGGTAATTATGGTTCATTGTAGCAATTACAAGTTACATTTATAATGAACAATAAAGGGAAAAACCTTTCAAATTCAGTTTATTAAGCTTTGAAAACCTGCTACAAAATGGGCAGTCAGGATATATTTACTGGGCAATCGAATTCTTTTGTGAGAATGTCGTATTAAGTCTAAGCAATTTATGCCAAAGGCTCTCTTTACACTGCAACTCTGAGCCCGTTTCCTCCACAATCCTCCCATAATTTACCCCAAAATAGCACCGCAGTTCTAATGCTTCCTTAGTTTTGTATAGAGATAGCCACAATATTAATTTGTACTGCCCATGAAATATGACCTTAAAAAATATTTCATGGGTTTTTTTTTTTTTCTGTGTATATAGTCCTTCATTTATGTGGTTGTTTTATGAAGGCCGAAACCACCATCTCCATTTCTTTTATTTCTTTTTCCAGTTCCTATCCACAGGTCTCTCTTAAATTCCTTCACTAGGAGGCCCCCTCAATTACCTTGATATCCAACTGGAACCTCAGTTTCTTTCAGAAACTCTTCTAACTACTCTAAGACTAGATCCTTCCCTCTACCAATCCCCCATAATTTTTCCCATATCTAATATAGTTGGTCCTTCTTGTATATTGTCTCATTCTAATAAGTATTGTTAGTTCCTTAAGAAGAAAATAAAATGGATCATTTATCTGTCATATATTATTAAATCTTGCCATGCATTTAGAGTATATATTAATTTTGTTAGAAAATCATAACACAGAATAACTGTTACAACTGTATTTGTCTAAGCATTGCCACTTTTTAGTTAATTTATACACTTTCTCAAATTTTCTATCTATACAAGATGGATTGCATGTGAGTGTTTTTTTACTAAGTTACCTCTAAGTCCTGGTATTTTAAATAAATTTTTGTCATGATTATTAACTCCAAGCAAAATTCCTTTGAATGTTTCTCCTATTATTTTTCAGATGTCTCTTAAAATTGATGTGGTAAACTTTTAAGTTTGTTCTATTAAACTTATTCTTCAATATATTTAAGTCATTGTGCTATCATGAGAAAGTATAATTTAGTAAATTCTGCCTCTGCTATATATTCTCTTGCCAACATAATCTGTTTGCCTGTTTTTAACAGTATGTACCTTTTAAGGAACAGTGTATTAGGTCCCATCTGTTTTGGAAAACATATCTGGCTATGATCTTAGAATTTGAAAATAAGATAATTATTATCTTTTTGTACTCTTACATGCCAAGAACTTACCAAAATCTTCTTTTGGTATTAAGATTCTCACCACTTTTCAAAAACATTAAATTAATACTGCAAATATAGTCTTAGTATAGCAGCTGGTCATAGAGCTAAATTGTACATTTCTAAATAGAAAAATAAAATAGTACGCTCCTAATCATGCTGACCTTTAAATCCTTACAATGTGTCAGCCTTCTGGGAGAAATCACTTAAAAACAAAATTTGCTACATCTACATAGTACTTTCTTGGGTAAGACACAATACGAATCAGAGTGAGACAAAAATCTATTCTGTAGGAGGCAGTGTAATCACAAGGTCCCAATGCTTCTTTTAGAAATACAGTGCTAAGTTCAGGGAAGTCTTCATGTTGGCCATACTCATGGTCCTGCTAAAGGAATCTGCCTGGCTATCTGCCCCTACTGTAAAGCAGCCTATAGCCAGCCATATACTTGCTAGATACACTCCAGGTACACCTTCAAATGTATTACATCCACTTTCATCTACACACATTCATTTATATGTTTAGAATCCTGTGGACACAATCCCAGAGACTTAACAAAAAGAAAAGTACTGAGATGCCTAGGTGGCTCATTCAGTTAAACATCTGTCTTTGGCTCAGGTCATGATCCTAGGATCCTGGGATCAAGTCCTGCAAAGGGCTCCTTGCTCAGTGGGGAGCCTGCTTCTCCCTCTGCTGGCTTCTCCCCCTATTTATGCAAGCTCTCTCTCTCTCTGACAAAGAAAGAAAGAAAGAAAGAAAGAAAGAAAGAAAGAAAGAAAGAAAGAAAGAAAGAGAGAGAAAGAAAGAAAGAAAAAAGTACCTTCATATATATTTGATTTTTAAATCATCTGGGCTCTAAAGCAAGTTAATGGTATGAAGGCTTTTATAAACAGATTGGGGAGAAAATTTTTCTTTCCAGTTCTAGGTAAAGACTTCTGCTCCTTTCCTGTCTGAAAGCAAATAGCAATAAACAATAAAAAAAAAAAAAAGATAACGTGTTCTTTTTATTTAGGTCTTTTTTATTTTATGAAATTAGTGCTTCAAGCACCAAGTATTTAGGTTTAAAACACCAAGTATTAGGTTTAAAAATATCTTCCAGGGGCACCTGTGAGGCTTGGTTGGGTTAAGTGTCTGACTCTCAGGATTGTGAGATCAAGCCCCAAGTCAAGTATTACCTGCTTAAGAGTGTCACTCCCCCTCTCCTTCTGATCCCCCAAATTAAATAAAAATAAATGAATAAATTGATAAATAAATAAATTAAATAGCTTGATGGTTCTGGTTCAAGAGGGCAACATAGGAAGATTCTGAACTCACCTCCTGCTATGAACACAGCAAATCTATAGGTATATGTGGAACAATTTCCTCTTAAAACAAAAAACCTTAAAAGCTGGCCAAAGGACCCCTTCACATTGACCAAATGAGAGAGAAAGCACATTAGAGCAGCTGCAGCCACCGGACAACCACTTCCCCAGGCTCTGATGACCATGAGGGCTCATGCTCCTTGGTCCTATATGACAGTAACCAATGGAGAAAGAGTTCTTAAACAGCTACCGCCCTCAGTGCACAGCAAGAAGCAATACCCAGAAGCTCAGCCTTTCTGTGAAAAAAGTCTATGACTTTGTCATCATAACTACAACCTGAGGGGCAGACTACAAACCTTTCTAGAGACCTCAGAGGGTGGGCATGGTCTTTGTGTTCTGCCTCTGTCATACTCCAAAGCATGAGCATCTCTCAGAGGGCAACTCTTATACATGTCTGGTTCTCCAGTTTTTATGTCTGGTACCCTGGTTTTTTGTAGCTGCCACCTTGGTCACTTGGCTCTGGTGGGCAATGGAGCTTACATTCCTGGGTCTGATTGGACCATAACAACTGTAGATACAATTCTTGGTGGATTACCACCCCCTTGGACACTGCACAGATAGCAGACTGAAACACTCCCCCTCCCAACCTTTCTGTGGAAAAGGCTTACTTGCTTGTCCTGTAGCATTAACCTGAGCAGCAGGCTTCAAGTTTGGCACGCATCTAAAGACTGCTGAGCTGCTCTCAGGGAACATAGGTCAGAACACGCTGTCTTTGTGCTTTTCCTCTCCTTCATTACAGCTCACTAGATTCTTCCAGGAAGGAGCTTATTTGCTTATTTGGCATCTGTATTTTTGTTCCTGACACTTAGGGAACACCTCCAGGTTGCCTGGTTCCAGTGGCCAGGAGGGATTATGCCTGTGGTCCCATAGGACTGTATATATTTGGATTCTTTAAAAGCTGCTGCCTGAGGGTCTGGCTTCCAATCAGTCTGAAGCAAAGCGATGACTGTGATCCTTCCCTCTGAGACACTGACTGGTCTTGGCACAGCCTCAACAACTGGGATCTATTAAAAGTAAAATAGGCTATTTGGACAATCTCAAAAGTTTGAAAGACAACCAAGAACTAGGGCATGGGTGAGCACTAAGGTTTATTCCCTAAATGAGGCCAACCCTTCAAGACTAGGAGATGTGGCTGTTTCATCTAGTGCATAGAAACCAACACAAAAAATAAAGCAATATACAGACACAAAGAAATATGTTCCAAATGAAAGAGCAAAATAAAACTCTAAGAAAAAAAAAAAAAAACTTCAGGAAATGGAGGTAAGTAATTTATCTGATAAAGAGTTCAAAGTAATGGTCATAAATGTGCTCACTGAACTTCGGAGAAAAATGGATGAACACAGTTAGAGCTTCAACAAAGAAAAAGAAAATATAAGAAAGTTCCAGGCAGAAGTTACAGAACTGAAAAATATAACTGAACCGGAAAATACAACAGAAGGATTCAACAGCAGACTAGACAGAGCAGAAGAGAGGATCACTGTATAGATGACAGGGTAGAAGAACTCACACGACCAGAGCAGAAAAGAAGAGAAGGAAAAAATGGGGGAATAACTTAAGGGACTTACCAAACAACATCAAACAGATCAAGCTTAGCATTATAGGGGTCCTAGAAGAGAGAGAGGAAGGGGCAGAAAATGTATTTGAAGAAATAATCACTGAACACTAACCTAGAGAAGGAAATAGACATACAGATCCAGGAAACCCATAAAGTTCTAATAAAATAAACTCAAAGAGACCCACATCAAGACACATTATAATTGAAGTGTCAGAGTTTAAAGACAAGGGGAAAATCTTCAAATCAGCAAGAGAAAAACAACTTGTTACATACAAAAGAACTTCCATAAGAAGATAAGCACATTTTTCAGCAAGAACATTGCAGGCCCAAAGGAAATGGTACAACATAATCAAAATGTTGAAAGAGGGGCACCTGGGTGGCTCAGTGGGTTAAAGCCTCTGCCTTCAGCTCAGGTCATGATCCCAGGGTCCTGGGATCGAGGTTTGCATCGGGCTCTCTGCTTGGTGGAGAGCCTGCTTCCTCCTCTCTCTCTGCCTGCCTCTCTGCCTACTTGTGGTCTGTCTGTCAAATAAATAAATAAATAAATAAATCTTTAAAAAAAAAAGTGTTGAAAGAAAAAAACTCCCAACCAAGAATATCTTACCCTGAAAAGTTGTTATTCAGAATTGAAAGAGAAATAAATTTCTAGGCAAACTAAAGCTAAAGGAGTTCATCACTGTTAAGCCAAACTTAGAAGAAATGTTAAAGGGATTTCTTTAAACTGAAGAAGAGGCATTACAAATATAAGGTGTTATATGTAAGCTCATGGTAACCACAAAGCAAAAACCTATAGTGGATTCACAAGAGATATCAAGAAAGGAATTTAAGCATAGTACTAAATAGTCATCAAACAAAAGAAGAGAGCAAAGAAAAAAGGAACAGAGGAACTACAAAACAGCTGGAAAACAATGAACAAAATTACACTAATTATCAATAATTACTTTAAATGTAAATGGACTAAATTATCCAAACAAAAGACTAGGTGGCTGAATGAATAAAAAACAAGACCCATTCATATGCTTTCTCCAAGATACTCACTTCATATGTAAGAACACATACAGACTAAAAGCAAAAGGATGGAAAATGACAATCTGTGCAAATGGAAATGAAAATAAAGATGTGGTAGCAATACTTACATCAGATGAAATAGACTTAAAAGTAAAGACTACAATTAAACAAAGAAGGGTATTACATAATTGTGAAAAGGTCAATCTAACAAGATGATATAACATTTATACATTTTTATGTACCCAACATAGGAGCATCTAAATATATAAAGCAAGTATTAACAGACCTAAAGAAAGTAATAGCAATACAGAAATTGTAGGGGAATTTAATACCTTATTACTTCAATGGAGAGGTCATCCAAACAATCTCAAACAACATCAGTCTTAAACAACACATTAGACCAGATGAAAAATAGCTTAATTAGTAGTATTAAAGGAATAGAAGCAAAATTAAACGTGAGGGGATTACTTAACACGGAGCTTCTGAAGAGCAACATGAACATGTCTTATCCCCATTAAGCTCCAACAATACAATCATTGTAGTAATGGTTGGGAACTGCAGTGGTGATATGACTCTAAGAGGACTCACCCGACAAACAAATTACATTAAAGGACACAAATCCATGACTTCAATAAATGGTGTAGTCTTTAAACTTTTTAACTGTAAAATTTAAATCTTGAAATGGTAAAATGATAACCAAAAATACATGGTAATTTTACTCACCCTTCTGCTTTCAAAAAATAAAATAGTTGAAACATACTTACTTCACAGAATACTGGTTACCATTCATCATCTTTCAACCTAAAATCCTTCAGTTTTAGGGTTACAATTATTCTAAAAGAACTGAAGATCTCTGCCAGTCACCCATGTTACTTAGAACAGAGGTAGTAGTATTGAGAATCATTTCTTATAGGCCTGGTTCTGTTCTTCCATGGAGGGTCACTAAATTGAAGGGTGTGGCTCAATCCTGCTCATACCCATTATACTCCCTATGAATGAAGGTCTCCAGGTAATCATCAGTCATCCTAACCTCTCGCACACACCTTGCTGGACATTGGCTCACACTCTACTCTGGAAGATACTCCAGTTTCTATAAAACCCCATCTTATCTAACCTAGGTTACATGTATATAATACACCTACATATGCATGTCAATCCTCTAGTTTTATATAATTCCACTGAAAAGAAACAGAGTGGAGACCCATTAAACAAAATGTGCCTGCAGTAAAAGCTGTAGAAGTAAAATAAATGGGTCACACACTTAATTGCCTGCCTTCTACAATGTAGAACAGTGGAAGAGAGCATTCCTGGCTGTGCTGAGGTATAGCAAAGCTCACAATAGGGTTTCTTTTGAAAGTGTGTGGGTTGCCTTTTGCTCTGCACTGTAAGTACCCTGCAGAAGGTCAGGATTTAATTTGCCAGCCTTCCATTTCAGGGTAACTTGAGGCATGCTTCTTATAGTTCACCCCTCCCCCAATATGATGAAATTTAGCCCATGAAGCATATTTCCATGAGAAAGAGACATCTGTAGTGCCATTACACGGGCGTCACCTCAGCATTCCTTTCTACCTACCAAAAACTTTTTGAAAAAGGGATTCATTTAATCTCCTTTTTAATGTGACCCAATATGTTTTCACAAATGGGAGATTTTTCTCAAATGTGGCATTCATAACAGTCTGTGTGGGTTTATGTGGCATGAGTAAATCAAACAGGGAACCTCACCATTTTGACAGTGTGATTTAACTGGACCATTTTAAAGCACTATGAGCAGCAAGAGCAAATACAGACAAGCCAACCCAGGAATTTTTAAGCCAGTTCAATTGAACCACATATTTATTCACACAGACAACCTCAATCACCTGAAAAACTCTGATTTTAATTATATTCCATGCTTTTAGGGATTTCGCTAGAGATTTTAAAGACAGGAATTATCTTGTGCCCTACAAAAAGAAATATTTGTGGTTAGTAGAGATGTGCCTGCATGGTCTAGCTCCATTGCTCCCACTCTTAATCATTACATCATCTACTCAAAAATCCCTGAAAGCATGTTTGGGCCAGTACTAGATATAATTGGTTAATTCCATAGGAAGCCTGATTCACTGAGGTTAATTTGAGCCAGTCTACACTATCGGTTTTCTATTTAAGCATCAAAAGGCAAATGAGACAGTTGAGTTTCATTAAAATAATTAGCTTATAATCTGTACTTTTAAACAGAAGGCTGATTTGGAGGGACTAGCTTTCACTAGACTTATTCAACTAAAACCTATTCAGTCTTCCATTCCAGTCCTATAATTTGCTGGCTTTGGTAGTTGATACTGCAGTCTTGTGTTTCCAGGACTCAGCCTTCTGAAAAAGATGTACTCCAGGATACTTGGAGATCCCAAGGGGGAAACCAAGAAAACATGCTTACTCCAGAAACCAGTTAGCTATTTCCAAGCTGCTCCAGAGATGAGAGAAATTCTCTCACATCTTGCATCCAGCTCTTAAGCTCCATGGTTCAGGTAAAGAGAGAAAGTGATTGCAGAGCAATCGAGGTTGTCTTTACAGTCAGTAGAACTAGATAGAAGTTCTACTGGTTAGGAGGACATCTATAACCAAGATGAGTGCCGATGATAAAACACAGATCTATTATTCTCCCAAGTACACAAAAAACTTGCCAAAAGAAAGAAACTTTTTCAGAAAAATTAAGTACAGGTAAAAAGAGGAAAGACTATATTTGATGAAAAAAGAATAAAAGAAAAATCCACTCCAGGAATATTTATATATGAAGAGACAGTCTCTCCATTATTTTAGGAACTAGCTTCAATGAGGCAGGAAGCCAGGGCATGAGATCTTAAAACAGTGTCCACTTCAAAGTATCTATAATTCTATATTCAAACATGATGGTATAATTGACTTGATAATAGCATGACTAATTTTTTGCATCAAGTAAACAAATATTTTTTAAGCATTTACTGTGTGTGTGTGTGTGTTTATGTATATATACACACCTATATTTATTTACTATTTATTAATATTTACTATATATATATATATATATATATATATATATTCAGTGGTCTGTGTAAAATTCTCTGTGATTCTATTCTCTGAGGGTCACTACGCCTATATTCTGCTTCGACTGTATCACTTTGTATATATAAGAATGATAATGCCACCTACCTCCTTTGAAACTCCATTTCTCTTACTATTTCTAGTGCAATATAAAGCCAAAAAGTCCTAAGCTTGAATCCTGTCCCAAATATTGAATTCTTGTGTAACTCAAGGCAGATATTTTAATGTCTGCAAACTTCAGCTTCCCCACCTGCAAATGATGATGATAGTAAAGTTTTTCTAATAAGATTATTATGAAAATAAAACGAGGAAATAAATGTAAAGGACTTATAATGCAGTCATTATGATAAATGTAAAAGAAATCTTACAATTCTTATAAAAGCAAAAGCATGTATGTTCTTATGAAGGATTCATTTCTGCCCTTACAGAGGTTATAATCGCATGGCAAAGACAGGCAATAGTTGTGGGAGAAGGATGTTCTAGATCAGGAAGTCCATTCTGCCCGGGCTAGACCTTAGAGACCTAAATGGAGTGCAGGGGTCAGCCATACTGAATCTGGGAGCTAAGCATGAAAGGCAACCCAGGAGAAGTACATAGGCCCTAAGGAGGAAATGCCTTTGGGAAAACATAGCCACCGTGTTCCCAGTGGAGTAGAAGGAGAGAAGGGTCATCTTAGAGAAAGTCAGCTGACCTTATAGCCAGGGTAATTTGTTTCACTTAGCTTTGAAAAACCAATGAACAACTTTAAGCAAGAGCAAGATGCAACGTGATTTGTTTTTAAAAATCACTCTAGTGGCTTCCTTCCTACTCAGTTACAAAGGATAGCTATATGTCTGTTGCTGGGGTTTTTTTTCTTTCTCTTTCCTATGTCTTTACCCACACACCTATTTTCTTACCAAAAAGACTCCTGTTTCTGTCTTGAAATACTTTCAAGCAAAAATAAACTCATTATTTTTGACAGGTAAATAGTCTTGGCTTCTGTATGTCTTGGAGTGAAATGGCATTTTTTTGCTAGTGAATGTGCTACATTAACATTTTTAAATGAAACTGATTATTTTAATTATGCCAATAAAGATTTTTGTGTTTTCTTCATGTTAGTATCAGTAACTACAAGTCCACCCAAATACTCATATGACTGTGTAGATGAAGATGTTATTAGAAGCTAATTACTCTACAATCATATATGTAAAAAATATGTTCTTTGATCAGAATGCTCCAAATTTATAACGACTTTTAATGTTATTGGTAAAAAATGTTTAATATATAATTTTGTATTATTTGGTCTACTTATCAGTAGATCAGGAGCCAAAAAATCAGTTTAACTGCACCAGCCAGCTGTGTGGCAGCAAGTGACTCTCTTACCCTTTTACGACCTGGGTTCCTCATCTACAGTACGAGGATACTGGACAGAAAATGATAGGTTTCTTTCTATGAATGTTATATCTAGATAAATTGCAAACATTCAGCTTTGCAGTTGTACAGCATATCACTTAGTCTTTTCATTTAGTCTGACTTTCCAATGTGTGTCTGTCCCTTATTATTCTTTAAACTGCTTATACAGGGTCTTCTTTCACAGGTAACAACTTACTAGATCCATGTAGAGTACAAATGAATTTTGAAAATTAATATTATTTGCTTATTAATCTTTATTTATTTCCACTACAATGAACTTTTCTTGGTTTTTCTATGTACAATATATTGATTTTAAATTCTCAATGAAAAATTACTTCTTGAACAAGTCCCTGGGAAATGATGTAATGGTATTATATCACCATTGAATAAACAAATTTTGCCTGAACTTAAAAATTTCTTTCTACGCTAACTTATATACCCCTACCAAAGTATTTCTTATTTCAAACTGCAAAAGGGGTTGTATTTTTAAAAGTTAAAACTTATTTCAACTCATTATACTATAAGCACATATTGAACAGCTAAATAGTGTGTCTTGAAATCTTGTGCCTGGAAAATGCTTACTGCTGAACTGCTTCTCCTGGAAATCTGGCCTTAATTTGCATTGAATTTCAATGACTTCCTTAAGCAAACACCTGGAGTTCCTCCAGTCTAATGGAAATGAGGGTCCACAGACACAATTGTGCAAAAACAGTGAGCTCTTTGGCAGTTTTAGAAAGGTTGAATTTTGGCTATCGTCCTGACCACAAGCTGTTCACGCTGTTATTTCCAGACAGCCAGTGCAAGCAAGGTACAATATTGCTTTTGCTTAAGCAAAAGGATTAGGGCCCTGATACTGCTACAAACTGGTATTTGTATGGTGAAGCAGTTTCATTGTCATGATGAGTAATGCTAATGACTCGGAGGTTTCTAAATAACTGTGGTTTTGGACTTCCACCAAGTCTCCCAGTTCCAAAATGGCACTCTCTCTAGAACAACTTTGGATGGTCTAGATTTTAGACATGTCAAGAATGGCAGAAAAGAGCATAGCTGAACACTGCTGTATTTCTCTGCTGCTACCCCAGGAGCCTAGATTCAAGGATTTCTTAATTTCCCTTCTACCTCCATTATGAACTAATTACAAAAGCTGGAGTTAGTCCAAAGAAAAGCAGTCCTTAGTAGTAGATTTAGAAAAGGAGAATTAAAAAGGCCAACTGCTCAACAGCAACAAAAAAAAAAGGAAATGAAGCAAAGTTCATTACATGTCTGGAAAATATTAAATGATGCAGAACAATAGGAAATTTAGATAGAGTATAAAAGCATAAGTCAGAAGAAAAGGAAATGGACATATAAGTAGACCAGATTTCAGAAGAACATTTCTCAGTCATACATGCTGTGCTCCACAGTGTTATTGGAAACTTCAGTGTTTTGTATGGTACAGTGAAATTTTTTCTAGTGTGGAAAAATTTCTGTTAGGAATGAAGCTAAATAATATTGCAGCGTGGACAGTTAGATGACTATGTTGACAAAATGAGACAGGGACTAAGGAGAAGATAAGAGACATATTGTAATGTCCAACTGGTGTCAAAAGAAAAATCACGTATTGAGTTACAGCACCAAAGGGTCTGGCTGTCAAGGAGTTTTCCCCCCATGTAACCATGGGGTTATTTAAATGCTTCTGAACTATGGGTACCCAGTAATAATTATGGAGTCTCCAGGATGGGTTACCCTACTCACATTCCATCTGAAGGCTGGCTAAGAAGGGGACATTTAAATTTCGTACAATTCCCCTAATTCTGTCTAATCAGCTTCTGATGTTGACTTTTGAGCTAATCTTGTCAACGGAGGGTAAAATTTTCAAACATTTGTTTATTCATCCAAAATTGAAAGTCAGTATGTAACATGTAAGTGCTGAGCCTTCTGTGAAGTGAATTAAATAAACATAGGCTTGACACCCTGGAGTTTAGCCTCATACAGAATACATAATCATCCCTAGGGGGAAAAATGATGCAGGTACCAGTAGAAAAATAGGCAAGAGAAATAAATAGATAATTCACAATAAAAGGACAATTGGTCATAAAACAAACAAAAAATTATGTATTTACAAGAATAGCCATGAAATTTGCTCTGTGAGTATATGACAGAGCTTAGAGCAGTAACAAATTTTTCTCAAAAGCATATTTCTAAAAGCCATCAAATAAATACTGTGGTTTCCATAGATGCTTTTCTGAACTCTGTGTGATGTTATTTTATGCAGGATGTTTCTATTGTAAATTTCATTAATTTGTTTTGAGCTTTTTCATTGTTCAAATTTCCAAAAGGGTGTCTCAAATACAAAAAGTTTGTGAAGCAGTGACTTACTTACAAAAATGATTTTAATTTGAGGTGGGAAAGATAACCCAGCTTCAGTTTCTGATACATACCCCAGTGGATCAGATCACCAAGACCTTGCTCAGAATTGTTTATGTGTGCTAAAGAAAAAAAATTTGAGAAAAACTTACCCTAAATTTATTTTTAACATTGTGATTAATCTTAAAGTCATTACCTGACCACAAAATTATGCTTTTAAAGACATTGACTTATCCAAAATGATATGTAAAAGATATCATACACTATACATTCTGGGGATTAAGCTATTCATAAGAAATAGGAGTGAGTTCATCAAGTACAAGGTTTTTCCTTTTTATTCACGAATTTCAGTTTTGGATTTAATTCATATGATGAACCAACTTTTAAAATGTAGCTGCTAATCCATTATTTGAAGATTCATACTATATTTAACAGAGAAGTTTTGCTGAATAAAGTGAATTTCCTTAGGAAACAGAGTACATGAACTCAGGTGAGCAAAGGAGTTTTTTTTTCACCTATTCGTATGTGCTGGTTTTTTTTTTTTTTAATCTAATTTTGAAATTTTTACCTGGAGAAAAAAAATATATAATTAAATGGTAAATTTGACCTAACCCTTGTATCCATACCCATTGATCACATTTAATTGCTTAATTTGATCTTCTAGAATATTTTAAAAGTATTAATAATGTAAACTCATATCCTGAATGATTAAATGGGATTTTGTAATATTACTTCTCTAAATGAAATTTTTATAAATGTTCAGTGCTTAATAAGACTTCAAGTAAGAAAAAGAAGAAATAAAAGAGAGATGATAAGCTTTCCTGTTAAGATCTAATTTGGATAATACAGTGACTTAGTCTTAATTTATTTCAACATTCACTTGTATATTAGAATGAACAGCTGGTTAATTTAATAATGTGTTATAATTCATTTGTTTCTTGGGTATAGTTTTAGTCTGCCTGTTTTTATGTAATACTATGGAAATATTAAATTGCTAATTTCAATCTAGCATAAAAAATATTACCCAGTGTTTTCTTCTTTATGAAACAAAAAATTATTCTTTTTAAATTTTTATTTATTTATTTGACAGAGAAGAGACACAGCACAACACAGAGAGAGAGGAAACACAAACAGGGAGAGTAGGAGAAGCAGGCTTCCCACTGAGCAGGGAGCCAGATGAGGGGCTTGATCCCAGGATTCTGGGATCAAGACCTGAATGAAGGCAGTCACTTAATGACTGAGTTACCCAGGCATCCCACAAAAAATTATTCCTATTATGTGGATCGTACTATAAATTGGGTTCTCAGTAGCTCTCAGTAAATTAGGTTATCATTTCATATATCTCTAAAAGCTTTTGCAAAGAACATAAAATTGGGCAAAGCCTGTTCATTCTTTTTTTTTTTTTAAAGATTTTATTTAGTTATTTAACAGAAAGAGATCACAAGTAGGCAGAGAGGCAGGCAGAGAGACAGGGGGAAGCAAGCTCCCTTCTGAGCAGAGAGCCTGATGTGGGGCTCGATCCCAGGACCCTGAGATCATGACCTGAGCCGAAGGCAGAGACTTAACCCACTGAGCCACCCAGGCACCCCAGTCTGTTCATTCTGATTCTGCAATTCTGGTTCTAAAACTATGCTTTCATTTTATTGGAAACTATTTTAATCATGACATAAAGTCAAGGTAATCCATCTATAATATTCTCTTTCATTGCTTTGTCCTCATTGCCAACAACCATTCCTCTATATCCTTTATTGTTTTCATTCCCTGCTGAAATTCTGTCACTTTTAACCCTTCTAAATTCAAAGGTAAAGTTCTGCATGCTGGAAAACATTCACAGAGTAAGTATAACACATCAAACATGATTATTTGGGAAGGGGTCATGAAGTATACAGAAGCAGTAGAGGCCACCTAACTGGATTTGTGGTGGAAACACTAATGGGAGACTGAAAACTATAGTTTGTTAGAAAGCACCGTGAGACCTTAGAGACATTTCTTATGACTATTGACCTATAGATTGACATCTGATTTGTTTCACCAGTAAAATCATGGGTGTCTATAAGAAATCATTGTTGAATAAAAGAAAATGTGAGGGCCTGACTGGTTCAGTCCATAGAAGCATGCAACTCTTGATCTTAGGGCCATAGTTCAAGCCCCACCTTGGACATAGAGCCTACTGTAAAAAGAATTTTTAAGGGGGGGTGGGGCAAAAAGAGAGGGAGAGAGAGAATCTTAAGCAGGCTCCACACTCAGTGTAGAGCCTGATGTGGGGCTTGATTTCACAACCCTAGGTCATGACCTGAGCTGAAATCAAGTTAAGACACTTAGCTGACAGAGCCACCCAGGTGCCCCTGGTGTAAAGTCTACTTAAAAAAAAACAAACAAACACAACAACATACAATTAAAATAAATGCATTTGGCTGTCATTAAATAGCTGGCCTAAAAATCAAATTCATATATCTATAGTATAAAACAAGTTCATATCCTTAATATACATAAATCAATAAATAGAAAAATGGCCAAATATTATGACAGGAGAACTACAAATAGTGAATAACAATATGTTAAAAACAGTCAGTTTTACTAGTAGTTGAAGAACTACCAGCTACTTGGGAAAGTGGAGGGGGAGCTTAATAAATTGAAAAGGCAGTCTAATCTCTCATGGTTTGTGGGCGTACATAGAAGGAACATGTGTTTCTCTACACTATTTCACATCATTCATGGAAATTGTTTTTCCTCTTATCCTTACAGGAACCAAAATTATTACCTCAACTTTCCTTTTTGTTTTGACTATGAAGCTTTGGTCTTTAACAACAAGTATAAGAGGAAAGAACACAGTTGGAAATATTTTATTTGGCACTTATATTCTTTTTTAGTTTGAGGGGATTTTCCTTAGTGTATTATGTGTTTTATTTATCCAACAATAAAGAGAAGAAATATAAAATTTCTCAATGAAAATAACTGAGAAATTAAGAAATAGTTAAGGGATCTAGAACTGTGGAAAACTTAAAAAAAAGTGTTCACTGTATCTACGTGAAAAAACGAACAGCTGAGGGCACCTGGGTGGCTCAGTGGGTTAAAGCCTCTGCCTTTAGCTCAGGTCATGATCCCAGGGTCCTGGGATCGAGCCTCACATCGGGCTCTCTGCTCAGCGGAGAACCTGCTTCCCCTCCTTCTCTCTCTGCCTGCCTCTCTATGTGCTTGTGATCTCTGTCTGTCAAATAAATAAATAAAAATCTTAAAAAAAAAACAACAACTAACAGCTGATTTTTCCATTTATTTTATTATTTATTTTGCCATATTTACACTTTCTTCTTAGGAATCACATAAAATTGGATCTCAGTGAGACCTTAGAGGTTACTGTATCCCACCCCTCTTCATTCAACATGGGAACAGAAGACATGAAAGCTAAGTGTCTTGTCTATATCGTATAACCAATTTGACACTAGAATACCATGGTCTTTCCACTAAACCCCATATTGTTTGGATTGACAAATTAGTTGCTTCTGTGTATTTTTTCACACTCATATCAAGGTCTAATGTTCCTGAAAAATGATCCACCCCTCCCCCTCACTTTCTCAAGGACAGCTCAAAATTCATTAGGGTAGCTCTTCAGCAGACATATTCTTCTTCTCTTCTCTCTCTTTCTTTTCTTTTTTTTTTTTTTTTTAAGAATTTTATTTATTTATTTCATAGAGAGAGAGGGTGAATGCATGATCCAGGTGTGGGCGGCAGAGCAGGAGGGAGCGATGAAGGGGGAAAGAAAGCACAGAATCTCCATCATACTCCATGTAGGACTCCATCCCAGGACCCTGAGATCATGACCCAGACTGAAACCAAGAGTTTAACTGACTGAGCCACCCAGGCCTCCCCCTTCTTCTCTTCTTAAGGTGAGAGTGAAGCTATGTTATCTACTGTATCTGACCTCTTTTTCTATGGTTATGACGTGTCCTCTCTCCCATCTGTTCTGTATTTCTCAGGAAACTATCAACCTCACTGGCCATTTTAAAATTATTTTGGGAGTAATGTGAGTTAGGGATATAGCAAAAGAAAGAATTTTTAAAAGTATGAAGTTATCAAGAAAGGAAATGAATGAAGTGCAGATTAATGGAGAACATCCAGATATAATTATATTTGAAACCAGTAAATTTAAGGCAATGGAAACACATTTGTGTGGATGTTCCTTCTGAAAAAATAGGTCAGACAACTTAGTCCACTTAATCATAATAATTTATTCTATACCTCGCTTGCTAAGAAAGTAAAGAAGAATTTTTTAATGTCAAATAATATGGCTACATATCCTCTTCCAGAACACTTTGTAATTTTTTGATACTACAGCTTTAGTGAAACTATTTCTTCTAGCCAAATCCACTGCTATTAGTTACTCCTTAAAATTCTATCTTCTGTTATATTCTACTTCCCCACTCCCACCCTCTCTGCTCCACTGTATAGGTAGAGTATGCTTTTATTTTTCTTCTTACTATTCTTACTTTATTTCCAAGTTCCTGGCTAGGATTCTCTGCTCTTTACCCTCTGAACTTAACTGTCCATGATAATTTTGCCCCAGAGCTCCATTCCTTGGTTGAAAACTCCAATCTGAATGCTGTGTTTCTTATTGCAGACCAGCTCCATATTTCTCACTATCTAGAGGGCCTCTCCCCTTGCTCAATACACATTCACTATTGAGAAGACAAAGGTGTCAAGTTACAAAGAAGAATAAAGAAAATAACTCTTACCTCAAAGTATTTACAATTACCCAGAGATCACAATGAATAGACTAGCAGAGGAGCTAAGAATTCATTGAAGAGATCAGTGGGTGTTAAAACTTGAAAGGTAAGGAGGTGGTAGGCTGCGACTGTTCCTAGGACTCCAAAAATCGGTTTAAGTATCTAAGTATCAACAACTGATGGAAGGAAGCAGACTCTGTTTTATCTTTAGTCATCTGTTACACATTTTTTTTTTTTTTTTTGTGGTCTACTATGTGTCAGATACTCTTCTAAGCATTGGAGATGGTTTTATAGCAATGAAGAAAATACACAAAGTCCTAATTCTTCTGGAGTTTGTATTCAAATAAAAAAGTCAATGAATAAATTAGTGAAACAAATGAAAAAGATAATTTCATCTGGCAGTAAATGCTAAGAAGAAAATGACTCTGGTGGATGTGACAGAGAGTAACTGAGGAGGATACATCTGGACTGACACTCGAACAGGGAAAAGAGACAGGCATGCACAGGAGGGGTTTCAGGAAGTATATTCCAAGCAGAGGAATAGCAAGTGTAAAAACCTTGAGGTTGGAACTAGCTTGGCATATTTGTTGGGGCCATAGGCTTACAGGTGTGGAGTATGGTGTGGAAAGGAGAGAACATTGTGAAATGAAGTTGAGAAAGTGGACAAGAACCAGACATGTGTGTCTTAGTCTGTCAAATTAAGAGATGTGAATATTTATTCTAACTGTTCACAACAATAAATTGATGACACTTCATTACACAACATCAACACTTTGACTGAACATGTCATTAGAAATTGAATAACTAGCAAAAACACAATATCTGTCAATATTTAACTAGTATATTTAAGACTCAGAGACAATGAATCCAGGGACATGAATGTGGTCTCTAGAGAAATGTGTTCTTTGCAGATTAAGGATGTTTTCACAGAGGCTAAGTTAAGTATCTTTGCCTATGCTCAAGTCACAAAAACATTCTCCTATGATTTCCTTCAAAGCCCAGCGATTAACATTTTTAGAGTTAGGCTTAACAGCAATCTCCAGTAAATTATTATATATGGTATGAAAGTAACGGTCAGGGTTTATTTTTTTTCCAAACGAATATTTCAGTTATTCCAGCACCATTAATGAAAATATGTTCTATCCTTTGTTATATTGTTTTGGGCCTTTTATTAAAAAAAACAAATGACTATAAAGCATTGGTTTATTTCTGAGGTATTTGTTCTGCTCCATTATTCTATTGGTTGATCCTTGTGTGAATGTCATACATTCTTGATTTATTAAAAATCATGTAGTTATGTGAGTCATTAAATCAGGTAACATGTGTTCTTCAGCTTTGTTTTTCTTTTCCAAGATTGCTTTGCATATTCAGGTCTTCACATTGCTACGTGAATTTTTTAATCAATTTGTTAATTTTTACCAAAAACAAAGAAGTCATCGGGCTACAATTAAAATTGTATTAAATCTGTAGATGTATTGAGGAGAATTAAATTCTCAAAAGTACAGCATCTTAGAATCCATGAACATGGTATATCTCTCCATTTTCTTAGTTTTTTCTTGTCTCAGCAATATTTTGTCATTTTCAATGTAGCGGTCTCTGACATATTTTGTTAAATTTACTGCCAAGCATTTTATTTTTTTGACACTATTTAAAATTATTTTTGAATTTCATTTTCTTTTGCTGCTAATACATAAGAACATAATAGATTTTTACTAGTAATTTTGTACCCATATTGTTATATATGCTCATTACTTTAAAAGGTTCTTTGTAGGTTTTGTATGATTTTCTTTGTAAACTATTTTGTTACTTGTGAATAAAGACTAACTTCTTTTCCCCTGGTATTTCTTTCTTTTGTTATTGAACTAGCTAAGATTTCCTATATAATAATGAATAGCAATGTTGAAGGTGGACACTCTTGTCTTATAATATAGGACACTTTAAAAGTGAAAAAGAGAATAAACTCAGAATAAAATATATTTTCCAGAAAGTAATATTGTAATTTTGCTTTAACACTCCTATGAGTTTAAAGAAATAAAAAGAAAAAAATATTTAAATAATTTAACACTTCACATTCCTGAAGTTCTTAATGTATTCATCAGTATAGGAATGATTTCTAGGATATTTCTCTCCAGCCTGAAGAACTTTCTTTATAGTATAGTATAGTAGGTTTTATAGTATACTTATAGTATAGTAGGTTATCTGGCAGTAATTTCTCTTTTTTTCTTTTATCTGAAATGCTCTGATTTAACCTTTATTCTTTTTTTTTTTTTTTTAATTTTTTAAAATTTTGAGGAATCTCTCCACCCAAGATGGGGCTCAAACTCACAACCCCACAATCAAGAGTCACATGCTCCACTGACTAATCCAACCAGGTGCCCCTAAGCTTTATTCTTGAAGGATATTATCACCGGCTATATAATTCTGGATTGACAGTTTTGTATTAGTGTTTTAACATTTTAAAGATGTTTCAATATTTTTTGGCATCCACTGTTTCAGATAAGTCAGTGATTATTTGAAAGAGTGTTTCCTTATGTTTTTCTCTGATTACAATTTTTCTCTCATACTTGGTTTTCAGCAATTTTACTATGATGAGCATTGTTTCTTATTTATTCTTGCTGAAGTTTTGCTGAAACGTTTAATTGCTAAGTTGGGGGAATTTTTAGACATATTTCCTTAAATATTTTTCATCTCCAAGACTTTCTCCTATCCTGAGACTTCATTTACTTGCAAATTAGATATTTTGCTATTGTCTCACAAGTAACTGAGGATTTTGTTATTCAAATTTTTTCCTCTTTTACAGAATAAATTTTATTTATCTCTCTTCTAGTTTTACTGACTCTTTTCTCTGTCATCTCCGTTCTGTTGTTATGCAAATATAGTGAACTTTAAAATTTCAGATATTGTATTTTTTTCAGCTAGAATTTTCATATGGCTCTGTTTTGTAGCTTCTGTACTCTTACTTAGTTTTCTAATTTCATTATGAGAAGATTTTCCTTTATCCCATCTTGTGCTTGATCTCTATTGATTGTTTCATCTTCTGAAATAGGTCATATTTTCCTTGTTGTTCATGTCAAGTAATTTTGTATTGTATCCTGAATATTGGGAATAATGCAGAAATTCTTAAATCTTTATATTATTTCAAATTGTTGGTATTTAGAGATATTTGGATTTGCATGCTTATTAATTGCTTGTTGGTTTTGTTTTAACAAGTAATTAACTTGGATGGATTAAAACTATAAATGTAGCCCTTTGTAGCAGCTGCCATCTCAGTTTAATTATTTTATCCTTAGCATGGCTGCTTAGTGTCTGTCCCATGCATCTGTGTTTCAGGGTCTTCCAGAAATTTTGGCAGAATGATTACACAGAATTTGTGGCTTCCCCTTCTGGCTCTCTCCTTATGGGATTTCCCCTTCACTTTCTGGCAGCTGATATTGCACTAATCAGTCCTCTGGTCATTCAAACCTCTGAGTTTTCTAACAGATTTTCTCTGCCTTGTACAGCATAAACAATGGTCCATCCTTAGGCTTAAGGCATAGAAACAGGAGATTCATCATGAGCCAGTTCCTTCTTTCAATGTCAACTATCTTCCAGAATCTGCCTGCTTTGGCTCATAGTCCAGAGATTTTAAGTAGGTTTTTTTGTTTGTTTACTTTTGGTTTTCTTTCTTTTTCTTTTTTCTTTCTTTTTTTTTTTTTTTTTTTTTTTTTTGGTATCTGTGTTGTTGTTTGTTTTGGTTTTGTTTTTAATTTAGAGTTTATAGCTGTTATATAAAAGAGGGTCAGTCCACTAAGAACTCACATCGCTGTAGAAGCAAAACGCAAAACGTTGTTGTAAGTTTTTGAAAACTTAAAAACATATAGAACTTCTTTATCTTTTGAAGATTTTATTTATTTATTTATTTATTTATTTGAGAGAGAGAGAGAGATCATGAGAGGGGGGAAGGTCAAAGGGAGAAGCAGACTTCCCACTGAGCAGGGAGCCCAATGCTGGACTCTGTCCTGGGACTCCAGGATCATGACCTAAGCCAAAGGCATAATCACTGAGCCACACAGGCATCCCTAAAACACACTGAACTCTTAAGTCTCAATTATAGTGCTTACCATGTCAAGGAAAGTAGATAAGAATTTCAAACAGTTGTATGTTCTATTTAACTTAATCTCAGTTCACTTTCATTGCCTTCAGGAGGGTCAACATTCTAATATAACCCCCTTGCCGCATTTTATTGCCTTAACTGTTGGTATGTTTTGGGCCTGGAAGGATGTAATTATCTACAGTTTAGCCAGTGGTAGTATTTTAAATTTATAGCCCTTAGACATGGAATAAATTCAAGTGATCTAGGTAAACCCTCTAATTCTGCAAGACCAAATGATTGGTCTAAAGACCAAATGATTGGGGCGCCTTGGTGGCTCAGTGGGTTAAGCCTCTGCCTTTGGCTCAGGTCATGATCCCAGGGTCCTGGGATCGAGCCCCGCATCAGGCTCTCTGCTCAGCCTGCTTCCCTCTCTCTCTCCCTCTGCCTGCCTCTCTGCCTACTTGTGATCTCTGTCAAAAAAATAAATAAAATCTTAAAAAAAAAAAAAGACCAAATGATTATGTGATTTAAATATTAACACAGATGGGAATTAGACAAAGTTTCCTGATGTTGCATGATCAGTAAGAGCTTTTTGGATCAGGGGCACCTGGCTGGCTCATTTGGAAGAACATGTGACTCTTGATCTCTGGGTCATGAGTTCAAGCTCCACGTGGGGTGTAGAGATTACTTACATAAATAAAACTTTAAAAAGAGTTATTTGGACCATATTTTAGGGATTTTACTTCTGTAGTATATCACTATGTATTACTAATTCTATCTACTCTTTCTGTTGGAGAGCTTTAGGGCCATATTATTTCATAAGCTGTTAAGAATCATGGAGGGGTTCTGAATAGTTAATATGCATAGGAAAATACTGGCATCAATTGAAAATTGAATTATATAGTTATGAAAGCACATCATAGAGTTCTTGGTACGAAGTTAGTGTCCAACAACTACTCATTCTTCATCTTCTTCCTACTTCTCATCATTTTTATTATTAACTGCTTATACTTTCAAGATACATTTGAATTCAGGGAAAGCAAGGGGAAGTATTACTCCTATTCTTTTTTGGAAATGCTGATTTCCAAAAATTAGAGCAACTCTCCTATAGTCTCATCCTTTCTTATCCCCTTGTTTTATCTATTTCACTGTTTTCTGGCTACTGAAGCTTCAAAAAAACAGGTGAGTAAGCAGGGTGAGGTCAGCAGACTCATGTGAGAAGGGAGTAACTGTTCTCACTCCTGTCTAAGCAAAAGAAATTGAGAGGGAGAGAACACAAGCAAGAGTACTAGTTAAAAATAGATTAGAAGTCAAAGGGCTTCTAGCTCTTCACCTGTATGTAGCTTTGCCTCTGTTTAATCATCTTTTGTTGTTGTTGTTGTTGTTAACGATTTATTCATTTGTTTGACAGAGAGAGATCACAAGTAGGCAGAGAGGCAGGCAGAGAGAGAGGAGGAAGCAGGCTCCCTGCCAAGCAGAGAGCCCGATATGGGACTCGATCCCAGGACCCTGAGATCATGACCTGAGCCGAAGGCAGAGGCTTAACCCACTGAGCCACCCAGGCGCCCTTTAATCATCTTTTAATAAAGATTATAAAACTAATCCAGGGACAGAAAAATTTATCTATAAAGTGGCAGATAGTAAACATTTTAGATTCTGTGGGCTGCATGCTGCTTCATATTTTCCTTTTTCAAAATAGCTTCTTAAAAAATGTAAACACTATTCTTAGCTTGGGAGCTGTAAAAAAAGCAAGTGGGGTCTGTAGAATGTTGACTTCTATATATTAGACATTTTATTGTATAATGTTGAAGAATCGTATGGCATGATGCACGTGAAAACACACTGTAATTCATGCTACAGGTATATGTGGTATTATTATTAATGACAATAATTGTCTATTGTCATCTGGAGGGCAGCACAAAGGTCTGAGGGAATTAGACATAGGTAAGGTAAGCTTTGATAGAGAGAATAATGGACGAAAGTTCTGAGCCAGATTAATATAGGGGTGACACTGTTTTCCAAGTACCGGGATAAGATCCCAGCAATGATACCATGGAGCAAGACAAGACAGAGGAAACATCAACACAGAGACTGTCTACTTCATAATATTTTTCCAAAGCTAACCTTAGCAAAACTAATCTGGCTGCTTTGGAGTTAGAGAAAAACGACATGAAACCAACAGCCATACTCCCCCCTAGCAAGGAATGTGCCATAATGTGACTTTTTAAAAATAATTTAGTTTTGGGCGCCTGGGTGGCTCAGTGGGTTAAAGCCTCTGCCTTCAGCTCAGGTCATGATCCCAGGGTCTTGGGATGGAGCCCTGCATGGGGCTCTCTGATCGGCAGGAAGCCTGCTTCCCCCTCTCTCTCTGACTGCCTCTCTGCCTACTTGTGATCTCTGTCAAATAAATAAAAATCTTTAAAAAAATAAATAAATAAAAATAATTTAGTTTTAAGATAATTTTTAAATAAACAATCGATTTTCTAAGTTCCTATTTTTAACATTCATTGAATAGTCTTTCAACTGAGTCTTGTAAATAAAACGAATGATCATACACTCTGTCTTCTCTGCTGCGTTTTAATGAACATAAAGAGTTACAATTTTATCTAGACTTCACATACTTTACTAATCATATTTTCTTTTTTTTTTTTAGAGATTTTTATTTATTTATTTGACAGACAGAGGTCACAAGTAAGCAGAGAGGCAGTCAGAGAGAGAGAGGGGGAAGCAGGCTTCCTGCCGATCAGAGAGCCCCATGCAGGGCTCCATCCCAAGACCCTGGGATCATGACCTGAGCTGAAGGCAGAGGCTTTAACCCACTGAGCCACCCAGGCACCCCCTAATCAGATTTTCTGGGGGAAGCAAAGAAGGTAATTTCCCGAGTCAAGTCTTGTTTGATTCAAGTTCATTGACTGTTACTTATCACTGGTAACATTAAACATAATCCTCATTTTATTATTTCATTTTCCCTATGAATGTAAAAGGGTTATTATATTTTTAAAATAATAACATAAATCGTCTCTGAAACACAGGGTCTGAGAGGTTTTGCAAATCCATGACTCACTCTGACAACTCGAGGTCAGCAGATTGTATCCCCATATGCCTGTAGAATTTCATCCACAGACGTCATTTGGAGAAGTGTTGGCATGATGCTGGACAGTTTCTTAGGTATTGGAGAGCCTGTGCCATCGACCATTGTTGAGTCGTAATTTCACATTGTCTCTTAGTCATGTCTAAAATTGGAAGCAAGTAATTAAATAACAAATATCATGCATCAGAGAACAAGCTGGATAATCATGTTAAACACATTGACTAATCCTCTAACTTAACTATTTGATGTACAAAAGGAAGCACTGAGTCAACCGATGAGGCATAAGCATCATAAGTTATATGAAGTTAAGGGAAAGGGGGGAAAAAAGCACTAGAATTCCCAGCCACAACCCCAGACAGAATAGTATTAATAGACTGAGTTGATAAGAGTAACAGAATACAAGTCAGAGAAGCACTATTTTAAAAAATGTATTTATGAGTCACAACCTATTCAGGTTTCTCACAGGAATTGCTGATTTCTATGACTAACATCAGGACTTCTAAAATGACACTGAAAATGAAAGATTAACTTTTTCTTTGAAATGTAAAACGCAAAAATAACTAAATTAGACTAGCACATCTTCCTGTTTTAGAAAGGCATAAAATTACCTGTAGGAAATCAGGAAAAACAAAACAAAAACAAAATAAAAAACCCCTGGAGTCATCTTTAATTCTTTTTTGTCCCCTTTCACCACATTATATCTATTGCCGTATTCCAGATTCGATCTCTAATGGTGACCACCATTTAATAAATGATGAGCACCTAAAGAGCTAGAGATGACTGGGGATGAAGTAGATGAGGGGGTGACTTTTTTTTTTTTTTGAGGTTGGTTAAGGAAGGCCTCAATGACAAAGGAACATTTTGAGCAGAGAGGAGAAGAAAGTGAGAGGGGGGCATGCATATGATAAGGATCAAGAATATCCCCAGCAGAGGGAACATGGATCAAGGCCAATCAAGAGTATGATTGGGACATTTGAAGAAGAGCAAAGGGCCAGTGAGAGTCTGCATAGTGAGTGAGGGAGAGATGGGGGGCAGGAGTAGTGTGAGAAAAGGGGGAACCATATGAATGCCCTTAAGGAAGACTTTGGGTTCTACCCTGGAATATAGGAAGCCACTGGTGTTCCTTCCCACTTTAGACCTCATCATGTCTTAACATGACAGTGTAACAATAAGCTTCTACTTCATGTCTTATCTCCTGAGTATCTTTCCTCTAAGGCATGTTTTACTTTGCCACATTACCTAGTTTCCTTAAACCTAGAACTGATCATTCCTCTCCTACTAAATACATCTCACTACCTAAAACAAAACACAATACCTAATCAAATCATTGTCAACACAATCTCATCTACATAATAAGAATCTCTAAAGAAAACAGATGGCACAAACTGGGTAATATGAGGAGGGCTTAGAAATGGAACCAGTTATAAAAGTGTGGACAGAGTTTAGGACTTGCATAAGAGATAGCACAATACCCTGGGATTAGCAGCTGTGGAGAGCCTTACATCTCAGTATTAGTTGAATTATGTCTCCCAAGCAGATATATGAAGTCCCAACCCCCAGTACTTCAGAATGTTGTATTTGGAAATAGGATCATTGCAGATGTAATTACTTAATATAAGGTCATACTGGAGTGGGATGGGCCCATAATCCATTAGGACTGATGTCCCTCTAGGAAGAGGAGAAGAGACATGGTGATGGACACACAGGGAGAAGATGGCCATGTGACAACAGAGATTGAAGTGATGCTTCTATAAGCCAAGGAATGTCAGTAATTGCTTGTAAATACTCAAAGCTAGAAGAGGCAAGGAAGAGGTCTCCCCTAAAGATTTCAGGAGGGACCATGGCCCTGCTGATACCTTAATTTCAGACTTCTAGCCTCCAGAAATTAAGGCAATAAGTATTTGTTATTTTAAGCCATCCGGTTTCCAATATTTTGTTACAGCAGCCCTATGAAACTAATACACCTCCCTTTCGTCTGAAGGGAGACACTCTCAGAACCCAGAGATGGTAGTGCCTATGACGTTTGATGGAGGGGTACAGACCTACAGGGACCTCGCAGATAAGGATCCAGAAAAACAAACACTCCAACCTTCTGATCGCCTGCCAGTGCCTTCCCTTGGTTGAACTTTATTGGAGGGCAATCGAGGTCACTGCTGTGTGTCCCTATGCATCAGTCACCAGGGCAGAGAGTACACAAAAGCAGAAGGGGACTTAAAAGGATAGATAGAACTATCCAGTGTAAAGTCGCTAAATAATTTTGGGACAGCTTATCTCTCCTGACTCATCTCCTGTCCTGTTCATACATGCCACATAGGATCAGACACTAGGACCACCAGCCACTGCTCAAGTTACCCTCATGTGTTTTGCCATCATGTGTTTGCTCATATAGTTATTCTACTGAAGCATTTACTAGCCTTACCACCTTCTCCACCTATAAAAATATAACTCATCTTCCAGGCCCTCCATGAAATGTTTTGTGATCCACCAGGGCAGAAACTCCCTGCATTGCAACTCCAGTACCCCTGAATTTATAGTTCTATGATCACACCTACCAAAATCTGCCTGATAGTGTAGTTAGACATCTGTCTTCTCTCTTTAATTGAGAGATTCCTCGGGGCATGGATTGAGCTATAATCATCATTTATGAGTGTTCACCTAGATATTTCACAACAACATGCACAAAGTAGGGATTAATATATATTGGTTAAATTGAAAATGGCAATTTTAGTGTTGAAATGAAATTTAGAGTCACCCAGTTCAATCTGCCTATTTCATAGAAGCAAAAGCTGAGGACTAGAAATAGAGAATTAATGGCAAAGTAGGGCCAGGATACAAATGTAAAGGGCTCAGTCTGGAGCTTTCCTATTATATGATTATGGAATAAAGCCATCATCTCATAAAGCTCCTAATCACAACTCCAAAGTCTTATAAGAAAAAATAAAAATGTAAATGAGCTAGCGACATGTGAATAAAAAGGTTTTTAAGCTACTTGCATATTGAAAAAATTTTTTTAAGTATTTGAGAAAATATTTTGAGCTTTATTGATTCCACAATGTTTGAGAAACAGCTTGTGGTATTTTCGCAGCCCCCAAAGGCAGCTGGGTTCTCCCATTCCATTTTGGTAGCAAGTGTGTTAAGAAATAAATAGATAATTATTTTTCCATACTTTAAAAAAGTAAATATAACCAAATGGCTTAAGCTGTCAGCTTGAAAAGTTTTAGAATAATTTAATCTTCTGCTAGATTTTGCAAGCAAATTGTCAAAGCCAATTTCAACCAGCCTGAAAATCAAAAGGGCTCATTACTTACCTCTTTTATCTAAGGAAGTCAACTTTCTTGTGTGACAAGAACAAGGTAATACATTCTCTTTTTTTATAAACTTTTTTTTTTTATTAAAGATTTTTATTTACTTATTTGAGAGAGAGAGAGAGAGACAGCACAAGTGAGGAGAGGTGAGAAGGAAGAGGGACAGAAGGAGATGGAGAAGCAGACTCTCTATGGAGCACAGAGCCGGACGTAAGGTTGGATCCCAGGACCCTGATATCATGACCTGACCAAAGCCAGATGCTTAACTGACTGAGCCACCCAGGCGCCAGCATTTCCCTTTTTAAAAATTAAACTTGTCTTATTCTTGCATTAATCGATACTATACCTGTTCAATGACATCTTTCTGTTTGAGAAAATAAGGAAAATGAAAACCTATAAAAATTAATGTACTTCCATTTTTTTAGTTGTGTAGTTCAGGAAGTTCCCAAGATCACCTTCAGTTTTACTGACTCTCTAGAAGGACTTTCAATACACAGCAAACATGTCTATTCACAGTAAAGGTTTATTAGAGTGAGAGGACACAGACTACAATTAGCAACAGGAAAACCTATACAAGGCACACTTCAGGAGAGACCAGGCATGAAGCCACCAGCCGACCTCTCCCAGGCGAATTGTGTGAACAGTGCTTATTTCTCCCAGCAACCATGTGTGACAACATAAATGGAATACTGCCAACCACGAAAGCCCACCAAGTCTTGGTGTCCAGGGTTTTTGCTGGAAGTCAGCAATGTACACACGGCTAACCACCCATGTGATTAACCTTAGTTCCCAGCCCTGCCAGAGGTCCAATTGATATCACACGACCCCAGACCTCCACCATCAATAACACGGTTCACATAGACTATGTGGCATGGTGTAAGGACTCCAGGTAAACAAAGAGACTCATTTCCTGCAGCCAGCACGGAAAAGTTACTCCTAGGAACTGGGGGCAAGGACCTTTCTTTAGGCCAGGTTAATCCTTTACTACCTAAGTGTCTCTTGTAAATTTAAAGTTTAAGTTTCTAAGAGCTTAAGATGCTTATCCTGTTGTTTTCTGCACTGTGCCTAAGGTTTTCAATCTGAGCTTCCAAGCTTTTTAAGTTTTTGGCACCAGTGTGTCTCAGTTATTTTTCATGGTGCTCTTTAGGCAAAAAGAAATCCATAATAGTAATTAGGTCCAAACAACTTAACAGTAGTAATTTGCATGGTGTTCAAGAGGCGATGCTGTGATACCCTGAAGAATTTTATTTTCCTTTATTTTTTTAAAGTAATCTCTACCCCCAGTGCGGCGCTCGAACTCATGACCCTGGGATCAATAGTCACATGCTCCACCAACTGAGCCAGCTAGGTGCCCCAAGAACGTTAAAAATTCCACGGTGTCCCTAGGAGGTTGCTGCTGTGCCTCATGGCAACTTGGCACATAATTTCAGAACCATAGTTCCATATGATGCTTAAGTCACTATAGAAGACTATTTTGTCATTGTCTTTGTCCTTTAAAAATGGTTTGTTGAAAAGTAAATATGTGTCAAATGCCAGGAACTGGGCTTCCATATACAGGCAAGATATGCTCTGGATAGTTTATAAAGTGTTTCAGAGATGATTTAAAGTTAATAATAAAGTACAACTTGGGGAAAGGATTGTTTTGTCTGTTGAACAAATTATTAAACTGTATTTCCCAGAGCTTGACATAGGATCTAATAGACATTCAGAAAGCGTTTCTTAAATTGAATTGTGACACAAATAGGAAAACTTGCTTCCCTTCCCTGTCACAAATGTACATGCAAATAACATCTATTAACACCAAGTCTATTTCTCTGTTCATTAGGATGAAACTATTTCACTCTTTAAAAAATTTTTAAAAAGTCTTCTTTTTCTCTCTTGCCCAATCTAAAAGCAGCAGTATTTGGAAATTTTAGGAAGAAGAGAATTATAACAACATAAACCTTATACAATAACTACTATTATTTTTGTCCTTATTTTATGATCTACATGCCTCCATAGTTGTAGTCATATCACACATTACATTTTTTTGACTTTATTCACTTAACATAGTTTTGTAAGGACTTCCCATTGTCTAAACAAATATCTGTATTACCCTTTACTTCTTCCCTGATTTGGAAGAGATTTCCTCCTGCTAAGAAAATCTCTACTCTTCAGAACTAGAAGTGTTGCTTTGTACAAGTGCATCTTCAGCTCTGTTACTTTGATGCTTGCTTATCCTTTCGTTTGAACAAAATTATTTCCTTCACTGTGAATTACCTAGCAACGATGGTACTGGGAGAGAGAGATTTATCTTGCTCTTGCTTACTGAACCAATGAAGAATTCCAGTCTTGGGGCCAGGGAGGAGCCCGGCTGTAAATTTTTTTGACTTCTGCTATAAACAAAGCCTGTCAGGAGAATGCTGTGACTTGATACCCTTTTTAGAAAGAGAAGCTGGCGGACAGAGAGAACCTGCCTCTCTATTCATGTCACTATGTGCCTTGGGAAGAGGAGATTGGGGATTTCTAAATGCAGAGCCTGGGCTGACATCTTTCTGGTAAACCAGAGCCATAATAGTGGAAAGTTTGAGTTGCCTTAAAACCGCAAGGTCTTGGTGATTCTTCAGTGCGGCGGGAACTGGTTCTCTGTCCAGAAGGGTCAAGTTTATACTGTTAGTGGACCTCTTTTTGTCTTAATTTGAAGAGCTTCCACAGTGTGGGTTGAGAGATGGGATTTTCTTGGCACAGTACTCATTTGGGAATGAGTTTGTGCACTCAAATAAATGAATCTGTGTTTTGGAAATGAGCGATTGGTATTATGGATTTAGAGGTATTAATTATGACTGAGTCTATCTCTGAACATTTTTAGACCACTGTTGTCACTGGAAGAGGCAAAGAGGAAATTCAAAAATAAGACGAGGAAAGGAAGTTGTCAGAACCTTAACTTCAGGAATAGAGAATCATATCAATGTAGTGCTGAATTGTAAATATCCAACGGGGAATCCACAGTTAATATTTCATCTCAGCCCTTTTTATTTAAAAGAATGTACTCATTAATTAAAAAGCAAGATGTTATTTACAGCATTTTGATTTTTTAAAAGTCTCCTTAGAATGGTTAGGAGAATAGACCCTCATAGCCTCACTATTGATGGAACTATAAATTGGTGCTAAGTTTCTGTGGTAATATGCGCCAAGAGCCCCCTCCAAAAAATCTACTCTTTTTTGCAGCAATTTAATTTTTAGGACTTTATGTTATGGTGTATTAGGAATGTTATAAAGGTTATATGTTAGTATAAATAAGAAATATTAACATATATTAAATGTTATATATCTTTTAAAGATTTTTTAAAGATTTATTTACTTATTTGAGAGAGAGAGAGAGTTTGTGACCAGGGGGAGGGGCCAAGGAAGAGGGTTAATTACATGGACAATATTCAGGGACACCTGGATGGCTCAGAGGGTTAAGCATCTGCCTTCAGCTCAGGTCAATGATCCCACGGTCCTGGGATCAAGCTCCACATAGGGATCCTTGCTCAGCAGGGAGCCTGCTTCTCCCACTGCCTGCCATTCTCTCTGCTTGTGCTCTCTCTCTCTCTCTGACACATAAATAAATAAAATCCTAAAAAAAAAGAAAGAAAATATTCAGAATATATTACTAAGTTTAAAAAGGCAGAAAAAGAGAATTTATCACTTAATATATTTTTACACACACAGATGCAAACACTAGAACAAAATATCTCAATATGGTAAAGTAGTGTAAGTGGTTATTTTGGGTAATAATAACTAAAGTTCTTCCCCTCATTTCTTCCTGCCTGCCTTCCCTT
The DNA here is from genome assembly GCF_010015895.1 of Lontra canadensis. NCBI lineage: Eukaryota > Metazoa > Chordata > Mammalia > Carnivora > Mustelidae > Lontra > Lontra canadensis. The sequence continues at coordinate 19,482,623 of NW_022631017.1, forward strand.
CCTCCTTCCTTCCTTTCTTCCTTTTTTCTTTCCTTCTTTCTTTCCTCCCTTTCCTCCTTTCCTCACCTCCCTGTTGTCCTTTTTATCTTGATTTCCTCTATATTCCAAGCATTTAGGCTTTTATTTTGTAAGTTGAAGGAATACACTGTTTTATTTTATTTTTAACTTTATCTTATAAAAGCCTACTATTTGGATTTAGGGAGTTTAGGGTGGAAAAAGAAGGGAAAAAATTGAGTCCCTTTCTTTTCTTCTTTATGCCCTTTCCTTTAATATTCCAGTTTCTCTTCCTCCATGGGTGAAGAAGAGAGAACAGGAAAGGGAGGACAAAATTTCCACTGTGTCTTTCAGAAGCGGACCTAGAAGAGCATTCCATTCTGTTCATTTGCCTTCAGGAAATGAATTTTTTCTTAAGATTTATTTATTTATTCAAGAGAGATTGTGCATGGGGTTGGGGGCAGAGGGAGAGGGAGAGTCTTAAGCAGACTCCACGCTGAGTGTGGAGCCCAGCAGGGAGGTGGGCTCAATCTCAGGACCCTGAGATCACCATCTGAGCCAAAATCAAGAGTTGGATGCTTAAATGACTGTGTCACCCAGGTGCCCCAGGAAATGAATTCGCTTTTAAAATTAAATGATTTGTGTTTCTTTTTGCCTTTTCGGATAGTTGAAAGACTGGCAGAAAAACAAGTCCGGTATTTGCTGTATAATTCCTTTACGGTATTTAAATGTTACGCATTTCTTCTACACAACAGGCATGAAGAAATTAGTTTTACCTTGAATGTGTAAAATTAAAATGATTCACAGCTTTTCTTATATGTCATAACATTTTTCTAATAAGTTAATAAATCTAGGCTTTTTAACGTTCAAATTAATGTCTGAATAAAAATCCTCAAGGGCACTAAAAATAAGTCATGTTTAAAGGCCAGAGTAAGAAAAGTAATAACTATCTAAGCCAGCTAACTATGTTAATTCTCAAACTTGACATTGTCTCCTAATGCTGGTCTTGATTTTAGGGAAGGTGCCCAGCTCACTGAAGATTAGAAAATACTGAGAGATCAAACTGGTAGTGGCAGATCGTGCTTATGTTGTACTAACAGCTATAAACAGCCTGATGTGGAGCAGATGGTCTGAGTTTTGAGAATATGAAGCTTGTGGTAGATAAGTGAAATTTATGCTATGGCAAGTATGTTTTCAACCAATCCTTTTTAAAAAGTGAATCCTGTCATCACAATCATTATAGGTGCTTCAAGCATTTCATTTCAGGGGAAAATGATGGTCTGACCGAAATTTTAACTTTGCATTTTAACTCATTTTCATGCTGCCAGGGTCCCAGATTGAAAACACCAGCGAGGCTGAGCCCAGGAATTAGGCAAGTCTGAGTCTGTCTGGAGGGTGACTGAAGTCATGGCAAGGAGAAGGGCTGAGAGTTTTGGGGAGTCTTCAGGATTTCTAGCAGTGATTTCTAGTTGGTTCAGTGGCAAGAAAAGCCACCATCAGTGAACAGAAGCTTGGGGGATAAGGACCAAGGTGGTGGGCACTGCAAGAACAAGTGCTTTGAACACCTATGACAAACATGTGTCAGGATGGGTGTCCCAAAACTATGTGAGGACCTTAAGGCATTTGATCCTATAGACGCTGTGGATTTATACTTTTTTGTATTCATTATTGTTACTGTAGTCTTACTTTTAGCCTGTTGTCACCTGGAAAGCACAGATTACTTTTATATCTCTTTTGAAAGAATAGAGGAATAGTTATCAGATGGCAAACACAAAAAGCACAATAAATGTAGGCTTCTTGTCCCTGTCTTTAGAACATTAAACAGTAGAGGTATCATTTGGAGAAAACAGAAGTTAATAGGAAACTAATTAGCTAAAATGGGAGAAGAAAAAAAAAAAACCACCCTTGAATAGCATTTATTCTTCCAAATAACAATTCTTCATCCTTGGGTCAGACTGTTAAATGAGGTGGCATTTCGACTGATTGATTGGATTCATACCTCTAGGGTGCAACTGAGTGCCAGACACAAAGGATAGAAATGTGCTTGGATGTTGGGCTGCTTTCTTAAAGTATTGCATACTATTGCATAGTTAGCTGCCTTTCTAGCATTTGTAACTGATTTGGAAAATATTTTAGAACAAACCAATAACAACTTCAAGATAAAATAACGCTACACACTTCACAACTCCTTCCTATTATATGAATGTGTAAATTGAATTCCCTTTCAAGATGCAAAAACAAGGGTTGGCTTCCCCAAAGTGTTTTCATTGGCTTTAGGGAACTAAAACACACCAGTTTGGGTGACTAATACTTCCTGTAAAATAAAGATAGATTAACACATAATTAAATTCTGGCTCAAATGTAATTGTTGTCTTGGAAACAGTTTGGGGGATAAATACAGTTATGCTAATTTAACTAACTCCTCATGATTCCCACCAATGATCTAGTTTATTAATTAGGCCAGGCCATCTTACTATCTCCTGTTATCTATTTTGTATTATTTAAAGGGTTAAAAATAAAAGTTCCTAAGAAAGCACTTAATAGGAGGGAACAAGATAAATCTTAAATTAGTTATTTGTCAGACCTCAAAAGGACTTCAGTTGGAGGAGTAGGTTAAAAGTACGTTTGGCTTATTTGTGAGTTCCAAAGATCCCTCCTACCCCCAAAGGCAGAAAACAGAGTTAGTACATGCAACACTTTTAACGAACAATTCCTGGCGTTATTTCTTTGAACTCCCTGTCTGGAGGATTTAAAATTCGATGGATCCAAGAGAAACCACAATCTTAAGTGGCCCGTGTTTTCTAGTTTCTGCTCTGAGTATACGGTGATTTTGTACGAAGTTCTACTTGGTGCGTAGCCTGAAGGGTTTTGTTGAGGCCGAGTGTGAACTCCGGGCGCGAGAGCGCATCTCGGCTCTTAGATCACACCCACTCGGGTGTGCGTGTGAGTGAGTGCGCGGGTGTCTGCGCGCGTGTGTGTACGTGTGGGGAGGTGTGCGCCAAGGGGGTGGGGTGAGGGGCAGCGAGGAGGGCTCTAGGTGAAGCAGGAGCAGAGGGAGGTCGCCTGCTCCGGCCTCTCCCCCAGGGGCCGCCGTGGCTCGCTCGCGCTCCGGCTGCACCTCCCGGTGCGCGCCGCGGCGGCGCCACAGGCCCCTGGACCCTTCGACCAGCGCCCTCCGGCCGCCCGTCCCGCACGGCCCGCAGCTGGGACCGGCGATGGCGCGGGACTGACGGCCGCCTCCCTTGCCCGGACCCTCTGCCCCGCCCGGAGGCACGCGGGGGCCCCGGCACCGCCCCGACCTGCATGAGGGGCGGGCGCGCCGGCGCCCGGAGCGAGCGGCCCTCGGCGCCCCAGAGGCGGTCCCCAGCCGCGCCGGAGGACGAGGAGGAGGAGCAGCGGAGCGGGCCGGGCTCTCCGCCTGCCGCGGCCCGGGAGCACGGGCTCCCCGGAGGGAGCTCGGGGAGTCCCAGCCCCGGAGGAGGGACCCGGAAGCAGAAGCGGAGCCGCGAGTCGAGCCGAGCCGCTGCCCCCGCTGCCCGCCGGCGCCGGGTGGGGGTCCCGGCGGCTGGATGGGCAGCGGCGGCGCGGGCCGCGGGCGGCGATGGGCGAGGAGCAGAGCACGGTGAGCGGCGGCGGGCCACAAGAGGTGCGGGCCCCCGCTGGCGGCGCCACAGGCCACCCCGAGCCCCCGAGGCCGCGGGGGGACAGCGCCGGGGAGTCCGGGCCGCACGCCGCCTCCGCGGAGCCGAGCGGCGGTGGCTGCGGAAGCGACTCGGGCTGCGCGGACACGAGCGCCCCGGAGCTCGAGAGCAGCCGGTGGGGCCCGGACGGGAGGAGGAGCCGAGCGCCGGGGCAGCCCGCGGGACTGACACTTACCGGGCCCCTCAACCCCCAGACTTTGCAACGGCAGCTGGAAGAGGAGGAGGAAGCTGGGGACCGAAACCAGGGAGGGGATGAACAGCGGGACGCGCCCCCAGGCGAGGAGCGGGAGCCCAGGACCCGCGTCGGGGCCGCGGACGGACTGGTCCTGGACGTGCTGGGTCAGCGGCGCCCAATCCCCGGCAAGAGACAAGTTTTTTGCTCCGTGTTCTGCGTGGAGAATGACCTGCCCGAGGCCCCCACCGCGGAGCAGCTCTCGCCGCCCGCGTCTTCACCTCGGGCTCCGCCGGTGACGAACGCTCCCAGCACCCCCTCCTCTTTCCCCAGCCCCCGGCTGTCCCTCCCCACAGACCCTCTGACCCCCGACGGCGGCAGCATCGAGCTGGAGTTCTACCTGGCGCCCGAGCCGTTCTCCGTGCCCAGCCTCTTGGGAGCTCCACCCTACTCTGACCTGGGTGGGGTAGGGGATCCCTACGTGCCCCTCATGGTGCTGATGTGCCGGGTGTGCCTGGAAGACAAACCCATCAAGCCCTTGCCCTGCTGCAAGAAGGCCGTGTGTGAGGAGTGCCTCAAAGTCTACCTGAGCTCCCAGGTAACTTTCCCCTTTCTGTCCCTTCTTCTGTCCCCCTGGTTCAGCGTTTCAAATGCCTGCTCCCAGCTCACAGAAGAGGTGATGGGACAGCCTTATCAAGAACCACTGTTAGACAGCTTCTCACATCTCATAGTTGTTTGTCGTTGTAATATTATTTGTGTTGACCTCACTGTCTCACTTAACTGGAATTTACTCTGCATGAGCTTCGGGCTTCGGTGGAGGGAACCGGCTTACAATGTATTGTCCTCTGCTTCTTTCTTTGACTAAACTGCAAGCAAGAGCTCCCTCAAAAAGGAGGGCAATGAGAGTGCCTCGTGGGCCTGGTCTTCCAGAAACTAACAAATAGTGGGCACCAAATACTGTAAATACCTATCGAGTGGGTGAAGAGAAGGGTTGGAATTAATATTTCAGGTCCTCGAGGACTGAATTTTTAGTTTTGCTCTATTTATATATTCCAGAAAAGTTTTATTTATGTTTTCGTTCATTCGCTTATTTATTCATTCATTTATTCACTCCTTGGCCCTTGCCCACTTAGCAGTTTTCTTATTCTGCTGTAAAGCTGAAGTGCTTCTCCTCACTGAAGTTTTATGCCAGCACAGTACTTTATTTCTTTAAGAGGGAACAAAACAGAGCAAAACAAAGCAAAGCAAGGCTAAGAGGTTTAACAAAAAAAGCCCTGGTGGAACTTTCTTCCTCAGCTCCCTATTGGAAAGCTTGTTTTTTTTTCTTGGAAAGCTTAAGAGTGCAACAGAGCAGCTTTCCTTCACTGATGGTGAATGAGTTCTTCCAGCAGTGTGCAGTCTGTTTTGTTTCTGTCAGTGTTGTGCACAATCTGGAATGCCCTTTGATCCCCTGTTTGACTGTCGTAGGCCTAGTCGTCTTTCAAAACCCTGGCTGTTCAGATGCCAGCTTTTTTCCGTGAAGTCTTACCTCACCCTTCAGGCCACTGCTTCTATACTTTAAAAGTACTCCTGTGTGTCTTGGATGCACAGAAGTTGTTCCTTATATATGTGTTTGTTTTGCCAGACAGTGTGGTTGGGGTTTGATAGTTTTCTGTCGAGTCCCTTTCCCGTTAAGAGTGTTTAATAACATTGGCTCAAGTGAACGGAACAGGATGCCACACGGTGCAGTTCTTCTGTGTTTGGTGGGTAATCCGTGCTGGTGTCTAGACCGAAAGTGTGTGCTCTGCCCAACCAGAAATGCAAAGGGAAACTTGGACAGAATGGAATGTTACACAAACACTAACTTGGCCAAGATGGTTGAGATTATCCAAACGCCTGTAAGAGACTGGTGTCTCTTTTATGGTTTATCCACAAACAGATACTTAAAACAGGAGGAATGTCTGCTCTCATTGTGGTAGTTTCTATGACATCATCGGCAAACAGATATTGGTGCCATCCGTGTGCAGATCCCTGTGGTGGGATTCATACATTCCCAAAATATGGGCCCTGCTCCCAGGAAGTGACTGGGAGAACAGATGTGTACACAGGAACAATACAAGGTAGCGTATAATGAGATGTAAACAAGTCGCAATCCTTAAAGGCTGGATACAAATTCAGTGGGTTTAGAAGTTCAAGGGAGGTAGTCCTATGGGTTGGGGTATTCTGCGTTGCAGTTTGATTTCCTGAATTAAGGTAGACCCTTTCCCCAAAGCAGATTAAGTTAATTTTAGGAAGTCAATATTTTGATCTCTAATGGAGAAGAGAAGGAATGGGGAATGGAAGGGTGGCAGGGTGCATGCAGTGTCGTATCATACAGAACCACTAAAAACTTCCTCAGAACTGGATGTGAAGCTTGTCTGTAGTAATTGTGACTCTGTGAATGTACCACAGTATTGGACAGAACTTTCAGTGAAGAAAAAACATACTTTATTTAAAATAATAAATAAGAAAATTATGAGTCAGGCAGGCCAGGCATACTTCTACCTCAGGGCTCTTGTATTTGTTGTTCCTGGTGCCTGAAATATCCCCCTAGAGACCTTTCCTTTTGCTTGCTCACTCCTCCCCCTTCTCTCTTTCAGATCTCTATGCAAATGTCATCCAAATGGCCTTCACTGGCCACTCCTTTTAAAGTGTAGCCTCACTCCACACTCTGATCTCCTGTTCTGCTTTTTATTTTCTTCATAGTGTTAACCCACTCAGTTATACTTAAAAAAATTTATCTCCCCGGAGAGGAATTTTCACAGGATTTGTTCACTGCTGTATCTTTAGCACCCAGAATGCTGTTGGATATAGAACATAGAACATAGAGCATAGATGCTCAATTAGTAGTTATTGAATTTAGGAAGAGCTGAGGGACCGAGAGGATGTGATTATCCCAAGTAAGGTAACCATGGCCAAAAAGTGCTATTCTGCTTGGGCACTAAATTCTACTCTGAGCTTCTTAGGTTTAAGACAAAAGACAAAGTCTTACAGCAGACAGAAAGAATAGGTCAGCTGAGTTTACTATTAAACTTAGAATTAAAGATTTTTTTAGACAAACTTTTAGTTTAAATGAAAATGGCTTTTTTTTTTTTCCAGTTAGTTGAATAATGTAGGCCTGTGGTTGTAATATTTCTGGTCTACGTTAATTCAAAAGGTGTGTGTTTCCATGTCACTTAACCTCTCTTCTGCCTTAATTTCCTCATCAGTGAAATAGAGTTGCAGGCCATGATCTCCAATGACATACCAGCTCTAAAGCAAAACAAAATCAAACTACAGAGTTGTTTTGTTGCCTTCCTGAGTCAGTTCAAAAGGGCACAGTGAGTGCTTGCTTTCTCAATTTATAAGATTTCTTGGGTTTGACAGACTAAAATCTATGAAGCCTGAACTTGCAGGGCTCTTAAGACCTTTTAAGATAAAATGACATATTTGAAAGAAGTTATTAGTGACATTTTCCACCATTTTTTGAATTCGTGTCAAATATCACATTATTTAACATTAAAGAAAATAAAGGAGAGCCTCTATTAGGCATTTTATATAAACATTAAAAATTCATACTAAATGGGAGTTGGGATATGGCCTGGTTAAATTAACGTTCTTCTAAAAGGAGATGCTGAGTTCTTTGAAGGAAGGTACAAGCTTGGAAGGTAAGAACACAGATTTTCAGATGATGTCTTATTTCCTTGAGCCACCATGGGCTCAATATGTAACAAAGGCCGATGAGTGTATGTGGGCATTATTTCAGTACTGAAAAAGTAGATTAAGCCGTGACTTAAATACTTACATACTGTGCTTTAGAAATATTAGCCTTATTTTTCAAAACATAATTTTTCTCCCACCATCACCATGATGGCCTGCAGGAAACCCCCTTAATGGAATGACTTTACTGTGCAGTAATGCACCATCCACTTTTCACTTGCCATGGTGAAGGGCTAAACGGCTAAATTATAATCTTTGGCACTACATAGGTGTTGACTCAGAAGCTCGAGAGCACCATGACCTAGTGGAAGCTACATTAGTTTATATTGCCTGGGTACATAAATTGTCAATATATACATTTTAGAAGTATTTCCCCGTGACCTCTGGCGAAAGCACAGAGTCCCAGGGACGTCTGCAGTCTCCTGCAGGTCACTGAGCTCTTGTAAATGTTGACCTTCTCAGCTGGTTTGGCCTCTGCCTCATCTTCTTAAGAGGAAAGATTGTTGCCTCTTTGTCTCAGAGAATGATATTGTGCTTATTTCAGAAATCCTCCATTGATATCTTTCCCTTGTGATTTGGGTTATAGACCGGAAAATCTGCTATAATATGAAGTATTAATATTTAGCTCTTTAGATAAAGGAGAGAATTGGGCATCCTAAGGACTGTCTCAAGGTACCAGCTGTCGTGGCTTTCATCACTCAGCTTCAAAGGGCTCCCAATTGGCAGATGTATTTGAGTTGGAATGTATACACCTGTCAAATGAGTATTAATAGAGACAAGCAACACATTTCTTTTACAGATTGTGAACAAAACAGCTGCTAGATGGTGATGTCTTCAAATGGCAGTCTACTATAGTCACCCTAGAATCAGTGACCTAAGGGTGACATCTTATGTATCCTATTATTAAACTCTGAGTCATGCAGACCTTTACGGGTACAAGTGTAACCTACTTTTTTCCCTTTAAATCTTAAATCAGCCTGTATATTTTTAGAAAGTAACGTGCTCAAGATGGAGTTTGAATGCAGCCACCTTCACACAGGTGAATTTACAGATCCTGTCACACCAGGTGTGATTTTGATAGTCCTGAACATAAGAAGAATAATGAGACTGAAATCTGTTAAATCATTCTACACATTTGAAAAGTGAGGGTTAAGGCCTGTGTCAGCCTAGGCTTTTGTGCACAGAATTTGCGTGTGTGTGCTCACAGGTAAATTTGAAGGGTGCGGTAACATTCGCTTTCACACCTCTCTAACTCAAGCCCTCATTTCTCTCTTCTGTCTCTTTAATAATGTCTCTCATAAGACATTTCTCATTTCTCTTTTTAGTCTATCATTTCTCTTTAATAGTCTCTTTTTTTCTCTTACCTCTCAAAATCTGACTTTAACTGGCTGCCTTCTGCAGAGGAATCTCCTATAAGGGCTGTGCTGCACACCAGCGGGACCTCGTCTGTGAGCCGCCTGGCTTTTTCCCTTCCCGCCTCTTCCAGCCGTCTGCAGATGGGGCTTCGAGGAGGAACGCGCCATTGTACTCCATGGCCTAAGATCTCAAATGACATGACAGATAGTACTACTTACCCAAGGCGTCAACTGAAACCTTTAGAGTGGGGATATTTTTTTTTCCTTCCTAGAGAAGAGCTCAGCTTTTATACAGGAAGGCTCTTCCTTACTCTTGATGTGAGAGAGAGAAAAAGAAGAGCATTAGGACTTAAGCTCCCAGCTTCTTATTACGAGTCTGTCGTGGGCGCTGCCGACAGACCCCTGAGTGGTAATCTCTTATAATTAATGTATTCATGTATTAGTGTACCCTTTATGCATATAACAAACATCTCCTGGGTACCAGTAGGCCAAGAACCATGAGATACTCTATAAATGCATTAAATTCCCTTAAGGAGCTATCTTAAAGCCTTCTAAATAATGCTCAGTGTTTTTTCTCAGCTTTATTTGGTGGTAAGCTTTTAAGTTGCCAAACAACTGTGGGTCCCTTTTTCTCTTCTTAACTTTTTGGGGAGGATTTTATTCAACCAATTTGGGAATACCAGCTTACCATTTAGTAAACACATTATAATTCCTCCTATTATGTTGAATCCAGAGTAATAAATTCATCCATTATTTATTTCTTAATATACATATTTTTCAGAGCTCTAAGTGTTGGAAATAGAATATTGTTAAATAGCTTGCTCCTTCCAAAATATATGTTACCTTTACTTAAAAGAAAACATAATTTTCCTAAGTTTGTTTTGGAACATTCATGACATTATGGCAAATCTTTAAGTTTATAATATTTAAAAAGTTCATTTATTTTGTTCAAATTCACTTTGTCAGATGATTTTCATATGATAAACTAAATGAACCTTCCTAAATCAAATTATTAAATTTTATTTATTTATTACAATTATTGATTTTAATTTAATAAAATTATTTAATTTAATTTAAAATTTAAGTGTCTACAGGAAAATAATTCCTGAAGTATGTCATTCTCTTTCCACTTTATCAGTACTATTTGCCTCATCAATTTTGGGATAATCACCCTTGGCATTTTTAAGTTTCCACAAATAATAAGAACAACCATTTATTGAACATCTATATTTTAAACACTTTATACATATTTTATTATTTAATTTTAATTCACTTATATATTAAATACTATATACCAAGCACTGTTGTAGGTTTTGGGGATTCACAGAACTAAAACAGAAAGTCCCTGGCTTCATGGACTTTATATACTAGGCTACGGGGAGATAGAGAATAAAATAAATAAATAACTTAGTATATTAAGAGATAAGGGCTATGGAGAAAGAGACAATAGGAGGGTGAAAATAAATAGTGGGGAGAAGGTTGTTCTTCATATATTTACAATGGGGGGGTAGTTGTCAGGGAGGGTTTTACAAGGTGACCTTTGAGTAGAGATCTTTATGATGGCAGTAAGGGAACAAATCATGAGGATATTTGAGGAACCAGTATAAAGTTCCAGAGACCAGCACATGCTTGGGGGTGGTCCAAGAATGGGAAAAGGATCCATGTGGCTGAAGCATAGGGAATGAGATGGGGAGTGATAAGAAGAAAACAGCAGAAGTGGGAAAGCTGGTCAGAGAAGGCTTTAGGACCATAGAGAATTTGAGATTCCTTTGAGTGAGATAAGGCACTGTAAGAAGATTTTTGAGCTAACAAGATATAATTCAACCTTTAAAAGAGATTTACTGGGGCATCTGGGTGGCTCAGTGGGTTAAGCCTCTGCCTTCGGCTCAGGTCATGATCCCAGGGTCCTGGGATCGAGCCCCACGTCGGGCTCTCTGCTCAGCAGAGAGCCTGCTTCCTCCTCTCTCTTTCTCTGCCTGCTTCTCTGCCTACTTGTGATTTCTATCAAATAAATTAAAAAAAAATCTTAAAAAAAAAAAAAAAGATTTACTATGACTCTTATAGGGAATATACTATAGGAGTCAAGAATGGAAGTTAAAAAGCCAGAATACTATGGCAGTAATACAACATTCAGAGTAGGGTGATAGAGGTGACTATGGCTTGAGCTAGTTGAATTTTGAATATATTGTGAAAATAGAGCTGACAGAATTTGCTGATGATTGAGTGTGGAATAAGAGAAAAGGAGCCAAAGATGACTCAGGTTTTGAGCCAAATCAATTAGAAGAATGGGGTTGCCATTTAATACGATGAGGAATACTGTAGGAGGACTAGATTTAGGGAGAATCAGGAGTTCCTGCGAAGTTTGAAAAGCTGTTTAGACATTCATGTAGGGGTGTTGAGTAGGCATTTGGCGTCTGGCATTCAGAAGAGAGATCTGAACAAAAGATACACAGTTGAACACTTGGGGCACGTAGATGATATTTAAAGCCATGAGACTAGATGAGTTCACCTGGGGAATGATAGTAGCTAAAGAAGGAGGGCTAAGTCTGGGTACAAGACTAATATGGAACCCCAGACATGTGAAGGAACCAGGAAGGAATCTAAAAGGAAGTGGGCCAGTTAGGCAAGAAGAGAACCAAGGTAGAGTGGTTACCCAGAAGCAAACCAATATGGTATTTTAAAAAGGAAGGAGTAATCATCTTTGTCTAATGCTTCTGGTAATTTCAGCAGGATGAGGGTTGAAGTTGACCATTGATTTCCCCAACAAGGAGGTTATTTGCAACCATGAACAGTACTGTTTTCGTTGGTACTGGTGGGGTTGGCTTTTTGATTAGAGTGGGTATGAGAAAATAGGAATAGCTCCATTTCTATGGTGTAGATAGTGGAATGCTATACAGTCAAACTCAAGGTTGGAGAGATTGAATAACTTAAATCACATATCTGAGAAGTGGTGGAAGTGGGATTTAAATTCAGGTCCATTTGGCTCTGAAACCCACGACTTTTTTACATTGTTTACATTTATTTTATTTGTAACCTAAATACATTTATTTTATTTTTCCTTTATATTTATATCTGTATTGTGCAAAATCACAAGGCTTCTAGTCCAAAAAGGAGAAGAAACTTAATTACATGTTTTGAGGAAGTAGAGGACTCTTGCCCAGGTCCAGAGGTGGATTGCTACCAAGCCCAGCCTCATATTCGTGTAAGAAAATCAAGAGAAATTGAGTTAAGAAAAGCTATAATTTGACTTACTGTCAAGTTTTTGTTTGTTTGTTTGTTTCTTTAAAAATTTATTGATTTGACAGAGAGGGAGAGAGGGAGAGAGAGCACAAGCAGGGGGAGCAGCAGAGGGAGAGAGGGAAGCAGGCTCCCTGCTCAGCAGGGAACCCCATGCAGGACTCCATCCCAGGACCCTGAGATCATGACCTGAGCCGAAGGCAGAGGCTTAACCCACTGAGCCACCCAGGTGCCCCTTACTGTCAAGTTTTAATGGCAACATACTCACCTGTTTTCTTCCTAACACCCTGGTCATTCCTTTTGTTTCCATTTGACCTTTCTCTTGTATTACCATCTTTTAACACTGGTGTCTGCCTTGTCCTATCCTATCCCTTCTCATTCACTCTTCATTAACACCTCTGTGCTCTAGACTTTCAAATCTTTTTCGCTAGCCCGGATCACTCGGATCACTCGTCTCCCCATTAGCATCATATCGCCACTTCTCTCCTGCATGGTTCCACTTGCATGTCCCACCCACAGCCACCTTAAACTTCTCAAAACTACATCTCCCTTTTCTCATCTTCCTTCCTTCACCCCCGAAGCCCTGTTCCTCCTTTGGGATTCCTCTTTGCCAGCAGTTGTACCCGGGGCAGAAACTTGGGAGTCATCCTTGAGTTCTTCCTCTCTGATACCTCTCACACTTAATTAATCATCAAGTCCTCGCAATTTTACATTCTAACAATAATTTTATCCTTTTTCCTACTTTTTTCCATTTCTCCTGACATTTCCCTGATGAGGCCTCCACCTCTTCTGTTCTGGATTCCAGAAGTAGCTTCTCGCTTGGTTCCAGTGCTCCAATCTTGACTGTTTCTGATCCGTTTCCCACTGTATAGGCAAAGAGGTTTTTTTATTAGCTGCTCTATTGGTCTTGACATTCCCCTTGTTAGCCTTTCAGTGTCTGCCTCTTGCTTTTGGAATAGAATCTAGACAGAGTCTCCAGGTACCTGAGTGAGCAAACTCTTGCTTACCACTGCCCCCTATGCCTACACCCATGTAAAACTTCTTTTTGTTCCTTAAACTCTCGGTGACTCTCTTAATCATGAACTTTACCTTTACTGACATGAGATTCTGTCTTAGGGGGGTCTGCTTTTTTTCCTTGTTCCCCCAGTTCATTCACGCTTACTGATTCTTCTAGTCTCAGCTTAGACATCTCTTCCTTTGGGAATTCTTCCAGACTCCTTATATCTGGATTAAGCATTCTTTCAGTATTTCATAACCTTCTGTACTTATGGTAAGATTCTTACTTCACTGTATTTAAATTGCCGATTTCCTGCTCTGTGTTCCATTAGGCTGTAAAGCTTGGTGTATGCAGAGACAGTCTTTTTTCTGATTAGTTTCTTAGCTCTTGGCATGATGGAGGCATGAAATGAATATCTGTGGAGTGGACTTATTTATTTACTACATAAATAATTAATACACTGGAGGCTGGTGTTGTCAAATATGAAATATTGCAATGGATAGCTAAAATGATATTTTAAAATGAGAGTCTTGATGTTTCATTCTCTTGGATAAAACCTGGAAGCCCTTCCTTCCCACTGATCTTTACATCTTCTCTGTAAAGATCCCAGTTCATAACACTGCTGCTGAGTTTTGGGCTCCGCTCTGCTCCCTAGTGCCTTCTCCCTTCCGGCTCTCTTTTCCCCTTCCCTCGGTGAGTGAGTTTCTCCTTGTCCTTCAGAGCTCAGCCTTCCTTAAGTCTTCAGACTGAATCAGTTTGCCCTTAATGTTTTTATAGTCCTTTCCCCTCTGCTGCCATTGTATTTTTATAGAAAACCCTTTTGTAATTGTATGTGTAGTAAGTGATGATTTGATGTTTGGTTAATTTTCGGCCCCCAACGCCCTATTCTTTAAGCTGTGTTTACAACTAGCACTTAGCACATAGCCCAGGAGAGAGTAGGTGCTCAATAAATATTTGCTAAAAAGCTGAGTGAATGATTGGAAGTAAATGATAGTATGTGTAGGTTGGTGGAAAAATAGGGTACATACTTGAACCTGAGTTTTTGGTATCTTGTTCCATGGTGTATTTAAACTTGGGGTGTAATGGAATGCTGTGGCCTGAGTCTATCCTGGCATCCCATCCAGCAGAGAGGCACTTCCTGAACTATAAAAACTATTCTGGTTCCTGTGTCCCCTGTGTAACAGATTCCTCCAGAACCTAGGGACTGAAGACAACCATTTTATTTTGACCATGACCTATCATGAGAAATTTGGGAAGGGCTGAGCTGGTCAGTTCACACTTGGGGTTTCTCATGTGGTCAGATGTCAGCTCACTCACGTGGCTGCCTGCTGAACCTGGCCGTAGTCAGAGAGCTCAGCTGGGGCTGTCAAGAAGAGCGGCGACACACCGCCTTGCCAGCGTGCTCGAGTCGGGGCAGCAGCTGCTGACACGGAGGCTGGCATCCCCTGGAGCCAGCGTCTCAAGGCAGCCAGGTGTAAGCTGCATGATCTTTCCTGTGCTAACTCTGGACGTCACTCAGTGTCACTCGGCAAAGCAGTCACAGGCCTGCCTAGATTCAAGGGGAAAGAATTTAGACCCAAGCTTTTTTTGTGCAAGTGTCAAAGAATTTGGGGCCACATTTTTAAACCATCACACTGCTTCAGACGAAAATCAAACAGGTTATTAATTTAGGTAGTAAATCTTTTAAACCTGAATTTTATTTTTTTAAAAATTTAATGTCTTATCATTCGTTTCATTAAATATTTCCAACTCATGTCATTAATTTGATTAATATGTCATGGTGTTGTGTTTTCATGCTTTATTCTTGAATAATTTAATAATAAAGCTTTATGTAGTTTTAAGCAAAACTTGTGTAGAAGCCAGTCTCCTTTAAAATTAAATATTTTAGGGGCGCCTGGATGGCTCAGTGGGTTAAAGCCTCTCCCTTTGGCTCAGGTCATGATCCCAGGGTCCGCAGATCAAGCTGTCTGCTCAGAGGGGAGCCTGCTCCCCGCCCCCCAATCCCCCGGTCCACTCCCTGCCTCTCTGCCTATTTGTGATCTCTGTCTGTCAAATAAATAAATAAAATATTTTTAAAAAAATAATAAAATTAAATATTTTAGGTAATTCCATTGTAATGGAGCTATCTCATGGTAGGATCAGCTTCTAGTTATTCTGATTATTAACCCCAGTTAAAATTATTCTGTATAATATGACTTCCCATCCATTATATCAAAATTTTGGCTTCAGCAGTGGTTAAATTAGTATTTGAAAAAGTTAAGTGTAAAAACAATTGATGTAACATATTGTTTTGTAATCAGGCTCTTCCTATACAAATAAATATTATTTCTAATGACACTTTAGAATTGACCACCCTAGTTCATCTTTTTTTTTTTTTTTAAGAATTTATTTATGTATTTGACACAGAGAGAGAGCACAAGGAGGGGGAGAGACAGAGGAAGAGGGAGAAGCAGCCTCCCCGCTGAGCTGACGGTGGGGCTCAATTTCAGGACCCCAGTATCATGACCTGAGCTGAAGGCAGACGCTTAACCAGCTGAGCCACCCGGATGGCCCCCTAATTAATCTTTGTTAAATTGTCCCGCTGTTGGATATTTATTGTTTGTGATATTCTAGTTTGATTAGATAATTTTATTATTTGGTTAATGATTTCTAAATTTCCAGTAGCATATATATTTTCTCAGAAATCTCTTCTGGATTGAGGATCTGCATACCCTGAAACAGAGGGGTTAGATAGCTTTTGTGATGGGCCTCCCTCCTCCCCTCCCCCAGCTCAGGTAACTAAATTCTGGGTTTATTCATTCATGTGAATGACTAATCCCTTTTTAAATCTTCCTAAGCTATTTGCCTCAATAATATTCTCTACTGTAAGATTCAGAGGCTAATTATAGGCTACCTAGCAAATTACTTCCCTTTTTGTGGTGTTGATTCTTGCCTTATTTCCTCACATGATTATGGACCATACTCTGTGTTCTTGAAGCTCATTAGCTCTGAGTTGTTTGTAGCAAGTTAAATCACTGCAGCCTTTTCTTCTGGTTGCTTAACAATTTAAAACAGCAGGTAAAATAAAACACTTGCTCATAATATTTCACCAGCATTTTGTTTCCTTTGACAATAGCATTTTTTTCTTCGGATGTTCCCTGTTTGGTTAATTAGTTCATGTCTAAGTTGAGCTGTCGGATTAAATCAGAAGTGATTTTGATATGGCCTGATCTTAGTGCACCTCTTTTATGTAAACATCTGACCTTGGCAAGGAAAGTGAATTTCTTCATATAGTTTTGTACAGGGTAGGTTTGGTTTTGTTTTTTAAAATTTTCCAGCCAGAGATGCCCAGGGTGGGAAATGATAGGTGCAATCCCAAGAGTTCTCATTTAATCCTGCTTTTAACTAGTTTTACCCTTAACTTAAGTGTTTATTTTCTTATGTTATCATTTTTCCTCCTCGTGGTTGTTAAAGATGCACTTTGAAAAGAACAGGCTTCTAAGAATAAAAATACTCTGTGTCCAGTGTGTGGGTCCTTTATGCTAAAATTGCATGTGTGTGTGTGAAGGTCTCAAGGTTGTTTCTTGATGTATCATTAGAGGATTATTTGCTGATCTTGATTTGTAAAAATCTAAGTATAGTCATTTACAGGTAAATTCTTGTGTTTCAGGTATAGTTTGAATCAACCAAAATAGATATCCCTTGGGTTTACTTTTTTAGTTGTTAGTTTTTAATGCCACCTTAAGAGTCACTGAGGCTTCACCCTTAAGATGAAGGGAGAGCTTTGGGGCACCTGGGTGGCTCAGTCAGTTAAGCATCTGCCTTCAGCTCAGGTCATGATCCCAGGGTGCTGGGATCGATCTGCATTGGGCTCCCTGCTTAGTGGGGTGACTGCTCCTCCTTCTCCTCCTCCTCCTCCTTGTTCCTGCTCTCTCTCTCGCTACCTCTGTGTCTCTCTCTCTCGAATAAGTAAATAAAATGTTAAAAAAAAAAAAAAGATAGAGCTTAGAAGGAATGCTGGGAAAGAAAACACTTGAAAGAATAATAGTTTATCTTCTTTTTTTTCAGATTTCAGGATTTTTGAAAAATATTATTTGTTCAGATATGTTTTTTTTTCTTTAAAGAGTGTATCTACAATATCTACAAAACTTGGAAACAATTTTTTATCCTGGTTAAAAATCATCCAAATGAATTGTGTCAGATATTTTAACCTATTTGTTTAGAAATCTATCATTTTCTGATTAGTTGTAAGAATAATTAATTGATATTACAGAAGATATAAATCTATTAGCTGAATTTCAACACCATTTTTTGTGTAATTGATAGATGAGGCACAAAAATTAGTATAATGCTTTCGTAAGTATAGGCCGCTGCACTTTTTTGCATCTCTTTACTGGTGTGGAGATGTTTTCTCAGTTCTGACAGTCTTTAAGACAGTGTATCAAAACAAATTAAACACAGACTTTAGAGCAACAATATCACCAAATGCTGAATGAAGATTTTTAAAAGTAAGGAATCTAGTCCTAACATATTCCTTTCACAATTATTAATATTTTTAATTGTTGATAGTAAGATGTTTTATATCATTAACTAAAAAAAGCAAACTGAAGATACTAAAAAAATTCATTTGGAACTTTTGGATTATGTTGTTCAAATACCCTTTTGGCTTGTTATAATCTAAATGGATTGGACAGAGCCCTGTTGGTTTGCTCAGGGTGCTAATGAGGCCAAGACCAAGCAGACAGCCTACTCACAGGCTGGCTAATGCTGTGCTGATCTGTGCCATAAACTACCTTAGCTTTGCACAGTCGTGTCATGAATTGACTGCTTCTGAACATAAGACTGGTGGAAACAAGATGGAAGAATTACTATTTATGTCATTACCACCTCTGGAAAAACAAATTAAAGCACATGTTCCAATAGATAATCAGTGAGTTACAGAGATGTTTACATTGAGAAGTCTCTTCCACTGGCCAAGACTATAAAGATCTGTTCTTTAGTATTCAGTTGGGTTTAAGGGAATCAAAGGGAAGGAGGAAGCTGGAGTACTCTTACTCTACGAAAAATATTTATAGAATATCTGCTTAGCGCTATGCTAAGCACTATGAGAAGTGACAGTGTATCCCCGTAAGTAGTCTGTGATCTGTTCTTTGTGGCAAGTTTAGAAATTTAGTAGGTGAAAAATAAGCTCTCTAGGCAAAGATTAAGGAATGTTTATGACTAAATCGTGTGATGCTGATTGTTGACTTAAGTGGTTCTAGGAAGAGAAAGCTGTGTTTATGGGAATACAGAAAGTTTGACTTGGCTGTTGTTTAAAAAATAGTTTCTGAGGCATAGGGAGAGGAGAAGGAGGTTAGGGGTAGGGCATCTCTCCAAGTAAGGTGGAGTGAGCAAGCACGCGTATACACTCAGAAGAAGCCTATAGAAATAAAGAGGGTGTGCAAGGCACCACGACTAGAGAGAGAGGCCCGGATGGGTAGAATGGCAAAGAAGGTGGAGAAATGAGAGCTGAATGATGAGCAGAGTCGGCAGCACAAAGACCTCAGCCTAGAGCTGAGCGCCATAGACAGATGGTCCCAGCATCCTCCTCTTTCAAGAACAGGGAGCCAAGGGGAGCCTGGTTAGAAATGGCTCACAGAGGTGGAGGCCGACTAGATCATGTAGAGTTCTGTTGCCCTGCTCTGGAATTAGTGTGTTATTCCAAGTATGATGGTAAGTCACTGGACCATTTGGTAGAACTGCAAAGTGACAATTAATGTTTTAAAATATTCTGGCTTCTATGTGGAGAACGAGTTGTGTTTGAGGGGTAGGATGGCAAGAAGAGCAGTAGGGAGGTGGATGGGAGGCAAATGCAGTAGTCCAGAGCAGGGATGACAGTGGTTTGAACAAGTGTGCCAACATTGGAGATGGTTCTGTCTCCTGTCCTACCACTTTTCAGGGTTGCTCTCACAAGGTTTGGGAGTGTATTGCCTTTGGCACAACGAAATGTCATGCCTGTCCTTGCAGCCTTTCTATTCAGAAGCCCCAAGATGTACAACTCCATGCATCAGCTACAGTCTTTATGTTTCAAGCAGCATTAACCTCTGTGCAACTTGATTCCTTCTCACATTTTACCTGTCTTGGATGGATTTGTTTGTGTGTTTGGTTGGTTGGTCTTAATTGTTTGGTTCCGAAGACACCATGTAAAAAGTCACCCATCGAAGAATATGAAAATGTCTCTTGAACAGGTGTCCATAGTTGTTATTTTACTGATTGTTAGAATCAATTTATCAAGGAAATTGAGTTGTCCTCTGCTAATTTTTTGCACTTTACCCTTCTTAGTCTTTCCTCAGTTTGTTTGCTTTCATCATTATTTAAAACAAATAACAACTCATGACTCCACTTCCCCTCAGATCATAGAGACCTTACTGGTCAACCTTCAATTCTAAGAAGTTATTAGAATTCTGTGGTAATTCTACTTAAGTCTTGTCCTTACTTTTTATAAATTGTTTTTGAATGACTGTCATGTGCTTCCTCAGTCAATTCCTATCTTTTTATGCAGGCTCATTTCTTCTAATTCTTGTTTTCGTAACAGTGTTCTCTTTTGGTGTCAGTTCCACTTCCTCTACCTTTAATGGGAAAGGGCCAGGGTCAGGGCTTACCCATGCAATGCCTGTTTTATTTTGATTGTGGCTGTCCTTTTCCTTGTTTTTAGTAAGAGTACACTGAGAAAGCAATGACTTAAACAAAGATTTACTTTGTTGATTTTATGCTGAGTAACTGAGTTCCCCTCTGCCTATACTTTCGTTTGTTTATTTCAGAGCATCCCGAAGTGTTTACTATAATGACACTCTACTATTGATTGTAAAACCAGAAATATTTCAGTTGAAGTAAGAAGATGTCGATGTGATTTTATTTAATAATATGAGAAAACCTCAAGTATTTATCTTTAAAATAGATTCGATTTCTTTCGTGTACAGGTTGCCTGGATTTTAGAAGAATATAAACCCTATACATTTGTATCATGATGACAGGTTTTTCATTTGTCTTTCCATTAACTCTTACCACTGGATAAAAGTAATTTACGAGGTAGTAGTCTTCACTAAATTTAAAATATTTTCAAATCAATAGGGTAAATAGTCATAGTAGGTGGTGTGTAGGAGTACTTTAATGTTTATAAAACAATTTGAGAAAAAGTAAAGTAATTTAAAGATTAGACTTTATATTTTATGTTTAGAATATTCAGTAAGTTTATAATGCTTTATTTCAATTCTTTGAAAAGAATTTAACTATTTACCCCCTGTATTAATCTTCAAGAATCAAATCACTTCAAAGTGAATTCAGTATTTTTCTTCCATAACTAGAAAAGGGATTTGGTTTTGGAATCTCAACACTTTAACATTTTTTTTTTCTCAGAAGTACTCATTTTATTGAAAAATAGAAACTAGTTCATAAGGTAATACAAAATATTTTTCAATGTTTGTTTTACTTTATTGACATTTTAATATTTTCTATTACAAAAATGTGGTTAATCCCCATTTTATGGAAAAAAATCCCATAGTCTAAACCCCATCCTCAACCATCCAAAAAAGTATTCCTGCATTGCATTTTGTATAAATAACACATTTATGTAATAATGTATAGCCATTATCATCTTGTAGACTATTTATCTATAATAATGTATTTATATATGATGCTATGGTAGGTCCTACCTGAAAACAAACAATTGTCTTATGTATCTACACTTTAAAACCTTTAAAAATTTTCTATATGATATACAAACACTTGTTTCCCAAGTTACCTTGGATACATCATTGATATATTTATATAGGAAAAAAAGTTATAAATTGATACCATTATAGCATGTGAAAGTAATTTACTCAGTTTACTCGGTTTCTGATAAGAATGGAAATGGGTTTGCATTACTCAGTTGTTATCTTTGAATAAGACTGAAGAACTGTGAAGGGAAGTCATTCATCTTTCCTTGGCTAGCAGGTTGCTGTCTGTGAGAAAAGGGAAGAAGTAGATATAACTGTCACACAGGTCTACTTTTTTAGAGTACTTTGTTTTAAAGGAATAAAAAAAAGTGCTTTCTGTACATTTCCTGTTCACCACTTGAGCCTGCTTGTTCCTCCCAAATAGGAGTTCTTTACTTGGTAATCTTACCAATTTATAGATTGTCTTCAGAATGGTTATATGCC
Source organism: Lontra canadensis (assembly GCF_010015895.1). Lineage (NCBI taxonomy): Eukaryota > Metazoa > Chordata > Mammalia > Carnivora > Mustelidae > Lontra > Lontra canadensis. The sequence continues at coordinate 19,503,955 of NW_022631017.1, forward strand.
CTAAATCTTATACAAAATCCTTTCTGTTGTGAGTAGCTCCATAACAGTTGTTGAGTTTCTATGCCATTACCCAAAAAAAGGTTTAGAGTCAGTAACTTTGAAAGGTTTTTATGTCTTGGGAGTTACAGTCTGTCCAACTCTGGTGGTTATTTGCTTTTCACGATAATCAAAGTATTGGGCTAGAGCTCTGAACAGTCACATCCATTTATTATGGAGAGGAAAGTGCAAAAGTTAGAAGACAGAGTTAGCAAGTGAAATATGGCCGGGACAAATGTAAATTTAGAGCGTGGGCAATAGTTTAGTGGATTTACATCCTATACTCTCAGTACTGGAAAGGACCTTGGAGGTCATCTAATTCGAGGTAGACATCAGTGTATCCCAGCTACCTTCTTTCCAATCACACATTTACCTGAACAGAGATGACCAGTAAGAAATACTAATAGTGGTCGTTCTTGTTCATCTTCCATGATAACCTTTACTTTTGTAAGGAGGGAGGTGCATAATAGTGATCTTTTGTTCCTAGTAAAATTAATTAATTATTTTCCTCCAGTGCCTTGTGGACATTTTTCAAATGCAATGCTTACTTCCTGGACCAGTAAAAAGAGGCTTGGAGTTAGAAGTTTTGAGTTTCAGTTTTTGCCATATAGTAACCATATAACTCTTGGAAAAGAGATTTAATGGGTTGGTGTATGGGAAAGCTTGCACATTGCGCAAGGTGTTTATATTATGAAGCTGGTATGAGTTTCATAAAAGCAGACTTGCAGAATACAAAAACAAGAAAAACGATACTGGAGTTCCTTTTCCCTCATTAATACTAATTTTTAAAATCCTAAGTAAAATGCTAGCAAATAAAATTCAGCAGATGCATTTTTAAAAAACCACTCTTCCATCACAATCAAGGAGAATTTATCTTAGGAAGACTGATATGCTTTATTTAACATCAACAAATCTATTTCATATTATTTATCATATTACTAGTTTGAAGGAGAGAAATCATAATAACTTTTATAGAAGAAAAAATGACATTTATTCAAATAAAAAAACATGTTTATTAGGCTTTTATGAATACATCATAAACTCATACTAAATATCAGACTTATTGGTGAAATCTTAGAAGCAGAAAAAGATAAAAATTCTTGCTATCACTGTTACTGTTTAGCTTTATTGTGGATACCCTAGCCAATGCAATAGAAGAAAGACAGACATACAATTTGGAAAGGAAGAGAATAAGTAGTCTTTATTTATTTTTTTAATAGTCTTTAGTTTTAGAGGATTAGATTACCTAAGTAGAATATCCAAGAGAATTCAGAGATGAACTGTTAGAACCAGTAAGACGGTTTTGTAGATTCACTAGCTCTAGGAGCAGTCTACAGAAATTTTGGTATACTATTCACCAGCCAGAACCAAGGAGAAACAGAAATTACATTCAAACGGGTTCCTAGAAGTAAATCTGAGGACATGTGTGATCTTTACACAGAAAATATTATTCATTGGGGGAAATAAAAGAAGATCTGAATTAATGGAGAGATATGTCTCAGTGAGTGGGAAGATGCAATGTCTAAAGATGTGTTTTCCTGATTAACCTATACATTTAATGTATATCAACAGATTTTTGTATTGAAAATAAAGGTTTGGGGATGCCATGGTTGTTCAGTCTTAAGCATCTGCGGTCGGCTCAGGTCATGATCTCCATGTTCTGGGATCCAGCCCTGTGTTGTGCTCCCTGCTCAGTGGGGAGTCTGCTTCTCCCTCTCCCTCTGCCCCTCAGCTAGGGCTCTCTCTCTCTCTCAAATGAAAGAAAGAAGGAAAGAAAGGAGAGGAGAGGAGTGGAGAGGAGAGAAAATAAAGGTTTGAGATTAACAAAGAATTTTGAGTAAATAGGGAGAGAAAATTTGCCCTCCTAAATATCAAGGTGTTTTAGAAAATAAGTTAATTATAGTATGCCTGGGTGGCTCAGTTGGTTAAGCATCTGCCTTTGGCTCAGGTCATGATCCTAGGATCCTTGGATTGAGTCCCACATCAGTCTCCTTGCTCAGCAGGTAGCCTGCTTCTCCCTCTGCCCCTGACTGCCATTCCTCTTGCTTGTGCTCTCTCTCTCTGATAAATAATTAAATAAACAAACAAAGAAATAAATAAAATCTTAAAAAAAATTTAATTAATACTGTAGCATTTTCATAGATGTACACAAATAAGTCAATCGAATAGAAAAGACCTAAGAATGAGACCTAGTTGTGTATAGGGTCTTAGGACATAGTGGAGATTGCCACATAAATCAATGAGGATAGAGTGGACATTTCAGTAAATGTGCAAGGATGATTGGCTTCCCATGTAAAAATTAAATATGATGATCTCATCATATAAAAATGAAGCCCAGGTATATTAAAGGTCTCTATGTATAAGTCAAATTAAATCTATTAGGGTAGATTTTCAGATGTCTTTGTAACCTTAGTATAAGAAAAAATTTCTTAGGTATCACCAAGAAATACAACTCTAAAAGAAAATGACTTATTTCATTTCAGTGAAAAATCTCTGAAAAACTTTAAAGTAAGGTAAAGGACAATTCACATCTTCGAAAAATAGTTTTAGAAAAATATATATATATATAATGAGATATATAATAATATATATTATGACATATTTGTCATAAACAAATATTATCCTTGTATATAGAAACTTTTTCAAATCAATGAGAAAAAAACAGTAGAAAAATGCGAAGTTTAATAAATGTCCAAAAACATATACAAAAAAAGTTCATACTCATTATTTGGACTTAATATGATTCATACTAGTGAGGGAAACAAATTAACAACAAAATGAGATAGTATTTTGCACTTATGAATGGCAAGATCAAAGAGTTTGATAAAAACCAATTGCTGGTTAGGATATAGGGAAAATGGGCTAGTCAGGACCTGCTGGTTTCTAGAAAAACTCCTGCACACGTGTGAGAGGTATATACAAGGCTATGTACTGCAACATTATTTATAATGGTGAAAATTGGAAAAGAACTACCATTTTTAGGAAATGGATGAGTGAATTCTCATATATTTGCAAAGTAAAATATTCAACTGTGTGTAAGCTTAATTAACTAAATCTGTGTATATTAACATATATATTGAAAATACAATGTTAAGTTAAAAAAAAACATGTTTCAGAATTTAAACCGTTTCAAGGCAGTGAAATTTTAAAGCACACAGAAAGTCATGATACATTGTTCAGAGATATGTTTTTAGTGTAGTATTAAAAAACAAAAACATAAAGCAGATTTATTAGAGTGTCTAAAGCTAAGGAAGAAGAGAGGGGTGGCAATAGGTTGTATTTTTTATCTATACTGTTTTATTTTTTAATATAAAAATAAGGAGCAGAATGATAAAATGTTAACAATTGCTAATGGGTGTTGTGAACATGTGTATGTTACATTAATCTACTTTTTAGTATGTATTTGATTTTTAGAAAATGAATATTTTAAATTTTTAAAGTTCACTTTAAACACTCTGAGGGGCGCCTGGGTGGATTAGTCATTAAGCGTCTGCCTTCGTCTCAGGTCATGATCCCAGGGTCCTGGGCTTGAGCCCTGCATCAGGCTCCCTGCTCTGCAAGGAGCCTGCTTCTCCCTCTCCCACTCCCCCTGCTTGTGTTCCCTCTCTGAGTTGCCCTTATAGAATCAGGGATAATGAACACTACATTCTTTAAGATTGTCCTTTTTTTTTTCTTTTTAAGAGATGGAGGGAGGGGTGGGGGAGGGGCAGGAGAGGGGGCAGTGGGAGAGGGAGAGAGAGAATCTTAAGAAGGCTACTGCCGCAGAGCCTAACTCGCAGCTCTATTTCACAACACAGAGATCATGACCCCAGACAAAACCAAGAGTCAGACACTTAACTGACTGAGCCACCCAGGTGTCCCAAAGGCCTTCCCTTCTTTCGTGACATTGTTTTTGGTTATTGCCATGTTGACATTGTTTTCACTTTGGGAAAGATGCCATTTTGTGGTCAGAGGAAGGGGAGGATAACCATCAGGCAAGACTTCCTTTGATGTATTTTCAAAAACTGATCTCAAGTATCTTCTGGATTTTTACAAAGATAGTATATGCATGGCTTCCATCATTGATCCCTTTTCCCCAGTTGTCCTCAACATTTACTTTAATCTATTTTGATTATTGTGTGTTCTGGTTGTAATTGGGCCTAATCATTTCAAATAGATTTTTTTTGAAGTCTGAATTAAACCAATCTCTCCATTTGTGCAAGAGCTTCTTTGTCTTGCTTACTGGAAACAATTTTTCAACATCAATTCCTTCTCTCTTCTCTATCATGTGCTGGCAAACCTTTTCAGTAAAGAACCAGACAGGATATGTTTTAGGTTTTGCAGGCCAAGAAGCAAAATTAAGCATATTATGTAAGAAGTTATAAGAGAAAAAGCCAAATTTCCAAACAGACTAATAATACATTTTTTATATTTGTAATACAGATTTACTATGGAGAGGAATAAAATTCTTTCTTTTGTGATAAGATTTTGCTTAATTGGGGTTCACAATATTCCATGTCATCAATATTAATTGCAAATATCTGTTACAGCAGCTCTCTATTGAAATTTTACATATTTCATCTTTAAAATATCTTTTTACATAGATAAGTATTGCCAAACAGTGATATCATCCCTCTTGCGTGTGTATATATTGATTATTCGGTAGTTCTTTATAGCATTCTATTAGATTTTTCTCTTGATATTTACCTTTTAGAATGTCACGTTACAAATTAATTATTTCCAACTTAAGGTAGGAAGAAGCTCCTCAAATTGCAGAGTTTAATGCATTTTTAAAAACATCTTTATGGAAATGTATTTCATATGCCATATAGTACACCTGTCTTAAAGTGTACAATTAAATGTTATTTAGCATCACAGGGTTGTGAGACCATTACCACTATCTATTTTTCAAACATTTTAGTTCTTTCTTAGAGAAACCCTAAACCCATTAACAGTCACTCTCTGCCCTCCCTTCTCCATGCCCCTGTCCTAAGAAACCACCAATTTACTTCCTATTTATATAGATTGCTTATTTCATATAAACGGAATCATACAATTTGTGTTTTTTTTTGTGATTGACTTAAATGGATTTTGAAATATGGAAATTTCCATTGCAAGATCCAAAAAATGGTGTTGGAATTATAGTTTGAGTTCAGAAAATACATCTGCTATAAATTTGTGTGAGAAAGGTGATCTTGTTTTAATTTTTGGTAGTATTAGAAGTTTATAAAGTCATTTGACATTTCTAATGACTCAAATGTTACTTGTCAAAATGATTTTGCTGCAGTATAACTTCTGCATATAAGCGCTATAGTTCTTGTGATTTTAGGTTGAATTCATTAATAATTATTGCAAAGTTGTCAGCAAAAGCAGATTTCCAAAGATGATTAAAGATGAGTCTCTTCATTCAGAAAAATCTCAACCTGGCTATTCATAAAGTCTAATTTTCATGTCACTTCAGACTCAGCATTGACTCCTCAGGTGACACTAAGCAGTCTCTGTCCATCTATTGGACATAAAGAGCCAAGGAAAAAGATTTGAAATCATTTGCTTTATTTTTAAATTGACTATTGATTTTGCTTCCAATTTCTTCAACTGTGTGAGCAGTGTTCTCACCGAAAGGCTAAGTGTCTAGAAACCTGTTTTTTGGCAGCTGCAGTGTAACCTAATCTAGTGTAACTTGTAACTGGTAAACAGCTTTCTTTGGTTGTCTAACAAATATGCCATTTGAAAGCTTCACTTCGGCTACAGCAATTTTAGTTTTTACATTTTGTGAAGACATTCTGGCTGTGATGTGATAATTCTGCTTTAAATTTTCTAAGTTTTCTAACCATTGTTTTCCTCTGAGTTGGGAATATTTTGATGAGTCCTTGGGCTGGTAATGTTGACAAATACTGTATTCTTTTAGAATAACTGTGGTGTTAGTGCCTGACAAACAAAATGCTTTGTCACCTAATTCAGTAACAAAATAATCCACACTCTATGGTGCTTTCTAAGCATGACATTTGAAGTCCATTTTATCTTCTTTTTGACATGTAATGTGACATAAAATGTCACATTACAACACCACCCAGGGCACTTGAAATGCTGTCAAATTATAACTATCATTGTGATTCATAGTGCACTAAGCAGCAGTGGGAATCAATTAAAATGTCACATATGATCTCTTATCACAACTCAGCTCTGCCATTGTTGAATAAAAGTGGCCATAGACAATGCATAAATGATGAGCATGGCTATGTTCCAATAAAGCTTTATTTGTGAACACTGAAATATGAATTTGATATAATTTTCCTAAGTTATATTATTCTTGTTTTGATATTTATTTTCAGTCATTTAGATCCTTCAGTCATTTCAGTCATTTAAAAATCATTTCAGTCATTTAAAAATCATTCCAATCATTTAGATCAATCAGTCATTTCAGTCATTTAGAAATGGAGCTCACTTAGAGCTCATGGGCTGTATAAAACAGTTACCAGGCCAGATTTGGCCCAGGGGCTAAAAAGTTTGCTGAACTCTGTCCTATATCATTGATTTTTCCCTTTATTGGATCTTTTTCATCAGCCTACAAACCGTCATTGCTGTTTTCCCGTTTCTTTTTTATTTTTTTCAAGATTTTATTGGGAAGTAATCTCTACATACAGCGTGGGGCTGGAATTTACAATCCCTAGATCTAGAGTCACATGCTCTACTGACAGCCAACTGGGCACTCCATTGCTGTTTTCCTTAAAAAAATAAAAAAGAAAGAAAGAAAAGAAAAAAGAAAAGCAAAAACATGAAGAGAAATAAAAACCCTTATAAGGCCGCATTTTCCCTTGCAGCTAGTGTTCCTTTTCTCTGCTCTCCTTATAGTACAATTTTTTGCAAAAGCTTATACTCCTATCCCTTCTTTCCCTTCTTTCCGTTGTCTCTTGGACACACTTTAATCAAGCTTTGCTTCTACCTCTTCCCTGTAACTGCTCTTGTAAAGGTCACCATTGACCTTTAAATTGCTTAATCTAATGACTATTTTTTTTCACTCTTACATTATGTACTTGATTTCTCAATGGTATTTGACATAATAGATCACTCCCTCCCTTTGAAACCCTTTCTTCATGTTGCTTCAAGGATACCATAGTCTCTTGATTTTCCTCCTTCCACACCTGATATTTCTTTAATGATTCTTTGTTAATTCCTCCTTGTCTGAATTAATTCTTAACTTTGAACTTTTAACAGTCAGGGGTCTTCTTCTCTCCTCTGTCTCTGCTCACTGCTCTTGTCACCTTATCCAGTTTCTGGCAGATATGCCATTGATTCTCTAATCTGTATCTCCAGCTCAGGTTGTTCCACCAAACTCCAAACTGTATAGTTCATATGTGTGATATATCCCCCACTTGGATGTGCAACAGGTACCTCAAAGTTAGCATGTCAGTTTCCCTCTAAACCTGTTCCACCCGGAGTGCTCCCCATCTCACTTGATGGCCGTCACACTTTTCCAGTTGCTTAGACAAAAACCTTGGAATCAATTTCAATTCTTCTCTTTTTCTCACATTACATTCTTCTATTTCATGCAGTACCATTAGCTCTACCTTTAAAATCTATCCGAGAATCCAGACATTTCTCACCATTTTCACTGCTACCACTGTGAACCAAACCACTATAATTTCCAGCCGGGTATCCAGCAATAATATTTTAACTGTTCCCCATGCTTCTGCCCTTGTACCTTTGTAAAATTATCTCAAGAATGAAGCCACAGTGATCTTTTAAAAATATAAAATCTGACATGTTACTCTTTCACTATGGTTCCTCAGAGGAAAGGTCCTGGAGGCCCTCCATGATCTGTGACCCTCTGATCCCTGCCATTTCCCTTTTGACTTGTCTGACTCCTTCTACCATTCCTCTTGCTGTGGCTCACTCAAGATCCAGCTTCCTGGAACTCTTTGCTCTTCCTCATTCACATCAAAATCTTGCTCACAGTATGACCTTTCAGTGGCTGCTTACTCTCTCTAGATTCATTCTCCCCCTGATACTTGAGTTGCTGACTTCTCTCTGCTTCCTGTCCTTGCTCAAATGTCAGCTTCTTCTGGTGGCCTCCTTGCAGCTCCCCATGTATAAATTCTCACCCTCATGCCCTCATGAGCATTCTAAATCTTTTCTTAATCTGCTTTACTTTTCTATAGCTTTATTACTTCCTAATGTATATTTTACTTACTTATCGTATTTATTTTTACTGTCCTTCTCTTCCTGCAAGATTATATAAACCATGAAGATAAAGATTTTGTTTTGTTGTGTTCATTTTGTTTGTTTGAGGAGGCTTGAGTACTTGACACATAGTAGGTACTCAGCGGATGTTTGTTTTAAATATAGTCCGGAATATGACTTTCTAAATTATTTTTCTGGCTCTAGAATTATAAGATTTTAGGAGAGATTGTAAACTGGAAGGGATTTTATTTATGAATATTCTCTAGATCTCTGCTGTCTGATAATGGCATGGTGCTATTTAACTATAAATTTAAATTAATTAAAATTAAATAAAGATTCAGTTCCTCCAGTCTCCATAGCAACATTTCACATGCTCCTATGACCAGTAGCTACTATGTTTGACAGCACAGGTATGGAAATTTTCCATTATCACAAAAAGTTCTATTGGGCAGTGTGGCTCTGGGCCCTTGGAGCCAGGTAGATTTCCCAAGGTCATATAGGTCATTAGTCCAGAATTGGGACTGAATCCAGGGGACCCAAATGATTTAGGAAAATTACAAAGCAGTGCTTCTCATATGATGGCCCTGGGGATCTTGTTCACATGGCAGATTCTGATTCAGTAAGTCTGGGATGGGATCCAAGTTCTGCATTTCTTCCAAGCTCCAAAGGTGATGCCGGTATTGCTGGTCTAGGATATCACACTTGGAGTAGTGAGGCTGGAGAGCACGATACTAATGTTAAGAAATAATTCCTTCTAGGGGTGCCTGGGTGGCTCAGTGGGTTAAGCCTTTGCCTTCAGCTCAGGTCATGATCTCAGGGTCCTGGGATCAAGTCCCGCATCGGGCTCTTTGCTCAGCAGGGGAGCCTGCTTCCTCTCCTCTCTCTCTCTCTCTGCCTGCCTCTCTGCCTACTTGTGATCTCTCTGTCAAATAAGTAAATAAAATCTTAAAAAAAAAAGAATTCCTTCTAACATTATTGTAGTAGAAAATGTATTCATTTTTATCACAAAGATATACTTTTGTTGTTAGGATAATGTTTCCTAAATAAAATTAGCTGGTATCTTTCATACTGGCCTCACACACAACTACATGAAGTAAAACATGTTCCCTATTCTTCGATGAAAGCTTCATAAATAATACATAGTCAAGCAGGAGAAAGCAAGAAACTGAGATGCTGTAGAACATTCATTTTCAGAATGTACCTGACATAGGATGCTTTGTGATGCTTTATATTTCCAATGGTGTATAGATGTACTGTTAGGTAACAGCTACTCTGCTGATTTTCCTAGAGCAAAATAACAGATTATGTTGGCTCATTTGGGTTTATATAATGAAAGTTTAAAATAATGTCATGGTGGGGGAGGTTTTTCTAGATGAGACTGGGTCTTTATTGTTGTTCAGAATTTGGATTTGGTTTTGGAAAGTATGAAATTAACTTTTGAATGATAAAATTTCATTGGGGATTTCTATTCCAAATCTTTATAAAGAATAATTATTCAGCAGGTTATTATGCTTTGTTGTAATATAATTTGTGGTCAAATGCTGACTTTAAAGTAAGCCAGAATTGGAAGTTTAATAAATTTACTCTTACTTGCTAATAAAGCTGATCAGCTTCTTTTACCTTAAACAGTTTCTTTGATGATGTCATAGTTAGGTATCAATAGGAGACATTGTTTTGAAGCCTTTTAAATTCTCCAATTTAACATAGTACTTGTGCATTTTATAGGCTGAGAAACCAATATCCTCAGCCCTGCCTTACACTAGGATCATTTGCAAATTTATAGAACATCATGGAATAATAAATATAATGTAACAATGAACTTCCGAATGAAAAATGTATGTAGTATCATATGAACTTTCTCTTGCTCTGTCCTGTTAGGCCAGTTATTCCTAAAACTGACTTAACATAAGAAATGTGTGAGGCACCTATTAAAAATAGATTCCTGGGCCCTGCCCAAAGAAATTCTGATTCAGTAATTCTGGGATGGAGCCCAGCAATCTGTATTTTTAGTACGTGTCTTGGCTTTTCTGGTGAATTAATTAATATAGAGTGCTTATACTAAAGTCATTTTATAAAGCACTAATAGGGACACTTGGGTGGCTCAGTTGGTTAAGTGTCTGATTCTTGATTTTGGCTCAGGTTATGATCTCAGGGTTGTAAGACTGTGCCCTGCATCAGGCTCTGTGCTGAGCAGTGAGTCTGCTTGGGATTCGCTTTTTCCCTCTCCCTCTGCCTCTCCTTCCTCCACTTTGTCTCTCTCAATAAATAAATAAATAAGTAAAATCTTTTTTTTAACAGTTTATTTATTTGAGAGAAAGAGAGACAGAGATAGAGAGAGTGAGTGGGGAGGAGAGGGAGAAGCAGGCTCCCTGGGGCTCAATCCCAGGAGACCCTGGAATCATGATCTGAGCCGAAGGCAGTTGCTTAGCTGACTGAGCTACCCAGGTGCTCCAATAAAATCTTAAAAAAAAAAAAAAAAGCAGTAATAAATATTAGCTCTTTTCCTCTTTTTTCTCTACTTCCTTTTATTGTTAGTAGTAGTATTAAAACTATTATTGGCCCTTCTGTTCACCACCATGTGTTTAGTTCTTGGGTTTTTTGTTTTGTTTTGTTTTGTTTTTAATGAAAAGGCTGAGGAAATATGAGAGAACAAGATTATTCTCTAGTTACACAAATATTCACTTATTGCTTCCTAGATGCTCCACATACTTACTATTCCAGGTCTTGGAGATGCAAATGTCGATATGCCATATATATATATATATAAAATATATATATATATATATTTTATATATATATATATAAAATATATATATATATATATATATATTTTATACACTACACCCAGTGCTCCATGCAATATGAACCCTCCTTAATACCCACCACCAGGCTCACCCATCCCCCCATGCCCTCCCTTCCAAAACCCTCATTTGTTTCTCAGAGTCCACAGTCTTTCATGGTTTGTCTCCCCCTCTGATTTCCCCCAATTCACTTTTCCTTTCCTTTTCCTAATTTTTTAAAGATTTTTTAAGATTTTATTTATTTATTTGAGAGAGAAAGAGAGAGACAAGAGAGGGCACAAGCAGGGGAAGGGGCAGAGGGAGAGGAAAAAGCAGACTCCCACTGAGCAGGGAGCCCAATGAGGGGCTCGATCCCAGGATCTGCCGATCAGGACCTGAGGTGCAGGCAGATGCTTAGCCAGCTGAGCCACCCAGGTGCCCTGAACATGCCATATTTTTAAGTCAAAGAATTATGAGCCACACTGGTAGACATACAATAAGTAAAAGCATTTGCCCTGCAATGTGAGATAGTGAGAACATACACAGGGTGGGTATGTAGGTGTTGGTGCATTTTAGAAAACACATCATTGTCCCTGGACTGTGGAGAAGGTATTGGAGAAAGCGAGGACGTCATGGTGGGAGGAGGAGAAAAAAGCAAGGCTGAAAGAAAAGGTAATTATAAAATGGAAGCCTAGAGAAAAAAAATAGGTAGGTGTGTGTGTGTGTGTGTGTGTGTTATGAATGAGTATATGCATCTTTTTATTATGGAAAATTTCAAATATATAAAAATGGACAGATTAGTATAATCCCCATGTACCTGTCACTCAACTACAATAACTAGTGACTCATGACCAATTTTGTTCCATCTCGATTCCCACTGACTCACCCTCCTTCTATGATTTTGAAGCAAATTCCAGACACAATGTCATGCAAATATTTCAGTATATATCTCTATAAAGTAAAGGACTCTTTCTTTTTAACATAACCATAATATATTATTACACTTAAACAATTAGCAGTAATTTCTTCACATCCTATAGCTAGTCAGTGTTCAAATTTCCAGTTGCCTCATAGGTGCCACACACAGACTTGTAGGTGAAACAACCAGGATTGTCCAAACTTCTGACACCAAATCTGTGAGTCTTCTCTCTCACTTAATTGCATCTTTTGCTTTTAATTTGAAGAAAAAAGTTGGTTACTAGTATGACTTAAGTAGGAATCAAAAATTTCTATAATCTTCTTTTAAATGTATCCTGAAATGAATGTATTCCAAACTGCTCACTGTTTTTCTTCAGTGCTACTAAGCTACAATAGGCACTGGTATGACATTATATTTCCAATTTATGGTTTCATCTTTGTAAAGAGTAAGAATTACACTTGAAAGACTGTGCATCTGTTACTTGAATTTTATAGCTCTGAATTTTATAGTTCTATGGCTGTTGGTGACTTCACGGATGTGGAGCTCACTCTCTGGAAAATAGCATTGAGATAGTCAAGGATGTGCAGGAATTTTTGATGAGCCAGGAATATACCATATCATTTATTAATCTGGGCTGCTAGTTCTGTGCAATAAAGGAGACATTAAGTACTCAACTATTACCTAAGGAAAACCCAAATTTCTATTAAAAAAGAAATGGAACAAGATTATTGCTGTTTCTTGGTTATATTTGTAATCCTGAATAGCGAGATGTTTGTGGCTTATTGTGTGTAATTTTACTTCTTGAGTCACAGTTTTTTTAAAAGATGGTATTCTTACATTGCCTTTCTCTAATCTCTTACAAACTTTGTACAATATCTTACATTTAATGGAGTGTACATAATACATGGTTAGAGTTTAATAAACAATGCTAAAATGAATGCTTATATACTCAACCCTATGCATAAGGGATAGAACAAGAATATCTCTGTCCTGTTCAGTTCATCACGGTGCCCATCCAGAACACATTCTGCACTCATTGCTTCAGAGGTGATCAATGTCCTGCATTGTATTGAATCATTTATTAATATAGTTTCATCACAAATGTGTGCATCCTTAAGCAGTATTGTTTATTTTTACCTAATTTCATCTTTATATAAATAAAAACATATATATTCTTTTTTTCTAAAGATTTTATTTATTTAGGTGACAGAGAAAGAGACAGTGAGAGAGGGAGCACAGCAGGGGGAGTGCAAGAGCAGAAGCAGGCTTCCTGCTGAGCAGGGAGCCCAATGCGGGGCTCCATCCCAGTACCGTGGGATCATGACCTGAACTGAAGGCAGATGCTTAACGACTGAGTCACCTCGGTGCCCCTAAGACATGTATATTCTTTTATGGCAAGCATTTTTAATTCAAAGTTAAATTTCTGAGGTGCATTCACACAGAAGTCTAGGACAGCAGTTGGATCGTTCTCATTGGGATTTTAGAGTTCGTTGCATGAATATGTCCCAATTTACTTAGACGTTATACTACTGACGAACATTTGATTGCTTCCATTGTTGTTTGCTATTTCTATTACAGACGATGCTCATGGACAGGAATTTCTCCAGGGTTTATATCTGGGAAAGATATTGGTGCTTCACAAACATTTGCATCTTTAGCTTAGCGTCGTAACGCCAAATTGTTTTTCAGAAGTGGTTGTGCCAGTTTATGCTTGCTCTTGCGGCTGATGCAAGTTCCTGTTGCTCCATAACTTCAACAGTACTTCATGGTATCATACTTTAAGTGTTTTGCAAAACTGGTGGGTATATTAAAAAAAAAAAAATTCATGTTCAGTGTATGCCTTTTGCCCATTTACATTGAGATTGAGCTTTTTTTTTTTTGGACAATGGTGGTTCATTCATGTTTTCTTTTTTATGTCTTTAGCACATTTTTCTGTTTGTCTCTTGGGTTGTCTCTTCCTTATTGATTTATAGGGATTTTAATTTTACACTGAGTAGCAATCCTGTGTTAGTACCCTGTGTTGTAAATATCTTCTCCCAGTTTGTGGTTTTCTTTTTTTTTTTTTTTTTTTTATTTGTCAGAGACAGAGGGAGAGAGAGTGAGCGAGCACAGGCAGACAGAGAGGCAGGCAGAAGCAGAGGGAGAAGCAGGCTCCCTGCCGAGCAAGGAGCCTGATGTGGGACTCGATCCCAGGACGCTGGGATCATGACCTGAGCCGAAGGCAGCCGCTTAACCAACTGAGCCACCCAGGCGTCCCCAGTTTGTGGTTTTCTTTTTCTGTACTTTTCATCATGCTCTTTTTAGGAAGAGTTTTAATTTTCTTTAATCAATTGTAATCTCAGTTCTGCCCCCAACTTCCTACTGATACTGCTCTCTTGAAGGTAAGATCTATAATCAGAGGTAGACTCGGGCTTTACAGAAGCTGCAGCTTATAAAGTGTGGGTGTGCTTTTTGAGACAAAGAATCCTAAATTGTGAGTATAAAATTAGATGCAAATAAAACGGCTTGAGTGAAAAAATAAATCAAATTACAATTAAAGCTGACAAATTATGCAAAGTCATATAATTTTAAAACATAATATTCATATTAACTGTCATACATCTTCATATGCCTTTCTCTTTTTTTTTACTGCTTTCATTTTGATTACCTTTGTATGCCAAAAATTTTGTAATTTTGGAAGACAGAATATAAAGATGATCAGTATTTTTCTCAAGTAGTTAGTTGTAATATGTTAATACTGTTGATAGCTGGGATGTATGAAATATGTACCTCCTCAAACAGACTTGTCTGTAGTACCATAAATTTGTGTCCTACAAACACAGACACACTGATAAATTCTATTTCATATAATTTCTATCAAAAAAGAGGAAAAAGTAGGGTGTGGTTTTTTTAAGATTATATTTGTTTATTTGACAGAGAGACTGAGAGAGGGAACATAAGCAGGGGGAGTTGCAGAGGGAGAGAGAGAGGCAGGCTCCCTGCTGAGCAAGGAGCCTAGGAAGCTGAGCCCAAGGCAGATGCTTAAGGACTGAACCACCCGGGTGCCCTGTAGAGTGTGTCTCTAACTGTTAAACTGATTGCAGTTCCCTTGTGAACTAGCTATGAAGAACAAAATCTCTGAAATATTTTGTCTATGATGATTAGGAGTTTTGTACAAATAAATTTATGGCTGTTTATATTATAAACCTTGTTTCCGCTTCACTAGGCACATATTTCCCACCCTGCAGAGACACAGGATCCATGTTGTGATACAATCCTTGTACCTTGATGTCATGACCCGAGATGAGTCAGAATAGAAGGAAGTGAGGTAGGGGCGCCTGGGTGGCTCAGTGGGCTAAGCCTCTGCCTTCGACTCAGGTTATGATCCCAGCGTCCTGGGGTCAAGCCCCGCATCCGGCTCTCTGCTCAGTGGGGAGCCTGCTTCCCTCACTCTCTGCCTGCCTCTCTGCCTGCTTGTGATCTCTCTCTGTCAAATAAATAAATAAAATCTTAAAAAAAAAAAAGAAGGAAGGGAGGTATTCCTGGAAGTCCCTTCTATCCTGCAACCATGCCCATTAGTGACCTATATTCAGGAGTGATTGCAAATCATATGGACATACCCCCAAAACTCAGAATTACTATATTCCCAACTCATACTCTCCTTAGGCAAACCTGAAAATTGCTCACTTGTAGCTGTGGTAATCACCGCAGGCACAATGATGGAGGCGGAGTCAAAGTGGAAAGTGGCAGTCCTCTTAACTAACTGCAGTTAAAATATCTTATTTCTGCAAAAGCATGTGAGCATATGAATATACTCCTAGGACCTTGGAGGGAGCCTTGCCTAGTGCGGGTCCCTGACATTGATTTCAGGATCATACTCCATCTCCCATCTGCTCACCCTCTCCATATCCTCAAGACTCCTGTCTTGGCTTGTTTCCTTTAGTTCCTGTCACCTTTAGTTTTATGACTTTCTTGCCCTTGATGACTTCTCCTGGCCCCATCTTCTCAAGTAACGTAGTTCTCATGAATGCGTTTAGACTTTTATTTTCCCACCCTGTAAGTATTCCTTAACTTCATCGATCCCACCACTTCAGCTTCCCTTATGCAGGGATAACTCTAGAATTTCTGTGTTTAGCCCTGATCTGTCTTGCAAGCTCCAGAGTCCCTTTTCTGATAAGGAGCTGGGAGCATCTCCTAAAAGACATTCCTCCTCACATGCCTCAAATGAAATATGGCCAGAAGGAAATTTCCTGTATTTTCTCCAGAACATTGACCACTTTATCCTCCTGTGTTCCTTTGTCACTGTCATCTCCATCCTCCTGGTTGCTTAGCCTTAAATCTGAGTCCTCTCTGACTATAACTTCATTTTTCCATACACCCCCCCTTGCCTTCTATCATTATCCCAGCCTTATGGATGACACCGTTTGCCTTTTCCCCTTAGTTCCTTTGTCCTGTTTCAGACTCTTTAATAGGCACAAACCACTGTTGGGTAAGGACAAGGGAGAGTGAAGACGAATTCCACTGAAGTTTTCTTAAATGCTAATGTAAATTCATAAGATTTCTTTGTCTAACATCACCAAACTCAGGATTCTCTATATACCATTTCCCACACACATTATTTTTATATTAGTCATGGCATTTCTCAAACTTACAGTAATTATTTGTCAACATAGGATTATAAGTGCCTAAAGATTGTAAACTTGTAGTTGTTAATGAATCTATATTCTCATTCTGGTCAAGATCGGTACTTTACATATAACAGGCACTGAATAGATACATCTTGAACTGAGTTCTTCAAGGGTGCTTTTTGCTGCCACTTTTTGTTTTCAAGGATAGACGTATCTGTCTATAGCTTTACATATAGTCTAAAACTAGCGGTTGATTGATAGCGATATTTGATATCAAACACACCTTCGTGACTCAAGGTGACTTTGACCCTCTGGTGGATGTGCGAGGAGGAACTATGTATTTTGACAAAGACAGACGGGGCCTGCAGGCTCTTGTTAGCTCTGGTTCCAACTCTTCTACTCTAGTCCCCAGACCGGTAGGTCTGGGATATTTCATTCCGCATTTCCTCTTGTAGGAATGCCATTCCATTTTCCGCTCTCTCACGACATCGGTGGCTAACCGCAGGTGCGTGGGGAAGCTGGTGCCAGCGCTGGCGGGGATTCGTCCCTGCCCCAGCGGATGTGCCCGGCGGATGCCTTCCCCAGCCTCACTGGATGCTTTCTGTCTTGTGAATACCTACAAGAGCAGCTCTTCTCCCAACGTTCCCACTTCTTTTAGAAAAATAGCCAATCCACCGGTCTTTCTTTGTCTTTTCCTAAGGTTTAAAATTGCAGGCCAGGTTCACCGAGAGGTGTTAGAGCAAAAGCAGGGACTTTGCTAGAGTCTGAAGTAGAACTACAGGCAGGGCAGACAGCCTAACCGGCCTGGTGTGCCTAGTCTTGAAAATGGAGGTGAGCCCCCCGGGTAGGGCTATTCTGAGGATCTGGCTTTGGAAGGTAAGATTAGTATTTCTTAAAATTGAGCAATATTCAAACCACCTTTAAAGGAAAAATACTGTCATGGACTCCCTGCTGTTGACTTGACCCTATCACACGCACAAACACCCTTCATACTTCTCACACTGTTCTACAGCTCTAAACTGAAACAAATTATACAGAGATCCCAACACAGTTATATAACCAATAACTTAACTACAAGATCAGTGTAGTGTACTAATTTTTTTCCCCTGAAACTAAATTAGTGCAGATGAATTGGTTATGCGATGACTCAGTTCTCTCAAGACTTTCTCCATCTGGACTGCTGTCAAACCCTGCCTTAAATAACGGATCTCATCAGATAATATTTACTTTCTGCATTTCCACCTCTGTTCCTTTCCCTTTAGCCCTTGGCAGTCAAAAATCTTGCCACATTGTGTCATTATTTTGGTCTTAAATCACTGTTTTAATTTACTTAAAAATTTAGAAACTAAAGACATTTTATTTAAATGGAGTAAGACACAAATAATCACTTGTAAAGGAATTTTGTCTTTAAAACTGGTTTTAGGGGCACCTAAGTGGCTCAGTGGGTTGAGTGTCTGCCTTCAGCTCAGGTCATGATCCCAGGGTCCTGGGATCAAGCCCCCATTGGGCTTCCTGCTCAGCAGGAAGCCTGCTTCTCCCTTTCCCATTCCCCCTGCTTGTGTTCCCTCTCGCTATCTCTCCCTCTCCATCAAATAAATAAATACCATCTTTAAAATAATAATAATAATAAGAAGAAAACTGGTTTAAAAAAAGACTCTTGAATACAGTGGTGGTCACTGTATACTGGATTCCAGTTTGAGAAACACTAATATGTAATGTGTTAACATATGATGTGATATATAGGACATATAATAGAGAAATGCAAGGGAGGTATTAGAGATGTCAGCAGTAGTTAGAATTTGTTCACTGTCGTTTCATACAAACATAAATGCTGTAAAGAGAACTTTTTATCATTTTTGAAAAATACAACTGTTGATTCTTTCATTTTTAAATATTATTCTTTCATGATTTCATGAGGAAATTTTGATCCTTACATTAATCAAATATTCAAGGAAAACATGGGGCCTTTTTTTGTTTGTATGCAAATAAAAGAAATTGGCCCTCTAGAACATATTTTATCCAAATACATTAACTGAAACATGAGAGTATCGTCATGTTTTAAAGGGAATGGAAATAATTTTGTGACCCAATACTTTTTGAGGAAGTTTTCCGTGTTCCTGTTTGAATCACGTTTTATAGGCCAGTAGCATGCGTCATTCATGGGAAGAGAGAGTCCTGATGTAGTTAAAAAAAAAAAAAGTTTTTATAAAATACAGTGAGCTTAAATCTTAAGTTTGAAGAGTAACATACTTATTTTAAGCATTTTTTTTTTTTTTTAAGAAAGATAGAGAGGGTGGTAGGGTGGGGTGGGTGAGGGAAGGGCAGAGGGAGAGGGAGAGAGAGAATCCCAAGCAGGCTCCAAACACAGCACAGAGGCCCACACAGGGCTTGATTCCATGACCCTGAGACCTTGACTTGAGCTGAAACCAAGAATCAGATGACCAACCAAAGAAACCACCCAGGCACCCCTGTTTGTTCTTTTTTTTTTTTTTTTTTAATGCTATAAGGTGTTTCTAAGATATAGAGGTGTAATGAATCTTTCAATGAGCACATAATTTAAAGATCCCAAAATGACCTTGAAATATAGAGTGTCAGATTTTCAGTCAGCCATTCAAAGATGACCTATTATTGATTTGGCATTTTGTAGAATATTCATTTTTAAATTGTCCTTTGGCATTTTGGTATCTTGCAGAATATTAGTTTTTAAATTGTCTTTTGATTTCCCTATTGATTTTCACCTACTGCTGTTTTATGAGATTTTTCTCAGAAAAAGAAGAAGGGGAAAATATTCTGAAGATTAGAGTTCTGTTAGAGAATGCTGAATTCAGTATTTATGTGAAATTTTAATAACTTCTCTTGTATCCTTAATGTGTTTTTTTACTTGTTATCAGGCTTTCTATGTGTTTATTCTCCCCGCTACTCCACTCCTGGTACCATTTATTTTGAGAGGCTATGCCTTTGGGGTCAGTACCAAATGGGAGTTGTGCTATTAGGTTGATTGGACTTAATTTGAGAACTAGAGGTTGAAGCATCCAGTGAAAGCTAAGACACGTAGAATCCCATATGACCGTTACCACCCATTGTATCTTACACCATGGTAGATAAAGATGTAATAATGTTTTTTATTAACTAGTAATTTTTAAAATGGCAATTGAAATAAATTAGTTTCTTCATATATACATGTACGTGTATACACACACACACACACACACACACACATATCCCTTTAGTGTTAAAATAGAAAGTCAACATTTTAATCGCAGTCATTAAAATCAGGGACTATTGCTTACTCGTCCAAAACTCACACACTTGTCTTGATTTTCTTTTTTAATTTTACAATTTTGAACGAAGTGTAGGATTTCTCCCTTGTGTGATGGGAATACATTGTAATGGAATCCTCCACGCCTCACTGCATGGATTTTGTATATTTGTGCTGAGAGAGGGAAACAAAATGATTATCTTTTAATGCTGAGTGGTGTGATTCAAAGCAACGATAAGTGAAAAAATGCACAGCAGCTGGAGAACAAATGTTGCTCCCATCAATTATCCCTGACAGATGAGGGAGTACTCTGAGGCCGACCTCTAGAATTACTGTGTTTCCATCTAGGCAGCGTGTACTCAGATCATTTTTGCAGGTGTGTCTTAAGTGTTTTTGTATTCTGAACATGAAGTAAGATCTTTCATTACAGAAATGTTTACAAACTCCAAAATCCTCATGGACAGCACACATTGAATTATTTCGGTGTCGTTAGAGAGTGAATTGAAGTACTAGAAAGAACAATCATCCCCAAAGTGGCCCACTTTGATTATCCCAGTCAGGACTTCTTTGTCTAGTTGTTAGCATCTAAGTGAAGTGTCTTTCTGTCTGGTGTGTTGCTATCAGTGTGAGGAAGCTGGTTTGGCTGCTGAGGAATTTAGTTGCCACTTTCCAGGCCCTGGAACAATGTACTCATTTGTGGATGAAGTAAACCATGACCTCAGGTTCTCCTAATTCTGTTCATCACAAGCTTCGTGGTCTCTAACGGGCCCTGGGCGCTTTGAATTACTGTCCCACTTTTGCTTCCATCTCAATACCTAAAAGCCCTCTTGGCCACACTTCATCCCCACGGGACTCAGAAGAATTGCTTGCTTCTCTGTGCTCTGCTTTGGTTTCATTTCCTCATTTACTTCCAGCCTGGATAACTTCCCTGACTTTCATCCCAAAAGTTACTATTTCTTTTGACTCCATTATGTACTCCTCCCACTGCCACCCTATTTTCCTCTGTTGCTTTCCAATGTCAGCTTAGCTCTGGCCCTGGGCTTTCCTGTGGGAAGCCTCCCTGCCCCCACTCTCTCTCTGCTCTGCTTTCTGCCAGTGTCCACATGGCTTTTGTGTTGGCTTATGAAACTTTATAGCCCTGGTCAGAGTGAAATCTTCCCTATTGTGTTATTTTTGTTACTAAGACTTAATGCAGATTGTGGAATCTGTGTGATTCTATTACATGTAGATGAAAGAGAAAATCTTGCCAACTCTACTAGTCAGAGGAGTCTACTTATTATATTGTAATGATTCTGGGTCCACAGTGGAAGGCAGGAATAGCAGATAAATAAGAGCAAACGGGATGGTACGGAGTCTGGAAACTCTGTTGGAGTATAAGGAGAAAGTAAAAAAAAGTGGTTGTATATTGGAAAGATTGATTTACTAATAGTGGTAGCCAAGATTGAGTGGCCTACCTTAGGAAGAAGTGAGCTTCCTGTCCTCTCTCTCCCTGTCTTTGTCTCTCTCTCTCTATATATATATATGCATGTGTGTATATATACACACATGCATATATATGTATACCCATTCATGTTCAGACATGTAAAGGCAACTAAAAATTAGATACATGGGTATAGTAGGTATAGTAGATGAGGTTTGATGTAACAAGTCTTGACTTCCAGTGCTGAAATCATATTATTTAATGATTAGCATTGTTATTAAGTCCAGAATGCCTTGATTGGAAGGAAACAGAATTCTCATTTTTCATCTTTTCCTCTCACTTGGATATGTTTCTGTATTTGTTACCAAAGTGTATAGCTGTGATTGGCAATCTAGGATCACTTTTTTAAAATCACTCTAAAACACATTGTTACATATGATAGGTTTATTCCAGTTCTGGTCAGTAAGAAGCAGAATGGAGAGACTACATGTTTCTACAATAACCGATAAGGGAAGGGAGTAGGCCTATCATAGTGGAAAACAGCACTGGCTCGGGAGTCAAACAGATATGGACTGAACTCCCAACCCTGCTGCTCATTGGCCTGTGACCTTGGCAAAGTTATTTAACTTCCCCAAGCCTCAGAATCCTCATGTTTTAATGAAGATACAGTAGCTAGTACATAAAAAACAGGCAGTTGGTGGAGAGCCACATTCTCATCATCATCATTATCATCACCAAAGGGTTATTGTAGCAAAGGAAAAGCTAAATATTACTGAGTATTTCTAAGTAGCTGTAGTCAGATCTCATACTGTGTCCTTTCATTGATGCTATATGCTTTAGTCCTCAAAATCTCCTTGGTAAATAGTTTTTGGAGAAGAAATTGAGGTTCAGAGGAGTTAAGAAAGGTCTGTGATAGGAATTAAAACTAATCGATCCCAACATCTGTGTTTTAGTATCTCATTATTTAGCAGCCAAATAATGTCAAGTCCTGTAAAACTCTGCACTTGAAATGCATGCTTTTAAATTAGAGTTTGGCTTCAGATCTTTCTTAATTGATGAGTTAAAGTTTTTTTTTTTTTCTTTAAAATTCAGCAAATAAGGTTACCTTTCTCAGGGGTAATGCTGGAAAAAATTAAATCCAAAATCACTTATTAAAAGAAACAATGCATGGGATGCCTGGGTGGCTCAGTCATGTAAGCTTCTCCCTTCGGCCTAGGTCCTGTTCCCAGTGTCCTGGGACCAAGTCCCACCTCCGGCTCCTTGCTCAGTTGGGAGCCTGCTTCTCCCTCTGTGTGCTGCTCCCACTGTTTGTGCTCTTTTTCTCTCTTTCTGACAAATACAAACTTTAAAATAAATAAATAAATAAATAAAAGGAACAAGGCATACTGATGACATAATATCTCTCTCAACTCAGGGCCCACATCCAATTGTAACCCTGTTACTGAGGCCCAGTCCAGGTGTGGACACAAGAGTAGGCAGGGGCTGGTGCAGGAAAGGCTGCCTTCACACGAAGGTCCCTCCCTCCTGCATCCTAGCTTTACAGCTCTGGCTAAGTGCTTTTTCCTCTGCCCTCACCCTCAAACCGCACCCACCAGCTTCCAGTCAGGATAGTTTTCCTGTGGCTGATGAATCATATGGTAAGGGGGATGGGGGGTGAAAGTTGAAGGGAGATAAGCAGAGCAGAGAAGGCCCTGGCCCTAGGGAGAATAAATGTCTGGCACAATCAAGATAATGAGAATGATTTTCTTGCCTGGCTAGGAAATTGTCCCCAAAGGCAAGTGCAGAAATGTTCTCATCCATGATAGCGTCGTTCATTGGAAGATGAACAAAAACCTTCAGTGAGGCCCTTTGAGGTTCTGAATTTTCTTAATGATCCTCTATTGTGTTCATTCAAGCTCTTTGTGGGAAGAGAGGTACAAATATCAACACATAAATATATACACAAAGGACTAGGGCTACAACTCATGTTGAAATGTTCATTTGGATTTGTTTCTTAGAAAGTTAGTCTCATGACTTTATAGTTACACAAGCGTTCGTGGCTTTTTTCAATAGCTGACAAAAGGGGAAACCAAAGGGTATATTCTAAAAGCCTGCAGGTAGGATTTACAGCTGCAATGGAAAGGACTGATTTTGTAAACTCAGCCTCTAATTTAGTGCCTCAGGTTACTCAGGGAAGTGTCTGAAGCTTCTTGACATTGAAATATCAGCATATTGAGACATCAAAAGGGTAAAAAATTCCATGCAAAAATGTTGACTCTGCAATTTAAAGACAGATACATCTTGCATAACATAAGGGTACAAGGTGAAACTCCCTAATGATGATGAGAAAGCAGACTCTTTTTGCAGGCAACAGAATGAGAAACTCAATCTCTGCAGGAAAATCTTTTATGATAAAAGCAGATATCTGAATTAGGTTTTTAGTCATCAGGTGATGACTATGTCACCTTACCTATCTTATAGGTAAAGTAGGTAAATTTTGAATTATTCTTAAATCCAGATTTTTGAAATCTTGAAGAAACACTTAATCTTTAAGAATTTTTAAGTTATAGTGCTAAAAAGTCATATACTGTGTTACATTTGAAATACGACTAAGTCGTTATCCTCTTTGAATCATATGCAGTAGAAGGCTTTCAAGTGTAGTTTGCTTATTAATTAAATATGGTTTTCTATAAAACATAAAGCATTCAAGCATAATCAGGAATTATGGGAAATTATTATTTATGCAACAAATTTACGTTTCAGTGCACTATTTCTAAGAATAGTGTTTAAAAGGCAAGTAAAGATGATTTATACCATGTGTGCTAGAGCCTTGAGGAATAGGTGAGAGAAGGTGTTCATTGTAAGGACCCTGTAATGGACTATTAATTCAATAATATTTTTTTAGGCATACTGCCAAGCCTGGGAAAGTGCTGTCAAAATCTATCACTTCTGATAGCTCCTGCAAAAGACCAGAGGCCTGAGAACTCTTCCCCAGGAACTCCTGCTTATATGAGAGTGCTTTTGCCCACAATGGTGTCATTTAAAGTGTGAATGAAAAATGGAGCATAGAAGTAGATAGAGTATCCCTTTGTAGTGGAGCTGCTTAAATTGTATTCAATGAAAAGAAGAGAAGCCTGAACTTTTTTCTTGAGATTCCAAAATTTACATTATAACTGTGATATGGGAGTTGAGAAGTTTCAGGGAGAGAAGTTATTTAGTGCAGCTGATTAGTAATACTCAACTTCTAACTACAGGGTCACAAAAAAGATAGAGGACTGTAACTTGACTCTGTAGTGCAGTCACTAGTATGATGTTGTTTTACTCTATTTGTTATTCTTCTGTATATGTTATATAGTACAATTATTGCATAGAAATTTCTATCTTTTTTTTCACTTTGATTTATTTCATATGCATTTCCCAGTTTACTCCACAGACTTTATAATTAATTGTAATAGAAACATGCCATTCTACTAAGTAAATATATAACAACTTTATAATAGTCTGTTAGTGCAAGTTAAAATTATTTCTGCGCTTTGATTTTTATTATTAAAATTGAATTTGATGATGAACATCTTTGTATATACACTTTCTCCATATTTTGAATTTGTTCTGTTTGAATAAATACAATTATTTGAGTGTGTATATGTATTCAATATATATATCCAACAATTATTTAAAATATTCTAGATAATTTTCTGAGATCTATCATCTGTTTCTCTAATTACGTCTTCAACACTGCTGAGCCCATAAATCACCTTGTTGGTTAAATTACTTCAATGACTGTTTTTCTTCTAGATTTTATATCTTTGTTTTTAGCTCTTTTTTCATGCAGCAGCCCCGTTCTTTCCTAATAGATCCTTTTCTTCCCATTATCAGTTTGAACATTTTAAACTTACTTATTATAAAGTCCTTTTTCATTTGCTCAGCTGTCTTCAGTGCTTGGGTACAGAAATCTCGTTTGTGGTGACTAATGCTTCTTGCATTAACCTTACAATTTCTTATGGTTATAGGCATCTTTACTGGGATCATTTTCCACAGACATCCCTTGTGCTTCAGGTTAGAGAACAATACTTACAGAGAAGTTAAGCATTCATCAGTTTCAGACCAGTCATCATACTCAGTTTCTGCCTGGGGTCCATGAATCAATATGAGTCTGGACATCCCAGGCCTGAGCAGAGTCTAGGCCTTGGTTTCCAGTTTCTTGGAATGACTCTCTACCTTCAGTGAAGGTTGATGGGACATTTCTTGCCGTTGGTCACGTTGGTTTCTGTTACAAATGGAGTTGCCCACTGTGGCTCTTTATAATTAGCTTAGCTCAAGATCTTGTCACTGGATTCTTAACCTTCCTTTGATTGCCCTCAGCTTTCGGCTATATCTGGCCCCTGCCTTGGAGATCCTCTTTCTTCTGGATCCTGGATTTTCTTTTATTGGTTTCAAGTTTAATTGGTAGTAAAAATGCTTTATTTTATTCATTGTTTTTATGTGTTTGTGTTTGGTGGAGAGATTTTTTATTTAGCTCAGTTCATCATATTGAACTAACGTCTCCAAATTATTTTCCAAAAAAGGTTTATAATTGACTCTGCCACTAGCAATACGTGAAAGAACAGTTGACCCTTGAACAATAAGGGTTTGGACTGTGCAGGTGCACCTACATGCAGATTTTTTTCGATACATATAGTATAGTACTGTAGATGTATTTTCTCTTCCTTATGATTTTCCTAATAATATTTTCTTTTCTTTTCTTTAGCTTACTTTACTGTTAGACTACAGCATGTAACACATATATAAAATATGTGTAAATCAGCTCTTTATATTACCAGTAAGGCTTCCAAGCAACAGAAGGCTGTTAATAGTCAAATTCTTGGGGGAGTCAGAGTTATATGCAGATTTTCTACTGCCCAGGGAGTTGGTACCCCAACCCCCACACTACCCAAAGATCAGCTATTATAGTTCTTTCATACTGGCATTAACAGTCAGTGTTATCATTTAAAGTGTTTTTTCCCTGACTTTATGGTTGAAAATGATACTTTATTACATGTATTTTTGTTCTGTATTACATGTAACATTACATGTAATTTTATATAACCAGTTTACAAGAACAAGAAAGTTAAATAGAGTGTGCTTCCCTAAGCAGAGGCATTAGAAATATATTTGGTTTTGACTTTGCACCATCTTTTTCTCTACTCATATTTGTGGGTCTGTTGCTGGAACTTGGGCAAAGGCAAAGGTTAGGAAAATTAAAGCTGCTGTAAAACTGGTTTTCTTCTCATCTCATCCACACTCACAAACTCCTTCAAGAAAGAAATGAAGGGAAGTTATGTGGATAAAGAGAGCATATTTATTTGTGCTGTGGGTGTCCTTGTAATTTCTTCAGAACACCTGTGTCAAGCCCTCTCACAGACATGGCACCTGGACAAATTTTTTTCACTTTCTTAGAAGCAGAAGCAATCTCTTTCAGATGATGCCATCTCTTTCTAGGAAGAATAATAAAAAGATGAGAGACAGAAAGGGAAGGGGGCAAGGAAGGAAGGGATGGAGGGAGGGAGGGAGGGAGGGAAGGAAGGAAGGAAGGAAGGAAGGAAGGAAGGATGGATGGATTGAGGAGGGAGGAAGCATATGCCATGGAGAACTATATCTATGTGTAATAATACATCATGATACCTGCCACAGGACTTTGGTTCATGGCAGCTAACTATTCTACTGGCATTTTAATTAGATATAGACTTTCTGTCTTTTATTTTTTCTTTCTCTTTTCTTCCTCTTTCCTCCGTTTCTTTTTTCCTTCCTTCCTTCTTTCCTTCTCTATTTTCCTTCTCTTCTATTATTGTGTTATTCTTCTGAAAGACATAGACAAATATCAAAGCCTTTACTGTCTTAACCAGTATCGCAGATAATCTGCTGACAAGCTTCCTTCTCTTTCCATGCACATTCATTAGGAGGAATTTCTACAATAATTTCTATCCTTGCAATTTTATTTCCAGCTGATCTTACCTATGCTGGATTATAGAATTTTTAAAAATATTCAGATTCTCGTATTGCTTAAGTTAATTTAGCTTGTTTCAGGAATCAGTGTTTTCAGCTCATGTCCCTCTGCCTCCACCTTCTTTTGCTGATGCAGAGATAACTCAGCATTCTTTTTAACAAAATCAAAGGGTCAGACAAGGTGTTCAGACTGGCAGGTTTAGCTTCACAGAGAAAAGAAGAAAGGATAGCTGTTGGCCAGCCATGCTCAGGGTGTACTGTTTGTCTTCTCTGCATCTCACCCCTTCCACATAATTGAAAAGAACAGTGTTTCCTTAAATTATTCTCTTTGAGTATTATCAAGTAGCAGATGCAAAGCTGTCAGTGTGACTGGAAACTATTTCCTCCTAAGATGGAAATTTCCAGAACATAATGATTTATCATGTTCTTGTTTTATTCTTGGTTTATGAGGGATCAAATATGTTCACCTTTAGTTTCAATTGAGAGTTCTTGTTGTAATGTGCTAATTAAGTATAGTGTATGAACTGATTTGATGTAAAAATTATAATACAACATTAAATATCTGCATTGTCATAATTGTCTTCTAAATAAGCAGTTCATGAAGTAGAACAAAGGAGCTCCGTGTCCTGCACATTTGAATGCCTCTACCAATTTCCCTGTTCTTCTGATGAAAACTATTTCATATTGAATCTCTAGGAAATTTTGTTCAAAAGTGCTTCGTTAGGGGTTTTTTTTTTTTTTTGATCCAGTAAAAAAGTTTATTGTGTAAACAGTTCGTTGGACCTCTTAGAATTTAAGGAAAAAAATAACTACTTTTGTTTAAATATATATTGACTCTTAGACCCAGCTACTTAGTGCCTTAAGCAAAGAGTGCTTTTTGTTCCTAGCTACCCCATGACATCACAGTTTAAACCAGGGACTCCAGGGCTCAAAGGCCTTTAGTCATTTCCGTGATGCTGCTATGCTTGGGTGCAGTAGACTCGAGATATGAGACATGATTTAGGATCTGCCAACTACAATATTCAGCTCTCCCTGGTCTGCCATGTTACATAAAATTCTGTTAGATTTGTGATTTCAACTAAGACATGTCTCCAAAAGACAGGGTGAAATTGAAATAGAACCTAGGAAGCTAACACACTAAGCTATTGGCCTGCAGACACATTAGCCCAGACCCTTTAGATTTAAATCACTTTGGAAAGCAATAGTTTTGAAATTGGTAAGGGAACAAGAATTCAAGAAATGAGGTCGGTACATTACCAAGAAAGGAAGCAGAACACCAAAAACAAATTTTTCTTATTTTAAAGTTTTGTTTAAGGCTTACTCCACAAAAAATTTAATCTTCAGGGACAGTAGAAAGCTAAAGACCTTAAGGAAGTAGAGTGTAAATGGGCTGTCCCCTTCAATGATATGGGTTATAACAGCTGCAGTTTATTGAGTATCTGCTGTGTATCAGGGGCCATTGTCCATGATTTTCAGTTTCTTGATCTCATTATTTTAAGTTTGCGAACAATTTTCTTTATGAAATTACCTGAAAATCACCTGATTGGGTAATATCTTAAAGCATCTACTGCCATTCACTAGTGTGGATGCATCTTTCATTGAATCAGATCCAAAAGTTCCGCGTGAGTGAACAAGGAAATGTAAGATTCTGAAACATCCCTTTTAGTTTAAAATGATTGCTTAATAGGAACAAAGTATTATTTCTTTCATGGTATTTTTCCATATAGTTCTCTACTTGCCATTGTGTTTTGTTTCTGTTTTACTCTTCCTTTTCTGTACCCACTTCTATCAGCTGTGGGATTTGAAGAAATTCTTCCTGGTAGGATATTAACTACCAGCTTTAGTTTTTGGTGCTGAGTTCTTATCTTTTTCTTCTGTCTTCATATTTATTTTAGTGGGGATTGCTGCATCTGGAGATGCTGGCCAGGTGTCATTTTTAAATCAAAAGCCCTTTCTTTTTTTAAATGGACACTCATGGGAGTGGGGAGGTGTTGGCTG
This sequence comes from Lontra canadensis, assembly GCF_010015895.1. Taxonomy (NCBI): domain Eukaryota; kingdom Metazoa; phylum Chordata; class Mammalia; order Carnivora; family Mustelidae; genus Lontra; species Lontra canadensis. The sequence continues at coordinate 19,533,095 of NW_022631017.1, forward strand.
GCTGGCTGAGATGGTAGAGCATGCAACTCTTAATCTTGGGATTGTAAGTTCGAGCCCCACCCACATTGGATATAGAGATTACTTAAATATAAAATCTTTTAAAAAATAAAAACAAAAAATACAAGGACTCTCATTGAACAAATATATATTGAATTTTATTAAAGGTCTAGATTAAATAAGAGAGATAATCAAAGATCATTTGATAGCTAGTTCTTTAAAAGAGAAAATATATTTAAAAGGAAGCAACAAGGAACTAACAAGGAATTAAAAGGAAGTGAGGCATTCTAAATGTTTCCAAATATTTAAAATATATTTAAATATATGTAAATACTAAAATAGGAAGCATTAGGAGCACTTATCCTGCTAAGCATAACAGAATGAAGATTATTAAGTTTGAGTAGTTTACCTGACAGAATTTGGGAAGTTTTTGCAAGTTAACATTCACTGATGAATATAACTAAGTACAATGAATATGACGTTTTAAATGTATTCTTTCATATCTACAGTGTGTTTTTATAGATTAATTTTATTAACACTGCATATACTTATTATGGGTGGTGGTTCACAACTGTATATACTGCTTTTGGGCTTCAATTTAAAATATAGTTTGGGGCCTCTGGGTGGTGCAGTTGGTTGGGCATCCAACTACTGCTTTTGGCTCTGGTCATGATCTTGGGGTCCTGGAATTGAGCCCTGTGGTGGGCTTGGCGCGCTTACCACGGAGTCTGCTTAGGATTCTCTCCCTTGCCCTCTGCCCCACCTGCTCCTGCTCTCTCTCTCTCTCTCAGGTAAATAAATAAATCCTTCAAAAACTTTAAAAAATTTTTGATAATGACTATAATTTAGCCTGAGCTTCATTAATAAAGGTGGATTTATAACCAGGGTATTTTACATATTTCTAGAAAGCATGAATTTTGTGTTTTACAGAAATATATTCTACTTAGAAATTTCCAAGAATTTATTCCCATGTTTTTCTTGGTGCCTCCTTAGCATAATATGGCAGCAGACAGCCTGGAGGAGTTAAAGTTATATTTAACTGGTATATAGTTATGTCATTATTATAGTTTTTTAATAAATTAGAAGTAATGATTTGGTTTAATTTGATTTTTGGCTTCATAGACAAATCTGTAATCATCTTTAAATTTCTCATACATGTGTATTATGTTTTGATGACTACATTCAATTTCCTTTGTAAATGCCTATTTCATAACACCTTAAATTGAAGGTATCCTTTCAGAGCTTTGAGCAAGGTACCTTTGAACAATGCATGCATTTGTCATCGGGGTTTTTCAGATATAGCATATTAAATGTTTGTTCCCTAAAAGTTAGCATTTTGAAAAGATTTTTCTTGAAGGCCCACAGAAAAAGAAGAGAAAAATATTTGGAATAATTGATATTTAACTTTGAGCTTTTCACTGATTTAGCATATATTTAGTGAGCATCTTCTGTATATAACATAAATTGTTCATGGTTCTGGGGATGTACAGTTAGCCAAAATGAGTCGCTACTCAAATTTTGGTTACATTCTACTGGGGAATAAAATAGGTAATAAGCAAGTATACATAAGAGGATAGTGGTGATGATGGTTACTGCCAGAAGAACAAAATCAAGGTAAGAGGAAGGGAAGCGATAGGTCAGGTAGATGCATGTGTGTGTGTGTCTCAGTGGGGTTTCTGAGAGTGTGATCATGGAAGGCTTCCTGGATGATGGGATGGTTCAGAAGAGACCAGATCCAAGCCAGGGAAAGAGCATGGGGAACCCTGGGAGGGGGAGCTTCCAGGGAGAAGGATCAGCACAAAAGTGCTGAGGCCAGAGTGTGCTCGGGTTTAAGCAATCTGAAAGCTTTGGCTATTTGTTAATGCAGGTATATTCATTGCCCAGTTCTTATTCACCTGACATACCTAACTCATACTATAGACCACCATAAAGAAAAGAATACAAATGCTGAGAGAAGGGATATAACAAGAATGCTCCATGTGTATTCACTGCATTTAAATCACTCAATGGGTCATCTCACTGAGTGGCAGCTGGAAAGAGCACAAGATATTTTGTCTCAGAGATCAAGGTCCAAATCCCGACTTGGCCATTATTTACCCACTGGATAATGTTTATAAGGTAAATGACATAAAAGCACCAATAGGTAAAAGCAGTTACTGTTTATTGCTCTAAGATAGAAAATTAATTTGTGAAGTGAGTTAATATAAATGCTAGAAATATAATGCCCTCTAGGCTACATATGTAAGTTACATTAAGTCAGCAAATTTCTATTTACAAGAAGAATTATATTTAAAATTTTTACTCATTGGCCTGTCATTCTGTAAATGGGGACTGCGTCTATATCAGATTTGGGACTACCATGTGACATGACAGCAGTTTGTGCCTTTGGCAGAGTGGGTAGCTCTCTTTAAACTAGGTGATCCTGGAATTCACTGGAATCTCTTCTGTGCTTTTACCAAAACACCCCTGTAGAGTAGATAAGAAGAGATTTTGAATAATAATGATAGTAATAACTAACACTTAATTGAGTTTTACTGCATTCTAGGCTCTAAATGCCTTACATGAATTAACTCACTAAAGGCCTTGCATGAATTAGCTCACCAAATCCTAGGAAAAACTCTGAGGTATGTATGAATGATGAAACCAAGGTAGAGATAGAAAAATCAAATTACAATTGGTATAAAGCTGTTTTCTTTTTTTTTTTTTTAAGATTTTATTTATACATTTGAGAGAGAGAGAGACAGCATGAGAAAGAGCCTGAGAGTGAGAGCACAAGCGGGGGGTGTGAGGAGAGCAAGAAGCAGACTCCACACTGAGCAGGGAGCCCAATGCAGGACTCAATCTCAGGATTCCAGAATCGTGACCTGAGCCGGAGGCAGACACAACTCACTGAGCCACCCAGGCATCCTCTTTTTTTTTTTTTTTTTTTTTAAGATTTATTTATTTGAGAGAGAGAAAGCATGCACATGGGGAGGGGCAGAGGGAGAGAGAGAATTTCAAGCAGACACAATACTGAGCGTAGAGCCCAACCTGACATGACAATGTGGGGCTCGATCTCATAACCCTGAAATCATGACCTGAGCTTAAATCAAGAGTCAGATGCTTCACCGACTGAGGCACCCAGGTGCCCCAAAGCTGTTTTCTTCTATTTAATATTGTAATTAAATTTTGTGATAAAGCTGTTAATTGTAATAGCTGTAATTAATTATCATCAGAAAGGACAATGGAAATACGATATGAATTCCTCTCTATACTGATTACATTATCCAACTGTAGATAGAATAATCAGCCTACACAGATAACTGAACCTTTTGGTCAATTATTGTGAGAACAGGTTCAAAAATCAAACATATCAAAACCAAACTTCTTTCATTTTGGTTAGATGCTTAGCATTCTGATGGACAGTAATAAAGAATCCCACTCCTCCAGTGACTCATTCATTTACCTGAGGTACAATTTTGTGAAGAATCCATTTTTGTAATGAAGGGAAATTCCTTTTTTTAATTAAAAATTAATACCATTCCAGAGCAAGGTCATCTCTTTCATATTTTATAGTATGGTACTGATGGAGACTTAAGTCATTTGCTTCGTTGAACTTTTGAGCAAATATAGCTCCTTACTGATGAACCATGTTGACCCTGCTCATGATATTGTTTAGGCCACCTGTGCCCTGAGATGAACTGGTCCTGTGACTATACTCATTTATTAGTCATGTATTTTTATTTTCACAGAAAGCCCCAGCGTTGCCATTTAAATACCTAGTGTCTGAAACATACAGACTTTCTCCTAAACTTAGCATCCACATAGCAGTTTTCTTGATATAAACATATATGCTATTTGATTTTTATTAGGTCAACAAAAATTGTTGATATGCCAAAAAAGGAAGCAAAGGGGCATATGAAGCATCCTGTATGAGGTCATGTGTTCAGAAAGCTACAAACCTGCTCTTCATTACTTTACATCCTTGTTAAAAAAAAAAAAATCTTCATAGAATTACAGTGTCAATTTTTTAAATAGCCATATTTTAGATGCATCATTTTCATACTTTCACAGTCAGCAAGTTTATGAGTTTCCTAAAAAAATAATCAGATGTGCACACCCATAAATATTCCTCACTAGGGTGTTCATCACTATATTAAATAATAGAGAAAACATGGAAAACATGTGAATGGTAGGTGTTGGTTATATAAATGGGACATCCATATATGCACAACATTTATAGTGTTATATTTTCTGTATTTTTGATATTTTCACATCATCTTAAAGAAAATAGCAATGTAAGGTTTAGGTTTCCCTAAGACTCAAGGCTCACTTCTGGAGATACTCATTCACACATAAAATAACATGTATAAAGATATTCATTACTGTACTATTTCTAAGAACTAAGATTTAGAAACAACCTCAAAGTCCACCAAAACCAGATTGGATTAATAAAAATATGATATATTCGTATGATGGAATATTATATTGTATTTCAACCAAAAAAATTGAATCTTTTATCTACCAACATATATAGGTCTTTAAAAAGGCTCAATGAAAAAAAGGTACAATACAGAAAAATATGCCAGCTATATATTTGAGCAGCTACACTTGTACATAAGTGTAAAAAGTACTAGAAGGAGGCCTGCCCACTTAATGACATTGAATGTCACTGGAAGAAGAAATAAGAAAGTGAAAGTAGTGGGGCTGATTAAAGGGGACTTCAGACTCCAGTGGGTACCTGGGTTGTTCAGTCAATTAAGCATCTGCCTTCTGCCTCCCACTCAAGTCATGATACCAGGGTCCTGGGATCCAGCCCCATGGCGGGCTCCTTGCTCAGTGGGAAGCCTGCTTTTTTCTCTCCCTCTGTCTGCTGCTCTCCCTGTTCATGCTCTCTCTCTGGCTATCTCTCTCTCTCTGTGTCAAATAAATCTTTTAAAATAAATTATTTTTTTGAAAAGGGGACTTCAATATTTGTGCTATTTTGTTTCTTAAAATAAATAAAAACATAAATTCATACACAAATGAAAGTCTAATAAGCAAATATAAGAACTTAATAGTTGCTATCACTAGATGGCAGGAATATATTTCTTTGATAATAATTTGTATTTTCCTAGATTTAAAAAAAATTCTCAAAAAAATTAAACACTGAATTGGAAATGTGAAAGAAAAGGTAGAATATAGAGCACCCTGACAAATTTTACAGTGAAAGAGAGCAGAGAAAACAATCAGAGATTTTAGAGGAAAGTTTGGTGTCAATACAGGGGTTTTTGTTTGTTTGTTTAAGATGGGATACATTATAGCTGTGTTTTCAAACCGGGTCACAACCCACGCGTTGTGAAGTCAACTTAGTGAGTTGTTAGGACATTATTTTCATGGAATATGTGCAGAAAAAAGTTAAATTGACATATAACAGGCTAGAGGCTTCCTACTTAGAAAACCCTACTTGTGAGTAGGACCCTTGGCTAACATAGGAGAATGTGAGTGGTAGGCTTTTTGCCACAATGGCGAGAAACTTCCCTAACATGGTAAGGATGGGTCCCTAAGCCTAAATTGTTTGTGTACACACAAAAAAAGGTTTTCAGCATAAATCATTTTTTGTGTACACAATGATTTATGCTGAAAACCTTTTTTTCTTGGAGTCTGAAATTTTGGTACATGCTAGGCAGAAAGAGCTTACATGAGCATTTCTCAGTAAAAATCTTGGGCCCCAAGTGTCTAATGAACTACAGTACTTCACACACACTGTCTGTTGCTAGAGCGATTATTTACATTCTGTGTGACTCTACCGGAAGAGGACCCTTGGAAACTACCACCTGGTTTGCTCTGGACTTTGCTCCATATACCTTTTCCATTTACATGTTTTCCCTTTAGCCATAGTAAATCTTAGCTCTGAGTACAATTAAAAAATAATAATAAGGGGGAGGAGTCAAGATGGCGGAGAAGTAGCAGGCTGAGACTACTTCAGGTTGCGGGAGATCAGCTAGATAGCTTATCTAAAGATTGCAAACACCTACAAATCCAACGGGAGATCGAAGAGAAGAAGAACAGCAATTTTATAAACAGAAAATCAACCACTTTCTGAAAGGTAGGGCTGGCAGAGAAGTGAATCCAAAGCGACGGGAAGATAGACCGCGGGGGGAGGGGCCGGCTACCGGCAAGCGGCAGAGCAATGTAGCACAAAATCAGGACATTTAAAAGTCTGTTCCGCTGAGGGAGATCGCTCCAGAGGCTTAACCGGGGTGAAGCCCACGCGGGGTCAGTGTGGCCTCAGGTCCCGCAGGGTCACAGAAGGATCGGAGGTGTTTGAGTGTCGCAGAGCTTACAGGTATTAGAACGGGGAAGCCAGCTACAGAGACGGAGCCGAGGAGTGGCTCGCAGCTCGGGGTTACCTTGAACCGGTCACAGGCTCGGTCAGCTCGGAGCGCGGCCGGAGGCCAGGGTGACGGGAGTAATTGGGCGCTGTTCTCTGAGGGCGCACTGAAGAGTGGGGCCCCAGGCTCTCGGCTCCTCCAGGCCGGAGACTGGGAGGCCGCCATCTTCATTCCCGTCCTCCGGACTCTAAGGAAAGCGCTCAGGGAACAAAAGCTCCCGAAAGCAAACCCGAGTGGATTACTCAGCCCGGCCCCTGGTAAGGGCGGCACAACTCCGGCTGGGGCAAAGACACTTGAGAATCACTACAACAGGCCCCTCCCCCAGAAGATCAACAAGAAACCCAGCCAGACCAAGTTCACTTACGAGGAGTGCAGTTTCAATACCAAGGAGAGCAGCGGAATTCCAGAGGAGGAGAAAGCAAAGCACGGAACTCATGGCTTTCTCCCCATGATTCTTTAGCCTTGCAGTTAATTTAATTTTTTTTTCTTTTTCAATTTTTTTTCTCTTCTTCTGCTAATTTTTTTTAACTTTTACCCTTTTCTTTATAATGTTTTTTAACTAGTTTATCTAATATATATATATTTTTTTCCTTTTTATATTATTTCATTATTGGTTTTCTTTTTTTATTTGTTTCTTTTTTCTTTTTTCTTTTTTTTTTTTTTCTTTCTGAACATCTTTTTATCCCCTTACCCCCTTCACGATTTGGGATCTCTTCTGATTTGGCTAAAGCGTATTTTCCTGGGGTTGTTGCCACCCTTTTAGTACTTTACTTGTTCCTTCATATACTCTTATCTGGACAAAATGACAAGGCGGAAAAATTCACCACAAAAAAAAGAACAAGAGGCAGTACTAAAGGCTAGGGACCTAATCAATACAGACATTGGTAATATGTCAGATCTAGAGTTCAGAATGACGATTCTCAAGGTTCTAGCTGGGCTCGAAAAAGGCATGGAAGCTATTAGAGAAACCCTCTCAGGAGATATAAAAGCCCTTTCTGGAGAAATAAAAGAACTAAAATCTAACCAAATGAAATCAAAAAAGCTATTAATGAGGTGCAATCAAAAATGGAAGCTCTCACTGCTAGGATAAATGGGGCAGAAGAAAGAATTAGCGATATAGAAGACCAAATGACAGAGAATAAAGAAGCTGAGCAAAAGAGGGACAAACAGCTACTGGACCACGAGGGCAGAATTCGAGAGATAAGTGACACCATAAGACGAACAAACATTAGAATAAGTGGGATTCCAGAAGAAGAAGAAAGAGAGAGGGGAGCAGAAGGTATATTGGAGAGAATTATTGGAAAGAATTTCCACAATATGGCAAAGGGAACAAGCATCAAAATCCAGGAGGTTCAGAGAACCCCCCCTCAAAATCAATGAGAAGAGGTCCACACCCCGTCACCTAATAGTCAAATTTACAAGTCTTAGTGACAAAGAGAAAATCCTGAAAGCAGCCCGGGAGAAGAAGTCTGTAACATACAATGGTAAAAATATTAGATTGGCAGCAGACTTATCCACAGAGACCTGGCAGGCCAGAAAGAGCTGGCATGATATATTCAGAGCATTAAACGAGAAAAACATGCAGCCAAGAATACTATATCCAGCTAGGCTATCATTGAAAATAGAAGGAGAGATTAAAAGCTTCCAGGACAAACAAAAACTGAAAGAATTTGCAAACACCAAACCGGCTCTACAGGAAATATTGAAAGGGGTCCTCTAAGCAAAGAGAGAGCCTAAAAGCAGTAGATCAGAAAGGAACAGAGACAATATACAATAACAGTCACCTTACAGGCAATACAATGGCACTAAATTCATATCTCTCAATAGTTACCCTGAATGTTAATGGGCTAAATGCCCCAATCAAAAGACACAGGGTATCAGAATGGATAAAAAAACAAAACCCATCTATATGTTGCCTACAAGAAACTCATTTTAAACCCGAAGACACCTCCAGATTTAAGGTAAGGGGGTGGAAAAGAATTTACCATGCTAATGGACATCAGAAGAAAGCAGGAGTGGCAATCCTTATATCAGATCAATTAGATTTTAAGCCAAAGACTATAATAAGAGATGAGGAAGGACACTATATCATACTCAAAGGATCTGTCCAACAAGAAGATCTAACAATTTTAAATATCTATGCCCCCAACATGGGAGCAGCCAACTATATAAACCAATTAATAACAAAATCAAAGAAACACATCAACAATCATACAATAATAGTAGGGGACTTTAACACCCCCCTCACTGAAATGGACAGATCATCCAAGCAAAAGATCAACAAGGAAATAAAGGCCTTAAATGACACACGGGACCAGATGGATATCACAGATATATTCAGAACATTTCATCCCAAAGCAACAGAATACACATTCTTCTCTAGTGCACATGGGACATTCTCCAGAATAGATCACATCCTCGGTCCTAAATCAGGTCTCAACCGGTAACAAAAGATTGGGATCATTCCCTGCATATTTTCAGACCACAATGCTCTGAAGCTAGAACTCAATCACAAGAGGAAATTTGGAAAGAACCCAAATACATGGAGACTAAACAGCATCCTTCTAAAGAATGAATGGGTCAACCAGGAAATTAAAGAAGAATTGAAAAAATTCATGGAAACAAAAGATAATGAAAACACAACCGTTCAAAATCTGTGGGACACAACAAAGGCAGTCCTGAGAGGAAAATATATAGTGGTACAAGCCTTTCTCAAGAAACAAGAAAGGTCTCAGGTACACAACCTAACCCTACACCTAAAGGAGCTGGAGAAAGAACAAGAAAGAAACCCTAAACCCAACAGGAGAAGAGAAATCATAAAGATCAGAGCAGAAATCAATGAAATAGAAACCAAAAAAAACAATAGAACAAATCAACGAAACTAGGAGCTGGTTCTTTGAAAGAATTAATAAGATTGATAAACCCCTGGCCAGACTTATCAAAAAGAAAAGAGAAAGGACCCAAATCAATAAAATCATGAATGAAAGAGGAGAGATCACAACTAACACCAAAGAAATACAGACAATTATAAGAACATATTATGAGCAACTCTATGCCAACAAATTTGACAATCTGGAAGAAATGGATGCATTCCTAGAGACATATAAACTACCACAACTGAACCAGGAAGAAATAGAAAGCCTGAACAGACCCATAACCAGTAAGGAGATTGAAACAGTCATCAAAAATCTCCAAACAAACAAAAGCCCAGGGCCAGACGGCTTCCCGGGGGAATTCTACCAAACATTTAAGGAAGAACTAATTCCTATTCTCCTGAAACTGTTCCAAAAAATAGAAATGGAAGGAAAACTTCCAAACTCATTTTATGAGGCCAGCATCACCTTGATCCCAAAACCGGACAAGGATCCCATCAAAAAAGAGAACTACAGACCAATATCCTTGATGAACACAGATGCGAAAATTCTCACCAAAATACTAGCCAATAGGATTCAACAGTACATTAAAAGGATTATTCACCACGACCAAGTGGGATTTATTCCAGGGCTGCAAGGTTGGTTCAACATGCGCAAATCAATCAGTGTGATACAACGCATTAATAAAAGAAAGAACAAGAACCATATGATACTCTCCATAGATGCTGAGAAAGCATTTGACAAAGTACAGCATCCCTTCCTGATCAAAACTCTTCAAAGTGTAGGGATAGAGGGCACATACCTCAATATTATCAAAGCCATCTATGAAAAACCCACCGCAAATATCATTCTCAATGGAGAAAAACGGAAAGTTTTTCCGCTAAGGTCAGGAACACGGCAGGGATGTCCATTATAACCACTGCTATTCAAAATAGTACTAGAAGTCCTAGCCTCAGCAATCAGACAACAAAAGGAAATTAAAGGCATCCAAATTGGCAAAGAAGAAGTCAAACTATCACTCTTTGCAGATGATATGATACTATACGTGGAAAACCCAAAAGACTCCACTCCAAAACTGCTAGAACTTGTACAGGAATTCAGTAAAGTGTCAGGATATAAAATCAATGCACAGAAATCAGTTGCATTTCTCTACACCAACAACAAGACAGAAGAAAGAGAAATTAAGGAGTCCATCCCATTTACAATTGCACCCAAAACTATAAGATACCTAGGAATAAACCTAACCAAAGAGGCTAAGAATCTATACACAGAAAACTATAAAGTACTCATGAAAGAAATTGAGGAAGACACAAGGAAATGGAAAAACGTTCCGTGCTCGTGGAGTGGAAGAATAAATATTGTGAAAATGTCTATGCTACCTAAAGCAATCTACACATTTAATGCAATTCCGATCAAAGTACCATCCATTTTTTTCAAAGAAATGGAACAAATAATCCTAAAATTTATATGGAACCAGAAAAGACCTCGAATAGCCAAAGGAATATTGAAAAAGAAAGCCAAAGTTGGTGGCATCACAATTCCGGACTTCAAGCTCTATTACAAAGCTGTCATCATCAAGACATCATGGTACTGGCACAAAAACAGACACATAGATCAATGGAACAGAATAGAGAGCCCAGAAATAGACCCTCAACTCTATGATCAACTAATCTTCGACAAAGCAGGAAAGAATGTCCAATGGAAAAAAGCCTCTTCAATAAATGGTGTTGGGAAAATTGGACAGCCACATGCAGAAAAATGAAATTGGATCATTTCCTTACACCACACACGCAAATAGACTCACAATGGATGAAGGACCTCAATGTGAGAAAGGAATCCATCAAAATCCTTGAGGAGAACACAGGCAGCAACCTCTTCGACCTCAGCCGCAGCAACATCCTCCTAGGAACATCGCCTAAGGCAAGGGAAGCAAGGGCAAAAATGAACTATTGGGACTTCATCAAGATCAAAAGCTTTTGCACAGCAAAGGAAACAGTTAACAAAACCAAAAGACAACTGACAGAATGAGAGAAGATATTTGCAAACGACATATCAGATAAAGGGCTAGTGTCCAGAATCTATAAAGAACTTAGTAAACTCAACACCCAAAGAACAAATAATCCAATCAAGAAATGGGCAGAAGACATGAACAGACATTTCTGCAAAGAAGACATCCACATGGCCAACAGACACATGAAAAAGTGCTCCATATCACTCGGCATCAGGGAAATACAAATCAAAACCACAATGAGATACCACCTCACACCAGTCAGAATGGCTAAAATTAACAAGTCAGGAAATGACAGATGCTGGCGAGGATGTGGAGAAAGGGGAACCCTCCTACACTGTTGGTGGGAATGCAAGCTGGTGCAACCACTCTGGAAAACAGCATGGAGGTTCCTCAAAATGTTGAAAATAGAGCTACCCTATGACCCAGTAATTGCACTACTGGGTATTTACCCTAAAGATACAAACGTAGTGATCCGAAGGGGCACGTGCACCCGAATGTTTATAGCAGCAATGTCTACAATAGCCAAACTATGGAAAGAACCTAGATGTCCATCAACAGACGAATGGATAAAGAAGATGTGGTATATATACACAATGGAATACTATGCAGCCATCAAAAGAAATGAAATCTTGCCATTTGCGACAACATGGATGGAACTAGAGGGTATCATGCTTAGCGAAATAAGTCAATCGTTGAAAGACAACTATCATATGATCTCCCTGATATGAGGGAGAGGAGATGCAACATGGGGGGTTAATGTGGTAGGAGAAGAGTAAATGAAACAAGATGGGATTGGGAGGGAGATAAACCATAAGTGACTCTTAATCTCACAAAACAAACAGGGTTGCTGTGGGGAGGGGGGTTGGGAGGGGGGGTGGGGTTATGGACATTGGGGAGGGTATGTGCTATGGTGAGTGCTGTGAAGTGTGTAAACCTGGCGATTCACAGACCTGTACCCCTGGGGAAAAAAATATATGTTTATAAAAAATAAAATAAAAAATAATAATAATAATAACCATATGAAAACTACTTTTGGCAACACTGCCTTTCATGGTATTCAATATGTTTTATATGAAGAGTTATACGAATTTTCTTAGAACTTCAGCTTGTAAAAAATTATTCGTTCTCTCCCAGTGAGTCAGTATGTATGTCTTTATTGCATAAGAGCAGCTGTTTACCCCATTGTTTTATCAACCTGTGTGTACACTGGTAAACACAGAGTTAAATTTGGGGAGTAATAGGAGTTGTCATTATCAAGAGCTTTAAATCAAAAATATTAGCTCTTCAATGAACTGGCAAATGTTCTATTGCCCTTATTTTGCAGTTTTATTGTATTTGTCTGTCTTATCATAAGGTAGAGTTCTGTGGAATTAGAAGTTAGGTATAGAAAAAGGATCATATATTTTAGAGGCCTTTAAGCTCAAGTGTGTATAATTCTATGAATAAAATAGGGATTAAATTCCTTCCTTAATTTTCTACATTTAAATGCCATCAGCTTTTTTGGAAGTTACTATTCGATTTAAACTCGGTGTCTATTTTTTTACAGTTTGGGCACCAATCACTTTAATCTTCTATTCAAATTGTGTTCAGTAGTTATTTTGGCACAAACATACATCATAATGAATTAACACATTTAGTGGTGAAAGGTTAAAATACAACAGAATTTCAAACCAGTGACACAGAGAAGCATTTATTTATTTTACAAAAGAGGTTGCCACATATTTCCCTTAATCAGTTTTTCCGAAGCATTTAAACTATTTTTGGTTATACCCAAACTTCTAGTAGTACACACTCAATAGAATTAGAGTTTCTGTGAGTATAACCACTAGCCATTTCTACTGGTTGTTCAAGAGTTGTAATAGACTAACATGTAAGTATTTGAAAAAGTTTTGTTTTCTTGATACAGGCATGATAGGAGGGCTCCTTTATTTGTCATTCACATCAATCAATAAAGTAAAGAACCAAGAGGTGCAGCTGCTTTTATCCGTATTTTGTACAGTATTTTCATTAATTCCTTAGTGAGGCCTTCCATCTCATATTTGAGGACAGTTACGATTATCTTTCTTTTCATAAGATTAAGTAACTTGTTGAGAATGCAGGGGGCACCTGGTATTGAGTTAAAAATTAGAATTATTTGCAGTTTTTTTCAGAACTCAGTTCATACTTCATTTTGATACAACAGAATGAGCTCCTTGTATTGTATGTCAAGGATAAATCTTTTTGAGTACAAAAATTTTCTTTGAAAGATAGTATCTTTGTTTTAGTTGAAGGTTTGTCAGACACATTCACAGTCACAAAAGTTGGATTTTGAGTCATGAAGACAATGAGGACAAGGGAAAAGCCAATGGTGGATCAAAAATCCAGACCCATTTTTAGAATAAAAGTATACAGGGAAGGATAACTGACTTAACAGAGCTATTTGGAACTTAGGTGATTACTAAAAGTTTCAAGGTTAGTCTGCAACAGTGAATCTCAATCTTTAGAATAGGAGGCACCAGAAATATTTAGAAGATGGTGGTGAGTTGTGGGTTTGGAAGTACGGGGAGAAGTTGAAAATCTGACTAAGGCAAAGAGCCCCACCCCGACCTTTGCCAGTTATACTCAGCAAGGTGATTACTCATTCTCTCAGAGTAATGGAGACTAGAGATCTAGCAGGAATGTTGCAGGCTTTGTGCGATGAGGTCGAGGTCTGCATAGGGATCTGTCCTTGAGGATCTGTGGGCAAGTCCACACATGGGGTGATGAATGCCCCAAACTCCACTTGGCCACGTGCCCCACCAATAGCAGCAGGGCATACACCCCCCAGGCATAACACTGGAGGATTCTTCTCTGGAGAAAGTGTGTAACACCAGGGAAAAAGACCTAAAGTTACTGATCTTGGTGATTTCCCAACAAAAAGGCTAGCTTGTCACGTGACTGCAATGATGCAGCTCTCCAGTGGGGCTGGCTCACAGGCCTCCCAGTCAGCTTCTTACTGCTTCACGCTGAAATAGTGATGGCACCACACCTCCACAAGGATGGTCTCCATCGAAACAGGGGAAATCAGTGTAGTGAGTAACATGGAATCCAGGAAGCCGTGGACTCCAACGAAGGAGAGAAGCAGCAATTCTAGCTCTGGTTCACTTTGGAACAGAAGGCTCCAGAAAGTGTGCTCTAAGAAAGAAGAAATGGAACTTGATAAACTGGCTCATCTGATTATGTCTTCAGGGAAGTTTGTAATTCAATTGGAAAGTTGTAACAAATGTTAGTAACAGGGATTTTAATTCTCAAATTTTAACTAAAAAGGGGTGGAGGGATGGGTGAAATAGGTGAAAGGGATTAAGAGGTACATACTTCCAGTTATAAAGTAAATAATGTCATGGTGCTAAAAAGTACAGAATGTGGAATATAGTCAACAATATTATAATAACTTTGAAGGGTGGACGATGATAAGCATACTTATTATGGTGCACCATTGGGTAATGTGTAGTTTCCAATCACTGCATTGTACGCCTGAAACTACTTACTATAACGTTTTATGTAAACTATACTTCAATTTTTTATAAAAGAGGAAAAATTAAAGCCCTAGGAGTGCAATAGTTAAGAAATATCTTCATAATGTATTATTGGGCTCTGCAGCAAATAGTAAATATTACTTACGTAGTCACAATATTCTACATATGAATTATCAACGAACAAAAACTTATGCTACAACTCTATTGGGAGGATGGAAAGAAGTAAAATGGGGGGAAGATATGAGTGTTCTCCATTCTAATCTTCTATTGAAGAAATCAACAGATAATCTCTAATGTTGGAGCATAAGCATGTTCTTTAGAATCATAAAGGCAGTAACAAAAGAAACAGCTAAGAATTGAAAACTGTCAGTCCTTTAGGAATAGGGGTTAGTATTGAATGTCTGTTTTTATTATCCCCTTATAAGAATCATTTGACTTTTAAAAATAACATACGTGGGGGTGCCTGGGTGGTGCAGTTGGTTAAGCAGCCAACTCTTGATTTTGGCTCGGGTCATGATCTCATGGTCATAGGATTGGCCCCGAATGGGGCTCCTAGATCAGTGTGGTTGAGTTTTCTTTCTGCTTGAGTTTCTTTCTCTCTCTTTCCCCCTTAACTTTTCCCCATGCATGCACATATGCATACTTTCTCTCAGATAAATAAATCTTTAAAAAATAAATATAAAAATAACATACATGTATAATAAGGATAAAAATAGAGTGGACAATCACATAGTGACTGACCTAACTAATTTTTAATTTGTCTAGAAAGATGATGTCCTTCTATGACCCTGGGAAAGTTACTTTACTTTTGAAAAGCCTCAGTTTCATCACTTTCAAAGTAAGGATAATGACAATAATTAAACAATAAAAATAACCTCATAGGAATGTTATGAATAGAAAATGATGCATTCAAACACTTGATGTAGTGCTTGGTATGTATTTTCAGTGTTGGGTATTATTAATACTATTTTTATATGTTATTACAAATGTATTTGGCTTTCTAACTTACTAAGGTTTTGATAGGCTATGGGAAATCAGGAACATTTGAATAGCAGTTTGGCTTTATTACCTTTAAAGCCAGAAGTGATCATGTCTGGATATTTAATCAATTTCCAGCTAAAGCTCATATCACTAATAACGTTTTTACTTCTAAGGGCAGGAGCATTATTTATTAGAACTTTTTGTTTTAAGCTTTCTATTTCATTGATTTTTTTGAAAAAAAATTTTATTTATTCACTTGAGAGAGTGCATGCACAAGTGTTGGGTGGGGCGGGGATGGGCACAGGGAGAGGGAGAAGCAGACACCCGGCTGAGTAGGGAGCTGTCCCTGGGCTGGTCCCAGGACCCTGAAATCATGACCTGAGCCAAAGGCAAACACTTAACCAGCTGAGGCACCTAGGCCTCTAAAGTTTTCCATTCTAAAGTGAAGTATTAGCTTGAATACTCTATTATAAAGTGAGCTTTTCACTTATTTCTACTTCTATTGTTAAACATTTAAAAAATTTAATTCTAAGGTGAATTTTCATGATTTCCAATGTCTCTTATATATAATGATGATGCTTCCTTCTTGTCAAGTGCACAGCACGTTTTTAGTGCTTATTTGATGGTTAAGAATAAATGCTTATAATAACTACATCTTACTTTACCTAATTTTGAAAACTCTGTTCTAATTGTGTTACATATTTGGTAATGCAAAACATTGGGTATTTATGGCTTTTTAAATTCTGTGCCTAGTTAATCTGATTGTCAATATCTGTCTCTGAATACCTCTTACAGATGTCCTGAAGACCACCAGAAGATTTAGGACTAATACATCCATTTTCTGGACTACTTTTGTCACAAACATTCTGGTTTGCATTTTTTAAAGATATAACTGTTATGCAGCATCATATTAGTTTCAGCTGTACAACATAATGATTTGATATTTGTGTATATTGTGAAATGAGGACCACAATTAGTCTAGTTAACATCTGTCACTACCCATAGTTACAAATTTTTTCTTGTGATGAGAAATTTTAAGATTTAGTCTCTGAGCAACTTTCAAATATACAATACAATATTGTTAACTCTAGTCACCATGCTGTACATTATATCCCAGGTCTTATTTGTTTTATAATTAGAAGCTTGTACCTTTTGGCAACCTGCATCCATTTTACCTACCACCCACACCCTGCCTCTGACAACCACCAATCTGTTCTCTGTATGAGTTTTTTTATTTGTTTGTTTTAGGATTCCAGTAGAAGTGAAATCATACAGTATTTGTCTTTCTCTGTCTGGTTTATTTCACTTAGCATATTCCCTCAAGACCCATCCTTGTTGTCCCAAATGGCAAGATTTCTTCCTTTTTTATGGCTGAGTAATATTCCTGTGTGTGTGTGTGTGTGTGTGTGTGTGTGTGTGTGCGCGCGCGCACGCATGCGCATGCACATATACACCATGTTTTCTTTGTCTATTCAACCATCAGTGGACATTTAGGTTGCTTTCATCTCTTGGCTATTGTAAATAATACTGAAATGAACATAGGAAACATACATCTTTTCTAGTTGTGTTTTTGTTTCCTTTGGATTAATACCCAGAAGTAGAATTGCTGGACCATATTATTATTAGATATTACTATTAATTAAATATTACGTATTTAGTCTTTTGAGGCACGTCTGTACCATTTCCCTCTGTAACAGTTTTTACATTCCCACCAAAAGTGCAAACATTGCCCTTTTCTCCATATGCTTGCACTCTCCTACTGCCCTATTAAAACTGGTGGGTGTGCCCTGCCCCTGCACTAGTCAGCGGCCTCACTAAAGCTGGTGGGAAGGTGCAGACCACACAGGGGACTTTCCTTGATCACCTGGCTCTGGTAGTCTGAGTCCCAAGGGATTGTCACCATTGGAGAGACAGTTCTTGGCAGGCACCGCCCACAGGACAGACACCTCACAGATAGTAGACTGAAACACACTCCATGTCTTTCTCTGAAGAAGGCCTGTTTACTTGTCCTGGAGCTTCAGCCTGAAAAGCAGGCTTCAAGTTTGCTCCACATCCAGAGGATATTGAGATCTCTCTGGGAACATAGGCCAGGGGATCACATCTTTGTGTATAACAATATGTTACTGAACAACTCCTGGGTTATAGAAGAAATCAAAGGAGAAAGCCAAAAATATCTAGAGACAAATGAAAGCAGAAATATGACATACCAAAATCAATGGAATGCAGCAAGAGTTGTTCTAAGAGGAATGTTCATAACAATACAGGCCTACCTCAAGAAACAAGCAAAATCTCAAATAATTTTTTACACTTAAAGGAACTGGGAAAAGAACAAGCAAAGCCTCAAGTTATTAAAAGGAAGGAAATAGTAAAAATCAGAACAGAAATAAGTGAAATAGAGACTAAAAAGACAAAAGAAAAGGTAAATGAAACTAAGAGCTGGTTCTTCGAAAAGATAAACAAAATTGACAAACCTTTAGCTAGACTGACAAAGAAAAAAAAAAGGAGGACTAAAAAAAATTGGAAATGAAAGAGTAGTTACAACTGAAGATACCACAGAAACGCAAAGAAGCTACTATGAACAGTTAGACATCAGCGAGAAGCAATTGGGTGAATTCCTAGAAAATTCAGTCTTCCAAAACTGAATCGTGAAGAAATAGTAAAACTGGATAGACTGATTACCAGTAAGGAGATTGAACCAATAATGAAAGCCTTCCAACAGCCAAAAGCCCAGGACCAGATGGTTTCACTGGCAAATTCTATCAGCCATTCAAAGAAAATTTAATACCTGTCTTCTCAAACTCAACTTATAAAATGGGAGAAAATATCTCCAAATCATGTATCTGATAAAGGACTTATCAAAATATATTAAGAACTCATAGAACTCAATAGCAAAAAACCAAAAATTCAATTAAAATGCGGGTAGAGGCTTTATTATATAGCTGAGCAGAACATGTGCTTAATCTTTGGGATGTTGAAGGGGATGAATGGGCCTCAGAGTGAATGTGGAAGTTTAAAAAGTACCTTCGTTTTTTGGACCTGCATATCGAGCTGTTTGGGAAACCCATTGTTTCCTTCCTGAGTTTCAAATACGAGACTGCTGTAGTCATATCACAATATCCAGTGGTAAAACCTCGTTTGTCACTGTCACTCCTATTTCTTTTCATTTAGAATCAGAATAAAGTTGTATTTCTTTTTTTATCCTTTTTTAAAAAGATTTATTTATTTGACAGAAAGAGAGAGAAAGCAGGGGGGAGTGGCAGGCAGAAGGAGAGGAGAAACCCCTATGTGGGGCTTGATTTAAGGACCCTGAGATCATGACCTGAGCTGAAGGCAGATGGTCAACCAACTGAACCACCCAGGTGCCCCTAAAGATTTTATTTTTAAGTAGTCTCTATACCCATTGTGGATCTCAAAGTCTTGACCCTGAGATCAGGAGACACTGCTCCACCAACTGAGCCACGAGGCACCCCAACTTATATTTCAGATTTTAGAAAAGTGGGCAAGGGATCCAAATAGACATTTTTCCAAAGAAGTCATGCAGATGGCCAATAGGTACTTGAAAAGATGCTCAATATCATTAATCATCAAGGAAGTGCAAATCAAAACCACAATGAGATATCATCTCACATCTGTTAGAATGTCTGTTATCAAAAAGCCAAGAAATAACACATGTTGGTGAAGATGTGGAAAAAGGGAACCCTTGTGCGATGTTGGTGGGAATGTAAATTTCTGTAGCCACTATGAAAAACAGGATGGATGTTCCTCACAAAGTTAAAAATAGAACTACTATAGGATCCATATTTATCTGAATAAACTGAAAACACTAATTGAAAGATATATGCACCCCTATGTTCACCGCAGCATTATTTTTAATAGTCAAGATATGGAAGCAACCTAAGTGTCCAGTGATGGATGAATGGACAAAGAATATGTGATACACACACACACACACACACACACACACACACACACACAGTGGGGATATTACTCAGTCATAAAAAGAATGAAATCTTCCCATTTAAGACAAGAAGGATAGACATTGAAGGAAATATTCTAAGTCAGACAGAAAAAGATAAATACTATGTGATTTCACTTATATGTGGAATCTATAAAACAAATAAAACAAAACTCATAGATATAGAGAACAGAACAGTGGTTGCTAGAGGTCAGGGAGGTTGGAGGTGGGCAAAATGGGTGAAGGAGGTCAAGAGGTTCAAGCTTCCACTTACAAAATAAATAAATTTGGGGGATGTAATATATAACATAATCAGTAACACTGCAATGCATATTTGAAAGTTGCCTAAGAGAGTAAATCCTTAAAGTTCTCATCACAAGACAAAAATAGGATCACTTTGTAGAATGATAACTAGACTTACTGTCGTGGTCATTTCACAGTATATACAAACATTGAATCGTTATGTTGTACACCTGAAACTAATATAATGTTATATGTCAGTTATACCTCAACTTTAAAGACTCAATAAATAGAAAATTCCTTCTTTCCCTTAATAAAAAGAAGAATGCCAGCTAATAAATGTAGGAGGAATAATAGAACTAGAAATAATCACCATTTTGCAACCCCAGTGCAATGTCTGATTGATGGAAGGATCACCAGTGGATGGCACAACTTTTTGGCAAAGTGTTGTTGAGGAACAAAATATAGTCATACGGGCAAGTATAATTACAGATTACATATTTTTTTTAAGATTTTATTTATTCATTTGACAGACAGAGATCACAAGTAGGCAGAGAGGCAGGCAGAGAGAGAGGAAGGGAAGCAGGCTCCCCGTTGAGCAGAGAGCCCTACACGGGGCTTGATCCCAGGACCCTGAGATCATGACCTGAGCCAAAGGCAGAGGCCTTAACCCACTGAGCCACCCAGGTGCCCCCAATTACAGATTACATATTAATTACAACAGGAAAATGTACTTTTACCATAGAGAGATCTGGAAGACGTCACCATAACCGAATGATGAAACTTATCATCATTAATAGTGTAAACTGGAAGTATGTGCTTCTTAATTTGACACCGTGGGAAGTAAACATCAAAAATGTTTAACTCAGATTTGATTTGAGAGAAATAATGAACAATCCTAGATTGTGGGACATTCTGCAAAACAACTGGCCTGAATTTCTCAAAATGTTAGTGACAAATTGTTTTTCTAAAAGTTGAAGGATTAAAAGAGATGAAAGAGAAATGACAGCCCAAAGAACTGTATGATCATTGGTTGGATCTTGAGTAATTTTTTAAAAATCAACTAGGAATAATAATTTTGGGGACATTTGGGGATATATGAATATAGGATGTATATTAGGTAGAAATAGTTTATGTATGCTAAGTTTCCTGATACACTGAGTAGATTGTGATTAAGTGAAAGAATGTTTCTGTTCTCCTAAATGGTTCAGGAAAAAAAAAAATAAGGTGTGTGTGTGTATGTGTGCGTGTGCATGCATGCACACGCGTGGGTGTGTGGGAGAGAGAGAGAAAAAGAAAGGAGGGGTGTAGAAAAACTTGAGATATTTCAAAATTGAAAGCTGGAAAGAAACAATTTGAGGGAAGATTATGGCATGCATTCTTTAAAAAAAAAGTGCTTTAGAAAATTCTTTGCCAATACAGGAACCTAGTGAAGATTTTTATTCTGCAGAAGGAATGGTGTAGAATTGAAGGCAATCAGCATGTTTCCTACAATGTGGCATAGGTCTCAGTTAAATCTTGTGAAGATATGCAATCCAATAGTACTGAGACATCAAAATGAAAATCTCTCTAGATTGCTATACCTGTGGATGCCCCTTTCTTTTCCTTTGAGAATTACCTGTTCCCATCTGTTTAGTGGGAAAAGAAAAAAATTCCTCTGCTGAAATAATATACGTTAAAAATAATAATACACTGCCATTTTGCATATCAAACTAAAGTCTCAGTTTGCTTCTTGGCTTAGCTTTGTGAGAACTGCAAAGAAAACCTGGACAAGAACCATATGCGTAATGAAGGCGCTCCTTGTGCCTCAGAAGCCAAGTACTGTCCTCTCTCTGTTGCTTCTCCCATGCAGTGCTGCTGGTGAGTTTCCTGTGCCAGACTTCTTACCAGTAGCAGCACTGTTTATCTTTATGATAAACAGCTACCAGAGCAATTAAGAGACACCCTCTGGTTTGGGGCCAAAGTCTGCCAAGGTTTTGATTATTCTATTTCAAATTATTTCAACAAACAAATACTGAGTGCTTACTGTATGCAGGGCAGGGTCCTGGTACTGTGTAGGATACCAAAATCAATAAAATGTGGTATGTGCCTGTAAGTACATTCTTCAGGGAGAGAGCACTTGAGACAGCTAGCTACATCAATATCTATTATTAAAAGGCAGAGAATGAGAAGTGATTTAAGAGACAGACAAACAATATCGCATGAGCTTTTGGTATTCAGAGGTCCCTTGGCTTTTTAGTGCTATCATGTAGGTCTTTCTGAATAGGGAAGATTGAAGCCCAGTCATCCAGATGGTTTGGGACATTTACAGAACCATGATTCATAGATGTGAGATCTGGTTGTATTTTTTTTTAATTGCCCTGTTTTCTGATGTTAATTATTGCAACTAGGTTGCCAAGCAAACATCTGTTCAAGGTTGGATTCTGGACCCAGGCTTGTTGCTTTGGCTGAGCTTGCTGGAAACTGTTCTTACTTCACATGGACTATTGTATAATCTCTATAAATATTGCATAGTATGTATGGAGCATCGAACTATTACAGGTCCATACATGACTAGAACACTAAATGAAAGGAGAAAACAAGTGAATGGATTGATATGTATTAAAACTTACAATTAGTAAAAATAAATTTTAAACCACACCCATTTACAAAATATATTGCCATTTTTGCTTATCACATTAAAGGCAAAAGTTTCAGAGGTTTTTTTGTGTTGTCTTAGTTTTTTTTTTTTTTTTCTTAATCATGGCACTCATCAGAGCAAGGTGTGGTAGAATGGCAATTATCTGCTATCACAGATAACAGACTGAAACACACTCCATGTCTTCCTTTGAACAAGCCCTGTTTACTTGACTGTAAATAAATATAGCTTTAAATAAATATAGCTTTTGGAGAGCAGTTTGGTAGTATGTGTCAAGAATCTTATAATAATCACACACTTTGATCCAATAATGCCAATTCTGGGACTCTATCCTAAGGAAATAATCTGAACCACAGAAAAAGCTTTTTGCATAAACTCATTCATCACCACATTATTTATAAGAACATAAAATTAGAAAGAGCTTCCACGGGTTAACTGTGACTCCTGCACTTTCTGAAATATTACACAATGCCAAGAAACAATGATTTGATGTTAATAACATGGAAAATGCTCATGTTATATTATGTTGGAGAGACAAGGTACCAAATTGAATTTAGAGTGATGGAGAATAGATATAGTATATTCTAGAAGGAAATACATGAGTATGTTAATCTTAGTCATATTTGAATAAGACAAAGCCTAATTTTTTCCCTTTTTCTGTTTTCCAAATTTCTTTTACAAAGTCATGTATAACTGCACAAACTCATTTTCCCTCTGAGACTGCCATGAAACACCTCCTGACACTCCAGGCCCCCAGTATGACTGATACTGGTTCTTCTAGTTTTAGCAAGTGAGGCCCAAACCAGATCTACTTGGTTTGAAGGGGAAAAATGTATTTCTACTCTCCTTCAAAAAATGATAAGATTATCCAACAGATAAAATTTATATAGTTCCACTCTGTATACTAGGGATCCAGTGAAATTTTGGTCAACTAGTAACACTTTTGACAACTGGTACATTTAAAAAATAAATAAATAATTAAAAATGTAAAAATCAGTGCTCTTGAATGGGAGCAGCTGAGGAGCACTTTGAAGGACTTGGACTAAGAAGAATGAGCTGACCAATCAAAAGGACCAGAAGCACTTCTTTCCCTATGCCCAAGACTTTTTCAATTAGCTCATTGGATACAATAGCTGAGTTGTGGCCATCAAAGGATGTGACTGTTCCCCTGAAGGGGCTTTGGGCTTCTGGCCTGTGTGAGATCTCTACCCTAGTAGTTACAATTGATCATTTCTATCTTCTTAGAACTACTGATAAAGACCAGTTAGGCTGTCACCTCCCACTTCCAGAACCCCCTTAAAATAGTCCAGAACAGGTCATCAATTATTCTACCTACAAGGCCACTTTATACACTAGACAAAACAAAATCACATTTCCTCCCCTAAAATAGATGCTATACTTGGACTAATGCCCCCAGTTTCCCCATATTCGTCCGTATTTCTGCTTCCTGCCTAACCCTTAGCCTGACTGGAGACTCATCACAGGATCATCACCGAGAAATCCAACACTAGCTATATTCAC
This sequence comes from Lontra canadensis, assembly GCF_010015895.1. Classification (NCBI taxonomy): domain Eukaryota; kingdom Metazoa; phylum Chordata; class Mammalia; order Carnivora; family Mustelidae; genus Lontra; species Lontra canadensis. Next base: position 19,557,158 of record NW_022631017.1, read on the forward strand.
CTCTTTTTGAATTTCAACAAATACTTATTAAGCACCTACTCTGTGCCAGGGGGTAGGGGAGGTATTTGAAATGTAAGAATAAATAAGGTGAGAGGTGCCTGGGTGGCTCAATGGGTTAAAGCCTCTGCCTTCGGCTCAGGTCATGATCCCAGGGTCCTGGGTTTGAGCCCGCGTCGGGCTCTCGGCTCAGCACGGAGCCTACTTCCCTTCCTCTTTCTCTGCCTGCCTCTCTGCGTACTTGTGATCTCTGTCTGTCAAATAAACAAAGTATTTTTAAAATATTTAAAAAAAAGAATAAGGTGCAATTCCTGCCTTCAAAGAGTTTATAGAATAATGGGAAAAGCAAACAATTACTCTGGAATAGGATAAATAAAATGACTGTTAGCACAGGCTAGCTAGCCACAGGTGATTAAGAATTACATGATACAGTTTTAAAGGGTTAGGAAAGTTTTCCAAAAGGATGTGACACCAAAGCTAAGACCTGCAGTGTTTCACCAAGAAAAGTGTGTGTGGCGAACGTCCCAGATAGAAGGAACAGCATGTTTCAGAGGCAAATGGAGTGTGACTGGGGTGTAGTCTGCAATGGCAGGGAATGGCAATCAGGAATCCAGAGAAATTGCCAAACATGAATTGGGCTTTATTTCACATGCTAGGGAGTTTTCAGTTCATCCTGAGAACAAGGGTATTATGGAAGTATTTTAACAAGTGGATTATCATGATCAGCTCTGTGTTTTAGAATGAGTACTCCAGTACTAAGTACTGGACTTAGTGGCAGTGGAAATCAAGAGAGGTAAATGGTTCTCCAAAGTGTGAATAAAGTAGAACTTTGTTGATTGATTGGGTGAGGTAAAGATGATGCAGAAGAAAAGTCAGGAAGAAATTTTTGTTTTCTAGTTATTGTGCCATTCACTGTGATGAGGAACACGAAGTAAATTGGTCTGTTGGGGAAGGATGGGGAGATGATGATTCCTTTTAGACTGAGTTTGAGGTATTTGACTGGAGACATGGGAATTGCATGTAGGTATCAGAAGCTCAATAGAGACATCTGGGCTGGAGGTTTACATGGAGAAGCCTCAGCATATGTGTAGAGTTAAAACAATGGCAGTGGAGGAACACTCTGACCAATGAGAACAATCTGTTATAAACAAAACCTTGGAGACTTGAGAAACTTTAATGAATAGATCATGGGAAGAATCCACAAAGGGGAAAAAAGAAAGTATCAGGAGACAAGAGAATGTGATATACTAGGAGTCAGGAAGGAAGCAGAGGTCAACAGTGCCAATAATGCAGAAGAGAGTAAGATAAGGATTCACAAAGGCATTTAGTAATGAGAAGGTCATTGGTAATCTTAGAGAGAGAGAGTTCAAGTAGAGCTGTGAGACAGATAGTTTTGGGTTTTTTAAATGTGGACACAGAGAAAAGAACATTAAACGTTCTTTCAATTAGCTTGGTTAAAAATGGAAGGAGAGTAAGACATAGAGACTAAAGGACATGGGATCCTAATGCGTTTTTATTTTGTTTTGCTTTTATGATGAGAGAGACTTGAGCAAGTTGATATGCTTGATTGTCTGAAGTTACCAGAGAAAGTTGAGGTCTCTGACAAAGCAGATAGAAATATTCCTCTTGAGAAGCTTGAGAGGATCTGCTTTCTACCAAAGAGGAAGGAAGAATGGAAGAGAATGAACCCCCAATGTGTGGGGAACAAAAAGTTGAAGGGTTCTCATCTGACCATATCAGTTTTTACTCTGTCAAGTGGGAAGTGAGGTTATTGATTGCATGTGTATCAATCAGCTGAAAGGGAACGTTGAGGGTGAGGCCTTGAGGAGTGAAAATTAGAAATGGTTCAGTGGTGAGGAAGGGGTGAGCCAGAGCCACCCAGAGAAGGCCTTCTCAATGATGACAGCACAGACAGGCTTGGAGACCATCTGCTTGTTGACAGCACTACACATGGAGGAGGCAAGGAAGGACCATCTGCTTGTTGACAGCATTGCACATGGAGGAGGCATGGAAGTATCATGTTTAGAAAGGCATTTCCTGCTTTTGATGAAGCATTGAAGAATTCTCAGTGGCCACTAACAACATGGCATTATTATTCAAGTAGCTAATTTTGCCCAGTCTAGGTAGGCATCTGCAGAGGCATAGTGACAATGTGTCCAGACTCTGGTAGTGATGAGGTTTGAATTAAAGCTTCAGTATTTTCTTTCTGTGTGACCTGGAGCAAATGACTTACTCTTGTATCCTTTGGGATCCTGGTACGATCTTTATCAGGAAAAAATGAGGTGATTGATAGAAAGTACGTAGTACGTTACTTGCCGGTTGCACATTCAATAAATGTTAGCTGCTGCTATCATCATCACCACCACCACCACCACCACCACCATCATCATCAGGTTCACTGTGACAATGCCAGAAGTTTCTAGAAAGCTTACAATTTAAACCTTTACTATAAAGTAGGAAGTGGTCTGGATAGATCAAATCAGCCACAGCATTCCTTTAAGCCAAAACCTAGTCCAGAGCGAGGCTCAAACTCTCTTCAGTTCCATGAAGCCTGAGAGAAGTGAAGCTACAGAAGAAAAGTTTGAAGCTAGCAGAGGTTGGTTCATGAGGTTTAAGGAAAAAAGCCATCTCCATAACATAAACATAAAAGTGTAAGACAAAGAAGCAAATGCTGATGTGGAAGCTACAGCAAGTCATCCAAAAGATCTAGCTAAGATAATGAATGAAGGTGGCTACACAAAGCAACAGACTTCCAATGTGAATGAAACAGCTTTACACTGGAAGAAAATGCCATCTAAGACTCCATAGCTGTAGGAGAGAAGTCAGTGCTTAGCTTCAGTGCTTCAAAGGACAGGTGTACTCTTGTGTTTGGGGCTAATGCAGCTGGTGACTTGGTTGAAACCAGTTCTCATTTACCGTTCCAGAAATCCTGTGGCCCTTAAGAATGATGCTAAATCTATTTGCCTGTATCTTATAAATGAAACAACAAAGCCTGGATGACAGCACATCTGTTTACAACATGGTTTATTGAGTAATTTGAGCCTTCTTCTGAGAGCTATTGCTCAGGAAAAAAAAAAAAAAAAAAAAAGATTCCTTTTAAACATTACTGCTCATTGACAATGCACCTGGTCACTTCAGAGCTCTGATGGAGATGGACAGAAAGATTCATGTTGTTTTCATGCCTGCTAACACAACATCCATTCTGCAGCACATGGATCAAGGAGTCAGTCATTTTCACTATCAAGTCTTATTTAAGAAATACATTTCATAAGGCTGGAGCTGCCAGAGATAGTGATTCCTCTGATGGATCTGAGAAAAGTACATCAAAAAACTTCTAAAAAGGAGTCACCACTCTAAATGCCATTAAGAACATTTGTGATTCATGACAAGAGGTCAAAATGTCAACATCTATAGGAGTTTGGAAGAAGTTGATTCCAACCCCCGTGGATGACTTTGAGGGATTCAAGACTTCAGTGGAGGAAGTAACCCCAGATATGGTGGAAACATCAAGAGAACTAGAACTAGAAGTGGAGCCTGAAGAAGTGACCAAATTGCTGTAGGCTCATGATCAAACTGGAAGAGTCAAAGAGCTGCTTCTTAGTGAATTGTGAAGAATGGGGTTTCTTGAGATGGAATCTGATGCTGTGTACACTGTTGGAATGACAACAAAGGATTTAGAATATTAGATCATCTTGGTTGATAAGGCAGTGGCAGGGTTTGAGAGGATTAACTCCAGTTTTAAAAGATCTTTACTGGGATCAATCAGCACTGCTTACTCTAGAGAAATCATTTGTGAAAGAAAGAGCCCATCGATGTGGCAAACTTCATCATTGTCCTATTTTAAGGAAATGTCACAGCCACCACGGCCACAACCACTACCATACTGCTCAGTCAGCTGCCATCAACAGCGAAGCAAGACCTCCACCAGCAAAAAGATTATTACTAGTTGAAAGCTTGGATGATACCTAGCACTCTTTATTTATTTTAAAGATTTAGAGAGAGAGAGCATATGCATGCAGGGGTAGGAGCAGAAGGAGAGAATCTTCAAGCTGACTCCCTACTGAGCGTGGAGCCTAGCTTAGGGCTCAATCCCACAACGATGAGATCATGACCTGAGCCAAAATCAAAACTAGACACTTAACTGACTGAGCCACCCAGGCACCCTGATAGTTAGCATTTTTAACAATAATGTTTGAAAATTAAGGTATGTCCATTGGATTTTTTAGGCATAATGCTATTGTATACTTAGTAGATGTATAATACATCTATTATTGTATTAATACAATCTTATTGTATACTTACATACAGTAGAGTGTGAACATAACTTTTATATGCACTCAGAAACCAAAAAACTCATTCGGCCCACTTTTTTGCAAAATTCACTTTATTGTGATGGTCTAGAACTGAACCCACAATAGGCTTCAGGTAAAATAATACTATAAAAATACTATGCAGGCAAAAAAAAAAATACTATGTGGGGGTGGGAAGTTGGGTGAGCCTGGTGGTGGATATTATGGAGGGCACATATTGCATGGAGCATTGGGTGTGGTACATAAACAATTAATTCTGGTACACTGAAAAGAAATAAAAAAATAGAAAATTAATAAAAAATACTAAACAGGCAAAAATATAAAAACCTTTCAATTATGTTGTTATTCTTCCTTTACGCTCATATTTATATTTGGCTTAGAAAGGTTTAAGAGTTTTGAAATGCAGCTTGTTTTCCAGTTTTACTTATTATTTACTCAGTTAAAATACTATAATGTGTTCTATGTTTTCCATATCGCTCAGTTTTCTAACTGGTCTCTATCATGCTGTCTTCCTATATACTTTATCTTAGCTAGTTTTCTGAAATGAATTGTTATTTCAGTCAAAAACCTCACATTTGAACTATCTCAATTCTAACACAAGAGCTATATTTACCTTATTGACCAATAGCAAATTCAAGAGATGTTTATTATTGTATTGCAGTCACCTGAAGAAATGAAAAAACTGGGGTGCCCGTGTGGCTCAGTCAGTTAAACGTCTGCCTTCTGCTTGAGTCATGATCCCAGGATCCTGGGATCAACCCTATATCTGGCTCCCTGCTGAGCAGGGAGCCTGCTTCTCCCTCTCCCTATGCCTACCGCTCCCCTGCTTGTGCACTCTCTCTCTCTCCCACTGTCAAACAAATAAATAAAATCTTTCAAAAAAAAAAAAAGAAGAAGAAATGAAAAAACTCAGTTGAAGCAGGGTAGAATTTTCTAAAATGTATTTGTAGTAAATCAAGACACTAAGTATTCTAGTCCTTTTTCAGTCTAATCACAAAACTTTTAACTAAGAGTTGATAATCTATCCGTTCACCATGCAAGTCTTTTTAGACACCTCTTTATCCTACTCATATTTTTTAAAAGATTTTATTTTTTTAAAGATTTTATTTATTTTAGAGAAAAAGAGAGAGCAAATATGAGGGAAGGGGGATGGGGGAGGGAGAGAATATCAAGCAGACACACTTCTGAGCATGGAGCTCATTGAGGGGCTCAATCTCATGACCCTGAAATCATGACCTGAGCTGAAATCGAGTGTTGGATGCTTAACTGACTGAGCCACCCGGTGCCCCTCAAATATTTTATTTTTAAGTAATCTCTCCACCCAACATGGGGCTCAAATTTACAACCCCAAGATTAAGAGTCACATGTTCAACCAAATGAGCCAGCCAGGCACCCATATCCGCTCATATTTGTAAAAGAGATTGCTTTACTCCTAGAATAAGATCTCTCCCTACTTGGAAGTATTAAAATTCAAATACCAAAAGAAAGGAGAGTTTTTTGAAAACATATATATCATTTTCTCTTTTCATATTCAAATATACTTTAAAATTTGTTTCTGGCAAATATAAAGGAAAATTTGGTCAGTCTGCACTAAATAGTATTTTATATTTGGAAATAATGAATAGAAGCCAGGAAGAAGGAATTATAATTTTCTTTATTGAATCTAAAAACTCCAGGTAATGAACATGCTATTCTTAGAACTGAGTGGATGGTGCACAATGATACTTTGTTTTGGCCTGAAAAGGCTCTGTTGAAATTGTTCTTTTTAAGTTAAAGAGCTATGTGAACTTGGTTTAACGTCTAGGGAAGCACTGATGCTTGCCAATACTGAAAGACCAAAACCTCTAGGAAAAAAAAAAAAAAGATGGTTGTGAGTTAAAATACAGAAAATGTATTTTTTAAGTGTCAAACTTGGACTATCTTCAAGTTTACAAGTAGTATTGTAAGGAGTGATTTTGTTGTTGTATTTGTTAAAGTTTTCAAGAAGAAAGGGTTTTGGATTAAAAAAAAAAAAAAACCCACATAACTATTTTGACATCAGCTCCAGGAAAGGAACGTTGCTTTCTGTGAATTAGTTTTGGTGAGAGCAGCACTGTGTGGGCAGGATACCCAAAGGGTTTAGTTTACTTAGGAAATGGCTACGTTCTCCACTGCACCCTACAGAGGGTTAGGGACAAAGCCCAGAATTCATTAGTGCAGTGGTGTAGGGTTTAAACAAAGCCCAGAATTCATTAGTGCAGTGGTGTAGGGTTTACAAAACAGACTTAAATAATGTTCATTAATTCAGTTGTGAATTTACCCATAATTTTCAAGATCCTGACTTATTTTCAAGACCAACCCAAAGTTTTGGTTACTGGTTTTGCTATCAATTCTGGATCTACCATTTACTATAGTTCAGAAAATATTTATGCATAAAAAATTCTGTACAATCAAAATTTTTTAAAAAACACTAGAGCATTAAATTAAAAAAATAATTCCACAGCATGAAAAATCAATTTGGAATGATTCTTCTCTCTCTTCATGTTTTTTCATACATACTTTTTTAAAAAAATTAACATATAATGTATTACTTGCCCCAGGGTTCATATATACTTTTACATACTTATGTAAGTACAATTTTAATGGTTCCTTATCTAATATTATCAAATATCTTTTAAAATATTTTTCGTATTTTTTTAAGAAATATTACAGCCAAATCTACTCATTGAGATCCTTTTTATTCTTCATAGTTTAACTAAGATACCTCCTTTTCCCTGAACGATCAAAACCGGTTCTCCTTTTGGCTTCTCTAACTGAACAGTGGTCATTCGTGCCTATGTTTATCTCCCCTGATAAACTGAAAGCTACTTGAGCGCAGCAGTTTATTCATCTATAAATTCTCTCCCGTAGGTAGTAGAGCGCCTTGCCCATGGTGGGCACTGGATAAATAGTTGGGTATTGAGTTGAAACTAATCCATAGAGTCATTTAGAGCAAAGTGTTTTACAAAGAAGTTGAAGTGGGAAGAAATGAGCAAAGCCATAGAAGTGTTATGCCTCTGAAAAGAAGGAAGAAGTGGCGCAGTACTAATTTCTGGGGAGGTAGAGGTAGAATTTAAATATAAAAACGCCAAATAGGGAGAAGACTGTTTACAAAGATAATGGCGTAAGCTTGTATGCACCAAGAAACGCTGCAATTAAATATGTAAACCAAAAGCACATCAATGAGAATACTTAGATAACTGGAAAAAATATATCGTAAGCAACTTTATAACTCCTCTTTCGGAATCAGATTGAGTACATAAATAAGTAAATGAGCCCATAGAGGAATTAATGTTAGCCATTAAAACTGGTACTATTTAATAGCGATCTATACAGAATCTTACAGCTCTTGATTAGAGTAAAAGATGTTAGTGCCTCGGAAACATTTTTTTAAGTCATGTAATTAGCTAAAAATAAAACCTTAATATTTTTAAAATGAAGATTTTACAGACCACTTAATGCACAATTAGGCAAAGGTGAAAATAAATGGCAGAAAAAAGTTACCGAAAAAGTATTAGCTACAAATTAAGTAACACTTAAAGAGGAAGTGAAAACAGTTTATACACTGCCTAGAAAAAAATGAAAAAAGAACATTCCAATCCAAAATATTTAGAACATGGTAAAAACTATTCATTACTAAGGAATAAAAGCAGGAAACAAGGGACTAAGGAACATCTTAAGAAACTCGGAAAAGAATAGCAAATGAACCAAATGAAAGTATAAAGAAGATAGTGCTGAACATAAAATCCCCCAAGGGAGGAAGAGAAAAAGAAAAAAAAAGAAAAAAAAAAAGAACAATATAAAGGTTAAGCCCAGGGAAAAAAAAAAAAAAAAAAAGGTTAAGCCCAAGAGCTGATTATTTTAAATACAAGATTAATTCTTTTAGGAGCCTGATTTAAGGATCAAAGAAAGTAAAAGTAGACAGTGAGAAAGCGACAAAGTGAGAAGAACAGCTGAGATGAGAAAAGCGAGAAAACCAGAGAGAAGGAGGGAGAACAGAGAAAATTCTATTGCAGCAGAGGGGAAACCTAGGGAACAGACACTTTCCTAGAAGACATACCCTAAATTAGGTCCTCTATTGTAATTGGCCTGTTCAAATTTTTAACTTCTTCTTGGCTAAATTTTGGTAACTTATAACTAATTCCTGGGAGGTTCCCCCCCTCCCCCGCTTCCTTTCTTTCAATTTTTACTGTGGTTGAGGATAATCCTGTTTCCCCAATGGCCAGACCACACCTGAATGATGGTTTTGTTTTCTGGGTGGTACACTTTTACTAAGAAAGCTAGGGAGAAGAAAAGATTTCAAAGGATATATGAGAAAGAGTTAGAGAAGTGGGGTATCTCCCTGGGAGAAACAACTGAAGGGACATGACACCTTGTCTTCAAGTGTTTGAAGACCCTTTACCAAGAAGAATGGGTAAATACCTCCAATAAGACCTAGGAGAAAATTAAAAATACCTTGTGTTCAGGGAACAAAATTGTGAAACTCCTACATTGCTCTTCTAGGTCAACATGTCTATTTTGCAATAATTTTCCCTGAACCTATTACCTTAAATATGCCCAAGATTTGAGTCAATGGCACTACTCTGACTACTGATAAATCCTCCAAATCACTCGTATTTGCATTTTGCTTTCTTATTCATTTTTCAGGGTTGTTCAGAGAATTTACTCTAATTTATGGAAGGCAAAAAATATATATATTTTTCCATAACTAGACCACCAATGACTTTTTCTTTTCCTTGCTTTTGGCATTTTTAAGATATTTAAGCATATTTTGAGGGCCAAGAGAAAGAAACTAAGGAGGAGGGAGAGATAGATGTTGTAAAAGGTGTCCTGTGAGTTCTGTAAATGTTTTAAAGCTTACAGTTGTTTTAGTTTCTGAAATTTTCACTTGTTTCTTTTTACTGAAATTAAACCTCTGGGTAAATAAATAAAATAAAATTGTCTTCCCTGCCCCACCAGAGGATTGCTAATTATTACTTTGGTACTAGATCAATGAAAAATGCCATTTCCTGTTTATTACTGTGAACTGTGTATCTATATTTCCATATCTATGTGTCTGTATTTCCACCCTTGGTTGGATTTTTAAGAAAATGGGGGCACTTTTGGTGTAAATCATAATCTGTTTGTCTTATGTACCTCAGCATTCAATCCTCCTTTTTGGAATACAATATATTCATGTAATTTGTACTTTATTCCTTTAAATATATGCTTTTGAAGGAAGAGCACTGAATTATGAATGAGAATACTGAGTTCTGAATTATGAATGAGTGCAGGATTTAAAATGTTCTCAAGAAATAAGCATCATAAGAGTTTTTAATTTCTAAAATTATTTTTGTGAAATATTATTTTCTAAATATCAAGGAAGATAGTATTACCCAATTTTTATTGCATTTTCCCTGTCAGGAACTGTTCCAGGTATTTTACACAAATTAACTCATACAGTCCTCTCAACAACCCAGTTCGGTTTGTACATTGCCATTCCGGTTACACGGATACAAATGCTCAGAGTCTGGAATCTGCTCTTTTAGCTACTGCACTCTACCAACTTTTTTTAGCTAGAGCTAAAGCTTTGTAAAGCTTAAGTGCACTTAAATTAAGTGCTTAATTTTGTAAATTAGCACACCCCTTACACATACACAATTTTAGAGACAGCAGGGAATCCTAAATGTGAATTAGGCCATTTCCAAGAGTGTTGGTTGTGTGAGCTCCCTGACTCAAGGACACTCAGCCACATACATAGCAGCAGAATCTTGCCTCTGATTTCCATTTCAGGGTCCTTTTTGCAAATTACCTGTGAGGTGTCTTTATATTCTGATTGTAAAAAATTGGAATATCTTGGGGCACCTGATTGACTCAATGGGTTAAGCCTCTGCCTTTGGCTCAGGTCATGATCTCAGGGTCCTGGGATTGAGACCCGTATCGGGCTCTCTGCTCAGTGGGGCGCCTGCTTCCCACTTTCTCTCTGCCTGCCTCTCTGCCTACTTGTGATCTCTCTCTCTGTCAAATAAATAAAATCTTTTAAATAAAAAAATTGGAATATCTTATTTAGATTAACATAATTGTGGGGAAATCAGAGTGGATAACATGTAAACCAAAAAACTCAAAATTATTTTAGAAATATCTCCCTCTCTGATGGGTGACCAAATATCTCGTCTGTTCTAAAACTTTGTCTTCCAAAAAGTGAATTTTATCATAGTTAAATGAGTATGTACTCATTCTGTTTATCCAAGCACACATTACATATACATATATTTTTTTTAGATTTTATTTATTTGACAGAGAGAGAGAGAGAGATCACAAGTAGGCAGGCAGAGAGAGAGGGGGAAGCAGGCTCCCTGCTGACCAGAGTTCAGTCTAAATAGTTCATTGGTACTTTGTTTTGAAAAATCCCTTCATATTTAAAATTTGAAAGTTATCCTCTTAAAGAGTCTAGGGAATTTATCGTACTGATATACTTGCCCACACGTGAATAATTTACATATAAGAGTATTCACTGTGGCATTATTTGCCATAGTAAAATATGTCCCAAAAAACAGTCTAAATGTACAATAATATGAGAAATAAGGCTGGTTATAGTACAGTGGAAATCAAGCAGTTATTAAAAACAAAAAACAAGGAAGTCCTTCCTATGTGATATGAAAATATCTTCACAGTATATTGTCAAGTGAAGAAAACAAGGTGATTATTATTTGCTAACATTTGGATTTAAAAAGGGACAAAATACATATATTTGCATTTCTTATATGTGCTAAAACATTTCTTGAAGGAAACAGCAACCATTTAGTGGGATGGATAGAATGCAAGTACGGTTATAAGAGAGAAATGCTAATTTTTATCTAGTTTATACTTTTTGGTTTTTGAATTATGAGAATTTCTGATGTTATGCAAAAAGCTGAATTAAAATTTAAAAATTTTTATTAAATGAATAAGGGAGCATGAAAATTTGGGTGAGAAGAAAGAGAAAGAAGTTTAACATAAACAGGTGATTGTGTATAGAAAAACGCAGTTGCATGATTAAACAGAAAATTAACACTGCATGAATTATATCGTTAATATTTTAACTCTTTAAACATTATTTTACTGACTCTTAGCTATGAGAACTCAATTAGCCTTTAAAATTACATGTCATTTTGGTGTTAAGTTTCATTTCCCTGATAACTCATGAAGTTGAACACACTTTCGTGTTTGCTGGTCATTGAACATCCTCTTTTGTGAAGTGCCTTGACTATTTTTTCATTCAGTTGGTTGTCTTCCTTTTTCTTATTGACATGGAGGGGTTCTCTATATATCCTGGATGAACAAAACCTTGTCCTTGCATATTGCAAATATCTTCTCCCGTTCTAATTTACAGTCTCACTCTCTCCACAGTACCTGTTGGTGAGCAGAGGTTTAAATTTTATTTAACCCAATTTATCAGTTTTTTTAGTGAGTATTTTTCGTGTCACATGTAAGAAATGTTTCCCTTCCCTGAGATCATGAAGATATTTTCCTTAATCTTGTTTAGAGGTTTTATTGTTTAATATTTTAGAATTATACCACGTGGCTAGAGGTGGAAGTTAAGACATTTTTTTTTTAGAGGACATTTCAGTAAACCAGAACAATTTATTGAAAGAAATTGTCCTCCACACTGCCCTGTAGTGTCAGTGCCTCTGCTGTCCATATGCAAGTTGCTCTGTTTGATACCCTTTTGTGTTCTGTTATCTATCATTATCCATCCTTATCTTTTTTTTTTAAGATTTTATTTATTTATTTGACACAGAGAGAGAGAGACCACAAGTAGGCAGAGGGACATGGGGATGGGAAGGAAGCAGTCTCCCTGCTGAGCAAAGAGCCCAATGCAGGGCTCGATCCCAGGACCCTGAGACCATGACCTGAGCCAAAAACAGAGGCTTAACCCACTGAGCACCCAGGAGCCCCCATCCTTATCTATCTTGATGCTAGTGTCATACTATTGCAATTACTGTGGCTTGATGATTCATCTTATATATGGTAAAACAAGTTCTACTACTTTGTTTTTCTTGATCAGGAGTATCATGACCGGGGGTCCTGGGTGGCTCAGTCAGTTAAGCACCTGCCTTTGGCTCAGGACATGATTCCAGGATGCTGGGATGGAGCCCTGTATCCCATCGTCTGGCACCCTGCTGAGCGGAGAGTCTGCTTCTCCTTCTGCCCCTCCCCATGCTCACACTCTCACCCTCTCAAATGAATAATAAAATCTTAAAAAAAAATTATCATACCATTCATAAGTATTTTACAGTCAGCTTGTGATTTTGAATTCACTTTCTCTTCAAAAAAAGAGAAAGAAGCTGCAGGAAATTTTATACATAAAAATGACTGAATTTACATTTCTATCATATTGAAACTTCCAAGTCAAGACCCAGATATATCCCTCCATTCACTTGCTTCTTTTTATTGTCTCAAAAATGTTTCAAATATATCAGTGGGATAGTATTATTCATCTTTTGGATTTATTAATACTTCATGTTTTTATATTGCTATAAATGATATTTCTTAAATATTTTTTCACATCACTTGTTACCAGTTATAGAAGTACATTTGTTTTTTGTGTAGTTGACCTATTCAGCAACCTTGCTAAATTCACTTGTTAATCCTAACAGTTTATCTGTAGACTATTTTGGGTTTTCTGCATATGTAATTATATAATCTGCAAGAAATGGAGGAATTTATTCTTCATTTTTTATTGTTTTATCATTTCTCTTCTCTTCTTGCATTGGTTATGAGCTCTAGTTAATGCTGAATAATGGTGGCAGTGCATCCTTGACTCATTTCTGATCTCAAGAAGAAAATTTTCAGTATTTCATCATTGAGTGTGATGGTTATTTTTTTTTTAAATAAACATGCTTTATCATTTTAATGAAGTTTTCATCTCTTCCTAGTTTGCTAAGATTTTAACCTGAATGAATGTTGAATTTGTCAAATACCTTTCCTCTTTCTATGGAGATAATCATATGATTTTTCTCCCTTATTAATGTGAGTTATACCAATTGGTTTTGAATGTTAAACCAAACTTGTTTTCTTACAATAAACCTTCTTTGATCAGGATATATTATCTTTTTCTTGTATTGTTCAGTTTGGTTTACTAATGTTCTGTTTCGGATTTTTGCATCTATGTTTATGAAGAGATTGTCAATAATTTTCCTTTCTTGCAATGTCTTTATCAGGTTTTGGTATCAGGATTTTGCTGACCTAATGAAACAACTTGAACAGTGACCCCTCCCCGCACACCCACTTCCTTATTCTTTAAGAATAGTTGTGTAATATAGGTATTATTTCATCCTTAAATTCTTAGTAGTTTAACAGCAACCCACTTGGGGCTGAAGTTTTCTGTTTGGGAAGATCTTTCTCTGTTGCTTTTTTTTTTTTTAAGATTTCATTTATTTGAGAGAGAGCACGAACGTGGAAGGGGCAGGAGGATAGAGAGAAGCAGACTCCCCACTGGGCAAGGAACCTGCTGGGGGGCTCGATTCCAGAACCCTGGGATCATGACCTGAGCTGAAGGCAGACACTTAACTGACTGAACCACCCAGCCATCCATCTCCTCTGTTGCTTTCAAGATACTTTTTTGGTAGTTGGCACTTTTACTTGCTGTGCCTAGGTGTTTTTTCTTTACATTATTCTTGCTTGGAGTTGAGAGAACTTCTGGGATATTTGGTTTGATGTTTTTCATTAGTTTAAAAAAAAATTTAAAGACATCTAGCACAATGCTCTGTACTCACTGTTGAGTAAACAGAAAAGCATATTTATCAGTAAAGCAGTGACTTTCCTGTATTCACTGATGATAAAATCATGGGGAAATCCATGAACCTGAAAATGAATCTGCTTCTATGGTGCTCCATAAAGTAATTAATGCACAGAAAATATTTAGAACAGTGCTTGGCAGGGCACCTGGTTGGCTCAGTAGGTTGAGCATGGTCTCTTGATCTCAGGGTTGTAAGTTCAAGTACCATGTTGAGTGTCTCTACACTCAACTTACTTTAAACTTTAAACTTTTTCAACTTTAAAAGTAAAATCTTAAAAAAAAACAAAAAACACTGTTTGGCATGTAGGAGGGGCTGTGTCCATTTCATGATTGTTGTTGCTTTTGTTGTGATAGTCAATTCTCCTCTGTCATATTAACATGTTCCTTTTTGAGGAAAGAGGAAATTGGTATCAAGTGAACAAAAGTTGGAGGCACCCTGTAAACTATTATGACCAACACTTAAAACCAAGATCAAAGTCATTAGGCACACCTTTGATAAATCGAGCTTCAAAGTCCCAAGTTTTAAACGTTCTCTGTCTTTTCTTTGGATGATTTAATTAAACTGACACTTTTCCAGAGGCTTCCCCCCCTTACCTGTGTCACTAAATTACTTTTGATTTGCCCCAAGTGGCAAATTCTCCTTTTAGCTTGAATGTTAAGTGAATAGTAGTGTCTCCTGGAGACACTTGGAGACTGTTTTAACATTAAGTAATTTTGTCTTATAAGAATAGACATATTTTTGTTCAGAAAAATTGGAGAATATATTTTTCAGTGATATAAATACTGGTATTAGAATTGAACATAACACAAATTCAAAATATCTTTGGGGGCATCTGGGTGGTACAATTAATTAAGCATCTGACTCCTGATTTCAGCTCAGGTCATGATCTCAGGGTCTGGAGATCAAGCCCCACATTGAACTCTGTGCTCAACAAAGATCTTGAGATTCTTTCCCCTTTCCTCCCTCCCACTCTGCTCTTCCCCTACTTTCTCTCTCACTCTCATTCTCAAATAAATAAAGTTTTTTTTTAAATAAAGTGTCTTTGTTTTAAGTATAGTAAGTACATAAAACCCTTAAGACAGAAGTTAGATGACATGTTATTTGAACTATATTAAAGAATCATTGTCATTTGAGCAGATATTTGGTATCATGGTTATGTATTTTTTTAAAAGATTTTATTTATTTATTTGACAGACAGAGATCACAAGTAGGCAGAGAGGCAGGCAGAGAGAGAGAGGAAGAAGCAGGCTTCCCGCTGAGCAGAGAGCCCGATGTGGGGCTTGATCCCAGGAACCTAGGATCATGACCTGAGCCGAAGGCAGAGGCTTTAACCCACTGAGCCACCCAGGCACCCCTTTGGTTATGTATTTTAAAGAAACTGATTTTTTTAAGATCGATACCGAAATAGTCATGAATGAAATGACATGATGTTTCCTATTTGCTTCAAAATAATATGGGTCAATGCACAGAAGAAAGAAGATTGGCCAAGAGTTGATAATTGTTGAGACTGGATAATGGATACTTAAGGATTCATAATATCAGTCTGTTTATTTTTGCATATGCTTATGATTACCCTAATAAAAAAATGTTTTAAATAGTGGGTAAAATATTAAATGAATTAGTATCATCAAATCATCAGTTACTAAAAGAGACTATCAACACAAATTTGATTGCCGTAGTCTCAAGTTCCACAAGGGCAAGATTCATAGCTTAAGCTACTTTATATCCTGGACCTATGTCTTTTACATGTAATATTGTAGGAGCTAAATATATGGTTTTTTGGATGAATTAATGAACTTTATTCTTGTTGCTATAATAAATTCGCAGTGAATCCTTTCCAGCAAATATCACATATCCATGTAAACTGTATCTTATTAGACACTTCTCATTGAGTAGCATTGGCCCAGCATCGGATTATTCAAGCCAAAATCCTAGAATTATCTTTGCTTCCTTCTTTAACTTCATCTTCAATATCTGGTCCCTCACCAAATCCCATTGGTTCCACTTCCAAAATGTGCCCCATATCTGGCTACTCCTGTCACCTAGTTGCATCATCCATCATCGACTGTCTAGAGGGCTGAAACAGTCAGAGACCACTGGTAAGAAGAAAAGTACAATCCAGAGTCCTATTATTCTCCCAGTCTCCACTTCTCCCCTTCTACAGTCCATTCACCAGAAAGAGCCTAAGTGATGTTTTTAATGTCAATCAAGGTATGTCACTCCACCTCATAAAACCAGTCAATGATTCTTGTTGAATTTAGAATACAATCCATAACTTCCTATCACAGCAAACAAGGCCTGTGTGCTCTGGCTCATTTGGACTGTATCTTAATGACTCAGTTCTGTTCCGTGAACACAAACCCATCAGACACCTTGTACCCTGGAGCCATGTCCTTGCTTCTGTTGCCTGGACTGTCTTCCCCAGTTTCTCTGCATGATGGGCACTTTAGTTCCCCGTCCAAGTTCTCCCTTAGGGATACCGTCCCTGATGTGTAGTTTCCTCTAGCACTGACTATGAACTGCCTGGCTTATTTACTTATCACACATTTCCTGAAAAGAAGCTCTGTGTCTCTCTCCCATCATTTCTCCAGAGTCCACCATGATGCCTAACTTGTAAAAACCACATTTCATTGAAATCTAAGACATGATCAATTGTAGGTGGAAGTATTATATTATGTGCCACCAAGAAAATAAAAACTGCAATTAAACTATGGCACAATACTGAAGACTATTGATGATAAACAATCCTGACTTTTGAGATATTAAAATGCTGAAAAAAAATGTTTCCGTTAACTGATGAAACACGTATCTTGTTGAATACACAAATGAATACACTTTGCTTAATCATGATTACTAATCTGCTAGTGATGTTTTTTGAGGAAATTATTATGAGAAAGATACGTAGAGGCCAAGAGATTGCATAGGTCATGAGTAGCATTTTATTATGAAAAAGGAGATAGTATGAAGAACTATGAGTAATTCAAAGAACTGTATGAGTAATTTTTTCAAACTACCAATTACTAGCTTATCAGCAATGATTCAAATTTTGTAGATCCTGGGTGGGCCATAAAACTTGAATTCTCGGAAAAGCCTTTAAGAGACTCAAGCAGTTGTCCTGGAGGTTGATTCAGACCCTAAACTTGAAAAAGAAGGAGGGCAGAAAAGATGGGGACAGACATAGATTCAGAGAGAGTTCATAGTGGGAAGATGAGGAACCATGATCATGTTGCATCTATCTGCATAGTAAAATAGAGATCATTTTGTTCAGTGCAGCGGGGTAGGGATTTTGGAGCTTTCAGAAAGAAGAGAAGGTATGGAATAAGCCAAATGCAGAGAGTTTGAGAGCATGAAGAAATTGTGTGTTCTATGGAAATCGATAGGCGTGCAGACAGATTGGAAAAACACTGAAGAAAACAAAGTCTTCTGGTTGGATGTCAGATGGTAAGCCATACCCAAAGTGGTGTGGTGTGAGCACTCACTGCTGGAGAAGTGACAAGAGAACCTGCTCCCTTGAACTGCCTTGGATTGTTCTGGTCCCTAAACTATATTCCATTTCTATAAGAGCTGACTATCCCTGGGTGGCTCTGAACTCACTGCTTCTATTATTATCCTTTCTATGGCTAAAATAAATCTATAGGGGAGTGAGGTCAGGTTCAAACATTAACCTGGGAGGAAAAAAATTGACTCCCATCCTCTAAACTATGCTGTTCCTCAATAAACACGAGTCACTGGAAATGGCCCAAGGGAGCTCCTTCTATGTGGAGTGAAAAGAAATTGTTTTTCACTTGCTGAAAACTGGAGGGGTTTTTGTTTTGATTTTTTAATTTTGTTATGAGAACATCCAGACTTTTGGAACAGCTTCATGCTCTTGCCCTTATGCTCTGATTCCAGTTCATCTGTATGCCCTTAGCTTTCTACACCTGACTTTGTGGTCCAAGCTTACTGATCCTCTTTCAGGAGCTCTAAGGCTGTCATCTTAGGTTAGGATGCTTGTACCTTAGGGCAGCATACATTTGATCCATTTGGGAGGTGGGGAAAATCGGGAGTACCCCTGCTGCAGTGCCATACTCTCTTCCTACCTGGCCTTTGTCCATGTTGTACCTTCTGTTTGCTTGAAACCCCTTCACACAGCTTGGCGAGGTCCTACTAATCTTAAGATCTCGCTTGAAACTTCATTTCTTCCTAGAAGGCTCCTCTGAGTCTCCAAAGTGTCAGTTCCTGAGCCTCCCACATGTCCTCTCCTGACACCCTGTTTCTACCTGTCAGGCAGACTCACGGCTCTGGGTCATGATCACCTCTTTGCTGATGGGCACTGCAAACTTCTGTGCCTAACCCCAGCACCTGGCTCCGAAGCAGGCTTGATAAACATTGACAGAATATTAAAAGAGGAAACATGTATTCATTTTTTAAAGGTTTTAAATGCTTTGTTAACCCAGTTTCTAATAATGTCACAGGTGGGTTTTTTTATCTGTTTAAAAATCTTCCAAGGATTTATGTCTTGAGCTATAACTGAAAACAATGTATTAGAAAACTTAATTGGGTTTATAATAACATTTCATAACTCTAACGAGTGTAATAATAAATCTGATTGCAGCTATAAGCAGACATCATAAAAAGTAAAAATATTATTTTGGGCTGATATTTGAAAAACCTTTCTAGATTGAGTTTTGTACAATAGTTGTATAAAATTATGTAGCAATTGATACTTTCAGCAGGTTGATCCTAAGAAGGTTTATCTAAAGCCAGACTCCTTCATTTCATTATCAGTCTGGCTCATGTCCTTTATTCATATCAAATGTATCTTCATCCCATGCATCCTTCAGCCTGTGGCTTTGTAACTATTCATCGTCAGTCTGTGCCAGATAAACAGCAAAGTTAAAAGCAAAGTTACTATGATGTCGGTAGTGTGTTTTTTCAATTGTTCTTTGTAGTGATGTTTTTCTTCTCCCAGACAGCATAGTTTTTCCTCATTCCTTCCTCAGTTTTCATGGTCGGCTTTTTCTCATTAAGGTCAACAGACTTCTTAGAATGTCAGGTTCACCCAAGTGAAAAAGAAACAATTTAGCATTTTTTTGCCATTTGGAACTTTCACTGCCTCCCTTTGCTATATTAGGACATGCAAAAAGAGATTATGGTGCCATGATATATAAATACAGTAAACGCTTCTTGTTCAATACTTATGGAAAACATTTTTGGAACTCCTTAATTCTAAGTAGTTTATTTTCTTCATCTTTTGAAATTTGGTTATGTCCAGACTTTATGCTTTTATCTTTTGCTGTAATCTTTAATGCTAACCTTATCTAGAATCCCATACCAAATGCTAAATGTAGCATTCTAGTACATCCTTCTCCTCTCTCCTAACCTAACTGTGGTCCTGGGAAGAAATTCATTTTACAAATTACGTCAGTTTTAGCCAGATCTTGTATGGATTTTTTTTAAAAACCAGTGTGATTGGTGTGATTTTCTTACTTGTTCCTCTGATTCTGGGGACATAAAAACTACTGTGTATTCGTTACACAGAATAGTCAGGGAAAATGAGGTTATTACTGCAATATTGTTAAGCTAGTAGGTGATATAAATATATATATATGTATACACACACACACACACACATATATATATATATATATACACACACACACACACACACACACACACACTTTCAAAATCCTTTTTTTTTCCTTTATAGTAAAGCCAACCTAAGTTTAATGTTGAGACCCTGCAGTAAGCTTGGAAAATCTGAACCACCTTTTTATCCTTTAGCTGCCTTACCCTAAAGGCAGTTAAAGCCACAGGCTCACCAAAGAAGCAAATTATCATCCCATCCTTCTGGGTTTTTCCAGAAGGATGGGATGATAATTTGCTTCTTTGGTGAGCCTGCGGCTTAGGTCCATTTAAGTTCACAAATATAAGAGAATGCTTTGGAAACTTTATATAGTGATTATTTTGGTACTGCCTAATGTAGATACCAAAGTGATTACCATTTATTATGTTAGAAATCCTGAGAAATGATGGATAATCCTTTACTGTAATCATGACATAACCAATAATATATGAGGAGAAAATAGAAAGTTAACCAGTGCCTTTTTTTGTCTCCCATGTGCTCTTTCACACAGGTACAACTTGGCCAAGTAGAAATCAAATGCCCTATCACAGAATGTTTTGAATTCCTGGAAGAAAGAACGATTGTCTTTAACTTAACACATGAAGATTCCATCAAATATAAGTATTTCCTGGAACTTGGCCGTATTGATTCCAGCACCAAGCCATGTCCTCAGTGCAAGCACTTTACAACCTTCAAGAAAAAAGGACATATCCCTACCCCTTCCAGATCAGAAAGCAAATACAAAGTAAGCATGTTCACCAGAGTTGTGGGTTAGATGTCACATGATGCCAAATTAGGCCAACTTTTGGTGGGCATTAAGTGGGCTTCCTTCCCTTACCCAAGTCTAAGGTGAGTATATATTGGCTGTGATTCTGAAAATAAGTGGTTTGGGGAGGCTGATGATAAGAAAGCACTCCTGAGGATTTCCTTAAAGTTTTTCTTTGACTTTAACCATGTTCAAAATTCATTTAGTAGCCAAATGGAATGACTAATCTTTTAAAGTAACTGTCACTGCTATTACTAAATATTAAGGAAATATTAATCCTTTTTTTTTTTTAGTGTAAGTTTGACTTTTTCAGCGGACCCAATGTGATTGTCTTCTGGCTCCATCTATAATAAATGAATATAGTATAAAATGCTCTTCATTCAGGTACAAAATGCCAGTATGAGCTAGACTGTAAGCTAAGTTTGGGGGATGCAGTGGCAAATGTGACATAGTCCCTGCTCCAAAAATGTCTAATGAAGGTGAGAGAGATGTATGTTCTAAAATGACGGTTTAATATGATTAGTCAAAAGAAGAAAACAAAAACAAGAACCCCAGTACACTCGTGCTTTGAGAACACTGATGGAGGAGGAGAGGCTAGGACGTGAGGAGAGACTTCTTGGAGAAGACACAATTCTCCAGGAAGATAACCAGATAAACATTGGAGAACACGTTGGAGCAAGGAATGAAGAAATGAGTAAGAGCACAGGCCCTGAGGCTGAGGCAGCCACACTGGAAACAAATGCTTGGTGGGGCTGGTGGGGCTGGTGGGGAGACAGCCAGCAAGAGGCAGCTGGGCAGGTACTTAAAAGCAGATCGTGTTGAGTCTTACACTGAGCCCAGAAGTTTGGATTTAATTCTGTAGGCATTACAGAGAGATCATTCTGGCAGCATGAATAGTGGATGTCATGGGAGGGCAAGACTGAAGGCTGGGCGGCAAAGGCAGCCATTGTGGGATCTAATCCCTGATTCACAGCGCCTGCTGTCCCTCACCATTACCTGGGGGTCTTTTAGACAACCAGTGCCCTGGGCCCACCCCCAAGAACACTCTGGCACATTTTTGAGCCTCACTGGGTGTTGCTAGAGTGTAGCAGAACTGGGAACCTTTGCAGTAAATGAAGCAGGAAGAGGAGGTCTGTGGCCCTAGATTTTCATCCTTGTCATTACAGTAGAATGGCAGGGTGAGGTGATTTCAAAGGCTGTGTGAAGTCCTCTCCGCTCAAGGTAAGTCTTAGCCTGTGTTCTGGTCTTGGAAGCAGTGGTGGTATGGTATGCATTCTGTAGCTTTGAGGGACAATGGTTCAGCAAGTACTTCCCTCCGTGGGTTGCAAGGATGAGCTCCAGCAGGTTAGTCAAAACCTCTTAATGAGTAACTGGGCTTTGAAATGGCTTGGCTCTCATAGTCAGTCCTTTTATTTACTTATCTTTGTGAAGCCTAGGCTCATAACTAGCAGGAAACACCCCCCCCTTTTTTTTCTTCTCTAAAAAGTACCTTTTTGAGGTTGCAAAATGGTATAACTCAAATAATACACTCACAGTGATTTTGAATACTGACTTAATAACAAAAGCATACTTTTATTTGACTCTGTATGTTCTTAAAAGTTTAGTTATTTAGTTATTTTACAGAGAGAGAGAGACAGTGAGAGAGGGAACACAAGCATGGGGAGTGGGAGAGGGAGAAGCATGCTTCGCGTGCAGAACAGGGAGCCCAATGCGGGGCTCAGTCCCAGGATCCTGGGATCATGACCTGAGCTGAAGGCAGACGCTTAACAACTGAGGCACCCAGGTGCCCCAGGTTAAGTTATTTTTATTCCAATTTTATGTTGTTGATGTGATCAGAAATTGCTAGTTTTAGAAGGACTTCTTATCTCATAACAGCGTATTTTAGTTTTTTCTAAATTTTGTTTGGAATCATATATATATATGTACATATATGTATATATATACACACATATAATATATTTTAGTGTAATTTATTTGTTTATAAAATATATGTTGATACAATTAATATATATTTATAAAATATATGTATATAAACTCAGATTATACTATTTTGGAATTTTGGTATTTAAAACATGTATGCATAGAGTCAAAGTGAAAATCATTCAAAAATATACTGTTCTTATGAAATGGGTGAAAGGTGTAGTGTAAGGTGCAATTATAGCTGTAGTAAAATTTTATAGATCCCATTTCACCCCCAGATCACTAAGTCCTTTGATGATGAGCATTATTTATCAGAATGTGCATGTATTGAGAAGGAAATATGTAAAAATTGAAAAATATAAGATCCAATATTTGTATAATTTTGAGTGAACCAAGGGCATCCTGACAACATTTTCCTATGTCAGGCTTCCTCCAATGTCCATCAGTTGGGTTGTAGGTAAGAAGAGATGTAGGGGGCAAATGAATAAAGACCTCAAACTTAGTAAGCTCAGTCTTTTATTTCTGATGAACAGAGGAGAAGGATATTTGCTTTAGGAACAGGAGCAACTCAACACAAAATAAACATTTTGTCATAAGCAATGGAAATTCTTGGTAATGGGTGAGGGATGAAAATCTCAATATAAAGTAAAACTATTAAAGAATTTTCAAGAAAAATATAGCTACCACAAAATTGGGCGATGATTACTGTTATTACTCATCTTTACTCTTGTAGAAGAGAAGATCTCTAACTGAAAAGATAAATAATCCCCCCATTCTATACAGTACAAAGTTCTAGGGATAAGTCACACAATTCCTGAAGCAAAGATTTTTAGTATTTACTATAACATTCAGATAGCATTTTCCATCATTAAACTGTAAACTCTTATGTTAACATTAACTACTTGATTTGCATGTCCATACCTGTCTGGATATTATGAGTAAGGAGAGCTTGGACAAGGATGCATCAACAAATCAACTGTGACTTTCATGGTTATAGCATACCACCCTACATTGAGACTGTTATCCTTCTTCTCTGTGGTAAATGAATGGCTATTTTTTAGGTTTGCCCTATTTTAAAAAATTCTGTTTTCCCAATAACAGACCCTACTTCCAAATGGTATAGTCCATTATAACTTTAAGAGTATTGAATTCAAATACCTGAATGTAATGAACTGAGTCATAACCCAACAGAAACAAAAAGAAAGATTACTATGAATGTCTTACATGTCTTAGCAATTTAAAATCTCTTTATAATATTGTTTACAGCCTAAATGGGTTTTGTACCTATTGATGAAACCCTTATAATAGGTATTTCAATATTACTCTTTTTGTGTCATTGAAATATAATGTTGTGATCCAAGATGTCACTTCTTGAACATTTATTATGATTTCTGTCATTGAGAAGCACTTAAATAGAAGGTTAAAATTGCTTGGAAATATCAGCTATTTTATAACAGGAAATACCTTTTGATACATCTCACATGAAATTTGAAATCTAAAATATCATGTGCAGGATTTCATTTAAATAGGTAAATAGTAAATACCACTTTTAATTTTTTTTTTGTACTTTGCAATTGAAAAGGGAGTAAACAGAATATATCAACAAGCAGAAAGAAGAACTTCTAGGTGCCAATACGTGCTTCCAAGCCCTCACTCAACATCTCCCTTCTAACAAAATTTTGAGTACACAGAGCTTTTCATTATGTTCTGAACTCCATTAAACTACTACTGTATCAAATAGGACAAGTATATTCTTGAATGGAGAGATTACATTGAGACAACTTTGCCTTTGTGCAAATTCAGTCTTTCTCATTAATAATATTTGTCTTCTTATTCGTACAACTCTTGTCATGAGGCAAACTATTTCACCATTCCATTTCTTCAACGTTAATTTCAAATCCAATAAAAAAATCTAATGTCTCACCGAAACAGTTCCTAGGATGCATTAGTGCAACTGCATATCAATACAGTGAACACATTAGCGATGGGAAAATGAAAATGCTGAAGTTGTGGCTTTAATGGTGCTCATGTGATGCCTGGTGACAGACACATCCCCAGCACCAGAAGTTTTTCTCCATAGCTACTATCATCTGGGATTTTATGGTGTTATTGTGTGGTTATTTGCTTAAAGTCTCTCCCACTCATTTCTAGGAGGCCAGGTCCAGGCATGCTGACTGCTGAAAAGCTGTGTCAACCCCTGTGTCTGATAGATTGCACTCTGAAATTATATTTGTTGGAGGAAATAATAAACGGGCCAATGCATATATAATAATGTGTACCGTAGTAAATGTGGGTAGAAAATGCTGAGATCACTGGGAGAAGAAAGGACAGGAGAGATTAGAAAGACTTCAATAAGAGTAAACTGAGCTTTGAAATGTTTAATTTTCCAAGCTGGAAAAGGTGGGTCAGAGCACTGGCTTCCAACTATGTTTAAACTCAGTCTGCCACATATGAGCTCTGACCCTGTGAGTAGAGTTTTCACATGTTTTACTGGGGTTAGTAATAGTACCTGTCAGAAGGGCAGATTAAGGATTAAACAGGGTCACACATGTAAAGTGCTTAGCACTGTGTCTGATGCATCCTAAGTGCTCAACATTTGCTAGAAATTACCACGTTTGCTCTCATTATTAGGCAGTGGCCACAGAATAAGCAACCCTGAGATATTGGGATGGAGATAGAGGAGTCAAGAACAAAATAGGTGGAATGAAAGTTTGGGTCACTGATGGATGGTGGGAACAAAGGAGGGATGATATTGACCATGTCTTGAAGAAGAAGAACAGGCTTGGGGAGTGAAAAACAAATTCGGTTTGAAATGTATTGATGATGTTAAGTTTGAAGACCCTTGGGGCTTCAAAGAGATCTCTAAGAAGTATGGATCTTATGAGAAGGGATCTGATGACAAGCATTAATATTTGAGGAGCTTGAGGCAGAGGGAGGTGACTTTCACAGAAATGGATAAAACATATTCTGAGAGGTAGAGAAAGTGATCTTTTTTCATGAAAAAGAGTTGAGAATTACAAATGATTAAATAGTCATTTTATGCCTTAAGAGTTGTACTGAGATAAGGGCAGTTCTCAGTTTCTTTCCTATTTCCCAGCGTAGACCAAGAAAATGTCCCCCTCTTTATACTGATTTGGACTAGGTTGAAGGGAATGCATAAACCAACACAGGGAATGTGTTAGAGGTCATTTTCTTTATGGTTTCCTTGAGGCAAAACTAATATAAACCCCACTCTTCTTCCCACAAATAATAAACAGAACCTTGAAAATTCATAGAGCGGTGCTTTAATTCATTGTAAAGTGAAAGAAAAGGAAAACAGTAAAATGTCCTGGGGAAACTCCCTCTATGCTCTTACCTTATATAGTTAGCTGTCTTTTTTTCCCTCTCTTTTAATTATTAAAACCTCTGGGAAGAAATCACATTTTATAAAACTGCAAATACATTATTTCCTTGTGTGGTAAAAGAACTTTTCTAAGGTCTTTATAATCAAATCAATGGGTTTGCTGTTCCTAACTAATGTACTTTAAAATGTGCATAAGTGGAAGGCTGGAATTGTGGTAATACTCAATTTACCCTCTTCCTGTGTCTGTTATTCAGCCCTCTCTGAACTGTCCTGTACTCCAGAAAGTTGCCCCTTTGAATGGCTTTTCCAGACTTTTTTACATCTCAATTCCTATTTGGGTTCAGCCAACTATTGCCATTGGCAGGAGACAAAAGGGTGGAAGGAGAGAATAGTAGATAACGTTGCTTCCTCACTCCCTTCCTAATTCAGTACAAAGCTCTGGCGGTAGCTATGTCCTTCTAGGACTGTACCTCCCGCTAGGTGGTCCCTCCCCCATATTTCTAATTCTCACTGAGCTGCAGAAACCTCTCTCCTCCTTTGTCTCTTTGGCGCTAAGAGTGACAGTGGCTTCCCACTATGTCTACTTTTGGGCCCCTGCCAGTCCTTTGTTCAGATCCCAGCTGCACGTCTTCAGTTGTGCCTCCAGTAAATAATTTTTATTTATATCAATCCATCAATCAATATGCTTGAGCTTTCTTTTAGTAAAGATAACTTGAGAATTATTTTTGTAAAACGTTTGTGTAAAAACGTTTAAGGGTTTCCTGTAAAAAGCATGCTGCTTTGCTCTTTAGTTTTTCCCCAACACCATTGCTTTAAGTTGACAATGTTTATAAACTGAGAATCAGACTGTGCATGAGCCCTGCAAGATAGGTTTATCCTGTGACACATACCAACTTCTCTTGGCATTAATGCATCATTGATGTTAGGGGCTATAGAAAACAAGTGTAGTTTCTTCAATGATTGTTGCTAGAATGGATTTGGGAGGAAGGTAAAGATGGAGTTGTCTAGCCTGGTTTAAAGAAGCCAGCTTAGGGGTGCCTGGGTGGCTCAGTGAGTTAAAGCCTCTGCCTTCTGCTCAGATCATGATCCCAAGGTCCTGGGATTGAGCCCCGCATCGGACTTCCTACTCAGTGGGGAGCCTGTTTCCCCCTCTCTCTCTCTGCCTGCCTCTCTGCGTACTTGTAATCTCTCTCTCTGTGTGTCAAATAAATAAATAAAATCTTAAAAAAAAAAATAAAGAAGCCAGCTTAAACAAAGGGTGTGTTATATATGCTAACTTTGAAAAAAAAAAAGTGCAATATCCAGCTATGATGCAGATCCACTAAATTCTATTAGGATGCATTTTTCTCTCTAATTTTTACTAATGAGGTGCTTTGCTAAAGTTGTTCTTTGTTTCCTTTATTGCTGTATAAATTAGCCATAATATTTTATGGAGTCTTTACTTGAACTTCAAACAACAAAAACCAAAGACTAGAATTCATTTAGTATCCTAACCTACATTTGATGTTCAAAAAAACCCTATAATAATTATAATAATCAAGGCCCATAGCTACCATAAATTGACCTACAATGGGACTGAAAACTTTTTGTTTTGTTTTTTTTCTTCACTACATCATCCCTTGGGTCTTCAGCACAAGAGAGAAGTTGAAGAATCATTCCTCACTGAGGACATGCTAAAGAGTGGGTAAAAGTAAGCCACGTCTGGTGCTCATTATGAAATGGTCTGGAAGATGTTAGGGCTATACATTTCTCACCTACCACACTCTGTACTCCTACCTTGCCATACTTACCCTCTCAGATCTTTACGGGAACCTAATGCAACCATCTACATGTGCATAAGTCCTCTCTACAAAATACCTACAAGTGGCCATTCAGCCACTGATCAAACACTTCCATTTTTTTATTAATTTTTAAATTTTTTTTATAAACATATAATGTATTTTTATCCCCAGGGGCACAGGTCTGTGAATCGCCAGGTTTAAACATTTCACATCACTCACCATAGCACATACATTCCCCAATGTCTATATCCCCACCACTGTCTCCTGACCCCCCTCCCCGCAGCAACCCTCAGTCTGTTTTTTGAGATTGGGTCTTTTATGGTTTGTCTCCCTCCCAATCCCATCTTCTTTCATTTTTTCTTTTTTTTTCCTATGCCCCAAAACCCCATGTTGCATCTCCACTTCCTCATATCATGGAGATCATACGATAGTTGTCTTTCTCCAATTGACTTATTTCACTAAGCAAAATACCCTCTAGTTCCATCCACGTCGTCGCAAATGGCAAGATTTCATTTCTTTTGATGGCTGCATAGTATTCCGTTGTATATATATATATATACCACCTCTTCTTTATCCATTCATCTGTTGATGGACATCTAGGTTCTTTCCATAGTTTGGCTATTGTGGACATTACTGCTATAAACATTCGGGTGCACATGCCCCTTTGGAGCACCACATTTGTATCTTTAGGGTACATACCCAGTAGTGCAATCACTGGGTCATAGGGTAGCTCTATTTTCAGTTTTTTGAGGAACCTCCACACTGTTTTCCAGAGTGGTTGCACCAGCTTGCATTCCCACCAACAGTGTAGGAGGGTTCCCCTTTCTCCACATCCTCGCCAGCATCTGTCATTTCCTGACTTGTCAATTTTAGCCATTCTGACTGGTGAGAGGTGGTATCTCATTGTGGTTTTGATTTGTATTTTCCTGATGCCGAGTAATGTGGAGCATTTTTTCATGTGTCTGTTGGCCATCTGGATATCTTCTTTGCAGAAATGTCTGTTCATGTCCTCTGCCCATTTCTTGATTGGGTTATTTGTTCCTTGGGTGTTGAGTTTGGTTAGCTCTTTAGAGATTTTGGATACTAGCCCTTTATCTGATATGTCTTTTGCAAATATCTTCTCCCATTCTGTCAGTTGTCTTTTAGTTTTGTTAACTATTTCCTTTGCTGTGCAAAAGCTTTTGATCTTGATGAAATCCCAATAGTTCATTTTTGCCCTTGCTTCTGTTGCCTTTGGTGATGTTCCTAGGAAGAAGTTGCTGCGGCTGAGGTCAAAGAGGTTGCTGCCTGTGTTCTCCTCAAGGATTTTGATGGATTCCTTTCTCACATGGAGGTCCTTCATCCATTTTGAGTCTATTTTCGTGTGTGATGTAAGGAAATGGTCCAATTTCATTTTTCTGAATGTGGCTGTCCAATTTTCCCAGCACCATTTGTTGAAGAGGCTGTCTTTTTTCCATTGGACATTCCTTCCTGCTTTGTTGAAGATTAGTTCACCATAGAGTTGAGGGTCTATTTCTGGTAAACACTTCCATTTTTAAGAAACTTTCTACTTAGAGAATCATTCCTTTCTATTCAAGAATTCATTGTTACCTTCAAGCTGAGATCTGTCTCTTGCTTTCTCCTGTTGGTCACAGACCATCCTCCCGTTTCCTCAGATACACTATATAATTAGATGGCCCTCCAGCTACTCTAGGAGGGTTATCTCTGTGAGATGTTAGCCTTACTGTGTTGTTTTCAGAATAGATGTTTTGTTGAGAATGGGGTGATGCCATCTGCTCTGGCTAGTGAATTTATACTACACAATCAGGCAGAATCTTCTAGTATTATTTATATTCATCTATGAAGAGGTAGGTCCTCAGACAAGAAATAAATTCAGGAAGATACTTCTCTGGGTCTTGCTTTCTAGGTTTAAAGGAAGAGTCTATAAATGTTTAAAGGTGTTTCCAGGCAGCAGAAGCAAAAATAGATTGGTATGAAATAATGATTCTCAAATTAGGGAGAGAAGACTCTTTTCAAAGAATAAAACCCTTGGAAGAGTATGCCTCTCAGTTGAAAATGAAAGCCAGTACTAAAGTGAAAGTATTGTGCAATAGTGTGTCACATATGTAAAAGGATCCTGGAAACCAATATGAGGGATGTCGATAAGGCTGTTTGTATGAATAACCACTACAACTCTGTATAGTTTATCTTGTCATGTGTTAACAGTTTTTTGAGGTTTTTTGTTTGTCCATTTGTTTGTTGTCCTCATTTGATCCCTCACCTTTAGGAAAGTTTCCCTTTCATTTTCCGGCTTAGTTTCAGCTATGCTCCGAAAAATTAAGGCAAGGGTCACTGGGCCACTTTTGGACTGTGTTCAGGGAACAGTGCCTTATGCAGCTTGCATGTTACTAGCACTATACGGTATTAAGGGAGATATCCCCAAGTAGGATGGGACTAAGGGAATAATATTAGGGACTAAGAATGGAGGCAAGAAGTCAAGCCCATGTTTTGCCCTGTGGGGAACCTCCCTCCACTGCCACTCTTGCTTTAGGATTTGATCTGATAAGGGAGCAGATAGCGCTTCCTTGAAGGTATATGAGGCCATGCATCAAACACTACTTTTCTCCTCTCTATAATACCCTGTACTTCTTCCCAATCTTCTCGTCTTCAAGAAGGACATCTTAAGTTATTATAAAACTTTTTATAACCACGAGATTTCCCTCTTATGTCTATATTGATCAGTTTCCTTAGGACACAGCCTAGTCTGACAGCCATAAGTTTTATGTTTCATTTAAGAAGTTCCTAGACCACAGTGTATTTTGAGAGATACATCAAGGGTGTAGGAACATAAATATAAGACTAACTGAACCCTGTTTATTGGACACTTCAGCAAGGCTCAGGACTGAAGCGGCTGAAGTGCCATCTCTTTTTGGGCCCCATGAGAACCCTTGCTCTCTCCCTAGTGCTCTAGGTGCTTTCAGGCCTCTGTGGAAGCTTAGGCTGGGCCCTCAGCCGGAAATGTTACTCTAGCATTGGCCCCAGTGACATCCCATTCAGCCTTCAAGGCCACCTTCTTTCTGAACATTAGCCTCCCAATCTTCCCTGAAGCACCTTTCCCATGATTCCCACTTGTCCAGGCTTCTCTTTTAGCAGTAATTACATGGTTTGATAGCTCTCTGTGTTTGCACCTGTCCATCTTCAATAAATTCCTTGAGGATAAGTGTTTTCATTCTTTTGTATGTGCCTAACACAGTACACTCAGTACCTGCTACTTGAAGGTGCTTAATAAATATTAGTTGAACGGGCAAATGAATCGATGAGTACGTTTCATTATTGCGTATCTGTCTTACCCTGTAGTTCTAATAAAGCAATTTTTTCTTGGAAGACTGAGTTAGTGCATATTTGCAATGATTATTTCAAACATAGATATTGTCTAATATTTTAAGTTTGATAAGTAATGATTTCATGATTTGTTTAAAATAATTATGTATATAGGAGTGTATATAATTAGGTTAAAAAAGACATTTCTGGGGTCCTTTTTGGTTTGTAACTCCATATTTTGTGGGTTATTTTTTTATTTGGCATGAACTGTCAAGAGAAAATACCATTTGTTTAAGACAAGTCAGTGCATTTAAATTATCTTGTGAGTGTCATAGTAGCCCAGATTTTTAGAAAAACTAAAGAAATTAAGAAGCTTGAAATTTAAGATAAAGGTTTTTTTTTTTAATCTTTCATGGATTCTGGAACAAGTTAATCAAGATTCTTAACTCTGATAACTTTATTCTTGAAACTCTTGCAGCCCTGTCTGTTGTAGAAGAGTTTGATCACAATCTTGATGTTCAGTAAAATGTCACGTGGATAAAACATTTAGTAAACATGATCTGGTAATCTAAGAAAAGATAATACCATCTTAGTCACCGATCATAAATTAGATATGTTGGTTTTCTTTTATTTCATTTAACATTAGCTAATACATAGTACTTGCTGTGTGCCAAACAATTCATTTTACAAATAACTTTGAGGGCCTACCATGAGCCAGAAGTTCTGTTACTTATCTCAAGAAGTAGGGGATACTTGAGACAGCTTTTGTAACCTCAGTGAGCTTGTAGCTTGTTAGAGAGATTAGACATCTACATGTTGAATGTGAGCTCTCTAAGAAAGACACTGAATCTGTTTGGGAGGATAGGGAAGACATCTCCAAGCAAGTAGCATTTGATCTGGATAAGATTTCAATAGACAGATTGTGTTAATTGGACTTTCTCCAATTACGAAAGGCAGAGATATGCTTTGTCTCAAGCTATCTCAGTTCATGAGATTTGCTCTAAGTTTCCACAGGAAGAAGGAAGGGCAAGAGAGCAGCCTCAGCAGCCACCAAGGCAGACCTTGCAGAGAATTGGACACTGTCTCTAGCAGCATGAGAGCCCCTCTGTTGTGTTACTAGATGTGAATGTCTATTGTTCCCGTCTCTTGTGATCTGCACTGTGGTCACTAAGCTTTTCTTAACTTTGTCTCCACAACAAAGGTAAAGTGTATGTGTATTCCCATTTTACTCCTCAAGAGAAAAAGAAATCTGTCTTGCCAGCCACCTCACAGACTGCTTGCCAGCCCGAGGATACATGCTTCTGCTTAGGGACTCATTGCTGGTGGAATCAGTTGTGGCCAGGGAGACAGGGGCAAGCAGACCTTCTCAAACTTGAGCATGCATCTGAATCACCAGGAGACCTAGTGAAAATTCAGACTCTGATTCAGTAGGTGTGGGCTGTGACGTGATTTTTTTGTTCCCAGCGAACTCCCAGGTGATGCCAATGTTGCTGGTCCCTGGACCACACTTTGAGTAACAAGGCTGGAACTATAGTGACCTCTTTGTGAATATAATTACTGAGAAGGCAGGCAATCTGTGTGGGAGGTCTGTGGTTGTGAGATGGTGTTTCGTGTGGAGAAATAAGTATTTAAAAAGGAGTGAAAGAAGATGCAGCATTCATGTTGATATGTCTTTTTTTAATAAGGCCGATTTTGAATATGGTTAAGGCCACAATAGAATAAGGCATCTTCAGACCAGAAAGTTAGAATTTAGACCATTCAGAAAAACAGAGTTGTTAGGGCTTCCTATTAGTCCTTTTATTATCTTATTCCAGAGCAAAGCAATAGTTTAATTTTTTCAGTGAGAGACAATAGGCAGTTGGGTCTGAATTTAAAGAGGAGTACTCTTCACTTGAGAGCTTGCTGCAAAACTTTTTTCAATTTGCCACGGAGTCCATGTTGTTGGTGAAGATTGGCAGTAGGATCTACTGTGGGATTTAGCTGTTTATTGCACAAAGTTGGGAACCAGAGTCACTGGTGTAGACACCCAAGTATTAGACTCCTTATCATTCAGGTACATTAGGACAATCACACATTTCTAACTCTCTTCATTAAGGATCCATAGGGGTGACCATCCAGCACTTGGTCACAAAAATCCTCAAACCATTGTGATGTCCAATATCCACAGAGTTAATCCCAGTGTCAAATTGTTTCATCCACTCTTCTATTTATTTCAGAAATACTAAGAACCAAAGAGAATTTTTTTTTATTTGACAGTGCTAGAGGTCAGTGACAGAATTACTAATAATGTTGAATAGAAGAGAACTTAGTTGAATATTCAAGCCCTTATGAGAATAGCAGATGCGTGAGGAAAAGCAAGTCTTTCTGACTTCTTCCCCATTTCATTCATTACATCCGAAGATGACATTCACGGAGGACCCATATGGCTTTTACATTTATTCATCATTGTTCAAGGACATGGAGAAATGATCATTTTATATCATTTTAGTAGCTGGAGTTTACCCACTTCAATTCATTGTTCTTTAAAATGACTTATTTTAACTTTAATGATCAGAGAAGACAAAAATGTTGATTTTTAAAGCACTAAATAGCAACATGATTTTTTTTTTAACCAAAGAGTCTCCTAATTTATGTAAGTAAAATTTTGAAAAGGATTTTCGAAATTCACTGTATGTTGGTAGTCATATAGAATTCTGACTTACTGAATAGCTTAACCACATGACCTTTGGCTGCTAACATTTTGGTTTTCAATTGCCAAAGAAAGAATACTGTTTAGTATGAGGGAGTGTTTGCCCAAGTGAAAAGAATGCTGGCTTTGGAGCCAGACAAACTTATGTTTAAATTTCTTCTTAACACAAGCTTGCTATATTACTTTGGGTGAGTTATTTAATCTCTGTGAGTGTTAGTTTTCTTGTCTGTAAACTTGTGATTTTACCTACTTTGTAGCATTATTTTGTGGGTAAAAATAAATACTGCATGTTATGCAGCAATACAAACATTACACATGACAGAATTTCAACAAATAAATAAACATGATGTTTAAAATTTTAGGACAAAATACTATTTTGTTTTGATATAAATTAAAAGCAAAAGTACTTCTGTTACTTCATATTTAAATAGGAAGAACATTACCTATTCTAGACATTAGTGAAAACTGTACTGCTTTGAGTTATAAACATAAGAGCTGTGAATATAATTGCTCTGTGGTTAATCTGCATATTGGAAACTTTGTGTCAAAAAGTGGTTTTCTGAAAAAGTAAGTAGTGATACTGTCAACAGTTTAACAAAAGAAATTCTAACTAATCTTCAGAGTGTACTTGTAAATTCATTCACGCTGCATGAAATAATATATTGGAGTGCAGAGAAGAGTAGTTAGCAGTGTTGTTCATAGTGAAACATTTTATTCATTCACTTTAATCAAACAGGGCTGAGAAAATCAAATTATGCCCATATGTTCTTAGATAGTGAAGACCAGAAATACTGTATGATAATGGGATACTTCCCTGTCATTCAAAATAAAGGAAGCCCGATAAAATGTCTTCCAGGTCAAGTGGAAGACAAATATTTTCAATAAATATAAACACACACTCTCATATAGTGAAAATACAAAGACATCTTTTTGATGGTTTTGTAGGCACAGGCCACAGGACCCCCATACAGATATATGTCTAATAGGGATCCTTTGTATTGATTTTATAATTAACTTCCCTTAGATTAATAGCAAATGAGGCATATCCTTTATTTGAAAGGGTACTTGCTAGCAAATGCTGGTTTAGTAGTTTATTAAGTTTATTTGCCAGTGTGTTTTTCATTTGATGGAGCATCTATGAGGCTTTGATTTTTTTTTTTTTTTTTGAGGCTTTGATTTTTAAAAGTGAATAAAGCCATTGGTAAAAAGAGCAATGGAAATGCCTGGGAAGTTGGTTCAAGGGAAAGGTGGATTTAAAGGCAAAGCCTGAGTGTGTAGATTAGAGGTATTGTGAGCCTTCAGGTTTTACTCTGTGCTTCAACCCAGAGGATTTTCATAAGGCCAAAATGATTTCCAGAAGGACCCAGTGTTTAATTCCAGTATAGTGTGCAGACAGCCTTATCATCTATACCAAAGCCATTCTTTCCTCCGTTAATATCCTAAGAGTCACATCTTCTTGTAGTTTAATCTTGTAGAGGGAGCAGTATTTTAAATCTGGACAAATTATAATCTTTTAGCTAATTTCCTCAAGCATCACTATTTGTATCTTTTTAAACACTCTCAATATGTCTGCTAGTGCTTAATATTACTTTTCCTTATACAGATCCAGTGCCCCACTTGCCAATTCGTCTGGTGTTTTAAGTGCCATTCTCCTTGGCATGAAGGTGTTAACTGCAAGGAGTACAAAAAAGGGGACAAATTGTTGCGTCACTGGGCCAGCGAAATTGAGCATGGACAGAGAAATGCCCAGAAGTGTCCAAAGTGCAAGGTGAGATAACTAACTTTTATGAAAGAAAAGAAACATGTGCATCTGGATATCATTGAAGAGTAATATTTACAATATTGAAGTGGATTACATGTATAACTTTTTAAAAATTAATTTATTTGAGAGAAAGAGCATGTATGCAAGTGGGGGGAGGGACAAAGAGAAGGGGGAGAATCTCAAGCAGACTCCCCGCTGAGCCTGGAGCCCAGCCTGGGGCTCAATCTCATGACCCTGAGATCATGACCTAAGCTGAAATCAAGAGTCGTTGCTTAACCAACTGAGCCACTCAGGTGCCCCAACATGCATGGCTTGCTTAATGCAGGTGTGGAGAAAAAGGGTATTTGCTATTTCATTTTAGAAGAGTAATTATATTACCTAACTAAATGGAACATATTATATATAAACAATGTATATTCTTCTTACTTGCGTTATTCTTCACATTTAAGGAGGCCTCATATAATTACTGATTTTAAACTTCAAAGATTTTATTTTCCATTTAAAAATGGAGATGTGTGTATAGGGAAAAGTTAGCATGGAAATCATATAAAAGTATTACTTCTAGTTTGCCATGTGCACTGTAATTACTTCTCATTTAGGTAAACTCTGAAACTTTGCAGTCCTTTGTTTTTCTTTCCCCTTCCATTGCTTATCACTTTAGGATTATAGTAAGCTGAACGTTTGCTTTTTGTAAATTGTAGTAGCTAATAGTTGAAGTCAGGACTTGGGGATTTTATGAATCCCATTTTTCATTTTTCTCTTATCAGGCAGGAAATCATGAGTTAACAGATATTTGAGCTGAGAGTTAGATGTTGAAAGTCAACCATGCAAGCAGCCAGGGAAGACTCACCTACAGAGAAATCAGCAAGTAAATCCAGCCCGAAAACGGTGGATTCGATACTTATAGGGTAGAGATCTGTTGAAATTTGGAGGTTTTTTTTTTTTTCCTCAAAGCTCACTTTAGAAAACTAAATGTATGTGTGTGTATATACTCACACACACACACACACACACACACACACACACACACATATGTATATAGAGTGCATATGTACACTCTACCATGTATGTTTTCCACTTTTTGCCAAATTAATCTTTAGAAATCCTTCTACAATTCATTTCTGGAGATTTAGCACCAGATAAATAAAATTTGAGTTCTCAGAAAATGGTTAAAAATTAATCATTGTAGGGGAGGAGTCAAGATGGCGGAGAAGTAGCAGGCTGAGACTACTTCAGGTCCCGGGAGATCAGCTAGATAGCTTATCTAAAGATTGCAAACACCTACAAATCCAACGGGAGATTGAAGAGAAGAAGAACAGCAATTCTAGAAACAGAAAATCAACCACTTTCTGAAAGGTAGGATTGGCAGAGAAGTGAATCCAAAGCGATGGGAAGATAGACCGCGGGGGGAGGGGCCGGCTCCCGGAAAGCGGTGGAGCAACAGAGCACAAAATCAGGACTTTTAAAAGTCTGTTCCGCTGAGGGACATCGCTCCAGAGGCTTAACCGGGGTGAAGCCCACGCGGGGT
Source organism: Lontra canadensis (assembly GCF_010015895.1). Classification (NCBI taxonomy): domain Eukaryota; kingdom Metazoa; phylum Chordata; class Mammalia; order Carnivora; family Mustelidae; genus Lontra; species Lontra canadensis. Next base: position 19,593,938 of record NW_022631017.1, read on the forward strand.
TAGCGTGGCCTCAGGTCCCGCAGGGTCACAGAAGGATTGGGGTGTCAGAGTGTCGCCGAGCTTACAGGTATTAGAACGGGGAAGCCGGCTACAAAGACAGAGCCGAGGAGTGAGCTCACAGCTCGGGGTTACCTTGAACCGGTCACAGGCTAGGTGAGCTCGGAGCGCGGCCGGAGGCCAGGGTGACAGCAGTAATTGGGCGCTGTTCTCTGAGGGTGCACTGAGGAGTGGGGCCCCGGGCTCTCAGCTCCTCTGGGCCGGAGACTGGGAGGCCGCCATCTTCATTCCTGTCCTCTGGAACTCTACGGAAAGCGCTCAGGGAACAAAAGCTCCCGAAAGCAAACCCGAGCGGATTACTCAGCCCAGCCCCTGGTAAGGGTGGTGCAACTCCGCCTGGGGCAAAGACACTTGAGAATCACTACAACAGGCCCCTCCCCCAGAAGGTCAACAAGAAACCCAGCCAGGACCAAGTTCACCTACCAAGGAGTGCAGTTTCAATACCAAGGAGAGCAGCGGAATTCCAGAGGAGGAGAAAGCAAAGCACGGAACTCATGGCTTTTTCCCCATGATTCTTTAGCCTTGCAGTTAATTTAATTTTTTTTTCTTTTTCAATTTTTTTTTCTCTTCTTCTGCCAAATTTTTTTTAACTTTTACCCTTTCCTTTTTTAACGTTTTTTTAACTAGTTTATCTATTATATATATATTTTTTCTCTTTTATATTTTTTCTTTAGTCATTTCTTTTTTTTAATTGTTTCTTCTTTTTTTTTTTTTTTTCTTTTCTTTCTGAACATCTTTTTATCCCCTTTCTCCCCCCTTATGATTTGGGATCTCTTCTGATTTGGTTAAAGCATATTTTCCTGGGGTTGTTGCCACCCTTTTAGTATTTTACTTGCTCCTTCATATACTCTTATCTGGACAAAATGACAAGGCGGAAAAATTCACCACAAAAAAAAGAACAAGAGGCAGTACCAAAGGCTAGGGACCTAATCAATACAGACATTGGTAATAAGTCAGATCTAGAGTTCAGAATGACGATTCTCAAGGTTCTAGCCGGGCTCGAAAAAGGCATGGAAGATATTAGAGAAACCCTCTCGGGAGATATAAAAGCCCTTTCTGGAGAAATAAAAGAACTAAAATCTAACCAAATGAAATCAAAACAGCTATTAATGAGGTGCAATCAAAAATGGAAGCTCTCACTGCTAGGATAAATGGGGCAGAAGAAAGAATTAGCGATATAGAAGACCAAATGACAGAGAATAAAGAAGCTGAGCAAAAGAGGGACAAACAGCTACTGGACCACGAGGGCAGAATTCGAGAGATAAGTGACACCATAAGATGAACAAACATTAGAATAAGTGGGATTCCAGAAGAAGAAGAAAGAGAGAGGGGAGCAGAAGGTATATTGGAGAGAATTATTGGAAAGAATTTCCACAATATGGCAAAGGGAACAAGCATCAAAATCCAGGAGGTTCAGAGAACCCCCCCTCAAAATCAATGAGAAGAGGTCCACACCCCGTCACCTAATAGTCAAATTTACAAGTCTTAGTGACAAAGAGAAAATCCTGAAAGCAGCCCGGGAGAAGACGTCTGTAACATACAATGGTAAAAATATTAGATTGGCAGCAGACTTATCCACAGAGACCTGGCAGGCCAGAAAGAGCTGGCATGATATATTCAGAGCATTAAACGAGAAAAACATGCAGCCAAGAATACTATATCCAGCTAGGCTATCATTGAAAATAGAAGGAGAGATTAAAAGCTTCCAGGACAAACAAAAACTGAAAGAATTTGCAAACACCAAACCGGCTCTACAGGAAATATTGAAAGGGGTCCTCTAAGCAAAGAGAGAGCCTAAAAGCAGTAGATCAGAAAGGAACAGAGACAATATACAATAACAGTCACCTTACAGGCAATACAATGGCACTAAATTCATATCTCTCAATAGTTACCCTGAATGTTAATGGGCTAAATGCCCCAATCAAAAGACACAGGGTATCAGAATGGATAAAAAAACAAAACCCATCTATATGTTGCCTACAAGAAACTCATTTTAAACCCGAAGACACCTCCAGATTTAAGGTAAGGGGGTGGAAAAGAATTTACCATGCTAATGGACATCAGAAGAAAGCAGGAGTGGCAATCCTTATATCAGATCAATTAGATTTTAAGCCAAAGACTATAATAAGAGATGAGGAAGGACACTATATCATACTCAAAGGATCTGTCCAACAAGAAGATCTAACAATTGTAAATATCTATGCCCCTAACGTGGGAGCAGCCAACTATATAAACCAATTAATAACAAAATCAAAGAAACACATCGACAATAATACAATAATAGGGGACTTTAACACTCCCCTCGCTGAAATGGACAGATCATCCAAGCAAAAGAGCAACAAGGAAATAAAGGCCTTAAATGACACACTGGACCAGATGGACATCACAGATATATTCAGAACATTTCATCCCAAAGCAACAGAATACACATTCTTCTCTAGTGCACATGGAACAGTCTCCAGAATAGATTACATCCTCGGTCCTAAATCAGGTCTCAGCCGGTATCAAAAGATTGGGATCATTCCCTGCATATTTTCAGACCACAATGCTCTGAAGCTAGAATTCAATCTCAAGAGGAAATTTGGAAAGAACCCAAATACATGGAGACTAAACAGCATCCTTCTAAAGAATGAATGGGTCAACCAGGAAATTAAAGAAGAATTGAAAAAATTCATGGAAACAAATGATAATGAAAACACAACTGTTCAAAATCTGTGGGACACAACAAAGGCAGTCCTGAGAGGAAAATATATAGTGGTACAAGCCTTTCTCAAGAAACAAGAAAGGTCTCAGGTACACAACCTAACCCTACACCTAAAGGAGCTGGAGAAAGAACAAGAAAGAAACCCTAAACCTAGCAAGAGAAGAGAAATCATAAAGATCAGAGCAGAAATCAATGAAATAGAAACCAAAAAAACAATAGAACAAATCAACGAAATGAGAAGCTGGTTCTTTGAAAGAATTAATAAGATCGATAAACGCCTGGCCAGACTTTTCAAAAAGAAAAGAGAAAGGACCCAAATAAATAAAATCATGAATGAAAGAGGAGAGATCACAACTAACACCAAAGAAATACAAACAATTATAAGAACATACTATGAGCAACTCTACGCCAACAAATTTGACAATCTGGAAGAAATGGATGCATTCCTAGAGACATATAAACTACCACAACTGAACCAGGAAGAAATAGAAAGCCTGAACAGACCCATAGCCAGTAAGGAGATTGAAACAGTCATCAAAAATCTCCAAACAAACAAAAGCCCAGGGCCAGATGGCTTCCCGGGGGAATTCTACCAAACATTTAAAGAAGAACTAATTCCTATTCTCCTGAAACTGTTCCAAAAAATAGAAATGGAAGGAAAACTTCCAAACTCATTTTATGAGGCCAGCATCACCTTGATCCCAAAACCGGACAAGGATCCCATCAAAAAAGAGAACTACAGACCAATATCCTTGATGAACACAGATGCGAAAATTCTCACCAAAATACTAGCCAATAGGATTCAACAGTACATTAAAAGGATTATTCACCACGACCAAGTGGGATTTATTCCAGGGCTGCAAGGTTGGTTCAACATCCGCAAATCAATCAATGTGATACAACGCATTAATAAAAGAAAGAACAAGAACCATATGATACTCTCCATAGATGCTGAGAAAGCATTTGACAAAGTACAGCATCCCTTCCTGATCAAAACTCTTCCAAGTGTAGGGATAGAGGGCACATACCTCAATGTTATTAAAGCCATCTATGAAAAACCCACCGCAAATATCATTCTCAATGGAGAAAAACGGAAAGCTTTTCCGCTAAGGTCAGGAACACGGCAGGGATGTCCATTATCACCACTGCTATTCAACATAGTACTAGAAGTCCTAGCCTCAGCAATCAGACAACAAAAGGAAATTAAAGGCATCCAAATTGGCAAAGAAGAAGTCAAACTATCACTCTTCACAGATGATATGATACTATATATGGAAAACCCAAAAGACTCCACTCCAAAATTGCTAGAACTTGTACAGGGATTCAGTAAAGTGTCAGGATATAAAATCAATGCACAGAAATCAGTTGCATTTCTCTACACCAACAACAAGACAGAAGAAAGAGAAATTAAGGAGTCAATCCCATTTACAATTGCACCAAAAACTATAAGATACCTAGGAGTAAACCTAACCAAAGAGGCTAAGAATCTATACACAGAAAACTATAAAGTACTCATGAAAGAAATTGAGGAAGACACAAAGAAATGGAAAAATGTTCCATGCTCCTGGAGTGGAAGAATAAATATTGTGAAAATGTCTATGCTATCTAAAGCAATCTACACATTTAATGCAATTCCTATCAAAGTACCATCCATTTTTTTCAAAGAAATGGAAAAAATAATCCTAAAATTTATATGGAACCAGAAAAGACCTCGAATAGCCAAAGGAATATTGAAAAGGAAAGCCAAAGTCGGTGGCATCACAATTCCGGACTTCAAGCTCTATTACAAAGCTGTCATCATCAAGACAGCATGGTACTGGCACAAAAACAGACACATAGATCAATGGAACAGAATAGAGAGCCCAGAAATAGACCCTCAACTCTATGGTCAACTCATCTTCGACAAAGCAGGAAAGAATGTCCAGTGGAAAAAAGACAGCCTCTTCAATAAATGGTGTTGGGAAAATTGGACAGCCACATGCAGAAAAATGAAATTGGATCATTTCCTTACACCACACACGCAAATAGACTCACAATGGATGAAGGACCTCCATGTGAGAAAGGAATCCATCAAAATCCTTGAGGAGAACACAGGCAGCAACCTCTTTGACCTCAGCTGCAGCAACTTCCTCCTAGGAACATTGCCAAAGGCAACGGAAGCAAGGGCAAAAATGAACTATTGGGATTTTATCAAGATCAAAAGCTTTTGCACACCAAAGGAAACAGTTAACAAAACCAAAAGACAACTGACAGAATGGGAGAAGATATTTGCAAAAGACATATCAGATAAAGGGCTAGTGTCCAAAATCTATAAAGAACTTAGCAAACTCAACACCCAAAGAACAATTAATCCAATCAAGAATTGGGCAGAAGACATGAACAGACATTTCTGCAAAGAAGACATCCACATGGCCAACAGACACATGAAAAAGTGCTCCATATCACTCGGCATCAGGGAAATACAAATCAAAACCACAATGAGGTATCACCTCACACCAGTCAGAATGGCTAAAATTAACAAGTCAGGAAATGACAGATGCTGGCAAGGATATGGAGAAAGGGGAACCCTCCTACACTGTTGGTGGGAATGCAAGCTGGTGCAACCACTCTGGAAAACAGCATGGAGGTTCCTCAAAATGTTGAAAATAGAGCTACCCTATGACCCAGTAATTGCACTACTAGGTATTTACCCTAAAGATACAAACGTAGTGATCCGAAGGGGCACGTGCACCCGAATGTTTATAGCAGCAATGTCTATAATAGCCAAACTATGGAAAGAACCTAGATGTCCATCAACAGACGAATGGATAAAGAAGAAGTGGTATATATACACAATGGAATACTATGCAGGCATCAAAAGAAATGAAATCTTTCCATTTGTGACGACGTGGATGGAACTAGAGGGTATCATGCTTAGTGAAGTAAGTCAATCGGAGAAAGACAACTATCATATGATCTCCCTGATATGAGGGAGAGGAGATGCAACATGGGGTGTTAAGGGGGTAGGAGAAGAGAAAATGAAACAAGGTGGGATTGGGAGGGAGACAAACCATAAGTGACTTCATCTCACAAAACAAACTGAGGGTTGATGGGGGGAGGGGGGTTTGGGGGGTGGGGTTATGGACATTGGGGAGGGTGTGTGCTATGGTGAGTGCTGTGAAGTGTGTAAACCTGGCGATTCACAGACCTGTACCCCTGGGGATAAAAATGTATTATATGTTTATAAAAAATAAAATTAAATTAAATTTAAAAAAAAAGAAGAAGTAAAAGACCTACACACACAGTTCACAAAAGGGAGTTTGCAAATGTCAATTACATGAAGAGAGATATTCAACATCCTGAGTCACAAGAAAACACGAATTCAAACAACCACAAATAACTATTGCATATCTCTTAAAATGGCTTAAAAATACTTATATCTATACTTATAATTATACTAATACATTGTACTAATACTTATAATGTATAATACATTATACTAATACTTATACTGTAACACTTTTAGGCATTACACTAGGAGGAAGTAACCTGATATCCACATAAAAACCTTTGCACGAATGTCACAGCAGCTTTTTAGTCATGAATGGCCAAGGACCTTAGAACATGGGATGTGTCGCAATGCTCTACAGAGTTAAATGGAATACTCCTCAGCAATAAAGTAATGAAGTATCAGTGTATTCAAAAAAAAAATTAATCATTGTAAATCCAACGTGAAGTAGTAAATTCTGAAGCCTATTAATGAGCATAAATATAATGCACAGATTCACTATATTAGGTTCATGTACAAGTTTATACATATAGTAAGTAAAGTATTGTCTGAAATAACATGTTGCCTTCTTAATAGTTGAAAAAAAATTTTGAAATAGTTTTGATGACCTGGCTCTCTTAAAAGGATATCTAAAGAACTTTGAGCTAAAGCTTTCTTCGTTTTCCCTTTGGAAGGCAAATTCATCCACAGTTATTCTTCTGATTTTAAGGTTATTCCAGATCACAGCACCAATTGCTCAGTACCTGTTTATTTTTCATCCATGGAAGAACAATGAGAAAATGAGGTCTTTTCCCTTGCTCTGGCCTTTCCAGTTTATTCCAGCTGCTACTCAGTTTCAACTAAATAAAGACCAGGAATTCAGGAGTGCTGTTAAGTCATTCTATTTAGCACTTTATTTGAAAGTATACTTTATATTTCTCTGGAAAGCTGTGAAAACAATTACCAGTTAGCCTGGCTCCAGACTGTATGCTGAGTGAGCAATGCAGCATTATACATTGGGGACATTCTGAATGAATGGAGGTGATACATTCACACATACATGGGTTACCCTAAGCCTTCAATCGAACACTAAATGGACTCTGATAGAGAGAAAAAAACAACCAACTGGAAGGAGTTCCCGAATGCACTGACGACTTCTCACAGTTTTAACAAAGACAGGTCACAGTTAAGAGAAAGAATACATGCTGGTTGCTTTTTGAAGTAATTGCTAAAATGTTGGGGCTTGGAAAGGAATTCACTTTTAAAGAGCTGGAAAGAAAGGAGCCACGGAACCACGGAATCCATTTACATGACTGGTGTGTAGCAGAGAATCTACTTCCTGGTGAGATTCAGCTCCATACAATTCATGTCAATTTAAGTCATATTTTAGGGCTTCTTTTGAATAGAAATGGTTCAGTTTTCCTTTTCTTTTATGCATACGATTTTATATCTTTGCATTTTCTTAACTGATTTTGTTGTTGGAACTTAAAGTTATTTTTCCCTCATGAAACATTTTTGTTCTTAGAACAGAAATCCATGAGGAAATATTCTTCAGTGACTTAATGTTTGTCTTATACTCCAGGGCTTTACTTTCATAAATAATCCTTTAAAACTTATAAATATAGCATGTTGGAAAGTAAATAAATATGAAGCAAGTTAAACTAAATGGCTGTGCATGTATAGTGGAAATCAGTGTTGAACTAACAAGTGAAAATATGTACATTAAATGACTTCAATTTAAAAAACAAATAACATAAAATGTATATATATAAAATATATATGTCCTAATATATATATTTTCTAAATAACCAGTTGATGGTGTTCACCTTGAATATATCTTTTTCCCCCTATTTTGGATCTTTAAAAAGCTTATACATCTAAAGATAGAATCACTGAATTAAACAACATCAGCATTTTTAGCATTTGGTATGTATTACCAATTTACTTTTATAAAAGATTGAAATTTATAATTCCACAAGAAAAATCTGAGGACCTGTTTCTATATAAACATTTCTGATTACCATTTCAAGTATTTTTAAAATGCTATCTTAGTGGGTTAAAAGTATTTTGTTCTTGTATTTTGAATCTCCTTGTTTGCTTTTACATCAAATATAAATTCATGTACTTTTTAATTTGTAATATCTTTTTTGACTTTCTGTGCATATTCTTTGCCCATTTGTGTAGATCAGGTCAGGGCATATTTTTTGTATCTGATTATACAAACTCTTTGTTTGGAAGTATTAACTCCTTTTCTGGCATTTTCCTCTCCTATCTTTTGTTTCTTTCTTTTTATGTCAGTGATAGTTTGGGGTTTGTTTTGTATTTTACTTTTTTTTTTTTTTTTTTACTTTTTTAAAAATTATGTGTTTATTTTTAAAAATTTTAGTTTGAGCAAATATACCATTCCTTTTCTTTTTGGGTGGATACACAAACACACATCATATTTATAAATATATTTTATATTTTTACCTACTTTTTGTAAATATTTTGTTCCTAAGCTCTGAAAGTTATCTATCAACCAGAAGTTTGATAAAATAGTTCATTTTTTCCTTTTCTTTTAACTATTTAATTTCTAAATAGTTCAATATTTTAACTCTTTAATCTCACCATAACTTATTTTGATGTTTCCTATGCACCAAATACCTATACTGTTTTTTCCAAATTATGACTAACTGACCTAATTGTTTATTAAATAATTCTCCTCCTACCCATTGATTTGTAATTTTTCTCTAACCATATGTTAAATTAATATATATAAAATACTCTCTTCTAAGACAAATACCATATGATTTCACTCTGTATAGGAATTTAAGAAACAAAACAGATGAACATAGGGGAAAGAAAAAAGAAGAGAGGAGGCAAACCATAAAACAGACTGTAACTGTAGAAAACAAACTGAGGGGTGATGGAGGAGAGATAGATAGGGGGATGGGCTGTAATAAGGAAAGCCCTTGTTGGAATGAGCACTGGGTGTTGTATGTAAGTGATGAATCACTAAATTCTACTCTTGAAACTAATATTACACTATATGTTAACTAACTAGAATTTAAATAAAAACAGGAAACATTAAAAAAAAAAAAGTCTCTCCTCTTAACTCCCTAATCTTGCTGCTACTGATTTTTCAAAAAAAGTCTGTGCTTATATGGGGGTGTTAAAAGATTATGCTTTTGTAAAAGGTACCCATTCAAACACGGTTTGGTAATCTATAAATTCATTATTTTAGTTAGCATTCCAAATAAAATAACTTCATTTATAAATGTTATGTCTCCCATAATGAGTTTTTACCATTTGCTCAAGTGGAAAGACCAGTTTACTATATGGTATAATATTATGAAGAGATTTGACTTATGCTGAGAAGTCAAAATTATTGTTTATAATTGAATTTTGGCAGATGACCAGAATTACTATGAAATATTTTTCTCCCATGTGTAAGAGGCTTATTCATGGTGGGATTTTTTTTTTCACAGTAAGGTAAAAATATATAAATGTTTCTGCAAGTTATTTATTTATAAGACATTTTTATAAAAAATTAATAGCAGCATAGTAAGATTAACTTTATCTAGCCATTTTTATTTAAATCTCATTGATTCTTAATTCATACTATTCTCCACTTAGACAATATTTTCATCTTTTTTTTAAGATTTATTTATTTATTTATTTATTTGAGAAAGTGTGTGTGTGTGAGTGTACATGTGCATATGCACAGAGTGGGGAGGCCCACTAGCAATGGATCTCGTGACCCTAAGACCATCACCTGAGCCAAAAATCAAGAGTCAGACACTCAAACGACTGAGCCATCCAGCCAGCCCAACGTTATTTTTTATCTTAAATTTTAATGTATGTGCTGCTGAAGCAAACACTATTTTTTATGTTAAAAATGTGTTTTCTGTCTCATATAAATTCTTAGCCTACAGAAAATATATGTTAATTTTTAAATGTCTTTCTTGAAAATAGTTACAACAAATCTAAGTCTGGTTTGTGATCATTTTTAGTTTAAATCAAGTAAGGGATTCCAGTTTTGTTGAAAGTATTAAAATATCTATTCAGTTTCATGTAAAATTTAATTTTGAGACTGTCTTACAGCAGATTACATATTAAACTTGAGTTAATGAGAAAAAGAATTGCTAAACGAAAGAAGATGAAAAGTGAGATGCACACCTAAAAATTAAGAAACATAGATTGTACAATACAAAACAAATGAGTAAACACATTTTGTAGGCAATTCCACATACATACTTTAGATTTAAATTGTAATGAAGTCTTAAATGCCTTTGGATAAAACTTTAAGGTAATATACAATAATAATAAAATGATAGGCTCAGTAGTACATAAGCTACATTTAAATCTCCAAAGAAAGTAGTGAGGAAGGGGTAATTACCACCATTTCAAGATGTAAAGTCTGTTTCAGTGAGGGTAAGTAACTGGACCAAAAAGCAGGCAGGGGAAAGTGAATTATGTTCATTCATAATTTATTGTGAATTTGGAATTAAGGGAATTTACTTGTCATGATATTTCCTTTCAAATATTTTCCTCTCTGAAATCCTATAATAGGATGCTGTAGGCAAGAATGCATTGATTCAGAGAAAATGATTAATTTACTCCTGTTCAATAAAATTAGCTCAAAAGCTATGTCTGCAGGCTCTAATATCTGAGCTGTAGCTATGTGGTCCTGTGGTGGCTGAAGAAAGAATTTGGAGTATTAATGGTTCTCAGAGATAATCCTACAGTTTCTTAGCATTTCACACACCCCTACAAATACACATGCAGGGGCCTTCAAATTGTGCTCCATTCAAAAAATAAAATATCTTTGTCATGGCTCCCATCTCACACAGAACAAAAGGTTGTAATGACCATATGACTTGCCGTGTTCTGGGCACACTTCACCCCATCATTCTTCAGACCTCATCTTCTCCTTCATTCATGCTCCTCTAGCCACATTGCCTTCCTTGCTTTCCTTCGGAAGCATCGGGCATGTTCCCTCTCAGGGTCTCCATACTTGTTCTTCCCTTTGTCTGGAATATTCTTTCCCCAGCTATCTACATGGCCTGTTCTCTCCCTTCATGCCTTCTAGCAACATTCAGCCTCTCATAATTATATTCCCCTACCTCAATAGGTAATATGCCCCTTAAATGCTTTATTATTTCTCCATTGCACTATATTACTTGTCACTATGTAAAATAGTGGCTACAGATCCTTTAACTCTTTGGTTAGGATTCTTCCTAGTATCTTAATGGGTTTTGGTGCACTTGTTAATGGGATAGATGCCTTGATTTCTTTTTCTTGGGCCTTGTTGTTAGTGTCTAGAAATGCAGCTGACTTCTGTGCACTGATTTAATATCCTGCAACTTTGCTGAATTCCTGTATCAGTTCTAGCAATTTCTTGGGGGAGTCTTTTAGGTTTTCTACACAGACTATCATATTGTCTGTGAAGAGTGAAAGTTTGACTTCTTCTTTGAGGATTTGGATGCCTTTTATTTCTTTTTTTTTTTTTCTTCAGGAATTTAAGGACAAAACAGGTAAACCTAAAGGAAGGGAAGGAAAAATAAGAAAAGATGAAAACAGAGAGGGAAGCAAACCATAAGAGACTCCTTGTAACTATAGGAAACAAACAGGATTGCTGGCAGGGAGGTGGATGGGTATGGGGTAATTGGATGATGGGGATTGAGGAGGGTACTTGTTATGATGAGCACTGATGAATCACTAAATTCTACCTCCAAAACAAATAACACACTATATGTTAATTAAATTGAATTTAAATTAAAAATGTTTAAAAAATAAAATAAATTAGTGGCTATATTTTGCAGCCAAAATAGAAAATAGTTGAATGGATAAATGCCATTTTTCTTTCTTACACATAAGGACTTTTAGTGAGAGTCCATTACATGCTCTGCAAAACGTGTTTTTTTATTTCAGAAGGGGAGACACAGCCATTACATTGACAATGATCAAACACTGTTGCACTCCAGTAGGGCTTTGCGTAGAGTATTATTAGAAGGTTCGTGGTTAATGGATATCTCATTCATCTTGAGGAATCCAGGGAGAGCTAGGTTGTTGAGGATTATTGGATGGATTTGGGCATGATAAAAGGTATCCAGGAGTGAGATTATTACAATTAAAAATACAAGGGCACAGAGCCAGGAAATGTGTACTCTGCGCAGCAGCCACAAGCACTTTGTGGTTCCCTGAGAGTAAAGTTCATAGAAGGAAGTGGTGAAAGGTGGGACTGTAGAAGGAAACAGAAGTCTGGGTTTCACATGCAAAGTCAAGAAACTTGGATTTTAGCCTCCAGACTGAAAAGCGGTAGGCAGGGGCATGGTGTCCAATTTATATTTTGGGTTAGTTGCTGTTGATCCTGCGAGGGTAATTGTAGACATCTAGAAGGAAGTGATGACAGCATGAGCTAAGCCAATGGTCAAGAGACTAGAGAAGAGAGGATTATGTAAAATATCTTATGGCTAAACCTGCCTGACATTGATGATTATATGTGGATGTACGATGTAAGAAGAGAATAATATAATATAATAATAATATAATAATAATAATAATACCAAATATTTACGTTTGTTCTAAATGAATGGTGATACCATAAACTAAGATAAAATAATGAAGTTCAACCTAGTTTTATTTTGTTGTTGTTGGGTTAAGGGGCCATGAAATGATGATGAGTTTGGCTTTGCTTATTTGACTTTGAAATGGCTGTCAGGCATATGGTATATATGAACCACGAATAGTTGTTACATGAGTCTGCTGCTCAAGAGCCAGGTCCACGGTGTAAGTGAAGAAATGAGATCTAGTGGAGGGAAGCTGGAACTGTTTGAATATGAAAGAGTATCCCCCAAAGAGTATGTGAGTCATGGGTAGAATTGAGGGATAAGTGAAGAAATGGGAACCTGTGAGAGAAAAGAGAACCTGGAAAAAAGGTGGCATTGAAGGAAGAGTATATCAACGGTCAGAAGGAAGTAGTGATCAACCAGTTAAGTGCCACTAAGAGATACCATAAGATAAGAATTTAAAAGATGTTTATTGGGGCACCTAGATGCTCAGTCAGTTGGGTGCCAGACTCTTGGTTTAAGCTCAGGTCATGATTTTAGGGTCCTGGAATCAAGCCCCACAGATTTAGGCTCCACGCTCAGTCAGCAATCTGCTTAAGCATTCTCTCTCTCTCCCTGCCCCTCTCCCCACCCACACAAATAAATATATAAGTCTTTTTAAAAGACATATTTATTAGGGGGCGCCTGGGTGGCTCAGTGGATTAAAGCCTCTGCCTTCGGCTCAGGTCATGATCTCAGGGTCTTGGGATCGAGCCCCACTTTGGGCTCTCTGCTCAACAGGGAGCCTACTTTCTCCTATCTCTCTCTCTCCGCCTGCCTCTCTGCCTACTTGTGATCTCTGCCTGTCAAATAAATAAATAAAATCTTTAAAAAAAAAAAGACATATTTATTAGATTTGGCAATTAGAGGGTCATAGATAATATTCATTTGTTCTTTTAGTAAATATTGAGAACATGCGTATGTGACAGGATCTGTGCAAGTTTCTTTAATAAAAGAACAGACAAGATGTACATGATCTAGGGCCCTTTTAGATCTTATCAACTGCGAGAGTAGAGCATTTGAGCAGAAGGATACACATAAGAGTTTTAAAATGTGGAATGAGGAATGCTGTGATAGGGCTGATGCAGTTTGCTTCTCATTTCATGGATATGGTGTCATGAAGATGCTGGGCTAGGAATGCACTCCCTATGTCTGAGGCCTCTTAGTTGGTGAACTGCTACTTGTCCTTCATTTCTCAGATCAATGTCACTTTCTTGGAGAAGCCTCTTCTGACCCTCAGACCAGACCAAGCTCCTCCTATTCAATATTCTCTTCATACCTTCTCCTTTTCCTTCACGGCATTTGCCTTAGGTTGCAAATGACTATTTATCTGTACTATTGATTAAGGTCTGTCTACACCTCAGACGACAAACTCCTTAAGCACAGGAGCCATGTCATATTTTATCAATGAACAAATAAATACTTATTGAGTAAATGAATGAATGAATGAATGAATGAATCTTTTCTGGAGAAAGACAACTGATCTGGATGTTTCAGTAACGTGGGGATGCAGTCAACCAAAGGATTAAGAGGTGAATAAGAAAAGCAGTGAGTATATTCTTTTAAGAACCTTGGAAAGATGGAAGTAGGAGGGTAATCAATGGTCAGAAGATCGAGCAGAATTACAGGAAGGATTTATCAGGATGGGAAGACACCTGAGCCTTTGGCAGAATTGGCATCAGAAGATTTTTGAGAACATCGACATGGGGTCACAGGAAGTATGGGGAAGAAGAAGGAAGAAAATTAGGGGCTAAATTATAGTACATTTCTCACCTGGGAAATAAGCTTTGGATAGTACTCTATGTTCTTCTTCCAAGTCTTTGTCGGGGCACCTGGGTGGCTTAGTTGATTCAGTGTCTGCCTCGGCTCAGATCATGATTCTAGAACCCTGGGATTGAGCACTGTTGGGGCTCCCTGCTCAGTGGGAGTCTGCTTCTCCCTCTCCCTCTGTCCCTCCCCATCCCCCACCCACCTATCATGCTCTCTCTCTCAAGTATATAAATAAAATCTTTAAAAAAAAACTTTGTCATCATGAATCAGTCATAAGATTTAACTTGAAGTATATATGAAATTCTCTATAACAAAGAAAACCAGTGCATTGGAAGACAACTAAAGTTATCAGAGTATCGGCTTCAAAAAGCTAACAGAGGGGCGCCTGGGTGGCTCGGTCATGCTTCCAGGGTCCTGGGATCGAGTTCAGCATCAGGCTCCCTGCTCAGCTGGAAGCCTGCTTCCCCCTCTCCTGCTCCCCACCCCCTGCCCCCTGCCACTTCTGTTCCCTCTCTCACTGTGTCTCTCTTTGTCAAATAAATAAATAAAATCTTTAAAAAAAAAAAAAAGCTAACAGAGCAGGAGACATCAAATAATTTTGCAGTCAACGTCTTATTTATTTTTGCAATGTAGTCTACTCTCATAGAGGTGACCACTCATTTCACTTATGTAATCCCTTCCTTTCTTCTCCTTCCAATTTTTTTTTCTCCTTCCAATTTTTGATAGTTGTTACTTTAGTTCTTCTTTTGATTATCTTTTACCTTTAAATAATGTACTCAAACATCTATTCAGTATCCTGACAACTTTAGATGATCTATGAGGATGTAGCCCCCCCTGTAGTTCTTTTTGCTTCTTCTTTATTTCTCATTCTCTATAAGCTGTAACTTTGTTTTTATATTGTTAAATTTAATAACATTCATATTCTATTCTAATATAATATTTAATATCTCTGTTTTTTCCCCTAAAGGATGATTCTAACATATAAAAACCAATTGGGTATTTCCACAATCAAAAACATATAATTATGGAATTAAGATTATATTGTTTTTTCTGTGAGTTCGCAACTTCTAGGAAAAATGCCTCTAGCATCCTTGCTCACTATCAATTACTTAATTGTGCCATATTTTGTTATACTCCATATTTGAAATTACATTCCTTCTGTTTTGTTTTCCCTGAAAGTTCTCGTTGTTTCTTTTTTCCCTCTATTGAGAGTGGAAATGCCCACTTTAATTATCATGTTACTGAATATTTGCTCCTCAGGAATTTAAGAACTTGGTGTATGTTCCCTTGTGGGTTTTTTGGAGATGTTCTTTAAACCAACTGACTTTCTATTCTAAATTGGACCAATTGCTTGCCAGCTTTTTCTCTGAGATTTCTTGCAACCTTTTTTATATGTTCTTAAATGGTCTTTTCTTGAATTTCACATTCATTTGCTTCCTTAATTGGTGGCCCGAGAGAAGGTACAGAGGAGTCTTAGCATCTCTGGAAATGTTTTATTTCTGCCCTCACATATTATTTATTTTATAGTTGCAAGAATTCTAGGCTCATAATACTTTTATCAGATCTTTGAAGGCTTTGTATATATGTTTACTTTTTTTAAAAAAGATGTTTTTATGTATTCATTTGTCAGAGAGAGAGAGAGCAAACAAACAGGGGCAGTGGCAGGAAGGGGGAGGGAGAAGCAGGCTCCCCACTGAGCAAGGAGCCTGATATGGGACTTGATCCCAGGACCCATGAGATCACAACCTGAACCAAAACTAAGAGCCAGACTCTCAACAGACTAAGCCACGCAGGCACCCTGGAGAGGTGTACTGGTTTAATTATAAAATAAGTTAAATACTTAGCAGTTCATTTATTGTTATTCTTCTACTTTTTGGTTAAATAGAATCTATATGAAAATTAATGGCTGGATTCTACTTGTATTTTTTCAATACTTTGTAGGCATCTTACTAAACAAAATATAAACAACTTGAGGATGGCAGATACTAATGTACATATATGTATGGTTTTCATAATTAATATCTTATTATAGGTGTGAATGTATTAGCCCTATGAGGAATGTCATAGACTCAAAAAAGGTTCATGTTGTCATTTCTGCCCAACTATAAAGTGGATTTAATATCAAGCTCTTTCTATTTTTTTTAAAGATTTTGCATTTATTTGAGAGAGAGAGAGCACAAGTGGGGAGGGTGTGGGAAGGAGCAGAGGGAGAAAGAGAAGCAGACTTTCTACTGAGTGGGGAGCCCAACTATGCTGGGCTCAAGATTCCAGGATCTTGAGATCATGACCTGAGCCAAAGGCAGACGCTTAACCGACTGAGCCACCCAGGCACCCCTCAAGGTCTTTTTAAAGAAATATGTGCCATATTCCGAATATTTCATCTGATGAATTTTAAGTGTAGAGAGGTCTAAGAAACATTTAATGTTTAAATATTCAACTTTTTAAGTATCAGCCACTCACTTATTATAAAGGGAGAGAAGAAACCCTGTGAGTCATAACAAATCAAATGAGAGTTGTACTTTATGAATGAGTAGTCAGTTTGATCTAATAGATTCAGAGTTTCTTGTCTGTCATACCTTATCTCCCTCTCTTAAGCAAAACCAGAATTTTGATGCTAAATTAATTTGTTTTGTAGCAGAGATAAAATGACGAATGTTCTGAAACTATAATACCAAGTAAAAATAGCTTCTTTGAAAAATAAAATGTACTTGATGTAAATATAATTTAAAGCATGTTTTCAGGCTTTATATTCTAAAAACAAAGATGGCATTGTCAAAGGGTGACCTTTAATGATATACTTAGGGCACTCATTTAGCACATGAAATCTATCATCCCCTGAATGTTAGGAATTCAAAATTACAACTTGCTTAGCACATGTGAAAGGTAATGCCTCCTGTTGCACATTAATTTGCGTTGTGTCAGTTCATTTCTCTGTAATTATCAAATTGTAAAATATGTATAATCAAGAGATAGTTACAATAGTATTAAAGGCTTGTCTTGTGTAAGATATTCAAATTAATCTTTAAAACCATATAATCCTGCAGTGTACAAGTTTACTATAGAGTTTGGAATTTTAGGGGCACCTGGGTGGCTCAGTGGGTTAAAGCCTCTGCCTTCGGCTTAGGTCATGATCTCAGGGTCCTAGGATCGAGCCCTGCATCAGGCTCTCTGCTCAGCAGGGAGCCTGCTTCCCTTCCTCTCTCTCTGCCTGCCTCTCTGCCTACTTGTGACCTCTGTCTGTCAAATAAATAAATAAAATCTTTAAAAAAAAAGAATTTAACAGTCCCTGTGCAGAAAGATTATTGGACTAACAATATTTTAGTTGCCTGCTCTATACAGATATTATTTTAGCAATAAGGAAAGAGGTGCCTGGCTCCTCAGTCAGTAGAATATGAGACTCTTGATTTTGGGGTTGTGAGTTCAAGCCCAATATTGGATGTAGATATTCCTTACGATATAATCTTTAAAAAGAGAGAGAGAAGGAAAGACTGTTCAAAGAGACTAGAAATTATAGTCTTCACTATTTAAATGAAATAAGATATGCCACATAAAGATTTTAGAACCCAATGAAGCAAAAAGCAGAGATAAAATGGCAGTGACAATTTCACGTGAAATTTTGAGCCAAGTGAACGTCAGTGACAAGCTTGACTTAGTAGTACATGTCTCCTGTCAAAAAGTTTTGATATTGTGTTACAGGAAGAATGTAAATTGGTCCTGAGAGCAGTTAAAACAAGCTGAAAGACTCAAGATATGCCTTGTGTGTGAGAACACACACGTTTGTTTGACTAGCACAAAGATTGTGCTGTCAGTTAGCAAAGGACACTATTGACCCTCTGTTTTTAACTTTAAGTTAATAAAAGGCTGCTTAGCATAATAAAGAAAGAGACAGGAATCAAAATCCTTTCTCCATTCACTCAAGTAGATTACTTTTCCTACCTCAGGTTAGGAATAAGAACACCAGTCTCATGGTGCGGTTATGAGGCTTAACAGTGCTAACCTATGTACAATTCTTGGCACATTAATGGGCTCTAAACAAATATTAGTCCTTTCCCCTTTATAGGTCACATACAACACTATGCTGTGCGACCAGGAAATGCATTAAGTGTCCTTATTTCCATTAAAGATCATATACAACATACAATCAAAAAGTTGATTCGACTTGAAGTAACCCTTATTTTGGGTGGTCAGCAATTGTCTTTGAACATGATTTCTCCTAGTGCTCAGGGATCTGAAACAGTTCAAGGGTCCACTAGAACTTTGGCCTCTATTATTCCTGAATGGTATGACTATGAAATGGTTGTGGTAACAGGAATGGTTCTTCAGAATTGTTCACAGAAAAAGGCACAACAGAGGGGAAGTGCTGGATTAGATGAGAAATTATCAGGAAGCTAAGGACCTTAAGTCCCAGAGACCCTCACCTGTACAAGCCCCTTCTTAGGCCTTGTATTTAACTTGTACAGTTGGCTCTTGAACAACATAGGTTTGAACTGTGCAGATTCACTGTAAATGTATTTTTTCTTTCTTGTGATTTTCTTAGTAACATTTTCTCTTCTATAGCTTACTTTATTGTAAGAATACAGCATATAATATATAAAATATATAAAAAATGTGTTAATCAACTGTTTATGTTATCAGTAAGATTTTTGGTCAACAGTAGGCTATTAGCAAATTTTGGAGGGAGTCAAAAGTTACAGGCAGATTTTTACTGCAGGGGGGTCATTGCCCCAACCTTCCTGTTGTTCAAGGGTCAACTGTACTTGTAATTTACATTCTTCTCCTTTAAGAGGGCCCCTCAAATTGGATAATCTTCAGGTCCCACAAAATCTGGATTCACTCTTACTGGACTGTCAGGTAAAAGAAAAAAAATTAATATAATTTAAAAAGATGAAGTGGCCAATAGCAGGAAAAACAAGTTTTGCTTCTATTGGCCCATAAGGATTTGTTAGTAACCCTGGACCAGAGATGTTCATATGCACCTGACCACAAACTAGTCCTTGCCTAGGAAGGCACTCTCTAGTTTAGCATCAACCAAGAATTACCCATATGAAAACATAGGAATGGGGACCACCCAGCGGTCAGAGGGTGTGCAGTTACATTTATCAGGCATTGGATTTCTCACATTTTTAGGTGGGAAAAGGGAAAGGGATAGATGGAATCAATATTATATTGATCTGACTCAGTAAGTGCCCAACAATGGGTTAGGCACCATATATATGTTATCACATTTTTTTTCTCATGTAAGTAACATTATCTAAATCAAAGCAAGAAGTAACCTCTTTCTATATAGCTTGTGGAGCCAGAATTCAAACACAGGGCTTCGTGAAGTCAAAGCTCAGATTTTTTCTTCCTCCCTATGAGTTAAGGCTTACCTGCCAAGAGTCAGCCACTGGGAGGGAAATGACATTTAACCTATAATCAGCCTAATGATCTTCAGTACCGAATGTCCTGCCAACCACTTAGGACACTTTTCTTTCTCAGTTCATTCAGTTATCATTTATTAAGTGCCTGCTATGGTGGCAGTCATTGTGCTGCCCTTTGTTTAGTTATTACTTCTTCAAACTAGTCATCGTCACCTAGAAACTCTCCAGTAGGTAGATTGGTAGGTAGGTAGGTAGGTAGGTAGATGGATGGATGGATGGTAGTAGATAAACAGGTAGATAGATGGATGGTAGGTAGGTAGGTAGGTAGATGGATGGATGGTAGGTGGATGGATGGATAGATGGATAGAGGATGGATTCACAAATATGTGTATTATCAAATGAAACTTTCACCATTACTATGATTACTATGTACTGTTATTTTAAAAGCACCCTCAGAAGTCCTTCTAAAAATTCATATTGTTCTTTTAAATTGAAGTTCAAAATTTTGGTTATTGAATCACTAAAACTGAAATACTGCATATGATTTAGAGTTAGCAATTTCAAAATTTTTCTTTTCAAAAACTATGAAATAAGGTCATATTTTGTAATGGATAACTTTCTTTATCTCCCAACTTTGAAATTTCTTTTTTCACATTAAACATCTCTTTTTCCTGGATGATTTGATCTCATTTCCATAATTGTTGAGAAGCTTTTGCAAAATATAAATATATAACTGTACTATTGAAGTTCAGGGAACTACCTTGTGTATCAGGGGAAGGAGAGTAGGATTTTAAATGAAATGTGTAGAGTTGGGGGAACCTGGCTGGCTCAGGTGGTAGAGCATATAACTCCCGAGGTCATGAGTTCAATCCCCACGCTGGGTGTAGAATTTACTCTTTTAAAATTGTGGCAAGTTGTGGACTGCAACCAGGGCTTCACTAAAAAGAGGCAACCAGTGGTGGGTTTGACTCACATGTTGTAAAATTCCCAATTACATTAAATACTCGCTGACACACTCATCCCCAAGCAAAGTCATGGGTAGAAATTACAATAGTCAGAAAGGTACTGGGGACATTTTGAATACATTTTCTAAGCAAAGAACTAATATATAAATAATAAATATATAAATAAACAAGAATGAGTGGGATGTGACTTGAATGTAACAAATGCCTATTCTGTAGTGAAATGGGAAGACTATTTCTGGTGATCCTGTTTTAACCTAACATAAGGGTTAGACAGTGTAACCAAATCTTTTTCTTTTTTTATGAAGTAATGTTAAGTTCTCTTCCATGGTAATTCACCCAATAAAGGGTGCATATACTTGAATGAAAGATGGCCCCAGTTTACATACAGTGTCCATAAAGATTCTGAGCCAAGTATCCAGTTATGTCTCAAGGAATAATATCTTTTTTTTTTAAGATTTTATTTATTTGACAGAGAGACACAGAGAGATTGAGAGAGAGATAGAGCCTGCACACAAGCAGGGGGAGTGGGAGAGGGAGAAACAGACTCCCCACTGAGCAGGGAGCCCAACGTGGGGCTTGATCCCAGGACTCTGGGATCATGACCCGAGCCAAAAGCAGACGCTTAATGACTGAGCCACCCAGGTGCCCCAAGGAATATATCTTTATTGTAACATGGTCCCAGTGCTTGAGACAGTGACCCCCCCCCCCATGCTGGGTACCTGGTAGTTACATTATGGGTGAAGCTCTGTTTACATGTAACTTGACTGCAACAATAGAGGAAAACGCTGAGTTTAACAGAAGGCGTTGTATAAACAGTCCCAAAAACATACTTGCGAATGACATTAGAATTGGAAACTGAAATGTTATTGTGAATACACTTACAGCTGCTATCATTTTCTTCCCCAAAGAAGGACTCCTACTCAGGGTGCCTGACTGGTTCAGTCCATAGAGCATGTGACTCTTGATCTCAAGGGGTTGTGAGTTTGAGCCCCATGTTGGGTGTACAGTTTACTTAGAAATAAAATTTTTTGAAAAAAGAAAGATTTCTGTGCCTTTCTAATTATGCACACAGAGTTTTACATGATCCTTTCTTTTAAGGAATATTCTTCATCTCTTCTCATTCCTCAAATCACCTCATTCTTGTTGATCATAGCATAAACAAAATACACTTTCACAGCATTTTAAATTGCCTCCTAACCACTGAGTTAGGTGTATGTCTAGAGAGATAAGTGGGTTTTCTTTGGGATGTGCCTGTTTATAAGTTGGCCAAAATGAGCCAACAGCTTGAGTACCTGAAATGTTACTGAGATTTATACATTAGAGTATCTGATACAAACACAATCTTGCACAGTGTAATTGTAAGTAAACTGTTGTGGAAGGCTTTTGTTTTGGTGGAAATTGTTTGTTCGATAACACTTGCCAGATTTCACTTGTAAAAATATATAATAACTTTTTCCTGTCTTTTCCTCTGTCGTCAATACAGATCCACATCCAGAGAACTGAAGGTTGTGACCATATGACCTGCTCACAATGTAACACTAATTTTTGTTATCGATGTGGGGAAAGATACCGCCAACTCCGTTTTTTTGGAGACCACACATCAAACCTCAGTATATTTGGCTGCAAATATCGCTACCTCCCAGAGAGACCTCATCTAAGGAGATTAGTGCGAGGGTCAGTCTGTGGTGAGTATCTGACATGCTTTATAGGAATGTTTTCTGGGAAGTAAGCGATGATAAGAGAATTCAGATGTATTAGCCATGATAATTCTGAGCACCTGCCAAGTATTCTAGTGGGGACTTTACCCAAAAACAGGAGGAAGATATTTTCTCTACTTTTGAGTTTGGAATGGAAATTTAAATTTGGTGGCTAGACACAACTTATACGAGCAAGCAGATTTTGTTTGAAAAACAAATTATTTATTATACTGCAGAAATATAAATTCATATTTTAAATTTCTGAAACCTTATTGTAAGCCACTTGATGAGAGGGACCATGTCACATTTATTTTTCTGTTGACAATACCTAGCAACTTGTTATACACATATACTCCATTCATGGAGGACATGCAATACAGTTTTTGAAAATCCCTTTGGGGCACCAGGGTGGCTCAGCTGGTTAAGCCTTGGACTCTTGATTTTGGCTCAGGTCATGATCTCAGGGTGGTGAGATCAAGCCTGCTTAGGATTCTCTGTTCTCCCTCTTCCTCTGCACCCCTCTCCCTGCTCTCTAGTGCATGTGAGTCTCTCCTGCCCCACCTCTCAATCAATCAATAAAATTTAAAACTAAAATAAATAAAAATCCCCATGTTTCAGAGCCTTGTGCTGGATTCTTATTGTATCTATATAGTCAATGCCGTTGTATGTGTGTTCCTATTGTAATAATAGTTAATATAATAGCTAACAGTTAATGAAGTGAGTATCAAATGCCCTCATTACATACAAACCCAAGTTTAAATATCCAAATGTGATGCCTTTATGCTTTAAGTTTTTACCCCCTTCTTTGTCCTCAACAACACATGGTCTCATACACAAATATGCAAACATAAACCCAGATTTCCTGCTCTGGGCTGATGCCACCACCTTTGTGTGATAAGAGTTCTTCTGACTTGATACGTCTTCCTCCATTAGCTCCCTACTTCTCTAGAATGTATCCACTGTGAGGTTTCTTCTCTCTATTCCATTACACAAAACTTCAATACTTCCTCCTCTGAGAGTCTTTCTCATATATGTGCAAACATCTTCCACATTTCCCATTTTCTGCCTACTTTTGCCTAGTTACTTCATGAAAATCTCTTTTTATCTCTCTTTAAGCCTCCATCACTTTATTATTATTGTAGACCTCTCACCTTACTAGAATCATATGATGGTGAATCAGAACAAAGCTGGTGCTAATGGTGCATTTCTTTTAGGTAAAAGATAGAACATATATTTTAAAATTCATCTTACCTTATGGAAACTAGTGCCATCATTTTCTAAAATCTTGTATGATCTCTATGAAAATATCCTTGTTGACCTTTAATTAAATGTAATTGCTCACAACCAATAGCATTTAATATAGTCAAGATTGGTTTTAATGATTTTCAATGTTTTCCTGTTTACTTGCTTGTAGTATATATATTTGCTGTTTATTTGCTTGTATGTATTATAATTGTATGCCCAATATTTACTTATTAAATAGAGTTTGGAGGGATATCTAGGGAATCTAATGCCTATTTATAACATTACTACCATGAGGATACTAAATTGCAAATTAAGTTTTGAGCTATAACCTATTTGTAAGGCTATATACAGAGAACAAACAAAAAAATCAAAATTCTTTTATTTTCTGTATTACTAGTTTTTTTCCTACTTCAATGACATTTTGTGATAAGATGTTTCCTTCCATTTTTTATTTTAATAATCTCTTATTTGATCATCATTTTTCCCTTTTTGTTATTTGGTTTAATCACTCTTAAATAAGGGAAGTTATTTCTTGCCTTTTTTGTCCCGTAATATTTTGGATACATTCTCTTTGGGTCATCTTATTTGCCTGGAGGCCACTAGAATCCTCTTCTTGGGTCATAAAATAGGAGTTGAGTTATTTAATGGCCTATAAAATGCACAGCCAGTGAACATTGTCAAGAGGGAATATCTTCTCTGCACAGTTTCTTCTGTTTTTATTTAAAATTTTATGGTCAGCTTTCTGTAAATGGTTTCCTTTGGGGCCTCTTTTCTACTGTGTGTGTGCATGCACCTGTGTGTCGGGACAAACCTGACAAGTAGGGAGCAGCTGGCTTTCCGAGAAGCTCTCCCTCCCACACCTGCTTTCCCACCTCCCGTATGGCTGTCTCTAACTGCTGTTGGACCATAACTCCAAATAAGGTGGTCCACTCCTCTCCCAGCCACACAAAAGGCTGGAAAAGGAATGACTCTGTAAGTCACAAACTTAGCTTCTCCCTGCCATATAAGAGAGAAGGTGGCTGATAGCAAAGCCCTAATAAAGTGTAGGCGCTTTGTTTTCATGGGACATAACCCAGTTTGCTCCCTCCATTTGGGACTGCAGCCTCCACATGTCCTTGGACAGAGGCAGAGAAAGTGCCTGCTCTGCTCTCACAGCTGGAAGATGGGAAACATGGTTTGTATTCCATGTGACTGTGTGCCCACCTATCATCAGAGGTTCTACTCCTAAAGAACAAGGGAGAACAGAGATTTGAGGATGGGTTTAGCAGCTTCTGATATGGGGGTATCCCCCTGGTGGGAGTAGGCAGATTATTCAATGAATGGTGTTGAGAATAAAAGTGATGGAGAAGTACTGAATTCTCATACCATTACATACAGATGCTCAAAGTGTTATGTTAAAGGGTATAATAGGAAAGAAAATTTAGGTCTTTAACTGATTTCTAAGTGGCAGATAGTTTATATGAACAAAAGCACTAGAGTCTCCTCCGAAAATAAATATCCAATTTTTTTTAAAATAATGAAGTCTGGAACCAAAATTGAAAAAATGCAAGTAGCCAATAAATATTTTTTAAAATATTCAATGCTATTAGTAGGCAGAGAAATGTAAATTAAAAAGTTTTCTTGAACTATTGATTAGCAAACTTTTTTGTTAATACTCAATGCTGGACTTTCATACCCTACTGAATGAATTAGAAATTCTGTGCAATTCTTTGGCAAAGAAATTGGATAGTAAGGTGAAGGATATTTTAAAATATGATAAATCTAGGGGTGCCTGGTGGCTCAGTGGGTTAAAGCCTCTGCCTTCAGCTCAGGTCATGATCCCAGGGTCCTGGGATCAAGCCCCACATTGGGCTCTCTGCTCTGAGGGGAGCCTGCTTTCTCCTCTCTCTCTGCCTGCCTCTCTGCCTATTTGTGATCTCTGTCTGTCAAGTAAATAAATAAAATCTTTTAAAAAAATGATAAATCTAGACTGACAGTGGCTTATTTGCAGGTATATTTTAAAATAGCAAAGAAAAGGAACAAAATTAAATACATGAATACTTAAGTAAGATATATATGGATATAATAGAATATTATTTCAGCTATTGAGAATAGTATTTTAAATGAATTGTTAATAATCTAGGAATAAAAGATGTGCTTAATTCCTCAAAACAGTTTCAAAAGTAAAATTAAACATGTATTATACATTGATTATATGATTGGAATAAGTTTATTACTTCCCAAAGAAAAAGCTCATTGGTTCTTTGAGTTTTCTGATACTTAGAGAAAAAAAAAAAATTAGTGCTGTTACTCTGCAATCATGTTTCATTATTATTATTAAAATATATTAATTATTTTAAAAGGAAACATGAATGATTATACTGAGCAATGGGTACAGGAAAAAACAGATTTTTTTAAAAATATGCAGACCAGGGGCTCCTGGGTGGCTCAGTTGGTTAAGCATCCAACTCTTGGTTTCAGCTCAGGTCATGATCTCAGGGTCCTGGGATCGAGCCCTGAGGTGGGCTCCCCGCTCAACAGGGAGTCTACTTGTCTCCATCTCTCTCTGCCCCTCCCTGTTCTCTCTGTCTCTCTCTAGAATAAATAAATAAACCTCTTAAAAAATAAAAATAAAATATCCAGGCCAATATATTCTAAAACTCTCTTAAGCACAGCTTTTAAGAATGTAAAAAATGTCATTGTTCAATAAGATTTCATATTACTGAGGTGCCTGGGTGGCTCAGTCAATTAAGTGTATGTCTCCAGCTCGGGTCATGTTCTCAGAGTCCTGGCATTAAGCCCTGCATAAGGCTCCCTGCTCCATGGGGAGCAGGGAGCCTGCTTCGCCCTCTCGCTCTGCCTGCTGCTCCCTGTTCTTGTGGTCTCTCTCTCTCCCTGTTAAATGAATAAATAAAATCTTTTGAAAAAAAAGAGTTCATAATACTTAACTGGATTCTGTCATTGGCAAAAAATATAAATAAATCCCATGGTTAGACATTTAAATAGTCATCTTTTTAAATTAGATATTAAAGACTATTTTCTAGCTGTCTGGTCATGATTCCAAAGACCATTCCTTAAACATAAAAAAATTAATACTTTTCTGACAAACTTCCAACAAATGACAGCATTATGTTTCTTTTTTTTTTTTTAATGTAATTGCTTATTCCAAATTACTGTCCTTAATTGTAGAACGCTGTTGCTGGTGTATCCTTAAATGGCAAAGCCCTTCCATCCTTCTCATCTCTTGTTGTGTTTGAATGGTGCGGCTGTTCACATGCCTTAAGGTCAAGGTTACTATATGATGACAAGATACTAACTACTATCCTCTTTCTGTGTGTGCTGTGCCTTTCAAAGTGAGTGGAATTCTGACTGTGAACTCTGTGCCCTGTTTACATGAAACCAGCATTTAGTATAATCGCTCCTCAGCTATTTATTCAGAAAAAAAAGTTCTGGTTGATGCCATCCTTTGGCCACCTGACCAGCACATAGCTTTCTTATAAGTGCTTTCTTTTATTTTTCTCACATTTTATTTTTTCCATGAGACCAATGCAGACCTTCCAATTTATGTTTTAATTTTTTTTTTTTTACTCTAGTTGACATGCAATATTACATTAGTTTTGGGTATACAATACAGTGATTCAATTTCTCTGTACATTATGCTGTGCTCCCCACATGGATAGCTACCATCTGCCACCATACGCCATTACAATATCACCGCCTATATTCCCTATGCTATGCCTTTTATCCCAGTAACTTAATTCATTCCATAATTGGAAGCCTATATTGCCCTCTCCCCTTCACCCATTTTGTCCATCTCCCTTACCCCCCCCCCCGGCAGTATCAGTTTTTTCTCTGAATTTATTAAAATGATTCATTTGAATAACCTTAAATATACTGTATGTTTATTGGTAATTTTTTCCAATAATATTTATCTATTTCTATTTTTAAAGATATTTATTTATTTATTTATTTATTTATTAAGAGAGCAAGAGCAGGGGCGCCTGGGTGGCTCAGTGGTTAAAGCCTCTGCCTTCGGCTCAGGTCATGATCCCAGGGTCCTGGGATCAAGCCCCACATCAGGCTCCCTACTCAGCAGGGAGCCTGCTTCCTCTTCTCTCTCTGCCTGCCTCTCTGCCTACTTGTGATCTCTGTCCATCAAATAAATAAATAAAATCTTTAAAAAAGAGAGAGAGAGAGCGAGAGCACTGACAGGGGGAGAGAGTGCGGGAGAGAGAGAATCCTCAAGCAGATTCCTGGCTGTGCACAGAGCTGGATGTGGGGCTGGATTCCAGGACCCTGAGATGATGACCTGGGCTGAAATCAAGAGTCAGATGCTTAACCAACTGAGCCACCAGGCGCTCCATAACAATATTTAAGCATCCCAGTTGTAGTTCAGCTGGTTAGGTCTTCATATTATTACTCTTCTTTGGGCCCAGGAAGTAAGTAAATCACTTTTTCAGATATGGGCTTAGATGTAAGCCGTCTATAGCACCTATTAGCTTTCCATTTTGTGAGCTAATTAGATTTTCTTCTGCCAACTCAGAGTCTGTCACTCCCTTATTAATCTTTCAGAATCTTGAAAAATGACAGAGATCTAAAGGAAAAGCACCAAGATGAATGGTCCTGGTAGAATAAAGTGAACCACTAACACTGGAATTTTATTGGTTAGGAAGTTTAAATGATTTATGAAATGTTTGACTAATGTCCCCAGGACTTCTGTGGAGTTACTGAATTTACATAAGTATATTTGTTCTACACCTGATCCATTTCCTAAGAGAAATATTGCCTTCATTATAATCACACTTCTTAAAAAACAATGTACACTGTGGTATTAAAAAGCATTGCTGAAATTGTTTGATAAATTAGTTTTAAGACTCTAAATGGTCTTGCCTTTTGTTTTCCAGCTGGAAAATTATTCGTTGCACCTCTAATCCTGGTCTTGGGATTAGCACTAGGGGCCATAGCAGTTGTAATCGGTAAGAAGCACTTAACATATCTGAGATTAGAATCTTTTGAGTGCTGTAGAGAAAATATGAGTGTAAATGTAGTAACATGAGTCAGTTACTAAGTGGACATATCCGTTCCATTCTTGCTTTAGATGAGCAATCAGCACGTGATTTATGGATTCAGAAGGTCTATTTCATATAGGATGTATTTGTGTGACACTTTTGCAGTCTGTAAAGACTTTGATTCATTTATCTTATAAAGCATTATTAATTCCCTTTTAATATGAAAGTTAATACAACAAGTAGTTTAATGATAGAGTCTAATGGACTGGAACCCAGATTTTCTGATTCTGAGTTTAGGTTGGACCACCAAGAAAAAAGACTCCGGTATACCCTTGTATAATTGGTTTGTTCTAGTGAAAGTGTACCCTGGGTAAAAAAGATACCTTCAACATGAATAGGAACTTATACCTAACATATACTTCAGCACTGGCAAACAGAAAATGTATGAGTGATTCTGTATAGTTTCCTTCATACAAGTCTACTGAAATATGTGTTTTAAAACAGTGGTTCTCATACTCCAGCATGTTGTAGAATAACCTTGAGGACTGGTTAAAACACAGGTTCCTGGTTTCTACTCTCAGTTTCTGACCCATATAGGGGCAGGGCCCATGGATTTCCAGTTCTAAGAAGTTCCCAGGTGATACTCATGCCACTGGTCCAGGGACCCCAGACTTTGAGAACCATTGCTTTAGAGAATTTTGAATTAAACACTATAGATAAAGATTGCTTTGATGACTGTTCCACATAATAGGTAGGATTACTTTTTCTTTTCTAAATAAAATAAATTTTTGTATGTAAATTTCTATTGAGCAAGTAATTTACATGTACAGGACAGATAAAATTATAAAGTAACTGACATTTAAGTTCTTACAATTTAGGAAGTATTTTAGGAAGTAGATACTGTTATTATTTACATTTTACTATGGAGAAAATAAGGCTTACTAGGACCTCATATGTATCAGAAGAGGGACTTGAACCTGGCATTTGGCTCTACAGCCCATGTTCCTAAGTAATGTGCTGTCCTGCCCGAGACTGAAGTATCCCATCAGGGTGCAAATGGTACGACTAGGGATAATAAAGAAGATCAACCTAAGACTGTGTATTTTGATAGAAGAATGATTCTATATTCAAACTGGTGTCAGAGAGGTTGTTCAAAGGGGGAGAGAACTCCAGAAAACTAACATGGAATGACATCTTATAGGAGTAAATCCATTTCATAGTGTAGGTGTCTCCCCGCCTTCATCCACACGTTTTGCTAAGTAGCAATCATTTGTAAATGACTGCAAAATGAAAAATGGAAAATGGAAACTTTTCAAATATATAGACCTAAATGCCTCTCCTCCTAATTACCTTTCATCTTTTTTTATCCTCAGGTTTATTTGTATTTCCTATCTATTGCCTTTGTAAAAAACAGAGAAAGCGATCACGGACAGGAATGCACTGGTAAAATGCGGATGATTTCGTGGAACGAAGCCGGTCCGGGTAGGAGCCACACAGAATGGCACACTCATCTGAGACTCATGTCTTGAAAAACACTGAGTCCTGTCCCGTCCCCCGCCCCGCCCTGCCCCGTGGTTGTCTGCAGGCCACAGTGCCTCTCGCTCCAGTGCACTCCCTCCATGGTATCCTGACTCCTTTCCTTATACAGTTTGCTGCTTTTCATAAATGGTCACTTTCATAGACTATAAATATCTGTATCATAACTCTGACCTTCTTACTGGTTCTTGGAAGAAAATATTTTCATTAAGAACCAGGTATCCTCAGAATTGTCTGAGCATGCCTCTCCTGAGTGTTGTTTGGACAGTCTTTGTACCTAAACCTCCTTCCAGGCCCTCTTCTGAGACTTGGTGTGAATAGCGGAAATCATCCCACCTGTACAAACAAGCAAGGCCACTCTTCAGAAGACAGAGGCTCACCATATGCACCTGTTTTTATCTGTGGCCCGAGCAGTATAATTCCTTCATCCTTCGGATGCTTTAATTGTTAAAAATCTCACTGCTCAAAAGGGAACTAGTGAAACAAAACTAATGAGAAGAATCATGAGTTACTGACGTGTATCTGTGCAGGGGTGTGCGTGTGTGTGTATAAGTATCTGTATTAAAACTAGGTCCAATAATCTTGTACTTGTCGAGTTCTATGCCTCTACGCTATTTTTCCGCATTTTCATAGACATATTTAAAGATGATCGTTCCTTTCTGGGCGTATTTTGGTAATGTACTGAATTAAAGCCAATGTAGACAACAGGCTATTTTGATGTTGGCCCTTTCGATTCCTTGCTGTCTCTCTGTCTCACACACAGGCACACACACCAGAAATTTGTGCAAGGTCACCTCGAGGATCATCAAACTTTATTAAGTGACGAAACTGGTAGGCTGCTCAAGACCAGACATTTAGTCTTTTCAGATTTTTTATGTTTTGGCATCCATGTTTTACTAAATGAACAAATCCTTCAGACGGGACTAGTTAATTTAAAAAACAAATTTGCTGTAGCAAGAACTGCTTAAGCCTTTAAACAATCACTGTTCTGCTAATTTTTTAATCAACTTGTAATTACCAATAATTCTGCTTTAGGTCAATTTGTGATAGTTTTGGAAACCCTACCCTCTTACCTCTTCTCTCTTTCTCTCTCTCTCTCTTCTATCCTTTTGTCTGTCCCCAAGATTTTCATTAAAAAAAAAATACAGTTTTGAAGGGTTTTTCTTATGTTTACTGCTCAAAGACTATCAAATATGCTGATATCTTCTTATGGATGGGGTAATTTAAAAACACAGCTTTTTGTGTTCATGGGTTTATCTAAAATAGAAACAACTTTTGGAAAAATGAAGGAAATATCTTCAGGAAGTTTTACCAAACTGAGACGTCTTTAAAAATAAGAAAAAGAAAAGCAACTGAACTTAAACTATTCCTTTGTTTTCATCATGGAAGTTCATCAGCAGAATGGATGTAAAGAGCACTAAGAAGCCTGAAGTTTCCATTTGTCTCCAAATCCTTAAGATGAGCTATCTGCATAGATGTAGCATTTATTTTTCAGCAGCCTTATCTGAATGGTAATAAATTCTGTGATAAAACATGCATTAACATGGATAGTTTGTGTTGTTGGGCTCCGAAGAAAAACATTTATCATCTTTATCAGACCACAAAAGTCCACGCTAGTGAAGGTTACTTGCAAGGATAGTGAGCGTCTGTTCTTTCTGGACCACACTCAGAATGGCTGTGCTGCAGTTTCTGGACTCGTCTACATTCAGTTAGAGGAGGGCGTGCCATTTATTGTTCTCTGATGGCATGTTTCTAAACATGACACAATGCAAGGAGAAGAGATGCTCTAATGTCACAGATTCATCTTACCACTCATCCATCCATCCAACAAACATTTTTCAGTGCCTATTCTTTGTGCTCTAGTATTAAAACAAGAGAATGAAAATTTCTATCCTAAATCCATGTAAGTCTGTCATGAGAGTGCTTAATTTTCATAAATTCATGTTTTTCTGGACTTAGGTGTTAGTTCAACAATATGTGAGTGCGATGAACTCTAAATCTAGTGGATATGTTTATGTATGATATGTGTATGGATATGTATTTGTCAATCTACATACACATGTATCTACTATTTCCATAGCTGCATATAAACACGAACTCCACATACATATAAACCAAGTAGCTAAATAATATACTCTCTGGTCTTAGATAATCTATTTTCTTAGGTTATTGTGTATCTTGTCTTTGACTTACTCAGGGATTTTTATTCCTTCTTTTGAATAACTTATCTTTTGGAGATACCTTTATATTATTTGGAAACGTTCCAATTTTCCAATTACAAAATGGCGTCTGTCATCGTCGAAGGTTCTGTCATCAATGCTTGAGATACTGTCACAGTGTTGCACAGGATTTTCATTTTTCTATTGCATAGATTTTTTTAATTAATGTATACATTTTTATCTTTCAAAGTTGGTATATATTAGGCCTTTCCCTGATAATGTCTTAAAGTAATAATTTGTGAATGTTTTTACTAAGCGTCATCAAGATCTTAAAAAGAAAGAAGAAAATAAGAAGGATTATTTATATGTTAGTGCCAACATGGAAAGTAAAACACTAGTAACTTTTGGGATAAATTCTAAAAGCTACTTTAGAAAAAGAAATGCACACATAAAATAAATATTGTTCTATCCAAAGCTTGTCATTTTTATTGTAAATGTAATATATACTCCTTTTAAAAAATCAAACCATATAGAATTATAAAATGCAAATTCAACTGCTCTAGCCCACCCCTTATTTTCTAGGGGTAACCACTGTTAATGTTTTGATATATGTCCTTCTAGAAACTTTGTGCATATATACAAGTGTGTTTGTATATGTCCATGTGTATTAGTTTTATACAAATAGGACAGTAGTCTTAATGTCCTGTGACTATTTTTTCATTTTATTATACATTAGTAGACACCTTTCCATAAGTGTTTAAATAGATTTACCTCATTCTTTTGTAAATTACTACATATTCCATTGTGGGACTATACTTCATTAGTCCCTATTGAATGGGCATCAAGATTGTTTTTACTTCTCTATTTCAACGCATCAGTGAAGATCTTTTACACATATTTTTATCACTTTATGTACACATTTCCATAACTTTTAAAATTTGTTTTTTATAAGATATTTGTAATAAAATTTTAATGTATTTTCAGTGAATTAGATCATAGAGATACTATATTTCAGATCCTTTTCTTGGGAAAAAGAAAGATTATCTAGGAGTTTTATGTAGGAGTTTTTTAAAGAAAAGCATCTTTTGCAGGATAATTCCCCCCCTGCTTGGTTAGCCAAATAAATATGTGGCCAAAATGTATAAAGGAAAGTCCATCTTATTCCAATAAAAATAAAATGCAACGAGATATTTCTAAGATAATGTGAGATGTCTACAAGACGTCTGTGAGATACACTGATATTTGGGTTGCCTTGTTTTTAAACTTGAGGAATTTAAAGCAAATAGCGAAACTGGTAATGTTTGTCACTTTTTTTCGACACTATCCATGTTCATGCATGTTGCACCACAAAGGAACTTAATTATGTCATTGTGAAAAATAGGAAACAATTATGTTGGAAATTAAGAAGGACCACAATTATCTGCAAAAAAATAAATTTTACTATTTGTAAGGTTTGGTAGTTTGTTGGGATGCTTAGAAATTTGGAATCACGTGAAACATTCATTTTACGAGTCCCAGAAGTTCCCTAAGACCTTCTGCGTGTGGCACTAAGAGGAGAGGGGGTCCGACCTTTTGGTACAAGCAACAAGCTGTTGCCACCACCTTGAGTTTCTGCTAGGTGCTATTTATCCTACAGGCAGAACAGACAGGAAAACCATCAAAGATTACTAAACACAATCCGATCACAACCTGTTCTCTTTCGTTGTGCTTGCTTGGCTGTGCCTGTCTGGAAATTCCCTCTCCTCTGCCACCCAAGCCCCCAGCTCTTGAGGCCCAATCCCCCAGCTGAGCCTTTATTATCCAATCCTACCACCCATAAGACCCCTGGCTCCCCTAAAATACCATCCAACCCCTGTCACCTCCTCCAGTCCCTGGTGACTCTCCCCAGTGTGGTTTATCTCCACTCCCCTGATAACTCTAATTAGCTCCTCTTCACTGCAAAAGAGGAGGAGGAATGGGACGGGTGAAAAGCTCGCTCTGGCAGGTGCAAAACATCGGTGTTCCTTCCTGAGCTTCTGTCAAATTCAAGTACGTCTGCCAAGACATCGATCCAGCTCCCCCCTTATTAAACATTGCAGTTGTTTGTAACATTAGACCTCAGGCTGCCTGTTAAATTCATAATTATAGAAAAAGCTAGTGGCCTAAAGGAGATTGATCGGTAGGCTTCCTTAAGTGCGATTTTTTTTTAAATCATGCCAAAAACCATTTTATTTTTTAATTTCAGGAGAAAACTGCACATATGCCTTAATGTGAGTCATCACATTGGATTTCGTGCTTATCTTTTCATATCTGTAGCTGAAATCTATCCCAGTCACTGAAAGTAATTTTTCTTGCAGTTGGCTTTATTGTTTGGTGTTAGTGTCTATTATAAAGAGAGCCTTAAAATTCAATAATGCACTTTAAAATACTTGTGCCATTTAAGTAATCAACAGAATTAAAGAAGAGGTTACATATATTATGATGGAGACAGTAGAAAGCAGTATTAATAAATATATGTCGCCTCTAAATTTGGGATGGGGGGGTGTGTGGAAATCAGAGCCTAAAATTTAGAACAAGTAAAACATACCCCCCAAAAATGTAGCTGAGTTTCTGAAATTATAATAATTCTAAAAACTGATATCAGGAGCTTAAACATAACAAGTAATTAGTAAATGTTATCAAATAACCTAACTAGAATGTTTAAAATATTAAGTTACCATTTCTACTTCATTTTAACTGCATTTTCATTTTTCATGAAATCTATAAAAGGAATGCCACTGGCTAGAAACATAGTAAATCAAAACTATCACCAACAGCCAGTCTGAACAGTATTTTTTAAAATTCTTATAGTTTAAATATGATCTTTTCTTCTTCCTCTGGAAAAGTTGCAAATCCCATTTTTAAATTACACATCTACAATTATGTAATGAAACTGAAATAACTTTAGAGAAGCATTAATACATGGTCTGAACAAAATCAGAGTTCCAAAAACTGGGGCGTCTTCAGGATTGTGAAATGTTACCTTTTTGGTGCAAACCAATGATGCAAATCTTTAAAAGAGAAATGCGATAGAACTCCTTTATAACTCTGGTTTTGAGGTTAGGGCTAATAATCATTTGATAGACACCTGTTATGTGGGACTACAGTACTGCACATCCCTGTTCCGAGAGTCCTATTTTAGCTGACTCTATCCAAATCCAAGAAGCAGAGAGTCGCATAATGTGAGACTTGTAATTAATTGTCTGTTTGGAGCCTTACCTGAAGCCATCATATAGCACATACTTTAGATCCCTGTATATAAGTGCCAGTTGTAGAAGCATGTAATTATGTGTATCATCAACTATATTCTTTTTTTTTAGCTAAAAAAGTGACTGTTTTGAGAGTAACTGTATGACCTGAAAGGCAAAAGTTATTTTTTTAAATACACGAAATATTGCCACTGCCTTTTTTTTTTTTTTGCCATCGTTTAGCTTATAAAAGAAATTTAATTAGGTATATTTAACTCCATATCACTTAGATTATACAGATTTATTGGCATAGAAAACATTGCATTTTTCAAGTTTATCCCATATTTTTTGTCACTGTTTTATCATTAATATTAAATGACTTTCTTCCCTGTTTTTGAAGTAATGCCCATGTACTTCAACACCCAATTCCTGCTTTCTTGCCTTTTCCCTCTTCTGTCCTCATTCCTCTCTTAGCCAACTGTGGATTAAATTCCGTTTCGCCATTAACTTCTTGACTAACTAGATGAAATTCAAATACTGAAAGGACTCTATAATTTGGCTCTGGTAGTGAACATAATTTACCTTGGCTTACTTTGTAAATTGAAATGTGTGAGGAGTACCTGGAATGCTGCCCCTTTTCTTGATAGGTGTTGGAGAACCCTTGCCCTCTGTCAAGAAATAAAATGAACAAGAAGATGTCAGTTGGATCAGAGAACCTAATAGTACTCTAAGACCAAGCTTCAGAAATGGCTTCATGAGTATTGTGAAGTGAGTGTTGTGTTTGCATATTAGTTGGACAGAAAGCACGTGTGGATATTCTCCAGTCTGATCCCAAGTCATTCATGATTCATCCAAAATGGCCACATGTCTGGTTCTGGGTCTTTGTGTCACCAAAAAGTCCTACAGCTTGGACTTGGGGTGGATTTGTAGTGTAGTGTAGCATTTGTATAAAAGATTTGACTATGGATTCATACTCTGTGAACATTATTAGACATTTTGATATATAAAGTAGTAACATTGAATGTAACTGACATTAGCCTTATTCTAGAGAAACCATCTGTCATCAGCAAATGTTCAACATGTTCAGATACGATTAGGTATAAGTAACACTCAAGATATATTTAGCATAAGTTTGGTATATGTTATGGAAAAATCCAAGGGAAAGTCCAACTTGGGTGTTAAAGGGCTCCAGAATTTGCTGAAATCATGTCATTTCAGATTTATTCTTATAGCTGACTAACTGCTGTTGGTCATCAGTTTCCTGGAAAGCTGTTAGGTATTCACTTTATGCCCCAGGTAGGGAAATAGTCTCAATAATCCAGTCAAATTCTTGAAAATAATATTTCTTGAATTGAATTCTTGAATTCTTGAATAATGTATTACTTCCTCTATGCCCAAATATAATTTTACTGATTCTTTCAAGTAAACACTATCTAAATATTTTATATAATATATTTGAACATTTTTAGTTTGTAGAAAATTAGCATGCTTTATTAAGAAAATTCTAGATAAATTATCGTGAGTTTTTATCAGCTGACTACAAGCCTTTTCCCTAAGGGCTTTTTTTTTAAGTTCCATATGGCAATACCTTAATTTTGTTATTTGAGCATTTTCACCATAATTAAAATTCTGTATATGGCATTGAAAAGAGTAAACCAACATTGTATTTCTTATGACATCTAGAACAGTAATTGGTATATATATATATATATATATATATATATAACAACTTACAGATTTTTAATGTAAAAACTGACAATCTTGTTGCGTATTTGAAATCAATTATTAATAAGTAGTAAATTCTGAGAGATCACAGAATTAATTTTGTGTAGAAGGAACACAAAAATAGTGTGATTAAAGTATTGTTAACACATTATAAAGAAACCACAATGGTTAGCTGTTTCATTTTTAGTTTAAACAAAATTGGGCATAAGATATATTCATGAAACAAATATATACATGTATACCTATTGCAAAACTATGGGACAATTAAATGATTCACATTCTTTTTTTCACAGAGTGTAAAATGCTAAAAATAAATACATTTGAGTCTTTAATCTGTTATCAGATCAGAATCTGTTATCAGATTCAGAAATTACAATTCTAAGGTAAAATTGTTTCCTATATGAATTATCAGAATATGTCCCATTTTAATTATAGTCTCATGAACAATAGCAAAAGAGAAGAAATTTCTTGATTTTAAAATGAATGCCTCTCCCTAGTGGTTTATACCCGATCTTTTCCATTATTTCATTATATTGTATATTTTTTGTTTTCTGTAAAATTTGTAACCAATTTCCAGATAATATAAATTACAATATTTGAGCCTGGCTGAAAAGAGATTTTCTTTTTCTAATGATATCGGAAAATATATATGTGATTTTATTTTTTAACTTTTTCTACATTTCATTGGTCATACTATTAACTTTAATATTTATAAAACTGGAGAAAACTATTTTCAATATATTTTTTTTAAAGAGGCAGTAGAAATAGATAATAATATTATGCAGAAATCCCTGAAAGAAAATTTGGAAAGAAACAAATTTCGTTAAAGTGAAAATGTTGGAAAATAGGGAGTATCCGAAGACTGTAATTTCTTACATTAATCAACTTATTTCCAAATGATTGTTTCATGCTGTTGGTTCCACAAATTGTGATTTTTAGTATACTATATAATTTCTCCTACCATTTTAGTGTTTATACATTAATTACTGAAAAGAAAGGAAGGAATTGGGGAATAAGTCAGGGAAACTGGGTTTATTCCCATTTTCCAATAGCACTAATGTATACTTCTTTAACCTTCTATATGGTGCTTTGTGTGATGAGAGTATGTAACACTTACATATGTTATTAGTGCCTTATTTTTTTTCACTTGACTTTAATTCTTACCTAAAGAGCCATATACTTTTTGTGAGTGTTCCTTGGCCCTTATATTTAAAGTGCTGATGAGACAGTACACTTTAGAGGTACATATAGGCTGCTTTGCTACCTTAACCCACTCTATTATCTCTGGAATAGCAGGTTAGCCAATATTTTTTTCTGAAGTTCAGTGTTTATTTTTAAGCTAAAGAATTTTTTAAAAAGGATATTAAACACCATAATTTGAAGCCACTATCATTGAAATGTACTTTTAAACTGCAAAAAAGGAATGCTGATTATTAAAATTTAAAACGGAAGTTGGAATGGCTGTCAGTCTTTATGGCTTCAATGAGGACAAAATTACTTTACAAAAGGCATTAAAAATAAAAGTAAATATATGGAACTGCAGGAATTAGATCTGTTTCCTACAATTCGTCTTTGGCAATGTGTTATTTGTAATCCACTTCCATACAGATCCGGAAGAATCATGGTGTTTGCTATTTACATGTAATTATGCATTCACAGTGGGCTTTATCAATACCAAGATACTTTGTATAATGTTATTGTACTCTTCTTGGTCTTTGCCTTTTGTGTTAGCTTTATATAAAAAGCTGGGTCTATTGTATTCTATATGTACTATAGTATATCACTCAACTTTTCCTGATGAATGTATGATGAAAATTAAAATAAATCGTGTGCTTAGAAAAGACAAAGACACAGGTTGTATATGAAAATATGTGTACATATTTGACAAAAAAAAAAAAAAAGAGGAAAAGAATCTTCCTGCCAACAGATATGTCCTGCTGGACAGGACCTGAAAATTAACAGATTTTTTTTTTTTAAGCAGTAAAATTTAAAAATCTATTACCTCAAGAATTGTCAGTGGATACGTGTCATTGTACTGCTCCTCTTAGCAAATACAATCTCACTTGCGGCTGACAGTAAAAACAACCCAAGTGTCAGATCACACAAATTTTAGGGGCAAATCTTTCCAAAGATGGATACCTTGTGATATTCTGGAGTCTAATTCTGGACTTTTGGTATGTCCCTCTGGCCTTTTGTTGTGGTTGGGCTTTTTCTTTTTTTTTAATGTTTTTGGTTGGTTGGTTTAGAATGGAAGGGTAATCTTAATTGTGAGATCAGATCTCATGGAAGGATATAATGACACTCTACTTGGATGAAAACTGTAACGGGAATCAGCTAGTTTTATTGTCACTGTGTGAGCGCTTGTACGGATTCCTGTGAAGTGCTGATTACTCACAGGAGGTGTGTGATCCATCAGGCAACGTCATCCAGCAATGCCTAATAAAAGTTTTTAAAAGAGAAGACTCTTGTCTTTTTTGCAGTACATTTGGAATTTAAAGAAATGAAAAGGTAAAATCTGACAATGGCACAATTACCTGAATGTAAGTAAATTTGGAAAGATTTACTGAAGTCATTTCTGCACTAGATTCTGACTAGAGAAACAAGAATGAACAGAAAATCAGGGTATGCTTTTTTTGGAAAGTGGATTGTGTTGTGTCACTGTGGTGTGTTTTGGGGAAACCTCACAGAATACAGAAGATCAGTATGAACACTCTGATGAAAATAATGTATCTGCAAGCACACAGTATAATGCCAATTACATTCTCTTTGACTTATTCATTCATTGAAAATCCATTTGATATTATTTATTCCCTTAATTATTTTTTCAGTAAACATGTATTGAGCCCCTGCTGTATTATAAAAATATACTGCACATGCTTTTAGGAAAAGACCAGGCTCCAATACTGGTCCAGTAGAGACAGGGCCCGGCAAGAGTTTCAACAATGGATTCCTACCTTGAATTCTTTGACTAATTTGGTTGGTGATATTAAGTTAGCCACATACCTATCCAGACGTCAGTCTACAATGACGATTGAGGTGGCAACCTCTAAGTTTTCTTTCAGCAATTAAATTTGGATCTGTGCAACCTATTTTTAAAGTTAGTTCAAATTATTCAGTTCTAGCATTTCTCCAACCCGGACAGGCCATGTCAGGGCCCTGTGCCTTTGCACAGGCTGGTTCCCTACCTTCTCCTCTTCCACCCAGACTCCTCCTCCATGGCCCTCAGGCCCAGCATCTTCTGCAGAATACCCTCTTGGCCATATCACATGGGACACGTCACCACGGTCTCCTCTGTTGAGCATTCTTTGCAAAGCACTCCTGAACAAGGCACTTTGTATTTGTTTCCCCGGGTTAACATAACAACTACCACAAGCTGGATGCCATAAGATGACAAAAATGTATTCTTTCATATTTGTGGAGACCAAAGTTCAACGTTAAAACATCGGCAGTGTTGGTTCTTTCTGGAGGCCCTGAGGAAGACTGTTTCATGCCTCTCCCTAGTGTCTGGGGGTTGCCGGCAATCCTTGGCATTCCTTTACTTGTGGTGTATTCACTTCACTTCAGCCATTGGATTTAGGTCACACTCTTGTCGTATGACCCTTCTATGGGCTTAACTGTTTCCCTAGAATTCATATGCCAAAATCCTAACTCCCAGCACCTCAAAATGAGACCATCTTTGGAGCTAAGTCCTTTAATGAGGTAATTCAGGTAAATTAAATCATATGGTGGGTCCTAATCCAACGTGAAATAAAATTAGAGTAACTTGATACATCTTGTCCGCCTCCTTGCCGGCCATGAGGAGCCTATCACCCAACAGTTATCAGACTGAATGCAAGGCACTCAATTAAATTTCAGTTTTCAATAAATTACCATTACTTTTAATATAAATATATCTCAATTATTTACTTACAGGATATGTATGTGTGCATATAGATATATATATGATATATATAAGATATTATATATATATGATATCTATATGGATGCCAGGCATAATAGAAAGAACACAGACAGACATTGGACTCAGACAAGTTACAAATTTAGGCTCTGCTTTTTAGTTCAGGGAACTAGGAGAAGTTACTTAACCTCTTTGCACCTCAAATTCCTCATCTGTAAAATTAGAATATGCTTACCTGGAAGGGTAGTTGCAGGATTCAAATGCCCGGTTGACGGTGCCTTAGTAACTAGAACACTGTCTGAAATATTGAGATCAATGGGTCAGCAAATACTTTTGAAGGAGTAAAAAAACACTTTCCCCTTTCCTATTTGGAATTCTCTGGGAACCTGAGACAGTTTCTGGTCAGCCCTAAGACAGGACCTAAGCTAAGCCATAGTGCAATCTATGGAGTACCCCAGGCTTCCATTTGGAAAACCCGCTCCACCTCCCCTGCACCCCAGAAAAACCTAGTTCCTGGATGCAGTGAATTCTTCTCTAAGTGAACAACCATTTGATACAAGTTCTGTTTTCCTTCTAGAAAATGTATAATTGCTTGTTACAGCACTATGGCAGCAACATTTTACATTAAACCTGGAAAGTTGCCTGACCTTCCAGAACCTGAGGTCACCTGTGCTGTACACTTCTGTTTGCAGAGATGGGGATCCTAATTAATTTCAATAAGTCTAAGCAGTTAAATAGCAATACAGGTAGATCCCATCTCTTTAAAAAGATCATTGGGGTGGCATATTCATTACCCAGAGCTAGGATCAAATTTTTCTGTCTCCTTTTACAGAGTGCATTTTTGTATAATCAATTGATAATAGTGAAAAATATCTAAAAGATGTATGATTTACCAACTTGAGGCTATTTCT
This sequence comes from Lontra canadensis, assembly GCF_010015895.1. Taxonomy (NCBI): domain Eukaryota; kingdom Metazoa; phylum Chordata; class Mammalia; order Carnivora; family Mustelidae; genus Lontra; species Lontra canadensis. The sequence goes on from NW_022631017.1 coordinate 19,635,996, forward strand.
TTGCATTAATAAAAATCATTATGAAGGAGGAGATTTTTTTTCTTTTAAATATTCTATTTATTTATTTGAGAGAGAGAACGTGAGAGAGAGCAGGGGAAGCGGCAGGCAGAAGGAGAAGTAGGCTCCCCACTGAGCAGGGAGCCTAACTGGAAGGCAGACACTTAACCGACTGAGCCACCCAGACATCCCGAAAAGGTATTTTTCCTTAATGCTTCTTTTGCCACCCAGTGGTTTTGTTCTTGACTTGCATTTTTCACCAAGAAACTCACATCACATAAAGATGATGATCTGGGTCGTGTAAAGAGGCCTGGATTCTACTACCTGTTTGTGGGTGCTGTGGCCTTGGACCAGGGGCTCAACTTTACTGCAGCCGAGTTCCTTTCCTTGAATATGGGGGAACCAGATCTCTAGCACTGTAGCATATTATATGAACAGTAATAGGTAATAAAACTACAGCCGTTAAAAGCCTCCTTCACAGTTTTATAAAGTTACACTTTGCCTTAACAACTGCACAATGGAAATAAATATACTGTGGATACTGTTCTTACAGGATGCCCAAAGTAGTATCCAATGAATGGAAACTCCCTTCTCCCTTCCCTCAAGCAAATCACTCTTGACCCAGAGAATGTTATGAACAATCACTGAGTGGTAATTGTGACCCTAAATTAAAATGCTTCTTAGCCTGGCCAGTAATTCAGCATTGAATTCACACATACTGGCTTGCCAAATTAGAATTTTGGTTTGCTGAGTTAGACGTGATTGCATACCTTCAGACGTTTTAAAGCTGGTTTCTCTTAGCCGATCTGCTATTTCGACTGGGTACAGGAAGTGCCAGTATGCAGAGGACAGCCCCAAGAAATCTTCCAGGCATTCCACAGAGGCGGTCGGATGATTTCCCCCCTACCCAGCGACACAGAGGCCCTTTCAAGGGCCAGAAATAGATCCCCTATTGAGCCTCTGTTTATCTCCTCTGACCATAAAAAGCAGCTGGCCTTGCAGGAAAGGTTGGCGGCTGCAATGAACTCCAGGAGGCCGTAAGCCCGGAGCCTGAGCAACAAAATAAAGGCGCTCGAAGAACTTCGGGAGTCATGCTGCTAGCTCTTTGCTAGAACCATTCAGTCCTACTCCAAGGAAATCTGTGAACTAAAAACCCCACACAAGCCCTGTAAAATTTCCTGTGACCACCAGAGGCACTCAGATTCATTCTATTATTCTTGAAGTTGCTTCCTAATGACTATTTATTAAGTATCCACTATACTGCTAAATACTGATGCCATTTTGTTGAATGAAAAACGTTTTAAAAAGAATTGAGGGGCGCCTGGCTGGCTCAGTGAGAAGAGCAAACAACTCTTGATCTCGGGATTGTGAGTTCAAGCTCTATGTTGAGTGTAGAGACTACTAAAAAATAAATAAAGTAAAAAAAAAAAAAAAGATGGGGCCAATTCTTCCTTTCATTACTTGGTATTTAAACTTTCCTCCGTGTTAGGCTAATTAATAATTATGAAAATAGAAAGCAAAATCAGGTGGTTTATTTTATTGTATTTATTTGAGAGAGCGCACAAGCGGGGGTGGGGGGTGCGGAGGGAGAGAGGGAAGCAGACTCCCTGCTGAGCGTGAACCAGGACTCAAGGCTCCATCCCAGGATCCTGAGATCATGACCTGAAGTCAGATGGTTACACTTATGACTGAGCCGTGCAGCCGCCCCAGCATCAGATTTTCTTAAGGCCACTGGAGTCAATAAGAAAACACTGTTGAAACACTTCACACATCATTGCCAAAATATTATCAGGTCTTTAGGACAGAGCTTTAAACATCTCTCATATCCTTGTTAAAAGCCCTTAAGAACACTATTCTCTTTGCTTAGATGCCATACAGATGAATTGATGTAGGTGTGGAAAATTGCAATAACGCAATTCATTAGACATATGTCCAGGAGCAAAACTGAGAAGTATCAGGTGCAACCAAATGACCACCTGAAACCCATTTCTAAATGGCCATTTCAACCTAACTTGGTGCTATTACGGTTAAATAAGCCCTCAAAGGCCTCAGATCTTTCACCAAAAACTGCTTTGAGGCTGAACAAATGTGCTTAAAGCTTCAGGTAGCCATGTTTTATCAAATTCTAGCTCTTTGCATCATACTTCTATTTCATCCGCCAAAAAGGTGTTTTATAAAACAAAAATAGGGGGGCCTGAGTGGCTCAATCAGTTAAGTGTCTGCCTTCGGCTCGGTTCATGATCCCGGGGTTCTGGGATTGAGCCCTGTATATGGGCCTTGCTCAACAGGGAGTCTGCATCTCTCTCTCTCTCTCTCTAGCCCCCTGCCATTCCTGCTGCTTGTGCTTTCTCTCTCTCTCTCAGATAAATAAATAAAATCTTCAAAAAATAAAAATAAGTGTTTTGAGGAGTAATGGTTCTGCTCTGATGGTGTTAACCCCCTATAACTGATCCTTCCCTGGGGAGCACAACAATAACAACAAAAACCCCAACTACCTGAAAAGGCTGAGAATAAACAAGACCAACCAGAATGTGGTAAGGAATCAAAATGTGAATGTGCAATCCTCACGAAGGAGAGGGTCTCAGTTCTCGTCCTCTAATGACTTTGCCCCGAAGGCAAGCTTGTAGAGGGCAGCCGCTGGCCTTCCAGTGGCACCATCGCCATCTTTACCTGCCTTCAGAACCATAAAAAGAAGACAGGGAAAGAGGGGAGCTGTGGAGGAGAGAAAACTGGAAAAGAAGAAATGAATGAAAAGAGAAAAATCTCAGCAGAGAAATAGAAATTGTTAAAAGCAGAGCCAAATGAAAATTTCAGCACTAAAAGATGTAATACCTGGAAAAAGTCACTGGAGGAGTTCAAGCGTATAGTGGAAATAGCAAAAGGTCAGTAAACTTGAGGATAGGTTGATAAAAATTCCTTTATCTGAAGAACAGAAAGAAAAAAGATTGAAGAAAATTGAACTGAATCTTCAGGCTCTGTAGGACAATATAGAAGTTTTAATGTACATGTACTTGGAACTCCAGACAGAGAGAAGAGATTGCAAAGGAACTTGACGAAACTTTTTGGAAAATATTAATTAACTCAGTGGTAATGATTGATACATATGTGGAAACTCATTCACTCATATACTTCATATTTAAATATAAGAGTTTACTATCAGTTGTATGTCAATAAAACTGATAAAAAGCTTTTCAGTTTATATACACCTATAAAAAAAGAAATGTCTTTGCTTCAAATTCTATGTTTTAAAATTGGGAAAAATTAAAATTACTTTGTTCTATATAAGTAACTAAAATATGATATTACTCAGCTGGTTATGTATTTTAAGTATTTTCCATTTAAAGTTTCATGATTCAAAATTTTATATTTGTCTTCTTTATTTTGCATGGTTAAAGTATTTCTTTTTTATTTTATTTGAATTAGCATGCCCCAGTATTAAGTTTTTGATTCTTGACTATCTGAAAGAAAAAAAAAATCAATCCGTAATAATTGTCTTACTATACTTAATTAGTTCAAACCTAAGTCAAGATTTATATAACCCAGGTCTTCCTTGACTATCAAGAGAGGGACAGAACTTCAGGGCCACAGAACAGACCTTAAGCCGCAGGCAGCCCTGGGGGGAAGGCTTGAGATAGTCTCTTACCGTCTGGCTGGAGAACTCATGAAATTCACCATACTCTTGAGGATGGGACCACACAGTACAACTAGCCCTCCAATCCTTTCAAAGATCCTCACTATAAAACAAGTGTACTGGGTGCCTGGGTGGCTCAGTCAGTTTAGCATCTGACTCTTGATTTCAGCTCAGGTCACAATCTCAGGATCTTGAAATCAAGTCCTACATTGGGCTCCATGCACAGCGCAAAACCTGCTTGGGATTCTCTCTCTCCCTCTGCCCTCCCTCAATGCGCACATCTGCTCTCTCTCTCCCTCTCTCAAATAAATAAATAAAATCTTAAAACAAAAAAAAAAGTGTATCATTTAAGAAATTCAAATCAAAACCACAATGAGATGTCACACCATGCTCGTTAGAATGGCTGTTATCAAAAAGATAAGAAATAGCAAGTATTGGTGAAGACGTGTAGAAAAGGGAACACTTGTGAGCTGCTGGTAGGCTTATACATTGGGGCGACCCCTATGGGAAACAGTATGGAGATTCCTTAAAGAATTAAAAATAGAACTACTATATTACCCAGCAATTCCACTTCTGGGAATATGCCCAAAGGAAAGAAAAACACTACATCAAGAAGGTATTTGCACCCTCATGCATACAGCAGAATTATTGACAGTAGCCAAGACATGGAGACAACCTACATGTCTATTTGACAGATGGATGGAAAACTGGGCTGTGGTACATATGTACAATGGAATTTTATTCAACCATAAAAAAGAAGGAAATCCTGCCATTTGTGACAACATGGATAGCCCGTGAGAACATTATGTTAAATGAAATAAGTCAGTCAGAGAAAGACAAACACTGTATAATCTCATTTTAATGCAGAATCTAAAACAACAAACAGGTCATAGAAAAAGAGATACGATTTGTGGTTAGATGAAAGTGATCAAACAGTACAAAATTCTTCTGGTTATAAAATAAATAGGTCCTAGGGAGATAACGCACAGCTTTATAACTACAGGTAACACCACTATAAGATGTATTTGAAAGCAATTAAGAGAGTAAATCCTGAGTTCTTGTCACAAGGGAAAAAACATTTTTTGGTGTTTTTTTGAGGGGGGAAATGATCTATATGAGATGATTGATGTTGACCAAACTTATGGTAATCATTTCACAATATATGTAACTCAAATCCTTATGCCATACACCTTACACTTGCACAATGCTGTATGTCAATAATATCTCAACAAAACTGGAAAAACAAAACAAGTGTGATTTTACAATTCAAACATTAACCATTTTTGGTCGAAACTCAAACTATTGAATTCATTGCTTACAACTTCTTGTAATTTGCAGGGTCTTACTTGTAACTGAAGACCTGAACATTTGGAACAATTTGGAGGACAATCTGGTTACCAAGGTAGAAAGGCTTGCCACAGGGAAATACTTGTTCAGAGCACCGGAGCACGGAAATAGGGGAAACCTCCACAAACGCCAACACTTCGGTTCTAGAATTATCTTTGCTATCAGGAACTAAGGCTACACTACTCATGTTTTTCTCAGGCTATTTATTAGTAGAGTAAATATTCTAAGGTAGGACTACTAACACCTTTGAAAATTTAAAATTTAAATTTCTTGCATGATATTTCTACTGTAATTCTACTGTAATGTAAAAGGAAATGGAAGTTTTTTGAAATGGCAAACACTCTAGGTTCTGGTGACATGCTCTTAGCAGCATAAATATTAGCTGAATCAAGACATAGTTATTAAGCCATAATAATTATAGTTATTACCCTGGAATCTCTCTTTAATTCTTTCTCCTCCTTCTCTTTTTTTTAATAGAGCACTCACTTTCTTGGTCTTGATACAAAGGTATTTAATTGTCACTTCTCTAAAATACCCTGGGTCATGTAGCCAACAATGGTTTTAGGTTTGAACTTATTCTTACCTTGTTACAAGTCACTTTTTATATCATGAAATAAGCATCAAATGGACAATGATGAATTTGCTTAGGTCTAGTGGCTCATTCTCTTGCTTCTTTATTTTTTTTTCTGACAAATACACAGAAGTATGGAAATTTTTCTCACCAGCTATAAGCACATGAACTATAAAAGGAAGAAATTGTGATGTAATTGTGAATAAACTGTGATGTAAATTATACTGAGACCTTGAATGGGAAAAAAAAGAAGAAACTGTGAAAAGCTTCCAATACTTGTATCAACATTGTTGATTTATATGATGACTGCTCTTACCAGACCACTATACAACATGCATAATTAATGTTATATGGTACATATTCAGTGAACATGAAAAGAAGCATGAAGAGATAAAGGGAAAGAATTTATCCTGAAATCTTTGAGAAGTTGCTTGACTTAGTGAAGTTGAAGGCTTTAGCTTCAGACCGACTTATCGCCACCAATAACCGCCTTACCATGTAATCTTGAGCAACGTTAACCTCTCTAAACCCATTTCTTCATACACAAACAAGGAATGCAATATAAGTCACAGGGATACTGAAAATTATAACTCTGATAATCTGTATCAAAGCCTTAGTACAGTGCATGAATCAATGTTGTCATTATCTGAATTTTACCCAAAAAGTAGAGATAATAATAGCTCATTTTAAGGGATATTGTGAGGAATACATGAGTTTATGTATGTAAATTCCCTAGCAAAATGTTTAAAGCAAACTAGATAACCAAGAAACGATAGCTATTACCACCAGTGGATTTGTTACCATTGAGATAAAACCATTTTTCACGTTTATGTTTTAAAGTGTTTATGATTTGGAGCCCTCTGGTGTTCATATTGAGAACTACAATTTTGATTAGGGAGGTGTTAAGCCAATTTCCATCAGTATTTCCTCAAGGTATTATCAGTTACATGCTATATTACCATAACTAAATGAGCTGTAACTTAATTACTATTTTTATTTAAACTAATTTATTCTTTAAGAAAAAAAATCAATATATTTCCAAAACCAACTTAATTTATTATCATAAATGAAAAGCCAGTATGTTTTAAACATATATAACTGTTAAATATAGAACCATTAATATAGAAAATTTCAGTTTCAGTACCAACCAGCATTATATCTCACACAACAGCTCTGGGAACCTTACTTTATATCAATAAATTTTATTTATTGACTAAAGAAATCCTCACAGGCTTCACGAAAAGGAACAAGTTAAAAAAAAAAAAAAAGAATCCCAAAGAATTATGAGATGTTAGTTTGATGGACAAGAGGACAAAGGGCTTTCCCAACACAGATTAAAGTATAAGTAAAGATAAAAAAGTTGTAGAAACATTGTGGAAGCTCCAAGATACCACAGATATACCCAGAGTGCAAGTGAGTAATTGGCTGGAGGCAGAAGGGCAGTGCATGAAGAGAGGTGGGCCTGGCCATAGCAGGAGAGGTCCCCTATGTCATGCAGAAGACTGCAGACTCGTTTCTTTCTTTTTTTTTTTTTAAAGATTTTATTTATTTATTTGACAGAGAGAGAGAAAGATCACAAGTAGGCAGAAAGAGGAGGAAGCAGGCTCACTGCCGAGCAGAGAGCCCGATGTGGGACTCGATCCCAGGACCCTGAGATCATGACCTGAGCTGAAGGCAGAGGCTTAACCCACTGAGCCACCCAGGTGCCCCTGCAGACTCGTTTCATGTAAAGTAATTCTCCCAAGATTAGAGTTCCATGAGATTTTAGTAAATGTTTTCCTTCACTATGCCCCAAATATGTATGTGGCAGGGTGGATGTGTGGTGTCAAGTTTGAGAAATTCTGAATTCAACCAAATAAAGCAGGATTTTTAATTGCAAGAATTGTCAGAGCACTGTAAAATTTTAAGAGGGAATTATAATCTGCAGATTTCCCAGTATGTTTGATCTTGGAATAGTTTTTTTTTTTTAATTTCTTCTTTGTTTTATTTATTTGTCGTTTGTTTGTTTGTTTAAGTAGGCTCCATGCCCAGTGTGGGGCTTGAACTTAACAACCCACATATCAAGATTCGATGCTCTACCAACTGAGCCAGCCAAGCCCCCCTTATTTGTTTTTATTTATTTTAGGAACAACATATGTAATATCTGGCAGAATATAGTTCGAGAAATGCACCTAGGTTATGGAGAACTATATATATATGTATATATAGAGACAATAGTACCATGATTACATCTGTGTTTTAGAAAGATCTATGGTGGTGCGCCTGGGTGGCTCAATGGGTTAAAGCCTCTGCCTTCGGCTTGGGTCGTGATCCCAGGGTCCTGGGATCGAGCCCCACGTCGGGCTTTCTGCTCAGCAGGGAGCCTGCTTCTGCCTGCCTCTCTGCCTACTTGTGATCTCTCTCTCTCTCTACCAAATAAATAAATAAAATCTTAAAAAAAAAAAAAAAGATCTATGGTGACGGTATGTTGGTTGACTTGAAGGAAAAGAAAAAACTAGAGGCTGGCCAATGGTTAGAATGTGGCTGAATTACCAATGATCCACGCACAGAAAACATAACACAATCGCTGCGTGTAATGAATTTTAAACTATGAGAGCTAAACACAGTTTCAGGGCACTACAAATTTGAAGGCAGTAATTTATGCCATTAGAAAAAAAGAATACTCATTAAATAAAGCAAATAATAAATGCTCAACACCGATCCACAGATAATAGACAAAATTATTTCCTTTGTAATTGATTAACTATATTGTGTACTTCAAAATTCTCTGACTGTTTTTGTTGACAATGACAGTTCTAGGTGGAAGAGCTTAGTTTATGAAATAGAAGAATGCAGTTGCGAATCTTATCATTGGGAGTTATCAGAACCAGAACAAGTAAGTGTGTGTGTGTGTGTGTGGAGTAGTGTTTTGGCAAAAGTCGGTTAGAGATCCAGGAGGTGGAATGAAGAAAAAAAAAAAAGGCAGAAAGCAAAATTCCTTGAATATAGGAGTAAAAAGGGAAGGAAATCTTTTTTCTCCAAGACACTGAATTATTCAAGCAGTTTGACGAATCCTGCTTGCTCTCGAAGTAATTGTATTCCCCAGCATTTAGAGCAGTTGCTATACTGATTTGACAATTATGGGAAATAATTTCACATTTTCTTTACTGAGCCCGTTTGAAATGTCATATCGCTTGAGAATTCCTGCAGCTTGTCAGATTGTGTTAATTTTCCTAATCAATACTTTCAACCGTTGACCCAGCTCCCGAGCACAGCAGCCCTTCTCTTTCTTCTCTGAAGAAGGTGATTGGTTAACAGACAGCCATCTTTTAGATGCACAGGAAGTAAAGAATCTTCATACAGATGTAAAGTCAGCATATTTTTTTTTCTTCAAATTCTTCAGTTGATATTATACAACACTAATTTCAAGTGAAGTTAATCCATCAAATTTGGTTTTTAATGTATATTTTCCCTGAATATTCCCTACTGTTATTACAGAATACACTTCGATAGTAATGCTTTAAATGCCCAGGAACGGAAGAAAATTAGGAATTAGATAGAGGCTGTCTGGTATGTGTGTTTAGAATTTAGGCTAAGGAATTTAATCTGGGTTCATATCCCCATTCCACTGCTGTTAGTTGTCTGACCTCAGCCAGTCAAATAATCCAAGACTGTCTGTATGTCTTTAAAAGAGAATAATAATACCCAAGAGAATAGAGGAGAATTAATATTCACAATGACGACTGACTAAGTATTCTCCAGACTTGAGTGAAGACTAGCACAACAAATCCAAGCATAAACAGATAAAGAAATCCAAACATAGACAAATAGTGAGACGCTTCAGAACAAAACACCAGAGAAACAGATTGTTTTGAAAGAGGACAGAATAAAAATAGGGGTGGCTTACCAGAAATAAAATTAGTGTAGTAGTTAACCTTTCAACTGCAACAGTAAAAGGCATAAGACAGTGGGATAATATTTTAATAGGCTGGAACAAATCTCTTTTCAACCTGGGATTTAAAAACAAATTTTCAGAAGCCACCAGGAAGGGACTTCTAAATAATGTACATGATCACAAAGGTAAGATCTGAGATGCAAAAAGATGAATTTAAAAAATGAATAATGATAGAAAACAATAATAATGTTTAACCTAAGAGTAAAAAATAACATGACAAAGCTAAAATAATGGAGTGCAATTGATACAAAATGGAAAGAAGTGATTGGTTAAAGCTTTCTAGATTCTCTGGCAGAAGGAGGATAAAGATACTACCTAACATTAGACTTTCTTAAAATGCATGTTAGAATATGAAGGATAGGGACACCTGGGAGGCTCAGGCAGTTAAGTGACTGCCTTCAGCTCAGGTCATGATCCCAGGGTTCTAGGGTTAAGCCCCATATCCGGCTCCTTGTTCAGCAGGGAGCCTGCTTCTTCCTCTGCCTGCCATTCCCTCTGCTTGTTCTCTCTCTTTCTCTGATAAATAAATAAAATCTTTAAAAATTATATGAAGGATAATCTCTAAAAGAATAGAAGTATTGTGCATATACTGAAAATGATAAGGAAGTAAATGGAATAAATAGAAACACAAGATTCAGAACAAAAATTAGAAAGGATAAAATGTGTATAATGAGATGCCAGAAATAAACTAAAATATATGAGAATTGTAATCAATGTTAAGGGAATAGATTCTCAGGTATAAAAAAGAAAACATCCAGCAATGTATTTTTCACAATAGACAACAGAGAAAGGTTGAAGCTGAAAGTTGGAAAAAATTATCTCAAGTACAAAGAAATGTATAATAATTAAACATGTATAACATGTTTAATGTATATTAAATATTTGTTAAAACAGATTTCTGAGGCAAAATAAAGAACATCATTGTATCAAGGTAAAAGATTAAATTCACTAGAAGGATGTAACAACTCTAAATAGGAAATATTAGTAACTACCTCATGTCCGTAAAACGTTGGATACACAACTCAATAATTGATTGAATGTACAGAAAAGAATCAATAAGAATATAAAAGATTTTCACAACATAATCAAAAAGTTTGATCTAAAGAACACGCAGGTATTTATGAATGAGAGTGTACATACTCCTTTAAACATACATGAAAAATTAACAGATATTGACTATACATTTATTAGATGATAAGGTATGATGCAACAAATTTCAAAGGAGTAATGTCATGAAGACTACATTTGTTAAACACTATAATTAAATTGGAAATAGAAAAAAAAGATAATTTAATAAGCCCCATATATTTGAAATTTAAAAACATAATTCTGAAATTCTTATATGGAAAAAGAAATAAAAATTAAAACTTAAAATTATTTAGAGCTGAATCATAATAAAAACACTGGATAGCAATTTTGAGGTATCAGTATAGTGATGTTTAGAAGGAAATACAAAATGAGATTTGTATATGCTAGAAAAAAGAAAAGCAAACATGAAAGAGCTAATTGTCCAAGTTAAGAAGTCGGAAATATAACAGAAAATAGCCCAGTGACATAGAAGAAAGGCATTTGTAGCAATAGTAGGAATTAATGAAAGAGAACACCAAAGAAACATTCTATTTAAATAAAAATATTCATGAAAAGAAGCATATTGAAGTTTGTGCAGATAATTTTAAAGATCAATATTGATCATATTAGTTCATTCTATTAGCTAGCCTTTACAGTTTTTTAAAAGATTTTATTTATTTGAGAGTGAGAGAGTGAAAAAGAGAGAGATCATGAGTGGAAGGGAGGGGTAATGGGAGAAGCAGACTCCCCGCTTAGCAGGGAGCCAGAGGAGGGACTCAATCCCAGGACCCTGGGATCTTAACCTAAGAGGAAACCAAGAGTTCCCCACTTAACTGACTGAGCCATCCAGGCACCCCAAATAATTCAGAGTTTTATCATCAAATTGAATATTTGATATCCTTCTATCCTGAGTGTACACTTTAACAATGTTATATAATTACACCAAAATAAATTTACAAAAAATGTGCATAGTAGCCCTGATTTATGATAAGCAAAAAAGGGAAACAACTCAAATGACATTTGAGGGGAAAATGGATACATAAATTATATATTTAACCTTAACCTATATGACACCTGCTCTTTCCTTAATGTAATTTTTTAAATTACATGTTTTTTTATTCATTGAAAAACTAATATGTGTTCATTAAAGCACAACTGGAAAAACACAGAACCCAGAGCACTCATAGTCTCATAACACAATCATGATTAACACGGATTTCCTTCAGCTGCTTAAAAACATAGTTTTCCCAGCTTTAAACATGGTTGGATTACACTTTTGTTCATAATTTTTACCCTAGCTTTTTGTTTTGAGAACAAAACAAAAGAATTGAGAAAGAATATCATATTGTTTTCCATGCACTTTATAGTTTTTATTTTATTACCTATTCTTTGGAATTATAATTTTAAATTATATTTCATGTTTCCCAAGTGTATATCAACTTATTTAATAATTATCCAACAGTTGGGACTGTTGGGTTTTTGCAAATTTTTATAACTTTCCATAGATATATGTTTATGCATAAACCGGTTTCTGTGCTTAGAAAGGATTTTAGGGTAGATTTTCCTAAGTGGGCACCAGGTCAATGTTAACTATCGAAAGGATTACATCAATTTATCACCCGCCTCGCGGGACATTGGCTTTGGGTTAGCAAGCAGGACCATACAGTTAGAAAACATAAAATTGTAGCTTGATGTTAGTTCTAGTCTACATGAATGATACTGCCCTGCATGCAGTCTGGGAAGTCTGAAATCTGGGAGAGGCCAAGAAGCTTGCACTTCCCTCTTCCCCACACATAACCCCATAGCACATCTCACTCTTTCACATTCTACCTATTTCTCATTCTCTCCACTGCTTTCCATTTTCACAATAACTCTCTCATCTCATCTGATCTGCCATCCTCTTTTGAAAACTTTATTTAATTATGTAACATAAAAATAATAGTGAAAAACGCAAAGTATAATATAAATCCTGTGTGTCTACCATCCAGTTCTATCAAATTCATACGTTTTTACCGATGCTGTGTCAAATGTTTTTAATAACACATTACAGAAATTACTGAAGCCCTGTGTACCTCTAACTGATCCCTTTCCCTTCCCTTCTTCCATGTTACCCTGAATTTTCTACATTTTATTCCAAGACTTCTTTTACCCCTTTCAATATGCCTTTATCCATCAGTCCTACAGAGCACTGTTTAGCACATTTTCAAACTTCAAAGAAAAGAGATTAATGGATGTGAGGGCAATCTGGCTGTGACATCTGTTACCCCATTGATGGCCAGCTTTGAGTCCGCTGATCTGACTAGTTAGGTGCCTTTCCCCTTCCTCCTCAGTGGTCCATGCCCATCCCTCTTGAATATACCCACTGGGTGGAAGACACCCACCTTCCCCCATAGAGTGGGATGGATCAGCGGTCAAGGTTATAGGAGCAGCTGTGATCCCCTCCCCACTAGAACCTCCAAACAAGCTCTCACGGTCCATTTGTAGGACAGTGTAGAGAGGTCAAGCTTTCAAGATTCTAGACACATCCAAATGAGGAGTTGCATGTGACATTCTGCCTTTCTTTTCTTCCTTTTTTTTTTCAGTCTGCCTGTCTTTAAAAGAAAAAAAAGAAAGAGAGAGAGAAAGAGATTACAGTATCTATGTGGCAAGTTGCTTTTTTGCTCAGCATTATATTTTTGAGATTTGACCATATTGTGTAGATCCAAATACTTACACATATACATATGTATGTATGTGTATATATATTTATATGTAATTTCATACAAATATACATTTATTTAGTCAGTGTCTCGTCAGTGGATTTTAAGGCTGTTTACAAAATTTTGCTGTTATAATGAATACAGCAATGAGCATCTATGCATGTCTACCTATGCATACAGACAAGGGTTTTTCCAGGTTCAAGGTGTAGATCTAGGTATGGATTTGATGGATTAAAGCTTATGTTTTACTTTACGAGGTTCCATTTGAAGGGTTGAAGCAACTTTACTATATATGACCAAATTGTTCACGAACGCTGCCATGCAAATTTAAACTCACCCAGCATCGGGTGCGGGTTCACAGTGCTCTTCCTCTTGCCAACACAATTGGCAGGTGTTGGTGTAGGTGCCATAGTTTCTTGTGGTGATGGTAATTTGCATCTCTTTGATTTCCAGTGAATTTGAATATTTTTTATTGATTTCTTGGGCATTTTTATTTGCTCTTCTTGAATTACCTTTTCATTTTCTTGGGCTAATATCTACTTGTTTTGATTTGTAGGTGACTAAATTATTCATCCTTAACTTATAAAATTCTTATGTCCATGCTGATTTCCTCTCTTCTCAGACAATGTTAAGAAACTTAGAACATTGAAACTCCTGATATACATATAATTGTGCAGTATTTTAAAATTCCAGATGTATGCTAAACCCTGAAGAACATTACTTTTTATTGTAGTATACAGTCAATATTTATTGTGCTTTACTACTCTTACTCACTATTTTTCATTCTATTCTACATTTCTGACCTATCATCTTGATTCATTTTCCTTTTTCCTGAATAACATCCTTTCCTATTTCCTGAAAATTTGAGTCAGCTCTCACAAGCCAGTATAAGCTAGCTACAATACTCCACTGGCTTCCTCATTATATTTTCTGAAGTTCAATTATCCATGGATTTCTTTGTTCAATCTTGATTGACAAAGTATTATACACTCCCACCCACACACACACTTAATACACCATTAAATTTTATTTGCCTCCCTTTTATTTAGAACTTTTGCATTGATAGTAATAATTTTGCATAATATTCTTTCCTAGGACTGTCCTGTTGGGTTTTGGTACCAAGGTTATAGCTACATAGGTCTTTTCAAGTCTCGACATTTCATCCCTTTTCCTATTGTCCTTCTTGTTAATTTCCAGTTTGCTAATTTGGTTATTTTTGATGGGTAGAAGTTTTCATTTTTGAAGCCAAATATGTTCATCTTTTTCCTTATAATTAATCTCTTTCATATCTGAACTTTGAAAGTAGTCCTCAAACCTCACAAGTTAATGAATAGCCAGTGATAACTTTCTTCTAGTTTTTCTTGGCTTAAAAATATTTGGTATTTTAATTTCCATTGAATTAATTTTGATGCATGAGTTGGAAAAACTGTATAAGTTATAATTTTTCAAAGTTCCTAATCAGAAACTTAAAATATTATTTAAAAAAAAAAAGCTTGGATTTTTTAAATTTTAAAGATGAACTTTTAAAAATGTACTAAAAACCAGGCCCTGGGTGGCTCAGTCGGTTAAGCATTGGCCTTCAGCTCAGGTCATGATCCTAGCATCCTGGGATCGTGTCCCACATTAGGCTCCTTGCTCAGAAGGGGTCTGCTTCTCTGTCTATCCCTCCCCTCTGCTCCTGATCTCTCTCTTTCTCTCTCTCTCTCTCATGCTCTCTCTCAAATATATAAATTTTTTTAAAAAGTAAAACTATACAAAAACCATCTCACAGATTTTCACAATAAAACATGATTATTTCATACTTAAACAACTTTTTTCATCTTTGAAATTAACTTATAACAAACCTGTATACATGAGCAATAAAATAAAATTTACTGGGCCACTTGGCTCAGTTGGTTGAGTGCCAGATGTTTAGTTTCTGCTCAGTCATGATCTCAGGGTGGTAAAATCCAGCTCCAAGCCCTGCATGGAGCTAGGTGCTCAGTCTGGGGTCTGCTCAAGATTCTCTCCCTCTACCTCCCCCTCTGCTCCTCCCCTCATGCATGCACTCTCTCTTCCCCTCTATAAAATAAATAAATAAATAAATAAATAAATAAAATCTTTTAAAATAAAGTAAAATGTACAGATTTTTTTCTTAACATAGAATATGTGTTTGGAATTAGCGAACATAAAATGTAGATAATTCCCGAGTTTGTTATGACTTAATACTCCATGGGAGGGGCTTGGCTTACTAATTTTTCCCGTACAATTTGCTTCAACTTAGTGCAGGAAAGTTCTCTAGAGAAATAGGTTTCCCCTCACAGATAAGGAGGATTAACTACCAAAAACAAGAACTTCTAAGAGGAAATCCCAGGAAAATGTTTTTCTCTGCACAATTCTATGAGTGCATGTTCCCTGCTAGTCTTCACTGACAAGTTTCAATAGTGGAATATTAAATATTAAAACATTTGAATAGCTCCAAAATGGTCCTTTTGACTAGTTATTAATTATGGGCTTATTTTTGCCTTCTTCCACAAATCCGTGGGAATGTTGGGCAATATGCCTTTTTTCAAATTCAAATTTAAATCGTTCCATTCCATGGTAGAGATTGCAAAACCAAATGTTAACATTATTCACTTATTCACATCCCTCGCAGAGCTTTCTGATTGGAGCGTAATTGAGACATGAACACCTAACAAGCCAGGTCCTTGAATTGGACATAAGCTGGTGTACCACGGCTTCCTTCAGGAAATCATACTGACCTCTGGCACACCTGTTGTGTTCGGTTTGTATTGTCCGCTGCATTTATTTAAGACCCAGTTTAGATTCGTTCAGAGTGTAAAAGTCACTTTGAAATCTTGGAAAGTAACTATCGTGGCCAACTAAACAGTCTTTTGTCTTTTGCAGTGGTGCTTGTGATCTGTCCGGTAACCATGCACAATGAATGTGTGTGCTGTCAAAGTATCCCCTAGACTTCTGCTTACCAGAGTAAACGAGCCAGGAGGCACTATCCCTAAGAACCTTATCAATAATGTTTGAGGGGCGCCTGGGTTCAGCTCAGGTTATGATCCCAGGGTCCTGGGATTGAGCCCTGCATCGGGCTCCCTGCTCAACAGGGAGCCTGTTTCCTCCTCTCTCTCTCTGCCTGCCTCTCCACCTACTTGTGATCTTGGTCAAATAAATAAATAAAATCTTTTTTAAAAAATCTTTAAGATGTTCTACTTAACCTTTCTCTAATTTTTCAATGTCACTCATAAACAATGGAGCCAGAAGTGTACATTGTGTCTGAGAAAGAACTGGATGACACCTGACTTTCTGTTTTTGCTTTATAAGAATAGTGTGGTAATATCCATTTATCTAGAGGTCAAGCTCTGACAAGGGCAGCCCTGGAAACACAGCTGCTAACCACAAGAGCCTGCTAATTAGCCACAAGCTATAAGGAAATTGCACCTTTGAATAAATAAGTCAAAAATCCTCTAAAGAATGAGCAAACTGAGGGGTGAGGGAGTAGACCGCGTGGTAGAGGCCGTCATCTTTTCTTTCTGTCCCTTTGTGTGTCTCTCTTGGAGTTCTCTTGTTTCCATCACTCCTGCCATGTCCTGTGCTGGTCTAGCCCTGTTGACAACACATGCCTTTTCTTCCTTTCCTTAGTGCTACAGAAAGAGTTGAACATTTTTGAAAGGAAATATAATAAACACTAAGCAGGAAAAAAAATTCCAAAAGATAAACCAAAGAAATGCAAGTAGCCTGAAAAGAGCCAATTTTGCAAATTCTAGGTTCTGGATCCTAAGAAAGCCAAATGCTAATCACAAAAAGACTGGTGCAGGCCTCGTCTTCTTTCCTCCATCTCAGATTCCTTTTGTCTGCCGATCTCATCCCAACCTGAAGGCCCATCTAAGTGATGGCTTCCCAATCCCCTTTGATGCCTTTCTCTTGAAATATTAGTTTGGGCTCAGAACACTGTCACTCTGAGGTCAAGTGCATGCTTGGGCAGAACCTATAATGGATTGATTTAACCTCAAAAACATAAAAAACTTCCAGTACTTTCCTTATACAGAGTTACAGAGCAATAGCCACATCATTCATTCTGCCTTCTCTCGTTCTCCTTTCTCTTTAGGAATAAGGTAAAGCCCCTCTCAGTCCTTTTTTAGACAATGTCTCTCTGCTTAGCCAGTAAATTAGGAAAGATTGATGACAACGGAAAGAGACAAGACTTTTCTATGTAGAAAGGAGAGGCAAAAAGCCCCTTCCTGATGAAGCTCAGGGGTATCCTTACACTGTAGGCCTCACCATAGTACACGGGGTAGTGATTTTCATTCATGATGATTTTGCATCTTCAAAAGAGAGTGAAAGCCGTGGTTCTCACCTGGTTCTCACCGTGGTTCTCATCTCTCCCTTTGCCCTCCAGGAGACTTGGCATTGTCTGGAGATAGTTTAGAGTCACCACTGAGGAGTTACTATTGGCAGCTAGCAAGGGAGCCAGAGGACTCTCTCCTACACCCTCCAACACATCAGGGAATTACCGAATAAAAAACGCCGGCAGTGCCGAGGGGGACAAGCCCTGCGTTAAGATCACAGAAAATGAACACATTTTCAATATGTCTTAGAGATTGAGATTTAAACATGATTATATATGTGGCAGTTTGAAAGTCTGAAGGAGTGAGCTTTAGTATTTGTGTGTGTAGGAACTTGAGAGTGCAACAAGTGATGTGTCCCTTTATAATGAAAAAGAAGCATCTTTGTCCTCCGAACACCTACGAGTATTTTATGGATCCAGAGACTATCTCTAGAAATTTTGGAGGGGAGCTTAGAAAAAAGCAAAATGTGCCCAATAGGTTTTTTGTGAAGAATTTTATATAATGTAACCAATTTATTGAGGGTAATAAGGTTTTGGGGGATAAACATGATTTCTTTGTACTTTTCTAATTACTTTTCCCTCAGCTGGCTGGGCATGGCTTCTTCACAGGCAGCTGGCTCTGATTCATTCATTTCAGTTAGTTTTGGTTATTAGATCACTGTCTTGTTGGCATATGATCTAGTCTTCTCAGTCTCAAAGTAAACCTCTTCTCCCCTCAGCACTGCTTGGAAAACCTCTTTCTCTCTCTCTCTCTGTGTGTGTGTGTGTGCGTGCGTGAGAGAGAGAGAGAGAGAGAGAGAGAATTAGAGAGAAAAAGTTAGTCTGATTTGTCCGACCTCTTCCCTTACAGGTACCAGCTCCTCTTTGGGGAGTGTGAGGTGGGGACTGAGAAGATGAGGTAAGACTAAATGACTCAGACTTAACTGATGAGACATTCAGGCTCTCCTAGGCCCTGCTGGACCCCAGCTGAGGGCCTCGCACTGCACTCCTCTGATGTTTACTTCTTGGGTTTCTACTTCAATGGTCCTGGCAAGACCACAGCCCGCTAATTTCCCATGGCTGCCACAGCCAACTCCCTGGCAAGTGGACTGGTATAGGAACCACATTCCAGTCCTCCTGAAGCCTGGGGAGTTTGCAGAGACAGGGAGAAGGCAGTCTCAGCCCTCTCTGTGAGCAATGCCTCACCAGACTCTCCGCACTTCCTCTTGCCCTGCCCATAGGTAGCACGATGTGGGTGACACTAGCAGTCCTGTGGCAGGCCGTGCTCCCACACAGACCCTGCCTCTCCCTAGGGCAGCCCTCTTACCTGCCAAAGGGATTTTGCTGCACTACTTCCTTCCCTTCTGGAACCTCCCTTTCTTCAGTCTCCTGGAAGTGGTGGCTGACTAGCTGGTTCTCTCTCCCCTGACATCGACCCTCCCCCCATGGTACTCAAGGGAACTCCCAGACGTTTTCCTACTCCGCGTGAAAGGGTGGGAAATTCAAAGTGATACCCACTCTGTCTCTAACATTTCTCAAAACTATCTGGCCATCAGATTTCTCAATGGGACTGTCAAGGCCATCTTCTTTGCTCTGATGAGGGTAGGGAAGGAAAGGGTAAGAGACACCCATATAGATAGACCCATGTCTAAACTCTCCGTCAAACTTCTCTCCCCTCCCCAGTTGCCCTGGAGGCAGGGAGGGGGGGGGGGAAGTCCTTGCTCTGCCTGTTCCCATTTCATTTTCATTATTTTCTGTTAATCTGGGTGGCAACTTCTTAAATTTAAAAGCTAAGAATTTAGTGCCTTTCATCTTTGCAGTGGACATTTTCTAAAACAGTCCTTCTCAATCTTGGAAGCGTATTCATATTATCTAGAGAGCTTTCCAAAAAATAAATCAAATCAGAGTATCTGGGGAGTGAGGCCCCGCTATTGGGAATGCTCAGGAGCCCCTGGCTGCGGGATGATACATAAGAAGTCTGGGAAACACTGCTCTGGAAAACACAGGCCCCCAGGGGGCTGGGAGGGGAAGAAGACATCAATTAAGAGCTCATATTGCATCCTGTCACAAAATGCAGAAGCCCAGGCACAGAGAGGCTGGGAAACTATCTTCAGGTTACACAGCTAGTAGTTTTCAGATCTAATAATGGAGACCCAAAGCCCATGTTCTCCTTCAGTGTAGTAATAAGTCTCCTAAGCCAGAGTGGCACACTTGATCTGTCCTTTCTTCCCCACTTCCCCTTCCTCTTTCTCTGCCCACAGGCCCCCTCAGCACCTTCTGTAAGGAGTGATCCGGAACTGGTTCAAGCAAAGACTGTTGAATACAGCTTCCCTTTGGACATTTAAGATTCTCACTCCATCAGCAGAAAGATCAGTTCTGGAGGGGCAAACCAGGATTTCACAAATGCCCATCCATTGTGTTGGTTCCCCCAGGGAAAAGCTGCTGGAGATGAACAAACAGGAGGGTCAGGATGGCTGTTTTAGCAAGCTTTAAGAAGTTAAGGAAAATCACCACCATAAGTGACAAGGAAATGGAAAGAAACACCACAGTCTCCCTTGGCTAACCCATTATTTGGGGGCCAGCATAGCCTACCCTGTTAATTCTTTCCTCCTTCAAGATTCCGCTGAGGCAAACATCTTCCAAGAAACCTTCCTTTATCTCCTCACGGGTCTGAGTTAGGGAAACTTCCTCATTGCTTACAAGCACTCTGGCTTCCCTCCCACTGCACTACTTTATAAAGTATCAGCTTATCTCTCCTTTTCACCAGACCATGAACTCCCTGGGGAGGAAGGATCATGTCCTTGACCTGTATCCTTTGCCTCTAGCACAGTCCCTGGCACAGAGAATAAATTCAATTACTATTTCTTAATGACTATCAATATTTTATTATTATAAAAATGATAAAATACATTAAGGGGGTAGTAGCTTAAAATTTTGTACATCAGAAAAATGAGTCATAATGTAGATAAAGGTTAGATGACCCAAGCTGGAAAGTCATTAACTATTTTCAGCTCCTTTTCACAGCTGGAAGTCAACCCTATCCTGGTGCTTAATTTCCAGGGTAGAGGGGACCAGAACAACTGGACAGAATCTGAAAGTGATTTAATCAGTGATGCTGATTCATTACTTGGTACACCCATGGTCACTATCACCAGAAGCCACATAAACCCCTGTTCTTGGTGTTCTGCAGAGCAATTTTTATGCCGACAATTACAAAGCAGGGGCATTTTAACATAACAAAAAACACGGACATGTTTTTTACATATGCCATGAAAATCATGGGTATACCTTTTTCAAACAAAAATGTAAGACTCTATTAATGTTTATTAGTCTGAACTTCGACAGTAACTTGAGTATGGATGAAATAGAACCTACCGGTTAGTTGCTTATTTGATAACTTTTTATTTTATTTTATTTGTTTTAGAGAGAGAGTGTGAGAGAGGGAGCCAGAGAGCAAGGCGGGAAGGGGTAGAAGGAGAGAGGGAGAATCTTAAGCAGGCTCCACGCTCAGCGCAGAGCCCACTCAAGCCTATGTCTCTCAACCCTGAGATCATGAACTGGGCTGAAATCTAGAGTCAAATGCTTAACCACTTGAGCCACGCAGGTGCCCCCCAATAAATCTTTTGATCTATGAATTTGTATAAGGCTTTTTGACAAGAAATGGGGGGGGGAACGTTTGGGTTTGATACAGGACCCATACCTGACCCTGACAGACTTTAACATCAATTTTAAGGTGGGGGGGCTGAAAAAAAATAATGGCAAACCACTCAAGAGCAAATGTAAACAAATGCTTCCTCTCCTTTTACAGATGGAGAGTGTGCAGGTGTGAGGAGAAAGAGATGCCTAGGGCTAAAGACCTGAGAAGGTGAGACATGAACTGATTTTTCTTCTCTGCCATGCTTTCTAGTCACACTGCCAGGCCAGGCTTGCAACGAAACTGTCAGTTTCTAGTCTTTCTCTGAAAATGTGACTGCTTCACCCTACAGGAAGGGCTTATGGGTTCTAAATTAGAAAATATACCCGCAGTTGACGCTTATTATTTGCGCACTCCGTATCTGTGAATTTTCCTCATTAAGTCCTTCCAGACTTAGGCAGAGCCCAGGGAAACTAGGGCTGGCAGGCGCGCCTACCTTTCCAGCTGAGGTCAAACAAGGCGAAGCTCTCCCTTGTTTCAGTAAACAAGTGCCCTTTTCATACTACAGATACACCATTTTTGTGCTTTTCAGGGGAGGGGGCTGATTTTGCTATTTAAAATGGCTCACGTGAAATGTTGGTCAGTTCAATAAGCTCACCGGGTTTCAATCAGGTGTCAGGTCTACTGATGACGGCCCTGAGCTCAAAGTTCATGAGTCAACAATACCTAAATACGGTATCTTTAAGCAGAAACTCACATAAAACAAGGTTATATATTGATCATTTAACAAAAATACTGAGTGCAGAGGATCACAGGATCCAAACTCCGTATTTCCATCAGGAGCTAGGGTTCTGTGTCGTAAATCCAAATCCACCCTCCTTCCTCCCTCCCTGGGGATCTCCCCTTGGCTGCCTGGGCTTGAGGACCCACTTCAGCCCGGTCAGGCATTGGCAGGGCCTGAGTAAGGCGCCCGCAGTCAGGGGTGGGCGCCCTCGGTGCCGCGCGCAGAGCGGCCGGCAGGTGGCGCCAGGCGGCGGGCTCCTTCCCCGCGTGGTCCGGGCCAGGTGGACTGGACGCCGCGGAGCTAACCACAGCGGCAGTGCAGGCGGCCCCCGGTCCCCCACCCCTTCCACGCAGCGCTCGCGACAAGTGCGCAGGGGAGGGCGGGCGCGTGCGGCGGGGCCAGTTCCGTTCCGAGCCCGGGCACCGCCGCCTGCTTCTCTGGAAGCGCCTGGGAGCCCCGCGGCGCGGAGTCCGAAGACGGCCACCATGGAGGCGCAGGCACAAGGTGAGTGGTCGCCCATCGCCCTGAGGGTCCCGTCGTGGCACTCAGAGAGGCGCTTTCCCGGCACCACGTAACTTTGCTCTCGGACGGAGCGGATGGGTGCCATCTCACACGTCCGCCGCTCTCCGCTCCTGCCCGCGCCTGCGGGATAATCACTGCTCCCCAAACTCGGGATTTGCTGTGAGGCTGGGGCCAGTAGAGATGCTAAGTGGAGAGGTCTCTCCGCTGGAAATGCGCCCACAGAGCGCTCGAGTTCTTTTCCCAGCCAGTGCCTCCTCCTCCTCCTACCCCGCTTTCCCAACCTCGCGAGTGCCCGAAGGACCTGTTGTGCAGGGTCTGGAATCCGCGAGGCGTTCCCCTTGCCCTTGGGGGAACAGGAAGGGAGCGCGACTCCTCTTGGCCTGAGCGGTGGGCAGGCGTCGCGTCCCAAGTTCGAGCTGGGCGGCGCGCGCTGGGGTGGGGGCTGCGCGGAGACCCGGGGCTCACCGCTGCGCCAGGGGCTTGCCCAGCCCGGACTTGGCTTCTGAGGCGGGAGAGCGTTACCCGCCCGGGGATCTCTAAGCGATAGACGCGTGTGCCCCCGTTTCCCAGGTGGGGGAGCAACCTCTGCCTCCCCGCGGGGCGGGCGCGCAGGATCCCGGGCCGCAGTCCCGCCGCCTCGATCCCCGCTCCTGGGGTCGCCCGCTGTAGGAGCCCCCGGCGGCGGCGTCACCAACGGCAGCCTCGGGTCTTGGGGTCATACTGGGGCCAGGGGTAAGGAATCCGTATGAAACTGTGCGAAAAGGGGAGTACGTGGAGAGAGAAGCAGAGGTGGGCGGATGTCTAGCTGGAGTCTGGTAAGGAAGGACAATGACCGTGGAGTCTACATTGGGAACACCACCAAGAAGGGAGGGATGCGGAGTTCAGCCCTCTTTAGCCTTTAAAACAATCATCACTACCTTTCTTCCACACTGCAAGAAATACTGTGATGGCTTTTAAAGTAGAAATTTAACCAAAAAAAAAAAAAAAAAAGGCAAAATAAAGGTAAGAAAGGTTCCAGACCCTTTCCGGAATGATAGGGATTTGGTGGGTGCTTGGGTCTGGCTGGAGTCAACCAGCAGGTTTGCTGCCAGGATTACAGTTGCCTGAACAGTACGAACCATCCTGGTGTGTTCCATCAGCTAAGATCCTATCCATAAAGCTGCAGCTTCTAGTGTTTTTTATTCCCCATTATCTCAATAGGAAAGGAGAATTCAACCAAGGGCAGGGGTTGTTGGTCAAATTCAAAGGCAGTGGTTGGTCTGGAGGCCTTCTCTCCTGACCTGAAGCAGGTGGGAACAACACTGGAGCTTTCCAGCCTGCCTTGCAGATAAGAATTATTTATTTGCAGAATGTTAAATACCGATCTCAGATCAGTCAAAATACAATGATTGGGGCCTGGGCATGGGTGTATTTGAAAGCTTCCCAAGTAATTGGTTATTCATTGAGATTGGAGAAAGACTCATCTGAATTTTTTTTTTTAAGATTTTATTTATTTGACAGAGAGAGATCACAAGTAGGCAGAGAGGCAGGCAGAGAGAGAGGAGAAAGCAGGCTCCCTGCTGAGCAGAGAGCCCAATGTGGGCTAGATCCCAGGACCCTGGGATCATGACCTGAGCGGAAGGCAGAGGCTTTAACTCACTGAGCTACCTAGGCGCCCCTCATCTGAATTCTTAAGACAGCTAAACTACAGGTCGGAACCATGAGTGTCGTTGGTTTGCTTTACTTGCAAGATTTACTTGCCAAATATCCCAGTGCTTTCCTTTTGCCAAGCACTGTGCTAGGGGAAGCAAACACAGACTTGATTTTTGCTTCATGACATTTATAGTAGAGGAAGTAAAAGACATTAATTTGATAGTTACTAATAAATAAAGTGTAAAATTGCAACTGTGTTAATGATATAAAACAGGGCCACATAGTGCCAGTGAGAGCCTGAAGGTCTGGCCTAGTAGGTGATAATCTAAATAGTGACGATTGTTTACCATGTCCCTGCTTCTGTTTGTGCCTTTTGCACTTGTTGACTTAGTGCTTCACAACAGTCCCATAAGGTCGTGTTCTCATTCCTGTGCTCTGGAGAGGAGACAAGCAGAACATGTGAATTCCTCTAACATCAAGTAGGCAGTGAGTAGCAGAGCCCGTGCAGTGACTGCCCGTTTTCACTCAAGGCCTGCCACTTTTAGGGGAAAAATAAAACTGAAGTCCCCATTTATTTCCCCCCTACCCTCTTTGCCACTCTTTCTTCCCTCTCATGAGTGGGTGGAATCTGAAGGGGTGAGGAGCCCAAGTTAAAGGGCAAGTGAAGTTATCCTCCGGAGATCGGGGCTAGGGTGATGGTCAGCCGGGGAGGACAGAAATGAACAGGTTTAAGAACTACTTAGGATGAAAAATCAGCTAATTTTGGAATAGGTCTGTAAGGATGGGTATGAAGATGACTCTATACTTTTACAAACAGATGGATGATAATTTGCCTCTTAAATCCTCATTTTCCCAGTACTTGGAGTTCTTCACTTTCAGACTTTTTTTGGTCATTTAAGCAGCAGAACTATTAAGTTCTTTAAGGAAACTTTTCATAAAATGTTTATAGTTTAGATGAATGGGAAAATCTTACCCCTTGACACATGTTTCTGGTCAAATGAATTGCCTGTTAGATTCTTAGAGACTCATCTGGTTTCCTAAGTGCAAGTTTCTATCATCGGCACAGTTTATTTTAGAATTATCTCGAGTGGGGATGGCTTATCTTGTTGCCTATTGATCTAGAAACAAGCAAAATTGAGTGAGATGAAGTAGGCAGTGCCACTGGGATGTTCCCTTGTACTTTCTAGGAGATCTGCAGGTGCTTAAACATGGTTTGTATGGATAGCTCGGTAAATGCAGCAGCAGGGTTTTTTTAGAAGTTTTTCCATAAGTGAAATTCTGCAAATATGTACCTTGACTCTATAAAATAATACACTACCTCCAGCAGAATAAGAAGATATTCTGGGAAGCCGACAGAACAGAAAACGTAGAGGTGGGATTATGCACAGGATGATCCGATGAGAAGGAGCTGGAGAACAGTGTGGAATGACAAGCCTACAGGAAGCCAGCATTCTCAGTTGCTTTCCTGGTACTAGAGAATTTTGCATTAATAAAAATATATTAGAGAGAGGCTTTGGTTAGGAATGTAGCATTTTTGTGAAACATATGACAGTCCTTTGAATTAAAAATTCCTGATCTTTTTAAACTACCTTTCAAAATTTCATGACTTTAGGAAATAACTTTGTTTTTGTCTTTCCGAGTGTCTTTACTGTTAAAAGGAAAATTTTCTCACTTAACACTTGCATCTATTTAGATTAATAATTGTATTAATTTCGGGGTGCCTGGGTGACTCAGTCACTTTAGCCTCTGCCTCTTGATTTCGGCTCAGGTCATGATCTCAGGGTTCTGAGACTGAGCCAGAGGAGGGCTCTGTTCTCCGTGCAGAGCCTGCTTAAGACTCTCTCCCTCTCCCCTTGCCCCTCTCCTGCTCTAAAAATAATTTTAGAAAATAATTGTATTAGTTTCCTATGACTGCTGTAGCAAATTACTACAAATTTAATGGCTTAAAACAACAGAAATTTATCCTCATGGTTCAGAAGCCTGGAAGTCCAAAATCACTATCCCTGGACCACAACTGAACTGTCAGGTGGGCTTTGTTCCACTAGAGGCTCTAAGAATTGATTCCTTGCCTCTTCCAGCTTCTTTCTGGTGGCTGCTGGCGTTCCTTGGCTACATCACTGCCTTGGGGGTCACATTGCATTCTCTGTCAGATCTCTCTCTGTCTTTTATAAGAATGCTTGCGATTTCACTTAGAGCTCATCTGAGTAATCCAGGATAATCTCCATTTCCCAAGATCCTTAAATAATCACATCTGCAAAGACCCCTTTCCCATATAATGAAACATTTACAGGTTCCAAGGATGGGGACCTGATACTTTGGGGGTCATTATTCAGCCTACTACAGTAATTTCTTTTTATATTCAGACAGTCTACTCAGGAGGATTCTCAGAGATCTGTAAATGACATTAAGTTATAAATGTCAGATAAATCTTACCTGTTTCCAAATTCCATTAAAGTGAAAATGTCATGTATAACGTCCATTATAATTATACTTTGTTCACAGGACATTTATTTATACCATCATGTTCCAGGAGAACTTACAGCAGTTTATACATGTTATAAAAACACAGCAAGATAATCTAAACTAGAAACAGGTGAATGAAAATAAACAAGGATCAGAACAGAAAATGAGGCAAGGAATGAAGCTGTAGAAAACTGAATACAGTTATATCCTTTTCCCTTAATATTGCATGGAAGACAAAGTCTTGCTTTGTAAACAAAGTATGTTATTTTGTTAGAAAACAATAAAATAATCCCTCTTCTCCGTGCCAAATAGCAACAGGCTAAGTCTCTTATGGTGTAGGGATCATATTACTCGAGGAAAATTCTTGTTTTGGATATTTCAGGGACTATAATCATAAACCTCAAACTATGGGAGGTAGGTGTTACATATTTTAATTTATGAGTTTTAAAGATTTTTTATTGAGTATTCTTACTGCCTTCAAAGCTACCTCCTGTAGTTTTAGTTTCCCTCCAAAAGTGTTAACATAGGCAGTATCGCATTCATAATTAGTCAGTCGTTTGCAGCAAACCTAAACCTATACTGTTATTTTAATTAAAATTCTTATAAAATCTAATCATAAAAATGATAGATATTGGAGCATATTGGAACCTATTTTGAATTTTTGCCCTAATATACTTCTTGTTTTCTTAATACTTTGGGTAGGTAGACTCTGAGAAGTTGCTTCAAAAAACTTATAAGCAGGAGAGTCCATTTTTGTGGCCTGTGACAAGATTTGATTCTTAGTGAGATGCAGTAAATAATAAATAAGTGCTTTGGCAAATATCGATTTGCTAAATATTTCAACACATATTTATTGATTACCGTAGTAATAGCAAATACCCGACAAGCACTTACTACTGAAAGGCAACAGATGTTGTAGTTAGGATTCCAGAATCCAAGCAAACTGCCTGAATTTTAATTCTGTCATTCTTCTCACTCACTATTAATATGACGCTGGACAATTTACTTGATCCCTCTGGGCCTTGATTTTTCCATTCTTAAAGTGAGAATAATAATAGTACCTATATTGTAGGATTGTGTTGAGGATTTAATGAGTTAATACACGCGAAATGCTTTAAAACAGTTCCTAGCACATGATAAATACTAAATAAATGTTGGCTGTTGCTTTTAGTGGCCAAGAACTTTGCATGCATTATCTTATTGAATTCTCATAGTAATACTATGGGATAGATACCATTACTTTTTTTTTTTTAAAGATTTTATTTTTTTGAGAGAGAGAGAGTGAGCAAGAGGTTGAGGGAGAGAGAGACAGGGAGCACACTCACATGTGTGCACACATGAGGCAAGGGTGGGGTGGGGGGCGGGGAAAAGGGGCAGAGGGAGAGCCAGAAACAGACTCCCCACTGAATGGGGAGCTTGATGTGGGGCTCGATCCCAGGACCCTGGGATCTTCACCTGAGCCAAAGGCAGATGCTTAACTGACTGAGCCACCCAAGCACCCAGATACCATTATTTTTAACTCATTTTGTAGACACGGAAATTAAGATCAGAAAAATTAAGTGTGGAAGGAAGAATTCACCACTTCACCCCTACACTAGCCCCGAGGTCATGTGCAGGATGGCATATGCCAGCAGAAGGTGAAGATGAATTTGACATGAGTCATCTTTCCAGGGAGGATCACTAAGAAGAGCCATCCCCATGGGTATGCACACAGAACTAATGAGATTACGCATCTCCATCCCAGTGGGAGTTTTTGAATACTAGAATGCTGATTAGAACTAACTCACATTGAGGGGGACAATAACAATAATATCTTGGTGGTGGTTTTTGTTTTAATGCCAGATACCATGTTATACACTACAAAATTGTGTTATTTAATAAATAAAATGAAATCCTGAGGAAGGTAATATTATTTCTGTTTTACAAATGAGGACACTGAATGACAGAGTAGTTATCCAACGTTCTCTAACTCATACAGCTTGGACGTGTTAGAGCCCAGATTTGAAATCTGAAGTGTGACTTTATACACTGGGATTTTAATTACTGTTCTGTACCATCTCCTTAAATTGCCATGCATAAGCAGTCAGTGTGCAGAGTTACCAATCATAGATTTTGCTTTATATTCATACGGTCAAGGGGGTTTTAAAAAGGGCAGTACTTAGTTGCACTGTCTATGCCACATATGGGCAGAGTCTAGGTCTGAAAGAATATGGCCAGAACTCCTGTGGTCTGCAAGAATAAGCCCCATAATATGGTAAGCTGGGGCCGGGGACACCGTGGGGTGGGGTGGTAGGGTGCTCCTGTATGAATAACCTACTGTTTTAGTTCTGCTTTCAAGATGAATTCTGTAAGTCACAAGCCATGTGATGCTTAGAACCAGTATAGAATTTTATTATTAACTGCAAAGACACTTCAGATGTGGAATGCTTCAGATATGTTACTCCACTTGGTGTTCCTTCATATCCATAATCGCTGGACTGTAGAATAATTGAGAGCCGTTAGGATCTGCATGCTTGTTTCCAGAAAGTAGGATGCTGGCTGAAAGAACTAGTTTCTCAAGGAGCACCAAAAAGGGAAAGATCTTTACGGTGTCCCCAGTATTATTATTACTTGTTAACGTGAATATGTTTCATTTATTTAGCTGACTCCCAAGCCGTTTTGCATAATACCTACTTTAACAAGGTACCTAGTGGGAAAAATGAATAGGCAGTGGGTTTGTCCTTAAGGAACTTTAGCAATTTCTGTGTTAAATTTTTGTGGTCTCAAGTGGCAAAAAAGAAGGCATCAGCCTTGGCTGTCCCCCCAGCTTGCTCTCCATCTGTGCACATGTTCACTGTAACTGCAGGTCTGAATTGTCCCCAACACCTGGAAGCTGTCTCTTCCGTTCACTGAGGTAGGATGCAGTGAAGAACACTGAGAGGGCAATCCCAAACTGTGGATTTTCAAGCCCGTCATTTTATCTCCCATTGGGTGTTTAAGAAATGCAGTGCGGTTTATTTAAAATATATGTATTAAATTAGGAATCATCCTTAATGCACCAGGGAAGGCTGCAGAACATTTTTAAATGAATTTGAGTTGTCTACAAGAAAGCTTTGGGTCCTCAAGGAAAGATAAATTTTAAATAGTTTCTCACAGCATGAGTCGTTTATAAGTGTTGCATTTTGATGCAGAGGAGATGAAATTCCCAAAATACAACCACAAATCTTCAAGAATACCCTTTCGTCACCAACATATTGCTTCCTTCCCCAAAGACAACAATCTGGCTCTTAGCTATTTGTGCTATAGCCAGATAATGTACCACGCGCTGAAAATGTATGTGTGTGTTACGCCTCATCCCCAAATTTACCTGTGGTTATTTGTACATTTTCCTGATGTGTATCCAAAATATAGAATCCTCCAAACCCTTGAAAATCGCAAAACGCATTTTTCTTATAATTAGCCTTCTCTTTTGTCAAACACGAGCAAGCGCCTTGTGAAGGATCTTAGAAGCAGAGTGGATTCATTCAAAAGAAAAAGCTTGGGTGGTGGGAGGGGATCTCTTCAAATCTCTTGATTTCCGAGTCTCGAGCTGTCAGATATTTTTTTTTCCTATGATTTCCACCCCCCCACACACACACATGAATGAGCTGAAAGTAGCAATCACGAGAGCTACAAAGAAAATTGTCTGTATTTCCCACCATTTTGGCTTCCAGGATGGATTCCTTTGTACCTGAAGGCATCATGGAAAGAAGGGTTCCCTTACTTAAAAGAGTTAGGGCAGACCAGGAAGAAAGTGCAGTCTTTGGCCCCTGATAATTCCATTTTTTACACCCCAGGGCCCCTCCTGGAAGTTTCAACATACCTGTGTTTCCTACAAAGTTTATTTCAAAAGATCCTTGGTTCCTCACAATTTCCCCAGGTCAAGAAGCGCATTGTGGGCAAGGAAAATACCTCTTTGTCATGGGCCTACCGTGTACCAGGTAGGGTTCATTTATGTGGTGCTTGCTCCCCAGGCCCCCAGAGCGTGCTCTCCAGGACACGGGCCCTGAAAGAAGGAAGCATGTTGGGAGGATTAGACCTTGCATTTTTTTCCACCGCGACAGTTTCGAGAATGTGTGGAAATAAGAACACACATTCAGAAATTTTTTGAAATATGATCTTGCTACTTTGAAAGATCTGCATACAGAACGTGCAAGGGGGAGTACCCAGCAGCCAAAGGGTGGGTGGTTACTTTCTGACAGTGCCGCACAGGGGCACTCGACATACTCTTTTGCACCTTCGAGAGGAGCCTGGCCCCTCTGGCCAGAAATTACATTGGCACCCACCAGAGAGGAAGACCTTGTATTTAACCAATAAACCATCTAATATGTTTGAAAAGCAAGTATTGTATAGGGGAAAAAAGCAATTGGGTAACAGTAAACAGATGGAAAACACATCTGGAAGGATATTCAGGGATGCTTTTGCGAAGTATTGGCAGCACAGTATTGCCTGCCTCCTGCCACCCCCAAGTAAATTCTTCTGGTTCTTGATGCAGGGTCCTTGAGCGCAATGGTCAAAAAAGAATTCTTGAGACGTTTTAGGTTCAAAAAGGTGCTTTTATTCTAGCACAGGGACAGGACGTGGGCAGAAACAGCTGCACTGTGACTGTGAGGAGTGACTCATATAATTTAAAGTTTGGGGGGTGGGTAGAGATCACGTATGTCTCTAAAAGGATTTCTCCATGTTAAAGAAGAGTTCTAGGATCCTGAAGGTCTGGCTACCTCAAGATAAGGCTGCTTTTAGTCCCTAGTGAAACATCAACATTAAGACAGCTATGGGTTCTGTGAGGAATGTCAGTCACACTCAGCTCATCTCAAGTTGTAAGGAAATTTAATTTTCACTACATTTTCTTGCCTTTGTTCTCCTTAACAGTTATGTTATGGGGTAGTTCCTTTCTTCATTAAAGAGTTCTGAGCAAATAGTTCATCTGTGGTATCTAGCACTACCCTTTTATATCCTGCCGTTGATGTGAAATGTTGGGGTCTAGGAGCTAATGGTTAAGAAAGAATTCTTGGGATGTCTTTGTTGCAAAAAAGGTGTTTTTATTAAAGCATGGGGACATGACCCGTGGACAAAAAACGCTGCACAAGGGTTGTAAGGAGTGACTGGTTATATACTTTTAAGTTGGGAGGGATTAGGGATAGTGTAAATCTCTAAGGAATTTGGAAGCAAGGTTTCCAGGACCTTGAAAGGTCATTTATTACTCTCTGGTAAACTTGTGGTCTTGAGACCCTTCAGATGTGTATCAGTGGACCATATGCTTGGAAGGTGATTGCTAACTTATATCTTGGTGGGGGCGGAGGGGGGCGGTGGATAGAGGTAAAGGAAGTTTCCAAAGGGATTTTCAGATGTTAAAGAAGACTTCCTGGGCGGGGGGTGCCTGGGTGCTCAGTGGGTTAAAGCCTCTGCCTTCGGCTCAGGTCGTGATCCCAGGGTCCTGGGATCGAGCCCTGCATCGGGCTCTCTGCTCAGCAGGGAGCCTGCTTCCCTCTCTCTCTGCCTGCCTCTCTGCCCACTTGTAATCTCTGTCAAATAAATAAATAAAATCTTAAAAAAAAAAAAAAAGACTTCCGGGATCTTGGAGGTCAGACTAATGTCAAGCTCAGGTTGGCTTTTGCCTCTAGCAAGGCATTAACATTGAAGCACTGGAGTTCGGGGAGGAAGGTCACTCTGCCCTCTCAAGTACTTGTCAATGGGGTGTACTTTGTAGGAAAAGTTAATTATTTTTCTTTCTGCCTTTCTTCTCCACATCATTATCCCAAATCTTACAATCAGATACAGATATAACTTTTGAAGACCTTTGCTGAGGGGGGCTATTATAAAAACAAAATTCAACTGAGTAAATTTGAAGATCTCATTGACGTGTTTTCAACAATACATGAATTGGGCAGGATCCCAGCTAGCAAGCAGAGAGGGGCTCTGAGGAGCTGTATAAAATGGAAGGCTTTTATAGACAGAAGGGGTTGGGAAAGAAAAAGGAAATTTCTAGCTAAGAGTGGCTTGTTTCAGGCAAGGTCACCTTCCCCATCTGTGGGGGTCGGAAGAGGTCCATCGGTCAGATTACCCCACTAGCGCTGAGCTCTGACTCAAGCCTCACTGGTTAGAGGTTACCTTGCTAGACGAGGCTGAGACTGCGGTTAGCTTAGGTATTCCGTCTTGATTTGCTGATGTGGGGCTTAGCAACAGCGACTTCATTTAGGCCTGTAATCTCCTTAACGGTGTAAAAACCCATTTCTATTTGGCTTCATCCCAGATTTTGTGAACTTATAGTTAAATACACTTGTTCGCGAGGAGCCAGGAATTTACAACATACACAGGTATAACAACTACCTTCCTGTGAAGATTTGAGCTCTGGAAAGGAACGAATTTGGTGCCAGTGTTCTGTTTGATTCCCGAGGGGCTCAGTGCCCTCTGCTCTCCAGTGATGATGCCCTGTGTCCAACTCTGCAGAGCTGGCCTCTGTCCTTCATAGAGTTTTGTGTGTTCTACTCAGCTCTTTTCCAAGGCTGAGGGAAAATAAATAGTCTAGATTAATGTAATGGGACCTGTTATATTGCCGGAGGCATAAAGGTCCCATAATAGCTTTGAATTTGGGTTCTAGTTGATTTGAGGAAAAAGGAAACGAGCTCTCTCTCTTTTTTAAAAAATTATTTACCATTTATCTTTTTTTTTTTTTTAAGATTTATTTATTTGAGAGAGAGAAAGTGAATGAGAGCAGGCATACATGCCTGTGCCAGTGTAAGCAGGGGAAAAAGCGAGGCAGGGAGACGGGGAGATGGAGGGGATAATACTGGAGCCCGAGGCAGGACTCAATC
Source organism: Lontra canadensis (assembly GCF_010015895.1). Classification (NCBI taxonomy): domain Eukaryota; kingdom Metazoa; phylum Chordata; class Mammalia; order Carnivora; family Mustelidae; genus Lontra; species Lontra canadensis. Next base: position 19,669,426 of record NW_022631017.1, read on the forward strand.
CCAGGACCCTGAGATTGTGACCTAAACTGAGACCCAAGAGTTGTTTAACAGACTGAGCCACCAGGTGCTCCAATTAGCTCTCAGTCTTAAAAAAAAAATCTGGTGATCAGTTCTCAGGCCTCATCTTGGTTGAGCAGCACCACTTACAGAATTGCTCACTCCTTCTTAAAGTGCTTTGTCCCCGCCCCCAACCCCGCCGCTTCATAAGCCCTGTCTCAACCTCCTTTGCTTTCTGTCTGCACTCTCTCTCTTGTAAGTTGCTCAGGACTCGTGTTTTTAAAATTCCATCCAAACACTCAGAGCTCCCGAATTTCAGATTCCCTTCAACTTCACGCTACCCACTTGATAGGTCTGCATGAATGTCTAATAAGTATCTTGACTTAACATGACTAACACTGAACTTCTGATGTCCTTCCTCCAAAATATCACTAGTTCTCCCAAAGTTACCCCCTTGTCAGTTAATGGCAGCTCCGTTTCAAATGCAGAAGCCCAAAGCCTGAGAGGTTTTTGTCTTGGACGGGTTTTCCCTATCATATCCCATCTCCAGTCTGTCATGCCAGCTCCACTTCCAAAATACATCTCCAGTAAAACAACTTCCCGCCCTTCTGTTGATAGTGCCTTGGCCCAGGCTACCATCATCTCACCTGGTTTCTGCAAGACTTTCCTAGCTGGGCTCCCTGTTGTGGCCCTTGCCTATCTTCAGTCCATTCCCAACATGGTTACCAAAGTGATCTTCTCAAAACATTTGGTCCCGTGCCACTCCTCCTTTCAAAACTCTGCAATAACTCATTTTTCTCAGAATGAAGGGCAGAATCCTTACACCAGCCGAAAGGAAGGATGCTGTGTGATCTATATTCCACTTTCTCCCCTGTAACTCATCTGACCGTGTGTCCCCATGCCCTCCTGCTTAATTCTCTTTGCTTGGTCTTCAGCGCCTTTCAATTTACTGATCTCTCTGCCTCAAAAACTCTTCCTTGAATACCTTGCTGGCTTGCATCCTCATCTTCTTGCCAGTCGGTGTTACCCTCATCTTCTTGCCAGTCAGTGTAACCAATCCTCCATTGGTTTCTCAAGTTTCTGCACAACTGATCCTCTGAGCAAAGGCCTTAACAGCTAATTTTCTCTGCACGATCTTTTCAGGAATGTTTTGCATAGCAGGCGGCCTTGGAAAGTAGAAACTCTCCCTTACGGGCAGATTGATTTACTGTCTGGGATAATAAAGATCAGGTCTCCCTCTGGATCAGGTCTAGGGCCGATGGGCTAGCAGCCACCTTATGAAATCAGGGCTTTGAAATCTCAGTGTTAAGTTCCTGAAACACACCCCACCGTGTAAACAGGCAACACCTGACCCTCCTCATGTCACCCTTCTGGAATTAGGGCTCAGGGAACTGATGCAATGATGTTACTATGGCCATTGCTATTGCTGTGAATAATTGTCTTTTTTTTCCCCTTGATCCAGGCGTCTTGTGTCTTTCACCACCATCTGTGAAACTGACAGGCTAATTTGCTAGCTTGCAAGTAGGGTAAAATCTGACCCTTCACAATTCTTGACCCCTGTCCTGAGCCATTAATTTAGAGAGCCCTGCTTTAGCCTTTGTCTGAGCCCTGTTGAGAATGTCTATAGGTCCATTTAGAACCTATGCCTCCTTTTCTAGACCACCCTCTGGATGCCTGGGACTCCAGAACTGTCTGCCCAAAAAGCCTTCCGTGTGTTACCAGGCTTGCACGTGCCTTCCTTGGGTGACCGTGCTCCCAGGATGTACATTCCTAATCCTGAGGGACTGACAGCTGCCACTTTGGGAGGCAGCACTGGGAGTGGCTTGGACAGGCTAGGGTACAGGTTCTTGAAGGGTGATCCCTTGACCAGCACCATCATCCTTACCTGGGAACTTGTTAGAAATGCAAATTCCCACCCTAGACCTGCTAAATTAGACACTTGGGGGTAAGACATCTGCATATTTTAGCATACCATCAAGATGATTCTGATGCACATGCCTTGTTTCCAGTTCTGTTGTTAACTCATGGGCACCCCTACTGGTGCTTGTGGTGGACAAACCCTCAGATGACCCCAGGCATTTCGGACTTCTGGTGTTCACACCCTTGTATAATCCCTCTCCCTAGATTTCTGGCAGGACCTGTGACTTGCTTCTAACCAATAGAATACGACAGACATGATGGGACAGTACTCCCTTGATGATGTTGTTTTAAAAGACTGTTCTAGCGTATTGGAGGCAAGACTCTCTTTGTGGGTTGATGAGATACATAGCATGTATTAAGGTGCTGTTCCTGTCTCAATATGGAAAGTTTGCAGTCAGTTAGGTATTTTTATTTTCAAATGTGGGTCCTAAATTTTTACTCCAGAGGCTGGTATTTCCCATTTACTTGATGACTATATACTATTTCCTCCAGTTGGGAAGAGACTCTGGTCCTGTGGGCGGAAGCCAAGAGGAATAAACTAGATGAAAGGAAAAGAAAGGTCGTGTCCTATAAAGGGACTCTAGCCTGGGGGTGGGGAGCATGAATGTAGTCACAAAAATTTGGATTCATGTCCCATTTCAGTCCATTCTTAGTCATCTTTGTTAACTAGCTCATCTACAAAGTGGTGAAAGTGGCGGCCGCCCTGTGGATTTTGTGACTACTGAGACAATGCATGCGAGGTGCTTGTGACCCCACTTGGGTCCTGTTACGACAAGGTGAGACTCATTTATTAATTCCTCCTGAAATATGCATCACACACCCTGAGTGCTGAGCGAGGGGACAGGGAAGCAGGTGAATGAACCAAAGTCCTTCCTCTGTGAGCCTACTGCCCTATTTTTGTTACAGCTGTTAGGCGTCAATCTACTACCTTTAATGCATTCTTTTATCGAAAAATTCTTTGGGTTTTGTACACCACCTACCACAAAGTTAAAAATAGCTTGCTGGAGCTAAGGCAAGATGAGTAGGTTGATAATAGAAATATAAGTTGATAAAATTTTGGACATCTGGCCCATGTGCAAAGTTATTTTCTGAAGCATAAGTTGTACCTACTAGAGTGCCCTGAAAGTGGATAAATATTTTGGTTTTTTTATTTTTTATTTATTTTTTTAAGATTTTATTTATTTGACAGAGACAGAGATCACAAGAGAGGCAGAGAGGCAGGCAGAGAGAGGTGGGGAAGCAGGCTCCCCGCTAAGCAGAGAGCCCGATGCGGGGCTCGATCCCAGGACCGCGAGATCATGACCTGAGTCGAAGGCAGAGGCTTAACCCACTGAGCCATGCAGGTGCCCCTGGGGGTAAATATTTTAAATGGTCGCTCTTTTGGTCCTTCTTTATTTACTTGGATGAAAGCTTAACGATGTGCATAGCAGAGCTACGAAGCAACATTTATTGTTTGGACACATTCTGAGGATGAACAAGTTAAATTTTTTGTTGATGTTCCCATGACTTCTCTCATAATAATTTAATAAACCTTTGGGGAACATGCCGCAGCGCTAATCTCTTCAGTTAGTAGATCTCATTTCTGGTCTATCGTAGCTTGGAGGCTGGCTGTTAGCGCCCAGCCGTGCTGAAGGAATGCAAAACCATGGAGAGAGGTGTGTGTTCCGGATGGCAGGGCTGAAAATTCTGCTGTCTGTTGCTTAGCAGCCTGTTGGAGATTTCTCTGTATTCTGAAAAGCTTCTAATGACAGCTGTAGATTTCTGCTCCTGCCATTTTAAATGTTAAAAAAAAAAAGGGACAAATGTAAAGTTTTAGTATATATGTGTATATACATAGACACACACACACACACATTACACTTACAAATATGACCTGTTACTCTCTCATTTACTCTGCCTTATTTTTCTCTGTAGCCCTGTGGCATTTAATATTATGCATAATTATTTTCTTTTTCTCCCAGTGAGCATTAAAGTCCTTCTGGTCAGGGTCTTTGACTGTTTACTTTATGGTCATATCACCAGTGTCTAGAAAATGACTCTTTCATGGATAGCACTGTGTCAGTACTTATGGGGAAATGATGAATGAATGGTGTTGAGTAAATAACATCATGTATGACTTTGGCAGGGTGTAACGGGGGGGTGAACATTTCAACTTTTATAAAAAATTAACATTTTTAAAAATTGTATTATAACTTCTCACAAAAGCTCCCCAAATTGAAGAAGAGCTGAGATGGTAGTAAGAGGTCTCAGTACTGCTCCACTGTCTTTCAGTGTCATTCCTGATGGTGACATCCTGGAGATGATCATTAAACTGAGGAGTCAGGCTATGTCAATGTAAACGCAGAAGCGGGAATAGAACTAAGTTGCTCCTCTCAAGGAGAGGGGACTGATGGGGATCTGGAGAGGGTGAGGGGGATCTAGAGGGACGTGAGGTGGAAAGGGCACACAGAAACTTAGTCCTAGAGGGACAAAAAAATAAAGAATGTGAGAGAAGGAGTTGCCTGAGGACTGAGGAGGGGAAACTTAGAGCAAGAGGTTCTTCTAATGATGTTGGCCCAGGAAACATATAAATGCCCTCCTAGCTTCCCCTGTGATAGCGTTAGTAATTCTGCATTGCTCACTCAAATTTTCTATGGGAGTAGAGTTTTGTTATGGGACAGCACAAAAGAAGAGGTCACTGGATACCTGATCTATATTTTACCAAAAAACGGTATTCCATTTCTCCCAACCTCCCCTCGAACAAATATGGAGCAAATACTGAGACTCTCAGTATGAGATGTGCCGATGAACCATATGCTTGGGTGCCCATGTTTTCCTGGCTGTCCTGGTGTGGGGATTCTAAGAAGGGGGAAGAAGGAGGAGGGGGAGAGCTTCAGCCCAATCCCATGGGGAGTGGTTTGCCTGAGAAGCTGATTTTCAAAGCAGTTGAAAATCTTGGGTCAGCAACACCTGTTCAAATTATTTTAACTGGACAATTGAGAGTCTCTTATAGAAATAGAAGCTATGGGGTGCCTGGGTGGCTCAGTGGGTTAAAGCCTCTGCCTTTGGCTCAGGTCATGGTCTCAGGGTCCTGGGATCGAGCCCTGCATTGGGCTCTCTGCTCAGTGGGGAACCTGCTTCCTCCTCTCTCTCTCTGCCAACTTGTGATCTCTATCAAATAAATAAATAAAATCTTAAAAAAAAAAAAAAGAAATAGAAGCTACAATGATTTGGTGACATTTTCTTTTATAATGTACATGTGGTGTGTTTTGCGTAGCAAATTTATAAAATAATTTATTTATTTATAAACTTATAAGTAAATTTAAAATCTATAAATTTATTTATGCACATATAATTTATAATTTATAAAGATTTAGGAGAAGATACGTCTGTATTCTTGTGTTGCCTAAAAACATTCTGCAGGCTGCAAGTAGTTACTGAATGAAACTTGAAAAATGCTTATTTCCTTTCCTGAATCTGCCACTTCCCCCAAGACCTTGCTGAGAGCCTGCTAGGGTTTGAAATATTGATGAATATGAGCCCATTCATCTCCAAATTTCACTGACCTTTCACTGGAGGGTATTTTTAGCTTCGTCGAGAATTTAGGGCAGAGAAAATATGCAGAAATATTAGGTTATGTGGATATTCTTTCCGTTTCATAAAGCTGAAGATGGATTCTGTAAGATGAATATTTGAGTCATCATTCATCATAGGCTAATTAAAGTAGCATAGTTCCCTTTTAAGTAAGGTGCCAAGAAGTTCCTGAGTAAATTAAAAACATGTCAACATATCCTTCTTGTAAAATCTAATCTTTTTTTTTTAAGATTTTATTTATTTATTTGACAGAGATCACAAGTTGGCAGAGAGGCAGGCAGAGAGAGAGAGAAGGAAGCAGGCTCCCTGCTGAGCAGAGAGCCCGATGCGGGGCTTGATCCCAGGAGTCTGGGCTCATGACCCGAGCCGAAGGCAGAGGCTTTAACCCACTGAGCCACCCAGGCACCCCATAAAATCTAATCTTAATACAAATGGATATAATAATTCTGTTAACTAATTACTTGTTTAGATCCTATGTAAATACTGTGAATGTGATATTAAACTGTTTCTGACATCCTAGCACACACGGTAAATGTTGCTACTAATACATTAGTTTTTTGAACCGTGAGACAGATTCCTCAACACATTGGTGGAGTGGTGGTGTTCTCTTGACCGGACTTGCTGGCTGGCTCCCCATGGACATTTTCCACTGACTCTCCACTTTCCATTTTCCCATGCAAGAGTGTTTGCTCACGTGGTTTCACCCGCCTCAAATGCTGTTCCCCCTCATTTTGACTTGTCACATCCCTCTCCACTGATGAGCTCCGGTTTTCCCTGTGCAGGTTATCCCCCCTTTTTTCAACCCCTGTAGCATTATGTCCTTTAGGAACAGTGTCATCATTTAGGATTCCGGGACTTTCATGCAATCTCATGTTGTAGATGAAAGCACTCCCAGAGATGAGGGGATTGAACTAGACTAGTTTCTCCTAAGTGGGGACACCAGAACAAGGGCTTGAGTTTTCTGTGATTCTCTCTGTGCACATGCAGCCTTTCACCTTCTGCAGCACGCTATGGTGGTTTGTCCCTCTGTCCTGTTGAAAAGACTTTTTTGAAAGCTTATTTTTAATTTAAAAATTAAAAATTTAATTTAAATTTAGAATTAAAAGTTTAAAATTTAAAATTTATTCATTAAAGTCAGATTCAGAAAACATACTTCTGAGTACAGCTTGCAAATCTTATTCTATTGGTAAAATTAGCAAATGTTAATAAAGACTTTTATTTAATTTTTTTTAAAGATTTTATTTATTTATTTGACAGACAGAGATCACAAGTAGGCGGGGGTGGGTGGGGAAGCAGGCTCCCTGTTGAGCAGAGAGCCTGATGCGGGGCTTGATCCCAGGACCCTGGGACCATGACCTGAGCCGAAGGCAGAGGCTTTCACCCACTGAGCCACCCAGGCGCCCCAAAGACTTCAGTTTTCTAATTGACTAGCCTTCCTGAGTACTTAAACCTTCTAAATCTAAAAATCAAATACATAAATATAGTAAATCTAGAATTCTCTTAAATTTCCAAAATCACTTACAAACTTAGCCAAATTTCCACTTAAGTTACATTAAATCAGTTATCTAATCAAACAATTAAAATTGTAATTATAAGCCAAATAGTCTCTCAGTAGACCAAATTCTTTTCAAACATGATACAAAATACCAAATATTGAGATGCCATTTACATAAACACGAGTTCTTGGGTTTTGGTTTTATTCATCGTTTTTAAATCCATTCATTGCTTCATTCAGTAATCACTTAAACTATCTGTGTACTAGGCATTGTTCTAGGCTCTAAGAAAACATGAGAAAAAAAAAAAGAAAGAAAATGTCTGCTCTCAGGAAGTTCACATTTCTGGGAAAAGGCAAAGAATAAACAACAAAAATTAATGCAAGATGTAGCATGCTGGATATTGGTCCGTGCTAAGGAAAAGAATAACTTGGGAAGGGGAGGCTGTGAAATGAGGGTAAGTGGTAGGTGGTGGTAGTAATTCTTTGGGATTGATACTCTCTGCACAAAGACACTAGGGTTGAGCGAGCCTCCTTCCCAGCAGACGGCTGGCTTTCTGAGTGCTCTTGAGGGTGTGTATGAAGCTCAGCGATTTGTGTTGAGGCATTGCCTGGGCTCCCACTGTGACCCTGGTCGATAATTGTTGGAGTCGTAATTGCCATGTCTGTAACTCCATGACTTCTCTCAGGAACCCTGCAGCCCCCACATCACTTGATCGAATTGTGCATTTTTGGGGCTCTTACAGAACAAAAAGGTGACTTCCCACCCAACTGTGGAGACCTTTGATATACCCCCAAATTCATTCATATTCTTCAGGCCACTCCATCTTTACAGACATGTCTGACTGAATTCCAGGCATCCCTTGTGGTTGTGTCCCTGTAGGTTGGACATAACGTCCTCAGTCACTTTCCTGATGAACTTGAGCTCTCCAGGAGACAGTGAAATTCCAGAGGCAAAACACCATGCGTCAGCTCTCTTTTGTTCTCCTTTATCACCGTGCACTGTGGACCTCCCCAAGCCCACCCTCATTGCGTGCTGTCCAAGGTAGGATGGCACAGCCCAAGGACACATGCTTGTCCCCCTCTGCCTCCCAGTTGTAGGCAGCTGCTCAGAGACTGGAGTCCCTCAGTGTGAATTGAAATTATGGTCACCCTTCACCCCCCACAGGCCTCAAAGCCCTTGGTCAACTAACCAACAATCTACAAATGCTAGTTTTTCTTCATATTAGTAGTTGGACACTTCCTTGAAAACTTGTTCAAAGCATTTTACAAGCAGATCATCCTTTTCCCATTTCTGTTTCTATTCCTGTCATTTCCCTTTGCATTTCTCTTTTCTTCCTGTTTCATTATTTACAATAATGAGAATTATACTACTCTTTTGTTTTTACAGTGCTGGTAATTTCATTGTCCCTGGTATCTATTTAAGGCACAAGTTCTTTTTCACAGGATAAAGTTTCAAGGTAGCAGAATGATCTTCCATTCCCTTCTTTTCACTCTAGGGTACTAACTTACTATTTTTTTTTTTTTTTCTGTTTCTTCCATTTACCCACTCTGAATACTCATGATCTTTTCATGGACAGAAATGCTGAAAAGTGAGCTCTTATTGGAAGAGTCTTTTCTGCTCTCACGCATGATACTGTTATTTAAGCATTCTAAGAAATATTTGGTAATGGTTTTAACAGGGCTGTGTTGCTCTGGAGAGCAGCATCTTATGGACAGTCTGGTTAACGGGGGGCGGGTGGTGTTTGAAAGCCGTTTCAATGAGGAAAGTCGCCTTCTCCATGGAGTGTGAGCACACTTGAGTCCAGCACTGGATCCAACTCTGGTGCCATCCTGACACCACCTTTTTCCTCACCTTGAACCCATAGCTCCTGGAACTGCTTTTCCTCAGTTTGTGCTCTCTCGTGTGGGTGACTGTATACTCAGAGTCTTTGAGAATCAACAGATGGCTCAATTTAACCTCTGTCTTGTAAAATAACCACTGTACAACTCCTCTATTTTATTTTTATGTAATTATTAGTTTATCATATATAATATTATAAGCCAGTTTGACTCCTTTAGGAAGAAGGGGGAGAAGGGAGGGAAGGAAGGGGAAAAGAATGACAGGTTTGTACTGTTACTCTTTCAAAGACAGATTTATTTGCAAGTGAGTATTTTTCCACCATTACCTACCACCTGCTGTGGTTAATTGGACACAGTTAGTGCCAAGCATGGTTTGTAACTTTTTTTAGTTGAGTAAAATCTTTAACTTTGAAAGTCCTGAAATTATGGACACATTAGAATTTTCAAATTAAATATGGTACATAATTTTTCAGTAAACAAACAATATATGTATATGTATATATATTCATTCAGTTGTTTCTTGATCAGAGAACATAAAAGAGAGTGTTAATTACCACATTCTGGATAATTCCACTTACAATTAAAATCACAAAATGAGACTGTTTAGCATCTACATGAGACTGTTTCCTGGTCCTTCTAATGATATATTCAGGCATCAAGAATGTTTTGTATTTACTTGCTCAGAGTTCTTTTAAATAAAGAAACAGAATCCTACCAGCTTCTGCTCTGGGGGCCCACAGAATCACAGCCAAATGACTTGCTGTTAGCATAGCCCTTTATATTAGCTGAATGCTTTCTGGTACATCCAATTGTGAGTATTCATGGTACTTTCTGGTAGTGTGAAGGAGGCTGGTGTTGCTCTTGTGCAAATTACAAGGCTAGAAACAGGAAAGGGGAAAATGATGGCTTAGAGTAATCTTAGAAGTTGGGTTCGAGTCTACTGTTGGTTTTTCTCTTTAAGATCTAGAAAGGTGAGGGGCTAGCTCAGTCCGTGGAGTGTGAGGAGGCTCTTGATCTTAGGGTTATAAGTTCAAGCCCCACTTTAGGTGTAGAGATTACTTAAAAGTATCTTTTTAAATTTTTTTAAAGATTTTATTTATTTGAGAGAGAAAGAGAGAGAGAACACGAGCAGGGTTGGGGACAGATGGAGAGAGAGACGCAGACTCCATACTAATTAGGGAGCCTGATGTGGGACTCAGTCCCAGGACTTGGAATCATGACTTGAATCAAAGGCAGATGCTTCACCAACTGACCCACCCAAGTGCCCCCAAAACATACATATTTAAAAAGAAGATCCAAAAAGGTGAAGAATCTGATGGCAGTGAAACAAGTAGTGAATATTATGTCATAATTTTTAAATTTATGCCCTGTAGTAATTAATTTATAGTAATTAATTAGCAAACCTGATAATGTGTGATCTAAATGATTAGCAGACTTAATGAAATGATACCAAGACCAAAGTTCAGGAAAACAAAGTGGTCAGAATACAAATACCTCTTCAGGAAAACTTAGGAATAATCAAGAGAACTAAATAACGCATTTCAGTCAGGGTTCAACAGAGAACTAAGGCAGCTGGGGAGTTCGGTGACTGTGTCGAGGCCAACAAGCTATTTTACTTTATTATGTATGTGCTGTCTAGTTTCTACAGAAAAAAGAGGGGGAAGAAACCAAACCAAGATTTAATCAGCATCATGGGATTTAAGTTTTAGACTATGAGTCGCTATAGTATTTGGGTATTTTCTACTAGCACTGAGGACAGACCTAATTAAAAGCATGTATTATTTTATGATATTTATTTACTGACAAACATTAGGTGAACATCTTCTGTGAGCTATGCAATATATAGATTTTGGGGATATGATGAACTAGAACAGACTGTCTCTTCTCCCAAGTTGACAAAGGCCAGGATTCTCCGGGAGACCTGGAGTGAGTCAGTATTGGATAGTCTACTGATTCCAGGGTCTAAGGAGTCCCTGGGACATTAGGAAGATTCGGGGGGCAATTTGGAGTCATTTTGAAAGTTGACTTTGGACTGCCCCTCTTCTGGTGACTCTTGGCTAGATCACCCATTCGGGGCAGTTCTTATGGACAAGGCTACCTTTAGGACACTGATGTAGGAAAGATGTTGGGTTTCAGAGCTAACTGCCAAGAAAGAATTGCTAGCTATTGTTAGGAAAAAGTTATTTATTACTGTCTAAGAAAAGCTTAGTCATGAGACCCCTCAGATGTATATTAGTGGGTCATTTGCTTGGGGAATGGTTACCAACCTATATCTTGGTATAGGGGTAGACATAAAGGAAGTTTCCAAAGGAATTTTTATATGTTAAAGTAGACTCACAGGATTTTAGGGGGTTGGGATAATGTTAAGCTAAGGTTGCCTCTTGCAAAGTATTGCCACCGAGACAGCTGAGTTCCTAGAGGAATGTCACTCTGCCTGTCTCAAGGACTTGTCAGTGGGCTATAAGTAATATGGAAATTTAATTTTAATTTTTGCCTTTGTTTCCCACATCGGACAGGCCTGGGTTTAGGGAGGTACTACTGTGCTCCTCTGCAGCTGGACATTCTAGAAACCAATTAAGCATAATGACCAGCGTCCCAAGGCAGGTAGGCGGGCAGAGATGCTGAGTCACTGCCAGGGACCTTTCTTTTTAGCCAATATTTGCGACTGTGTGTTCCTTGGCTGGGCGTTGTACAATCCAATTTAAACAGCAACTGTGACTTCTCTGAGGCAGATGTGCAAACATCAAAGCCTATACAGACGTGGGGGAAGTATGTAAGCCCTGAGCAAATGCACAGTACTGTGTCACTTTTGGCCACGTTGAAATACAAGCTGCCTTTTTTGGAAGTCGTGAGCCGAAGTCGTGAGCGAAGTGTTGTAGGAGTGCAGTTTGAGAGGGTGAGGTGGAAAGAAGTGGCTCCCTCTGTAATAGAAGATTGTTGAGGGGGTGGTTTTTGAGAGTTGGTTGAAGGTAGAAGGGGAGGGAACCTGCCATCTGGATCTGTGATGACATTCCAGGTGTTGGTATGGCTGCTTCTTAAAGTAGCCTTTGCTTTTGGAATACCTCAGAGCATGAAATTAATTTGGCTGAGGACAGCTGAGGGAGCACGGATGGGAGGAGCATTGGCTTGGCTTTTAGATGTCATCATCCCTACAGTTTCCTCCCCTTGGAGCCAGGGACGGTGGCTAAGGACACATTGCCCAATAGGATCCCATTTAATCTTCTCCAGAATCTAGCTCCACAGTAGGTGACCGTGTCTCCACCTCACAGGTGAGGAAACTGAGGCCGAGAGAATTTAAGCATCTTGTGTACCAAGGACTCAAGAATCACTATGTGGGTGCACCAGTGTTTATATGCCATGTATGAATACACGCATTTATGTTGTGGGGATTAAGCATGCAAGGAACGTTATTTTTGAGTACTTCATGCCAGTCACTGTGGTAAAAACTATGAGGACAGCCAGAAAGACCAAGTCCCCCCCCCCCTTTTTTTTCCAAGTCCCCTTTTCTGAGGAGTTTCCAAAAGAATCTAGCATTTATACAATAAATAGGAATGAAAAGAAAATAAGAATGAAAAATAGGAGTGAAAAGAATACTTGCAAAGTAGCATTAAAGGTACATGTAGAATGCTAGAGCATCCAGAAGGTTTGGGTCACTGTGAAGGAGAACCTCTTGGAGGGGTGAGCTTGGACCCAGTTTTTTGTTAGTACGAAATGATGGGATATAAACTTGTGAAAGGGAAAGAGTGCCTCGTGCCTTCTCTATTCAAGGCCCCCTTGGGGCCTTCAAGGCCTTCAAGGGGGCCTTGAATAGAGAAGCACATCTCGATGTTGTTGAGATATCTCTGTATGACTCCACTTGCAAGACCTTGAAGGAAGTACTTTTAATAAAAACCACAAGGAAAATGCCACTGAATTGTGTGAGAGGAAAATTGGAAAACATTTATAAAATCTGTGACAGTGACTATAGAACAATGAGACAGGGATCAAGTCTTAGTAGTCTTTTTTTCTGCAAAGCCCATTCCCTGGCCACGTGGTTGACGCTCAAATGTTGGTTCAGTGTAAACAAGTAATGATAGTGATGTTTAACACATGTGCTAAATAAGGATTCTTGACGTAGAAGAGACATTGAAAAGGAAACTTTGCCTAAAACCAAAAGTATTAAATTATTAAGATCTCAGCAAAAATTGGAAGTTGTGTGGGGAGAAAGATCCAGAAGTATCACTCAAGTTCCAATGGCAGAAGACAGAACCCACTCATTTATTTTAAACAGGAAGGAATTTGCTACAAAGCCATGGTAAATGGCCACAGAATCTTTGTATAGCTGAGGTAGTAGACTCTCAACTTTCAGGAACAACTCTTAAAGCTACTCCCCAGAACTGGGGCCAATGTCACTGCTGCCATAGCCACCAGTAAGAAGCAGTTGGGATGAAGAAGCTTCACACATCGGGTCGTGCCTTGTCACCAAGCTGCTGCTCCTGCTGTTGGCTCTAGAACCCTGCTACACCTACTCCTGTTGGTACCAGTAAAGGGGATGGGTCACTCCATGAAGTTAGTGGGAAGACTGGGATCTCAGCCACAGAAGGTCAATGACTCCAGACTGTGTTTGGCTGCAGGAACAGCAGAAGTGGCAGAAAAGCAGCCTCTACCTAGCTGTTCTCACAAATCCCCTGAGAGGGGCACCTAGGTGCCTCAGTCGGTTAAGAGTCTGCCTTTGGCTTGGGTCGTGATCCCAGGGTCCTGGGATTGGCAGCCATCGGGCTTCTCCCTCTCTCTCTGCAGCTCCCCCTGCTTGTGCTCTCTCACATACATGCTTTCTCTCAAATAAATAAAACAAACAAACAAAAAAACCCCAAATCTCCTGAGAAAGTTTCTGACTGACCAAACCGAAGTTACATGGCTCTGAGATCATCAGCTTCTGGGATTTTGCGGTCGAGGCAGTCATATCCACATGCAGAAGGAATCAAAGCGCTCGTCTTGCAGGAGCAAGGAGGAAACAATGTAGGAATAATATGTCTGGAAGGAAGAAATAGTTGTCATTTCGTTAGTGTAAGATAGCAAACACTTGCCTTTATCTGATTCCTAGTATTAGGCATTTTGTTTTCAGATGATTTTAATACAGGTATCTGTGAAAGGAAAGCAACAGCTTGCAGAATAGAGAAGAGTAGTAGGATTTTTAAATTAACAAGGAAAGAAAAAATGGAATGAACAGAAATGCTACCAAGCCAGAAAAATAATAAAATAATAATAATAATAAAAAAATAATAATATGAAAATGTAAATATAAAATAAGAAAAAATCAAATGCACCATTGTTACATTAAAAAATTAAAAAATAGGGCACCTGGGTGGCTCAGTGGGTTAAGCCTCTGCCTTTGGCTCAGGTCATGATCTCAGGGTCCTGGGATCAAGGCCTGCATTGGGCTCTCTGCTCAGTGGGGAGCCTGCTTCCCCTTCTCTCTCTGCCTGCCTCTCTGCCTACTTGTGACCTCTCTCTCTCTGTCAAATAAATAAATAAAATCTTTTAAAAAAAGATTTAAAAAAATTAAAAAATAAAAGGTCTAAATGTGCCTATGTAAAGAGAGGGACTATTGGGTTAACAATAAAAGTGTGGGTGGGCGTTGCCACAAGAAATATACTTAAGCAGTATTTTTTAAGGGTTGAGGGAAAAAAGGGATAAGTATGAGGCAAAATACACAAGGCAAAGAACAAACAAAATAAAAAGATAAAGAATAATAATTACATTGAAAAGAAAGCACCATAAAGTAAAAAGAGGCACAATTTGTAAAGTCACAAACCATGCCCACATGGCAGAGCAACTAGAATACATAATCAAAGCTCTATGGTTGCAGAGAGAACAGTTTGCTTATTCTGTTTTATAGTGGTGTATTTTAATGAGTAGGTAGTAGATTAAAGGTAAAAACAGAAAGACCTCGAACAATCCAACTAAAATGACTTAACAGGATGTAGTATAGGACTTTATGTTCTTTCCCTAACTCCTTTGGTGCCACAAAACACTTAGAAAAATTAGTGAAGAAAAAAAAATTAGTGAAGTACTTGGCCCAAAGAATAGCTTAAAAAATTAAGAACTTTTATAGACCACATTCTTTTTTATTTATTTTTTATTTTTTTATAAACAATGTATTTTTATCCCCAGGGGTACAGGTCTGTGAATCGCCAGGTTTACACACTTCACAGCACTCACCATAGCACATACCCTCCCCAATGTCCATAACCCCACCCCCCTCCCCCCAGCAACTCTGTTTGTTTTGTGAGATTAAGAGTCTTATGGTTTGTCTCCCTCCTGATCCCATCTTGTTTCATTTATTCTTTTCCTACCCCCCAAACCCTCCATGTTGCATCTCAACTTCCTCATATTAGGGATATCATATGATAGTTGTCTTTCTCCAATTGACTTATTTTGCTAAGCGTGATACCCTCTAGTTCCATCCATGTCGTCACAAATGGCAAGATTTCATTTCTTTTGATGGCTGCATAGTATTCCATTGTGTATATATACCACATCTTCTTTATCCATTCATCTGTTGATGGACATCTAGGTTCTTTCCATGGTTTGGCTATTGTGGACATTGCTGCTATAAACATTCGGGTGCACATGCCCCTTCGGATCACTACATTTGCATCTTTAGGGTAAATACCCAGTAGTGCAATTGCTGGGTCATAGGGTAGCTCTATTTTCAACTTTTTGAGGGACCTCCATGCTGTTTTCCAGAGTGGTTGCCCCAGCTTGCATTCCCACCAACAGTGTAGGAGGGTTCCCCTTTCTCCGCATCCTCGCCAGCATCTGTCATTTCCGGACTTGTTAATTTTAGCCATTCTGACTGGTGTGAGGTGGTATCTCATTGTGGTTTTGATTTGTATTTCCCTGATGCCAAGTGATGTGGAGCACTTTTTCATGTGTCTGTTGGCCATCTGGATGTCTTCTTTGCAGAAATGTACAGACCACATTCTTTAATGATTGTCCAGCAAAAGTGGAAATAAATACTTAAATATAGTGCCAGTTTTTAACAAATTGGTAATTAAGAAACACACTTGGGTCAAAGATAAAATCAAAATGAAGTTCTAAACTACCTAGGAAAGAGTGAAAAGGAGAACCCTCTGAAATCTATGAGACACAGTAACTAGAAATAATGAAAGTTTATAGTTAAGAAGCTAGGAAAAAAAAAACACAAAAAAAGAATTTTAAAACCTGAAAGCAGAAATTAATGAAATTGAAAACAACAATACCAAAAATAGTATAAAGGTTAAATAAGCCCAAAAGTGAATTTTTGGAAAGATACTAACCTTTTGAGAACCTGTTTCCAGAAAAAGGAGAACAAAGTTAGAAATGAAAAAAGAAACAGAACTTAAATATTGAAGAACTTTTAGGAGTTGGCAAATGCCACGTATCAGTTTTTGGTAGCTAAATTTTGAACCTAGAACACGGATCTGCCAACATTTTCTATAAAGGGACATAATAGTAAGCATTTTAGGTTTCTGTCACAGCTACTCTGTCCCATCACTGTAGCACAAAAGGAGCCATAGACATTATGAAAACAAATGGGTATGGCTGTGAACCAGTAAAACTTTATTTACAAAAATAGACAGTGGATTGTGCCTCAGTGGCTCAGTGGGTTAAGCGTACAACTCTTGGTTTCTGCTCAGGTCATGATCTCAGGGGTGGTCAGATGGAGCCCAGAGACTGGCTCCTTGCTCAGCGTGGAGTGTGCTTGAAATTCTCTCCCTCTCTCTCTCTGCCCCTCCTTCTGCTCATGCTCATGTGTGCACTCTCTTTCTCTCTCAAATAAATAAAATCTTAAAAAAAAAAAAAAAAAGACAGTGGTCCAGATTTGGCCTGCAAGCCATAGTTTCCTGATCCCTGAACCAGAGGAAGTATAACAATATATAAATTATCAAAATAAACCTAAGTAGAATTTAAAGCTTCAATAGATTAATTAATAACTGTATTTAATGTAAACTCATTTAAAGTCCCAACAAAGATATTTCAGAGTTAGATAAAATGCTCTTACAGTACCTATGAAAGATAAATGTGTGAGATTAGACAAAGCATTATGATAAAGATGACTGGGTGGAAGTGGGAGTTGCCTTATGGACTGTTAATATATACCACAAAGCCACTCTTATCAAAGCAGCATGGTATTGGCACCATAGATTAGTACCACAAAGAGGAGTTCAGAGTGGATCTTAGAATATGCCAGAATTTAATACATGCAGTTTCAGTGACAAATAAGCTTTATTTAATAACAAATGCTAGTACAGCACTTGTTACGACTATCTCAAAAAAGAAAACAAACAAAAAAAAGCTTGGTGCTTATTCTGTGCTTTACAAAATTTATATATATGAGAATTTTTACTAGAAAAATAATACACGCAAGTATTAAAAGAAAAATGAGGTGACTTTGTACAATGTAACAACTGGAGAGAGACTGTTTTAACCGAGAGAGGAAACACAGAAGGTCAAAAAGAAAAATAATTAAGAAACCGAAAAATAATGAACATCTTATCCCATATAAAATTTAAAAATATTTGATGGCAAAAGATATTATCAAACCCAATAGGCAAACAGTAGGTGAGGGAAGAATTTCATCACATAAAGCAGTTAATGGATTAATACCAATAAAAAATGAAAAAATCTAATAATTTGATATGCCAGTAGAAAAATAGGATACAAAATAATTTGGATTCATTTTATTGAAAAGCAAATCCATTTGGCCAACAGCATATAAAAAGGTGTTTAAATTAATTATGCTAGGGAAATGCAGATTAAGTAACAATATGATACTGTGTTATACACGTTGGACAGGCAAAAGTTAAAAGTTTAGTAAGTAACTCAAATTGCTGAGAAGGATGGAAAAAGTAAATACTTTCAAGTGTTGCTAGTAGAAACATGAATTGTTCCAGTCTTTTTAGAAAACAATCAGGCAACATCTACTAAAATTTAAATTCTCCTCTTGGAATTTTTGGCATTAAATTACAGAATGACTTACAGAATGACTCATGGACAAGTATATCCCTTACAGCACTGATGATAGTTGGCACCTCCCCATCCAGAAATACCTGAAATAAATGTCCATTAAATGCGCAGTGTTTGAATACATGTGGTATTTGCTTATGATAAAATATTCAGCCATCGCTTAAAAGAGTGAGTGATAGCTGTATGTTCGGCACATAGATTCATTATGAATTGTTAAGTAAGAAAAGCAAGATGCGGGGCACCTGGGTGTCTCAGTCAGTTAAGGGTCTGTCTTCAGCTCAGATCATGATCCCAGGGTCCTGGGATTGAGCCCCACATTCCCCTCTCAGTTGGGAATCAGCTTCTCCCTTTCCCTTTGCCCCTCCACACTTGTGTTCTTTCTCTCTTGCTCACTCTCTTTCTCAAATAATTGAATAAAATCTTAAAAAAAAAAAAAAAAGCAAGAGACAGAAGTATATATGAACACAGCGCCATTTTTGTGAAACCATTGGCCACAAAGTGCACGTGTATGTGTAATTCTGTAAACGTGCATGGACACACATACATACATAGGCATGTTGCCAAAGAATAAACAAAATCTGGTGTTATTTGAAATCCAGGAACTGTTAGGTGCACCTTTATTTTCATACCTCCTCATATACCAAGTTTTTTGTGGTATTGTGGAGCAAAGGGTTTTAGCTGGGCGTTGGAGAGAGTTAAGATTTCATATTTAAAAATAATTAAGAGATCCTGTTTGGGAAGTTTCTGTTGAGAAGGTGGCCAAGTTTTAAGGCATCACCTATCAAATAAGCTATTTCCCAGTTACCTAACTCTATTGTACATTCTGCCAAAGCCTTCCCAGCTGGTTAGGTTCTGAAACAAGTTAGGATAGCTGAGAAAACCAGTGACTTCAGTGGAAACTTTACAGTGCCTCTCTCTGGTAAGATATCTGCATCATCAACTTGTTATCCAAGTGGAAAGGCACATTTTTATCCTTCAGTGGATCTGTCTTCCCCGTGATAAGTGCTGATTTTTCCTTTCACAGCTGTGTTCTGAGTACAGCTAAAAGTGGACTCACTCATCCTATTTATTCTCACCCTTACCTTGATGGAAAAGGGGAATTTTATCAGCAGAGTGGGAAAATATGGCTCTTGTATTAAACAGTAGAATTAAATATCCTTCTTAGTAGTGTTTTCTAAAACTTTTCAAACCTTGTTACAGAATAACAAATACATTTTACATTACCTTCTGTTATGTTGGGGTGTGTGTGCATATATTGTATGAGAGTGTGTGTGTGTGTGTGTGTGTGTGTGTATAAAATGACTAACTGAAACAAAATTTCATAAAATATTACTTGCCCTTCTTATATGCGTGCCTAATAATTTTCACTCTTTTCTAGTCTGTTCTGTTTCTTTAAAAAAATGGCTGTCACAGCCCATTAAGTTGACTTAATGACTCACTAAATGGTGTAGTGACCTGCAGTTTGAAAAAAATACCTCATCAAGGGAATCTTATCAAAACTGCATGCATGGCCTTCCATGGTCAGGATATTTCCACTGGGCTGGTAAGGCAGTTAACTCAGTACAGTCCAGGTCCATCCCTAGGCAAGCTTTGCTTCATTTTGTATATGCCAGTAAGGCTAGTTTATGCAGAAGGCATTCTGATAGATTTCATAAGGTAATTTTAAGTCTTAGGCAAAGCATCATGATACTTTCAGAGAATTAGCTTAAAATGGGGGCATAGATTTTTTTATTGGTGATAGATGCCTTAGGTAACTAATTTGGCCCCAACAGTTGGAACTGTCATGAGAAGGCTAGTCATCTAATTATAAGTAGAAGTCATCTCAGTTGATTTGACCTCTCTCCTAGGCATTCTTGGATGACCTTTGCCACTTAGACTTTAAAATTCTGTGCTTAAGTTAGAAGAATTTCATACCAAACTAAAGAACAAATAATTCTGTTCTTTAAAGTAATTACCCTAGTTGGGCAAACTGCTAAGTTAATTCTTAGGACCAGTAGAGATCAGGTGTGTGCTCTGTTCCAGAAACAGGGTTTATGTGATCAAGAGCACAGAGGTGGCTTCTGTGCAGGCATTTTAAAGTGAAAATATTAAAGTAAAACCCGACTCATACTGTGACTGCAAAGAAACCTGGTGTGTGTTGTATCTACCTGGGTTGGGAGCAAAGAATTTCAAAAAGAAGGCAGAAAACAGACTCTGCCTATGGCATCCTTTAGAAAGCTTTCCTATTAAGAGGTGATAGAAAACATTATTAGATATTCATTAAGAAGGAAAGGCTATTATATCCTGCCATTAACTTGATTTTTCAGTCTAAGTTATTTTTCCTCTAGTGGTTACCATTGATGCCTTTGATTTTGTGGGTGCCGTCAAAAGATAGCTCATTACGTGAGGAAAGAGCCAAGGTGAGGACTGGCAGCCTCCCTTTTCTTGGTACTTTTCCATAACTCCTTTCACCAATGTCACTGTTATTTCCTTTTCACTCTGAAGTAGTTCCACATCTGATATTGCAGGAACTTGATTTTATTTCCTTTCTACATGAGTATTTAAGATAAATAGAGCCATTTTTTTTTGGTTTTTATTTAATAAGCTTCACAGAAAGAAGAGTATAAAGTAAAAGCAATAGTCACAATAATTTACAGTTGACAAAACACATAACAGAAGGAGTATGCTGAGCTATAGATAGTCACACTGTAGATCCTTCTAAAACTCCCCATCCATTTTCCTTCCCTCACTAGAACTCTCTACCAGCTCGGAAGTAGTGGGGGTTAGGATAGACAGGAAGGACAGATAGAGCTTTCTGCTCGGAAGATGTGAGTCACTTCTTTCTATAGCCGGAGACAGCGAATGTCAAAGTAAGTGGAAGTGCCAGACTGGAAATAGTTTCTGTGAACTGTACTGGCCAAAATTTGAACTCTTTCTACTAGCTG
Organism: Lontra canadensis; assembly: GCF_010015895.1. Classification (NCBI taxonomy): domain Eukaryota; kingdom Metazoa; phylum Chordata; class Mammalia; order Carnivora; family Mustelidae; genus Lontra; species Lontra canadensis. The sequence continues at coordinate 19,690,165 of NW_022631017.1, forward strand.
TGACTTTGTAAATGGCAAGAATTAATATGCTTCTTGTGCTTTGTAGGGCTGTCAGAAAGTAAGACCCCAAACTTGGGAGCAGTTCCAAGTGTGGCAGACGATTACCCCTGGTGCTCCATCTTCAGAATAAGTCCTAGGGCATTTTCTCTGAAAACAGTAGTGAAGGAGCTGGCACGTGGGTGGTGCCTACCACAAATTAATGACAGGAAATCAGTGAGACTGAGAGCCATCAACATTACATCAGCATTCTTTAGGGTTTTTATGACGTACTCAATATATTCTCTTTCGCTGTACCAAGGGAACCATATGGAACTATCCATTATGGCTCTCCATTCTACTTATTGATTAGGGATTTGTAGTACATTCTGTGATGTTTTGTGGGATCTTGATATGATTTTAAATTCAGTTGTCTTCCAAACTATAATTAATCTTTCCTTGAAAATTGAATATCCCTCACCTTGATGTTTTGTTTTGTTCCTGACGTGTATTGATGTATGTGTGTGTGGGTTTGGTTATTTTGTTCAAGTTGTATTTTCTCCATTTCTTTATTCACAGTAATATTCCTAGTGGGTGATTTTGCAGAAGAACAAATTGTCCTTTGACACTTGTGTCTCACTTGGTTTATGTGTTTCTGAGGGCACAGGGGGCAGCTTCTCCACACCGCCTTTCTAAAGGAAGAAGTGAGAAAACAGATGTCTGTTTCCGGGTTCCGTCAACATACGGATGTAATTCTTTTTCTTTCATTTCAAAAGAAAGTGGTGAAGGGATAATGATGTGTTCCCTGCGGGCTGAGTGGTATTATTTCTTGTAACTGAAACAGTGTGGAGTAACCTCGCTGCCTTCAGGTATCACCGGTGCGACGTTGAAGGTACCCGAGAACAGCAGTGTTTTCCATTTGGCTGGCTGTTGTCACATGGGGTTTGTCAAAATAGAAAAACAGGGCGCAAATACTCTAACTGTAAGACCAGATGTGCTCTGAGTGAGTCTGTCTCCTCGTCATCTGAGGGAAGAGAAAGTTCCTAACAAGGGAAGAAATGAACAACTGTGGGGCATCTCAGTCCTTCGTAGTCTGGAAATATCAGGTACCTGATTTTTCTCCCTCCATCTGTTCATCAGACTACAGCAAAGCTCATCATGGTGGATATTACTTGCTACTCTAAGGCAGGATTAAAGTAGAGTCATGAAAGATTTAAAAAGCAAATTGTGAATGAAGCCTACAGTGTAGCCCCCAGCTTTCCTGATGACTCCTGGAATACGCTGTTGGAGAAGAAAACTTTTCCTCTGGTCATGTTCCCTCAGGGCCTTTGTTGTAGGAAAATAGTGTGTATGTGGGGAGGAGGGGGTGAGGATGGCTTTGCCTCCAAGTGGAAATTTTTGTTTTCCTGAACTTGGCTAGCCCTCAGGACACCCAACATGGTGTTTCGCTCTAGGCATGGGACTGTCACCTGGTCAAGTTGACATCTGCCCTTCGTGCCAAGGGTTTCAGAACTCAGCTGATCCTAGCAGCATGAAGTTCTCTTGGGTTAATCCATAGCAATCAAAATTTTGAGGGGGGGGGAAGGAAAGAAAATCCTGCTTTCCCTTACCTGGCAATAACCTCAGCAGGATCCCAACTTGTACATACTATTAATTCAAAATGAAACGTACTAAGGGAAGGAGAAACAGGCATGCCAATGTGGTGAGGCTCCTTCAGGCTTTGTCCCTCTGATGGAACAAACCCTGCTGCCAGTAGGAGACCTGCCACTCACACTTCATATGGAACGAAGAAGGGGTTGGTTTTTGTGCAACAGCACCTGACGTGAGTCTGCCTGCTGCCCATCTTCATTTCTAAGGAAACAGGCATCGATTTTAACCCCCTTCGTTAACTTGTCAGCTAGAGCTGAGTCCACTTTTTTGAGCTTTAATAAGAACCCAGAGAGAAAAGAATCGGTCGTGGTTGCAAACAGCAGCCACGCTCTTTGCCGAGGCTGGATCTGCTCTGACCCCATGGGGCTTGCCTCCCTCGTGCTCTGCACCCGACACACGCATATGCTTACTGACACAGCCTGGCCCATGTGTGGCCACTCCAGGGAGAGCTGCATCTGTCACCTGTGTCGCACCTGACTTCTTGAAAGAGTTTATTAGCATCCATGTCGTCCATGGCCAACATATAATTACAAGGGCACCAACAGCAGTTCAGCTCTGCTTGGTGGGCTGTTTACAATAATTGTTGCTAACATCTATTCATTATCCTTAGGTGTTAGACGTGGTACCCAACAGTTTACATCCTTTCATCTCATTTAATCCTTCAGCCAAAAGTTAGAGATAGTTTCTGTGATTGTCTCTGTTTTATAGAGGAGGACAGTGAAGCTTCGGGAACCTAAATAAGATACCCAGGATGGCATTGTTAAGACTAGATTCAGGCTTAGCATACTCCAGAGACCATCTTCTTAAATCATCCTGGGGAGGGGGAGGATTGGGGCGAGGCCTGCCCCCTGTGGTATATGGCAGAAGGACTTTGGGAAATTTTCTGCAGCTGCTTGTGTTAATATTCCCCTTTCCCATTCCCATGTTTCCCCTTCCTCCTCCCCTCCTTTTCCTTATTCTGAGGGTGCTGGAGGAGGTAGGCGGGGGGTGCTGCCTGTCCTCACCATTGAAGGTCATGGCCACACTGAGTCACTGTCCTAGAGGGGTGTGGTATTGCCCTCAGGAGTACCGTGATGGGAAAGTAGCTGAGAGCCCGCCCGCTGAAGGAAAAGTAGCTGGGATCCAGTGGACTGAAGGGGGACTGACAAATCCCCAGACCATTTCTTCTGTGACTTCCTGTGTGGAGCGTTCTCTCTGCGATGGCGTGACTTCAGGTGGCCCGAGTAGCTGCAGCGTATAAAGAACGGAAGACAGCGCCCATGTATATGAAAGACCTCGATGTATAAAAGCATGAAACATGTATATAAAGTGCATATGTGTGGAAACATACATATACAAAACATATACATGAAAAAATATATATATATGAGAAAATACATATTAAAAATATATTTAGACTCTAGGTATGTATTTCCTCCTCTCCAAGTTCCAGCATCAGTGTTAGTGAGGGTGCAAAGCTATTGCACATTCATTATGCAGCAGCAATTCCTGGAGCCCTGCAGAGTGAGCTGGGGAGTGGGCCGGATGAAGCCATGCCGGGGCCTTCGAGGAGAGCACAACCCAAGGGCTTTTGTTTTTCTTGAGGATAACACTGACAGTTCAACTGGCAGATGAGTTCTCTTAGATCATTATGATTCAGACAGACAGACAGTTCTGTGGGAAAAAAAAGCTTATACAAGACTTCATGCTTTTTGGCCCCTGAGAGCCGACTGGAACCACCTTTGGAGTTCCAGGTTATTTACTCAGTTATAGGATTAATATTAAGTGTGGCTATTTCATGTACCTTAGCAACTTCTAGTTTACAGTCAATTAGAAATGGCAGTTGACGGCAGGGAACAATTTGGAAGAAGTATTAACTCTACATTCTTGGCATTTGGGGGCTTTTTGTTAAAGGGTACAGAGCCTTACAACCTGGTCCCTGAAGTCATCCATTAAGTACATCCCAGCACCAGGAAAGGACGGGTTGTTTCCTTAAGTGCATCTCTCATCATGTTGTTCTCCTGCTCAGAAACCTTCTACGCTCCTCTGTTCCTTTCAGTCAACTTTACTGGAATTCAAGGCTCTCCTTGATGTGGACCAGATGTCCTTTGGGGCACATTTCTTACCAGCTGGTCAAGCAGCTCTTCATTCTTTTACCATACCCGAGCTTTCTCGGTTTCAGCACTTGGCCACTGTCCTTCCCTAAAGGAACTCCCTTCTCACCTCTTATCAAAAAACCTCTTCTCCTGTAAGACTAAACTCAAATCACATTATCTCTATGAAGACCTTCAGGATTAGGTATGGGAATAAAACACTTCTTATCTGTGCTAATGGTACACTGTTTGGACCTTGGCTAAAGTGTTTAATACATTCTTTCTTGACTTATAGTTAGCCGGGTACATTGAGGATAGCTACTCTGTTCTTTGAGAGTAAGAAGCTTGTCATACATTTTCTTTTTTTTTTTTTTCTTTATTTGCCTCACCCTTCAATGAAAGAAAGATTTCATAGTAAATGAGTAATTTTTACATAGTTTAACATTAAGTAAACTTTAGCTCTATGGAAAAGGCACTTACAGGGTATTCCCTGATAACACCAGATTAATCAGCATTGTCACCTTGAGTTGCTCTAATCAATACCTTCATTTTTTTATACTTTGGTGCAACAAGGAGGTTTAAGATTAGGACTTTGAACTGGTTATTACCTCTCCCTGGAAACCGCTTTTCTTTGGAAGTTTTACATGGTAGCTGTTTCTTGGAGTCAGCACAACTGACCCATTTAAAGAGAGCTGTTGTTGGTCTTGCGTTGCGACAGAAACCCTGTGCCCAGTCACTGCCCCCCTGGTGTACTACAGGCTCTACCATAACTAGGGAAGTTGCTGATCTGCCATCATGTGTCTCAAGCTTCATGAGAGCAGAGGACCGGTCAGCTCTGATAATCATTGTATTTCCAGGACGTGGAATGGTGCCAGACTCACACTGGTGCCATTTAGGTCATATTATTTTATTTAAAAATCTGTGGTCTTCAACTTTGGCTTCCCATCAGTGTCACCTGTGGGACTTAAAAAAAAAAAAAACAACACAGATGTTCAAGGTTGACCTCAAAGATTCCAACTCATTGGGCCCGGAGTGCTGCCCTTTAAACTTGGCTCTAAATGTGTGAATCATCAAAGGTTCTGGAAAACAAGGAAAGATAAATTTTCCATAGCTTCCAAAGCTGTGGTTGTTTTTAAGACTTTCTGCATTTTATTTTAAATCCTCATCTCAGACCCTTAATCCTTGTGACTGTCACGGAGAGATAATAAGGAGATCAAACAAGAACTTACATGAGCCACAGGAACATCTGGGGCAGTTCCCAAGTTTTAATTATGGTTTCAGGGATGTAAGAGCTTAATGATAGTTTCAATGCTGAAACAAGTTTGGGGATGTTGCCCTACAAATAAAGGAAGTGTAAATAATTATACTCTGGACTTCAGTCTCCTTGCAAGACCCGCAATTACCAGATTATTTGAAAGAAATGTACTACATGTTACATGGTTATTTTTCTGTTAGCTCGTACATGCCATTGAATACCTTGAAATAATGCTTACTTTATCTATAATATCTATTTTGGTGTTCATCAGAGTCTATTAAAACTGTACCACAGACTTCCCTGAATATACAGTTTTTCTTTTTTCCCCTCACATTTATGTTTTTGATATCGAACTTTCTTCTCAGACTCTTCCTTTCCCTCCTCACCAGAGTATCTAAACAAATTTATGCCGTTCTGTCCCTCTGATTTTACACATCAGACACAGAGGTGAGAGTAAATAAGAATCTCGCTTAGAGCCACACACAGTTTGGTGGCAGAGTCCAGCACTGGAATTCCACTTCCTTCGTATTAAAGTTGTCCTCATATTCTTAACTCACTAGGCAGGGAAATAAAAACAACAACCTTAAAACTATTTCTCAGAGATAATTTGGCCAGTTCGGTCCTTTTTTTTTTTTAAGATTTTAATTTATTTATTTGACAGAGATCACAAGTAGGCAGAGAAAGAGGAAGGGAAGCAGGCTCCCTGCTGAGCAGAGAGCCCGATGCGGGGCTCAATCCCAGGACCCTGAGATCATGATCTGAGCCGAAGGCAGAGGCTTTAACCTACTGAGCTACCCAGACGCCCCCGGTTCGGTCCTTTTAATCAGAACATCCCTATGGTTATCTTCCACTGGTAATCTCCAGAAAAGATTTTCTCAACCTTTTCTAGACCCCAAGGAGCTACATTTAATTTATAACCTGAAAATATTTCCTAAAAAAAAAAAAAAATCGTAATCATGCTTTCTGAAATTTTATTTCATCTTTCTTATTGCTTGCTGAGAAAAAAATATATACTTTTCCTTTTTAACACGCCTCCTGATGTGAACAATCTCTAGAGATGTCCCTTTTCCAGAATAAAATCTGTGTTTATGTGTTATCACTCTGACCTTCCAAATCTTTGAATCATTTTACTTTTTCATCTTGGTAGGTCTTTTTCTTCATAATCTGTAATTGAATACTTTAAAACACCTCACATTTACCACTGGCTCCAGTTCAATAGAGAGCAGTGTGAATCAAGTCCACAAGTTCAGAAATGCAAGAAAGGGAACTTCCCTTATTTTTCTGCATCTCATTGTTATGTTTCCTTTGAGTTCTTTTTCTTCCAAGGAGAATTTTAGAGAAATGTGTGTCCCCCACATTAAGAGACACTCCCATCTGTCTCTCCCTGCCTAACCTGAAAGTAAAGGGTTTTTTGAGTGTCAGGTGCCAAGGTCTTATAAGGCAGAATAGTGGGAAAGTTGTTTTTTTTTTTTTAGAAAAGTCTATTTCCTTCCCAAAGTAGGATATAATATAGAATTCTAATCAGGTATGCACACTTGGTATTTCTAAAATAACTTGTAATTTAATAACTTGTTAAAGTTAGGCCACACTTCAGAAACAAGCAGCAGTACCTTTCAGGGATTCCTCTGAACTAAGCTGTACCCCCAGAAGGTTATAACCACCTGCCGTGTGGCCTTTCCTTTATTCTAGTGCTAAGGATTCAGATGGATGGCAGGAACTAAGTCAGCAAAAGTGGATATAATTGAAGTAGCAGAATCCAAAGGGACATGAAGCCCACTAAACGTCAGAGGGGAAGAGTTGTGCCATCCAGTCATGAGAGTCTAAAAAAGGTGTTTGGGTGTCCATGGCTGGAAACCGTAGAGTCATTGGTGTCTCCGGAAACAAGGAGCTAAACGGGAAAGGTGAGGAGCGTCCGAACAGAGTGAGGCTCATAGGCTCACTGCCGGCAAGGCTGGCCAGAGCTTCTGCAGCTCGAGGTCAGTGTGCGGTTGGCCAAGAGATCAGTTAGCCTAGCGGCCTCTGAGTGAGTTCCTGGCTCCAGTTCAATAACTAAAGGGTGGTGTCTGGGAAGGTCAACACTGTCAGTGCCCTACCAGGAACTAGGATTATACCCAGGGCTTCAAGCCCAGATGCTGGCTCTCTGCCCCATCTGAGTGTGATCTTGAACTCTGTTTTGCTTCCTGCAAGAAGTCCAAGGTCTGTCTGCCTTCAGGGACGGAAGATCAGCAGTAAGTTTCCAGTGGATCCCAATTACAGCAGGGGGAATGTTCTCAGACTCTTGGAGGCTCTTCCGGTGCTTTTAACCATCTATGGCAATTTGAGGCTTCTGTGTCTGCTGTCTTAGACAGTAGGCATGTTGTACAGTGTTTGAAAACGGTGGCAGTGGGTTAAGTGAATTTTCACTAGAGATGGAAACATTGCAAAGTTCCCGTCCTTTACATTCCATCCCCACTCCCTTGTAGCAGCTTCCCCGGTGCTCTCCCTGCACACAGCTGCTTGCATGCATGGGAGAAAGGAAATGGGTTTACAAACAGATGACAGACTTCCAAAGTTGGGAGGTCCAGGGACACACAAAGATGATAGGTTGCCTGAATATAGAAAAAGCAGGGGACCCCAGCTCACCACTTTGTCTCTGAATATCAGTGTTCTTCAGTGTATAAGTATAAATCAGGGATGGTGATACCTAGACATATGAATTAATGTACATGACACCCCTGGCCTGGTGCCTGACATGTGATGAACACAAGTGTCCACTCCCTTCCAGCAGCTGTAATTGTGGATGTTGTCTTTGTGCCCAAGCAGAGCTTCCTCAGTAGTTCTCACCTGAATGTGGGTTTGCCCTGCCGGGAACATTGAACAATGTCTGGAGACGGTTTTGTTGTTGTTTTGTTATTGTTTTGTTTTTTAAGACTTTATTTATTTGAGAGAGAGCACCCACAAGCCAGGTGGAAGGGCAGAGGAAGAGGAGAGGGACAAGCAGACTTCCTGCTGAGTGCAGAGCCTGCCAGTTTGATGCGGGGCTGGATCCCAGGTCCCTGAGATCATGACCTGAGCTCAAGTCAGATACCCAAGAGACTGAGCCACCCAGTTGCCCCTGGAGACAGTTGATTATGACTTGGGGGAAGCGTCCTACTGGGATCTGGCTGGCAGAGGCCATTCATATACTGCTAAACATCCCACAGCACACAGGACATTCTCCCACAGCAAACAACCCTCTGGCCCAAAATGTCCAATAGTGTCAGCGTTGAGAAACCTGTCCCGCTGAAAGTCAGAGCAAAAGGGACGAGGAGGTTGACTTTATCCTTAGGGAAAAGAACATGTTAACCTACTAACAATTACTGACCTCTTCTGGCATTTAGAAACAAAGAGCCTGTGGAATCTAGAACTGCTCTGAAACTGAATCTCATTCTGATGAAAGAACACTTCTCCTTAATTCTAACCAGAAAGTAAAGTTTTCATTTGTGTTTTGTGTTCTTCTTATTTAAATAAGCAGTTCTAACCACTCAACTGATTTATTGAACTATGGATTGAAAGATCTAAGGCTGGATTTTGTTCATTTTAATATTTACCGATAATACAGCCTAAAAACTATTTTGCTAGATTTGTATGATTGACTAAATAATTATGTCTGCATGACACCTACAACCAAAGTGTTAAATTCTGTTTAGAGACTTAATGTCAACTGAAATGCAACTCTAAAGGAAAAAGAAACCAAGTTTATCTTGCCTTAAGTATACAAGTAAGATGTGCTAGAATCGAGTTCTTATGTCACAAGATAGTAGAAATCAGATATTGATGTACATTTTAAAATGATTTAATTTATAAGAATGCTTTGGAGTCAAGGGCCAGTTTTAAAGGTCGACTTTCATTGTATGTTTATGTTGTTCTGTTGTTAGGCGAAGCCTCCTTGGTGGGGAGATTACCACCTAACTGCCTTTTCGGGCTACCTGGAACACGGGAGAGCCCACGATCATTGCCAAGTGTAACAGCTGCTAGTCTGTGTTAATGTCTGAGATCCCACCTTTCTAAAGGAACATGCATTTCAAAGCCACTGGTTATTATTAAAACCCAATTTAGTTTTAGACTTTGGTTTTTTAGTTTTGTTTCTGAACTGGGAAGTATTTTAAAAGAGGACCCAGGCCCCTTCCCACTTCTATGTTTAGCATGCCATAAATTCCATTAATAAATTCTTGAGAGTTTGCTCTTATGTTTTTTAAAAAATAGTCCTAGTTTTAGTCATCTGTTAAAAATATGTTGAAAATGGATTGCTTGTGTACAAAACTGTACTAGATTTGAAGACATATTTTCTTTGAAAAAACTTGTATTCAAAATACCAAATATTTTCAGAGAAGTGAGACAAAAGGTATACACAGTTTCTTAACATGAGATGGGTCATTCAACGTGACCTCATTTTTAAAGTTCCTTGGTAATCCTTTTATCTCCAGAGTGAATAAAGGCTGTGTGTCTGTGAGGGTAGGATAGTCAAGAAGCTTCTGGTGACTTCTGATTGCAGTGGGGATGGGAGCACTGAGAGACACAGAGGGCGGGAACTTTAGGGCCGTGCGTCTCTGCCTAGCTGGTCACCAAGCAACACTGTCCCCTGAGCCACCTTCTAAAATCTTTGGTTAGATCTGGTTTGCATCACCCACTAGGTATCTGAAATAAAATCGTCTTCAGTGATTTAAAAGATTGTACATTTGCCTCCCATTTGTATCAAAACAGTTTAAAATGAAATGAATTAATGCTTTGTCCATATTTTGTACCTATGTTGTCCTTTGGTGATAATACTGAGAGTTAAAAAGACTCATCTAATTCTTTCTACTCTTGTTTATATAAAAATCTTATCTCTTTGAATTGATTTTGTAAAAATGGCCTTTGCTTTCCATTTTTAATTGCAATTTATAGTTTCTCTTCCAGAACTGTGATACTCTTGGTCAAAAGGAACTCACTGATTCTTCTTTTTTTTTTTTTTTTTAATCTGTACTTGGCTGGAGGGTCCAATAATCCTCTGTGATTCATAGAACGTAAAATTGTACTTAATTTTTATTCAACGCTATATTTACTTATTCATCAGATAGGTTTGAGCACCTGTTATATGCTACAACAGTGCTAAGCACTAGAAATTCCCACAAGATAAAATAGTGTCTCTGCACTTGAAGAGTTAGTTCATAGGTGAGGCCTTATCAGCACTAAACTCAATATGGTACATGCTCGAACCAGTGAGAGCCGGTTAAGAGAACGTGAGGAAGCAGTTACTTGAGAGAAGGGCTTCACAATGTAGAAGCTATTTGATCTGGGCTTTCAGCATGAAGCCAGGTTGGATACATGAAGATGACAGGAAAAGCCATGACTTGCCAGAGAGTAGTGTGAGTAGAAGAATGGGAGCAGAAAGCCCTCAGTACTTAGAGAGCGATGGTGAACTGGTGGGGCTGGTGAGGAGACTGATGGGAAAGGCTTCAGGACCCTGAGCGCAGGGACTCCAGCTGATACCCTGCTTTGCTGGGAGGGTTATATTCCATGGGTGCCAAGTGATAAGCCATCAGAGGCTCTACTGTGATGTAGATAGACCAGCTATTGTCAGTGGGATAGGTGTGACACCCCCCCCCACCCCAATCTGGAAAGATCTCCCTTTTTTTCTTATCATGTTCACTTTAGAAATTTTGAAGTATATGGAGGAGTTGTTAGGAGTAAATGAAAAAAATCAGCTATAGGTTCACTTACCAGTTACGTTCATTTAAAAATTTTTTGTGGCTTTTTCTCCTTGTAGTCTTTTTCTATGCATAGAAAAATATGCATTTTATATAGTATTTGATACAAAACTTGAAACTAAATATTTGCATCTTTTTAAGTTAATATGATATTTTGAGCTTGTAATATTATCATTGTTTTTCTGGAAAATGACTTCTTATGATGCATAGTGTTCCCTGTATGGACTTAGAAAGTATATAAATAATCCTCGTTTGGGGGAAATACAACATATTGCACCTTGTCATTATTTATCTTCAGTATTTGTCTTCAATGTGGTTTGCTGGATATCCCAGTTAATATGGGTAAAGCAGAATAATCCAACAATGATATGGTAAATTTGTTTACTAATTCAGCTGGAAAAAAGAGTAATGAATAAATGTTGGTTGACTTGAATGGAAAGGAGGCATTTGCTTGGATGGTAGTGAGGGTAATTTGAGCTAGATGTTAGGAAGGACTCCCTAACTATTAACAATTGTGAGACAGTATTTGTGATCACGGAACTCCCAAACCTATAGTCTCATTCTGCAGATATTTTTAAAATAAACAACGAGTATTTAAGTACTATCTTTTTTTTTTTTTTTTTAACCATGATTGAGTAGATAGTATCTTATGGCTGTCCTTGAGATTTTCAACTTTTGTAATCCTTTCCATTTTTGTTTATGTTTAAAATTTAACTAAAATAGAAATTTTGAAGAAGTTTAGCAGTTACATGCAATCTTAGTCTATTCAGGGTACTATATCAAAAATACCATAGATCCGGTGGCTTAAACAATTTATTTCTCACAGTTCTGGAGGCTAGGAAGTCTTGAGATCAAGGCAGCGGCAGATTCCATGTCTGGTGAGAGCCGGCCTCTTGGTTCACAGATGGCCTTCTTTTCTCTGTGCTCCTGCTTGGCAGAAGGGGCTGGGGAGCTCTGTGGGTTTTTGTTTTTTGTTTTTTGTTTTAATAAAGGCATTTATCTCATTCATGAGGTTCTACCCTCATGATTTAACCACCTCCCAAAGGCCCCACCTCCAAGTACCACCTTGGAGATCATGACTTCAACAAATGAATTTTGCGGAAACATATTGTGTCCATTGCGCATGCTCACTGTAATCAGTCTAGTAATTCAGAGGTCTGTAATACAGTTACCGCCTTTTCCCTAGCCAGTCTCACTCTTTTGCAGTAACCAGCATTAACGATTCCGTACGTATCTTTTCTCACAGTTCTCAGTGCCTATACAAACACAGGGACGTTGGTGTTTATATGTGAGCACTGTACTGCGTACTGGTTATTCACCCCAGGGGAGCAGAATACTGTGTACTAGTATCCCGGAAAGACTCCAAACGCTTCTTTTCATTGTGCCTGGGTATTGGAGTTGCGAGGAAAACAACACAGCCAAGCAGTGGATGGAACAACGCGTTACTTACAGAGAAGAGACTGAGTAGGATCAATGTCAAGAGCGTGCCTCGCTCCCTCAGAGCCAGCAGCACCCCCGCCCCTGCACCCACTGCCACTGACTCAGGGTGTCGGCCATGTGCAACCCTCTTGTTTATTTCCACCACGACCAGCAACCCCTCCCTTGAGTCTGAAATACTGAAAGCCACGGTGTGCCTCATGGCCAATGATGTGCAAATTTAGGCAGAGCAAAAGGGCACTTCATGAGACTAAGATTAGGAAAGATAATCGCCCACAAATTGGTAAACCCTGGACAGGCTAAGGGGGGGGGGGTCCGAACACTACATGCTTGAGACCGCCTTTCCCAGCAATTTTTATTGCTCTCCCCGAATGTAGCATGGGTAAACAAAACAGAAGCCACTTGCATTACACATTTAGCAACATGCAGTGACCATTCCTTTTGGTCACTGCATGTCAATCCAGTTCATTATTTTTAATGACTGAGAAATAGTATGCGATGTGGGTCTTCTGTCCTTGTTTCAGCTCTTCCCCTTCTGATAGGTGTCCACATTTTTGTAGTTTTCTACCACTACCAAGAAGGCTGCGGTTAACTTTTTAAAACCAATCTAATTAGGTCTGCTTTTTTTTTTCCCCTGTGAGATTGTTTCTCAAGAATGGGATGGCAAGGTCAAAGGCTCTTCCAATCAGCAGCACATTCCAGAAGCTGATGATGAATTAGAGGACCTATTTCTCTGCAACCTTGCCAACACAGGCTGTTCTCCAACTTTTGCATTTTTGCCAGTCTCTCAGATGAAAAGATGGCACATCTTTGTGATTTCATTTTGCATTCTCCTTATTTCTGATATGGTTGTCTCTTCATATTTTATTTAGCCATTGCATTTTCTTGTATGTGACTTGCCTTAAATTTTTCCAATTCTTGCACATTTTATTTTTGCTGAACATTTCGTGATTCAGAAATGCATATTTCTATCTCCTTTAGCATTTATTTTCCTACCCAGATTTCAGGAGAAGAAGAGATTTTCCTCCAGGGCATTGTCAGTAGCACCTGTTTGAAATGTTAAACATTTGATAAGCAAACCTGGAGAAATGTGGAGGTTACTGAACTGATTGCTTAAAGGGGAAACGGCACGTGTAATTCTGGCCAGTGTTGTTTAAATGACCAAGCTTCTGACAAGAATGTACAACAGGAAAAGACAGTCTCTTCAATAAATGCTGGGAAGGCTGGACAACCACATGCGAAAGAATGAAACTGCTTTCTTATAGCATACACACACGCACACACACAAATAAGCACAAAATGGATTAAAGACCTAAATGTGAGACCCAAAACCATAAATTTCCAGAAATAAGCAATAATCTTTTGGACATCAGCCTTACCAACATTTTTCTAGACATGTCTCCTCAGGCAAGGGAAATGAAAGCAAAAATAAACTACTGGGACTACACCAAAATAAAAAAAAAACATTTGCACAGCAAAGGAAACCATCAACAAAACAAAAAGGCAACGTGATGAATGGAAGAAGATACTTGTAACTGATATAGCTGATAAGGGATTAATAGTCAAATATATAAAGAACTTATACAACTCAGTAACAAAAATAAGCCCTCCAAAAATCTGATTAAAAAATGAGCAGAGGACCTGAAGAGGTATTTTTCCAGACATACAGATGGCAAACAGACACATGAAAAAAAGGCTCAACATCACTAATCATCAGGAAAATGTAAATCAAAACCACACTGACATATGACCTCACACCTGTCCAAATAGCTAATATCAAAAAGACAAGAAATAACAAGTATTGGCAAGAATGTGGAGAAAAGGGACCCCTTGTGCTCTATTGGTGGGAATGTAAGTTGGTACAACCACTGTGAAAACAGTATGGAGTTTTCTCAAAAAATTAAAAATAGAAATACCATATGATCTAGTAATTCCACTACTGGGTATTTACCCAAAGAAAATGAAAACACTAATTTGAAAAGATATTTATTGCAATATTATTTACAATAGCCAAGATATGGAAACAACTCAAGTATCTACCAATAGTTGAATGGGTAAAGAGGATGTGAGGTGTATATGTGTGTGTGTGTTTGTGTGTGTATTCATAAAAAAGAACAAGATTTTGCCATTTGCAACGACATGGATGGACCTAGAAAGTATTATGCTGAGTGAAATAAATCAGATAGAGAAAGACAAATATCATATGGTTTCACTTAATGTGGAATCTAAAAAACAAACGAACAAATGGAAGCAGAATCATAAATACAGAGAAGGAACTGGTGGTTGCCAGAAGGGAGGGAAGGGGATAGGTGAAATAGGTGAAAGGGATTAAGAGGTACAGACTTCCTTCCAGGGATGGGTCTAGCAAGAGGTTGCTGTGGCTGAGGTCAAAGAGGTTGCTGCCTGCATTCTCCTCTAGGATTTTGATAGTTTCCTGCCTCATATTTAGCCCTTTCATTCATATTGAATCTATTTGTGTGTGTGGTGTAAGAGAATAGTCCAGTTTCATTCTTCTGCATGTTGCTGTCCAGTTTTCCCAACACCATTTGTTGAAGAGACTGCCATTTTTCCATTGGATATTCTTTCCTGCTTTGTTGAAGATGAGTAGACCATAGAGTTGTGGGTCCATTTCTGGGTTTTCTATTCTACACTTAGAGTGGTAAGCATAACTTAATGTATATATTGTTGAATTACTAGGTTGTACACCTGAAACTAGTATAATACTACATGTCAACTATACTTGATTAAAAATAATAAAAACAGATGAATAAAAATAAATGAACAGAGTGCTGAGAATGGCTGAGGTATCAACTGACAGGGGTCCAAGCTACACCCCCACCTCAGCCTCTTAACCCTCATAGTAGTCTTCATGTTGTGTAAGGACTAGAGAACTCTAAAAAGCTAAGATCCATCTTAGGAGGACTTTCTTACCATCCCTTTCTTTAAATATGCTTTGGGAATGAAAGTTACATTTTGCTGTGCTTCATGTTCATAGCAGATGTCTTCCATTGCAAAGTAATGGTTTTACTATTCTTCCCGAACTCATCCTAAAAGATAACCCAGCACTTAACAAAGATCAGTGGGCAATCAAGGAATGACAGAGGATGAGACTGTAGTTTGTCCAGCAAAGCTGTCTGCATGTACAGCTTGTGTCTGTCTCGCCCTGCTCAGGGACTGGAGGAGTTGAGAAACTGGTCCCAGACTGCTGACTCTATCTTGAGTATCTTAGGACAACTCACCAAGTAAATGATTATTTCTGATGGTGTAAGAAGAGGTGGGCCAGGGGAGAGAAGACATTTCTTACCTTTTTTTTTTTTTTTTTTTTTTTGGTACAGGAGTGCTACTTTCTGTTGATGAGTTTGAATTCAGAATAATTTATTACCCTAGAGTTTTCTTGTAATAATAATAAGGGAGACTTTCTTCCTTGCTCAAGGCAAAAATCTAAGGCTGGGTATAAAATTCAGAGGTTTATCTTCTGTCCAGATTGGCTTCCCTTTTCCACATTCCCTAAGGGATAGATTTGAATATGTGTACATGGGGTGACAGAGGGTGAAGTGAGGGTGTGGATACAGAGAAAAAGATGATTTAAGGGTTAAGATGGTCTACCAATTTTTGGTCTGTCTATACACATTCTTGCAGGTTTATTTTTCCTCATGTAATGTAGGTGTTTATGCAAAGAAGGAAGTTCCTAGAGTCTATCCATCATAAACTTAGGTGTGTTTTGTTTTTTCACAACTGTTTGTTTAGTTTTTTATTCACAGATTTGTGGCTGCTGTGACTTTATTTTTAGATTGTTTAGGTCAGAGTTCCAGATTTATCCAGTGTGCCTCTATTTTCTGTGGGTCAAACTGTGCCTTTAAAGAGTAGCAAATAAAGGTTTGAAATGGGAAGAATATCTCAGGTTCCTTAATCTTATGCTTGAAATGTAGATGATTGGAGAAGCTGAGATTTGTGATAAGTAGTTTACATCTTTTAATTGAAAATTGACTTAGTGTTTTTCTCCATGGTTTTGAATGTGGTTACTGAAATGCTCATATCTAGGAGAAGCCATTGGTGTGGATAAGGCCATGTGACCTCATGTGAAGAATAAAAGGTCAGGTCTGAGCAGCCTGCTCTTCGATTGTGCTTCAGGTTGGCTCCACTTGGAGTGAAATTCAGAAGCAGCCCCTGGAGGAACACATCTACCCCATCTTCTGTAAGGAATTTAAGCTTCTTTATTTCTGGCTTTTATTTCAGAAATCCTGATATCTTCTATACTTATTTACTCAATCTACTGATAAAATAGTTTTTACATTTTTTTCTACAGTATTCACATTAATTAAGTTTTCTTTTACTGATATATTCTAAACAGTGTAAGTTAACATGGAGATTGGAAAGTATAACACAATTATATCTTGGTGACATGAAGAGACACCTTTCTAGCACAAACGGTCCCAGATATATATCAGTTTTCAACTTGCCAGTATGTTGGGTAAGTTTCTGCTCTCAGTGTCTATTACCAAATGCAAGACACATTCTGGCATCACCCATCATGTATTGAAGAGCCTAATTCATCTTAATCTTTCTCACTTAACTTACTGTAGCTTTTACAAGGAAGTAGACTTAGATGTAGACTTTCCAAGGCCTTAGAATTTGTTTTATCTGGGAATATAAAGGTCTAAACTCTGGTAGAACATTGATAAAGCAAAGGCTAGCTTTTGGCTTAATGTATTCCTTGAAGGGACTAGATGCAGTAATAAAATGGAACGATAGTACCAGTACAGCTGATGTGTGCTGATTGTTAATTCTCTGTCATGTGTCATTTGCTACTCCTGTCAATGGCCATTACATTGATTGTAAGTTTTGGTCATTTTAACTTCAGCACTACGAAAAGAGAGATGCTCCCCTGGCTGGGTATTAGATTTAATTTGTAGACATTTGAGTAGTACATATGGAAGGTCATGATGGCTTGTTAAATTATCCCACAGATATTTATTGAGCATCTAGAATTAACAGTGCATACAGTACTTCATAATCCAGAGGAAAAGAAAGACAATGAATCATACAACTACAATATAGTGTAAGTGCTACAATACCTTGAAGTCATCTATTCTTCCCAATGCTCACCAAATAATCTTTTGCAGTTCATTTTGTTTCTCAAGTAGGTTTTGTTTTTAGTAAGTAAAGAGCACTGAATTTGCCATAAGACATTTGGTCTACTTGGCAAGTCAGTCTCCCAGGAGATCTGTTAGTAGAAACTCATCTAAGAGGCTGATCACCACTATGTGAACTGGTGAAATAAAATTTCTGGACCTAACACCCCACAGATGACAGTTTAGAATATGACATCTCTCTGCTATGCAACCAAACTGGGAATGCCAGCCTAAATGACCAGCTGATCTTACACAATAATTGAAGCTGTGTGTGTCCTAATACAATGACATTTTCTATAGTTAGCCCAGTAAAATGTCCTAATGCAATGTGTCCTAATGCAATGACATTTTCTGTAGTTAGCCCAGTAAAATGATGCCATGAAACAAGCCACTGGACAGTGCCACCATGGCCATAGGACAAGCAGATTCTGTCCATTGTCCCAAATTCCCACAGTTCTCAGTGCCTTCAGGAACCCCTAAAGGCATGAGTGGTGCCTAAGACTCGTAAAGTCTTGGGTAGATGGGTCCAGTTCAGGCTCTCTGACATGAGTAGGAGTCCTTGTCAGACCTTAGGCAATAATTCAAGTTTATGTGCAAACCTAATTGGTTTGAGTTTCTTGAAGATCGCCTGCCTTCTGGGGCCATGTTCGTAAGCTTTATGCCATCTTTAGTATTCTGTTGAATTTTGGTGACCTCATCAATACACAATAAACCTGAAAATCTTATATCAATGGTATCTTTCCCCTTGCAGTCAGAAGACATTCACCTTGCATATATGGATGAATGAAAAATGGAAGGAAATGTGTTTGTAGATCTCTATCTGTAATGTCACATCACTTCCATCTTTAGCCGAAGTTAGGTTTTGGCCAGTCACAGGTTTTTCTTTAGGGGATTAGAGTCAATTTTAATCAGCTTCTAACTATGTGGATTGTTACCTAAGTAACATATTTGAAAAAAAAAAAAAGTGGAAGGATGAAGTAAAGAATTTAATTTAAGCTACTACAACCTCAGAAGCATCTTCAAACAAAATACTTAGTAAAAAAGCATAAAATCTTTCTCTATGTTTAGTATAGTTTCAGGCTGAGCATTACAAATATGACTTCTTTTTTTAGCTACATTATTAAATGAAACCAAAGCTTTAGAAAACACTGCTATTAATAGTGGTGACTCATATGTTCTTCATATTTTAAGAAGGACAGTAAACTTTACAGGACAGAGTCTGAAGATTTTCTTCACAAAATTGTTTAACTATAATTATGGTAGTGTATAGTATCATGTGTCTTAAAGCAACTCATAATGCAAGTTGTAATATAGATTTTACTCTGTACAATATTTAGTAGTAATTTATATATAGTAATGTATATAATGACATATATAGAATGCAAAAAAGTCAACATTTTAGATCAGTTTAAGGCACACAACATGTTACTTATTCTCCTAGTGTCGTTGGCAACTTGGTAGGATTCTTAGAAGGGAAACTGAAGATGAAGGGTAGAGAGGCTTTTGAGGGTGAAAGAATGGCACAAAAGCATAGGACTGAATAGAACATAACCGAGGGACATGGTGTATAGCAGCCTGGCTGGTTATAAGACCTTCCTGGGAAAATCATTGCCAGGCTAGCTAGCATCCTTACTTTCAGCCAGCTGTGGGAGGTTTTGGATGCTCGCATAAGAATTTTCAAATTTAGGCTGGAAGCAGTTCCATCCATTGAATATTTTTTTAACTGAATTTTGACAAGATGAAAGTAATGTGTTCAAAATATTAATTTGACTGTTGTGTAGATTCGGTTGTGTTGAAAGAGTGCAAGCAAGGTGATAAAATTTAGCTAAGACTGTAGTACTCTTAAGTGTATAGTGATAAAAGCCTAAATCACTGTGATAGCAATGAGAGTTTTTTTAAAAGGATAGACAAATAGGACACATAATGAAAAAAGATATGGAAAGAGCATCAAGAGGACTTGATAGTTTGACTTTCTATTCCAAGGGATTGATTCAACAAGCATTAGTTGAGCAGTGCCTGTATGAGAGATTTTGGGAGATGAAAGCCCACCCTGGACTCTTCCCAGTGCTTGGTAGTAGGAAGGCTGCATATTTTAAAGCTACAGACCTTGGCCTTCAGTAAACCTCAGTCTTGCTGCGTGGGTTTTATGGCGGTTTTTCTGGGATGGGATAGAGAGACATTTTAGTTCCTGTCTGACTTGTGCATGAAGTGTTATGGTCAAGTTGAGAAAGTGTGAACTCTGTAACCTGATAGATTCGCCTTCAGATCGTAAGTCCCTCACTCATCAACCATGTGAGATTGGGTTAACTATTTGACTTTCTGAATAATATTTCTTAATTTGAAAAATGATAAAATACTACCTGTAGAAGATAATTCCCTATATATCTTGCATTTCTGCCTGTCTTGCAAACAGAGATGCTGATTGCCTTTTTTTTGGACAATCTTTTCAAGAATATTTGTTCCGGATAGCCTTGGAAAATAGAAATCGTATCTCTCCAGAGCAGAAGGCAGGTTTGGGTACTGTCCCACAGAATAAAGATAGTGTCTCCCTCCACGGCAAATATTGGGCAGGTTTGCTAACTGCCCATTATAAGATTTGAATTCCCTGAGAAATTCCCAATGTCGTTTAGCTGTGATGCAAACCCACTGTGTGAGCATTTTCCATCCAGGCACCTCCATGTCACCCCCATGGGACTTAGTGGCAAGTGGCACAAACCAGAATGTGATGTTCATGCTGCCTACTGTGCTATAAGCTTCTGATCAGGAGCCTTGGGTCTTCTGCCAGCGTCTAGGAGACTAGCAACCTAAGTCTTTAGGTTATGAGTCGGATAAAATCTGAGACCTTCTATCCCAGTGCTATTTGTCTAACGTGTTTCTGGGGAGGATGTGGCAAGATAAACTGTGTCACACCTGCCATATACCATGTGGTTAGAAAGAAAGCATTTATTCTCCTTCTTCCCTTAAGAGAGTAACTGACCAGCTGCTGAGAGAAGGTTCTCACTGTGACAGCAGCATTTAGTCCCTTTTAAATACGGTTTCCGTGTCAGGGCACACCCTTTGTGTAGTCTCGGGACATATTTTAACTTGATTCTGTGAGGGGGACCCCAAAAATGTTTGAGAACAGAAGATGAGTCTGCTGCCTGGTTGCAGTTGACAGTCTGCTGTTCTTCACCAACTTCTCTCAAGGCCAAGAGGTGACACAGGGAACAGCAGGAACAGCCTGATAGCAATTCTGTGTATAGTTTATTAGGACTGAGCTGGGACAAGCAGAGGTAAATATGGTACATCTAAGATGGTCATCTCTGAGGAAGGAAAAGGGGTGGGGCATGGGGAAGAGGAGAGAAACTACTGTCTCTCAGAGAATCTGAAGGAGAAGATGGGAGAAAGTGTCCCTGTGAGAAGAATTGATTGTTCCCAACAGGGACTGGCAGAGGAGAGAGTATCACCCTTGCAGTCATTTGAGTTTCTCTAGTCACTTCTGCATACGTGAGTGTGACATTCAGGTGATTGATCCTAAGTCGCTCTTTGAGAGACATCCTCTCATGGGCATCTCTAGGCATAGCTCGTACATTCTGCTCTTAGCTGTGGTCCGCCCTTAGGAATGCAGGGCTGGAAAGGTGAACAAAACTGGCTTTATGTCATTCACTAGCTTACATTCTGGTACAGGAGATAAGACATGGAGTGGAATGGACTCAACACAAGGGGGACAATAGCGAGTGCCTGAGAGTGGTACAGTGTGATGATGAGACCAGTGCTGACAGCATTGCCAAGGGAGAGAGTGGGGCCAGAGCTCTTGTGGTCTTTGGACTCTAAGCCCTCACTCCAGGCCCCTCAGTCTAACCAAAGATGGCAGCATGTAGTGCAGAAAGCTTTTACATCCAGAGGGCGGGAAGGAGCAGGCAGGCCCTTGGCTATAGCCTGAAGCCAGTAGGAACCTGCACAGAGCTGCTGCAGGACACGGCTGAGAACTTCCTCCAGGCTCTCAGAATCTGTGCCTCATCTCTGACCCAGCTTTTCTTATTTTCCAGACACAAACTTAAACTGTGATATGGACTTTACCTGTGTCAGACTAATTGGAAAACAGCCCAACTTGTTTTAGACACTTTCCTTTAGGCTTATCTCTGGCAAGCCCACCACCACCCATGGCTACAGAACAGCATGGAACTGTGGTTCTGACTTGGCCCGTGCTATCAGGAGATGCCAGCTGTGAAGACCCAGGCATGGTGAGCCTGGCCCCAAACACTGGAGCAGAAAACACTCACCTCTCATTTCTCAGGGCAGGAAAAAAAAACACACTTCTAAAGGCAAGCCCGAAGTTGTGGGGTAGACTACTCAGGACACTCTAGGAATCCAGTCTTAGACCCTCAACTCCAGGAGACACCTGGTTATCCTCTACAGTACACTCACTATAGTCCCAGCAGTGTCTCTAGCTCTTTGGTTTAGCCCAGACTCCTGTGCTTTTCTCTGGGCCTGCATGAAGATGTTTTCAGATAAGCTGTGGAAAAGCCAAACCTTATGGACCACATCTGCCTTCAGAATCCAAATAAAGACCCTAGTCCAACAATTGATAGTTACAGTTGTGTCTGTTTCAGAGAATCCTACTGCCTGGAACAGTGCTGCTGGGTTTGTAAGTTCTGGGTTGGGAGTGGCTGAGTGACTGTTGCCCAGCCCCCCCCAATCCCCCACCACTAGCGTGAAGGGGCGGAGCTCTGGATTAGCAGAGTCTAGCTTCCTAGACCATTGATCTAAAGAAGATCTTAGAAACTCTACAGATGACGGAGTGACATCAGGTTTAGAGGAAGCTGAGGGCAAAAATGATTTATCCAACTTTTAATTAAAATTTTTGAGGTCATTGACTGCAAATCATTGACATTATGGAGCTAAAACTTGGTAGAGTTCATAATGATCTCTTTTCCCTGAATTTGATTATATTATTGTCTCTGTTCAATTCAAGAGTTTGTGTGTATGAAAAAGAGAAAGAGACGTTCAGACTAGGTCAAATGAAAATGAGGTTTATTTTCATGATGAGGAGGAAGCTCAAGGAAATTCAGAAGTCAAACAACCGGCCTCAGGACAAGCAGGTTTGTAAGTTCCGTGAAAGCAAAGACCTGCACAGCACTCCACAGGTGTTCAATAAAGCTTTGTTGAATGGATGATGAATAACAAACACAGGCAGCTGTGAGGAAGACAGGCCCACATTCTACCAGTTCTGCTAGTGCCTGATTTAACCTTGATCCACCAACCCATCCATTGTCTCATGGTTTAAAATCTCAAGAGAGGAATCCAGAGGCTGCCTCTGAGTCAGGCATTCATCCTAGCCCGTGAAGCAATGGCCAGAAAGGGTAGTGCTATGTGAACATAGAGCTCCTTCTAGGGATTGGACAGAAGGATAAGCAGAGCATGGCGACAGGGTTCAATTTTCTCTAGAACATTCACTTTGTGTTTGCACACTAGCTATACTGGTATTACTTAAGGTACTTATGTGAGTGACTAGTCTTTGTGGTGAAATTTTTCTCACATCTTGAGGACAGAGTAGTAGTTTTTTTTTTTTTGTTTTTGTTTTTGTTTTTTCTCTTTCAGAGCACTTGAATTTTCTAAATCTGATCAAGGAAGAATTCAGTCAAGTGTGACCAGACTGAGGGCTAACCAGTGTTAACGGATTATTATTTACCAGGCATTGTGCTAGTATTTTGCAAAACTGTAACTCCTGACAACCAGCTCTTGTGGGCAGACATTATTATGCCTGTCTTACATCTGAAAAGACCAGGTTTCAGACTATCATGGTCACAGAGTTGAAAGGGGTCGAGATGGGTTCTTCCTAAGATTAGTTTTCCCCAAAGGGGTCTCTTCCCAATAAACTATATTCTTGCAATCACCTGATGAATCATTAATCAAATTATTGGGATGAATTTGCCAGGACAATGTCTAGGCCCTTCCACAAGCCATTAAATAGTCAGTTAGAGGAAAAGAGGCTGAAGGAGCATCGCATGTATTTACGTGTGCCCCTGTGGATTAGATAGGGGTTTGGGCAAACCAGTTCCAGATACATTATAGGATCAGTTGGGGACCTTTGATATGGTCAGTTTCAGATGGGATTTTAAAAACATGAGAAGAGAAAGTTTTCTGGGGAACCTGGCTGTCTCAGTTGGTGGGCCTTGATCCTGGGGTTGTGGGTTTGAGCCCCCACATTGGATGCAGGCATTACTTAAAAATAAATTTTTTTTTTAAATCTGGAAAAAAAAACAAGTTGCAAAATAGTGTGATCTCATTTTTAAAAAATATATATTTATTTAAGTAATCTCTACACCCAACATGGGACTTAAACTCACAGCCCTGAGATGAAGAACAGTATGATCTTCCAACTGAGAGCCAGCTAGGAACCCCGATCTCATTTTTAATTGTATGGATATATCCAATTATATGTATATATGAGATAAATTCAATTTTATATGTGTATATTCATATGTCAGATTCTTAAAATCTAAGATGTCAAAGATTTTAACATACCTATTGTTTTATATCACTACAGGAAAAAAATGCTCTAATTAACGATAAGACACCATTGATTATAAGAGGCATCCCAGTTTCAAAGGTGTTAACATGTGGGGGAAATTTGCTGTAGATACAGGAAGAAATCTACAAAGATGTACATGAAGATTTTAGGGGTGCCTGGGTGGTTCAGTGGGTTAAGCCTCTGCCTTCAGCTCAAGTCATGATCTCAGGGTCCTGGGGTTGAGTCCCACATCAGGCTCTCTGCTCAGCAGGGAGCCTGCTTCCCCCTCTCTCTCTCTGCCTGCCTCTCTGCCTACTTGTGATCTCTGTCTGTCAAATAAATAAATAAAATCTTAAAAAAAAAAAAAGATGTACATGAAGATTTTATAGTGGTGATCTCTGGGAGACAAAAGTATTGCCTTTAATCATGGCTTGTCTTTGTATGCAAATTTCCTACATGCCATGCCTTCCCTGCTCCATCCTTCACCCCAACTCAAGGGCCAGGAAGGTGATCTCACCCTTGGCAGAACCAGTTATAAAATCTATTGGCATGTCATGCACCAGGGTTCAAGCCCTGGTGTTATGATATGGGGGTGTAAAGCTCCCATTATTCTTCTTAGCATTTGAAGCCACTGCCAAAACTGCAGAGCAACAGGAAAAAACACATTTAAAGCCTCATGTACGAGATATGTGATTCAGTAATAGGCTAGATCCACGTTACTAGTAAATGAACGGAAAGCGTTCAAAGATGGAGGTGCATAAGAAATCATATTTAGGTTTTGGTGGTGGGTTTAATAAGTGTGCAGAAAGGATTTTAATAAATAAACTTGTTTTATTTATATCTTTAATTTCCACCCCTCCTTGAATTAATATGTTAGTTTTTTATGCTCTTGAAGATAACCATAAATCCAACAGTGAGAGTAGCTCAATAGTTTTTCCCAGAGGGAATAAATGGAGATATTTTGAAGTTTTATATGAAAAGAATGCCTGGAGTTATTTTCGCCAAACATCATGATGAAAATATAAGTAAGTAATAAACACTACAGTCTTAGATTTATTATTTAAACCGGAGTGAATTTTCATTTATTTTATTGCATTCTTTCTTTTTATTAAGTCCTGGAATAATTTTATATTCTTTTTGAAAATACGCACTTTTCTTCCTTTGTTTGGTTCCACAGCCATATTTACTCCTTCATTCCTTAGTATGGGCGCATACACACATACGTGCAAGATTATCTTACCATTTAAAAGAAATTCGGCAACTTTTATATATTTGCCAACTACACAGGATAGGGTCATTCATCCGAAATCATGATTTGTAATTATTTTAACTCCTAGCCGTCTGTACTGTTTTAATTACATGCTTGAAGCCATGACCTACTCCACTGGAGAGCTCTGCAGAATGCTTTGGAAATATATTGATACTGGGGTGTCTGGGTGGCACAGTTCGAACCCCCGTAGGCTCTGTTCTCTCGGCGTTTGCTTGGGACTGTCTCTCCTTCTCCCTCTGATCCTCCACCTGCTCTCTCTCTTTCTCCCTCTCTCTTTCCCAAATGAATAAATAAATCTTAAAAAAAAAAAAAAGAAAGAAAGTATATTGATGCCAGTGGCAATCTCTCCTCAAGGTTGAAGAAGGGGTTTTAATTCAAAGCTCGTTTCTTGATTTGTACTTGCCAACATTTGTCTACTTTACTTCACATAGTTGTAGGACAGGGAAGGACATAGACCCTGGAGTCAGACTAGTCTGCCTTAGAAGCCAAGATTTACAAATGAGTCAAACCTTGAACCCAGGATCATAAGTGGGGATCTGCCTCAAGAAGGCTGGGACCAGCCCACAGTCCCTTCTCTGCTGGGTCTGCTTCGGTGGGTTGTGTCATTCAGCCCTACAAGTGGGACGTGAATGAGTCATTGTGGCCAGTTGCAGGAGTGGCGAAAGCAGGCATGTGGTAGCATTTGACAGCTACCTTGGGACCTGCCTGCTTCCAAATGCTGTGCCTGGCCAATGGAAAAGCACAATTCCTGCATGACAGTCAGACCTGTGGGTATTTGTTTACCCTTATTAAAATGTTTGTATATTTTATTGCATATAAATGAAAGTAAAATGTCTGTCTTTAGGTGCAAAATACTCCTATTGCAGGATCACAAAATGTATTCACACTATGTTCTTTTTTCTTTGGTGAGTGAGCTTGAGCAGGACAGGGGGTGGGGGGACAGAGGGAGAGACAGAATCCCAACCAAGCTTCATGCTCAGCACAGAGCCTGACATGGGGCTGCATCTCATGACACTGAGATCATGACCTGCACCAAAATTAAAATCAAGAGTTGGACGCTTAACCGGCTGAGCCACCCAGGTGCCCCCACACTCTATCCTGGTGTACATATGTGTAGCTCTTTTTTTTTTTTTTAACCTGATCTGGGTAGGAACCCTTCAGTTTTGGGTGGTGGAAAAGAAAAATAGATTTAGTCCATTCCAATGGAATAATTTAAAAACCCCTTTAAATAATATTCATTTGCTCAGTTAAGTTGCCCTCTAGCTCATATTTCTCCTTTTTCAGCACCCTCTTTCCCTTGTCCTGACTAAGGAGGTAGCCAGTATGTGGAAACAGGAAGGGTCCCTGTAGGGTTTTGTATTCTCTGCTGTCCTGTCAATTGGGACCCTGATGTCCTCTGATGCTGACATTTTCTGTGGATATTATTCAGGAGCTTGTCTTCCTCTGTGGGATTTGGGCCCAGTAGCTCTTACAAGCTGATTCAGCCTCAGTTTGCTTCTCGTTGGTGGCAGATTCTCTCCACCTCCTCCATCCAGACCTCTAGCCAAGGCCAGCAACTCCAGCCCCAGCTGCAGGGGAGCCAACCCCTTATCAAGATGACAGCTTCCCAGAGTGGGGTGTTCTAGACCCCATGCATGGTTAACTGAGTGCAGAAGTGTGAATCGGGAAAGTAAACCCCAGGGGCTTGTGCCCAGCCTCCCAGCCTCTGTTCTTTTACAGGGATGTGGCTACGTGTGGGATGGCCTGAAAGAGATATTTTCCAGAGCCCAAAAAGGAGATTGGGACAGGCTTCCTGTACCAGTCAGAGACCAGAAAGAGGCCCCTGAATGGCATGCTCAAAAGGGGTGCCTCATTCAAGGGAGTTCAGTGAAGGGACTGTTGGAAAGAGAGGAAGAGTTAAGGGAAGCCAGGAGGGGGTACCTCAGAAGGACAGCAGCAGGAAGGCCCTACAAGCTGTAGGCTGGAGGAGGGGCTCAGGTTCTAGGAGTTTGACAAGGGCGAGCTGTAGAAGAGGACAATCTAATGGGATTGTGGGCTTTGGTAGTGAAAAAGCTGAAAGGGGCAGAGCAGCCTGGCAGGGAGGGAGGCAGTGCCTACCCCTGTCTTCTGCTCTCCAGTGTCCCTCTGGGGCTCCCCACTGGTCACTATAGGGTAAGGGAATCATATTGATGTCGTCCGTAGGTCAGTCTCCCAGGGTGCAGAACAGAGTGGAGAAGAGGAAAGAATGGGTTTGCAGGGGGCCAACAGAATCTCCATCGTTCTGGGCCAAAGCCCAGCAAGAAAGATTGAACATACACATCTCACAGCATCTTTCTCCTTCTCCCTTCCCTCTTCCCACCATCCCCCAGGGATAGAACAGGAGACACATGCGTCCTTGGTAAATCCTAATACACTGTGTATTAGGGGAACTCCCTGGCCCGGATGTCCTGGGTTTGGCTTCTGATATATGAAGAGGGAAATAAAAATATAAAGAACATCCCCTTCTTAGAAAATTGCCTATTTTGCAAAACTTTTGTCTTTCTGGCAAATCTAGTTTCAAATGCCAACAGTTTAAATACGAGTCTTTTTTGTGTGTTTCTCTTGCTCTTCTGCCTCACTTTAGAGTGAGGCAGAAGGTGGGTGCCTTGATTAGGATTTCCTTGCTAGGAAAAGACTATATTCTTGGAGAGGCAAAAGAGAATATAAAGATTTTACTTTTGTTATTTATTTGACAGAGACACAGAGAGGGAACACAAGCAGGGGGAGTGGGAGAGGGAGAGGCAGGCCTCCCACCAAGCAGGCATTCCGATGCAGGGCTCTATCCCAGGACCCTGGGATCATGACCTGAGCCGAAGGCAGATGGTTAACAACTGAGCAGCCCAGGTGCCCCAGCAAAAGAAAATATAGCACATTAATATTTTTTAAAGATTTATTTATTTCTTTTAGAGAGACAGAAAATAGGCGGTGGGGGGCGTAGGGAGAGGGAGAGAGAGTCCCAAGCAGACTCCATGCTGAGCACGGAACTCAACACAGGGCTCGATCTCCAGACCCAAGATCACGACCTGAGTGGAAACCAAGAGTAGGCCACTTAACTGACTGCACCACCCATGGGCCCCAACATGTTAATATTTTTTACAATGAGTACTCCAAATTTCACCAATATGCTGGTCTGGTCTCACTTCAGGAGGTCTATGTTCTTTTCCTGGGAAAGAAGTTATCTCCTGGACACGAGGCCCTGCATTTCCCTAAATTCACTAGAAGTTTCCTATCTCAACATATTATCAACTAAAATGGATTTTGCATTACTGCTTTCTCTAGAATATAGGAAGATACTAAAGATATCTGTTGTCTTGAAAGGTCTAAGTAGCTAGAACTGCCGTCTGTTACCGGTACATGTGCTCTCACACTGCCAAGAGAGGGGAAGATGGAGAATTTGCGCACTAGCTAAGTTTAAGCAGTACTTGTTCGATTCCTGGGCCCGGCTGAGTTAGGGAGCCAGAGTATTTTAGAGGTACCTACCATGGCTCTTCTTGCTCCCTAACTAGTAGGGCTGGGGGTAGCCGAACTTCTGCGCCCATCTCTTAAATCGTGTTTGGAATTGAAGCATTTTTTTTCCCTTAAGATTTATTTATTTGTTTGTTTGTTTATTTATTTATTTATTTGAGAGAGAACATGAGAGTGGGTGGGGGGCAGAAGGAGAGAACCTCAAACAAACTCCCATGCTGAGTGTGGAGCCGGAGGTCAGGCTCGATTTCACCACCCGGAGATCACAACCTGAGCTGAGACAAGAGTCGGTCACTTAACCAACTATGCCACCCAGGTGCCTCCTCCTCCCTCCCCTGCTATTTCTCAATGTACACAGTTGTTCTAGGACTTTGACTGAAAATACAACAGCTGCATATAAGCATAAATATTGACTAGCTGAAATAAATGACAGTATTTCCTCCCTTTCAGTACCCTACCTAACATTATTGTACTGAGTCTACAGATAGTCTCAGGTTGCAGGTGTCTGCATAGAGCTGACAGTCTTTCTGAGGGATCATTAGTACTGTTCAAAATGTTCATGTCCATTGATTCTGGAATCCAGTGTATAGGAAATCATCAAGATTTTACCTAATGATTTTACTAGATGTTCACTGTAGCTTCCCAGTAAACAGGGTAAGTTGTCAATCATACACGAGGCAATATACCGTGTAACCATCAAAAATATGTGAATATGGCTGTGTTTTTAGACAGAAGGATATTCATGATATTCTGTGGAATAAATCAAGTTCACAACAGTAAGTGCATACAAATATAACAAGAAAATGTATACATATGCATAGAAGAAATGATCAGAAGGAAGGGACCAAACTGAGAGTCATTTCTGGGTAATGTGATCAACAGTCATTTTAATCAATAAGGGATACTTTTATTTTTCTATCTTCTACAATGAACAGATATTATGCGTGAAAAAGAAAATTATTTAGCTTTGAAACTGGCCTCTGGAGTAGGTAGGTGGGACAAGAATCTGATGAACTTGGATCAGCAAGAGGCCACTTTCACTGATGCGTGTCGGTGTATCATCAGTGACACAACTGTTGACTCAGACAAAAGGATGTGGGTACAAGGGACTCAGGAGTGGGGCCAGCTTGAGAAGAGCTTTGCAGATTGGTTCATATTTTTATTCTCTTTACCTAGAATGTCCTGATACCGAAGGATAATTATTTACCTTTCTTTTCGACTTTAGTTAAAATCGGTTTTTAATTTCCTTCTCAAATAATAGTATCTAGACAAAAGAATATGGACAAAATAAGCTTAAAGTGTAGAAAACACTCATACACGGAAATCCAGTGTCCCAGAAATGGAGCATTCCCGTTAGCCCTGTAGAGATCCTTTGTAAGTTCCCCGTTCACATCTACACCCACTCTGCCTCAGAGAAAACCCTGGACCTGAATTATTTTTATCACTGTCTTGCTTTTCTTTATAATTTTATTTCTAAACAATGTTTTATTTAGTTTGCATATTTTGGGTCTTCGTACGGGTGGGGTTATACTTTATTATTCTTCTGCAACTTGTGCGTTTCACTCAGTATCTGGTTCCAGAGTTTCCTCCATGTGGTGTGTGGCTACAGCTCACTCGCTTTACTGTCGTCAATCGTGCGGGCATAAATGCATCGTGGTACACGTGTGCATTCTCCTGTTGATGGCCTTTGGCATGATCCACAGTTTTTGAACCATGAAAGTTCTTAGTGATGGCCTTGGGCACTCATGTATGAGTGTCTCAGGTATATCCGTGGGTGTAGAAATGAACTTACTCGATCATGTTAGATTATTTTCCAAGTTATTTGTCTCTCTTTATATTCTTGCCGGGAGAATATGAGAGTTTCTGTCCTCCATGTAGTCATCAACAATTGGTAATGTCATCAACATTTGGTAATGTCAGACTTTGAACTTTTTACTAATCCAATGGTTGTGAAGTGATTTAATTTGTATTTCCCTGAACATCAGTGATATTCAGCATGTTTTCTTGGGTAACCATTTGTGATTTCTTCCTATAGCAAATCTATTTTGGGTCTTTTGGGCTGTGTTTCTGGTGGGTTATTTCCCTTTTTTTTTTTTTTTTTTTTTTGCCTGGTTTTTAAGAATTCTGTTTATTCTGGGACCTCATCTTTTGCTAGTTATACATATGGGAGATATCTTTTAATTTTCCATTTAGTGTGTGTGATGAAGAGACATTTGTCCTTCTATTCACCTTTTTTCATGATTTGCCTTTTTTGCATCTTGTTTAAGAAGTCCCTTCCTACCTAGAAATTCATAAACCCTACTGTCTTCTAAAATGCTTATAATTTAATCTCTGAGAATTGTGTGAAGGTGTCCAATTTTATTTTTTCTACACAGATAACAAGTTGTTCTGGGACAGCTTACTAAAAGGTCTTCCTTTCCCCATAGATGTATATAAACATTAGCTCTGTCATAGCTTGTGTCCTAAAAGAAGCTTCTATTTATGTGGTGGCCTGTTGTTAGGGCCTTCAGAGAACGTATGCGTTTGAGTTATCCAGATGCTAGGGGAACATCTGCAGGGAATGTCTATTTTTTTTTTTTTTTTTTTTTTTTTTTACAAAAAGGCATTTTTCTCACATAACAAGTTAGAAGTGGTACTGTTCAGGGTCATTGTGTGGCCCAGTGATGTCCTCAAGAAGCCGGGTGCTTCCCTGTGTCCCTCCGCCAGCATCAGCTTGTGATGTCTCCTCACAGCTGCTGCTACTCCAAGTTTCGTATCCACACGATTTCCATGTGCCAAGTGGAAAAAAGTTACAGTGCTGTCTTCTCTCCAGCTTCTTTTGGACCACCCATGTAGTGTGCATTTGGCTCACACGCAGTCCCGCCAGAACGAGGAGCCTCAGGGAGGCGTGTTTTGTTGCCCATTCAGTGCTGAGGGTCAAGGCTGCTTGCCTCCCAGATCCTTGTGGGCAGCGATGGTATTGGTTTCCAGTTCACCTTCCTCTCAGGGTGCAGCCCTGTGGGGATGCAGATCCCCTCTCCTTGGGTGGCCCTAGGCTTTGTCCTCTGCCCTCTGCACCCCAGGGGACAGTGAACACTGAAGCCAGAATTCATCTGGGAGGCAAATGGTGGAACTAATGAAAACTTCTGTTTACACCTCTGGCTTCCCACTTTGACTTAGTTCTTTGGCTTCTTAGTGTTTTTTACCTTCTTGGCAACTCATCACACATTTAGAGAGATTTTTTTTTTTCTGTAAGTTTTAGTTGTTTTTTTAAATTTCATTTATATATTTTTTAAAGATCCCATTCATTTATTTGAGAGAGAGAGAGTGCTCACGAGCAAGGGTAGGGGTGAAGGGCAGAGGCAGAGGGAGAAGCAGGCATCCCACTGAGCAAGAAGTCCAACATGGGACTTGATCCCAGGACCCCAGGATCATGACCCAAGCTGAAGGCAGATGCCTAACTGACTGATGCCCCAGGAATTTTTAATTGTGCTTTTAGCAGGAGGGTCTGTCAGGATATCTAATTCTCCAGAGTGTGGAAACAGAAGTTGGCCAAATTCATTTTTTTTTAATTGCATTATGTTTTATCCATCTTGCCTAAAGGTTTGTTGGAGACTGAACCATTGCAAGGACGAGATGAAGACACGGTAGCAAGTGCTGACTTCTCTAGCATGCTGTCTCAGGAGGAAAGAGAAGAGTTAAAGGCAGAATTAGTTCAGGTATGTTTAGCCATCTTATTGTCCTTCTGTCTGTCTCAGGATCTTAGGAGTTATTGTTAGTTTTGTATAAGTCCCATGTTTTAGTTATGTTGTCTTTCATGTATTTATTTTTTTATTGAGAGAGCACCAGCAAGGGTGGAGGACGGGGCAATGGGGGGAGCAGAGAATCTTAAGCAGGTTCCACACCCAACACGGAGTTTGACATGGGGCTGGATCTCATAACCCTGAGATCATGACTTGAGATGAAATCAAGAGTCAGATGCCTAACCGATTGGGCCACCCAGGCGCCCCTATTGTCTTTCATTTAATAAAATTTAATAAATGATATTGTAACGTAATTCATTTTTTCTAGGGTGTTTTTTGTAATGCTAGTGGTCCATTATCCACTGGTTACAGAAGAAAAAGGCATAGTTATATTGCTTAATCAGCAGTAACAAGTAGCTGTAAATATGCGCCTCTTATTCTTTTTAATTTCCCAATATTATGGGAACAGTAATCACTTACAGGCCTGATGAATTCCTCCAAGACCTTGGTATAGGTACAGGTGCAGGCTCTTTTGTAAGAGCAATTCCTGCTTTAGGTCAGCAGCTTAGCTCAAGCAATACTTGGAAGTGATTTCTTTCTGTAATTAGAGGTCACCGAAGCAACTGGATTTTGTTAAGTTGTGTACTTGTTTGCAGAGGAGTAAAGTTCTGGGGGCAGAGAGGAAAGCTATGATGAATTCCGGTTGCCTTAAATCTTGTGTAGTTGCTGCGGGCCTCTGGACTTGGAGGCAAGGATGATGCCTGGCTGGTGGGGAATACAACTTCTGTTAAAGCCAACCCTTTCAGACTTTGCTACCAAGCGGTTACATTGTAGGAGGAAAGCGCTAGAGAAAGGGAGCTTTTCAAGTAGAAGAAGCAGTTAGGGCCAGAGGAATGAGACCCATATTCCTCCCCATTCTACGTCCCTGGATCCCAGGGCAGGAAGCTCCTGGTCCAGCCAGAAGCAAGGCTCTGGGCTCAGTCGCATGCAGAGGACACGGCTTGTAGCAGCACCTCGCCCTCACCCTGCTCTGTCCGCTCCAGGCCTCAAGCCCAAATGCTGTGGCATTTGTTTCAGACAGCTTATAATAATATTGAAGACTTTTTAGGTACTTTCATAAAACACACCCAAAAATAACTTCATTATAAAATGACAGAGCAGCTTGTTTTTCTGGCACAACAGAAATGATTTCAGGCACAGCCTCAAATCAAATAGCCTGGCTCTTGAGTGGGGTCTGTCTGCGGCCACTGATCTACAACCACCCAGCCGACTTCCTGTTGGCCACAAATGCCAGCAGGCCCGGACCGAAGTCAGCCGTGGAAGAAAATGTCCTAGCTCCGTGTTTCCTTACAGCCCGGAACTCTGGTTCATGACCAGCTTGTTCATGTCAGTTGTGGTGTCCAAAAGTTATATTCTTCAGACTGGTGTCAGCTAACTGATTCTGAGCTGAAATTTAATTCTTGCACTGTTATGGTCCAAGTTTAAATTCAGCAAAACTTCTGTAGCCAATCAACCTTTAGAGAATGCCTTGAGTTTTGGGGGTTCTGGGTCTGCTGGGGTATATACACACACGTAGATCATTGTGTTTTTTGAATGCGTTTTTATTTTCTAAACGTTCAACAGTGAGTGTGCGTTACTTTTCTAATCAAGAAAAAGTGAGCCTTGGTTCTAAGTGGATGCCCCTGTAATACAAAAACCAGTGGTGTTTCCAGAAATTTCTGTCTCACTTGCCACATTACTAAGCTTCCAACACATCTCATTACTAAGACTCTTGAGCCTGCCAGATCCCGTTACCATGTTCAAGTGACCAGGATTCGTGTTCTCATCCTCTGGAGTGCTTCCTGTCTCTTATTTCTGGAGTCTCCAGGAATGAAGAAGTACCACATATTGCCAGAGAGGCATCGTGACTCCCAGAGGCACATGGGTGCTGCTGCGTGCCCCAGACCCCGTGAAAAGCAAAGGAAATGGATCTTTGCTGGTTTTTTCTCTTCACATTTCCATTTCTTCATCCACCTCAGGCCACCTCTGCTTAATGCTCATCCTTTTCTTAAATCTGCTTTGCCTGCCCTTCCGTGAATGCCTGCGCCTGTATGTGTGTACCTGCCGACACTTGCTCACACACACGTGCATGCACACTCACGCTCACACACCCACCCCAAACCAGGTTCTTTCCGATCACATAGGCATTCAGATTAGCTCAGATGCTGGGGTCTTATTACAACAAGGACACACAGAGAGCAATCTCAGCAGTCCCCCAAGTGGCCCTTCCAAGACCAGGGACAGCTTTTAGAGCTTCCTCAGCTCTCCACAGACGTTCTTCCTGGGCCCCTGTCACAAGCCACCCCTCTCTGTGCCTGAGGGAAGGTCCTACCAGATCCGTTCGCCGCTTGGATAACAGGATGCCTCGCAGGCCAGCCTAATAGGTTGCCTTTGAGTCAGGCGGTCATTGGGGGCCATGACCCAAAGGAAGAGCTTTGTGGATGAGGACTTCTCATCTCTGACCCCCTTGCTTACAAGGGGTCTTGGAATGTGCCAGGGATCCAGGTTCCTCTTCAATGTACACCTCTCCCTGGGGGGCTTAGGTTCTTCCACAGTTTTGTGACTCTGCCGGATGCCCCCCACCAGCTGCTGTGTCCCGCACTGTTTTGTTGTTCATATGGCCCTGAAGATGCCCTTACACTTCGGACAAACTCATAACTCCACTCATCCACACAGCCAACATGTTGTGTGTTGCCAAGTGCAGGCAATGGAAGATCTGTCCTTATGTCAGGAGACCTAAGATAAGCCAATAGTGTCCACAAGGCTACATCTCAGATTAAGTTTGCACTTGAAAAGAGGAACCTGATATGAACAGTTTAGTCTTTGGTTTATTACCACGATCATGCAGTATGTGTGTTTTTAAGTTTCTTCATTGTGAGGCCAACACAACACTGGTGCAGTGGTCTTTGTATAGAAGGTATGCAATTAAGATTTGTCATGATCTTGAATTATTTTATAACTTAAAGAAGTATTTACTTTTTTTAAGTTTTTTTTTTTTTTTTGGAACCTCTGCACCTAACATGGGGCTCGAACCCATGACCCCAAGAGTCATGTGTTCTGCCATCTGAGCCAGCTAGGTGCCCCAAGATATTTGCATTTTTTTTAAAGATTGCATTTATTTGACAGAGAGAGACACAGGGAGAGAGGGAACACAATCAGGGGGAGTGGGAGACAGGGAAGCAGGCTTCCTGCTGAGCAGGGAGCCCGATGTGGGGCTCGATCCCAGGATCCCGGGATCATGACTAGAGCCGAAGGCAGATGCTTTATAATATTTGCATTTTTAAATACCAGTGGTTGAATATGTTTTCTTACAAACCTTACCAGTATACAAAGACGTATTATTTTATTTCAGCTATTTGTTCTCTTTAGGTCCTGACCTCTTTTTTGAGATCTTTACATACATGTTCTTTGGGGTTTTTCTTTTTTTCTCTCCTTTTTTTTTTTTTAAGATTTTATTTGTTTGAGAGAGAGAGAAAGAGAGGGAGAAAACACAAGCGGGGGGAGGGGCAGAGGGAGAAGCAAACTCCCTGCTGATCAGAGGGCCCCATGCCGGGCTCGATTTCAGGACCCTGAGATCCTGACCTGAGCTGAAGGCAGAGGCTTAACCCACTGAGCCACCCAGGAGTTCCTCTCTCTCCCCGTCTTTGAATAAACTTGCTCACTATTTCTGTGCTGCTTCCATCCTATTCCACTCTTACGTCCCTAAGCTGCATGTTACGCTTTGTATTCCATAATGTGCCTGGGCTTTTGAAAAGGATGAAATGTTGTCATTAGTACTATAAATTTATGATTATATAACTATCAAATACTGCCAGTGTCCTCTAGATAAAATGACTCAAGAAAAATAGGCATTAATAGGAGTAGGAAAAACAACAGGCAGCATGATCCAGTAGGCAAAGCCAATTTTCAGTCTCCCTTCATCTCCCTTTGGGCTCTTCTTCCTTCCTTTTGTGTGTGGTTCCCCAGGAAGAACACAGTACTCTCAAGCCACATGTCTTGTAGACTTACAAAGAAGTGCCTTAGGCTCTGGGTCTTTCTTAGTTACTTCCTTCAAGGCCTTCTTTATTCTTTCTGGACTCAGTAGTGAACAACTGAAGTGTTCATAATCAGTAATATCTTATTGTAATACCCTTCTGTATTAGAGTCCTTCAGAAACACAGAACCAGTAATATATATGTATGTATATATAAAAAGAAATTTTACAAGGAATTGGCTGATGTGATTATAGAGGCTGACAATCACAGGATCTACAGTCAGTAAGCTGGAGACCCGGGGTAGCTGATGGTATAGCTCTTGTCTGAAGGCCAGCAGGCTTGGGGCCTAAGAACAGCGGATGTTACAGTTTAAGTCTGAATGAAGAAGAAAAACAATGTCCCAACTCAGAAGCAGCCAGGCAAGAAGAGTCCTTATTAGCTGAAGGAAGGTCAGCCCTTTTGTTCTATTTAGGCCTTCAACTGATTTGATGAGACCCACCCACTTTGGGAAGGCAATCTGCTCTACTCAGTCTACCAATTCAGTTGTTAATCCTACACACAAAATAAATAAATAAATAAAAACCTCCTGGGTACATGCAGCATGATATTTGACCAAATGGCTGGGCATCCAATGGCCCAGTCAAGTTGACACATAAAAACAACCATTGCACTCTCTCAAGTAGTATCTGGATTTTGATCTTACTTCCTAGGAGTCTTAGCCAAAGGCATGATTAGCCAGGAAAGGAGTCTGGTCTTGAAGTAGTGTATGCAAGAGACCAAATTCTCTCACTCCTAAGCATCATAATGATGCTTTAATAGTTTATGAAAGATTTCTTCACCTGGATATAAGTTAGATATTTTATGTAATCTGGCAGATAAAATAGGAAAGTAAATTTTCTATCTTCTAACACAAATTCCATTTTGAAGGTAATTAATTAGCTACTCCAGGTTAATTTATGTTTTTTTTATATTTTTTATTGAGATATAAAATTAGCTATTTTAACGTGAACAGTTCAATAGCATTTAGTATTCTTACAATGTTGTATAACTACCACCTCTAGTTCCAAACTATTTTTAGTACCCCAAAAAGAAACCCCATATTCATTATGCAGTTGCTTTCCCTTTCCCCTTCTGCATTCTGCCTCTATGGATTTACTATCCTGTATATTTCATAGAAGAGATGACCTTTTGTGTCTGGCTTCTTTCACTGGGCTGGATGTTTTTGAGTTTCACCCACGTTGTAGCATATCTCAATACTCCATTCTTTTTTATGGCTGAATAATACTCCATTTTTGTGACTAGTGCAGTTGTGTATCTGTTCATCTGTTGATGGCCATGTCAGCTGTTTTCCCATCTGGCTATTGTGAATGGTGCTATTATGAACATGTGTATGCATGTATTTGTTCATATTCTTTGGGGAATATACCTGGGAGTGGAATTGTTGGTCATATGGTAATTTTATGTTTAACTTTTTAAGAAACTACCAGACTCTTTTCCACAGGGGCCATTTTCCATTCCTACCATTCCTACCCAGCCATGTACAAGGCTTCCAATTTTGCTACATCCTCACCGATATGTGCCTGTTAATTCATATTTAAGTAATCAAGTTTCAGTATCTAATCTTAATCATAAATATGGGTCATCCAAGAGATCTCCTAGGGAGTCAGAAAACCAAAGAACCAGACTATTAGTTTATAATAAAGAAATGATTCATTTAAAGTTAAAGCAGAAAGGATATATTAAACACTTCCGTTAATGACTTACCTGCACTCCACCTCATCCCATAAAGAATTTGCTGTGGCTCAGAGAGGTACTTACGGTATCAGGTTTCCATACCACCAGCCTCAGAGTATCTGGGAGCACAGGTTAAATAATGTATGTAGCCTGGCCCTACCAAGTTGAAGATATCCGAGTCTTAGGGCATTAAAATCTGCATCTTAAATATGCCCAATGAGTAACTCTTATGCGAACTGAAATTGAAAACCACTGGTGTAACCAGACCAAAAAAATCTCATTGGTCAAATGAGGGGTGGACTCTTGTCATGAGCATCATTTAAAATATTTGTGATTAAAGGCTTTGCCGTGGGGCAGAACTCTCTGTTCTGTGGAAAGAGATGTGGTTCTCATTTTCATTCTTGCAAGCTAATATAATTGAAGATTACGTGTTTTTTTTTCAATTTCTGAATTTGCTCATAGATTTTTTTGGCATGTATTTAGATCACCGATAAATATACCGAAAACTTCAAGAAATGTGAGTCTCAATGTTTCATTGAAATGATGAGAATTTCATTAAAGAACCCGAGAACAGACCAAACTGAGTAACCAAGTTCATGTTTCTATCATTAAAAGTCTGTTCCTTACAAATACTTTTTTTTTTTTTTAATTTGACAGAGATCACAAGCAGGCAGAGAGGCAGGTAGAAAGAGAAGGAAGCAGGCTCCCCGCAGAGCAGAGAGCCCCATTCGGGGCTCGATCCCAGATCCCAGGACGCTGGGATCATGACCTGAGCAGAAGGCAGAGGCTTTAACCCACCGAGCCACCCAGGCGCCCCCTTACAAATACTTTTTAATGTGTGCTTCCATGTCTAGAATATTAGGTGTGGGACTTCATTATTCTTTCTTTAGGTTGATGTTTGGTAAATTGATCACTTCAGTGTTTCTCTTCACTTCTGGTGGATTAAGCATTTCATTAGAAAACTATGAATCCCTTGCCTCCCTCAAATAACTAATGAATCTCCTATTGTCCCCCAATATTGAATACATTTCTAGGGTCCCATAGATAGGAGGTTGAGAATATCAAGATGTTTGAGCCTCCTTCCTCTTCTCTACATCTGTAAGTTCTTATTGCCAGTTAAAAATTGTCCCTTTATTTTTATTACAGAGTGAAAACCACAGTCTTACCCAATGCATAAAAAGCCCCAAGATTCCCAATAATTTCAGTCACTCAGAACATATTATTGATGCAAAAGAAAGCAGAAAACTTCTTTTTTACAGAAAAAAGGCTGCTACAGAAAGACAGCTAGAGATACAACCTTAAGAAATAGTAGACCACAGATTAAACGCAAGAGACACATTGACAAAGATGAAAAAGTGGAATGTAACGGGATAGCGAGAGAATAGAGGGTTTAATTTTAAAATAACCGTATGTTCTCATTTAATGGGGAGACCAAAAGCATGACCCCCTTTGGTGGTCCTGGAGTGGACTCCTTTTGCAGCAGTGAGTATACGTCTGCATACTGAAGACCTACTCCTCAAGACTGTGCTACTGACTAGAACATGTTTGTGGAGTGGGTAACCATGTTAGAGAGATTCCTGTGAACATTGGAAAACTGCCCCTTAAACATAAAAAATGACTAATGCAAGATTACTAGGACATTTGCTGATATCAAAAACTCCAAAAGATTGTTTTTTTTTTTCCCCACCATAGTATTTAAGATGCTTCCAACTTAGAATTTTGCCTATTTTACAGAAGTGATTATTTATGTCCGTGAAGCTTCACACTATTCCATCTGTCCACCATTGGGGTAAAATCTTCCTTGCACAAGTAAAAAGTCTAATCTGTGCCAAGGTGCCTGTCTTTCTCGAGAGGCCTTTTTAGCAGCTGTATCTCCAGTAACCCGAGGAGCACATTTGCCTGATGACTGATGGTGTTAGTGTAAATGTGGTTTGTGGTCAGAAGTAGAGCTAGATATTCTGACTGTAAATGAGACACAGCAGCCACATTTGTAAAAATAAGAAATCTGGTGAAAATGTCAGGCTTGTTATGACCCCTGTGCATGTGGGATGCTAAGGGAGTACTGGTCGTTCTCTTTTGGCTTCACAAAGGAAGTCAGGATCATTTTGTAAATTTAAGCAATATTACCAGGGCAATACATTGTAAAACATGACAACAGAATAAAATACGACAGTCAGAATCAAAGACTTTGTGGAGTTTCAAATTGATTTTCACAGGTTATAGCACCACTCTCGAAAATCTGAGCATTTTACAGAGCTGCTTTGTTAGAAATTACCTTTGCAGGGGCAGTTTGTGTGTGTGTGTGACTTGCTTATTTTATAACTGTAAGTTTGTACATTTTGACATTCTTCACCCATTTCATCCACCCCACCTCCCGCACCCCTCCCGCTGGCAATCACCAGTCTCTTCTCTGTATCTAGGAGCTTGTTTTCATTTGCTTTGTTTTTAGATTCCGCATATAAATGAGATATTATGGTATTTGTTTTTCTCTGTCTGATAACATTTCACTTAGCATGATACCCTCAAATTCCATCCATGTCACAAATGGCAACATTTCCATCTTTTTTATGGATGAATAATATTTCTGTGTGTGTGTGTGTGTGTGTGTGTGTGTGTGTGTGTGTGACATTTTCTTTCTCCATTCATCCATCAGTGGACGCTTAGCTTGTTTCCATATCTTGGCTATTGTAAATAATGCTGCAGTGAACATGGGGGTGTATGTACCTTTTTGAGTTAATGTTTTCATTTTCTTTGAATGAATACCCAGAAGGAAAATTGCTGGGTGGTATGGAAGTTCTATTTTTAATCTTTTGAGGGAACTCCATACTGTTTTACGTAGCGAACAAGAGCAATTTTGTGAGATTTGCTTTTCTTCTCATACAGGGGAAAGAGGAAATATATCCTCACTATAACCTTGTACATGAGTGGTCATAGCAGCTTTATTGCATTGGCCAAACCCAAATGTCCTTCACCAGGTGAATAGGTAACAAACTGTCCATACAAAGAATACTGCTCTTCAATAAAACGGGAAGAACCTGTGATAATGCAGCAACATGGATAAATCCCAAAAATCTCAAGTAATTAGACCGAGTGAACAAAGGCACACAAAATGAGTATGTGCTGTGGAGTGAAAGAAAGACCAGCGAGCGGCTACCTGGGAGGAGGGGTGGGGGAAGGAAGAGGGAGGAATGACAACAAAGACCTAGAAGACTTTTGGAGGTGATGGACATGTTCCCTTTCTTGGTAGCAGTGATGACTTCACCAGAGTAACACACATGTCAAAACTAACAGGCTATACACTTTAAATATGGGTGGTTTATTATACATCAATTATTTGTCAGTACATTGTTAAAAAGAAAAAGACACACGAATCACATTCTCGCATACATCCTCTCCTCCCTTGTTCTCCCCTCCTGAGACACTAGCTTGGCAAAACCAGTGTCTGCCCAGTTTGTGTCTACATCAATGCAGTGATTTGTGATGGACAAAAAATACACACACAGGGGTGGGGGGATGGGTGAGCCTGGTGGTAGGTATTAAGGAGAGCACGTATTGCATGGAGCACTGGGTGTGGTGCATAAACAAAGAATCTTGGAACACTGGAAAAATAAAATAAAATTAAGACATTAAAAAAAATAAAAATAAAATAAACAAGCAAACAATAATAAAAATAAACACAAAGTACTGACCAGTGACACATGAAGTTGCTTTTAGGAGCAAATTAAATGTTAAAAAAAAAAAAGAAAAGAAAACATTTTGGGGGGGTGGGCACCTGGGTGACTCAGTTGATTAAGCATCCAACTCTTGATCTCAGCTCAGGTCTTGATCTCAGGGCTGTGAGTTCAAGCCCTGCGTTTTTGAAAAAAACAAAAAACAAAAAAATTGGACGATGAGAAGCCAAAAAGTTAAGTAGCGGCTATTTTCTAGTGGATTAGAGGTAATCATTCTTGTTTATATTTTGCTGTGTGAATTTTTTATAAGGAGCAATGATTACTTTTATAATCATTAAAACTAAAGAAATCTGCTTCTATTTCAAAATATCAGACCGTCATCGCTGTGGGATGTGTTGGCTGTAAGTAAACGTGGGCCTGGAATACGATGGTGCTCCGGGCGGCTTTGGAGCACCGAGCGCTTTGCAGGTGTGTGTTTCAACTGCCCTCACATCTTTCCGCACCGCTTTCCTCCCACCTGTAGCTCGAAGACGAAATCACAACATTACGGCAAGTTTTATCAGCGAAAGAAAGGCATCTGGTTGAGATAAAGCAAAAACTCGGCATGAACCTGATGAATGAATTGAAGCAGAATTTCAGCAGAAGCTGGCACGACATGCAGACCTCGACTGCGTAAGTCTAGCGACAGAATTTCCAAAAAAATCACTTATTGCTGTCTCTCACTTCTTCTGTTTTCGTTTTTGTGTTTTTTCTATGAGACTGATTTGGAACTTGTGGCTAGGAAAAATATTTTCTCTAGAAATAAAATAAATATGAATAATCATTAAATACACTGTCTGGTGCAGACTCTGAAAAGTAACTTCATGAAATTAAACTGTTCACCAGATGACTTTTATGGATTTGTATTTTTTCTCTGTATTAGATACTTCTAAACATTCCTGAAATAGATATTTCTCTCTTTATGTTTTCTCATACAATTCTAAACGGACAGGTGCTTTTTCCTCAAATACTCAGCATTCACTACAGATTTTCAGTTTCTATACCAAATGGTTGGCCCGTTTAGTACAGACTTGTTGCCCACTGATTTAAAAAGAAATGCTTATACTTTGGGGGTGTGCTTTTCATCCCTTCTACTCTAGGGAGTATTTAGAGTTGCGGCAAGGCCATGTGAGATCATAGAAGTGTGTGTGTGTGTGTGTGTGTGTGTGCGCGCGCGCGTGCATGCAAGTGCTCTGTCCCTGGTTCCTGACACAGAGTCCCTAAATCTCTTGGAATTTCCAGAGTGGTAGTAGTATTCTTTGTTCTAATGAGGTAACTCTCAGTGGCTCTGGGGTGGGGGGCCGGTCACAGGAAAGACTAAGCCATGATTAGAAGCTTGGACTTGCAGCACTGTGCCCTATTCTCCAGAGAGAGAAGAGGGGGCTGGAAATGGAGTTAATGATGGGTCATACCTAAAATCTCCAAAACATGGTGTCCAGAGAGCTTCTGGGTTGATGGACACAGGGCGATGCTGGGGGAGGGGCACACCAAGAGAGAGCATGGAAGCCCCACAGCCCTCCCCATATACCTTGCCCTGTCTGTATCCTTTGTCATATCCTTTTATAATAAACCAGTCATCTAGTAAGGAAACCATTTTCCGGAGTTCTGAAACCACTCTGGCAAATT
This sequence comes from Lontra canadensis, assembly GCF_010015895.1. NCBI lineage: Eukaryota > Metazoa > Chordata > Mammalia > Carnivora > Mustelidae > Lontra > Lontra canadensis. Next base: position 19,733,446 of record NW_022631017.1, read on the forward strand.
AATCAAACTTGAGGAGGAGGTCATAGGAACCTCCGATTTATGGCCCATTGGTCAGAAGCACACAGGCGATAACCCGCACTTGCCATTGGCATCTGAAGTGGGGTGAGAGCGGCGGTGTTGTAGGATTGACCCTGTGGAAGCTGACACTGTCACCCAGTATGCAGTGCCTTAAATTTTAGGACACCCAGCTGGTGTCCCAGATTTGCTTGGTGAGGGAAAAACTATGTGTCTGGTGTCCAATGTGTTGTGAGTGTGGGGGTCGGCCCAAGAGCAAAGGAGACACACAGGAAAAGTGAGTTTTTCCTGCTCACACCACCAGAAATGGTTTAGGCTTCCCCAATATCTTTTTGTCTGGTATTAGGAAGGATACAAAATAACTTTGGATATTCTACAATCGTACTTTCATTGGATTACTCTTTAAATTACATGAGTTATTCAACTATGGTGGTGCTTTTCTAATGATTTAAAATATTTTGCTTGCCAGGTGTTCTTGTATCAAAGGGAAGAAGGTGCCCACCTCATGATGTAATTTTTCTTTTTCTGTGAGTTGGGGGGTGACGGCCAATAGAGAAAGTTCCTATCCCTGGCCCTAACATTAGCCCCCAGTTTTTGTCTTTGTATTATGCATTTTCTTCCCTGGCATTATCCACTGGCTGGTAAAGATTGCATTCCTAATATTTTAGTGGAAATCAATTTTTCTCTTTGCAGGTACTTTTCTCCCAACTTAGATAGGCTGGCAGTAGGAACAAGTACCAGTGATGGACAGCAAGCACTTCAGTTTTGCCGGAGGCCAGCTGTGCCTGCTGGCTGCGGAAAACTAAGCCCTAAGACCCAGTGAAGGGGCCCTTTGTATGAAGAGTTCCATCTAAACGAACCTGGCGTCTCCCCACTCTGCTTCCCCTAGGTTCCATGTTCAGAAGAATGTTCTCTTCCCCTGCCACAGCCTCTTAGTCTTATCCGCTCCTATGCTGGTGTCCCCCAAGGGCTCATCCCAACAGCATCAGAGCACAGCCCAGAGTAGGGGCAGGATGGAGCCAGGGAGCCCATGGAGTTATCTCCGGGGGCAAATTAACCTTCCCCAACCCAATGGTGACAATTATGGAAGACCTTAAGAGACCGCTTGGTGGTGTTTATCAATGTAAATTATATATGGCAACACTATTAAGTGAGCTTCTCTGTCAGTAGTTTGGGCTTCCGTCTTTGCACTTTGTGGCTTAAACCACTTAATGGCCCTGACATAGTGAGGCAGAACAAGCTCCAGCATCCTGGTCCTGGGTGCCTCCTGTCACGCTGATCTGAACCTCCTTTGAGGGTGTAAGACCCAGGCAGGATCTTGCTGCTTGGCCTCCCTAAGCACACTGCAGGAGTGGGCTAACCCAACAGAGGGCAGGACGACTCCAGCGCTTCCATTGCTGAAGGGAGGGACGGAGCAGCCCATGTCTGGGCAGAGGCTATGTCAGGTTTGCCCTGGTCTGAGGGGGATGGGTGGGGAGAGATTCACAGTCATGGGAGACACGGAATTAGAGGGAACAAGTTCAAGGAGGGTGGGTAGCCTCCTCCCACACGGGAAAATATATAGTCCCCGGTTTCCTCATGCTTGAAAAACAAGTTGGTTTTGTAGTCAGGCAGTCTAGTTAGTAGCAAGCCTTTTGTTAAATGAATAGATTTATTCCCTAGGGTTACGGAGCTGAAAGACTAGTCAGGACAACAGAGTTTCGTTTTTGTTTTTGTGTATTTTACAAGATATTCCAAATAACCAGTTAAACGGTAAGTATGAGGAGTGATGTGAAGGAAAATAGTGTTGTGTGTGAAGCAGGAGACTGAACCTTGCCTGGGACCTCAGGGAAGGTTTTTCAAGGCAGGAGACGGATGCTTCAGCAGAGCTCTGACGGATGAGTGGGAACTTCATCAGGCCGGGAGGGGCAGGGGGAGCCTCCTGGGGGAGGCACAGCCTGCTGATGGCCAGAAGGAGAGAAGGCTCCCTCTTCCCGCCACTCCCTGGGAAAGCAGTCCAGTTCATTAGCGTTTCGGAGACAGCAGGGAAAAGTGGCCAGGGGTTACACAGGGCCTTGTGGTTCCTGTTGATAGAGTTACTCTTACTCCACAGGCACTAGAAAGCCATTAAAAGGGTCATGACGTTTCATTTGCCCACCATGTCTTAAGTGTTGTTATTACCTAGGAGCTAATCTAAGCCCTCAGGATATGGGAGTCAACAAGATGAACAAAGTTCTTAGCTTTGTAGAGTGTTGAAAAGAGCACGAAACCCGTGACAAAGCCACGATGGGAGGAGCTGTCAGAAGTCCTGTGATAAGAACAGTAGAGGCTGATGGTCTAGAGGAGAGGGCAGAAGCCGCTGTGACGGAGTCCCAGGCAGGGAAGTCCTGTCCTAGTGCCATCCTGGGAGGTTACACTGAGCTGACACCTGAGTGACCAGAAGGATCCCATCTTGTGATGATGTAAGAGAGACCTTTGGGATTGAGGCAAAAGTTGCCCTGAGGCTGGAAGCCGTTTTGAAATGGAGAGAGGGGGTCAGAGGTCAGGGCCTCAGGGGCCTCCCAGACCAAGGGGAGAACTGGGACTCTTATTCCAAGGGCTCTGGATGCCACTGTAAGATTTGAAGCAGGAAGTAATCTGTTCCGATTCATCTTTTAAAAAAAAATCACTCTGGTTTCTTTGTGTTCTACAGAATGGAGAGAGGGAGGAGTGGAGACTGGAAAATCATTTCTGAGACGATTGAGTAGTCCACTTTGGTGAGGATAGTGAGGGACAGAGAGGGGACGGGATTTGGAGGCCAGGCCAGGGAGGTTTCCCAAAGGTTTGGGGGATGGAGAGGAGGGAAATACAAGGATCAAATGTGACTGTCTGGTCTTTGATGGGGGCAGCCTGCTGAGCACTGGGACGGTTTACAGCATGGGCATTCCTTGCATCATGGCTAAGCCTGTGGGCTATGGACTCCACCTGCTTGGATTGAAGTCTAGGTCCCCAGCATCGGTGAGATGAAATCATATTAGTACCTATCTCATAAGTAGTGAGGAGTCAGTGAGTTAATTGTAAAGCAAGCAGGATGGTGTCATACTCTGTAGGCCTGTTTGCTGTTCTAGAAAACAAGTCTAGCAGGGAGACTCAAGAATTGGTTTTGGTGACACACAAGTTTCTGTGTCGAGAGGTCCACTCAGAGGAAGAGTCAGGGATGCAAATAAACAGGGGGAGTCGTCTGCATATTGATCTCATCGAAAGCTACAGGACTACGCGAAAGTTCCTCAGAGATTGTTTAATCAGTGTGGATGATCATGGACTCCTCACTCTTTTAGGAATGATGTGAGCCTTCCTTTGTAAGGAAGAATCAATCCTTTTCTTAAGAGTGAGGCATAAGTATATCAGTAACATAATTTCAGGAGAGCTCCTTTCTCTCACCCTCTCTTCTTGGCTGCTGAGGGAGGGGAAAAGGTCCTAATGACATGGGGTGGGGGGCTTGGTTTCAGAATCTGTTTTCACCCTTGAATTAATTAAATCCCTGCTGTTAGTGCCATGATACCCATTCTAGGACAAGATCTATACCGCATAGGATGAAAATTTTGATGGGAGGGAATGAGGAGCTGGGTAGGGTTAGGTTGGGTAGAATTAAATTTCAAAGCACTAAAAAAAATTCTAGCTGTCAGAGGATTGAAGGTGATTCCCAGAGGCAATACTTTGCATACTGATTAAGCAATCATGACCTATTTAGTTTGATTTATACTGAAAAGAAAATCTATGATATGTTAATGAAGAAGGATCTTGGCATATTTTAGCCTGTGGTAGGATTCAAGTAGGAATAGGATGGAATGAGTAGAAATTATTACACAGCATACTGAAATTATCTCCTTTATGGAAAGATAATGGTACAGTAGCAGGTCAAAAGATCATCTGTATTCAGGGTTTGTTGTTGCTGTTGTTTCTGTCATAGTTCTGTCTTGCTTTGATTTGAGAGACTTTAAGAACACACACCAGAATTCCTATCACCTCCCTTTTTTGTTGTAGTCTTAAGGGTTTTTGTTATTGTTTGTTCTCTGCTGCTTTTTTGTGTTGTCTTTAGGCTTTGAAGAGGCAGGGGGGAGGTGGGAGACTTTGAAGTGTTAGAGGTAGGGAGGCTACAGGAGGAGAAACTGAACCTCTTCTGTAGGTAGAAGGAGTAGGAATTCAGAAATCTGACATTCTCATGGGCTATTCAAACTGATAGGCTTCATTTTAATAAGTCTGCAGCCTCTGCTAACCCTTTCTTCACTAGTAAGCCCCTATGAGCTGTACTGCAGACCAAACAGTAGGTCTGCCAAGGGGAGAAGGTTTTGGGACAATTCCATCCCTTTGGAACAATTAATAACTTCATCCTTATAAAGAGCAGGAAAATGCAGCCTTAAAAAAAAAAAAATGCAGCCTCCTAAAAAAAAAAAAATGCGGTCCTTGAAAATTGAAGTTTAGTTTATGATTTATTTACTCTTTGATTTTGTGCTTCTAAGACTTCCAAACCATTATAGTCAGTAATGATTGTTACCTTTCTTTTATGAGGAGCCTGTCATAATACCGTTGAGTTGGGAAGTGCCAGTGAAGATTAAAGACCTCATTTCAAAAGACATACACAGTCAATCTGTCAGACAGCTGTTTATTCTGCTACCTTTTGCCTTTCATCTTACCACACAAAGCAGGAGATAGACTCTTCTTTTCCAGGTTCAAGTGGTAAATCTTTTTTGGTTACATATTTAGGGAACCTCCTGAAGAAAATAAGCCTAAACACTTCTGCATCTCTGGTGAGATGCTGCCTGGGCAACTGTTAAAATGATAATCTTCTTAAAATCCCGTAACAGAAGATGTATCTATGCTATACAATATCTTCTTGTAAAAAGACTCTGGATTTTTAATTCTTCTATTGGATTGTTTAAAAAAAAATGCTTTAAGTCAAAACATTTTAGAAGACATGCTTTCTCCTTTTGATTATGAACACTACTTTCAAATCCATAAGGCATGACAAGGGGAACTGCATGAAGAGTCAGTAGAATAATAGAATGTCTTTTATTTGGTTTGCAGAGAGCTGTACCTCTCCCTGCTGAAGATCCCCTTGTCAGTGTGCTGGCCAGCCTATTCTGGCCAGTAAATGTTATCCATTCCTTAAAGAAGATGTGGTGTAGGGGTGCGTGATGGCTCAGTCAGTTAAGCATCCAACTCTTGGTCTTGGCTCAACCCCTGAACTCAGAGGCATCATCAGATCGAGCCCCACACTAGGCACTGTGCTCAGCAGGGAGTCTGCTTGAGAATCTTTCTCCTTTTCCCTCTGCCCCCCTTCCTTTTGTTCTCTTTCTCTCAAAATAAATAAATAAATCTTAAAAAAAGAAAAGAAAAAGATGTGGCATATATATACGCCGTGGAATATCATTCAGCCATGACAAAGAAGGAAATCCTGCCTTTGGACAACAAGGACAAATCTCAAGGGCATTAGGCTAAGTGAAATAAGTCATAGAAGGACAGATACTGTGTGGCATCACTCATATGTGGAATCTAAGAAAAATTTAAAAAGAAGTCAAATTCTTAGAGGCAGAGAGTAGAAGGGTGATTGCTAGGGGCGGTGGAGTGGGGGACATAGGGGAAGGTTGGCAAATGCAAACTTCCCTTTATAAGATGAATAAAAGTCTGAGGCTCTGACGTGTAACAGTGATTCTGGTTGGTACCTGCATTGTGTAATCGAAATTTGCAAAGGGAGTAGGTCTTAAATGTTCTCACCAAAATATATAAAAAAACATGCGAGGTGATGGATGTGTATTAACTAGGTGGGAGGAGTTCTTTCGCAATGTATATGTCTATCAAATCATCACGATGTACACTTTAAATATCTTACAATTTTGTCATTCATACCTCAGTAAAGCTGAAAAAAAACAAAAAGGGACTATCCATTCCAGCCAGATGATCTCTGAAAAGTAAAGCCTGTGTTCCCATTGACCTTCAGTGAAAAGTAGAAGGTTTACTTATACCCTTAATTTTAAAAAATCTCCCAGTCAGATGTCTTCAGTGAGTTAACACATATAGATACGCAGTAAGTGTGAGCTACTGTTTGTTAGCACGGTTACACTTCTACCTAGAAAAGTTTCAGGCCTGGACCAGATGCCAGCCTTGTTGAGACACAGGTTCCCACATAGCTGCTGTTTGCTGGAATCGCTCCGAAGCCCACGAGGACAAATTGCCCTTCCCTCACTGGCAGGCTTCCGTGGCCTTCCTCCAGAACCAGGAGCCGCACGCTGCCAAGTCCTGACTGTCTTCTGGAGCTGAAGTCTGGCAGTCTGCCAGTCTGCCTGGACTCTTTCCTTACCCTGGCTTCCTGTGGCCCTCGCTCTGGCTTATCCAGGCGTCGGGGACACAGGGCTGATGAACGAGATGCAGCCCCTGCCCTCAGGAAGTGCACGCAGGTCATGGAGGCAGACTCAAAAACCGTAATTGGAACAAAGTGAAAAATGTGTTAGGAAAGAGCATCACAGTGTGCAAAGTGCATCACAGGCACACAGAGGATAGGCACGTAACCCAGATCGCTGGGAGCATCTGCTCCCGTCTTTCTGCCTTCCCATGCACAACGGACAGCAAGCTGAGCGTCCCATAACATTCTGACGTTTGTTTTAGGAGAATGTATTCATTCCCTTTGCATCACGTATGTGACTCAGCAATGGTGTAACTCTATATTTAGCTTAAAATAAGAGACATCATCTTAAACGCTAAATACCGTTTCCATTTAAATTACAAGGTCGTCAGATGAATCAGAAGGTTGGTGTTTAAGTTGTTTTTCATTATTTGAATATTACTGAATGTAATTTTATGTGATAAGGTTGAGAGCCGGTTTTAAGCATTAGGAGTCCGGACTGTGCGCCAAATTCCATGGCACCATAAAGGGATTAAGATATAAACGGAATGACATCCTTCAGGGTTTTCAGTGGCCTGCCAGGAGGGTCTTTTTTCAAGATGTGAGCGCCTCGCCTCTGGTAGGGATGTGTATGACTTCATTCAGTTTTAGGATCGAGCCCAATTAGAATGCAGTGTAAGCATGCCGGGTCTGTGCGGTACACAGCTCTGGGGGGACCCTTGGCTTACGCTGTGCTGTGAATAGTGCTTCTTAGAGCTTTTAATGCTCTGAGCCCACTGGCCTATTTCTCACGGGATCCCTGGTTACTTTGTTCTGGGAAGCCACTTCTTCCCATACCACCCTCTCTCATTGCCCGCCACCCCCAATCTCTTTCCCTCAATTATCGGTCTCTATGTAATGTATGTAGGATGCCTAGTAATTGTTTTTAAGAAATGCGGTCGTTAGTTTAGGGAGGAGAGGTGTAAAAATGTGAGGAAAGAGGTACATCTTAGAAATCTTCAGATGCACTATTACTACTTTTCTCCACAAATACTTGAGCTATAGACAGCTGACCTAACCTACCTTCCAATGTCTGTGATCTCCAAGGTGAGAAGATGTCCGGCCGAAAGGCAGGCACACTAGTCCTAGCCCTGTTTCTGTCTCTAAAAGGTCACACAGTTCTTCCGGGCCTCAGTCCCGTCATCTGTAGTCTGAAGAAATTGCATTCTAGTGTCTTTCAGATTTAGCATTATGTAATCCTCAGAAATAAATACTTAACAGTCCTGGAATGGCTGGGTGTCTCCTTTGGTTAAGCCTCTGCCTTTGGCTGAGGTCATGATCCCAGGGTCCTGGGATCGAGTCCCGCATCAGGCTCCTTGCTCAGCAGGGAGCTTGCTTCTCCCTCTGCCTACCACACCTCCTGTTTGTAAGCTTTCTCTCTCTGACAAATAAATAAAATCTTTAAAAAAAAAATAAAATGAACAGTCCTAAAAGTCTCTCTCTTCAACACTCCTTTGAGCTCTCCATATGGTTGGTTTTAAACTTTGAAATTTCATCTAAGTATGGAGTTGCACTTTTCATGGTGAGGACTTAATGTCACTAATACTTCACTAAAGTAGTCGGAAGCCTGTGTATACCCACCACACTTTGTTCTAGACAAGTGTGTTTAAAACATAATGCAGCTAGCTAACCTGAACCCTAACTTACTGCTGACTAGATGTGCTTCCCCGGGGCTAGCTGTTTTGAAATTAAGCCGTCAAATTCAGAATGTGATATACACACAAGTGTCCAAAAGTCACCTCATCTCAAAATTCAAAGCGTTCTCCAGTATATAACCTACAGGGAACAGTTTACAAGGAACAGGTACAAGCAAAAGTTAAATATTTGCTCTAATTGCAAGAAATTCCTGTAGAAATGCAAGAGCAGGGCGCCTGGGTGGCTCAGTGGGTTAAAGCCTCCGCCTTCAGCTCGGGTCATGAGCCCAGGGTCCTGGGATTGAGCCCCGCATCGGGCTCTCTGCTCGGCGGGGAGCCTGCTTCCCTTCCTCTCTCTGCCTGCCTCCCTGCCTACCTGTGATCTTGGTCTGTCGAATAAATAGATAAATCTTTAAAAAGAAAGAAATGCAAGAGCAACGGAAGCAGGAACTCCCTAACTAGTCTCAGCCTCACACAGAGGTCATAGATGTTGCAGGGTCTTTCTTTGCTTTTCCCTTGAGCCCCCTTTTAGGCTGTACAGAGTCAGTGCTGGGTGGGTGCTCGGTGCTCCTTCTTCCCTTGCTTCCCTTTCCCCAACCCCCAGAGCCCAGCTCTATGCTCTATGCTGCTGACACCCACTTGGCCAAGGCCCCAGGGATCTCTGGCCCTGATCGACAGCAAAAGGTGACTTTCACAATCTAAGGGTGCCTGCTTTGCTCTTCTTAATTTTTCAAAGTGGGACATTTACAAGACAACAAAACCCTCCCCTCCTTTTTTTTCCTGCCAACTATGATGGGATCATGTGGCAGAGCAGCCAGAGCAAAAGCTTTAAGGCAGGATGGGGCCTAGTAGGTCCACGGACGGTGAGGAGGTCTGGGGCCTGGAGCAGGGAGCCCAGAGGACAAGCTTGTGTACAATCATCGTGAGGCCGTTGTATGGACTTTGGCTTTTACTCCAAGTCCTCAAGGAGACAGTCTAGTGGGAACATCGGCCAATGAACAGACCATTGCTGAATTATCTTCCTAAAACTCTTTGAAAAAAGGTCACTATATTTTAAGATCATGTGCCCTTCTAGCCTATTCCCAGGCATAAATGTTAGAAAAATAAGTGAAATACTAGTTATATTTTGCCCCTTTCTGGTTAATTTTACCCCTGAACAATAAAAGCTGATTCTTCTCATTGAAATACACACTATCTCGTTTCTGTGTTACCTTCATTGGCGGTTTTCTGGAGAGTGTCTCTTCAAAGAGTTCGAACGCACACTTCAAGAACAACTGTAGTCTGAGAGCATGTCTGTTTGCAGTTACACATCTAATCGGCATGTTACACTTGCCTATGGATATTTTCCCTGCATTCAGATTGAGCAGTCTGACTTTCCCACCGATGGGCAGCAGTCCAGCCCTCATCCCCAGACAATGAATAGATTCACTAACTTCTGTGGATCATTGTCTTCATAAAGCTGTTTAGAAAAGGAATTTTCAAAGTAAGGAGGGAGAAGGATGGGGAATGTTCTGTGGGCGATCATCACATATAAGCTGTGTTTCTACGGTTCTGTTTACTTCCAGCTACAAGAAAACACACGAAACCCTGAGTCACGCAGGGCAGAAGGCAACTGCAGCTTTCAGCAACGTGGGGACGGCCATCAGCAAGAAGTTTGGAGATATGAGGTAGTGTGGGGCAGAACCATGGGGATGCTGTTAAGCCCTGGGCCTTCTGAGGGAAGGGGAGCTTTCTCTATTGGCTCGTCTTCCTAACACATTCTTTTTTAATTGGATTAACATGTTTTGTGGCTGATCATGATTGGTGACTGAGATCGATTTTTATAATGGGGAGTTTTCTGCCCGTTGGTCTGCTTAGTGAGCCTGGTCCCGAACATGCCCTTTCTACGAGGACATGACCTAGCAAAAATAGAAGATCCAGGGCTCCTTTAATTACTGGTAATAAGGGGGGATTTCAAACGAAGGCAGCACATACTGATTTTTCTTCATTAAAATTTAAACAGTAAGTTAAAATATGCATTCAGTGGACTAGGCTCTGACAAACCATTCTAGGTTACATTTTTGTATGCATCCATCTAGGATTTTTTTCTATGCTGAATACATACGTATTTATTCTTTTATTCCAAAAAGGGGCCATGGTATATAGTCCTTGCACATTTGGGTTATTTTCAATATTACATTTTATTTCACATTAGGGTGAACATCAGGATTTTGAACTGAGAACCAAGTGTCCTCACTATAGGCGCCAGAGAAAATAGTGCAGTTTTGACCATTTTTATTTTCTATAGTATGTTTTAGTAAGTTATCTCATATAGAGTTGTTACTTTCATTTTTTTTAAACTTTTGAAGTATACATTTTAAATGTCTTTTTTTAAAAACTGCATATAAATTTTCATTGGATTCTGAAACCATTTCTTAATTACCCTACAGACTTGATACCTAGAGGCAAATATTTATACTGTTCTGTTTAAGTTATTTTTGGTTTCATATGTTACTGGATTGTGCCCCTGTACTATCTTAACAAGTTGGCATTTGTGAGGCTAGAGTTAAGTAACTCCATATGCTTGAGTTTGAATACATTGTTTTATCTTCATAGTTGTGGATAATGTGATAAGAAAAGCAACTGAAATTTTTCAGAGGCTGCATGTAATGAATAGGTAAACCTTCTGGATTATTAATTAACCCTCATTTTATTACAAATAAAATTTGCTGTCATGTCAATGGCATTAAAACGTTTATCTAAACTAATTAAATAATTGCTCAGAACAGGAAATCCCCTCTTACCTGCTATCTCCAAGAAAATATATTTTGCCATATTTATAAAATTTGTCCTCCACATACTTAGTTGAAACCTTCACTGGAACTCTAGAACCACAGCATGGTACTAGAGTGTTATTTCTACAAATTCAGGAGGCTTTACAAACACCTCTGAAGCCTGTTTACAACACATATTCCAGACTCCATTTCTTGGAGATCGCGCCTCAGTGGGTCCTGGATCTAGGAATCTGCATTTGTAACAAGCTCTTAAGTGATTCAGTGTCAGGCGGTCAGGTTATGAGGAGGACCCATGTAACTTAGCTCACCTGTACCCAGGTGTTCTCAGTTACAAAAACAGGTAAGAGTAACATCATCATCAGGTTATTATGAAAGTTGTAGAAGAGAGCCTGCCATTGATTAAGCACTCAATAAATGCTAGTTTTTATCCTAAGTGACCATCTCATTCACAAGGTGACCCCCATATGTGGAAATGAGGGAATATACATCAGCAGGAGGGCACTGTGGTATTTCACAAAGATCTTGTTCGTTTTGCTAAGAGGACGAGAATGAAGACCATTCACTTATGCAATATGTTAACACATTCCCGTTCATACACTGACTGGTTGTAACATCAAAGTCGTGTTAACTTCTTTTTCTTCTGTTTCACTGTGGCTTTATTTTAGGGTAATGAATGGTCTGTTTTCCAGAAGTTTCAAACTTTCCATTAATTGTTTCTCTATATAGAGGATACAGTACTTTCATTATAAACTGTGGCTAAAAATACTGGAGACTCAAATAGGGTCCTGTAATATGTTGTAGAGTTTGCAAAATTCAGACCTGTATTTTTCTCAAACTAAAACATCTAACATATATAACTGAGGATCAGTCACTATGAAAGCAACGAGTATTACAAAAAATTTTTAGTTTTCAATTACGCTAGAACAAGTAACATATGGGAAACTCATATTTGAAAATACTTGAATTTTGATTAGTAAAGATTCTTAACTGAGAAAAAGTAAGTTTTTAATTTTTCATTTAAATTGATTAGCCAATTTATAAAACAATAGAGAAACTTAAGAGTTGTATCACATTTTACTTTGAACCCCCTTTTTAGTATAAAATATCGTATTATCCTATATTCCTGTTATTTATACTATAAAATTCCTTTGTGCATTCTGGGAAAAAATTTCTGAACTTGTTAAAAATTGCCAGCAAAGTTCGGATACCATTTTTTTTTTTAATTATTACAAGTTAAAACTTACAGATTTTAAAAACTTAGAACTTTGGCCTTTTAATAAGTTAATAAAAAACACTCTGTGAGGATTTAAATTGATGTGTTTTATAAAAACAAGTCATATTTTTCAAGCTAAGATTCTCATTTTATCCCAATTGCAGTCAACACTGCGTCCCCATCACCCCGTCAGGGAACTGCCCCCTCTCTTTCTCTACCTGTAAAATAACATTGTTCACAGCTACCTAACTAAAACGCTTCCTGCAAAGTTAAAACGGGGACACATTTATGAAAGTACTCTGAAGTGATGAAAGCTCTTGGAATCGTTTTTGTAATAATGCCAGCATCTTCTTGGAACTTCTCAGTCAGTCATTTATTCAAACCACGTGTGAACAAGGAGATGAGGCTCTTTGGAGGAAGCATAGAACTTCTGTTAGAGTCCAACCCTCTCTCTGTAGTCATGAGAACAATAGTTAGAAGTGCAGCTTATAACAGGTTGGTACAGTGATTGTTAAGACACATTAAAAATATACTCCCAAAGAGTAATGAACGGAGTCAACGTCATCTTTGCTCTGGGGTTCTTGAGAGGGGGGACAAGGGTACCACAGTGCTGATATGCTAACTCTGGTCCTGCTCTCTCCTATGCTGCCCGGACTGCAGGTCTCACTCCATCGGGTAAGCAATGCCTCTAGGGCCCTACCGGCCCCTTGCGGCTCCCTTCCTTCCCAGAGCCCACTGCTCCCTTCACACCGTGGGTGTGTCTCAGCCAAAACACTGGGTCTCTTTTCCTGAGTGTGTTTGTGCCCAAGGAGTCACAGAGTGTAGGGCATCTAATGTGTTTGAATTTATTTAAGTATATCGTTATCTCACTTCTGAATCATTTATACCAGTTTTCACTTGCTGAGCAGTTTCTTAGGAATACCTTCCTACATTCTCAGTTCTTCCCGCGTTGGCAGAGGTCCTCAAAACTGAAAGGAGAGAAAAGGAAAAGCAGAAGTTGAGAGTTGTATGTGTTTATGAGACTTGTAAAGGTAAAATCGAGAAACAGGAAATTATTTTCTCTAGATTGTTGTGTTTTTCTGAACGTCTTGTAACGGTTATGGGGATGGTTCACCTTCAACTTTCTGTACCTTCTGAAGTTGAAGAGGGAAAAGGTTACCAGAGCACCACACACGTTCGGAAGTGTGCAATTTCCGATTAAACCCTCCTTTAGCTGGAATCTTACTATATACTTTGGGGAGAGGTGGTGGATTTTTTCTTAAGAATACTGCCTGTATTTAAAGAGATGAATAGATTGATAATGCTGATGGATTTCTTTTAGTAATTTCCTTTTTAAATATAATTTCTGGGGGAATATTTGCCTATATTTTCTAAGCGGAGTATCTAAGTAAGACCATAAGTACTCCCTGAATTTCTTCGTCCTTTTCTTTCTGAGTTCTAGTAAAGTACTGCCAATACTGGTGACTTCAGTGGATGTTGTTGGGGAAGGGTGAGGCGTGTGATCCCTTCCTGTTAGCTTCTTGGGAGGAGAGACGCAGGGATGGTGTTGGAAAATGTGATGGGGGAGCGCTGTCGCAAGACATGGACCCTTACGTAGGGCTTCCTCCCTCAGCCCAGCCTGATTTCTGAGTGGAACTCACAAAGGAGTAACAGTTGATCCATCAGAGGAAAGATGAGCCAGCCATAGGATCAATAGAGTGAGGAGGCTGAAACTCTTACAATTCTCAGAAATGTACAGATGTCCTAGAATGGATGTGGAGGTCCCTGCTGCCATGTTGGACTGTGTGGATTACAGTAGCCTGCTATGTGTTTCCTTGAATGTCTTAAGTGAACTACCTATATTCCTTTGGAGAGTTTCTCTACAACGGAATGATTAGCTTTTACCTTCCTTTGTGCCTTCCTAGGTACAGCTCTTCCTCTCTCCCTGAAAGAAGAAAGAAGGGAAGGGAGTGGGAGTTGTACCTGGGGAGGATGTTCACGGGCTGCTGGGCGCACCTGGAAAAACCCAGACATTCTCCTCAGATTTCCTGGCCTACCAGGAACCCACAGGAAGTAGAATAACACCCAACTTGGACAGTGTACTCTTCCTTTGTAATCTTGAAAAGCTGGATGGGTTGGCCCATCCTACCCAGCGAAAACAAATGTCATCTTGGTGGGGCAGGCAAGGAATACTTCTGACAGTTGAAATTGCTGTTTTAGAACTGTGAATAGGGAGTTTCTCATGTACTTATGTTGTGCTATCTTCTTTTTTCTTTTTTTTTTTTCTTTTAATCTGCTTTTGCCCTGAAGCTACTCCATTCGCCATTCCATAAGTATGCCTGCTATGAGGTAATGTGTGTATAAATTACTTTATATAATATCAATGCAGAATGTGTATGTATGCAGTGTTACTTTTTATTGATAGTTACTTTGTGGAGCTTCCCCCCCCCCCTTAATATGAAAGGAAATGCATTGAACTTACTGACCCAAAGACCTTACTGTCTTTCCCGACAGCCTTCAGGAGAAAAGCTAGACAGTTCTGTGGAAGTAGGGTGTAATGGGCTTCAGCTTCTTAAGTCCAGTGTCTCCTGATTTGTGTGATCTGAGACAAGTTACTTACCTAGCTCAATCTCCATTCTCTTACCTGTCGTGTGACACAAAGTAACCTGTGTGACGCACATTCTTAGCTTAGGACCTGGAGCCACCACACCTCCAAAGGCAGAAATATGTGCCTTATTTCAGCAGAATTAAACGCAAGCCTGGGAGAAGGGTTACATTGAAGGGAACAGCAGACCGAGAGGACTACAGCTGTAGAAAGGTTACCACCATGATTTTTTAAGGTAGATGTTAAGATGTGGTGTCTGTTAGGCAATGAAAATGTTATTAAAATAACTAGCTGGATGAAAACTTCTGAGAAAGACATTTCCCACTTCCAGTTTGTGTAGCTTAGTGAGGCAATCAGATAAAAGCACACGAATAGTAACAAGGTATGGAAGAATGAATGTCAGATTGCAGGGGCCGGGGGGGAAGGATCAGGAGATGCAGATTGTAGACCAGCTCTGCCAGGGATGAACTTTGCAGCCTTGGGAAAGTCATCTCACTGGTATCAGTTTCTTCATATTTAAAATAAGAAGCTAAAACCAGATTTACTGCTTTTCTCACTGCTCTTGCCCTGGACTTCCGTTGTGGGGGGTATGTGGGGAGCCATGAGCCTTCCAAGACCCTTCCCTGCTTCAGTCCCAACTGTGCCTCTTCTACCTGCTTTATAGTATGTATTGTGGTGTGATATGTTAGAGAGGGGGTTCGGTGGCTCTAAATGGTTTGAGACCACTACAGCCAAATTCTTTCCAGGGTCATCTGTAGCTGTAGTGATCTGATTAAATCTGAGTGAACAGTTTCTCCCTGTTCTCCAGTACACTGTCTAGTGTAACTGAATTAGAGGAATGTCAGTTTTATTATCCTGAGGATGTTTCTTCCACACTGAGGTTATATGGTTACTTTGGAAATTTAAGCCACAGTATTTGATTTCCCTAATTTGGTGCTAAATAGGGAGCACAGATTCAAGATATTTTAGTCCATCTTTGAATGACTTGCACCCCCTAGCATAAAAACACTCAGATTGAGTAGTGCAACCTGCAGCTCTGAGCTTCTTTATTTGTCATCTTTTTTTTATTAACTATTTTTTTTAAAGATTCTATTTACTTATTTATTTTGTCAGAGAGAGAGAGAGAGCACAAGCAGAGGGAGAAACAGGATCCCCACTGAGCAAGGAGCCTAATGGGGGACTCGATCCCAGGACATGGGTTCAACGACCCGAACCAAAGGCAGACGTTTAACCAACTGTCTGTTAGCTTTTAAGTCTGGGTGTCCAAAGAAATTCTTGCAAAAAATTAACACAGCTTTGCTTTGTGAATCCATTTAGTGGCTTACGGGTCAAATATAGACCTCATAATCTTGCCTGAAACTAACTTTAAAAAAAAATTTTTTTTTCTTACTCATCTAACATATACCCATGAACCCTTCCGCTGAACTGTCTGGCCAGGGCTGTGTCACTAATCAATGACAGGCAGGCGCATGAGCAGGCTTGCCCACATAAAACCTGCAGTGGAAGTAAGGGGCCAATAAATACATAAACTTGAGTCACTGAGATAAAAATTAACTAATATTTCATCATGAAACAGCAATATGAGGGAGGATTACTCACAGGAATTTGACTCCTGCTTGAGTTGTTTACAAGGTGTGGTGTCATCCGTGGGCTCTCTGAACTCACCACTGTTAATCCCTACAGCAGAGATGCAGATACATTTCTGACCATCTGGAGTGTCAGAGTCTCTGGAGGTAGTCTCTAACAAAGCCAAATTCAGTCCAAAGCATATTATGGACATTAGTTTCCTCTTGATAGTATTAGAGCTGTGCTTCATTCCACACCATACAAAGATACCCATCTATTACACCAGTTCTCCCTTAACAAAATTCCTCTAGGCCATTCGTCCTATTTCATTTCACCTGCACTCAAGAGAGAATAACAGGTGGCTTATCAAATAAGTAACATTCAGTTGAATTATTTGACCTGAAATTGATGGCAATCATTGTTGCTGAAAGATGACATGGAAACAAGATTTAAGATATATTTTTAGTTCCTTCTTGGCTCCTGTTTCATTAGCTGGACCTGGGGATATCCTTTTTAATGGTGATGATGTCATGAAATCATGTCATGTGGCCAAATCCAGTCCAGGAAACCAAAACATACTAAAATGAAGCACCTAATTCTTAAAGGAACAAGATGATGTATATAGAGTGTTTAACATAATGAATGAGTCCCCCATAAATTGTCAATAGACTGCAAAGATTTTGTAGATAAGAGAACAAAGGTATATCCTCTTCAGGAGGAAGAATAACATGCTCATAACACCATTTTGATCAAGCGTTAGACAAGTAATAGGTACATTTCAACTTAAAATAATGAAAGCATTGACTCCCAGAAACACTACTTCATGGAAATTGACAAAATGATTACTTTTTAAGGCATGGAAGAGAAAAACTTATGAACCCTTTTTCCCCCCCTTTAGTTATTTCTGAAATAAATAACTTCAAAATTCCAAGTGGGAAAATTCTAACATGACATTCTTCAGACAGACTTTCCATTGCTCACCAAAAACAAACAAACAAAAAACAAAACAAAACAAAAAATGAGTTGGGAAAAGGAGTGGTACAATAGAAACAGTTAATTAGCAAGTGACAAATTAAGCTATCACTCCTTTGACTCATTGGGAATGATTTCCAGTGCACCTTGGAATTATTACGGTGGTGTCATTAACAAATGCTGTCCTATTTATTATAGGAATCTTTTACTTAGAAAATTTCCATGCCAGGTTATGGTTTGTGGCTCTGACCTAGCAGAAGGGAAAACATACTTTAAAAGCATGCTTGTCGTAGGTGGAGAACCGACAGCTGGCTCTGGTGCAGAGATGATGTTTACAGTTGAGAGCAGAAAGCCAGGCAGCTCGGTTGCTAAGACAGTTGGGTCTTTGGAGCTGACCTCTCTTTTTTTGTTATTTTAGGAATTCTCCTACTTTCAAATCATTTGAGGAGAGGGTTGAGACAACTGTCACAAGCCTTAAGGTACAGATGAAGTGAATTTTGTGTCATGGGGTCCCGTGAATCAGGACAGCTTAGTCACTGTGGTGGTTAATTCTGAAGGTGGGACCACCAGCATTTGGGGCAGCCGGGAAGGCAGTCTGCCCAGAGTCTGTCTTTTTCTTCACATCTAAATCTGTCTGTCAGTCAAACCGGTATTGGAGAGTGTTGCTGGATCCTCACAGAGTTGTTCCCGCAAACCGTTCGGAGGTGATGATTTGTGAACATGAACTGGGATGTGTGTTCACATCTTTGCAGGCTTGAACTCTCTCGGGCTGTCCTCTCCAAAACTGGTATGTGAGAGAAGATTGTGGTTAGGATCGAGGGTATGTGAATTCTGAATTTAGAGGATAAGTGGAGGGTCGCCCACAGCTCACAGACCCTCTGGTTTGCACATGGACTAGCAAAAACGAACTTGGCCCCCTACATTGCACTGCTTCCCTCCTCCCGTCAACTACCCCGACTCCTTTACTCCATTCCATGCGCAGCACAGCATGGTGATCAC
This sequence comes from Lontra canadensis, assembly GCF_010015895.1. Lineage (NCBI taxonomy): Eukaryota > Metazoa > Chordata > Mammalia > Carnivora > Mustelidae > Lontra > Lontra canadensis. Next base: position 19,751,600 of record NW_022631017.1, read on the forward strand.
GGAGGCAAAATCAGAGTCACAATGAGCATTCTTTTGCAATAACACATTTGATCCCAGGTTTTCAACTGAAAATATGCCTGTGTCATGGGAGGTGTTAAAAGAACTTCATATTGGATTTATCGTTTGAGTGTAGTTGAGTTCAGCTACAAAGGAAGAAAGTACAAATAAAATCAGTCTAGTCCCAAAATGCACAGAACTTCCAAAACAGGAAAAGTCTTTGAAATGACTAAGATTATTTTTTTAAAGATAGCAGTTAAATGGTAACTTAGTCTTGATATTCTTAGCGCTATTTTGTAGACCGTCCGTTTCCGTATTTCCTTATCTGGTAAAATGAAGAATGCAGGTGATCTTGAAGCGGAGCAAAAGCGGGTGTGTGCACATGCTGATCACCCCGCTGCTGCTGCTGAATGCTCGCCCCCGTGCGCTGCACGTGAGCCCGCGAGGATGTCGGGCATCCCTCGCTGGAGCTCCCGTGTGCTCTGATTGTGACTTGCAGAGTCTTTCCTCTTAGGGGCGGTTTTGTTCATACAGTCTCCTACTTCTGCTTTATCGGGCCTGGGCTTTGATGTTTAAGGTGCAAGAACGAGATGATGACTCAGCATCTCCCAGGCCTTGCTTTCATTTACCAACATCATTGCTTATTGAGTATCTGGGGACCCGTAGGAGCCATTGAATTGCCCCCGCGTAGAGGGTAAACTTTTCATAAGGAGGGATGTGCAGTGCCTAGAACATCTCTCTTGCTAGAGTATCAAGTTTCAAAAGAAAGGGTTCAGAAAATCCTGGGAGTTAATTTCTCAGCATTTAGTTCTCAGCCTTAGAGAGTGGAAGGAAGATAGATTTTGCTGCTTATTAGACCAGTTCTGACATAGGAGAAGTTGTACTTTTTAGGTTTTCTTTAGAAGGAGATACGAAGAAGCAAAAGAAGAATAAAGAACAACCTATTTCGCTTTGCTTTTAGGAAGCACTGGTAAGCTCACAGCTCACGTGTGGTTTAAGTGTTTGATCCAGCACCCTGCGCTTCTCGCTTTTCTCTCTTCACTGGGATGGAAGGTGTAGAGCCCGCCTCCGCCTTCAGACATGAACAAAACTAACTTAGCCGACCAGATCCTAGCCTGTGTCAAGACTTCCTGAAAGTGGATTCAGTGTCTGCATGATTGTCCCCGGGGTTTAACAAGACTCACATCCCACCCACCTCCTATGTCACAGCCGATGCCTACTTCCTCTTCTTCTGCCCACCCAGGCAATGGAGAATAAATAGCTAATAATTGTGCTTTGTATAAAACTTCCCACTCACTCAGTCATTGCAAATTCCTCATTCTTTTTCTTTCTCCAGGCTAAATAATAGATGTTTAACCCTTCTTTATATAGTTTATTTGCCACATAGTTTTTTGTTCTAAATTTTCTTCAAAATTCTATAACGTTCTTCAGTTCTGGGTCCCAGGCTGTTTCCGGCTGACTCACAAGTCAGTAAGGATGAATCAGTAAGGAAATGCCTCACGGGGCTCTGTGCTGCGGTTCTATCACACGTACTGCTTTAAGCCCAGTTTTTAAAAACATCGCTCAGAAGGAATCATATTCATATTTGTATTCTATTAGAAATAATGTTCTGCTGGGAAGGGAGGTCTGTTCTTGCCATCTTCTCACACAGTCTGTCACACACCTTGTGGGATTTATACCCAACTGATCGTTCTTCCTTTATACCCAGTTTTGTAGACAGCTTGGTTTTCCAGGAAAAATTTTCCATTTCATCACCATTATATAAAATTTAGTCCTGTTTGCCTAGGTCCTTGGAATACGTCACTGTCTCACCTGAGGACTCTCAGCTAGGTTCACCTCTGCGCTCAATGAGCACACTTTCTGTTGCCTCTAAAATAAATAAACAAGCATACCAAGAACCAGCTCCTATGAAACCATAATTTGTTGTGTTTCACCATGTTCCAGTGAATCAGGAACAACTACATCCCTTCAAACCGTTGTGGTCAGTCAGCCTTCCAGCCATTCTCCGAACCATGTCAAGCAGACCATAGTTCTAGTGCACCTATTTTTGATGAATTCTTTGCAGGGCCTGACTTAAAATCTTAAAAAGACAAGATATATTTATTAGTTCTTCGTGTCTTCTCAATGAGCCATATTATTATGAGAGATTAGGCGGCCCAACTCAATAATTCAAATAGAATTTTATGCAACCAACAATCATAGTTTTGGGGATAAAGTGACAAATGCCTGAATGAAGAGCCATAATGAAGGGAAGGGTCCAGAAAAGGTTTATTGTTCACATCTTTCCCGAAGCAACTCCTGACCTCAGTAATTGCTGTGGACAGTCATTCAACCCATGTCATTAGGAAACCCCATTATTCCACTCAACCCTCTAGGTTAGAAAACCCCTTCATTGTGCTCCCTTTTTTTTGCCAAATTGCTTTATTTTAAAATGATTTCCTCTTTTATTTTCTATTTTGATTTGAGAAAAATCAAGAACTAGGAGAAGAGAAAACAACAAAGCCCGAAAGAAAGCATCAGTAATTGGTATTCACTTGATTCAAAACTGTGTGTGACTTCTACTGCAAAACAGAGTGCAAGTACAACAAAGAGGAGAATGGGATCTCTTAATAGAGTAGATTACGTTGAATTGATCTTGTTTCTCTCCAGAAAGAAATAAACATAGTGAAAAGTCACGTAGTTGAAAGCAACCCCTGCTTCTTCCCAGTGCTGGGATGACACAGAGTAGAGGAGGAATCAGTCAGTGCTCAGTGCCCGAGGTCTGCAAATCAAGGCCTGTGGGCCAAATCCAGCTAGCTGGCTATTCTTTAATGGCCTGTAAGCTAAGAATGGTTTTTATATATATTTTTAAAGATTTTATTTATGTGGCAGAGAGGGAGTGATCACAAGTAGGCAGAGCAGCAGGCAGAGAGAGGAGGAAGCAGGCTCCCCGATGCAGGGATCGATCTCAGGACCATGAGACCATGACCTGCGATGAAGGCAGAGGTTTAACCAACTGAGCCATCCAGGCACCCCGGTTTTTATATTTTTTAATGGTTGAAAAAAATCAAAGGAAGAATGCGATTTTGTGACATGTTAAAATTAAACTACGTGAAATTCAGTGTCCATACATACAATCTTCTGGAAACGCAGCCATGCTCATTCACTTAAGGGTTATTTTTGGCTGCTTTGCACAATGGTTGATTTGAGTATTCGTGACAGAGACTATGTGAATCCTAAGCTTAAAATATGTATTATCTGTCACTTTCCAGAATAAGTTTCCTGACCCCAAGCAGAGTGGAAAACTCAAGTTAGGAATTGAATTTAAAGAGGCAGAGAGGGATTTTAGTGGCAATTGGAGAAAAGCATATGCTTGTTTTGTAATGATTTAACTGCTTTTAAAACCTGGTTAGGTTTTTGAAAGGGCAGACCAGGCAGTAAGTGGTTTATCCGCCAGCACGAGTGGTTCTGTGAGTGATCACTTTGGTGGCACCAACGAGTAGACAGCACTTTGGGAATAGCAACATTTTCTATTTTGTACCTTTCTTTTCCTCAACATGTTTTTTCCATATTGGTAATGGCTAAAGGAAAACCATTAATTTTCGTTAATAAGTGTGACATTAATAAGTCTTGCATTAAACATTAGATATTCTGTCGAAGGACTTTTTTAACGAGGATTTTCTCGAAACATTTTAACCATGTTTCTTAATATATTTCTTATAAATTGATCTCTTCCTGATTTTATTCTTATTACCAATAAAAAGCTGACATGAAGGGAGCCCCCCTCAAGCATCATAACTTTGCATTTCGAGTCAGGATAATCTTTTAGGGGCAGCTGCCTAGAAGGATGTGAAGTAGCTAGCGCTTAAGATTTGAGTCCTGTCTACCTCTCAGAACAGAGACCAGAAAGCATGTTCTGTGGAGCTGCTCAGCCTTTTCAAAAGCCATTTGTCAGGGATCCAGATAGCCTTTCTAAGTCCTAGTAGGAAGCCTAAATTGGAGTCACTTAAAGATGTTTATACCCTTTTTAAAAAAAGATTTTATCTATTTGACAGAGACAGAACGAGAGAGGGAACACAAGGGGAGTGGGAGAGAGAGAGAAGCAGGCTTCCTCCCAGCGGTGAGGAACCTGGGATCATGACATCAGCCTAAGGCAGACCCTTAACGACTGAGGCCACCCAGGTGCCCTATACACTTTTTTTTTTTTAAGATTTTATTTATTTATTTGACAGAGATCATAAGTAGGCAGAGAGGCAGGCAGAGATAGAGGAGGAAGCAGGCTCTGCTGATCAGAGAGCCCGATGCGGAGCTCGATTCTGGGACTCTGAGATCACGACCTGAGCAGAAGGCAGAAGCTTTAACCCACCGAGCCACCCAGGCGCCCCTCCTATACTTTTTAAGTTGAGGGAATTTATCTAAAATCCGGTTCTGTTTTGATTACATCTGTTCTCAGGGTGATGTGTAGACAAATGCACAGATCTGGATATGCTCCTAAAGTAACTGAGATTTTTAGATGTTAGGAGGAATGAAGAGCACCGCTAAAATTGTACGGAATTAAAGTTTTGGGTCCTATCCCAGATCCCAGTATGAATGGCATGCTAATACTGCTAAAGGAAACTAACTTCTCTGAACCCCTTTACGTTCCCTTTCAAGAAAAAAATTATCCCTGAACTTAAGAGTACTCCGTCTCACACAAACATTGCAGACCTGATGAACTAACTACGTTTGCATCTCTGCCCTTTCAGACGAAAGTAGGCGGGGCGAACCACGGCGGAGGCAGCTTCGAGGAGGTGCTCAGCTCCACGGCGCACGCCAGCGCGCAGAGCTCAGGGGGCGGGCCCCGGCGGGCCGAGGAGGAGGAGTTGCAGTGCTAGGCCCGCCCCCTGCGGCCGCCGCGGAGCCCCGGCCCCGCCCAGCGTGCAGGGGGCTGGGCCGACCAAAATCCCGCCCGGAAAAGCCCGCGCCTTGATGTTCTTCAAATGGCCTCTCCACGGGGTTTAATAAAATGATTTCCATTTTGTATTTGTGTTAATGATAAACCACGTGACCATCACAGTCAGTATCCGTAGATTGTCATAATTTAAAATGTCCCCACTCGAGCAGGTGGGGACAACAATTGGTCATTACCCTTGTCTTTGTGTAATAATTCAGCGTATACTTTCCAATCTTGTAGCTATTAATGATCGGTTTTGGTTTTCGCTTGGATTCCTTTATGATGTGCATGTCTTTGAAGGCTTAGAGTGAACCCTTCCAGTTCGGTCAGGTGGGTGGGATGGAGTTTCTTCTGACCTTCTTCAGCAACCCCCTGGGCTCACTGCAAATTTCATCAAACTGCTTGTGATCGCCCTCACTTGCATCAATTATGTATGTTTGTTTAAGCAATTAAAATAATCGGTTTTAATGAAGACTTTGAATTCTTAATTTCTTTACATCTTCAGGGGTGGTAATAACTTTAGGATGGTAGCTATGAATCTACAGATGCTATTTTATTTTATAATTTTAAGATTTTATTTGAGAGAGAGAGCGCACGAGCAGGGGGAGGGGCAGATGGAGAGGGAGAAACAGATTCCTCGCTGAACAGGGAGCCAGAATCCAAGCTGGGGTCCTGCCCCTCTGTAATGCTATTTTAAATCAACGTCTACTGCTAATTTGGTGAACATTAAAACGTGTTAAGTAATTACAACCTCAGCGACCCTACCAAGTCTAAAATTCTATCTACCTAGAGTAGTAAATTTGGGTTAGGGAGATCTGAAAGGGGGTGGTCAGAATATAGGAGAAACCGAGTTCTGCTTCCCCTTCCATTTTTCAAATTGCTCACATGAATGAGAAAAGCATCATATTAATACAATCAGATTGCTGCAGGAATTTTTACCTTCCACAACATTTGCTTCTTTTTCCTTCTAAATGGCGCCATACATTTGTTACTAGGTAGCAGACACACATCCTATAGATGCAATTTTTAAATGAACACAGAATTGACCTATTAACTTAAAATAGCAGTTTAATATATGTATATTATATAACCTATATGATATAATATGCTAGCTTTTATTCATGGTTTAATAAAGCCAGTCTGAAAAATTCTATTCAGATTAATGGAGCAGGACAATCCGCACATCTAACTGAAAATCAAGCTAGTTCAAAGCCACACAATCTCTGAGGCTTGTAATCTTAACAGAGATAGGTATGGGGCTATAATCTTGAACCAGAGTGGACAATGAAGCCTTGCCAGTGGGATCCCTGGCATTCTCCCTAATTTAACCTTCCAGCATGTTGCTTGAAGCCAAACCCTGTCCAGCAGGTTTGTAATTTGCTCACCCACTGCTGCATGTGGCTGTCAAGCTCTGTGCTTGGTTTGCCTTTGCCTAGTGTGTTTAAAATGGTCACCTTGTAGAAACTTGCTTCTTGGCCACATACTTTTTGACTGCACTGTATTAGAAAAAGCAGTTACGTTGCTCTACACAAGTAGCTTCATTCACCAACCGATTTCTGCTGAGATAAGTCTCACCTGAAAACGTAGTATTAACAGTGGACAGAGAATCAAGATAATTCGTGTTCATGTCTCAAAGCTTCAAATACATTTTAGCCTCTCATTTTAAACCAGTCTTCAAAACTTTAAATTTCATCAGTTTTATAAAAACTATATTTGTGTCAGCTCTATTAATTGAAAGGGTTTTTTATTATTATTCTTATTCACTCTAATCTGGGAGATAAGGGACCATGACATGAGTACTCTTTCGTCATACAGTGTGTGAAGCAGTCCCATCACTGCAGTCGTCAGTAGGTGGGTGGTCTTACCATAGACATTTCAGTTCCTCACTCTCTAATCCCAAGAGCTGCTTGTTTCTCCCTTACTTTGCCTGTGCGAGCTCCTCCTGACTTGACTTTCCCCGGGTTCCCCTATTATGTCCCGCTGGGCTCAGTTCACATGCAGTAGTTTAAAGTGTTCCCACAAGTGCTAAAGGTATTTGCACACCATGGGCTTAACCATTTACAAAAAATCACAAGGACTTCAGGTCAACAACATGTATACAAAATTTTATCACAACCCCCCAAAATTATATCACAACCCCAATAACCTAGAATTCCAATGTGAATTGTGATTACAAAATAAATGGGCTTAAAAAAAAGTAAGCAGTTCTGTAACGTAACCTTTTGCCACTTTTTAAATAGTGTTGCTTGATGGTAAATACTCATAAATTTATGCTACAACTTTATCCCATCTCATGAGGACTAGGACTCTGGTAGGTCATGGCAGCAAAGCAATCTGCCTCTTACTCTGAATTACACATCTTCTTACAAAGCTGTTCTTGAGCCACAGAGAACAAAACAACCTTCATGCTTTATTACAGAACGTCTTGACAAACCATGCCATTCACGGTGGCCAACATGAAGAGGAAACACGGGAAGTCTAAGCTGCTGCTCAGTCAGTGTTCACTGTTCCAGAGCTACCCGTCAGGCCCGGAAGGCGGCTGCACTTTGCTGCAGAATGGTGCATAAGGTGGTTGTGAACTTGAACTGCAACACCCCCTCTCGCTGATTATCAGATTCAAGTGCGGGCAGGTGCAGGGAAGAGGACACTGCAGTCGGGTGAAGAAGTGCTTTTCACATGAACTGTAAAAAAATGACTTCAAACCTGGTAGTTGGATACAATTTCAAACCGTAATATTTGGTAACATCTTATGGTTACTCGGTAATCTCTAAGAATGGTAAAATTCTTTATTCTACATGTCTGACTTTTTAGTTCATACCATGAAGTGTATGTATCAAGGCAGTAAAAATAAGATAATCCTAAATCCCCCGCGGGAATCATCCCAGTCTCACTTTGAATATGAAGACTGGCAAACCACTTAAGTAAAACTGCTGGGTACAGAGGCTGCTTTTCCGCACGACCTCATCAGTCATTCATCACAGAGCGCATTATCACCACCAGACTTGAGAGGAGCAGGTTGGACATTCTGTTAGAATTGACATTTTTCAAATAGAAGGGCACTGAGACTTATGTAACAGCTGGTGAAATGCCAGTCTACAAGGGAGAAACAAGGAACTGTTTTAACAAAGAACACCCCCGTCCCACCCCAATCATCTTCCCCGCCTGAGCTGTGCCCCCTCAATCTTCCCCTGCGGCCATGCCTTTCCACTCTCTCCTTTTGAGTGGGGTAGTCTCTCTTCCTCACTGCAAGGAGGTAACACATTCTTTTTTGTTGAGTTCAACCCAATAATAATTTTTTGTACCACATCATAATTTAAGGATTTGTTATTCAGATCAGTTCCAGGCAAGTAGCATGTATCTCCCAAGAGAAAAAAAAATTTTTTTTAAGTGATAATTTATCGATTTGGCTGGTGAATTCAATAGCTATCTTTTTCTATTGATCTTCATTGTGTTATTAAATGGTATTGATAGCACCATTACATTTTCTCTTCTTAAACCTATCACCCCAGTAAGGAAGACTTAGAACTAAGTATAAATTTGGTAGGTCGATGGAAAACGGAGATAATGATGACCAGTGACCAGCAGTATTAAGTCTGACCCAGTAGAGGCTTCCTACTCTGAATTTATGAAAATTACAGCAGGCAAAACATCCCAAGTAAAGCTTCAGAGCCCCAGAAAATCTTTTGGTTATAAATATTTGAATTTTTATCTGTGATTATTTTATGGGTATATGTTCATGCCAGGAGAAAAAAAAAACTCCAAAATTCTGATACGATGCAACGGTATGTTGAAGCTAAGCAGCATGGCTCTTTTCAATGCAGAGTAGCTCTATGTACATGTGTGTTGCTTCTGAAAAGATCATGCACTTTGCTTCTGGCAGACCGGGTATCCATGGATACTGCAAAGTTTCCAAAGAAACGCCGCCTAGAATATTCTCGCCACACCAGATTCACAGGCCTTCACATGGAAACTGACATTTGAATTAAAGGGACAGACATCATCGCTTCACACCGAGATACTGGGCGGATTCACATGGATTGTCTTCATTTAAAGGCAAGCGGTGGTTACTCATCCAAAGAAAGGAAATGAGGGGAGGAAACCAGGTCAGTGTTCCCTACATGAGGGGCAGCGACCCCAGTAATAATACTCTTCTGATTACAGATTTCTTACCTGGTGATCAATGTTCCTATAAATCAAGGTCTATTTATAAATCAGACGACAGGGAAAAATTACAGAGGAAGACAAGTGGCATTTGACATAGTGTGCCTGAATTTATTCCCAAATGACCCAGTGGATTAGGGGGAGAAGCAGAACCTGTTAACAGGTTTACAAGTCTAAGATCATGGGCTTAGAGCAGGTCACAGTGAAATGAACAATGTGGCTCCACAGAGCGATCGTCTGAACAAAGCAGCATTTCGTAAATGGGTTGTGATATGTTCTCTTCCTTGGAGGCTTATCACTAAGTCAGCAAGAATCTGTCCTCAAAAGTCATCATGACTTAATTTTCCATCATTCCATGAATTGGGACTTCAAGGCTGGAGGTGATTAGAATAAAATGATTTAAAATCTCCAATAAATATTCCAAAGCTTAAGGTTTTAAATATTTATTTAGTGCATACAAAGCTCCCCCCGCCCCACCGCCTCCAGCCTTTTCAGGACATTTTCAGGACCATATTCTTTCCCAGCTTCTTTTATTATCCGGGCTGCATCACATGTTTCTTACTGGAGTCCAGGCAATGGAAAATAAACAGACTCACATCTGGGAGATCCACACGGCAACAGTGGCAAAACCCAACGCCACGAAAATGAAAACTACGATGTCTGTCACAGGAGTGCAGCAAGAGAGAGGACATGTCAGGAGGTTGGCTTGTCAGGGGCAGCAGCTATATTGGCGTTTCTTTCTGCCTCAAGTTCAGAAACAAGTTGGACTATCTCAGGGTGACTGAATTTTCCTGCAAGGCAAGAAGACAGGGAAAAATAAATTGACAAGAGAATCCATCAATGTCCCAGCTTGATCCCAGGCTTGTCAGGGGCTCGGCTCTGTGATTCACTCTATGCAAGGGCTCTGCAGAACACAACTCCAGGTTCTAAAGATCATGCTCCGTCACCCGGATGCCACCAAGCATTAGGGATGAGGATCGGACAAAGAACTGTCCCATTAGGCAGAGCTAAGAGAAACCTCACCAGGCTGCCTCTGAATGCATCTACTAGGAACTACAAAGAAACTCAGGTAGGACAGCACCCAGAGAACTGAGAGCAATCCCTGTCCCTTCTGAAACTGCAGTGGAGGGTAATAAAGCACCAACATCAGAAAGACTAGTAGGAAGACAGAAGGTCTAGGCTGTCCCACAGTGCAAACGTGCCTCTCTGCAAACACTTCTACACTAAAACCCACTGATCAGTGCTGTCTTCCCTGCCCTTCAGCCCTCCCAGATTTCTGTCCTGGGCAGCAACCAGCCTGCAAGCTATCGCCCCATGTGGCTGGCACACGGGAATATTACACCCACCATCCACTCCCTGTTTTTCTGGTTTTTGGAGGTTTTGTTTTATTTTGTTTTTTTGCCAATGCCTTTTATTGTTTACTGTTCATTCCACATTTAACTCTGTTCCATTTACTCCCTATTCTCAACCACTTCTTTGAACCTTCCCTTCACCTTCTTGCCCTAATGTCTGGCTTGTCCTGAGGCTATGGCTTTCCCTGCAGCCTTGTTACACAGCGGCTGTTTCCTCTCTCACATGGCTCTTGTTACTGGGCCTGGGGCTGCCCTCTATGCTCCCAGTTGCCTCCTGGCCACCCTCGGCCCCACTGTGTAAAGGTCATGCCGTCAGACTATTACCGCCATTCCACCAAAATAGCTCTTATTGAGGACATGCCAATTAGCTCCATGTGGCTAAATCTGATGGCTCCTCTTTCCCCTCCTGAAACACTTTCTTCCCTTTGCTTTCGGGACCCCTGATTTTCTCATTTGAAACCTGTCTTTCCCCCATCTTCTCCATCTAGTGGCAACTCCATTCTTCTGTAGTTGCTCAGACCAAAATCCTTGGACTTCTCTCATAAACACCACCACACAAATCTTGCCAACCTTTATATTCAGAATATAACCAGAATCTGACCACTCCTTCCTTTTTCTACCACTACCACCTGGCTCAAACCACTAGGAGACTACAATAGCCCCAGTCTCTCCACTTCCAGCCCAAGTGACCCGTTCAAAACACAGGTCAGATCACACTTGTCCTGTAGTCCACCTTCTCCAAGGGGTCCCCATCTTGCTCAGAGCCCATGCCAACCTCATATACTGGCCGGAGGGCCCCCGCCTACCTCTTTAGCCTCACCTGCAACCCTCTCCTCTCATCCACCCCCACAAACCACATTGGCCTCCATGCTGTTCCTCAACACACCGAGTTTCAAAAAGAAAAGAGAAAAAGCCGTAAGTGGTGACTGAATTAGAGAAATAAAAATGTCTTATCAAACAAAAGCTTTTATTTCCCCTTCAAAATCCTCATAAGGGGGCACCTGGCTGGCTCAATCGGTAGAGCATGCGACTCTTAATCTCAGGATCATGGGTTCGAGCCCCACGCTCACACTGTGCAGTTTACTAAAAAGAGAAATCCTCATAAGGGTCACAGTGTAAATCTTCATCTCTCCTTAACTAAACTTGTTTTTTTTTTTTCTTTAAGCATTATTGGGATAAGTAGGAAACCATCCTTATATCAGTTTTCATTACTTATAATTATTAAATTTTTTAGTAGAGTAGTGCACCAGAGTGGAAAGTAAAGTGAACTTTAACCCCAATTCAGCTGAGGACACATCAACCTCTTTCTCAGTTCAAGTTTCTTCCTCAATAAAATGTGGACTTTAAACCAGATGACCTCCTACATCCCATTTTTTGATTCTTCTAGGAGTTTCATGTTTCATTTTCTATTTTTCACTGTGAATATATCAAAATAGAAAATGATAGCATTAAAATGCAAAGCACTACACAGACATGACTTGTATTTTAGTTACATTATTGGCAAAATATGCTACCTTGGAACCTAATCATTGCTTACAATGGGTCAGCAAACCTTCTCTGTAAAGAGTAAGACAGTAAATACTTTAGGCTTTGTGAACTATGTGGTCTCTGTTGCCAACTACTCAAGTCTACTCAATTCTGTTGCTGTGGCTGTAAAAGCAGTACAGATAATACATAGAGAATAAGTGTGGCTGTTTCAATAAAACTTTATTTATATGAACAAGCAATAGTCCAAACTTGGCCCATGAGCCATGGTCTGCGGATCCCTAGTCTAGACTGCTATTCTAGTTAACTGAAGTCAGACATTTTTGAGCACCACCTGTATCAAAAACAGTTGAGACAAACCTGGTCTTGGCCCTCAAAGAGTTTACTATGGTGTAGGATGAGCAACTGGAGGTCTGGGAAGAGACCCAACAAGAAACATCACTAAAGAGAACACAAGTCAGACTGTCACAACACTATGGAAAGCTCTAGACCAAATGGAGACTGCGCAAAAAGAAGGGAACGCCTCATTCTGATGGGGGGGGTGGGAATCAGAAATGGAGACCAGGGAGAGGAGTGGCCTCGGATGGGAGAGCTTTTGAGCCCAGAAGTTTTAAAAATGAAGATATGATAATAACTATGTCTGCAGAGGAGGAAAACACTGTGATCTGCAGGGAGAGCTGGAAGCCCAGCTGGCGGAGTTAGCAGGTGATGACAAGAGTCCAATACAGAAATAACAAGGGCCTCATCTGAGGCAGAGGAAGTGGGGCTGGAAAAGACGGAAGGAAAATCGAGTCAACCTCATGATGAGGCACGTCATATCCTGGAGCCCCGCCTGTGAGCCGGGAGTGACATGACGTCCTGAGGAGTCCCAGAGGGGCACTCTAGCAGCGCTCTGAGGGCAAATGGGGGTCGAGCTGAGCCTGAGGGACTCCAGAGTTGAGGTGGGGGAGACAAGGAAGGACGGAGCTGTGCTCCAGGGAGCCACACAAACAACAGTCAGCAGTCCTACAGGTACAGAGCTTCACCAGGAATTGCATCACAATGAAGACAGCAAAGGCTTATTGCCTGGTATTATTCTAAGCACCTCGCACTAGATCCTCAAATAACCCTATAAAGTAGATTCTATAATAATCTTTATTTAAAAAAAATTTTTTTTTTTTAAAATCTCTATATCCAGCATGGTCCTCAAACTCACAACTCTGAGATCAACAGGTGCGTGCTCTACCAACTCAGCCAGGACAGTGCCCCTATAATTATCCTTATTTAAAAATATGGGAACTAAGGCCCAGAGCCAGTTTAAGTAATTTGCTGGAAGTTACATGCATTACAAGAGGCAGAACTAGAACCAGTTGAACACCAGGTCTGCGCCAAGAAGCGCTATAATGACCACAGTGACTTCAACTGTTTGGGGTTTTCTACTTTTAACATCTCTTTTTCTACCTCCATCTTCTATGACTTTACTTCTATCAAGCACTTCCAGATTATAAGGCACTTTCATAGATATTCTCTCTTGAAACTCAAAACCCACCTGTGACTCCAATAAGTAAGTTCTATGCTTTCCACTTTTCAGGGAAGATACAGAGAGGCCAGGACACCGCCCAGGGGTGCAGAGGCAGGTGGGAATGTGAACCTGGCTTGTGGCTCAGGGCCCAGGGTGCCAGTGCTCTCACACACCAGGCTGCTCCTCCCTGGGAAGCCCACCACGTCCCGGTCAGATGCTCCATAGGGAAGTGTCATTAGAAGGTAACGACAGCAGATCCCACTAATGCGCCGTCAGTCGCTACACTAGGAGTGAGGCCAGCTACAACAGTGTTTACTGAACACAACCCAGGGTACCTGCTGTGGAATCATAGAAATCCTGCAGCCTCCCGGGTCTGTCCTCCAGGTCTTCATACTCGGATGCCTGGAGAATCATCTCACATTGGTCCAGCTGCTTCACAAACCTGGCTTCTGCACTTGACTGGCTCTCATACTCCTAAGGAAAGGGGCCATGAACACAGCACGGTCAGAGCTGCGGGACGGGGTACTCCAGGCGAGTTCTGATTCTAGTATTGAAATCAGACTCATAGCTAAAAGCACATTCTGTATTGGCCACCCCACCCACGCAGCCACAAGCCCGTCGCAGAGACGCTGCCTCTGTGACATCCCCGCTCACTCTCAGCACCCCGTGCAAGAGGGATGTGCTTGCCATGCTGCATAGTCTGCCAGATGCCCCCAGAGTCCCAGCTGTCCGTATCGACACTCCAAGCATTCTTCCTACCAGCTGGTACCCTGTCTTCGAGATCGTCATTTCATCCACCAGAGTGGTGGTCTTTTTAACTTCTAGCTACTATTTCATCGCATGCTTCTCAAATTACTTCCCTCCCCATTTAAAAACAGTCAGACTTCCTTTTCCTTTTTAAGTGAATTTCTAGCTTTCTCATTGAATTTTGGCTGTCCCTTTACAATGGAAACCTCTGTCCTTGCTTTCCAAACAGGTCCCCCTGGGGTATGACTCTGGAGGACACAGGCAGGACCGGCAGGTTCTTTGTGCAATGGCTGGTCGTGTGTGTGTGGTGCTGAAGGCAGTGGACCGGGAGCAGCTTTTTTGCCTTTCCTCTGCCCTCCGGTCCCTCCCTCCTCAGTGGAAAACCTGACAAGCTACAGGAGGGCTGCTTCGTAGAGCAGGACACCTGTCACACAACCATAAGTCCCAATTAATACTATATAGAATCATTTTTCTATTAAGACCAGAGTGTTCCCAACTGGTTTCCCTGCAAAGTTCTCATTTGTAATTCCACCCCAGATGCGTCTGGATAATGAGCCTGTCATGCTTTCTTGGCAGGGTGATGTGATGTGAATCACTTAAGGTTTCTCGATTTTTATTAGATGTCTTATTCTTACAAACGCAGCTATTTGGAATTTGATAGAGCTGAAAAGTATACAGGGAAATCGTTTTAATATGAAACCAAATACATTTTGTTTAACTTCAAAGGCCCTTAAAAATAATTATCTTTATTTAAATAGTTATTCACATTTAAAATCATATATTTATATTTAATCATTCAAGTTCCTTATTCAACACCAAAGAAGTGGAATGTACTCAAGGCACAGCAGTTCAGGATTTTTCTCTTACTGGAAGTAAGAAAAAAAGATTTCAAGACCATTAAGCAATGACCACACACTGTATAACAAATTCTGGTGAAATTACATGTTTCTTTTAAAAATATAAATTGTTGGTTTTTTCCTCAAGAAGCAATGGTACAGGCACTTTCCAATTTAATTTTCCAACAATGAGGCAGGGCAAGGAAAACAGTGAGGCCAAGAAAGCTCTAGAAGTAAGAAGACACCATGGCATCTTTGAGAGCTTAATCCAAGCAGTTTCTCATGACAGGAGGCAGAATTAATTGTAGGAGGAAGAGGTTGAAGGCGGGTGAAGGGTCAGCTCCTGAAAGGCCCTGTGGTTTGTGATAAGGGGTTTCAGCTTATCCTGCAGCGACTGGACGTCACTGGAAGGTTTCAGGCCAGAAGGGTCATGATCAGATCTGTGCTTAGAAAGATCATCTTACCTTCCGTGGGGAAAACGGCTAGATTGGAGGCAGAAAAATCGGGCTCTGAGACTTGGTAGCACCAGCAGAGCAGCTAGGAGAATCTGGTCTGGTCTAATCGCATGGCAGTGAAGATGGGACGAGTGGGCAGATTTGAGAAACACTAAGGACAAAGAAGTGAACCAAAATAGGAACGTGGATGAAAGGAAAGGTTGAAAAGGACTTCCTCGTTTCTGGCATGGGTAACTCAAGAGGGAGCAAAGGGGAGAAAAAGAGACCCAAAAAACTGACAGAGCAAAGAAAGAGCAAAACCAAAACCTAATGAATACTTATAACAAAACTACAGAACACAATGTTACCATGAACCACAAAATATATGTGAAGTGGGGACAAATCACCTCTAGCCATAAGCCCTGCTTTCCATCAGCAGGAGCAACAGGGCATGGGATGGACCTGAGAATAGGAAACCCTCAGCTCCAGCAGCCGCTGACACAAGCCCAGCCCTGGTGAATTCGCCAGCCTGACCAGCAGGGGGCTCTCTCCAGAATAGGGCCCCACAGAAAGAGAAACTGCAGGGGGCGCAATCAAAACTGAGTGGGGTCAGGATAACAAGAAGAAAAGAAAAAGTCCAGATGAAAGTGGGGAAAGAGAACAAAGCCAGGGAATCTCTGAACGCAGGCCACCATATATTTTAACAGTACATTAAAAAAAAAAAGAAAAAAGAAAAAGAAAAAGAAAAACAACAAAGCAGACAAGGAAGTTCTGTGAAGTTCAAAAAGTTATCTGGGAGCATGTGGGTGGCTCAGTCGGTTAAAGGTCCAGCTCTTGGTTTCAGCTGAGGTCACGATCTCAGGGTGGTGGGATCAAGCCCTGCATCGGACTCTGCACTCAATGGGGAGTCTGCTTGAGATCCTCTCTCTCCCTCTCCCTCTGCCCCTTTCTACCCTCTCAAATTAGTAAATAATTTTTTTTTTAAGTTATCTGAACCAGGTTTCGTTCCACAAGTCTGGGAAAACTAGTTGTGTATCAAAATGAGCACCGAAGATCAGAAAGCACAGAGATCAGGTCCCAAAGAAGCCTACCAGAAGCTAAAGAGAGCAAGGAGCAAAATGACATCTCTACAGACAATTCACATCAGAAAGACATCCTTAGTTTTTGCTAAAAGGATCAAATCTATAAGAAACTATTTCAAAAAGAACTAAAAGATGCTAAGAAAATGTTAAGACATGAAAGAACCATATAGAAAACATTAGAGATAAAAGAAAAGTCATTTTGCAGTGAAGGCTAAGCAAACAGAACACAGGGATACTTAAACATACCTTAAAAGAAATTGAAATTGAAAAGGTTAGGTTTGGAAGCCAAAAAGATATGAAGAAGATGTAAAGGATCTGAGGGAAGGTGACAAATATCCCAAAGACGGGCAAAGAAGAACCAACATACAGATATGTCACCATTTTGGAGGAAAAAAGGAAACCAAAGTAAAAGAAAAACTATTCAAAAAATTTTTCTTGAAATTAATTTTTTTTTAATCTGAAAGTATATATTGAACACACACACTAAGTAGCTAAGGATATTTACCCAGAAGGACCAACACTAAGACACAGTCTAATAAAATTACCATATATATGAAAAAAAAATCCTTTGGACACCTATGCAGAAAAAGCATTGGACATATATGGAAAATAAAATTATTAGACTTTGCTTTATGAGCAAAGAGAATGGGAGTAATGTTTTTAAGACATTCAAGCAAAGAAACTGGGAGCCAAGGATTTTTTTTTTTATCAAGTGAAACTGACCTTCCAGTTTAAAGAACACAGAGGCAAGTTTAGAGCATATTGTTCCTGTGAGCCCTTTTTGAAGAACCTACAAGAAGACAAGTTTCAGACAGCCAAAATGACCAGGACAAACTGATGTAAGGACGGGTAGAGAGCATCAACAGATACTTGCAGAACTAAGACTCAATGAGGTATAAGAAACAATACATTATGGTTAATGTAATGTAACGGTAATGTAACAATCTAGACAGAGTATGATCTCGGTAGACTACAATGACAAAAAAAAAATACAGGAATAATAGAGATAGCAGAGGCAAAACAGTTTTTTAAACTGTTTTCAGTAAATGGAATTGATGATTGTGCTATATACAATTGTTATTCTGAGATGGGTACATGTGTACAGAAGGATAAAGCCCATATAATCAGGATTCCTTGTGTGGAAGAAAGGATTATGTAGAGGAGATTAAGACATACCATTCAAGAGATTAAGTAAAAACCATGCAATACTGTATTTGAATTAGAAATATCATCATGAACCCACAAGGTAGACACACACATATATCCTAACTCTGTCCATTAAAAAGCATAAATACCATAGACAACCCAGGAGCAGCAAGCACCCGACTGCACATACTGTGGGTCTGGAAATTACACTGCCTACTGAAAAACAAAACAAAACAGGAGGTCTGGCTGTTGCAGATGAATGAGGCTGGACTACACTGCCTGCTATAAAGGAAGTGACCAAAGTCAATACCCCACTCTTCCTAGATGAACTGCAACCAAAGAAAGGAGGAGGAGAAAGCCTCTGCGGGTATAATTACTTCAGCTACTAAATGAAAACAAGACAAAAATAGTATATTATAATTCTCAATGGGATGAAGGGATGTAAGCATCAAGAAAACCCAGACATTATGTGCCTCACAATCAAAGACTCCAACACCATCTACAGTTTTGCCAAAAAGATCCAATGTGAGTCTGATCCAGGCTCTGGATTCAGAGGCCAATGTGCAGAAAATAAAACAGAGGAACAGAACTGCATTATGAGTGTGCAAAACCCAGACTATGGAAAACTCTTTAAGCCAAATGCTCTGGATTCTTCCATAGATAATTTGCAAGAAAGAGAAAGAGATGGGCTGTGGGTCAGAAGGGAGGGGGAACTGTAGATTAAAGGAGATTTAAAAGATACATTAAGCTTTAAAAAAAAATGGACAGGATTAAACTAGAATGTTGGAGGATGACCGCTTGGGTCACAAAACCATAAAGAAATTCAGGTGATCCCTGTGAAAATCAGGGCAGTGGTTACTTTTGGAGGAAGGGAGTGGTTGGCCTTGGTCAGGGCACAAGAAAGGGCTTCTTGTGGGAGTGGCACAGTTCCAGATCTTTTTTTTTTTTTTTAAGATTTTATTGATTTAGGGGGCGCCTGGGTGGCTCATTGGGTTAAAGCCTCTGCCTTCGGCTCAGGTCATGATGGGATCAAGCCCCACATCAGGCTCTCTGCTCAGCAGGGAGCCTGCTTCCCCATCTCTCTCTCTGCCTGCCTCTCTGCCTACTTGTGATCTCTGTCTGTCAAACGAATAAATAAAATCTTTAAAAAAAAAATTTAAGATTTTATTGATTTATTTCACAGAGAGAGAGAGAGCGCAAGCGGGGGAGCTGCAGGCAGAGGCAAAAGCCAGTTTCCTGCAAAGCAGGGAGCCTGATGCAGGACACGATCCCAGGACCCCAAGATCACAACCCCAGTGGAAGGCAGGTGTTTAACCGAGTGAGCCACCCAGGTGCCCCCCCAACAATTCCAAATCCTGATGTAGGCGGTAGTTACAGGGTGTTATCCTTCCAGTAACTCATTATGCTATACACAGGTGTTTGTGTCCTTTTCTGTGTTTTACTTTTCAATAAAATGGTTTTAAAAATAATAAAAATGGGGCTCAGTGGGTTAAATCCTCTGCCTTCGGCTCAGGTCATGATCCTGGGGTCCTGGGATTGAGGCCCGCATCGGGCTTTCTGCTCCGCAGGGAGCCTGCTTCCTCCTCTCTCTCTGCCTGCCTCTCTGCCTACTTGAGATCTGTCTGTCAAATAAATAAAAATAAAAAAAATCTTTAAAAAAAAAAATAAAAAAATAAAAAAATAAAAATAATAAAAATGGCTGAAGAAAATGAGGATGCCAGGATTGGGCTGAGCAAGATATTTAGGTGGAGCTGCTGGATTTGTGAGTCTGGAGCTGAGGAGGAATATGTTCAGGAGAACACAGAGAATTATCAGGATGTGATCCCGGAAGCCTGGGAGGAGTGTGCAGAGAGCAGAAGGCCAAGGACACAGCCCTGGGAAGGAAACATCGGCCCTGACCAACTTGGCCAAGAAAGAGGGACACCTGCACAAACTCTGAAAGAGCCCGGAAGGTACAAAGAAAATCTGGAGGCAGCAACGTCACAGACCTGAGGGATGAGACAGCTTCAACGAGCCAACACCTGTGGCCCAGGCGTCAGGGGCACCTGGGCGACTGGCAGACTCCCCCAGATGGAGCCACACAAGACAGTCCGTGACCTTGGCCAGAGCTGCGCATGGTGGGCCTGAGTCACAGAGCGGCCTGCAGGCCATGGAGACTAGGCCCTATTTGGTGGTGAAGGGAAGGAGGGAAATGTGGTGTCCAGGGAAGTTTATTTCAAAATAGGGTACAGAAACATTACTTATGAGGCTTACAAAAAGCTGAAAAAGTTCCATGCATTTTTCCAAAGAAAAAGCTTTTCTTTTCTCACTGAAGGAGGCAAGATTATTTGTTATCAGCTTGGGGGAGGCGTGACAAAGCAGGTGGAGGAAGAGAGGGGTGGGCAGCTTCTCAGGCTTCTGGCACCTGAGAAGGCTCAGCAGAGCCTGCTGGGTGGGAAGCAAGTGATGCCAGTCCCTAAGGCAGGGACAGGAAGGTCCCTGCATCAGCACTCTGCAGCCTCTGGCTGGGACTCGGGAGCCAAATGATCCAAATGACTCGAACTGGGGTTCTGAGAAGCAACAGAAGAATGAGGAGTTCAAGCAGAAAAGAGATAACAGTCTGGGTCCTGAAAGGGAAGAGAAGGGAAGGAAGGGGCAGGGAGGCCAGAATTCTCCTCCCTTTCCCCTGGAGACAGGCCGGTGGACGGAAGCGTTAGGGGAAGTTTCTCTCTTGCGTCTTCTACTCCACCACCTCCTAGTGACTCTCCCTCGGGGAACTAGGATCCTCATAGTGCTCTGCATCAAACTCCCCAATAAAATACTGTACCTGAACCATGAAGTCCTTGGTATGGAGACTTTTTTAAAGGGTACCTGTAGACCCACTGTATCTCCAACTGACTGAACTTGGGGCAACATGGCGAGAAAATTCGGGGCAGATGGGTACGCCAGGCATCCTGCCTGAGGAGCAGAGCAGCTCCTGATCTGTCTGGGGACTCACAAGGATACTTCTTTAAAGGGAAAGGCAGGTGGTGGGGGAACAACTTTTGTGATACTCGGAGAAAAATGACAGTGTTTTCTCTTGACTTGCTGAAATTTGATTTCACCCTTCTATGACCAAGAACATTTATAATCAAGGACGTTTAACTGCATTAAACAGACATGACCCTCTGGGCTGACAGCTATTTATGGCGGTGAAGAGCTATGATTAAGATTTCAGAAATCAATCAACTGGCATTTTCTGTGTAAGTTGTACTATTCTAAGTTCCCAGGATACAGAATGACCATATTTTCTTAAACCAAAATCAGAACATACAGACTGGAGACAGAGGAAAGATAGAGCTTACCATGCATCAGTCAACATTCCAAGTCCTTTCATATATTAATTAATTTGATTGCCATACAGTCTGTAAGATAGGTATACTATTGCTGTTGCCGTTTTATAAATGAGGACATTGAGTAAGTTGTCCAAGACCATACTGGTACTAAACAGAGTATCTGAACCCTGGAAACTGGATATTGAAGTCCAAGTACTAACGATGGACATAAATTATAAAAATGCTGAAGTTAATATGAGAGTCTGTATACTGGGATGAATAGTGTTTTCCAAAATTTCATGTCTACCTGGATTCTATGAATGTGATCTTATAAGATCTTTGCAGATGTAATCAAACTAAGATAAAGTCATACTGGATTAGGATGGGTTCTAATCCAATGACTGGTGTCCTTATAAGTAGAGAGAAATTTGGGTGTGGATATAGACACGGGGAGACCACCACCTGACTATGGAGGCCCAGACTGGAGCGATGGGTCTGTAAGGAATGGAATGCCAAAGCCAGAAGAGGCATCTCTCAGGGGGCGCCCAGGTGGCTCTGTGAGTTAAGCGTCCAACTCTTGATTTCAGCTCAGGTAATGATCTCATGGGTCATGAGATCAAGTCCAAGTTGGGCTCCTTACTGAGTGTGGACCCTATTTAATATTTTCTCTCCCAGCCCCTCCCCGTCCCACTCACACACACTCTCTCTTTTAAAATAAATAAATAAATAGATAGATAAATAGGCAGGTAGATAGATAGAAAGAAAGAAAAAAAGAAAAATGGAAGAGGCGTCTATGAGAAGCCCGGCAGAGGATTTTGGACTTCTAGTCTCCAGGACTGTGAGACAATAAATTTCTCTTGTTTAAAGCCATCCAGATTTCTGGTAATTGAAATTTACCAGCAGTGCTAGGACACTAAGAGAGCCTCTTACTACAAATAAGGTAGTGGTATGGTGTCCTCAATATGCTAAACCTATAAGTGCTTGTTCAGTTAACCACCACACTGCATTGTGAGAGAAGGAAAATGTTGAACGAGGAGGCAGGCTTTGTCACCTGCTACCTAAGAGACCCTAGGACACAGGTGTTCTTCTAGTTTCAAATTTACAAAATTCTAACAGACACAGTAAAGAACCAAAGAGACAGAATACAGAGATAATTAAAAAATAGGTAAGAATATGAAAGTAGCCATTACATAGTACCAAAGGCATGAGAGAGAGGAAAAAGACAGAGAGAGAGTGAGAATGAGAATGAATTAGTTTTCAAGCGCTGCTCTAAAAAGAACCACATCCTGAGGCTTAAGCAACAGAAAATTATTGTCTCATAACTCTGGAGGTAAAAGTTGAAATCAAGGTGTTGGCAGGACTGGTTCTTCCCAAGGGCGGAATGGAAGATCTGTTTCTGGTCCTTCCCCTTGGCTTACAGAAGGCCTCCCTCATATTCACATGGCGCTCCCCCAATATATGTCTCTGTGTCCAAGTTCCCCTTTTTATAAGGACACCATCATATTGGATTAGGACCCACCCTAATGATCCCATTTCAACTTGATTACCTCTGTAAAAATTCAATATCCCCCCCTCCAACAAATATTTTAATCCTATTGCAAAAAAAAAAAAAAAAAAATCTCCACAGTTACAATTTCCTCTTTGGAGAATACTTGAAATAATATAGTTATATTTCAAGGTGAACAATAAAAATTTGAAATATAATTATTAAAAAAAAAAAAAACTCCTTCACAGTATCAAGAAAAAGCCCTGTCAATTCATTCAACAAATATTTATTGCCTACATCATGTATTATATTTTACTAGGTATTGAGAATAAACTATTGAATGGAAAAGAAAAAAAATCATATATTCAAATAAGAAATAAGGTCTTATTCAGAGGTACATGTGAATTTTAGGGGGACACAACTCAATTCATATCAGAAGAAGAAGAGGGGAGAGGATTATCTTCTGAGGTACTGCCTAGAGCTAGGCTTTTTTGTCAGAAGAGTCTGTGGGCTGTGAGAAACATGTATTATGGAGAGTGACAGTCCAGTTCTTGAAATACAGGCTTAATAGGCACAGAATGGGGAGAAATGGTCCAAGAAATGGGACAATTCTAATGTTTAACACTCTCTCTACAAAATAATATTAGATGTTAGGGATGTCCATTTTCCTGCTCCATTTTCATGATTTCTAAATAAACTTAAATACACATGTGCCCGCCAGCGTCAGCACCCACTTACGTACGCACATTCTTCCGTGGAGAGTAAACACTGGGACTTATTTGTAGGCTCAGTCTGTACCTCTGGGCCCTAGTGACCTTACCCTCTTGACCTTACTTCATTCATAGGGATGTATGAATTGCTTAAGGAAAGTTTAAGAGCCATGAATACTATTCTCTATGAATAAATTTCTAGAATTCTATCTGAAAAATGTGTTGCTGCTTATTTATATGGTCTTCATTTTCCCCCCTCTGGCTCTTCATAGAAAAACAAACTCCCAAACCTCGTAGAGTATGCAAACATGACGTTCATGCCAGAAAGCAAAAAGCTTACAATTTTTCTCCTCCACACCAATCAACATCCCACAGTCTTACCAATGAAGTTATTTAATTCCTTGCTATTTTCTTTTAAGCTCTTGGCTGGCCTGGCAACAATTCTCAAGAAATTGAAATTGAGAATTGTCGGGCACCTGGGTGGCTCAGTGGATTAAGCCTCTGCCTTCAGCTCAGGTCGTGATCTCAGAGTCCTGGGATTGAGCCCCGCATCCAGCTCTCTGCCCAGCGGGGAACTCTCTTCCCCTCTCTCTCTGCCTGCCTCTCTGCCTACTTGTGATTTCTCTCTCTGTCAAACAAATAAACAAAATCTTTAAAAAAAAAAAAAAAGAAATTGAGAATTGTCACATTCCAAGTGGCCAACTGTGTACCTGGCCTGAGATCTTCCTTAACAAGCTTAATTAACTCAACCAATGACTTTTACAAGATCATAAAACTATCACTTGTTTGGGAGGTTATCAAGTCACTTAATGCTCTGAATTTTATAAATTTTTTTCCAAATCCAAAGTCTTTTTGTCATGTTTTCATTTGGAAGCTACTTAAAGAAGATTTTGCAGTAAATTGAAAGTAAGTTAATTTTTGTAATTAAAGAAAATTTTGCCGTAAGCTTTTTTAGCCAGTTGCTGATTGCTAACTGAGAAAATAATTTAACAGATACTGCCACTGTGTTCACAATAATTAGGGAACACAAGGTACCAATTCTTATAAAACGTTTTCAAATTCTGGGAGTCTTTCCTTCTTAGAGACAGGGAATTAGTTTCATAAGCTCAGTGCCATTTTTTTCTTCCTGTGTATGAAATGCAGCCCAACTCCACTCCATTATCCTCAATTCATACTGTTCCAGAAGTTCACTTGCGAATACATACTTTGGCACAAGGGACTCTTATGCCTGAAGCAACCCCATTATAGCTAGTAACAGACACCACCTGAGCCAGCCTCCAGCTAGAGGCCATGCATATTTTGCTAAATTTAATTTTCACAATTATTTGGCAAGGCAGGCATTAACGGCACACAGTCTTTTACCTAAAAACCGTTTCAGTTTTCAGCATATTTTTAATTTAGAAAATAATAAGGGGCGTACAGGTACATGTTATAGAAAACTCCTAGTGGGGTCCAGGGCAGGCTCGGTTGCCAAACAGATGAGTATTTCTACATTAAAGCATATTAATTTTCACACTAAGGGGGGTGGGTCAGGGCAGGCGGACTCTAAACAGCCTCATAGTGATTCAGGTAAGATTTTACTGTGTGAGGTCAAGTTAGATCAGGTTTTGTTTTGTTTAGGTTTGGTTTGGTTTTGGTTTTGTTTTTAAATGGCTCCCTGAACTCTGTAGATTTCCTAACTGCGGCTAAGGGCATGCGGAGCTGTATTCCCACGTTCTAGGAGAAACAGGCCGGCAAGAGCCAAGCCCCTCACCTCAAGAGAAGTGGGGTTCAAATCCAGGTCTCTCTGGCACCAAGCACTGCCCTCTGCATCAGAGCCTGCTGTCTCACAAGGGAAGGATGCTTATGTCACCCTCTAATCCAGCTAAACCACAGAAATGACAGCACGCCACAGAATCAGACCACTGAGTAAAAGGCATTTTTAGGAGACACATCTATTCAGCATTCAACACTGACACTTTCTCAACCTGTCCCCCCGGCTTCCCAAGTCAAGGGAAGAGCTGACTGGCATGCTGGGCAATGGGGAAGTGAACTCTGCCAGCTTTGTGGCTCAGAGGAGAGAAGGCGGGGGGCGGGAGGGCAGAGGATGTGAAAGAAAAAGTGGAAAGTCAGCCTCTGAAGGCAGGAGCAGGGAGCAGGGCTTTGAAGGACCTGGGAGAAGTGAGAGTGTGAGGTAGCGATCGAGGATAAGGAGGGGCGCTAGGGGCTCCAGCAAGGAAGGGCCGGTGTAGACTGGAAGGAAGTGAGAAACTGTGGTAGAAAAGGGTCTGTTTGTTGTTTTCCCTTCACAAACGAAAACCAGCACTAGGAGCGGGGAGCAATGGGAACACAATGGCTTTCTTGGCTCTTTCCACTCTTCCTCCAGGCAAAAGGCCTCCCCTCTTGCCAGCAAGCTCTGGGAGGGGAGTGAGCACCCACAGGGCCCCCACTCTGTCCTCCAGGGGCATCCTGGAAGCACTTCACGTGGACCCGACTCAGCCCTGGAGCACCCTTCCAGGTTTCACAGATGGGTGACAGGCTCAGAGAGGGGAATATGCCCGAGGTCAGACCCAGTGGTGAGGGCCCACGTTCTTTCCAAGGTCCAGAAATGGGTAGGGATGATGTAGCGAAGGTGGCAAGGGCAATGCAACAGGAAATCCAGGGGACTGTGAGTCAAGATCTGTGCCAGGCATTATGGTGTTAAGGGAAATGGGGAAATTGGAAGGAAGAAAAATTTCTATGAGCCATGAGAAATTCCTGCAGCAGCCAGGAGGTGAGAAACAGACACAAACCAGAAAGCAGTAAGTTAGAGACAGCTGTGATGACAATCTAAGTCAACTAAAACACTGAGGAGCCATATAAATTCAATCACAATACATTAAAATGCAACCTATCATATATACTTACTTCCCAAAGTTCATAAAGTTCCTTCCTGAGATCCTTTGGGAGGAGCTGGGTCAGCTGCTTCATGGCTTCCTGAAATAACAAACAGTTATTTTAATCATGATCACATTTATCTAGTGAACAACTCAACTACAAAAGCCAAATCATGGGCTCAAACTCTTACAAATGGCTCCCCAAAGGGCAGAATATTGGACAGTATTTATGGCTTACAAGGAGGGCAGTTGTGCACATTAAAGAAACATGTGTATTTATTCGTATGGGCTTCGCTGAGCATATGTTTTGTGGTCTGCACCACACCAGACACCAAAAAAAGGACAAGGAAGGAGGAGGGTGTGAGATGATTACAGAAATATCAGAAGTGAGGCCAGGGATTTTACATCTTATGGATGAATGGCAAGATGCCCATGTAAATTTCCAAACAGAAACATACTAAAGTTCAAAACAAACCTGAGAACAAGAATAGGAAAGTAACACTGAATTACAAAGCTCAAAATTGTTTGTATATTACTGTATTCATTTTCTATTATTAATGTTTTTATTGTATAGCATAAGGCACTATGCAAATGGGCAGTTACTGTCATTAACATAAAGGAAATAACACGGGAGTATTTTGGGGCTCACAGACACACGGGCCGAAAGGGGTAGGATATTAAAAGACAATTAGCAGGAAGCCGGGGAGACTCAGTTGGTTAAGTGTCTGCCTTGGACTCAGGTCATGATCCCAAGATCCTGGGATCGAGTTCCACATCAGGCTCCCCGCTCAGTGGGGAGCCTGCTTCTCTCTCTCCCTCTGCCTCCCACTCCCTCTGCTTGTGCTCTCTCTCTCTCTGACAAATAAATTTAAAAAATTAAAAAAACAAAAAAAGGTAAGTAGCTACATCATCCAGGAACCATTCAAGAGCATCCCTGATCACTTCTTATTCTCCCTCTGTAAACATGTCCAGGCGTGGGAATCTAGCACCTCAGGTGGTTGCCCAAATGGGCTGTAGGCAGCTCTGACAGAAAATACTTTTTTATATCAAGCCGAAAACTGTCCATGAAGGTCTACCACTATGCCTACCTCCAACCCTCCGGGATCCCTCCCTCACACACGAACACAAGGTCAAGTGACCCAGCTGGACCAGAATCTGGAAGCCACAGGGACTGGTCCACGGGAGGACCACATAACTCAAACCAGCCACTTGAGGGACATCTGCGTGATTTGTCCAGCAGAGGCGAGGGGGAAAAAATGATACAGAATACCACTACTCCCAGAGCAAACTGTATTTGCCAGTGTCATGGATCAGCCTTAAGTAACTTCACCATCTCCAACGATCTGTAGCACCATGCCTCTCTCAGTGGTATCAAATTTATGGTAGGTTGTGTCTGCGTTCTCCCTTGTTTCTTTTTCATAAATTCTAGTAAAATGGTTGAGAAAATCTTTGCATTCTCAAAAATTAAGGGCGTCTTTATAAACAGATTGCCTTTCTCTACATTATTCCAAAAACACAAGTCTGTCCGTTGCTTTTGTTTGAAAAGAATGAACTAAATAATGTGTATTTATAGGTATGTAAAAACCCAAGCTTTTAGAATATTTTACTCCAGCACCAAACAATGACTGATGTGTGCTCTGACCATAGAGGGAGAGAACGGAACCACACCTCTGTCGTGCCAGATACTCTATTTCTTCAAAGGCAGCCTAAGACTAAAATCAGCTTTTTGGAGATCACATCCAGTTACTGACTTACTGATAAACTTCCTGTTGATTAAAACCATCATGTGCTTTGAAAAACCAAAACAGATAACAAATATGTTGTTGTTCTCTTCTTGAAAACTGAACAATGATTTACTGGATCTCTACTCACTGATATCATTTGTTGTCATAAAATCCGACTGCATTTGGAGACCTCCGACGTAGTCGATACTCCTTATTTGGTAACGTATGCCACAGAACTGTGCCCACCTTTTTAAATGAACCCTTTGAAAAACCCCGGGGTACCTGGCTGCATACGTCAGACTTGCCCTCCCCATGTGAGCCCTGCCACCCCCACTTCTATATGGAGTTTCACCTGGTCCACACACTGATTTAGGGTGATAATTTTCCTAGCTTCCTCCCATTAGCAAAGTGTGCCAGGAATTTGCCAGAAGTCCTGACTGACTAAACTTTCAGCAAACATCCAGTTTTGCGTCAAGCACCCAGAAAGCATCCCGCATCCTTCAGACATCACTTGTGGGGCTGAGCAGTATAGGAGTTGGCTGCAAACTATAGATTCAACTGGGGTTTGGGGCCTGACTCGCCTATGACTGGCTGTGGAACCGTGGGCAAGGTACTTCACCTCTTTGTCCTTCTGGTTTCGCATCTGTAAAACGGGGTGAATAATGGCATGCATCTACCCAGGGGGGCTGTCGGGAGGATGAAACAGGTAATACAAAGCTCGTGCTGTCTGGCACATGATGACCACTCTCTAAAATGTTCACTCTATTTTTCAGTTTCTCTATTTTGCCACATTCACTCCCATAATAAAGCTCGGTTCTCCTCCTTTTAACCTTTTGGTTCTTCAGCAACTTTCAGCAACTTGAACCCTGGCAGATACATACCTACCATGATTCTGCCTTCTGACTTCATGTTTTTGTCTTCAAAAAGCAGTATGACCTGCTATCGCTGTATTCCAGCCCTGAGTTCCAACCCACGGTTCCCGATGGTCCCTACGAAGCGTCATTCGCCAGCTCGCATTATAATACAAAGTTTGTTTTATCTTGTTTAGGAAGGGGGTCAGACAGTATTGCTTTTGGCCCTAAACTTTCTCTTCCGTGCCCTCAATTTCCCTTTCATCTTAATACTGTATACTCTCCTCCAAAACAATCAACCTTCCAAGTTCACCAAGTGTTTTCCTTCCCTCCTACTTCAGTTTAAGCCTTCCTGATGCAGTTGGCTAGCCCGTGGGCAAATCATGCCACCCGATTCTCATTATGTGCATTCCACCCTGAGCCAAGAAACCCTCATTTAATTATTTTAATGCATGGCTCAGACATCCAAATCTTGTTCATAAACACCATCTGCATAAAGAATTGTTCACCTTCCAGATCTTTCTCTCTGTTCCCAAATCCTAACCAGCGGCAGAAAGAGGCAATGGACTCTCGGCCGTCTTCCAACCTTCTGTTTCTTGTCTAGAACCTGTGGTTCTTCAAGATGCTTCCCCTGTCCCTCCGGATTATCGCCTCTGGGAAACGCAGGAGTGGGCAGCGGCCAGGAGGTATAATGAGGCTGGAAAGAGTCCCATCGTTACCAGGATAGGAAGCCCAAGAGGGCAGAAGCACTCTCTCTCTGTTCATGCCCCAGCAGGCCCCTCCACGAGGTGTCACTGGCCAGGCCTCCCCCTGCCAAAACAGTAGCTGGTCTTCTCCCATCTCCAGTGAGTGGAGAGCCTGCCCAGGGATGCTTTTCTTCTCCTAAAGACTCTGACTTGCTCCTCTGTGGAGGAAACATCAAATTCATTATCTACATTCATGGGAGTTTGTCTTTCCTCCTTGCTCTGCGTCACTGCACGGTCTCTGAGGACCCTCTGGTACTTCGATATACCATTTCTCCTCCACGATGTCCAGACTGACCCTTGACTAAAACTAGCCTGCATCCTGAAATGAGCTGTATAATTAGGGAGACTTTTTCCCCATTTCTTTTGTCTTCGTCATGTCATCGCTCAACATCCTCTGGTTCAGAGCTAACTCCTTTCTGCCGCTCGGTATCTTGAACTAATTGGTTTCTTTTCGTAGTAATTCTGCCAGTTGGTCCAGGAACTCTATTCACGTCAGTCTAGACTCCTATAGAGAAACAATGCCTCGGCCTTCTCCGTCTGTATAGGCTGCCATGATACTGAGCCTATATTCTGGATCTGTATTTTGGCAGGAAGAATGCATTCCTTACACGAGTTCCCTTGTTCCCATAATGTCAGAATTCCTAAACTGGTATTCCTTGTGGACCTTCTTGCCTCTCAGGGGATAAAAACAGTGCAGGTTCCTTAACTCCGGTCTCCCCCAGCTCTGAGAACAGCTAGTCAAGCCCACCTGCCCTGTTGAAGCATTTCAATGAAGGATCCATCCACTGAGCAATACAGGACCAATCTCCTATAATAAAAGTAGCTCACAATAATCCCTGAATTGAGAACTAGCCATTCAACATCAAAAAACAAAACAGCAACAGCAACAAAAAACCTTCCTGGATTTTCTGACCTCTGCCTCAAATATGTCTTCCTCTTTGGCCCTGGGCTCTGGATTTAGAGTCCAAATTGATACTGATTTAATATTTTTCTGATGTTCCTTTCCTACTATTACAAATATTTTTCATTACTTTTAACCAATAAATCAAAGACTAATTGAAAATTCACAAGTAATTATAATAATGATTAGACTTGTGATTTACAGCATTTTCCTCCAAAGAGCTTAACCAGGATGGCGAATTCCTTCCAGTTCTAGCCACTTCCCTTGGGCTAATGAAAGCCATACTATCTATGTCCACTATCTATGTCCACCTACTCATGAGAACAGAAACCCAACAGTTTCCTGTCCCTGTGTTAGACAAGGCCGGGAGCAGGCATACTTTCCTGATCTCGTGTTAAACAAGGTTGAGAACAACCAACACCAGTGCGCTACTTCTAGAAATCCTTGCTTCTAGAAGATAAGACCATTCACGGCCCAGATAGAGTAAGCACTAACAGCTTATTCCTCCAGACTCTCCTCTTTGAGACTCTGCCTCACCAGTCTTACCAATCCAACGCTATTTTGTCTTACACTCTGTGCAACCTAACTAGTGGCCTGTCTCATAAGATCCATCTGACCATCCTCCAGCCCAGACCCTCAAACCCTACAAATACCCGCTCCTGATTCCCACCCCCACCCCGACACACTGCTCAAACTCTGTGCTCTCCCTTACTACCACGGGTCCAATGAACTTAGCTTTGCTTCAGCAACAGGGGTCTCTGGTGGTCTCTGGTGGAGTCAAGAGTTAACACTGACCTCTTCTCGCCTATGTTTTTCTTCTTTGGGGATGTTATCTGCTGGCGCTATGTCCCCAACGATGCATTCTGCCATATCATGAACGAGGGCTAGGCGCACACATCTGACCAGATGAGAAATGGTGAATAAGGACACAAAGTTAGATTCGCTACAAGTTCCTTCTATAGACTATCGTGAAGATGCATTTTTTCCCCTCCACCCTTCAGGGTATGTTAATGAAGTATGTTCTTTTTTTTTTTTTTTTTAAGATTTTATTTATTTATTTGACAGATCACAAGTAGACAGAGAGGCAGGCAGAGACAGAGGAGGAAGCAGACTCCCTGCTGAGCAGAGAGCCCGATATGGGGCTCGATCCCAGGACCCTGGGATCATGACCTGAGCCGAAGGCAGAGGCTTTAATCCACTGAGCCACCCAGGCGCCCCAATGAAGTATGTTCTAAAGTAATTCTCTTCTACTAGCCAACAATAATTCTGATTTGAAACTGCTAGTTAATATTCAGCACGATAAAACATGAATGCAGGGGAAACTGTTTAGCGTGAATTTTTTTGTTATTGTTTTAATGGCTATCACTTTAAAGGGTGGACAACTTCAGATGACAAAGCCAGGAGGGGATGATCTGGTTATTGCATTTACTTCCTGATACAAAAGTCAGAACTAATCATTTCCCCAATATACTAGTTAGATGTCAAGATGAGGCTCTTTAGAGAGACATGGGCAGAGCAGGACAGATCTGGGTCCGAATCCAGCAACCATTTACTAGCCGTGTGACTTTTGCCAAGTGACTTAATTTCTTTAAATGTTCGGTTCTGTCATCCTTCATTTTATCATCTGTAAAAAGGGGCAGTAATACATCATAAGGTTGGTAGAAAAACTAAATGGGATCCTGTGTGTTCCTGGCACATGTTGATCATTAGGCCAATGGCTATGATTATCAGTAATAATGATTAGGCCTAACAACCTCCCCATGGTGTACCAACTGCAGCCTGTCTCCGTTACCAGTTTAAATCTCCAACTTCTCTTGGGTTTGTTAGCTCTATTCCACACCATGTTCGTCTTGTGCTTTTTGCCCAAAATCCCACCTCTGTACCACCTATAGAGTAACAGGGCGCCTCAGCTCTCTAATGAAACTTTGATACAATCAAATTGATTTACTTATCATTTCCAAAACAGACCTTTAATTTCGGGGCTTCCGTTGTTATGCCCTCCTCTCTGCACGCTGTGCCTTCTATTTCTCTACCCGGTCAGCTCTTCAGAGATCACCTCTGATCCATTCCGCCCCCTCTATTAAGATCACCCAAGCACATGTGACCTCTTCTATTAGAATATCTTGCTAGTTTTTTTTTTTTTTTCTTAAAATTGTTATGTATTTATCTATTTTTAAAGTAATCCCTAAGCCCAGTGTGGGGCTCAAACTCATGACCCCAAGATCAAAAGTCATGTGCTCTACTGACTGAGCCAGCCAGGCACTCCCAACCTTACTAATTTTTGAATGTAACTAATTTGAACATAACTAATTTTGAACGTAACTAATTTGGGGCTTTTTATAGAAGCCAGTTGGGACCTGTGTCATTCCCAGATTAACTTACTGTTTTACTTTGTTAGGAAACTGTGTCCTGTGCTCAAAAAGCATTTTAGACACCTGTTGACTGAAGGAGAGAATTATCTTTCTCAGCTACCTCTTGCACATACTCCTCCAAAAAATCACCCCACCAATAGGTGCTAGTATTCATGAAAAGGCTACAGCATACTATTACAATGACAGAATTTTAGACACAGCACACTCACTGTCAAAGCCCTGGAAATAGTATTATCACACTTATGTCTTCTTGAGATCACGGCAGGCTCTATCACTTGCCAAGAGAAAACCCAGAACGCACTTTACAACTGAAGCAACCAAGACACGTAATTCCCCTTCCTACAGCCTGAACCTATATGGTTTGCCACAAGTAATTTCTCTTGACAGATCAACTAAAAACTCTCAAGAATTAGATAAAAGCATCAGTCACAAGAAGCAGCACATACCCACAGACCAGAGATTCTAGCAAACATCAGAGTTCATGTCGGCTTACCTGTCTTTGTTAAGATGCTCATCTTTGGTCACCAGAGCCATAACTGCCATCCTGTACATGTGATCTGACACGCTCTCTGGCTTCTCAACATTTCTGTATACCCAGCCAGTCCGTGGGACTCTCTGATGAGAAGGAAGAAGAGAGAGAAGCTTATAAAAATGAGTATTTAATCTGCTATGCTCTTTAAGAGAAGCCCAAGGAATAGGGTATAGAAGCAGGGTCATAGTTTCTCGGAAAGTGTCGAAAAATGCTTAACTAACCAAATGATCAACATCTGGAATCAAACCAGTGAGGTCAGGGAATAAGGAGGAGGAGAGGGAGAAGTAATTCACAAGTATACAGTGCAAGGGTCCAAAGGTCGAGTTACTCTGCATTACTAAGGCATAAATTATGGAACATACATAGGTCCTTTAGACATAAAAATAAAACTGTAAAATATTGTGTTTTCTTAACTATGAGAGTTGAGACTCTTGCCTTCAAACAACCCCATTCAACACATGTAGAAAACACTGGTGAAAGCTCTGAACTTGAAAAAGTGAGTGACAGACTTCCCAGTCTGGAAGCAGAAAGGAGAAAGGCCTTTCTAATTGCTCCTGCCCCAGTCATGATTCTGCTTTCTGTTCAGATCAGGATGCGATCTTGTGAGACTGCATTTTCTCCCCAGGAGTCAACATTTCTGAAGAATTGTATAAACAGTAGCAAGAGCGGCAGGATACAGATAATCTGCTTTTAACTTGTAGAAATTCTGCAAAATCTCCAATTATGGGTAGAGGAGGATAAAATGGAAAGGGAGACCACACAGAATACAACTCCAGTGTGCACTACATAAAATCTTCTGTTTAAAAAAAAAAAATCAATGGAACAGAATAGAGAGCCCAGAAGTGGACCCTTAACTCTATGGTCAACTATTCTTCAAAAAAGCAGGAAAAGAATGTCCAATGGAAAAAAGCCAGTCTCTTCAACAAATGGTGTTGGGAAAATTGGACAGCCATGTGCAGAAAAATGAAACTGGACCATTTCCTTACACCCACACGAAAACAGACTCAAAATGGATGAAAGACCTCAATGTGAGAAAGGAATCCACCAAAATGCTTGAGGAGAACACAGGAAGCAACCTCTTTGACCTCAGCCACAGCAACTTCTTCCCAGAAACATCGCCAAAAGCAAGGGAAGCAAGGGCAAAAATGAGCTACTGGGACTTCATCAAGATAGAAAGCTTTTGTACAGCAAAGGAAACAGTCAACAAAACCAAAAGACAACTGACAGAATGAAAGAAGATATTTGCAAATGACATTATCAGATAAAGGGCTATAGTATCCAAAATCTGTGAAGAACTTACCAAACTCAACATCCAAAGAACAAATAATCCAATCAAGAAATGAGCAGAGGACACGAACAGACATTTCTGCAAAGAGGACATCCAAACAGACACATGAAAAAGTGCTCCACATCACTCGGCATCAGGGAAATACAAACCGAAACCACAATGATACCACCTCACACCAGTCAGAATGGCTAAAAATAACAAGTCAGGAAATGATAGATGTTGCCAACCACGCAAAGAAAGGGGAACCCTCCTACACTGTTGGTGGGAATTCAAGCTGGTGCAGCCACTCTGGAAAACAGTATGGAGGTTCCTCAGAAAGTTGAAAATAGAGCCACCCTACCACTCAGCAATTGCACTACTGGGTATATAACCTAAAGATACAAATGCAGTGACATGAAGGTACACATGCACCCCAATATTTACAGCACCAACGTCCACAATAGCCAAACTATGGAAAGAGCCTAGATGTCCATCAACAGACAAATCGATAAAGCAGATGTGATATAGATCTATAATGGAGTATTATGCGGCCATCAAAAACCACAAAATCTTCCCATTTGCAATGACGTGGATGGAACTGGAAGATATTATGCTAGGTGAAATAAGTCAGAGAAAGACAATTATCGTATGATCTATCTGATATGAGGAATTTGAGAAACAACAGAGAGAGAGGATCCAGGATAGTGGGGGGCGGGGGGGGGAATGAGACAAGATGAAACCAGAGAGGGAGACAAATCATAAGAGACTCTTCATCTCAGGAAACAAACTGAGGGTTGCTGGAGGGGAAGAGGGTGGTAGGGATGGGGTGGCTGGGTAATGGGACATTGAGGAGGGTATGTGCTATGGTGAGCGCTGTGAATTGCATAAGACTGATGAATCACAGACCTGTACACCTGAAACAAATAATACATTATAATCTTTAAAAAAAAAAAAAAAAGTCTTGTTACTTCTAGAAGTAGCTAAGAGGCAGACTTAAAGTACCCACTTAACATCTGCCGAACTGATGGATTCTGCTCTTCCCACCAGCGGCTGCTCTGAGGCCCAGCTGAGGGGTCGTGAGCCCCACGTGTGTTCTGGGCTGAAGCCCGCGGGCAGGGAGGGTCCCACACATCACCGCGCCAGGTGCTCTCCAGAAACCTCACGGAGGACTGCCCAGGCCTCCCGGATTTGCACCAGGCTCATCTCCCCACACAGGATTCTCCCGGCTCAGACTTCACTGGGCCTGCGGTGGGCCCAGCCGCTGCGCTTCCTCCACCCACTGTGCATGCGCGCCCGGGCGCCCACGGGAGCTTCGGGGCCCACCCCTGCAAGGCTGGGAGGGCGCGCGGAGGGCGCAGGCCCCAGCCCCCGCCAGCTGCAGCTCGGGAGGCGGGGGCCACACCGGCCTCTCCCCGCGCGCCGCTCGCCGGGCCCCAAACGGCCCCGCCGGGCGCCTGCTCACCTTGAGCTGCCCCACCAGCCGCAGGAACCGCAGCAGGTTCCGGGCCCCCCCGCCCGAAAGGGCCGCGGCAGAAGCCATGCGGCCTCGGGTCCCGCACGTCCCAGCAGGCCGCGTGGCCGCCTCCCGAAGCTCCTCCCCCTCCTCCGCCTCCTTCCCACCCCTGCGCCAGCTCCTCCGCCTCCTCCCTCCCACTCTTTCTCGCTCCTCCTCCTCCTCCCTCCTCATCCCTCTCTTTCCCTCCCGATCCCTTCCCGATTCATTTACTCACCGGGTTTTCCCAGACCCTTATGGAAAAGAGGTGTCCCACCTTCCAGGCCTCCGGGGCTGCCCCCAGAGACTGCGTCATCCCGGGGCCGATCGAGTGCTCGGTGCGTTCGAGTCGCTCCTTACCTGTTTGCTAATCCCCACTGGAGTGAACGCCATCGAACTTTTAAAGGGATTGCTGTTGGGTAGGGGGGAGAGACGGAGGGTGGTGTGCCTTTGGAGGAGGGGGAAGGACTGTGCAAGGTGCCCGGAAATCTTGCCTTTTAGCCGTTCGGCATCTGATTGGGGGGAGGAGAAAGAACGCTACTTGAAGGTAGGCAGGCTATGAACCTTTTAACAGAGGCACAAGGGAAGTAAATTAGGAGAGCCAAAACCATTGGGAGAATTGGGGACTAGCCATAAAGGGCTCCGGAGTGAAAGCAATCCCATCGTGAAATCGTGCCTCCCTAACATCTCAAGCACTGAAGATTTCCCTTACTCCAGAACGCTGGTCAGGGTCTGTCTCAACCATCGGTCTTTTTTTTTTTTTTTTAATTTTTTTTTTTTTAATTTATTTGACAGATCACAAGTAGGCAGAGAGGCAGGCAGAGAGAGAGAGGAGGAGAAGGCAGGCTCCCCGCTGAGCAGAGAGCCCGATGTGGGACTCGATTCCAGGACCCTGGGATCATGACCTGAGCCGAAGGCAGAGGCTTTAACCACTGAGCCACCCACGCGCCCACAAACATCGGTCTTAATTAAATCCACAACCAACGGTATCCGTTGTGAAAGGCATTTAGTGGACATGCATACAGAACTCAAAGAGAGATTGTGATATTGAGAATAGACTCTATGGGGCAGGGAGGAAGTAGGGAGATCATTTTGGAGACTATTGAAATAATTCCCTGGGGAGATGATTTGGGTTTGGTCCAGAGTGGTAGTAGCGCAGGTCGTTAATTTTGTATACAACTTGAAGGTAGGACTAGTAAATTTGTGACGGAGTGCCCATGGAGTATGAGACAAAGAGAAAGATGGCTCCACAAAATTTGGCCTAACTGAAAGGATGGAGTTGCTGTGTAGGGAGCTGGAGAAAGCTGTAAGAAGAGTAAGTTGTGCGGAATCAGATCTTTGGTAACTGAGGTTGGAGAAGCAGTCAGTGAGGTAGGAAGAGGACTAAGAGATAGTTGGGTTCTAGGAGCCAAATGAAAATACCTGGAGAAGGAAGACGTGGCTGTTGTGTGTTAGTTGGTTATGATGTTCAAATCAGCTTATTGATGACAAAAATGAAATTGTTTTTAAGAATAAAGTTGTTTTGATGAAGAATGAAGTAAGCGTGAATGAGTGAAATCATGAAGTAAGGATATTGTCATCTCATCTATTGTTGTGTATAAGCACTCAGGAGCTTAGCTGCTGAGGGGCTGCCCTAGGAGCTTATAAGTAAAAACATACGAAGAAGCAGCTAAGCCAAGTAGACATTTTAGACTATAAATATCGAGAGTTTGTAAGGACTATGGGACAGTGTTTGGTCTGAGCAGGCTGATTCTCTTTGCCGATCTCAATAGCTTTAAAAGACCTTGGTGGCAATTAGTTCCTGCTGCTTTGAAGACAGATCTGACCCTCAGTGGCAAAAGCCATTCAGTAGCAAACCTGAAGCAGTGGCAGGCCAAGGAGACCTTCTTGCCCATCTACAGGGCCACCATCATTCCCTAGCAACATGCTCTAGTAACAGGGACATCAGCGTTTGGTTGGCTAACCCAGCTCTCCTGAGTATCAACTGGTATAAAGGTACACTTCTGCTAAATTTGGGCTTTATTGCCTTCATCTTCCCTGGCCTGGAACAATAGTGTGATTAATCTATCATTGGTTTAGAGTATATTATTTCCTTATTGGGTTATTAAGAGACGTTATCCTGTATGTATTTGTTTTTGAAATTCCTATAGTGAGCCTGTGATAAATAAACAGCTGACACAGACAGACTCAACTCTGAGGATTAATTTGCTTCCCCCCCAAAACAGTGGTCAACCAAGTCAACGTTACTTGGATCGGATTGAGATTTGATTACCGGATTTAGCGAATTCAGTGTCATTCGTGGTGGTGACAGGGGCAGTTTCAGTGTAGAAGGGTGAGCAGAGTCCTAACTGGGGATCGTTTCAGAGAAAACATGAGTGAGTATTGCAACTCATTTCAAATGCAGTGGGTCTACTAGAGAAGAGGCTTTTTGTTGTTGTTTTTGTTTTTAAGAAAGAAGATATTATGGTATGTTTATTTATCAATAGCAGTAATCTAGTAGTGAGTGAAAAATTGATGATGTAAGAGAGAAAAGAGACAAACGCCGGAATGATGGCCTTGAGCAGATAAGAGAGGATGCAATTCAGTGTACAAGTTGAAAGATTAATCCTAGGACTGTGGAGAATTCACCCAGAGTACAGGAGGAAAGAAAGTCTGTAGTGACTAATTAATGGCAGATGTGATCGTGGGGGATTGTAGGGTTCTCTTCTGATTACTTCTATTTTCTCACTGAAATAGGAAGCAAAGTCTAGACTAGATTATGTTGTAGTAACAAGCAGCCTCTGTATTGTAGCCCTTTATCATATCGAGGCCTTGTTTCTTGATAATGTCTACTGCGATGAGCCCTGGGATGCTGCTTTAACTCATCCAGGAAGCTAGGGGGCGCTCTGTGCTCCTCTGTGGTTCAGACGGGGGGGGGGGGGGGGGGGTTAAGGGGCGTTTGCCTCTTAAAGTCTGTCCTTGGAAGTGACAGACCCTTCTCCATGTCATTGGCCAGAAGAAGAAACACCACCATATCTAACTTTAAAGTGGGACTCTGGAGTGTAATCTTACCATGCTTCTTGAAGGAAAGGAAGCCAGGGTACCTGTGTGTGGAGGAGGAGGCACTGGGTGGTTATGGAGAGTGGAGGCATAAAATAATTGTTTTGGAGAGTGGGACAAC
The DNA here is from genome assembly GCF_010015895.1 of Lontra canadensis. NCBI lineage: Eukaryota > Metazoa > Chordata > Mammalia > Carnivora > Mustelidae > Lontra > Lontra canadensis. Next base: position 19,790,642 of record NW_022631017.1, read on the forward strand.
AGGACTAAGTATGACTAAGCACCAAAAGAATGCCAAGAACAATGGGGCATGTATTAGAGAGGGTTAGGAAGATGGACTTGAAGCTATTTTTATAGTGCTAGATGGTGCTAAAAGAAGGAGGGATCAGAGACCAGGTAGTCAGATTCCCTAGAGGAAAACAAAAACCAACAAAAGTTCCAGTGGAAAAAGAAAGGTGACGATGTTTGATTTGCAGAAGGATATAATGAGGAACATTCTAGAGATGGGATTACAAGCCAGATGGTAGATGTGAGGTTCAACCTGTAGTGTTCCTTTCTGAGTGGCCTTTTCCTCTTCTTTTGCCAACGGTGCCTTGATTTCCTCATTTATGCAGGCTTTATTTAGTCTTCATGGGTAGCTCTACTTGTATTTGTCACTTGCTCTGCAAAACACATATGAGTTCTCTTTCCTTTGTGTAGTGAGCTGTAAAGAATTTCTCCCGTTGCCTAAGTTATCAGGAGTTAGAAGACATTAAGTTGATGAGAAATTATGAATTGCATAGATGTAGTTTCTGAGAGGCCCTATTGTAAAGATGATAATAGATTTTTGAAGGGATTTTATTATCCAAAAATAAATTGTTACGACAATTCAAAAAGTACTGTCAACTTGTTGCTTTTCTAAATTCCAAAGATGGATCAGGACTTGTAACAGAGCTTGTTCCTTGCTTGTCATCTAAAATACCAAGATGAAAGTTACTAATGGCCTCCCAAGGATGTCTGCCTGACAATCTCCAGAGCCTGTGAATATGTTATATAATGCGGCAAAGGGGAATGCAACATATGGAATTTAGTTTGCTAATCAGCTAGATTTAAAATAGGGAGATCTTCTCCCTGATATGAGGGAGAGGAGATGCAACATGGGGGTTAAGGGGATAGGAGAAGAGTAAATGAAGCAAGATGGGATTGGGAGGGAGATAAACCATAAGTGACTCTTAATCTCACAAAACAAACTGAGGGTTGCTGGGGGGAGGGGGGTTGGGGGGGTGGGGTTATTATGGACATTGGGGAGGGTATGTGCTATGGTGAGTGCTGTGAAATGTATAAACCTGGCGATTCACAGACCTGTACCCCTGGGGATAAAAATATATGTTTATAAAAAATAAAATTTTAAAAAATGAAAAAAAATAAAATAAAATAAAATAGGGAGATCTTATTGGATTATCTAGATAGGACAAATGTAATCACAAGGGTCCCTGAATGTGGAAGAGGAAGACAGAAGATTAAGTATGAGAGTCATGTCATATGAGAAAAGATTCAGCTGGCCATTGCTGGCTTTGAAGATTGAAGGAGGTCATGAGCCAAGGAACGAGGACAGTCTCTACAAGGTAGAAAAGGCAAGAAAATTGGGTTTTCCTCTCAGACCTCCAGAAGGGAATGCAGCCTGGCCAACACCTTTATCTTAGCCCCATGAGACTTTGCTTTTGACCTCCAGAGCTGTTAGATAATACATTTGTGTTGGATCAAGAGTGTTCTAAGTGTGGTAATGTGTTATGCAGCAATAGGAAACTAGTAGAGTGACTAATCATATTGGATGACCTTGACCCCTTTTTACCAATTACCCTTTTGCACCTTTTTTTCCCCCTAAAGAAGGGAAATTGGCAAGGCTGTTTTTACTCTACCAAACCAATGACTTATTTCAAGGATCTGTTGGCCAATCAGTAGCATTGGGGGAAATAGGAATCAATTTGTCTCTACACAATGGTTGCCCATTTTAAGCAATGGGCAAAAAAAACTCTTTGGCACCATTGACTAGAATCCATTAGAAGAAAAGATTAAATTAGCAGCTCTCGCCAGAAGGACTCTTCCCTTGGGCTTACTATGCACTTCAGGTGAACCTGTGACTATCCTGAAGTTGTCTGCAGATTGGGTTACTTCTGAGGATTTTTCTGTCGATCAGATCCTTAAAGAAATCTGAGACCAGAATGAGAAATTTGCTTGGGTGAGCAGGCGCGGTGCGGTACGTGATGCTCTGGTCTTGGTGTTGCAGTAAAAAAACTTGGCAGTGGGTCTCTCCTTTGCTAGCGACATCTATTGTCACAGAGCTCACCCCGTCTTAATCTTCCCAACCTCCCTCATGATAGTATTAATCCTGCATTTCAGATGAGGAAACCACAAGACACAGAAGATGAAAAACTGGCCTCATTGTTTTTTGTAGCCAGCAAACCATGGTAGCCAGCATTTGTAGCCATGGTTCCAGAATTGTGTCCACCTCCAGAACTTTCTTCCTGGGACATCCTGCTGTTCCCCGGACAGCTGGCTATTAGTATCTGCTTCCTATCATTGTGAATAGTAAATGAGATTCTGTACCTGGAATAGAGTTTGTAAACTGTTATTTAGGTAAAGAATTGGGGAAGAGTATAGATAACAATAGATCAATGGAGAAAATTTGCCCTGAAAACAATTGTAAGTATGCTTTAGGAACTGACTGAAAAGAGTAGAGGCACCAAAATCTAAGTTCTTTTTTTTTCTTTCCCTTAAGCTATTCAAGGAAAAAATCCTGCTTCTGCCTGCTACATCTTTACAGATTAAAAAATGTTCATAGTCGATCTATATCAGTGGTTCTTAACTTCGGGGTGATTTTTGCCCCAAGAGAACACTTGGCAATGTTTGGAGACATTTTTGGTTGTCATAAAGTGGGGGGTCACATGTAGTGGGCAGAGGCCAGGACTGCTGCTAAAATTCCTACAAGACAGCCTCCCACAACAGAGAATTATCTGGCACAAAGTGTCACTGGTGCTGAGGCAAAGAAGCCACAGTCTCTATGGACAAAAAGGAAATGCTGGCAATTACATCCCTTATATTGTTGATAAAGTATCAGTGACAGAAAACCTGTGTTATGTTTATATTAAAATGAATTAGGAAATAAAGTAAATAACCAAGTTTCACATGTAACCCCTCTTGTTTTCAGTGGCGTAGCAAAACTCCAGAGCTGAGCCCTGACAGAGTCTCTAGACAGATAAGGGGAGTTAGAGGAAGGTTTTGATCATTTGTATAACCCAGCAAAAACAGAGCAATTCAGCTCACAGACTATTAATGTGGAAGAGTAAGTCTGGGAGGGAAGGAATGTTACAAAGGGAATGTTTCTTCAAGACAGAGATTGAGTTTTTTTTTTCTATTTTGCCCCTTATCTTACCTGTGCCACCTGGATTACAGAGTGGGGGATTTCTACACGTAGAAAGACAACATTCCTGTTTTATTTTGTTTAACATTATCTGAGTAAATAATTCCTTACATCGATTTTCTAGTAAGCCCTCAGATCTTCTCCTCAGATGTCCATCTTCGGTGACTAAATGTTTTCATAATTGGACAGGAATCTTCAGCTGCCCTATCACCCCGTCCTAATCCTATGGAACAGTCTCCAACTTAAAAATTCTTTACCTTGGGGCACCTGGATGGCTCAGTTGGTTAAGCCTCTGCCTTCGGCTCAGGTCATGATCCCAGAGTCCTGGGGTCTAGCTCCACATCGGGCTCCCTGCTCAGCGGAGAGCCTGCTTCTCCTTCTCCCTCTGCCTGCAGCTCTGCCTACTTGTGCTCTCTCTCTGTCAAATAAATAAATAAAATATTTTTAAAAATTCTTTAACTTACGAAGTACCTATCTGAGCTCATGGAATATTTATCAGTTTTATCATGATGGTGATACAGGACAGGAAGATTCTTTGGGGTAGACACTGTCTGATCCATCTCTTCTCCTCAGAACCTAAAACCTAGCATGACGTCCCCCTAGACATGGTGATGAGGAAAAGGTGGTGGGAGGAGGTGGAGAAGGGAGACCCATTTGGGGCTAGCATCACCTTGCCCAAAGGTGTTAGTAGAGTGACAAAACCAGGAGCTTAAAATATCAACTTGATGAACAAAACCACTATCTCTGGAAGATGGATCCCAACTTCTAGCAGAAGGGATGCCGTTGGTCCAAGGGCTCCAGTTTTTGCCTAAAGCAAGAGGATTCAGGATTGGAAGACACCTGTGCCCCTCTTCTCCGGTGCCCAGGGGAAGCAGGGGAGGCCAGGAGCTGGAGGGCGAGCAGTCAGACTGCCAGGAGGTCCTTCCTATCTCTGAGACCATGGTCCGTTGACCACCAGAGCCCCCCACGGCAGCACATCTGTTCTGTTCTTTCTGCCACTTCCTCATCTCTCTTAAGAGGAGCGTGTAACCTGCCTTTCAAACGGGAGCAACAGTGGGCCCGTGTGTGCCTTCAGCTGTTTCCAATTCTTTCCCAGGCCCACTCTCTCCCAATAAATGACACATTGTAGAAGGTGTTTTGTTAATAGAACCTAACACAGCAATCACGGCGAAAACACAAGATCACCCAATAGGAGCCAGATAAATAGAAAGTCATCTACAAAAGAGGGAGCTGGACTGCCTCCTTCTTCTAAAATTCTAAGCTATGAAGCACCATTTCCTCAAGGCTGAAGGATATGCTGCTTTGTACACAGGCTCTTCTATGAGCGGAATTTGCTTGTCTTCCTAGATTCTACTATAAACAAATGAATGAATGAAAATGGGATCATTGAATCTGCTTTTCGCGTCTGTCCTAGGGATTCAGGACGGAACGTCTGCAGAGCACCATAGGACTCCTCAATATCATTATATTTAGAAGATAATAATCATGGCTACATAGTTGCAGACTGCACTATCAGGTATTTTTTCTTCAGACTTTCATTAATGATGAACATTTTCTTCTTTTGAGGTGGGGAAAACAATTCTGAATGGAGATCAAGTTCTCGCTTTAACTGGCAAGTGTCAAAAGTTGACACATCATCTTTTGTTACTTGGTGATTAATGTTAGTTAATTCCTGACAGTTTGCTGTTGAGCTAATTTATGAGCACAGGGAGGATCTATTAATGTAGAAGTCACAAGCAAAATAGTCAAGTGCTGTTGAATAGATCTGTGGAGACTGTCCACCGCCATATTCAGGATGGGTGAGAGAGAAAGGTGCGGGAACAGGCAACGCGTTCCCACCTTCTCAGTAAAGAAAAACAGGAATAAAGTCTTCTTGGAGGCTCCTTTGGCAATTATTTCCCCACTATTTACATCGTCACCACCTGTGGTATTAGAAAATGACCACTAGGTGACACCATTTCACCAGCGTTCTTTTTCATCAGCAGGAGGAAGCCGGTGGGTAGGGCCTTTCTGGATCTTGGAATACATTTACTGTTCTGTGTTTGCTAATTTTGACTTAGAGAAAGCTTTCTGCCCCCTCCACACTTCCCTGGATTTGCCTATCTTTCTTCTTTCTCGTGTTTTTCTTTGATTCTTGGGAATCTGCGTCAATACCTAGGGACAGGTACATTGATTGCCCCATGGTGCTGATAATCTTAACGGAAAACTTAAAGTAGAGAAACAGATAGTGACCTTTTATTGAAGGCTTATTATGTATTAAGGGCTTCCCAGGTATTATTTACGAGACTCTCAGCCACTCTGTAGGCTTGTCTTCATTTTATGAACAAAGAAATAAGGTTCAGAGAACTGAAGCATCTTTCCCCAGGATACCCAACAAGGAGGTAAAGAGGCACAGCATGAATCCAAGTTTATGTAATGTCAGGGCATTACTGATCTCTGGAACCATTCACAGAACTTGAATATTGGGTCCGTGAGGAAAACAAACAAACAAACAAACAGGAGTCCAGTCTTTGTGAAGTTCATAATCTAAAAGAGGATATATAGTAAAAATAAAGGGGTGATAAAAGTAAAAATAAATGAAATTGAGCAAATTATTTGTAACACACACACATACATATATACACTATATATCTATCTGTGTGTGTGTGTGTGTGTTTATGCCATATATATGGCATTTATAAGACCAAAAATTTATAAAGGGTAGTGAGATTACCAGGAACATTTATCAGGTATCAGAGTCAAGAAGACAGAATCAAGAAGTTGATTCTTCTCTTGGAGTAGAATATTCCTATAGGGGACAATTCTGAAGACAGGAGTGATAAGGGCAGGATGGAGACCAGTTATTCTTGGATTTAACTCTCAAACTCATGAATCCTTATTGTTAATGTTTTTTGTTTCGTTTTGTTTTTTTTTTTTTCATGACAGTCGAATTTGCTCTATTTCCTCAGAGGTGGTGTCTCAGCTAGAGCTCTCTACACAGGTGAAGGAGACCTAAGTTAAATGTTTTGAGGGTTAAGAAATCCAAATATTCCAGGTTATTTATCCTATAGAACCATGAGAGCAGCAAGAGCCAGGAATCTCGTAATACTAGACTAAGTGAATGTTTCTCTGTGGGGGGCTGGACATCCCACCTGGGACCTTGCATATATCACTGAATTTAATCTTAACACAGCCCCATAAGATGCGCATTAAATTAGTATTTCCCCAGGATGTCAAGCTTAGGCAGGTTGTGTAATTCACCAGAAAGCCCCCAACTAGCAAGTGGTGAAGCTGGGATTCCATCCAAATTGGCAGATCAAAGAACTCAGCTTTTAACCTTTGAATACACTGCTTCCATTTAACGTGCTACATGGCAGTGAGTAAATGCTCTGGCCATGGTAATCCTAACTTAAATTTGATTTATAAGTTTCAAAGAACTTGCAAGTATGTTATTGGATTTGAGGCTAGCAACAATCCAGTGAGAAAGACGGCTTAGATTTTCTTACCATGCCTTTCCCTCCCACTCCCCTTCCTCCTCCTGCTGACACACATGCCTCTACCCCAGTTTAGTAACCCAGATGAAGTCACAGAGCTACTCAGTGGCAGACCCGGACTCAAACCCAGAGTTTTCATCCTTAGCCCATCACCTGTCTCCTGCAATAGCAATACCCCTTTATAGTAAATAATGCATTTTTAGGTAAAAGTTCTGCCATTGGCATTCAGAATACATTATGTCCAAGAACTTTTGCTTAAAGTCAAGCATGCTATTTAAGAAAAACTGTATGAACATCAAATAATACAAAAAGGTATATATTTTAAATCACTTAAAACTCCCTACAAAGGACAAAGAATCTAAAATGCATTTTCAAATATTTTACATGAATGATTTGAGAGACATATGCAGTGATTCATGTAACTATTTAGAGTCAACATCTGTGCTTTTTGTGTCATATAGAGACTTGTGCTTTATTAACACAAACAGAACACAATAGAGGCATAAAGATAAGAACTCTGGTCACATACAGCCTAAAAGATCACAGTGAGTGTTTATAAAGTCCCAATCTTCCCGGTACCCTCTAAGCTGCAAAGTTCTGGGACCTCAGGTCGGGGGAGAGTGGCCCAAAGGAAAGGGCCTGAGGGTAGCCGACAACAGGTGTAGAGTGAACAGGGGAAGGATATGACGTAGTCACTGTACCACTCTGGACCCTGGCTCCTCACCGGTAACAGGAGCTCCAGAAGACCTTTAAGATCCCTATAATACCAAGCAATATTTCTTCATCTGAGTAACATTTGGAGATTTGTTTTATTCAGCAGAAAAGCCAAAATTTTTAAGAATGGTCCAGACTGAGAAATAGATTACACATTTTTCCTTTACTCTTTATTATTTTTCATTTATTTTTTTAATGGAGAATTTTTTCTTTATTGAGAAACTTAAGACTTGAGTATATCAAATAAAACCAATTTCTGGGGGGAGGGGGAATCAAAACCCACAATAAAAAGAAGAAGTTAACATTGTCTGCACCACAGCAGAACCCAGAGAATGTATTCTTTTAATCGAAAAATTCCAGGCACTTTATAAAAATACGGAATGCTTCACCAGTTTGGGTGTCATCCTTGCAGGGGGACGATGCTAGTCTTCTCTGTATCATTCCAGTTTGGGTATATGTGCTACCGAGGCGAGCACTCATGACCCTTCTTTAAACGTGAATTCATAGATGCTAAGAAAACACATGGACATAGAAAACCCAGGTTTTATTTTCAGAGCACCCACCTGCCACGTGGTTCCGCTAAAGCAGGCAGGATGGATGCACAGGGTCAGGTTCTTTGCCACTAGGGTAGAAAAAGTGATCGATCGAACTCTGCTATAAAGGAAATGCTCAGGGACACACAGAGTCCCCGCACTTGATGGTTCCTCGGTCGCCGGCTCTCCGAGCGGCCACACTGGCTACTGGTGAGAGGTGGCGCTCTTCACCAGCAGATCACCGAGGTAAGCCGTGGGCCGGGCAGGAGGCTTGCCACTTCATTACATCCCTCTAATGGGCTGCAGATGTGCCATATAAACAAATGTGGAATGCATGGATATCCTAAAAGTGATTGTCAAGGCATCACATTCCCTTGGATGGCAAACTTCATTCAGCATTAAAAGAAGAAAAAGGGAAGAAGAAGGAGGAGAAGAAGTGGATGAAGAGGAAGGAGAAGAAGAAAAAGAACAAGAGGAAGAAGGGCAAGAGTGGGGGAAGAGAGAGAAATCTGCAAAAAAATTCCAGTGTTTCCAGAAGTGTTTGTATTCCCTTGGGGGCCAGCCTTAAGCTAACTGGAAAAATTTGGGTTCTGGATTAATGTTACAAAGAGGTGAGGCTGGCTTAGCTTTTGATCTGCAGGTAGAAACGGTTGGGTTTTTGAGGATCGGTTAGCCACAGCTTTGGGCTTCTAGGTATTAGTGTTCATAGAGTGCTTTAGAGAAGAAGACCAAAGTCTTGGAGACTTTCAAAGGTAAAAGTGATATTCTTAGTTAAAAAAAAAAATGTAGTACTGTAAATAGTACTGTAAATAGAAATTAAAACCTTGGGATTTAATAAACTGTGGCTCAAATTTAACACAGAACTCCCAGAAAACAAGGCACATGGCTCTGGTTCCCTGGTTTGAACGGATGGTATGTCAGGATGCATCCTTTTATACCTTTCAGGTCATGAATCTTTGTGGTCATGAAATAAGGGTTGGAATTTTCCCTTGGCCTTGCAGCCAAGCTGGCTCCCACTCTGTTAGCCTCCCAGGCCTGGTCAACTATTTAGCCTATGTACAAGTATCTCCAGGTCATGCTTGAATTCCTCCAAAGATGGAGAACTCACTGTCTCTCATGATGGCCCATCTTGGACAGTGCTTCTTATTAGGTCATTCTATTTATACTAAAATGAAATTTATTTAGCTGAATTTATTTTTTTAATTCATAAAACAAAACAATACTTTAGAGAACATTTGGAGCATCTGCCACTTGTTAGGCCTTAGGAATAAAATGATGAGAAGAGGGGCACCTGGGTGGCTCAGTGGGTTAAGCCTCTGCCTTTGGCTTAGGTCATGATCTCAGGGTCCTGGGATCGAGCCCTGCATCGGGCTCTCTGCTCAGCAGGGAGCCTGCTTCCCTTTCTCTCTGCCTACTTGTGATCTCTCTGTCAAAAAAATTAATAAAATCTTAAAAAAAAAAGATGAGAAGAATACATATAGTTTAGCTATCTATAGGGATATCTAGTCCAGTTTGATGGATCTCAATTTTCTCTATCCTAATATTCCCAAGAAATAGGTCATAGTCCTATAGACAACAGTGGCACTCTACAGAATCAACACCTGCTGAATTTGGTGTGTAGATGCTTTTCTAGTAAGTGAGTCTCCCTCCAGGCTGGTAATCCTCAACATCTCAGCAGAGAAAGGGACCGTAACCTGAAGAGGTCCCTAAGTGACTCTACTTACCACCACACCCCCGTTTAAGAATCACTGCTCTGATGGTTCTATATTCCTATAGAGATCCAGTCGCACATCAACAGGATGTCAGATCAAATATCTAAAGAAAACTGTCATATATCTTTCTTCCCACCATTATCATTTCTTCCGGCTAAATGCACCACAGAATTCAGACTATGATTACTGTATTCTTGAAGAAAAGACTGGCTCAAAGAAAGTCATCGAGAGCAGCTGTAAAGGCATCCACATCTGTGCAAAGTGGAACTGAATCCATCAGGCCAAACCAACAGCTGAGGAGGAATAGAGGTGATGAGCAGGGAGAAACCTGAGCTTTGTGGAGTTCCTTATAGATGTGGTCTTTCCAAGAGAACATAGTCTGTAGTGACCAGCCAAAAGTGTGGGGGACATGGAGAAGAGGAGAGGTAAGTGTACCTAACTCCCCTACCTTCTTGTCTTCCTTCATATTAAGATTGTTCCTTGATGGGGGTTAGAAACCGGGTGGAAGAAAGCATATTCTATACCGTGGCGAAGTTCAGATTTAGAGACCGAGAGATAGAGAGAAGCAGGGAAAGACAGAGAGAGAGGGGGGAAGAGGAAGAAGAGGAAGGAAATACAAGCTAAGATAAAAATCGTTCCAGCTTATGTCGCTGGAATGCTTATAATGTAAAGAGACAGCTGCATTAAGGGTTAGACCCCACTGCCTGATTAACATCATTTGATCTTCTGCTATTGAAAAGACCCTGTGTATTTTCAAAGGCAGTGGGCGTCTTAAATAAAACCAGGAGTCTGGGTTAGCAGGAAGCTGTTAAAAAATAGCTCACTTTTCGTTTAGTAATCTCTTTGTCCTACCTGCTTCACAATCTTCAGTTTTCTTCTTCGTATTATTAGGGCGTTGCCCCTAAATCTGAAAATTGGGGTCCTGGGAAGTTTGATATGACAAAAATAAACGTGAAAAAATCATGATGACCTAAATTGGTCAGATCAGATTTTTTCCCATGAATATCATCCTGGGGAGCTTCTTTTTTGGTTTTGCTTTGAGTTTATTTTTTTTTATCCTTTACTCTCCATGGCCAGCAATCACCACTCAGTCTCAGTGAGAGAGATTAGCACATCATTATATAATGCCATTTTCATGTTTTACTTTCTATTTTGTTAATCTGCTTTCCTTTTGTAAGTTTCAAGTGAGATTGGAACTCTTACTGATGTAGAGATCGATTGTCAGAAAGTCAGAATTTTCCACTAGCCAACTTGCAGCACAATATCGGTGGGAGGAATCAGAGCATCTCCACACCCATGTTGTCATCCCAGGGTGGCCAGGCAATGAGGTGGGAGGGCCTCTGGTCATTTGAGAGGACCAAGCAGTCGTCATAACTAGTTCAGTCTATGTGGCCCATTCAGCTCTTGGCATTGCTGCCAAGCCAGCCAACAAAGGAGCATTGTAATCCTGACAGTTTCCCAGCATTGACTGGACAGGCGCAGACCACCAACCAGCTCCCTTCGCTTCTACTGTTCCCAAGTAAGACCATGAATGGAAAAAAGTCAGTGGCAAAAATCCCACATCCTGCTGAAGTTGGTGTGTAGATGCTTTTCTAGCAAGTGAGACTCCCTCCAGGCTGGTAATCTTCATACCTGTTTCCTTTTTCTGTTTTGTTTGTTTGTTTGTTTGTTTTTAAATATAGTTAGCTTGAATGGTAATGCATAATCCTCATTGATGCCTACCAAAAAAAATTAGGTTTTGAGTTTTGAAAAATAAGCATATGGAGTGCAATAATATGGAGAATGGGAAGTGTGATAAAAATAAAATATCATAAATGTAAAAAAGGTAAACTGAGATAAGCTTCTAAGTTAAGAAGCTAGTGGTAGGAGCCACTCTGATTCTTAAGAAATTAAATTCAGGAGTATCAGAATATGGTTTTCAGGTAGAAATGGAATCATTGTAACTCATTTTAACATTCTGAATATGCATCCCAAAGCTGCCCTTTCTGTACACCAAGCCAAGGACATCTCCAACTCTGATTTTTAAAATTGCAGTAAGTAAAGTAAAATATTTAAGAACAGTGTAAATTCAGAGATACTTATCGTGTACTTGTTACTGATTGAAAGTCAGGAAGTTTTCTAACAATCAGGTAAAATGATTTTTAATACATTTCAGTGGTAAATGTAGCATAATTTTATTTATTTAAATTGTCTTTTTAAAATAAATGCAGATTATAGTGATGGGATGCCATGTTTACTTACTAGTTATCAAATATTCAAATGACAGTGCTTCATGCTGGTAGCAGAGGTGAAATGAAAATATAGTGTTTAAACCGGATCCACAGTTTTAGAAAGCAATTTAGGAAAAACTTAGTAGTACTCTGTCCCTTTGATTCAGTTATCCTACTTCTTAAAATAGATTTATGTGTTAAAATATATATATTTATGTGTTTATGTATTAAATACACATATGATAATATTATACTAAAAGCAAAATAGGAGATTAAATACAGTATTGTTCATCAGAGCAAAAATAAAAACAAAAACAAAGAACAGGAAAAAACAAAGTCCCCAAAAAAAATGAGAACAATAGAGTTGCTTCATAAGTAAATTGTTAGCTCTAAGTAAAGGTACAGGAGAAGATACTATGTCGCTATTAAAATTGATGTTTCCAAAGATTCTTAATAATATGGAAGAATGCTTGTATGAATATTAGGTGAAAAGAGAAGCTGTAATTGAGTAATTGGTAACGATCTAAGCATACAAAAGTACAATAACACACGAATGGTCTTGTTTGGCAAGATTATGGTTGGTGTTTCCCTATACATTTCCATATTTTCAAAATTATTACCAAAGAACATATGCCATATTTCGTAATCATTAAAAAATTGTATTTAAAAAAAAAAACAAACCTTTCTTCTCCTGCAAAAAGACTACTAAAACTTCTAAATGTCCATCTCCCTTATGCTTAAGGGTTATTTACTTAAACACAATACGAATGAGAATCGATACCTTGACATGTTACCAGGAAGTCCTGCTGAGACAAATTCTGATGCTGATTAGATTGACTTTCCCTTCCTTTATTTTCTTCTTGAGCCACCCCTGAAAATGTACAATAGGTAAAGCAACATAACTTGGGGTTATTCTTCTCCTGTGACCCTAGTATTGCCTCTGGGCTTATCTGAGTTGGCTTATTGTGGAGAGAATGCTGAGTCCTGCGCTGTGATAGAACAATCCAGAATATCCAGCACGCCAGAACCTGTGCCCCCGGGGGAATAACTCCCTTAGCAACAGCCAAGCCACACGATGTCCCTCATGGAAAGTCTCACCAAATGTCACAGGTTTGAAAACTCGTGATGGTCACAGTGCTTTTTTGCTTTTATAGCCCAGGATTTTTTCAATTTTGTTTCATAGCTAATATACAAGTCTTTTTCTACTAAACTCCAAGAAGACAGGTATCAGGTGTCTCGTGCAATCATTCATTCAGCTAGGAATTTTCAAACACAAGAACACTTGTGTTCTCTGAAGCCGTGGAGCCCAGTGGTTAAGAGCATCAGCTTTGGAGCTGGACCCAGTTCCATAGCACTAACCTTAGGCCAAGGCAGGAGGTGGAACAATATGTGGGGATCTGAACCAGGATGCCTGTCCCCGTCCTGGCTGCTGACACTAGCAATGAGGACTAAGCAGGGTCAAAGGGCACATTTCTATGGAGCCTGTGCTCCTTGTATCCGTCCTGCCTTTTATGCCTTCATCCAGGTTCCAGGGACCTTAGAATTTTCTACCCAACAGCCCAAGCCCAATTCCAATCTGCTCAGGCTTCTTTCCAGGTCTGTTTCTCCGAAAGTGCATTATAACACTTGGGGGGAATCACTTGTAGGCTCAGAGGGGGTCAAAGGACAGACTTCTGGGAAGTGTGTGCAAGGAATGTGGCCATCAGACTAGCACAGAGTCCTTGCAAAAATGGAAAATGCTTAACATAGTGCCTACTATGCAGTGAATGCTTAGCAAATGTTATTTCTGACGTATTCTCTTAGTATCTTATTAGATAATATTTTCTGTTTTGAGAGAGAGAAAGAAAGAGAGAAAAAACAACCATGAGAATACAAGCTTCTGTAGGAGAATACTATTTTAATTTTTGGTATACAAAATGGAATTTTTTTTTTTTCATTTTATCAGTAACTTGGCTGTTATCCTGGCCCAATTCCAAAACTCTGTATTTAAGCTAATTACATTCCTCCCCCACTGGATAAATTATTCTTCACTTCCCCCATAAAAACCATCATGTTATACTTGTGAAACAAAATAGCTTCTGTGTTCTACCACACAGGCAAAAAATGGTTGTATTTCAATACATACTGTATTTCTCTGTGTGACTAAGCTGAGGGCTGCATTGGGATTTATTACAGTGAGATGTGAGTTTCATTCGATGATGAATCTGAATTAAGATAGATTCCCTATTAAATGGAGCACTGTCACAAGATGCCTTCTCCCAGTGACTTAATATGTGGAGAGGTGTTTTTTTTTTTGGAAAGATTCTATTTATTTATTTGACAGGCAGAGAGAGATCATAAGTAGTCAGAAAGGCAGGCAGGGAGAGACGGGGAAGCAGGCTCCCTGCTGAGCAGGGAGCCCATGGACCCTGAGATCATCACCCGAGGCGAAGGCAGATGCTTAGCCGTCTGAGCCACCCAGGCGCCCCACCATGCGGAGAGTTTTTAAGGCATTATTTGGGTTGAGACTAAGCAGATGTGAGCTATGGAGTCCACCTCTAAGTCCCTGTATTCATAAGCAAGTCATTTACTTGTCAGTTTGACTTTTTTAATGCCAGAGGTGTGAGCATTCCTGAAAGGGTTAACCCAGTGTTCTGACTTTCATTCTGAATAATTAAGAGATGTGATTTTTAAGCAAAGCTGTTAAAACTAGAGACAAAAACACTGAGGTTCATTAGGAAGTCACTATCCTCTTTCCTTTGCTCTCAGTTGAACATCACTTAGGTCTAAAATCCTTTTTTGGTGTCTGATTGAGGAAGGTGAGTTTCATCTCTTGAGATCACAGTGTGGACTAGATAGATAGGGGTAGCTAAATCCGAGTGGCACATTTTCATGAGGACCAGCAGTGTAAGACTCAAGACACGGCTGAGAGCACAACCATCTCCTCTTCGAGAAATGTCCCAAGAAACATCATCCCTAAATCTAAACTATTCTAAATATAGGTATCCCCTCCACCCCGCCATGAATCAAAAGTCTGCAGTATGCCACTTTGCTTTTACAAAAAAAACTACTTTAGTACCTATTTTTGATAACTGAAGGAAATCTGAAGAGGGTTTTCACATTTAAGAAAAAAAAAATGAAAAGCAAAAATAGCATTCAGTGTTTGTTTTGCAGTGAGTTTTTACGGAAGCTACACAACCCCAGTGGCGAGAGGGGTCCCCGCCCCTACCCCCCAGCTCCTTCCCCGGGAACTACACTCAGCACCTGAGCATTGAGCAGCTCTAACTTGTGTCTGTGAGCATTTGGGCTTTATCTTGATTTACTTTGTGCATCCATTCGCAAGACGCATCCAAAGGTATCAGAAAAGTCTAAGGTTATTGATTGGTCTGAGAACACTTTAAAAATTTTCCATATTACTTAGTGACAATGGCTTTTTCACTTTATGCCATTTCAACTTGCAAAAGTTTTTATAGGGATGCTCTACTCACAGATAGTGGGGGGCGGGTAACCTGTGCTTGGTTTTTAGACTTCAAGCAAGAGACAACTCTCACTAAGAGAGTTGCCTTTCCCTGCATTGTACCTGTTGGGAAGGGACCTTGTTGTTATGAATCAGGAGTTCATACCCCAAGACTTTCTGTGGCCCCAATGTGCGAGGCACTGCGATGTGGCCATGCCCGGCTCTGTGTGCAGGGAAAAGGGAGGTCATCAGTCTCTTCTGCCCTTGAAGACTTGCTGAGTTACTGTCCTGGTTTCAGGCTGAGGGAACCCAAGTCCAGGGACGTTTCTCTTCTGGCTTTACTCTCTTCCCCTTCAGCCTGAAATGTTTTTCTCAATCTAAGTCTCCACTGCTAAAACAAAACAGATCATTGAAGCCGTGAACCACTTGCTCAGGCTCAGATAACACTTGGGAAAGGGAAGCATCTGAATGATTCAATGAAAAATAGCTGTTTTATCTGACTGATTATGAAAAATGATCTCAATTCTCTGTCTTTTGGCTTGTATCTACTGAGGTAGATACAACCAAGCAACTCTTTCTGGTGTTTGAGAGTTTTTGAAGTTATTGCCTTAGTCTCCTTGGAAAGATTGGCAGTGGAAATAATTTACATTAGATTATCATCCTGGGTATTACTATTATTTTGCATACTAGGTAGAGCCTTTTCTCCAAACTGGACTCAAATAGGTGACTCCAGAATAGAATTCTTTACTCTGGTCCCAGACTAACGGGTGTTCTGTGTAATGATGTTCTGCAGGGTTCTAGAATGCTGTACCTTATTTATCAAGGCGTGTCTCTCCACAGATGATGAACTATGGAAATGGAAGGAGAGTTTCTGTGTTCAATTTGTTGGGGAGATTGACGGGCTTGGCCCATGGGAGGTGTTCAGTCAACTTCAAGCTTTAGCTAATAAAGAAGGAATTAGGGGTGCTGAGTAAACCGAGTAGCAATTCAGTGAAATACCAGTGAATTAGGATCGAGTTAAAAGAACACCTGTTAATTTTGTAGCGCCCCCCCCTCCCCAGGGCAAAGCTTGTGGCAAGAGAATGCTAGATGCTAGAAAAATGAAGTCAGAGCCAATGCGAACACCATTTATAACCATGGATGAGACATGCTGAAGTTAGACCCCCATCTGGGAAGCTTGGATTGACCATTTGCTAACCATGTACTTTGGAATAAGTTTCTTAACTTCTTAAACTCCTTGGTGCCTAAATTTCCTAATCAGCAAAATGATGATAATTTAGTCTTCCTAGTGCTATTGTGAAGATTTATTACTGCAACGTGTATAAAATGCTTAGCATAATACCTGGAACAAAATTAGTACTCAAGAAATAGAAACTCATTTTTATTTTTTTAAAAGATTTTATATATTCATTTGAGAGAGAGAGAGAGAGAGCATACGCACATGAGGAGCGAGGGAGATGGACAAGCAGACTCTCTGCTGAGCAGGGAAGCCCAATGTGGGGCTCGATCCCAGAATCCTGAGATCATGACTTGAGCTGAAGTCAGACACTCAACAGACTGAGCCACCCAGATGCCCCAAAACTTATTTTTATTAAGAAACCCGTATCATTTCTGTTATACCTCACAAAAAGGAATATGTATGTACATTCCCTTTAAAAAAAAAAAAAAGTCTCTCTCTAAATAAAAAGAAACCATAAACCTGAAGGAGAACTTACATATTGAGTTTTTAGCCTTCATTAAAGCCTTCAGGACAGAGCCAGGGGAATGTAAAATTTCATATAAATTTCATGAGTTTTGCTATTCTGTGATACTTCAGAAAGAGAGGGAGAATAATTGTCTATTCTGAACAAGCATCTCTTTCTGGTTCCCCTAGTTCTCTCAGTACCACCGTTGTCACTGGTTTGGCTCAAAACTCTCATGTTTAATGGTTCCATCTCCTTATCTCATAACCTGTCAGTTGTGATCTCACGTCCAAACTTTCTTTCCACTCCCATATCCACCACCACAGCTGGGGTTCAGATCACTTCTGCTTGCCAGTCGCAGGAGTACTTGCTGCCTGTGGAAGCCACTGGAAGCCCTTCTCTCCCCATTCCTGTGAGGTGTGAGGAGCAGTTGGAGGGGTGGAAATTTAGCATGAGGGCATGTGGTAAACGCATCTCAAGAAATGCTCTTTGCCCTCCTGCTCTCACCTCTGTGCTGCCCCTCTCAGATAACTCTTGCCCTCACCATCAGGACGGTGGGCTGTTGAGAGCTAAAAATTATGGGACTTCTCGGCACTTTCTGATCTAAGCTCTTGTCCTGTCCCTAGTCAGAGCTCAGAGTTCTCCACAGAATCCGTCCACCAGGCTTCAAGTGGGAGACATCATTTGTTAAGAGTCAAGACTCCAAAATATTAAAGGACATGCTTTTACTGGGCTTGGTCCCCTGCACACAATTTCCCTTGGGAATGCCTCAGCACTGTGGTCAAAAATAGTACTTGAGGATTCTGGTTCCTGGCTCAAAGTCATCCCCTTTAAATCCATCCAGTCTCCAAATAGATCTTCTGTCTTCATTCGGTTTTTTCTTCAACTTTCCAGACTCGTTTCTAATTTCTTAAATGTGACCTTCAGCTTCCTATTTGCTTGCTCAAAAATGTTTAATACCTGCCACTGATTAAAGGTAAAGACCAGACATCAGATAACACAATTTGCATGGCATTCAAGGTATTTCTGGATCTGACCCCAAGGTAGCCTTCTGACTCATCTCAAAAAGTTGTCTGCTCTTCCCGCTCTTGTCCTTGTGAATAGCTAGTGTGACTCCCAGCTATCTTAAACCACCACTGCCACCACTGCTGAAGCAGACCCACAGAGAGTAGAGCCCTGTAAATGAAGGGTATGGACCCTGAAGCCAGGCTGCCTGGGTTCGAATACCAGCTCTGCCACCAACTAACTCATTGTGCAACCTTTAAACAAGTTACTGAATTTATACCTTAGGTTCCTTATCTGCCAAATGGGGAATAATAATGTCTACCTTTGAGGGTAGTTCATAGGATCACATTAATGAGTGAATCTAAATCGTGCCTGTTATATATAAGAGCTCCACAGTTGATGCTGCTAGACTCGACATAAAAGCTCAAACCTTCATTGCATGGTAATTCTCCCTCACTTTTTCTATGTTCTTTATGAGACACTTATTAGATCCCGCCTTATGGTACTAGTCAATTTAGTTGCTTTTACTAAATATTGAACATACAATAGAATATTTCTAGTGTGTTGGAGAAGTATAAAGATGAACAACACCACAAAGTTCTGTGTCTCCGTGACCAAGCTTTAGAGACAATATTACTTACTTTCAGGGAGGCCCTTGACTGTTCCTCCTGAATCTCATCCATTTTCAACCCCATCCCCATCCATAATCTCCATTTGGATATTTTTTTCTTTAAGTAATAGTAATTATCAATACTGATGATTAAATATAAAGATTCAAGTTTGTTTTTCTTAGGAAGCCCATTGTGAATTATAAACTTCAGCATTTGCCCTATCCCATTACTTGACCTTCCCCCCACACTTGGGGGCTTCTACCTGCCTGTCTTCCATATCTATTATATTTTCACAAGTCTTTTTTATCCCATCATTTATTTTTGAATTTTAAAATACCTTTTTAAATCCAATTCTCTTAAAAATACATTTTATAATGGTTTTATTGACATATAGTTCTTATACCATACAATTCACCTGTTTAAAGTGTAAATGCAATGGTTTTAAAATACATCTATGGAGTTGTGCCATCATCATCACAATCAATTTTGGAATATTTAATCACCCAAAAAGAAATCCCATGCACATTAGCATTCACCTCCCAATTTCCTCAAGCCCCCCCCTCCCCGCCGCCCAACCCACCCAGCTCCTAGGCAACCACTAGTCTACTCTCTTGTTTCTATAGATTTTCTTATTATGGACATAACTTGTAAGCAGAATCATAAAATATATAGTGTTTTGACACTAGCTTCTTTCACTTAGCATAATATTTTCAAGGTTCTTCTGTGTTGTAAAGTGTATCAGTTATTCATTTGACTTTATTGCTGAACAATATTCCATTCTATGGACATACCGCCTCTTATTGATCCATTCATTCATCAATTGATGAACATTTGTGTTGACTCCATTTTGTGTAGTAGTTTTTGTATAGACATGTAGTATTGTTATTCTGGGATATAAACCTAGGAATAGAATTGCTGGGTCGTATGGTCAATCTGTAAAACCTTTGGAGAAATTGTCCAACCGTATTCCAAAGTAACTGCACCACTTACATTCCCACCCGTAGTGCATGAGGATTCCAATTTCCCTACATCCACATTTACACTTTCATTATCTTTGTGATTATAACAGTTTTTGTAGGTTATAAAGTTGTATTGCCATTGTGATTTTGATTTTCATTTCCCTAGTTTCTCATGATTTTGAGCATCTTTTCCTGTGTTTTTTTTGTTGTTGTTGTTATTTGTATGTCTTCTTTAGAAAAATGCATATTCAGATCCTTTGCTCATTTTTTAATTGTCTTTTTGTGTTGAGATGGAAAAATTCTTTATATATTCTTCATACAAGTCCCTTATCAGATATATGATTTGCAAATTATCTTTTATTCTGTGGGTTGCCTTTTCACTTTCCCAGTCATGTCCTTTGAAGTGCAAAAGGTTTTAATTTAATGAAGTTGAAGTTATCTGTTTTTCTTTTGATGTTTGTGTTTTTGACATCATATCTAAGAAACCATTGCCTAAGCCAGGGTCTTCAAGATTTATGCCTGTGTTTTCTTCTAAGAATTTTATAATATTGGCTCTTACATATAGATCTCTGATCAATTTTGAGTTAATTTTTATATATTAGGGGACAGAGGTGTCCAACTTTATTCTTTTACAGTATAGATATCTAGCTGTCCCAATATCACTTGTTGAAAAACCTGTTCTTTCCACCATTGAACTGTCTTGGTACCTACTGAAAATCAATTGATTGTGAATGGAAGGGTTTATTTCTTTTTTAAAAATTTTTTAATATAAATTCAATTAATTAACATATAATGTATTATTAGTTTCAAAGCAGAGGTCAGTGATTCATCAGTCTTATATAATACCCAGTGCTCATTACCAGTTACCATTTACCCCATCCCCCCATCCCCTCCCCTTCAGCAGCCCTCAGCTTGTTTCCTATGTTTAAGAGACTCTTACAGTTTGTCCCTCTCTCTGATTTCGTCTTGTTTTATTTTTTTCTCTCTTCCTCTATGATCCTCTGTTTTGTTTCTTAAATTCCACATGTGAGTGAGATCATGTAATAATTTTCTTTCTCTGATTGACTTATTTAGCTTGGTAGGGTTTATTTCTCAACTCTTCATTCTGTCCTATCGCTCTGTAGTATGATTCTCTATATATTCTTATGCCATTTTCATGCTGCTATGATTATTGTAGCATTCTAGAAAGTTTTGAATCAGAAAGTATGAGTCTTCCATATTTGTTCTTCTTTTTCAAGGTTTTTTTTTTTTTTTTTTCCCTTATTTCCATTCTGGGCTCTTTGAATTTCCAATAGAGTTTAGAATCAGCTTGTCAATTTCTGCAAAGAAGCCAGGTTTTGGTTTTGATTTCTGTATTCCTTGATTTCTTTCATCAGTGTTTTGTAGCTTTCAGAGTATAGAATTTGGACTTCTTTTGTTAAATTTATCCTTAGGTATTTAATTCTTTTAATGATATTGTAATTGGAATTGTTTTCTTAATTTCATTTTAAGATTGTCTCTTGCAAATGTGTAGAAATACTATTGATTTTTGTGTATTGATTTATATCATGCAACCTTGATGAACTTGTTTTTTTTTCAGTTCTAATGAAATGAAAATTTTAAATTTTGAAATGGATCTCTTTGGGTTTTTCTGTATATAAGATCATTCTATCTGCAAATAGAGGTAGTGTTACTACCTTTCCTATCCAGATGCCATTTAGTTTTTTTTCTTACCTACTTGCCATGGCTGGACCCTGAAAAACAATCTTAAATAGAAGTGGTGAGAGCAGAAATCCTTCTCTTGTTTCTCATTTTAGAGGAAAACCACTCAGTATTTCACCATTAAGTATGATCTCAGCTGTGAGTTTTCAGATGCCCTTCATCAGGTTGAGGAAGTTTTCTTCTATTTCTAGTTTGCTGATTTATCTGATTTGTCAAAGATATTATCTGTTCTGTTTACTTGCACCTGCATTCCTGCTTGCTTAGTCTTAAATTATAGCATTTTTATTTTATGTCTTGTTCTTTTACAACTTCTGTCACCTTTCTTTTCAAACTTTCCTTTTCTCTAGTCATTTCATTGTTTAGTTTTTCTTAATTCTAATTTGTCATTCTTTTATCTTCTATCACTTTGTTCATTTCATTTCTATCACTTCTAAATATGAGGTCACACTTTTGACCTTTCTGTGGGCATACCTCTTTGACAATTTTTATTGTTTGTAGGAACCTTGTTTTGCTCTCTTCTCTCTCTCTCTCTCTCTCTCTCTCTCATTGCATAACTTTGTATGCGATTCAACTTTGATATTTTTCTGATGTGAGTTTTTAAGGGAAATGAGTTTTCCAGTATTTTTATAGTGGTGGTCGTAGTTTGGGGTATCTTTTCTAGTTTCATGATTCTTGGGCTCCCTCTTCTGTTCTTTTCACAATACTTATCTGGACCTTCCCTTTCTTTCCTTTCTGTTGGCCCTGCCTGTTCAAAGGAGATTTTATCCCAGCAGTTTCTTCTCCCTGGGAAGCTTTGTCCGGAAAGAGTGCTTTGGTGAAACCCTACAGGCTGAGCCGCTCTCTCAGCCTGCCGTGGGGCCTTCAGTGAGACCTTCTTGGGGTTCTTTCATTCTCAGGGTGGGTCAGATGCCTTGCCGACTCTCCTTTGCTTCTTCCTGCAACAAGGATGCTCCCACATGGGTCTTGCAGCTGTGGGAACTCTGGCTCCTCCTAGTCTGTGGCCCCTGGGGGCTCTCTTATTACCTAGTTTGCTGCACACGTTGTGCATCGCTTTCCCAGGTTTTAAATCATAGTTGTTCTTCCGGTTCTTTATGAGGGGATTCAATAATATTTAAATACTAGGCCTCCCCAACTGCCATCTTCTCAGAATCATTGTGAGCCACTTATAGTCCTTTCTGATGTGAGGCAGGTTATAAAAGAAGCAAATTAATAACATGTAAAGTTCTTTGTATACTTTATTAGCTTCTATGTTACATGTAAATAATTCATATATACAGATATACTCTAGTCAAAAAAGAAGTATAGGGTGCCTGGGTGGCTCAGTTGGTTAAGCAACTGCCTTTGGCTCAGGTCATGATCAGGTCATGAGCCCACATCAGGCTCCCAGCTGCCCAGGGAGTCTGCTTCTCCCTCTGACCTTCTCCCTCTCATGCTTTCACACTGCCTCTCTCAAATGGATAAATAAAATCTTCAAAAAAAAAAAAAAAAAAAAGACAAGAAAAAAGAAATGTAGTTCTCCTTTTACAATTCCTGAGAGGATGCTTGCTTATTAGTTAGCTCTTCAAAAACAGAATTTTAGGTTTTGCTCCTCACTGTTTCTAGGAAGGACAGCACTGTCAATATTTCCAGAATATGAGACTTTGATATGATCTCAAACCAGAGAGGCAGCTTTTGTTTCTTGGCTCTTCCTTCATTCATCTACTTTCCTCACCCATGTGTCCTTGAGTCTATCCTCACTGGAAGTGGAGGAAGGTGGTTTGGGGTCAGGCTGTGAAAAGATTCAGGGCCCACTTGTCAGTCTTTTCTAGGAGACTTAACAATCTTAATATCACAAATACAGATATATCTGTGAATTTTGCTATTAGCGTCAATGATTCCTTCAATGGGTTTATCCCAACTGAGTAGTGTACTTTGGCAATACGGAGTGTCAAGAAAGAATTAACTTCCTAGAGCTTATTATGCATACTTTGAGAAATAACCATCCCCCACTGCTAGAACAGTCATTTTGCATTCACTCTGAGTCCAAGACTGGGTGATATTTTTCCGTCTTCTTTCACATAAAAAGTCATTCTCAATAATTTTATTTGTATAATTTTTTTTCTACCTCTAAATTAGCAGAAAATTTTTCTTTGTGATTTTAATCAGTGTCCATCTGAACACATTCCCAATTCACCATGATCACTTGGAATTCAGAACATCCTCGAAGGCAGTAAACAACAGTTTTGGCCCTAGGGTATTGATACTCTTCAATAAATGGTGCTGGGAAAATTGGACAGCTACATACAGAAGGATGAAACTGGACAATTCTCTTACACCACACACAAAGACAAACTCAAAATGGACAAAAGACCTCAATGTGAGACAGGAATCCCTCAAAATCCTAGAGGAGAACATAGGCAGTAAGTTCTTCAACATCAGCCACAGCAACTTCTTTCAAGACACGTCTCCAAAGGCAAAGGAAACAAAACCAAAAATGAACTTTCAGGATATCATCAAGAAAAAAAGATTCTGCACAGCAAAGGAAATAGTCAACAAAACAAAGAGGCAGCCCACAGGATGGGAGAAGATACTTACAAATGACACTACAGACAAAGGGCTGATTTCCCAGGCTTATATCCAAATAGTCAATCATCCTACTGATGAAGTTACTGAACAGTGCTGAATCGAAGTGTTCCGTTTTCTAAACCTAACATGTACATTTGCAACTTAATACTACACGGTTTTATGAAACCCTTTAATGGAATAGTTGCAACATAATTGTAAAGTTGCTTTTGGAATCTGTGTAGATAGTGGCACGATAAGCTTGTAATTATATTGGTCAATACTGCTGAAGAAAAAGAGAGACCAAGGATGAAAGGAAGGAAGGAAGAATGGAAGGAAGGAAGGAGGGAGAGAGAGAACTGTTTTTTCACTGGTATGTAGAAGAGTGCTACGTGTTGATATCCTGGAGTCTTTGCAAAGTGCCCTTAAGGAAAAAATTAAGAGCTTATTTTTTATTCCTTTGTAGGCAAACACTAAATGAAAGTAGCAGTATTTCATTTAAGCCAACCATTTAAGAACGCTTACGTTATACAAACAAATGCAAAATCAGCAAATACTCCTCTGCTGTGGGGAAAAACTATGAAAACAAGATTTTTTTTTTTTTAAAGAAAACCTCAAGGTTTAAAACTGTGCTTTTATAGACTATCATGGTTTTTGATTAAAAGTAAGCATTGATGGAATTATTATATGAAGTTTACTATTTTGTTTTAAGTGGATTATGCAGATGTCCTTAAAGCTAACACATCTTCAATTTAAAAAACTTTCCTGGGATTCTTTTGTTTTATAGATTCCCTGGTATTCTTTTGTTTTATAGCTCATCTTTGAAGCTGAATTAGGCTGTAATTGCTGTGTCACACAGAACTCTGTTCCCTGTCAACAAACATTAAATCAAAAGATAAGATTTTTATTTTCAATGACTTTTGTTTATTAGGATTATATAAATACAGTCAAACCTCATTGGGTAATGGCTTTTTCTTATACGGATTTGGATACCCTGGTGAGCAAAGAAGAGGTTTTTTTGGATAAATTTATTTCATAAATTAGAAAGTTTGTTTCTTCCTGCTCCCAATGAGCATTATCTTAAAGTTCCACTATAAATATATGTGAGTCTGTCTTTGGGTTTTTCAAAATGAAGAGCTTAAGTATAAACCCTGTCGATTTTCAATTATTATAGAATTTATTGCCCAATTCTCTTTCCACTTGACTTAATAATTATTGAGCTTTTGCTACTATTTAGCAAACCCAATATACAGCTGTATGTATATATATATCCTTGTCACATGGGGGTGATTCTACAAGTATTTTAGAGAATCTTAAGTAGGATAGGTGGCCGATATCTGGGTTTCCAGTGCAAGTTGCTTACATCTCCATCACGGCCCCTCTCACACCATGTAAATGTGGTTACTAGTTTGTCTCTTGTCACCTTGGGGCTAGTGACCGGTGTGCCCATTTCTAAGTCTCTTATGCCTGGGACTATTTCTGGCAGAGTGGAGGCACTCGATAAATATTTGCCAAGTGAAATAAAGTTTAAACTTTATGGAGCACACCAGAACTTTTCATTCATGATCTTGATTCTCATTATTTTACACATTGTGAAGAGTATTCCCTCTTTCCTGAACGCTAAAAATGTCATGAACAGTGAAGACACTAAATTATAATAAAAATATACAGATAAAAGAAAATGTCTCATGACTCTTGGTGGAGACATTACGTGAGTGTCTTCATACAAGGTACTCTTTGTAACCTGGCATGCAGCCTTTTTCATCAGCGTGCATCTTCTGTACTGACAAGTCACTGTGATGACATCAGGAAGGTGATAGGGCTAGAAGGATGACTCAGCAGGAAAACACAGACATTGCTATGGTAGGTATCTATCGCATGACTCCAGAGAAAGTCACAAATGGTGATATTGTTGCTTGCTTCTAGGCAGAGTTTACAATGGGTTAATGAGATGTTAGTCTTGGATTATTGTATTCCCTACCATCATAAAATGGGATGATGAAATTCACATCTGCTTTCCTGGATTTTTTTGTTGTTGTTAGGTTATATCTAATAGTATAACTATGGTATTTGTTTATGCCTGTACCACGGTCATTTTCATTTTGAAACTTGGCTTTAAATACTTGAAGAATGAGAAATAATTCAAATATGACAACTTTAACAAACATAGCTGCCCATGACTGTGATGGATTTGTTGTGCAGTATAACCATGTTCCGACCAAATATCCAAACAATGATCTGGCTACTTTTATCTAGCCACTGGCCAGGGAAACAGAGTGGGCTTTTAATTTTTCTATGCCTTTTCAATGACACTTACCAATTCTATGAATTTTTTCCTCCTCCCAGAAATAATGAAAAATGTGATACATACATTTTGACCCAGAAATTCTATCTTAGGGGATTTCTTTTACTGATATAAGGACGCCTCTCTATAATGGCTTGTGGTTAAGGCAGTCTCTCTGAATATAATGAGTATTCAAGATGATTAAATAGTTCGATGATAATTTTAGGATGTGACTTTTTCTTTTGGAGTCAGACCCGCCAAAATCCCCAAGACCGATGTCATGGGGCTTACTCCCTATGTCTTCTCCTATGAGTTTTATGGTTTCAGGTTTTACATTCAAGTCATTAATCCATTTTGAGTTAATTTTTGTGTGTGGTACAAGGTGGTGGTCTAGTTTTATTCTTTTTCCAGTGGTCCTCCGTTTTCCCAACACCATTTATTGAAGAGATTGTCTTCCTTCCCCCATTGTATATTCTTGGTTCCTTTGTCATAAATTAATTGACCATACATGGGTATGGTTAATTGACCATACATGGGTGTGTTTATTTCTGGGTTCTCTATTCTCTTCCATTGGCTTATATATTTGTTTTTAAGTCAATACCGTACTGTTTTGATTACTATAGCTTTGTAATACAGTTTGAAATCAGGAAGAATGATGCCTCCAGTTATTTTCTTTCTTTCTTTCTTTCTTTTTTTAAATTTTATTTACTTATTTGACAGACAGAGATCATAAGTAGGCAGAGGCAGGCAGAGAGAGAGAGAGGGAAGCAGGCTCCCTGCTGAGCAGAGAGCCCGATGCGGGGCTCAATCCCAGGACCCTGAGATCACAACCCGAGTCGAAGGCAGAGGCTTAACCCACTGAGCCCCCCAGGCGCCCCAGTTATTTTCTTTCTTAATATTGCTTTGGCTTTTAGGGTCTTGTGTGGTTCCATACAAAATTTAGGATTATTTGTTCTATTTCTGTGAAAAATGCCATTGGAATTTTCTTAGGGATTGCATTGAATCTGCAGATTGCTTTGGATAATATGGACATTCTAACCATAGTAAATCTTCCAGTCATGAGAAAGGAGTATCCTTCCACTTATTTGTGTCCTTGGTTTCTTTCATCAGCATCTTATGGTTTTCAGTGTACAGGTCTTTCACCTTCTTGGTTAAATTTATTCCTAGGTGTTTTGTTCTTTTTTATGCAGTTATAAATGGGATTGTTTTCCTAATTTCTGTCTGACGGTTTGTTATTAATATATAGAAATGCAACAGGTTTTTATATGTTGATTTTGTACTCTACAACTTGACTGAATTTGTTTATTAGTTCAAATAACTTTTTGATGGAGTCTTTAGGATTTTCTATATATAAAATCACGTTGTCTGCAAACAGTGACCCTTTTACTTCTGCCTTTCCAATTTGGATGTTTTATTTCTTTTTCTTACCTAATAACACTAGTTAGTATTTTCAATACTATGTTGAATAAAAGTGGTGAGAATATCCTTCTTACTATGGAAAACAGTATGGAGGTTTTTAAAAAAATTAAAAGTAGAACTTCAATATGATCTTGTAATTCTACTTCACGGTGTTTATTCAATGAAAACAAGAACACTAATTTGAAAAGGTATAAACACCCCTGTGTTCATTGCATCATAGCTACAATAACAAAATATGAAAATGTTCTAAATGTTCATTGACAGATGAATGGTTAAAGAAGATGTGTTATATATAATGGAATTCTACACAGCCATAAAAAGGAATGAAATCTTGCCATTTGCAGCAACATGAATAGACTTTGAAGGTATTATGCAAAGTGAAATAAGTTAGACTGAGAAAGGTGATATGATCTCACTTACATGCGGAATCTAAAAAACAAACAAACAAAACAAAAGAACACTCATGGATAGCATAACAGAGTAGTGGTCACCAGGAGGGAGGAGGTTGGTTGGTGGGTGAAATAGATAAAAAGGTACAAGCTTCCAGTTGTGAAATGAATGGAGGATGTGATGTGTAGCATCGTGGCTATAGTCAGTGGTAGCGTAGTGCCTATTTGAAGATTGCAAAAGAGTAGATCTTGAAAAGTTTCATCACAAGAAGAAAAACATCTCTTGTAAATTTTTAAGATGATGGTTGGTGACTAGATTTGTTGTGGTGATCATTTCATAGTGTATACAAGAGTTGAATCATTACATTGTACACCTGAAACGAATGTAATGTATATTAAGTATATCTCAATAAAAAAGTTAAAATGTAACTACAACGTTATGAATACACTTCTTGTTTAGTTTTCACAAACTAAATTCAAAAGTGTTTCTAAAAAAAAAACATTTCCATAAGACTTTTAGGTAAATACAGTAGTGTTGAACAAAAATATGCTTCCAGGACTAAGGAAAATAATAATTTAGATATTTAAGTTCTGGTATTTTTTTTAAAAAGTCAGTCCCAAAACTTTATGGTCACATTTTTATGTATTTGTATGTATGGTGGTATGTAGAGTGGTCTTTCTATATGTGAATTGAGCAGCAGAAAAAGGAGAATGCATCCAAGTGTGGCACATTGACTGATACACCCACCATGGAACAGCTAAAATTCATTCTAATGTACATTCTTCTCTTTGATTCTTTGTTCATTATATTAGTTTTATTCATTATATTAATACATCTTTTTCCACTGTCATTTATTACTTTGGGTAGACAGTCTTGTGATTTTTCACTATTCAGATGTCACTTAAAAAATCGTATTGGCATACTTTCCCTTATCATGCTGCCCTTGTGAGACAAGCATTTTAAGTGTTACAAGGAGGTGCTGTTACTATTACAAAGGTTATTATAGGAAGGATAAAAGTACTTCATTGGGAACAGTAGCCCCATACAGGAGAAAAAAATGTAACACAGTTCCAGAAGCATTGTAACAAGAGTGGAGGGTACATAAATGATCTCAGGTCACCAGATTAGTGCAGATAATAGAAGGAAGTATGTGAACCCAAGTTCCCTCTATGGACATAAACTGGGAAATACAGAGGAATCTGCAGCATGGTGTACTAGGTGCGGAACAGGGTGCAAACGTATCCTGTGACCTGGTTATCTGCACAGCCCTGGGATTGGGTCCAGCTACTTTGGTCCTCTAGAGAAGCAAGACGGCTTCTTCATGTAAAGCTAATTTGGTGGAGTTCATGCGGAGTACAGAGTTGGGTCACACAGCAGGCAGCCCTGGTGACCTCGATGCAGGGCACACAAGGGCTTGGGTGCCTGCCATTCTCCTAATCAGAAATCCCTGATATTGCTTGTATAGTGTTGTTTCTTCCTGAGATGCCATTTTGTCACTCATCCCCAGAACAATTCTTAGGCTAACAATACTAATATTAGTAAAATATACTGTGTTCTGATAATTTAGGGGGTTCTGTTGCTGATCCCGATATGAGTATATAAGCAGTAGCCCTTGTTCAAACAGTAGTCCTCTGTCCCTCCTGGCAGATGGTACTGTGGTTGGAAATCTTTACAGCATTCCAGTGGAACCATTATGCCTTTGATGCGTCACTCCGCCAAGGCCCAGGAGCTATGGAACATATTACCTTACCAAGAAAGGCCTGCCTTATACTGCTCTGGCACTTGCCAAAATGGTCTTCACATTGAGAGTCCCAGAGTGTGCCTTACAGAGTAATAAATTACATTACCAACAGTCGTTATGACCTCAGTGAGAGACACACGCAGCCAAGAGCAGCTACATGTTACTGTCAGTTAATTAGTGTTCGTATTCATTAAAAGTGGGAGTGAGAGCCCGGAAACAATCCATTACTCATTGTGAACGGAGTCATGGGACAGCATAAAAGCTATCCAAGGAACCAGTGAAAGCAAGAACCAGGAAGCAGGATAGAGATCAATGAACTGGTTACTTGGTTATAGTTCTTTACTGCGTTCATGCATACTCACACACACACACACACACACACACACTCACACACTGAGCCCTCACTTGTACATTTGTACACGCATTTTCCCTAGCTCACCCAGTTCATGCTATGGTTTGAGTGGCGTGCTCCCTAAAAGACATAGTGAAGTCTTAGCTCCTGATACCTCTGAATGTGAACTTATTTGGAAATAGGCTCTTTGTGAATGTAATAAGTTAAGATGAGGTCAGACTCAATTTGAGTGGATTAGGGAAGAGAAGAAAGAGACTCAGGGATGAAAATGTCATGTGAAGACACGGAGACACACAGACACAAAGGGAAGATGGTCAGGTGCTGATAAAGGCAGAGATTACAGTTATCCTGACACAAGCCCTTGGGGCTATAAGAAGTAAACAAGAATCCTTTGGAGGGGGTGGGGTGGTGGTAGGAGGGACTGTGGCCTTGACAACACCTTGAGTTCAGGCTTCTGGCCTCTAAGTGTGAGACAATAAATCTCAGTTGTTTTAAGCCACCAGTTTGTGCTGTTTTGTTATGACAACCACAGGAAACTAACGTCAATCCCTTGTATAAAACGGACACCCTCATACTTACGGCATTTCGTGTATGTGTTCTCGGACACACTTCCACACTCCTGTTTAAGTCTCACTTAAAACACTTTAAACTTAAATGCAGTAAGTTTATGCCGTCCTAATTCAATCAACTCTTGTCAGCTTGTCCAGTTTTGAATCAAAGGGAAGGTGAGTCCGAACTGCAAGGTGGACGACCTTGAACTTCGTGAGCTGCTTTGGAAGTGAGGAAAACGTACCCTTTCTGTTATGATTCCTCAATCCAGAAGACAGTTGTGAAAGAATTATAGCAAAAATATTTGTTTAGAATATATTTGTCTCATTACTCACCTAGTTTTGGGACCCCAAAAAACTTGCCCGTAAAGAAAGTAGCCATCTGGGGAGTCCCTAATGTGGCAAAGTTTAACCAATTTGAAATTCTGGCAGAATGAAAATGTGAATAGTCATAGGAAAATTAAAATAGATGATTTTCCTGTCATTCACTCTTTCTTTATTGTGTTTTAAATAAAAAATTTTCCAACTTTAAGACAACCCATAGTTTGCCTTCATACACGTTAACTAATGGCAATGGCAGTAGAAGCTTATATGTATGTGTTATTAGACACTGTGGCAAGTACAAATAATGCAAAGTGGTCCTTATCATCTGAGTGTTGGTTGGCTGTAGCCAGCACTCCCCAGTGTATTCTCCTGACCATCACACTTCTTCGAGCTTCCTGCTCCTGAGTCCAACTGTCTACCTCCACATCTCCACTTAGCTATCTTAAAGGAATTCAGACTCACACACAGGAAACTAAGCTTTTGGTATTTGTTGTCACTCTAATTTTCTTTCGTGTTCCCTTTGGTGCCCCGACCCATCCGAGTATGCATGTAAGTAAAAAACCTACACTGTAGGCCCTCCCCACCCACCATCCCTCCGGCTTTCTCTAATTAAACACCACTCTTTATTCAACCTCCTAAATATCTTTGGAGTCTATCCTGGTCTTAACCATGTCCTCCCCTTCTTGGTTAGTCCAGGTTCCAGGAACTTCCCTCCAGCTCACTGCAGGAGCCTCCTATTGGTAGGAAGGATAGTAAACAGGTCCCCCACACCCAGCCTTTTCACACTACAGCCGGAAGGACCTTCTCAGAAAGCAAATTTTAAGATGTCATCTGCCTGCTCAAGCATAATGTGGTTTCACAGAGCCCTCGAATGAAGGCTGGAATCCCTAACTTGGTCTAGAAGTCTTCAGGTCTCAGTTTACACTCCTCTTCTGATTCCTTGTACCGTGAACATGCTCCCTTCTTCTGGTGTAACAACTGTGCTCTGTCCCTCCCATGTTGGGTTTTTCCACCTACTGTTTCTTTTGTTTGGAACGTTTTTCTCTCCTCTTCCCTCCCTCAAATTCTTCTAGTTAACTACCACTCATCAATCAGGATTCTGTTCAAACAACACTTCTTCAGGAAAAGCTTTCCTGATGTCCCAGCACAGATCAGGACCCCTGGCATATTACTGATTCTCTCATTCATCAATAGCTACCAGTATCACTGCATGCCAAGTACTCTTCTAGGCACTTAGACTCATCCTCATCACTGGGTGTGAAGATAAGCTCTCTGCTCACATAAGCTTATGATTTAGTTGGAGGAAAAGATAATAGACAAGTAAATGAACAAGAAACCACCAGATAATGATAAACTCAGTGATAGAAATAGAACAGATAAAAATAAAGCAGAGTGAGGCATTAGGTTTCTATGAGAAGGTGACAGCTAAGGTTAGACCCTACTGTCAGTAAGAAGGCAAGGGTGTGAAATTCCATGGGAAGAACATTCCCAGCAGAGGTTCTAGTCAGTGAAAAAAAAGGTTCTGGAGAAAAGATGACTAGGGTGTGGGAATGAAGAGGACAAATTTATCTGGGACAGGATTATGAAGGTCAAATTATGGTGTTTGGATTGAATTTCTAATGTAACGAGAAAGTAGTCAGGGGCTTTAAACTAGGAAATTATTTCCTTCCCTTTACATTTCTAGAAGAGCACTGTGTAGCTGCTATGTGCAGAAGGATCTCAGATGTGCAAAAATCTACGTGGAGCCATTGGATGGGCGCCCACAACAAGAGTGAAGATGGAAGATGGCGGTGGCTCAGACCAGGAGAGTAGCTCCAGGGGAGGAGAAAGATAAACAGAGGATGGTGGCTGCAAGTAGAAGGCAGAGGAATTGTTGGTGGATTGGAAATGGGACATAAAGGGAAAAGAAAACTCAGGGACGTTTTCCTGATGGAGCAGCTAGGTGAATGGCAGCTAACAAACACTGAGTTAGGAGATGCCAACAAGGAACAGGTTTGGAGATGGAGAAAACAAGAGTTCTGTTTTAGGCCTATCAAATTTGAAATGTATATTAGATGGCCAAATGATCTGTCAGGTCAGCTGTGGTTTCTAAGAGTCTGGAGTTTAGGTGACAGGTGATACCTAGAGTCACAAATTGGAAAACCATTCACAATAGCTATTATTAAAGCCATAGGTCTAGATAAAACATGAAAGACTCACAGTGAGCTTTGGGACATAATATTATTTGGGGGTGGAGCCAAGGATGAAGGATGGTAAAAGTTGCTAAAAGGAGCTGCCAGCGAAAGAGGACAACTGAAAGGTATGGGGTCAAGACAGTCCAGAGTGAAATGATCCCATTGACTTAATTCCCCTTTGGGTGTTCTTTTACTGTTGCAAGTTCAGCAAAGATATATAACCAACCCCTTCTTAATGTATTTGGCAAAAATATGAATCTTACTTTGACTATCAAACTTAAGTTTACTTCTGCTACCAATAGGAAATTATGGGAAAGAAGAGGATAAATTTATCTGGGACAGGATTATGAAGGTCAAATCACGGTGTTTGGATTGAATTTCTAATGTAATGAGAAGGTAGTCGTGGGCTTTAAACAAGGAAATTATTTCCTTCCCTTTACATTTGTAGAAGAGCACTGTGTAGCTGCTGTGTGCAAAAGGATCCCAGGTGTGCAAACATCTACATGGAGCCCTCAGATGGGTGCCCACTGCAAGAGTGAAGATGGAAGATGGCAGATGGAAGATGCCTCTGTCACTTTGCTGAGTGACAGAGCTCATTCTCATTAGTTAATGGACGTAGTAGTAGGTTTTTCTCTGTCTCCCAATCCAAGTTTCTGTTGGTTCCTTCCTCCTTCCTTTTAGATCAAACACTGATTAGGTAAAAGATTAATTTCAAACATCTAAAAATAGCAAATGCATGCCCGCGGATCATGGATCCTGAGACTCCGTGGATGCATCCAATGTTGAAAGTAGGAAGCAGCAGACCCACTACGCTGTTGGTAGTTTTACAGCTGTTCATCGAATAGGTATGTAGCTAGATGTAGTTAAAAAGGCTCAGGAATCTTCAAAAAAAAAAATGAATTTGGGGAAAGCAGGGAACAAAGGGAGGTACTTAAAAAGTAAAATGAATAATTGGCATTATCAGGCATTTTGGACCTTGGGGTGTGTGTTTGCATAAGCGTGTGTGTGTGTGCCTAAGGGTCAAGCTCCAGCATGCTCATTTGGGGTAGCAGGAGCTTGCATCAAAACATTCATCAAAACACAGGCTGCATTCCATTTCCACAGCCCAATATCAAGATTGCCCAGAATTACATCTTTATGCCATTAGACATCTAATGCAAAGCCATCTAGGCTTTCAGCTTTCCCCGGGGACCCTTTGGGAGGAATTTCTGCTGAGAGCCCGCAACTCAGACCTGATGCTTGTCAGGAATGAACCCTGGTACAAGCTTCAGGGAGGGCTTCCGTTGTCAAAACAATAATAGCTGTAATTTTCTCTCCCTCTATTTACAGGAAACAAACTCTTCCTTCCTGTCCTCTGCCTGTAGCAGAAAATAGACAAGCCAAGCAGATGTCCAGGGATGGTGGAGGACTACTTTGGGCTACAGCTTCCTTGGACAGAAAACAAGTGCTCAAGAGAGACTTGGGGGTGGGGGAAGGATGGGGGTGCATACTGTGTCCTGATTCTCGCCTTCTTTTTCTCCCTCCAGACCCCTTTGTCTCTCTCCAGCTCTTTCCTACCACTGTGAGACATGTGACCTAAATATGGCCAGGGAAGTCTCCAGAAGTCATGGTATTTTTAAACTCCTGTGCCTCCTGTTTGTGGACTCATGCGACGTCAATGAACCAGAGCCAGAGAGTTTCTCATGGGAATCCAGGATGCTTCGCCATCCCCTGGCTTGGGTTGTGCATGCTTTTGGCCTTGGTTAATGTAGCTCTTGGGGTTTCGTTTCACATCTTCGAGACTTGGGAAGCCACAGACCCTGTGAGTGCAGCAGGAATGTGCTAGGGAGGCTATCTTCGGGATGTGCTCCAAGGATGGCCACCTTGGGGCTGTGAAAACTTGCTGGCTGTGTAACTGGAGCCCCACTTTGTGGGAGAGGGGAGGGGGCAGTAACCTGGGCATCTTAATGCAGATGTGAGTACGAGAGAGAGAGAGAGAGAGAGAAAGAGAGAGAGAGAGAGAGAGAGACTAGTTCTCACCCCATTCTAATAGCCCTTCAGGTCCAAATCCTCATCGCTGTTGTTGTTGTCTGGTGTTGGTTTGGCTGTCCTTGCAAATTATCTAACTTTAGCTGTGACTGTTTATGCGAGCTTCAGCCCTTCCCTTCAGCATCCCTCTTCCCGGTGACTGTTTATTTTCCTTTCTGCTGCTCCCGTTCAGATTCCTCTCTCCACTGACAATGTGTTTCAAGTTGTCCTGGAAGAGAAAATATTTTGTTATGTTTAAGAAATAACCTTATTTTCAAGCAATTTCTCCATCAGCATTAAAGTTTATCTGAGGATAAAATGATAGGAAACCACTCACAAACTTACTGAGTGAGAAAAATGACCTTTGAAGCCATGATAGAATAATGAATTTGTCACTCTGGGTGTGGTTTCTTGCCAGAAAACTAAAATGCAGTTAGTTCTTTAAGCTACACATTGTGGAACTCTGGATGTCACTATCCACAATATAGATTTAATGGGAGGATGTCCTGACAAGTGTCAGTCAAGTGTCTTGAAGGAAGGGTCCTTTATTCTGTTTTGTGAAAAAGGACTGTATAGACTAGCAGTATCCACTTTTTTTTTTCATAGTGCACTTTACCTACTATAATCACTGCTTTTTACTGAGTTCTAACTTTGTATCAGATGCTAATATAATTAGTGGTGTGCTTATAACCCAGCTCTGAAAAAAAAGAAACCCGGATTGCAGTATTTGCCAGCTTCCATGGTGTAAATATTTCCCCCATGGCCAAGTTCAAATTACCAAAGTTCTTGGAAGTAAATGTGAAATGAGGAGGAGATGACTACAGTTGGCTTTCCTGAGCCAGTAGGAGTCAGCTCCCACGTATGGCTGCTGGTGCTAAGTATTAATGGCCTTAAATATTAATAAGTGTTAGTTACTCTGTAAAGTGATACTGTTCTTATTCACTATCATACAGATAAAGAAACAGAGACATTGGGAAATTATGTCACTTTGTCAAAGGTGACAGAACCAGGAAGCTGTGGAGCAAGGTTTTGAACCCAAGCAGATGAACACTAGCACTCACACACATAAGCCCTACCCTGTGCTGCAGCTGGTACTGTAGGTGCTCAACAAATTATTTCCAGATGAGGAAATGTTGATGTCAAGAAGTATCTACTCCTTGGGACATCTGGGTAGCTCAGTTGGTTAAGCAGCTGTCCTCAGGTTCAGATCATGATCCCAGGGTCCTGGGATCCAGTCCTGCATCAGGCTCCTTGCTCAGCAGGGAGACTGCTTCTCTCTCTGCCTCTGCCTACTTGTATGCTCGCTCTCTCTATCTCTCTCTCTCTTTCTGACAAATAAATAAATAAAACATTTCTTTTAAAGAAAAGTATCTACCCCTTTAAGTATTGTGTCACCCAGGGTTCCACCAGAGAAAGAACCAGTAGTATATTATATATTACATATCACATGTTATATCTATATACATATGTTAAGAGATTTATTGCAAGGAACTGGCTTTTGTGATTGTGGGGGCTGGCTGGGTGAGTCAGAATTGTGTGGGAAGGGCTGGCCAGAAATTCTGGAGCAGGAGCTGACACTGCAGTCTACAGGTAGAATTTCTCCTTTCGGGAAGCATCAATTCTCTTTTTTGGGCTCTTCAACTGATTGGATGGGCTCTCTCATATGACCTAGGAGGATCCTAATCACATAAAGCAAACTGATTGTAGATTTCAATCACACCTATAAAAGTACCCTCACAGAAACATCTATATTAGTGATTGAATAACGGGACACTAGCTTAGCTAAATCTTCACATGAGCTTTTATGAATTGAATTTTGTTCCCTAAAAAGTAACGTTGAGGTCTTAACCTCTGGGGCCTGTGACTTTATTTGGAAACAGGGCTTTTGCAGATATCATCAAGTTAAGATGAGGTCATATTGGAATAGGGTGTGCCCTTGATTGGAAACTACCAGTGTCCTGGTAAGAAGAGAATAAAAATTTGGACACAGAAATATGGCGAGAAGGCCACATGACAATGGAAGCAAACACTGGAGTGATGTACCTACAAGACAAGGAACAGCAAGTATTTGTGGAAAACACCAGAAAGTAGGAAAAGGCAAGGAAGGATCCTTCCGTAGTGTCTTCAGAGGAAGTAGAGACCTGCCAGCACCTTGATGACAGACTTCTGACTCCCAGAAATGTGAAACAGTAAATTCCTGTTGTTTGAAATCACTTATTTGTGGTACTTTTTTTATGACAGCACAAGGAAACTAACCCTAGGGATCTTAAAAATAACCCTAAATGATAATACATTCAAATAATGTCTCCTTCACCAATATCTGAAACTTTTCTTTTATTTAAAGAAGTGTGAGCTTAACACCATGTGACATTCTCAGAAGTAGCATCTTTGTGGATCATGTCAAGTTTGATGTGTACCTATAAACTAATTTGAATAGCATTTTTAAAACAATATTATATCAGTTTTTGTTGTACAACATAAAGATTCAGCTTTTATATATATTACGAAGTGATCACCATGATAAATCTATTGAATAGCTTTTATCTAATTAAATACATGATGGGATTTATACACATTTCTATCAAAACAATCTCTTGAGGAACTATTTCAATTAAGCCAATGGGATTGACATTGTAAAAGCATCTTCAGTAGTACATTGGAATAAATATCTATGGTTGAGTGAGGATTAAGTTCATTCATTGCTTTCAGGGGCTGTTATTCATTCTCCAGACTGCTGTTAGTGCTAACAATTCCTTTTAAGGCTAAATATGATTTGAGGGAATAGTCCCAATCAGTGTTGGATGCGGTGGGGCATTAAAATGGATTCAATTCATTTTTGCTGGTAGCCTATAAACTGTTTTTGAGAGCCTTTCCCAAAC
Organism: Lontra canadensis; assembly: GCF_010015895.1. Lineage (NCBI taxonomy): Eukaryota > Metazoa > Chordata > Mammalia > Carnivora > Mustelidae > Lontra > Lontra canadensis. The sequence goes on from NW_022631017.1 coordinate 19,828,475, forward strand.
AGAAGAAACAAGAACATTTTCAGCATAGTAACATTAGAATAAACGTATAGCAACCTCTCACAAGGTGATAGCATTGAAGGCCAGTAGTCCTTAGCGTAGCAAGTTTGGGGTTTTTTGTTTGTTTGTTTTTGGTTCCTCCTGTAATTGGATAATCACATCTGTAAGGTCACGGCAGCAGGTCAAATGAATTATCAGGCTATGTGATACAATCCTGGTGAAGACATTTTGCCTCCAGAGTTCTATATGGTTGTACAAGGCTGAATGAACTGATTCCAAAACCCAAGGCTCGTTCACCACAGAGAGTAATTGTAACATTGGAATTCTTTCCACATGGATTGCCATGGAGTTTCCATTCTGCATATTTGATGCCTTCCACTCTATATAATCAAGTTTATTGTGTACTTGCTATCTATCAACAGATACTATTCTTTCCACTTGCTTTTGCTGCATATGAGGAAATAAATAAATGAGGCGAAGTAACCTTTCCTAATCACACATCCAGGGAGTGGCAGATGTAGGATCTGGTCCTAGGAAGTCTGACTACAGAGCCCGTCCTTTCAACTTTCTTGGTATGGGAATAGCGTGGACATCCTATCCTACAAAACTTAAGACACTTCATGTGTTTATTCAAAAATAGTTTCCGGTCATTAGCATCAAACCAATAACAGTTATGGAGACTTTAAGCAGTGAGTATGTGGGTTGATTGTCTAAATGCAAAGTGAAAAATAAGAGAGATTTTATCCAATTAAACTACAAAAAAGTGTGAATTAAAAACTAATTAAAACTAAAAACTTCACACACCCTTTAAAGTTCCATCCTAACTGAGTCTTGCTCTGTGCTGTCCACAACTAAGCTAACACATTGGGTCAAGGCCAAAGCAGCAACAAATGGCTAAGCCAGGTTGTGTGTGTGTGTGGGGGTGCTGCCTCCTACAGTTTTATGGATGGGATGATTTCAGGAGCTCTGGAGATTCTCGTGGAGGGCCCCAGAGGCTTACAGGGCATGGAGGGAGACCCAGGTCCCCTTTCTCCAGCTGAGACTCCTCGGTCTCCTGACTCATTCATTGTGAGATGGGTTGACGTGACCCACATGACTGATGACCATTTCTGTTTGTATGTTTCTTTAATTTAGGAGACCGGGTTATCCAATATTTTATTTCAGTAATGAAGAGAGAAAAGAAAGCCATGACAAGCTCTATAGGTGGCCATTTTTAGGACGTTAGACATTCAGCTGACTTTCTCCATAGCTGATCCCTTACTATCTTGTTTGCTTCAGAAACATGCCTCAGCCCAGGGATGATACCAGAAACACTTGGACATATTTCAAATTGAATTATCTTCATTCCTTTTTATTTGAATACAGCATGAGAAAATTGAGCTCCAAAATGCTCCTCCTGGGTATGCCTTGACAAAGAGCATTCTTGTTTCCCCGCAGCCAAGAGGACTGTGAGAAAGGGCAAGAAGCGCCGGCTCTATTTTCAGGAGGAGTGCCTCGCTGCAAGAGTGGGTTTTCTCATGGCTGTCAGTTGACAAGGGAATTCCATGGGTCAAGCCTATAGCTAAATCAATTCCATGCCTATATGGGAAAGGCTCTGCTTATCAAACTTTCCAGTGTAAATAGCATGAGTCTGGACTCTCTCACATACATTCAGGTATTCCAATTATTTCAAAATATATCTTAAGATTAAGGCCACCAAATAATTTGAACCTTGCTAAGGATAAAACCAACTGCACACTCTTCTAAGACACTAAAAAACGAGTTACACCCGGACCACATTTCTACCTATGATGGTTCAAGCCTTTTAGACCTGTGATGCTTTTTTCAAACATTCCTTTTAGCTGTTGTACTGAGAACTAATACACTCCCTGGACCCTAGTTGCATGCTCCGATGGTGTGGAAATGTTCTGTTCTTGACTGAATTTTCACTTGGTCTTAGAATTATCAACTCGGAAAAGAGACAATTTAAAATTTATTTGAAAGAAGGTAATTGCTTGGACTGAACTAACTGGCTTATTCAATCCAATCCCTCTTTTGAATAATCTAGTAGTAGGTTTAACCAAGTCACTTACCCTCTCAACAATAGGCTACAGAATAAAACTTGCATGTCTTAGGCTGCTAAGTTCCCAGTTTTCCCTTTTTTCTATTGCTCCAGACAAACCCATTAAGCCATGGGCGTCAAACATGTTAGGGATCATCTGGCCTCTGTGCTTTAAGCAAAGGTAGACTGCTGTACCTCATATCCCTTGTGGAATAAGTGAACTAGAAAAACAAAGGCTCAAGTATGCCAACAGGTGTGAAGTGTTTTTATTTTAGAATGTATATTAAGTTAGGATTAAGTGCAGCTCCTAATAACAGAGCCTCCGAGAGTGGGCTAGTTTAAGAATCTGTTGCCTTGCATTTTAAAAGTCCAAAGGTATTTGGTACACGGTGATGTAGATCCTATAAAGATATCAGGGACCCAGGCTCCTTCTCTCCTGCTGCTCTGCCACCTGTTCTCCAGGTCATGAGAGGGCTGATGGAGCTGTAGCCATTCAGCTCACATTGGAGGAAACAATAAGGAGAGAAGGGCTGCTCCTCCCTTCTAAAGAGCCTTGGGGAGGCACTGAATGGTGCTACCACCTCCATCTCATCACCCTGGACATTGTCATATGGCCACACCTGGAGGGTTAAGAACTGCAGTTTCTCAGCTGAACACATGCAAGTTTCTGTTGTAAGTCAAAAGGGAAGATGGATATTAGAGGTGATGAGCAAGTAAAGTCCTGCCACCATGAGTGTTAAAACAGAAGTTATGGACAAACACTTTGACATTCATTCAAGATTCAATAAAACCAATATCCATTGATTAAGACTCTTACCTATGTGCCGAGGATTCAAAGATGAAAATGATACAGTTCCTGTTCTCGAGGAAACTCTATGGTCTAATGAAGAGATTCATGTTCATTTCCACATATGATCACAAGATAGAGGTACATAGAGATTTCTATGAAGAGGACTAGGATAAACTTCCTACTCAAGCAAAGGTGAGGGAAAGGAAGAAGTCCTCTTTTTTTTTTTTTTAAAAGATTTTATTTATCTATCTGAGAGAGAGAAGGAGAGAGAGCACAAATAAGGAAGAGCAGCAGAGGGAGAGGGAGAAGCAGACACCCTGATGAGCAAAAAACACAATGCGGGGCTTGAACCCAGGATCCTGGGATCATGACTTGAGCCAAAGGCACGCACTTAACTGACTGAGCTACCCAGAAGCCCCAAGGAAGTCTTTATGAAAGCCATGAAGGAAAACTTCTGGAAAGGGAGAGGTAATTTTCAGTGACAACACATTGCACAGAGGTAAAAAAAGACAAAGACAGAAAAGATGTTAATCAGGCTTATTAGCAGAGGAGGTCTTTAGTGAGCTTGAAAAACACTGTTTCAGAGGAGTGGAGGGAAGGACATCTAGTAGGGTGGGGTGTGAATGGTTGATCATGAAATAGAGAAAATGTAGAAAACCCTTTAAGAAACTTTGCTAAAAAGAGAGGGAACGTGGTAGTTAAAGAGGTCTAGGGCAGGGAGAGTTTTTTTAAGGATAGGAAAAATATGAGAGTATTTCAGTACTACCAAAAAAGTATAAATGGGTGTGGGGAGGAGGGGAGAAGGGAACTTATTTTCTGAAGTGGTAGAAATAAAACTAAAATCTAATGCCAAGGCATGGCCATAAAACTGAGGAACATGTCTGGAGATGATTTCATATTTTCTGTGAAGTAGAATTTACAGTTCTGAGATACCGGATGAGAGTCATAGAGAAGAGTGATGCATTTTAAAACAGCTATTACTGGCAATGAGCAGCGGGAATGGATGAAGGAAAAGAAAGAAGGGTGGGAAGTATAGAAGGCCTACTGTGAAAGTCCTTTCTCCCACCCTGTGCCCAGCCACCCAGAGTCCAACCACAAGAGGCAATGACTCTCATTAGTTTCTTTTGTGTTTTCAGGGTATCTACACCAATAGAGGCAAACCTATATTTCCCCTCCTCTTTTTTTCCCTTTGTAGTTGGTCTTTTTATTTTTTTCTAGAAATTTCCTTCTGTTTTTTCTTTTTTTAATTTAGACTAATTCAATTAGCAAACATATGGTACGTCATTAGTCTCCCTCCTCCTTTTTTTACACAATGGTACATACTATACACAATATTTACCCTGTCTTGGATGACTTAAATATACACAGGAGTCCTATTACTCCCCCAATCTCTGAAGTACACTCATTAACTTCTCTTCATTCACTTCCAACCAAGATGAACACATTTGAGAGATGTTGTCATACTTAAGATCTTTAGCTGATAAATGCCAAAAGAGGAAAAATGGATTCTAGAATCCAATACTGATCTCATATTAAATTTACAACTGTTGGGGAGCCTGGGTGGCTCAATCAGTTAAGCATCTGCCTTTAGCTCAGTTCATGATCCTGGAGTCCCGGGATCCTGCCCCTTGTCCGGCTCCTTACTCAGCAGGGAGTCTGCTTCTCTCTTTCCCTCTGCCCCTCCCTCTTCTCCTTCTCTCCCTCTCTCGCTCACTCTTTCTCTCTCTCAAATAAATAAATAAATAAAATCATTTTTAAAAAATCTGCAACTATTCTCCCAACTGGAAATTAAGTCCAAGAGAGAAATGCACTTGGAAATTATGAGTGATATGAATGCTCAACTATGCTAGAAGCACCAATCAATGTCTTAGTGCTGTGTCCTATCTCTATTTTGAAATTGTGTCAAAGACCAATTGATAGGTAGTACAATTGGAAGTTTCCAGTTATGTATGTCTTTCTAAAGCCACTAAGCTCTGTTCTTTAGGAAGATCGCTTTCTTTCTTTCTTTCTTTCTTTCTTTCTTTCTTTCTTTCTTTCTTTTTTAAGATTTTATTTATTTATTTGACAGAGATATCACGAGTAGGTGGAGAGGAAGGCAAAGAGAGAGGAGGAAGCAGGGTTCTCACTGAGCAGAGAGCCCAATGTGGGGCTCAATCCCAGGACCTTGGGATCATGACCTGAGCCGAAGGCAGAGGCTTTAACCCACTGAGCCACCCAGGTGCCCCTGAAGATCGCTTTCTTATGCTTCTTTCGGAATGTCTCTCCAATTTAGTCTGAGGCAGAATGGCCCTGCCTGCTCATTTTAGGTTACTCTCCCCTTCCAATTTATATCTCAAGCTTAGTTAATTATCTACATAAATAGGCAAATGACCTTCCTCAATCAACTATAAGCTATACCTCCTGAGTCTTTACACTTGGAACTGCTCCTAACACTGTCTCACTTAAATAACTTCTTCATCTTTCAAAACTCAGATCAAAAGCTCAGATCATTTCATTAGTTTATTCCACCAGTATGTATCAGTACCTATCATAACCTAGAAGATAAAATGGAACACAAAATGGGCAAGGGATCTGCCCTGAGGCACTTACGGTTTAGTGTGGAAAATAGATAATAAATAAGTGAATATATTCATCAGGGATGGTTTTGTTTGATTTGGCAGTGGGGTGAGAATGAAGAGAAGGAATCAAGAGTTCCACTTGTGGGGGCATCTGGCTGGCTCAGTTGGTATAATATTCGACTCAGTCTTAGGGTCATGAATTTGAGCCCCATGTTGGGTGGAGAGATTACTTAAAATAAAGAGAGTTCCGTTTTGTCTATGTGAAGTTTGAGTCTCCCCAATGATAACAACTAGGAGGTGTCAGGTAGACCCACTGAGATTAGAGGAGGGCAGAGGACCATGGTGGAAACATGGTGGAGTTGTTAATAAGCAGACAACTTTACAAGTCATAAAGATGAGAGAGATCACCCAAAGAGGGAAAGAAAACACTGAGGGTAGTGATCTGAAGAACTCTTAAATGTAGGGTTCAGGTTCAAGAGAAACATCAGGAGGAGAGACTGAGAAGGAAGAGCCAATGTGGTAGAAGGAAAACCAGTGTAGTCGAATGGCCCCAAATCCTACAGAGAAGTGTTTCAAGAAGAGGGCAGTGGTCCCCTGCGTCAAATGCTATTGAAAAGTTGTGTTAGGTGAGACCAAAATAACATCCAATGGTTTGGTGCCACGGAGGTCACCATTGACTTTTCCCAGAGTGGATTGCTTAGGACCAAGATGTATAGAAGAAAGTAGAAAAGTAAATAGATGAGGAAAGGAGTCTTCATGGATGGAACACTCGAAATTCTGCTCTGCAGAATATGAGGGAAAGGGGCAGTCACTGAAAGAGTTTGTAGAGCAAATAAGAGCATATCTTCTAAAGACTGAAGTTACCTGAGTACATCTCTACATGGTGGGACTTACCCCCCATTCCTTCCTCCAGGAAGGCTGATGTGACCCTCAGTGGTCTGGTGAGGCCCACATCCCATGTCTTCCCAATGCAGCTCAAGCAAATCTGAGGTCATTTTAAGTGTGTCAGCATTACCAGGCTTCTGACTGTCACTCACCAGAGTCCTTCCCTGAGGGGGACAACAAGGTAACTTTCCACTTACTACCGAGCTTGCCACATTCACAGAATGCTGGGTGCATATTTTTAGAGAAATCTCTGTATTTGGTTCAAAAGATAACAAGGCAGCCAGCCATTTCCTTAGAAATAGACTGACACCCTCTCCACTCACCGCCTCCCCCAACACACTCAGTCTGATATTTCACGTGCTATAAAAACGAAGAACATCCCCTTGGAAACTGACCTTCAAAATAGAAGACACTGCTTTGACTGAAAGGTGAACTTTGGCACATGCACTAAGCATCACGTTCTCCTGGAAGTTTCCTTTCTTTCTTTCTTCCTTCCTTCCTTTCCTTCCTTCTTATTTATTTATTTATTTATTTACTTACTTACTTACTTATGAGAGAGAATGAGCACGAGGTGGGAGGAAAGGGGCAGAGGCAGAGGGAGAAGCAGGCACCTCAGTGGGCAGGGATCCCAAATCGGGGCTCGATCCCAGGACCCTGGGATCATGACCTGAGCTGAAGGCAGATGTTTAACCTACTGAGCCACCCAGTGACCCCCTCCTGGAGGTGATCAATGTCCACAGGATGTGGTTCCATAGAGCAGCTCTTTCCTGTGTAGACCTGAACAAATGTGTGTGTGTTTTTAACTCAAAGAACACCAGAGTCTTCAGATGTTACTCTTTTACTGGTTTTGTTTGCCCCAAGAAAGAGTCTGTATCCTGACCTTTCATATGCTTAGTGCGTTCTTTTTTCTCCTTCTCCCAAGGAAACAGGAGCAGCATCTTGGCAGGGCTCTGGGAGATTCCCTCTGCCAGGAAGAGAAGCACTGTTTCTCAGACAACACGCTGTGGAGTCTGGCCTCCTCCCAGCTGTGTACTGTTGACGTCAGAGTATGCTGGAGGCCTGAGAGTGAGTTCAGAAGGAAGCGCTGCCTGTCAGGTCTGAGGAAATGGAGTCAGACAAATAAGCTGCTCCCAGACCCCTTGGTCAGTCTGCTGTGTCCAGTCAGTCACCACTCCAACAACTGATTCTTCTGTCCCCTCTTGCTATTGATTGGCCACATTAATGCCAGAAGCAGGTGAGAGAAGTGGCCCCAGGAGGGAGAGGGTGGGGGGCTCTGTCCTGACAAGGAGAGTGTGGGAGAGCTATGGGAACCTCTCCGTTGTCATGGCTTGAGTTAAACGACTTCCTTCTCGGGGGCTAAAGACAGGTCACGAGGGATAAAATTATCAACCCAGGAAAGAGACAATGTTTATAGCTTTTGCTACTTTTACAAAAATAGATGAAAGGAGAGATTGTTTTTTCCACTGTTTGTAGCCTGTGAACTTCCTTAGCACTGTGCCTAACTTGCTCCTTCTTCCAGAATTAGGAGAGTCTCGTGGGGCATTGTGTGTTGCAGTGGTTGGGTGTGTTGTCCATGATGCGTACAAGGGAAAGCCCTCCAGCCTGGAGAACAGCTTCCCTGGGGCAGCTCCCCCTCCCTCCCTCCCTCCCTTTCTTCCATTCTCCCTTCTTCCTATCCCTCCTTTCACTTCCTTCCTTCCTTCCCACCTTTTCTTTTTTGTTCTTTCAGCTATATGATTTATAATTTACATGCCATAAATTCACTTGCTTTAAGTAGAACTTAACATAGTGGAACCATCACCACTTCTAGAACATTTGCATCACTCCCGAGACAGTTCTCCTGTCTATCAGCAACCACTCCTCATTCAACTCCAGGCAACCACTAGCCTACTTTCTGTCTGGCTGGCTTTACCTTTCCTGAACATGTTGTATAAATGGATCCAAACATACATTTTTATGGGTGTATGTCTCTGACTCCTTTCACTTAACACAATGTTTCAAGTTTTATCCATGTTGCAGCGTGTGTGAATGCTGTTTATTTGTATTGCCAGATAGTATTCCATTGTATAGACATACCACATTTTGTTTTTCCATTCATCACTTAATTGACATTTGAACTGATTCTACTTTTTGACAAGTCTGAATGGTGCTGCCGTGAACATGTGTGTACAAGCATTTAGGCAGACACGTGTTTTCATTCTCCGTGAGTCAGTATCTAGGAGTGGAACAGCTGGGTCATATGGTAAATTTGTGTTTAACATTTGGGAAACTATCAAACTGTTTTCCAAAGTGTCCGCAAAATTGTTGTGTCCACCAGCAATGGATGAGAAGTACAGTTTCTCCACATGCTCACCAACACTTTTGTATATTACAGCCATCCTGCTGTGCGGGGACGTGGAGCCACGTTTTTCTGGTTGTCAAGGTATTATCTGGTTCTGCCAGCCTGCTGGGGCCCATTCTGAGAGAGACCAAACAAAATGAGGAGAAGTGAGGATGAACACTGACGTCGTGGCTATCACTTTCAAAGAGAAGTGTAGCAACAGGAACTATTCCTTTTACCCATCAATAGTAATGAACAAGTCATTATATACCTGAATTCTCCTAAAGATGCGGAATAATCAGCACATCATGTCTACCTTCTTGCTTTTATGCAATAGGCATTCCTTATCCCCCACCCAAGCAGTCCGTATTGTACATGCATGTTCTTTAGGACTTCTGGCTCTAGAGCTCAGATAGAGACTGTGCCCACCATCTGGCTGGTTCCTGCACAACACCGGTAAGTGAAATATATGTCACGTTTTCGCTGTACTGGTTTTCAGGGCACATGGTAACCACACTCATTGAAGGAGCCGCTTCAGACCTCCTCCTGCTCTCCTCCCAAACAGGTGGGAGATGAGGCTCTGAAAAATGCATCAAAAGCAAACTGGTTTTCTTTAAAAAGCTAAATTAAAAAAAAACCGATACTAGTCAAATTTAATGATTTCCATTTCCATTTTCCACATACTTATAATTCCTGCAATGAACATTATGTGCATCTTGGGTTATTAATGAAAACTTCAGCATGTTTTTGATACTTTTTGTGACCCTTGGGGAAATTCTTAATGGTCTGTTCTCTTTTTAGAAGTTTGTTTTGTTTTGTTTTGGATCCTCATACTAGCTTTATTTATGAGTCAAAAACTGGGAAAAACCCAAATGTCTTTTAATTAGTAAATGGTTATATGCATATCATGGAATACTACTCAGCAGTAAAAAGGAACAAACTGTTGAAATATGCAACAACTTGAATGGATTTCAAGGGAATCAGGCTGAGTGAAAAAAAAAAAAAAATCCAGTATTGTATACTATGGCTATGTAGTTGCCAGCAGTTAAGGGGGAAGGTAGGGAAGGACTACCTGGGATTATGAAATGATAGCACAAAAGATTTTTTTAAATAAGCGTTATTAGCAAAGCACGATTAATTTTCAGCCAGCTCCATCTGCTTTGTTTCTGCATTTAAGTTTGCATGACATTCTTTAAAATTTTGTCCATGGCTCCAAGTATATTATTTAAAAACTCACTGGTTAAAAATGAATATTTCTCAACATTGGTTCATATGTTTTTGAATGTTTGTCCTGAAGTGATTTGACCACTTTGAAATCAACTTTCCCCAAGCTAATTAGCTTTAGAAAATTATAGATTTATGGCTACTGATGTTTACTTTACTTGTTTAGCCATATTCTCAACTATTTTTTGAATGCACGTATTTTTCATTCATGAAAAGAAAAATAAAGGCTTCAGTAGGAATGAAGACCTGGCCATTTATATTGTGGTTATTGGTGGATATTACCCAAAAAAAGCATACATATTATAATTGTTTTCCTAATGTTGGAAAGAAAGCAAAACCTGGAAAAATACTACCTTAATGTGCAATTAAATGAATTATGGAACATTCATTCAAAAGAATGTCATTCCATCATTTTTTATGAGCAAAATTGTTATGTATAATCATAGAAAGTTGTCTCCAGTATTTTATTTTAAAATTTTTAAAGATTATTTTTTAAAATAATCTCTACACCCAATGTGAGGCTCGAACCTACAACCCAGAGATCAAGAGTCTCATGCTCTACCAGGTAGCCCTATCTCCAGTATCTTAAAAGTGCAAACGCAGGTTGCTGAGCAGTATGTATAGTGTGATTCTATTTGCATGCAAATGATGTACACATATATGTATTTCCTTATGCAGAAGAATTGTTTGGAAATAAACCCACCTGTTAACAGCTACAACACTTAGGCATAGAATGAAGTATTTCACAGAATAGTCTTCTGTTTGATTTTACTAAAATGGGAATGTTATTTTATAATAACATTCAATGAAATTCCATATTTCTAAAGAATAGGAAACCTGCTTAGATTTCAGCATAGCTGTTTAGTTCATGTATCTCTTCATATACTTTGGTGAATGATCATCAATGAAAGGGGACTGTGCTGGCCTAAGTGTAATTATGTCTTTTCCAGTGTTTATTATTGCTTATTGCTCAATAAAATGAAATAATCTGGTGTCCATTCTAATGCTTTCCTTTGCCTTTGTACCTCATTTCTCTCATCTCTTCCTACATCCTAGGCCATGGCCTCTTCTCCCGTAATGCAAGCCCACCTGAGGTGTCTTCTGACCCTATTGCTCCATTTCTTTAGGTCAAAACTAGTCCCTCCCATCTTTCACTGCTCACCCACCCCACGGAATATTCACACAGCAGGTAGCACTGGGACCATGGTCTTCACTACGGCCCACTGGGCTGCCTTGGTTCTTTCTCCTTCACTCATCACTTTGACCATTCAGCCTTCGTGGTCTGACACGCTGATAGCCTAAACTCAGAAACAGTACAATTTAGGGCCAGTGGGTTTGCAACATCTTCTGGTGACAAATATTTTGAAAAAAGAAACCTAGTTTATTGTCTTATATCAGACTTTTGGTAAGCAAATTAAGTCAACAGAGCATTTCTAGTAGAACTTCATACTCGGGAAATGATGCTTGACTAATTCATATAGAAGCATGTATGTTTTGGGGACGTCTGGGTGACTAAGTTAGTTAAACACATGCCTTGGGCTCAGGTCATGATTCCGGAGTCCTGGGATCAAGTCCCACCCACATCAGGCTTCTTGCTCAGTGGGGAGCCTGCTTCTGCCTCTGCCTGCTGCTCCCCCGGCTTGTGCTGAATCTTTCTCTGCTCCTGACAAATAAAAAAAATCTTAAAAAAAATCTTAAAAAAGAAGCATATGTGTTTTTACTTTGCTTGTATCAAGCAGAATCTAAGAACTGAAGAGTTTTATATGTCCCTAAATTGCTCAACTCTGGGATTCACGTAGGTGTTTTTATTTATTGACAATATTAGAAACTCTTGTTACTTAGGCTTGGGTAGTTCATCTGGCCTCTACACAGCACCACTACGTCCAGTATTCCAACATGAGCTGGTCTCCTCGGTCCTTCCATGGCTACGGACTACACAAATGCGTGCCTTTGGTCCGAAGTAGGTGTAGTGGGATGCATGCCAGGGCAGCACTGGAAGGAACTTGGGAAACAGATGTAGCTGTTCCTTTGACACTTTAAAATGTCCTTTATTTTACTTTTAAGTAGGTCATTCATAAATGAATAGTGTCAGAATACCACTGGACACTTCAGGGGCACTTTAATGGGTATCTTCAAGGCTGCATCAATTAATCGAGCAACTAATCACTTTGCCTGTCTTTCCCAGGGTGTGTCAGAGGAGATAAAAGAGACAAGATACGTGGACAGTTTGCTAGCAACATGTAATAATTACCCAAGACTGATACAAACAAGTGGTAGGTGTCTTAAGGAGGGAAACAGAATTCTCTCTCTGAGAAGTTAGGAAAGTATTCATGGCAAGAGGGATACTTGCCCTGGACCCTGAAGGATGGACAGAGTTTCAACAGAGAGGTAAAAGCTGTTTGGATAGGGTAAAGAGGCAGAAAAAGCATGAGGCATTTTCAGGCAAATTTGATGGATTATTTTGACAGAAACAAGGAGTTTGAATAGAGAAGAGGCACATAATGTTGGTAAATAACAGTCTTGCAAAGCTTGAATGTCCGTGCCACCAAGGAGCTGCACATTTTGCTATAAAAAATAGGGAGTAGTCACTTAAAGTCTTGGACATGATCAGCACATGACAATATGGCAGCGACGTGTCCCCTGGACTGGGAGGCAGAAGACCTGGAGGGTGAGAGACAGCAGACCATGACTATGGTCCAGGAGGGGAAGAGAAATCTGGCCTGAACTAGAGCCATGCTCTGTAAAAGACCGTGGTTAAAGCTGGTGCAGAGAAAGAGCTTGTAGGGTGTGCAGGGGACTGTAGAGGTCAGGAGGACCACAGACCTGCAAATCAGGATGACTAGGGTAATACTTTTTAATACAGTAAATAACTCAAGCAGAGAAAACAATAACAGGAGAAAAAAAACCAACAACACCAAGTTCAATTTTTGACACGTTAAGTGACTGGAAGAGGACACGTCAGCGGGCATTTATTTGGAAATGCATTTGCTGAATACAAAGGAAGCAACCTTTTTTTTTTTTAAATTACATTTCATTCACTCCAGTTCCTTCCTCCCCCCCCCCCCCCTGAGAAAATGAGCACGAGTCCCACACGGGAAAGCTCCCGCCTGGATGAGACTCGCTGATTCCACCTTGGTGGGGCCAGTAGTGTCCCTGCAGTGTGACGAAGAGGTAACGGGAAACTTCCAAAGACGGCCCAGTGGTCTTTGTCTTTCCCCGCCAGGTAGGAGGAGGAGGGCGGGTCCCGCAGGCCGGAGGAGCGTCGCGGGGGCCCACAATCCTGCTGCTTTCCGGTCCCACGGGATGGCTGCAAGACTTCCCCCGCGTGGCAATAAATATAAAGTCTTCCTGCACCGACAGCCAGCTTCATTCAAGCCACCAAACAGACACTGCTTTAGCAGGTGGTGTTCAAAGTGCAGGGAGCGCCAGCCACCAAGCCGGGGCCTCCCGGCTGTGCAGGGTGGCCGGCTGGGATGCGCGGCCCCGGGCTGCAGGAAAGGGGGCGGCGGGGGCTGGGAGGGGGTGCGTCCAGCTGCCGGCCTCCCCGGAGAGAACAATGCGTCTGTCACCCAGTGAGTAATAGAGCAGCCAGGGCTGAAAGGGAGGCGCATGTCTGCCGCGTCTTCCCACCAGCCTGGCTGGTGCGCCTCCCACTGCTCTTGGGCGGAGAGCCAGCAGCCGGAGCCCTGGAAGGTTCTTGACAAGGACACACCCAGTCAAGGAGAACTAACGTTAAGAGGAACAGCCAGGACTGACTTTCTGCCCTGAGAAAGCCCAGAGGATGGGATGCCCAGGCAAGAATGCAGCCCCTGCCCTCAGCCCTCCAGGCCTGGGGTCGCGGCACAGAGCAGCTCTTTCAGGAGAGCATAGAGGGCAAGAGGACGGATACGCCCTCCAGCCACTGTGGGGAAGCTTGCCTGGAGTGACGCTGCCTGATGGATTATCGCTTTGGAATCCTGCTGGGGACTATTCCTGGCTCTGGCCCTAACCTGGTCTCTAACCTCAAGCAGTCCCTTTTGATGGCCCTGTAGCTCAGTTTCCCCTTTTCATCAATACTCAGATGCCCTCCAGGACTTAAACCAGAGAGAGGCAGCAAAATAGCCATGACTCCCACAGTGTGGGAGAAAGCCAGTGCTCAGCTGATCAACTTGAAAGAACAAAATCCTGCCTATTACTTTTAAATGCAGAAATAAGCATACCTACACTACACTCATTCCTGTACATTCTAATATGGTTATTTCACAGATGTATATATATTTACTAATAAACTAGAGACACCTCTAAGGAGCTGGTTAAGATGAATAAACAAGACATTTTAATCAGGAGCAATTCATTTAGTGAATCTTGGGGTTATTTATACTTTGAAATATGGACCCACGAAGCTTTTTCCACTTTTATTTTGTTTAACAATCCCTAGGTGCACTTCACTTCTCTTGAACCCAGGTCAGACTCAGGAATCCTGTTGCCGGGGTGGTGAGTAGGTTACACAGAAGCAGCAAACCTTCATCGAGGCTTCAAAATTAAGTTACAGACAGCACTGGAATGGTCTCCTGGGGTCTGGATTTCCAATTCAGTGTTCTACTTAGGGCATCACATGACTTGTTCCACAACTAGATTATAGATTTCCAGAAGGCAAGACTATGCCTTACATCTTTATTTCTTGTCAACACTGAGAACTGTGCCTTGTATAGAACAGGTGCTGAATAAATATAGGTTGATTTCATAAAATCCCAGAAAGAAATGAGATGAGCGAAGAGAAATAAGGATTCACTTAGTGTTGCAAAGAGGGAAAGAAATTCCATTACTCTGTAAAATACAAGCGAGGCCAGAAAATGAGACAAGCAGCATCTATAGATGCATAAGAATGTAGGAACTTTCATTGTATCAGAACCTGGTGTCATTCTGAGAGACATTTCTGTGGTTGGCTAAAGGTTGTGAGCGAACACAGATGAGGTAAACTTTAAGAGGAGGGTAATAGATGATGATTTTGGAAAAAAATTCCGGAAAAGAAAGAGAACTTCTGGCTTGATTTTGCAGTACTATTATAAGTAGGTCACAGATAAAAATATCTTGTGTCCAGGGTATTCAGAAATAAAATGATTGCCAGAAGGGACTAAAGAAATGCTGTAAAATCATAAATTCGATAAGTGAGACTTGACAGTTCTAGTCAGGAAAAGGTAACTGTGAAGGAGAAGTATATTAGAAGAGTCCAGAAAGAATGCTTTGCTAAAGAGAGTTTGGGAGTGGAGAAAGCAAGCTTATCAAATTTCCATGGACACTAAGAAGCAAATATCTTAATATGAGATGAATAGTCACTAAAAAATACATCCCAGTATGGTAAGGAATGGCAGAATGAATACAGAGAACTGGACAATCACAAAGCAGATTAAAAACCAAATACATTAAATTTCTCCAGCAATGATCACTATAGATTCAAGGGGAAAAACCCAAAGTGAAAACCGTGAAGAGGGAGAGGGAGTAGAAACCAAATGACAGGAATTCAAAGAAGCATCGAGCAACCGTTGGGTTCCACTTAGGTGTTTCTTCTGGAGGCTCTCCTGAGCAGGACTCTCCTTGTACAGCCCCTCACTCAGAAGAAAGGCAGAACTTAGAGATGTGTGACTACCCCCATTCGTCTTTTCTTTCACTAGAGAAGAGAAAGAATTAGTTGGGAACCCTGGGCAGGGAAGAAGGGAGTTCTCTCCCATTATGAGCCTGGATTTGGGTGCTGTTGCTATAAGTGACCATTCATGTACCTGCCCACGCTGGGGAAAGGTGAGGTGTTATCCTTTCAGTTAGTCTGGATTTCTTCATTCAGGCAGCCGACTTTTAAGGCAATATCTGTGGCATTGGGCTGCTGAGGGGGTTCTGTGCAAAACTACAGACTATGCAGGGCTGTAGTGTCCCTTCCACATCTTTTTCTGAATGTGTGTTCCACCTCCTGCTCCTTCTCTTGTCTCCCAGACACTCAGCATCCCATGCTGCTCTCAGGAACTAACGGCTTTGGCTCGCCTCACAAAGCCTCACAAAACTTGAATGTGAACTTAAAAGGCCAACCTCTTGCACTGGCCCCAGAGTGGAGAGAGCTCTGGCTTTGTTTGTAGCAGACCACGGTTGAGTTCTAGCTGTCACTTCCTTCGTGACCCTGAACAAGTCACATCAGGTTTGAGCATCTCGCATTATCTAAAACATTAGGGGGACAATAATAACTACCTCCACTCCACCACAAAGTTGTGAAAACCTGTGAGATAATAGGTCAAAAGAGTATATCAAATAATACATAAGCAAAGGTAAATGATTTTTAGTGTCTCTTAGTATTTGGGCAAAAAAGTCTCATTTATATAGTGTAGCTTTCCTTTATTGCCATATATCATCTGTGTCAAAACAAGGAGGCATTTTTAAACATGTATGATATTAAGTCACAAGTGATAAAAGACATGTGGTCTACATACATTCGTGCTTTAAAAAACCTCATGGAAGAAATATTCTGCCTGCCAGCCACATGGCAAGTCTTGTTCAGATGGAATTTTTAATTTTCTTTTTCTATTTAAATTATTTCATATTTATCTATATGCATATCATTATTATCTTTAGTTCAAGTAACTAGGTGTGTAGCATTTTAAGTTTTATTGCCTTCTGGAATGGTAAGCTAAACAAATTTTAATCATACTTCCGAAGAAGGTTTTTTTTTTTTTTTTTTTTTAATTTGTCAGACAGAGATCACAAGTAGGCAGAGAGGCAGGCAGAGAAGAGAGGAAGGAAAGCAGGCTCCCTGCTGATCAGAGAGCCCAATGCGGAGCTGGATCCCAGGACCCTGGGACGAAAGCAGAGGCTTTAACCCACTGAGCCACCCAGACACCCCACTCTAAATAAATTTTAAAGAGGCCTAGTGATTTTTCACCTCAGGGAAGCAAAACGTGGATTGTGAGTTCACAGCTTTCCTTTACAGTGCAAGTTCCCATTATTGTTGTTGCTTCCATTTGAACAAGGAGAGGGATAAGGCATGGCACAAAGAGGCATTTCGACTCTCCCCCTCAAAATGATGAGGAAGAGTTAATTTTTTTCAAAGCAAAAGAGGTGGGAAAGGGGCAAGATAGCAAAATAATGCTGGCAGGTGGCAAATAGATGGCAAGTGCCTTCTAAAAGTGGAAAATAATTCAGGCAGCTACTTTGAAGGAGACTTATGCAAATATGTTTGAATTCGAAAAAGAGAACAATGCAAATACATGTTGGGAAATCCTGAGAAGATAGAAATATAGAGAAGAATTGATGTATAGTTGAAAATAAACGGACAAGAGCTAAGAAAGGGGGAAAAGAGTGTCGATTTGGTCTATGAGTTGAAGGGAAGGAATGCCTAATGATTCTAAATAGGAGAATAAAGGACAGAACCCCGGAGAAGAACAGGACACTGGAAAGCACTGGGAGGAGCGAAGTATAAGAAAAACCCAAATGGGTACATGGAATGCACAAGAAATAGGTTATGGGGAAATACACTGGAAAGCTGCTGGTCCTAGAGAGCAGAATGGTGATTTATCCACAGAAGGGAAGGGTTTAGGAAGAAACCCGACACTATAAACATTCTTAGGACAAGATAAATAATGGAATCATAGCAATATTGTTAAGAGAAAAGAGAAGACAGCTGATAAGTAAGGGAAGTCATATAAATGAGAGAATGGGAAATGATAGGAAAAAATATAGAAAGACAACCACACATCCTGGGTTGTTATTTGGTTTGGTTTGGTGGCGTGTTTGCAGTTTTAACATGTCATATATTTAAAAAGAAGAAGAAGAAAAGTAAGTAGTTAATTACAATGGAGAGGAGAGAATAAGGCAGTAGTACAACCAAGTGTAATTTAAAGATTTAAAATAATTAAAAAACGGATTTAAATACTATCCAAGAAGTTTTTACATGACCTAAGAGAAGATTCTGCTTATAACTTCATACACTTATGTGAAAAAAGGAGAGAACCATTTTGTGTGATGTGTAGGCATTTCCCAAGTTTAAACCTATAAGGAGATTCAGATAATTCTTTAAGTTTTAAGAATGGGCAGGATATAAAAAGAAGAGCACCAGAGCAATTTGTGAGTGATGGTTTTAATAGCTAATACTTACCACGTATTAAGTGCATCTCTGTTCCAAGAAGTTTCAAAAATATTCAAATATTTCATATCATATAAAATTGTTTTATGTTCTCTGGTTCTATTTAAATAATTGTGTTTCTGTTAGGATTTGTTTTTAAGCTATCAGATATTGACTTTTTAGATCATTGGGAAGATGTCACAGGAAACTCAGAAAGTAGTTCAATGAAACTTTTTAAATCTGTTAAACAATCAAGGGAAATAATGATAAATTTTTAAAATGTTCTGTGCCTGGTTTTCATTTGTACCCAAAATCCCAGACCAAATTGTTTATTGATGCATCCATGTTAAATTATTTACTTCACGGGTCAGTGATTAAATTTATTTGAGTCCTGGGGCACCTGGCTAGTTCAGTGGGTTAAGCCTCTGTCTTTGGCTCAGGTCATGATCTCAGGGTCCTGGAATCGAGCCCCACATTGGGCTCTCTGCTCAGCAGGGAGCCTGCTTCCCCCTCTCTCTCTGCCTACTTGTGATTTCTCTCTCTCTGTCAAATAAATAAATAACTTTAAAAAAGTAACTTAAAAAAAACCTAAAAAACTAAAAAAAAAAAGTTAAAAAAAACCTGAGTCCTGTTTTCTTGGAGGAACATGGATTTCTTAAAAATCTGAGAGGTATTAAACTTACAGGGGTCTCTTTCCTGGTGCTCTGAAGACGTGACCAATGTCTCTGTGACAGGATCACACCACAGCTCATAGCCACTCTGTGCCATAATCTGTAAACGATAATGACTTTACAGGGCAAACCCACATATGTACTTGCCGAAAGGTCTCTGTCAGACACAGCAGGTGCCTGTGACATCTGAAAGGGGACCCGCAGAACTGACACATTGGGCAGCTCAGGAAGCCAGTTTGCAGACCCAGTGGCAGGGCCCTCTGTGTGTGACCCTGATGGGCAGGTGGTCTTGAGGTTTCGCTAGAGCAAATGGCACTGGATGAAAGAGAACACCATTTACCTGGGAAACCGCTAAGTGGCTTTACAAAGAGGAATGCCAAGAGCGGACTGTAGCCCCACCAGGACAGCAATTCTTGGGTAAAAGCAAGCCATTTCAAAAATACCAGGGGAAAAACTTGGAAACCATTGGGAAACAGTTCGACTTGGAATAAATGAAGAGCAAATTTGGCAAGTTAGCATGGGGCGTGGTGTGTTAACTTGTCTTCTTGGACTGGGGTTCCTCAAGCTTCACGCACAGGTGATACCCTCACTGAACAAATGGGGACGGACTCTCGTAGCTGGCATCAACGGCACTCATCCTTACAAAAAGAGGTTTCACAACCTAAGACGTACTTGGACAAAAACATTAAATTCTATATAGACCTGGCCCGGGCCATTCATGTGGATAAACAATATTTTTTCACTTGGCCCCTTTTTGAATTTTAAAGATGGATATAGAAACCTTTAGGAAGAAACTTCAGAAAGGCTAAATAACATAATCAAGAGACAGCACTTGAATCCAAGTGCTGAGATTTCCAGGAAACTTGAGATTTCATAGATGTATTTTCTTAGTATTGTTATATAAAAAAGAGAGGTAATAAACATTAGATGTTAGATTAAAATTAAAATAACTTGGTCTTTGTCCTGTATATATGTTCCATATATATACCTATGTATTCAACTCTGAATCTAAAGAGTTGTTTTTTTTTTAATACAAAGTATGAGTTATTAAAAAATGGCTCCATTAATTGGGAGATTCATTTTATGTTAATCAAGCACAGAACTGAGAGGCGGGGAAGGGTTGTGGGTTTTCTTATTGTTTTCTATTGTAACTATTTGGTCATTTTTATAATGCTGGATTAATTCCAGTCTTTTATTCATCAGTTTTGTTTTTGAATGACTTGGGGCCTATGTAAAAAATCACAATAACATTTAAAATTTGATGATCTGCCACCATGAAGATGAATATTTAAATAGAAGCTTTAGGAAATGACAAGTGAGAAGGAAAAAGAAACAGGTATGTAACAAAAGTATCAATGTTGATAGAAACTTGACCTTTATGGTTCAACCTTGTGACTCTTCCCACAACCATAAGCAAGTGAATGCACGTACGGCCGCCAAAGAGCTTAGACTCAAGAGAGATGAAATCAGTCCCCATTCTATGTGGTCTACATCTCAATCTTCTGTCTTTCTTCCCCTTTGCCAGTGAGTCCAACTGCTTTCAGTCCAGCTGAATTCCATCCCAAACATAAGCCATTACTCAAATTGAGGGTTCTATCACTAATATTGGTAGCTAATATTTACTGGGCAAACACATTCTGAGCTGCACACCATGTGCATGCATTTGCTCATTAAATCCTCACAATTCTATCTTTACTGCATTTCTGGGATTCAAATATCCACTCTCCCCACATCTACCAACAGTCTAACATTTCTGAAATTAGGATGTGTCTTACACATCCTAATTTCATGGTGTCTTACAAACCATGACATGGTGTCTTACAAACCATGACAAGTCATTGAACTGTGTTTTCTTAGTTGGGTATAAGTTAATGGTGCATCTCACAATTGATGATGTCTTAGAATTGAAGACACTTAGCACTTTTCTCATTTTACAGAGCTTCACATTAAGTTTGCCGAGCTTGTGAAACTCGTGCAGAGTCCCATGATCAGAGGGATCCAGGCAGACTGGCTCAGGGCAAACCCTGGAGCTGTTCTGTGCTTGCCTTCCAAACCCTTGGTTTCCATCTGTCTCCACAGCCTCTTTTCGAGGGTTTTTCACAGAATCATAGCTCTCCCTCAGGAATAAGGAATAACAAAGTTCATTTAGTCTGTATTTGAACTGACCTCTGAGTTGTATGAAAATCATCAATCCTAAAGGTCCAGGATTAAAAAAGACCAATTAGAACTATTTTGTTAGAAGGAGGAGGAGGGGGAGGAGGGGAAGGAGGAAAAGAAGAAGAAGAAGAAGAAGAAGAAGAAGAAGAAGAAGAAGAAGAA